>NC_135879.1:99920662-101120662 GCF_964194155.1 Cetorhinus maximus | reverse complement strand
CATCATCACACATTACAGTTCAGTTTTTCTGTAATGCTGACTATGAGTGGCAAACATGACTCTAATGCTCACATTCCCTTTCTGATATTTGAAAGTGCATTCTTGTTGGAGCGATATATACCTGACTTGGTTGAATTTCCATTTTCAAAATGTGTCTGGCCACCAAGTTCTAACAGACCTTTTTAGCAACAACATGGATTTAACTTGTACTGCATCGCTGAGATTAACGCGTCAGGAACTGAAATCCGGGCAACACGGTATCAAAGACACTCATTGTTACCTATTCCAAGGTCACATAATGCTGTGTTAATTGCAGCATTTAAATCTTGAGTTTTGAAGCATTATAAAGGATTGGTGCTACAAGCAAGCAGCCACCTGCACTCTAGAAGTGAAATGGAATGAGGAGAAAAGAAAGAAATGTGCAGGAGATGTATGTTTGCAAGTTTGTGATCTTAACTTTGTAACATCATTGATTTTGCAATTAATGAAGTCAGCAAAGTAGATTAAGCTACTAACTAGGGCTCGAACATGTTTCATTGATATCATTTCTGTCTGATTTAGGCTGATCATCTCACAATACAGACAACTGTCGCCTGAACATTAGCATTTGCTTTTTCATTGATTTGGTAAGTGCTACCATGTTTGGGTCATAGATGTCTGTCTCTTGACTTGCAACTTTGTGAGTAACCTGGAACCTTTGACAACTGACATGTCACATTGGATCGCTACACGGTGATGCTAACAAGAAGGTGCGCTCTTTTCATCCCACTTCAAGTTCTTTTTCCTGCCTTCATCACTTTTCAGGCGCTTCTGTAACACTGAGCATCCAGGGCAGACCCAGGACACCAGGACAGTAGTGAAACGGCATCTTCCCATCAAAATTCCTGTTGTGGTGAATTGTTACAGCACTGGTCAAGTTATGTGTTGAGAAATGGACATGATTTTATACAATATGACTAGTGTTTAGTGCATTTAGGTGTATTTCTGAACCTGAACAGATTTCACTGCAGATATCTAAAAAGGGAGAAGGCGCGATGTGTTGTTTCAAAAGGGTCATAAATGTCCGGCTCTTCACGTGCAAACTAGCGATTAAACTGGAACTCTTGACAACTGACAGGTCATGATGGACTTCAATATCCTTTTACTCATTGTAATGTGCTCTACATTCTTCCCAAAATAATCTGTCTTTCCAATATATTCCAACTTTCAGAAAGGATTCTTTTCTGAGGGCTACCAATCAAGGTGCTGTGCAACCTATCCAGTCTAATGTCACCACAACAAGAGTGCAAACAGCTTGTTCCCTTCAAAACCCTGTACATTCTGCTTGTTGTGGGGAGTTTTGATTGCAATGGCCTAGATCTCTGTTGTGAAATTGTTGTGACTTTACACCATATACCTCTTGTTTGTTTTGCTTTTCTGCACCTGAGCACATGTTGCAGGCAGCACTTTCAAAGAGCTTGCTTCAAATGATGAGTGGAATTGGTGACTTTTTTTCATTCTCAACCACTGCCCATCGTTTTGGTGAACATCTTTTCTGGAATGTCATGACCTTACCCAAACACATCTTAATTTTCCCTGCAAGATAACATCTAACCGACTGGGGTGAGATTTGTCTGCCTTCTGAAACCACCTGTTGTGAATTTGTTCATTTTGCTTGTTGATCCTGCAATCATTATTTCATTGTTGCCTGTATTGACTGAAGTCCTAAACTCTAAATGCATTATTTCTTCTTTATTTCACTGTCTTGAAGTCTGTCTTTACCTTTATCTCTTCTTGGCAATGCATTTCTGTACCAGAGCAGGTTTGATTGGGGATGTGTAAGAGGCAGTAGGTGCGATGGTTTGTTTCAAAAGGATGAGTGGATTTGGTTAATTTTGTTCATTTTTCGCCATTACCCGTCTTTTTGCTGACCATGTGTTCTGGAATAATATGAACTTACACTAACACATCTTTTCTGGCATAACATGACCTTACAATAATGCATTTTAATTTTCCCTTCCAGGTAGCAACTAGCCAGCTGGGGTCAGATTTGTTTGCCTTCTATAACCACTCGTTGCTAAATTGTTCGATTTGCCTGTTCATCCTGCAATCTTTATTTTATGATTGCCTGTAATGACTGAAGCCCTATGTTCTAAATGCACTATTTCCTCTTTAGATTTCACTGTCCTGAAGTCTCTCCTTACCTGTACGCAAACTGGCACTTGCATGTGCGATGTGATATGTGAAGTCATCTCAACAGTGGTACCCACAGGTTCTTGAAAGAAAGACTCTAAAATCTTACCCTGTTTGCTGCATTGATGTCTGGCTCTTCATGTGCAATCTTGTGAGACATGAGTAAACCTTGACAACTGACGAAACTTGATGGATCTCTACATAGCGATGTTAACCATAAGGTTTAGAACCCAGTTCAAGGTATCTTCCTCCTACGTCATCTTTCAGATTCATTTGTAGCGCTGTGCAACCAGGGCAGTCTCAGGACACCAGAACATGAGTGCAAACACAATCTTCCCATCAGAATACTCATTGTGGTGAATTGTAACTGCACTGGCCCAGTTTTCCATTGAGAAATTGACCTAACTTTATACTGTAAACCTCTTGTTTACAATGCATTTGTACAGTTGAGCAGACTTCACTGGACATATTTTAACCAGCAGCTTTTCCAAACAGCTTGCTTCAAGAAAATGAACGGAAGTGGTGAATTCTTTTCATTCCCAACGACTGCCCATTGTTTCAGTGAATAACGTTTCTGGAATAACATGATCTTACAATAGTACACATTACGTTTCCCTACAGTTAACAGCCAAACTATTGGTGTGAGATGTGTCTGCCTTCTTCATTTTGCCTCCTCATCCTGCAATCTTTTTTTATTATAATTGCCTGTAACAGGTGCAGTCCTAAGCTCTAACCAAGCTAATTATACTTTATTTCACTTATTCCACTTTCCTGAAGTCTGTGTTTGCATTTGTGAGAACTGCTTTGAAATGTGCACTGTGAAGTCAGCTCAACAGGGGTACTCAAAGCATCTTGAAAACACAGGCTCTAAGTGCAGCTTTTTGTGGTGCCTTGGTTGTCATATCATCATCACACGTTACAATTCAGTTTTTCTGTAAGGCAGACTATGAGTGGCAAACATGACTCTAATGGTCACATTCCCCTTCTGATATTTGAAAGTGCATTCTTGTTGGAGCGATATATACCTGACTTGGTTGAATTTCCATTTTCAAAATGTGTCTGGCCACCAAGTACTAACAGACCTTTTTAGCAACAGCATGGATTTAACTTGTACTGAATCGCTGAGATTAACGCGTCAGGAACTGAAATTCGGGCAACACGGTATCAAAGACACTCATGGTTACCTATTCCAAGGTCACATAATGCAGTGTTAATTGCAGCATTTAAATCTTGAGTTTTGAAGCATTATAAAGGATTGGTGCTACATGCAAGCAGTCAACCGCAGTCTAGAAGTGAAATGGAAGGAGGAGCAAAGAAAGAAATGTGCAGGAGCTGTAAGTTTGCAAGTTTGTGATCTTAACTTTGTAACATCATTGATTTTGCAGTTAATGAAGTCAGCAAAGTAGATTAAGCTACTGACTAGGGCTCGAACATGTTTCATTGATATCATTTCTGTCCGATTTCGGCTGGTCATTTCACAATACAGACAATTGTCGCCTGAACATTAGCATTTGCTTTTTCATTGCTTTGGTAAGTGCTACCATGTTTGGGTCATAGATGTCTGTCTCTTGACTTGCAACTTTGTGAGTAACCTGGAACCGTTGACAACTGACATGTCACGTTGGATCTCTACACGGTGATGTTAACAAGAATGTGCGCTCTTTTCATCCCAGTTCAAGTACTTTTTCCTGCATTAATCACTTTTCAGGCGCTTGTGTAACACTGAGCTTTTAGGGCAGACCCAGGACACCAGGACAGTAGTTAATAGGTTCCTCCCCATCAAAATTCCTGTTGTGGTGAATTGTTACAGCACTGGTCAAGTTTTGTATTGAGAAATGGACATGATTTTGTACAATATGACTGGTGTTTAGGGCATTTAGGTGTATTTCTGAAGCTGAACAGATTTCACTGCAGATATCTAAAGAGGCAGAAGGCACTATGTTTTGTTTCAAAAGGGCATAAATGTCCGATTCTTCACGAGCAAACTAGCGAGTAAACTGGAACTCTTGACAACTGACAGGTCATGATGGATTTCAATCTCCTTCGACTCATTATAATGTGCTCTGCATTCTTCCCAAAACAATCTGTCTTTCCAATATATTCCAACTTTCAGAAAGGATTCTTTTCTGAGGGCTACCAGTCGAGGTGCTGTGTAACCTATCCAGTCTAAAGTCACCAGAACAAGAGTGCAAACAGCTTGTTCGCTTCAAAACCCTGTACATTCTGCTTGTTGTGGGGAGTTTGGATTGCAATGGCCTAGATCTCTGTTGTGAAATTGTTGTGACTTTACACTGTATACCTCTTGTTTGTGTTGCTTTTCTGCACCTGAGCACATATTGCAGGCAGCACTTTCAAAGAGCTTGCTTCAAATGATGAGTGGAATTGGTGACTTTTTTTCATTCTCAACCACTGCCCATCGTTTTGGTGAACATCTTTTCTGGAATGTCATGACCTTACCCAAACACATCTTAATTGTCCCTGCAAGATAACATCTCACCGACTGGGGTGAGATTTGTTTGCCTTCTTAAACCACCTGTTGTGAATTTGTTCATTTTGCTTGTTGATCCTGCAATCATTATTTCATTGTTGCCCGTATTGACTGAAGTCCTAAACTCTAAATGCATTATTTCTTCTTTATTTCACTGTCTTGAAGTCTGTCTTTACCTTTATCTCTTCTTTGCAATGCATTTCTGTACCAGAGCAGATTTGATAGGGGATGTGTAAGAGGCAGTAGGTGCGATGGTTTGTTTAAAAAGGATGAGTGGATTTGGTTAATTTTGTTCATTTTTTGCTATTACCCGTCTTTTTGCTGACCATGTGTTCTGGAATAATATGAACTTACACTAACACATCTTTTCTGGCATAACATGACCTTACAATAACGCATTTTAATTTTCCCTTCCAGGTAGCAACTAGCCAGCTGGGGTCAGATTTGTTTGCCTTCTATAACCACTCGTTGCTAAATTGTTCGTTTTGCCTGTTCATCCTGCAATCTTTATTTTATTATTGCCTGTAATGACTGAAGCCCTGTGTTCTAAATGCACTATTTCCTCTTTAGATTTCACTGTCCTGAAGTCTCTCCTTACCTGTACGCAAACTGGCACTTGCATGTGCGATGTGATATGTGAAGTCATCTCAACAGTGGTACCCACAGGTTCTTGAAAGAAAGACTCTAAAATCTTACCCTGTTTGCTGCATTGATGTCTGGCTCTTCATGTGCAATCTTGTGAGACATGAGTAAACCTTGACAACTGACGAAACATGATGGATCTCTACATAGCGATGTTAACCATAAGGTTTTCTCTTTAGAACCCAGTTCAAGGTATCTTTTCCTCCGTCATCTTTCAGATTCATTTGTAGCGCTGTGCAACCAGTGCATTCTCAGGACACCAGAACATGAGTGCAAACACAATCTTCCCATCAGAATACTCATTGTGGTGAATTGTAACTGCACTGGCCCAGTTTTCCATTGAGAAATTGACCTAACTTTATACTGTAAACCTCTTGTTTACAATGCATTTGTACAGTTGAGCAGACTTCACTGGACATATTTTAACCAGCAGCTTTTCCAAACAGCTTGCTTCAAGAAAATGAACGGAAGTGGTGAATTCTTTTCATTCCCAACGACTGCCCATTGTTTCAGTGAATAACGTTTCTGGAATAACATGATCTTACAATAGTACACCTTACGTTTCCCTACAGTTAACAGCCAAACTATTGGTGTGAGATGTGTCTGCCTTCTTCATTTTGCCTCCTCATCCTGCAATCTTTTTTTATTATAATTGCCTGTAACAGGTGCAGTCCTAAGCTCTAACCAAGCTAATTGTACTTTATTTCACTTATTCCACTTTCCTGAAGTCTGTGTTTGCCTTTGTGAGAACTGCTTTGAAATGTGCACTGTGAAGTCAGCTCAACAGGGGTACTCAAAGCATCTTGAAAACACAGGCTCTAAGTGCAGCTTGTTGTGGTGCCTTGGTTGTCATATCATCATCACACATTACAGTTCAGTTTTTCTGTAATGCTGACTATGAGTGGCAAACATGACTCTAATGCTCACATTCCCTTTCTGATATTTGAAAGTGCATTCTTGTTGGTGCGATATATACCTGACTTGGTTGAATTTCCATTTTCAAAATGTGTCTGGCCACCAAGTTCTAACAGACCTTTTTAGCAACAACATGGATTTAACTTGTACTGCATCGCTGAGATTAACGCGTCAGGATCTGAAATCCGGGCAACACGGTATCAAAGACACTCATTGTTATCTATTCCAAGGTCACATAATGCTGTGTTAATTGCAGCATTTAAATCTTGAGTTTTGAAGCATTATAAAGGATTGGTGCTACAAGCAAGCAGCCACCTGCACTCTAGAAGTGAAATGGAATGAGGAGAAAAGAAAGAAATGTGCAGGAGATGTATGTTTGCAAGTTTGTGATCTTAACTTTGTAACATCATTGATTTTGCAGTTAATGAAGTCAGCAAAGTAGATTAAGCTACTGACTAGGGCTCGAACATGTTTCATTGATATCATTTCTGTCTGATTTAGGCTGATCATTTCACAATACAGACAACTGTCGCCTGAACATTAGCATTTGCTTTTTCTTTGATTTGGTAAGTGCTACCATGTTTGGGTCATAGATGTCTGTCTCTTGACTTGCAACTTTGTGAGTAACCTGGAACCTTTGACAACTGACATGTCACGTTGGATCGCTACACGGTGATGCTAACAAGAAGGTGCGCTCTTTTCATCCCAGTTCAAGTACTTTTTTCCTGCCTTCATCACTTTTCAGGCGCTTCTGTAACACTGAGCATCCAGGGCAGACCCAGGACGCCAGGACAGTAGTTAAAAGGTTTCTCCCCAGCAAAATTCCTGTTGTGGTGAATTGTTACAGCACTGGTCAAGTTTTGTATTGAGAAATGGACATGATTTTATACAATATGACTGGTGTTTTGGGCATTTAGGTGTATTTCTGAACCTGAACAGATTTCACTGCAGATATCTAAAGAGGCAGAAGGCGCTATGTTTTGTTTCAAAAGGGCATAAATGTCCGCTTCTTCACGAGCAAACTAGCGAGTAAACTGGAACTCTTGACAACTGACAGGTCATGATGGATTTCAATCTCCTTCGACTCATTATAATGTGCTCTGCTTTCTTCCCAAAACAATCTGTCTTTCCAATATATTCCAACTTTCAGAAAGGATTCTTTTCTGAGGACTACCAATCAAGGTGCTGTGCAACCCATCCAGTCTAATGTCACCACAACAAGAGTGCAAACAGCTTGTTCCCTTCAAAACCCTGTACATTCTGCTTGTTGTGGGGAGTTTTGATTGCAATGGCCTAGATCTCTGTTGTGAAATTGTTGTGACTTTACACTGTATACCTCTTGTTTGTGTTGCTTTTCTGCACCTGAGCACATATTGCAGGCAGCACTTTCAAAGAGCTTGCTTCAAATGATGAGTGGAATTGGTGATTTTTTTTCACTCTCAACCACTGCCAATCGTTTTGGTGAACATCTTTTCTGGAATGTCATGACCTTACCCAAACACATCTTAATTTTCCCTGCAAGATAACATCTAACCGACTGGGGTGAGATTTGTCTGCCTTCTTAAACCACCTGTTGTGAATTTGTTCATTTTGCTTGTTGATCCTGCAATCATTATTTCATTGTTGCCTGTATTGACTGAAGTCCTAAACTCTAAATGCATTATTTCTTCTTTATTTCACTGTCTTGAAGTCTGTCTTTACCTTTATCTATTCTTTGCAATGCATTTCTGTACCAGAGCAGGTTTGATTGGGGATGTGTAAGAGGCAGTAGGTGCGATGGTTTGTTTCAAAAGGATGAGTGGATTTGGTTAATTTTGTTCATTTTTCGCCATTACCCGTCTTTTTGCTGACCATGTGTTCTGGAATAATATGAACTTACACTAACACATCTTTTCTGGCATAACATGACCTTACAATAATGCATTTTAATTTTCCCTTCCAGGTAGCAACTAGCCAGCTGGGGTCAGATTTGTTTGCCTTCTATAACCACTCGTTGCTAAATTGTTCGATTTGCCTGTTCATCCTGCAATCTTTATTTTATTATTGCCTGTAATGACTGAAGCCCTATGTTCTAAATGCACTATTTCCTCTTTAGATTTCACTGTCCTGAAGTCTCTCCTTACCTGTACGCAAACTGGCACTTGCATGTGCGATGTGATATGTGAAGTCATCTCAACAGTGGTACCCACAGGTTCTTGAAAGAAAGACTCTAAAATCTTACCCTGTTTGCTGCATTGATGTCTGGCTCTTCATGTGCAATCTTGTGAGACATGAGTAAACCTTGACAACTGACGAAACTTGATGGATCTCTACATAGCGATGTTAACCATAAGGTGTTCTCTTTAGAACCCAGTTCAAGGTATCTTCCTCCAACGTCATCTTTCAGATTCATTTGTAGCGCTGTGCAACCAGGGCAGTCTCAGGACACCAGAACATGAGTGCAAACACAATCTTCCCATCAGAATACTCATTGTGGTGAATTGTAACTGCACTGGCCCAGTTTTCCATTGAGAAATTGACCTGACTTTATACTGTAAACCTCTTGTTTACAATGCATTTATACAGTTGAGCAGACTTCACTGGACATATTTTAACAGGTAGCTTTTCCAAACAGCTTGCTTCAAGAAAATGAACGGAAGTGGTGAATTCTTTTCATTCCCAACGACTGCCCATTGTTTCAGTGAATAACGTTTCTGGAATAACATGATCTTACAATAGTACACCTTACGTTTCCCTACAGTTAACAGCCAAACTATTGGTGTGAGATGTGTCTGCCTTCTTCATTTTGCCTCCTCATCCTGCAATCTTTTTTTATTATAATTGCCTGTAACAGGTGCAGTCCTAAGCTCTAACCAAGCTAATTGTACTTTATTTCACTTATTCCACTTTCCTGAAGTCTGTGTTTGCCTTTGTGAGAACTGCTTTGAAATGTGCACTGTGAAGTCAGCTCAACAGGGGTACTCAGAGCATCTTCAAAACACAGGGTCTAAGTGCAGCTTTTTGTGGTGCCTTGGTTGTCATATCATCATCACACATTACAATTCAGTTTTTCTGTAATGCTGACTATGAGTGGCAAACATGACTCTAATGGTCACATTCCCATTCTGATATTTGAAAGTGCATTCTTGTTGGAGCGATATATACCTGACTTGGTTGAATTTCCATTTTCAAAATGTGTCTGGCCACCAAGTTCTAACAGACCTTTTTAGCAACAGCATGGATTTAACTTGTAGCGAAACGCTGAGATTAACGCGTCAGGATCTGAAATCCGGGCAACACGGTATCAAAGACACTCATTGTTACCTATTCCAAGGTCACATAATGCATTGTTAATTGCAGCATTTAAATCTTGAGTTTTGAAGCATTATAAAGGATTGGTGCTACATGCAAGCAGTCAACCGCAGTCTGGAAGTGAAATGGAAGGAGGAGCAAAGAAAGAAATGTGCAGGAGCTGTAAGTTTGCAAGTTTGTGATCTGAACTTTGTAACATCATTGATTTTGCAGTTAATGAAGTCAGCAAAGTAGATTAAGCTAATGACTAGGGCTCGAACATGTTTCAATGATATCATTTCTGTCCGATTTCGGCTGGTCATTTCACAATACAGACAATTGTCGCCTGAACATTAGCATTTGCATTTTCATTGCTTTGGTATGTGCTACCATGTTTGGGTCATAGATGTCTGTCTCTTCACTTGCAACTTTGTGAGTAACCTGGAACCGTTGACAACTGACATGTCACGTTGTATCTCTACACGGTGATGCAAACAAGAATGTGCGCTCTTTTCATCCCAGTTCAAGTACTTTTTTTTTGCCTTAATCTCTTTTCAGGCACTTCTGTAACACTGAGCATCCAGGGCAGACCCAGGACACCAGGACAGTAGTTAAAAGGTTTCTCCCCAGCAAAATTCCTGTTGTGGTGAATTGTTACAGCACTGGTCAAGTTTTGTATTGAGAAATGGACATGATTTTATACAATATGACTGGTGTTTTGGGCATTTAGGTGTATTTCTGAACCTGAACAGATTTCACTGCAGATATCTAAAGAGGCAGAAGGCGCTATGTTTTGTTTCAAAAGGGCATAAATGTCCGCTTCTTCACGAGCAAACTAGCGAGTAAACTGGAACTCTTGACAACTGACAGGTCATGATGGATTTCAATCTCCTTCGACTCATTATAATGTGCTCTGCATTCTTCCCAAAACAATCTGTCTTTCCAATATATTCCAACTTTCAGAAAGGATTCTTTTCTGAGGGCTACCAGTCAAGGTGCTGTGTAACCTATCCAGTCTAAAGTCACCACAACAAGAGTGTAAACAGCTTGTTCCCTTCAAAACCCTGTACATTCTGCTTGTTGTGGGGAGTTTTGATTGCAATGGCCTAGATCTCTGTTGTGAAATTGTTGTGACTTTACACCATATACCTCTTGTTTGTGTTGCTTTTCTGCACCTGAGCACATATTGCAGGCAGCACTTTCAAAGAGCTTGCTTCAAATGATGAGTGGAATTGGTGACTTGTTTTCATTCTCAACCACTGCCCATCGTTTTGGTGAACATCTTTTCTGGAATGTCATGACCTTACCCAAACACATCTTAATTTTCCCTGCAAGATAACATCTAACCGACTGGGGTGAGATTTGTCTGCCTTCTTAAACCACCTGTTGTGAATTTGTTCATTTTGCTTGTTGATCCTGCAATCATTATTTCATTGTTGCCTGTATTGACTGAAGTCCTAAACTCTAAATGCATTATTTCTTCTTTATTTCACTGTCTTGAAGTCTGTCTTTACCTTTACCTCTTCTTTGCAATGCATTTCTGTACCAGAGCAGATTTGATAGGGGATGTGTAAGAGGCAGTAGGTGCGATGGTTTGTTTCAAAAGGATGAGTGGATTTGGTTAATTTTGTTCATTTTTCGCCATTACCCGTCTTTTTGCTGACCATGTGTTCTGGAATAATATGAACTTACACTAACACATCTTTTCTGGCATAACATGACCTTACAATAACGCATTTTAATTTTCCCTTCCAGGTAGCAACTAGCCAGCTGGGGTCAGATTTGTTTGCCTTCTATAACCACTCGTTGCTAAATTGTCTGTTTTGCCTGTTCATCCTGCAATCTTTATTTTATTATTGCCTGTAATGACTGAAGCCCTATGTTCTAAATGCACTATTTCCTCTTTAGATTTCACTGTCCTGAAGTCTCTCCTTACCTGTACGCAAACTGGCACTTGCATGTGCGATGTGATATTTGAAGTCATCTGAACAGTGGAACCCACAGGTTCTCGAAAGAAAGACTCTAAAATGTTACCCTGTTTGGTGCATTGATGTCTTGCTCTTCATGTGCAATCTTGTGAGACATGAGTAAACCTTGACAACTGACGAAACATGATGGATTTCTACATAGCGATGTTAACCATAAGGTGTTCTCTTTAGACCACAGTTCAATGTTTCTTCCTCCTACGTCATCTTTCAGATTCATTTGTAGCACTGTGCAACCAGGGCATTCTCAGGACACCAGAACATGAGTGCAAACACAATCTTCCCATCAGAATACTCATTGTGGTGAATTGTAACTGCACTGGCCCAGTTTTCCATTGAGAAATTGACCTGACTTTATACTGTGAACCTCTTGTTTACAATGCATTTCTACAGTTGAGCAGACTTCACTGGACATATTTTAACAAGCAGCTTTTCCAAACAGCATGCTTCAAGAAAATGAACGGAAGTGGTGAATTCTTTTCATTCCCAACGACTGCCCATTGTTTCAGTGAATAACGTTTCTGGAATAACATGATCTTACAATAGTACACCTTACTTTTCCCTACAGTTAACAGCCAAACTATTGGTGTGAGATGTGTCTGCCTTCTTCATTTTGCCTCCTCATCCTGCAATCTTTTTTTATTATAATTGCCTGTAACAGGTGCAGTCCTAAGCTCTAACCAAGCTAATTGTACTTTATTTCACATATTCCACTTTCCTGAAGTCTGTGTTTGCCTTTGTGAGAACTGCTATGAAATGTGCACTGTGAAGTCAGCTCAACAGGGGTACTCAAAGCATCTTGTAAACACAGGCTCTAAGTGCAGCTTGTTGTGGTGCCTTGGTTGTCATATCATCATCACACATTACAGTTCAGTTTTTCTGTAATGCTGACTATGAGTGGCAAACATGACTCTAATGGTCACATTCCCTTTCTGATATTTGAAAGTGCATTCTTGTTGGAGCGATATATACCTGACTTGGTTGAATTTCCATTTTCAAAATGTGTCTCGCCACCAAGTTCTAACAGACCTTTTTAGCAACAGCATGGATTTAACTTGTACTGCATCGCTGAGATTAACGCGTCAGGAACTGAAAACTGGGCAACACGGTATCAAAGACACTCATTGTTGCCTATTCCAAGGTCACATAATGCAGTGTTAATTGCAGCATTTAAATCTTGAGTTTTGAAGCATTATAAATGATTGGTGCTACATGCAATCAGTCACCCGCACTCTAGAAGTGAAATGGAAAGAGGAGCAAAGAAAGAAATGTGCAGGAGATGTAAGTTTGCAAGTTTGTGATCTTAACTTTGTAACATCATTGATTTTGCAGTTAATGAAGTCAGCAAAGTACATTAAGCTACTGACTAGGGCTCGAACATGTTTCATTGATATCATTTCTGTCCGATTTAGGCTGGTCATTTCACAATACAGACAATTGTCGCCTGAACATTAGCATTTGCTTCTTCATTGCTTTGGTAAGTGCTACCATGTTTGTGTCATAGATGTCTGTCTCTTGACTTGCAACTTTGTGAGTAACCTGGAACTGTTGACAACTGACATGTCACGTTGGATCTCTACACGGTGATGCTAACAATAAGGTGCGCTCTTTTCATCCCAGTTCAAGTTCTTTTTCCTGCCTTCATCACTTTTCAGGCACTTCTGTAACACTGAGCATCCAGGGCAGACTCAGGACACCAGGACAGTAGTGAAACGGCATCTTCCCATCAAAATTCCTGTTGTGGTGAATTGTTACAGCACTGGTCAAGTTTTGTATTGAGAAATGGACATGATTTTATACAATATGATTAATGTTTAGTGCATTTACGTATATTTCTGAACCTGAACAGATTTCACTGCAGATATCTAAAGAGGCAGAAGGCGCGATGTGTTGTTTCAAAAGGGTCATAAATGTCCGGCTCTTCACGTGAAAACTAGCGAGTAAACTGGAACTCTTGACAACTGACAGGTCATGATGGACTTCAATCTCCTTTTACTCATTGTAATGTGCTCTACATTCTTCCCAAAATAATCTGTCTTTCCAATATATTCCAACTTTCAGAAAGGATTCTTTTCTGAGGGCTACCAATCAAGGTGCTGTGTAACCTATCCAGTCTAAAGTCACCACAACAAGAGTGCAAACAGCTTGTTCCCTTCAAAACCCTGTGCATTCTGCTTGTTGTGGGGAGTTTTGATTGCAATGGCCTACATCTCTGTTGTGAAAATGTTGTGACTTTACACTGTATACCTCTTGTTTGTGTTGCTTTTCTGCACCTGAGCACATTTTGCAGGTGGCACTTCCAAAGAGCTTGCTTCAAATGATGAGTGGAATTGGTGACTTATGTTCATTCTCAAACACTGCCCATCGTTTTGGTGAACATCTTTTCTGGAATGTCATGACCTTACCCAAACACATCTTAATTTTCCCTGCAAGATAACATCTAACCGACTGGAGTGAGATTTGTCTGCCTTCTTGAACCACCTGTTGCGAAATTGTTCATTTTGCTTGTTGATCCTGCAATCATTATTTCATTGTTGCCTGTATTGACTGAAGTCCTAAACTCTAAAAGCATTATTTCTTCTTTATTTCACTGTCTTGAAGTCTGTCTTTACCTTTATCTCTTCATGGCAATGCATTACTGCACCAGTGCAGATTTCATTGGGGATGTATAAGAGGCAGAAGGTGCTATGATTTGTTTCAAAAGGATGAGTGGATTTGGTTAATTTTGTTCATTTTTCGCCATTGCCCGTCTTTTTGCTGACCATATGTTTTGGAATAACATGAACTTACACTAACATATCTTTTCTGGCATAACATGACCTTACAATAACGCATTTTAATTTTCCCTGCCAGGTAGCAACTAGCCAGCTGGGGTCAGATTTGTTTGCCTTCTATAACCACTCGTTGCTAAATTGTTCGTTTTGCCTGTTCATCCTGCAATCTTTATTTTATTATTGCCTGTAATGAATGAAGCCTTATGTTCTAAATGCACTATTTCCTCTTTAGATTTCACTGTCCTGAGGTCTCTCCTTGCCTGTACACAAACTGGCACTTGCATGTGCGATGTGATATGTGAAGTCATCTCAACAGTGGTACCCACAGGTTCCTGAAAGAAAGATTCTAAAATGTTACCCTGTTTGGTGCATTGATGTCTGGCTCTTCATGTGCAATCTTGTGAGTCATGAGTCAACCTTGACAACTGACGAAACATGATGGATCTCTACATAGCGATATTAACCATAAGGTGTTCTCTTTAGAACCCAGTTCAATGTTTCTTCCTCCTATGTCATCTTTCAGATTCATTTGTAGCGTTGTGCAACCAGGGCAGTCTCAGGACACCAGAACATGAGTGCAAACACAATCTTCCCATCAGAATATTCATTGCAGTGAATTGTAACTGCACTGGCCCAGTTTTCCATTGAGAAATTGACCTGACTTTATACTGTAAACCTCTTGTTTACAATGCATTTCTACAGATGAGCAGACTTCACTGGACATATTTTAACAGGCAGCTTTTCCAAACAGCTTGCTTCAAGAAAATGAACGGAAGTGGTGAATTCTTTTCATTCCCAACGACTGCCCATTGTTTCAGTGAATAACGTTTCTGGAATTACATGATCTTACAATAGTACACCTTACTTTTCCCTACAGTTAACAGCCAAACTATTGGTGTGAGATGTGTCTGCCTTCTTCATTTTGCCTCCTCATCCTGCAATCGTTTTTTATTATAATTGCCTGTAACAGGTGCAGTCCTATGCTCTAACCAAGCAAATTGTACTTTATTTCACTTATTCCACTTTCCTGAAGTCTGTGTTTGCCTTTGTGAGAATTGCTATGAAATGTGCACTGTGAAGTCAGCTCAACAGGGGTACTCAAAGCATCTTGAAAACACAGGCTCTAAGTGCAGCTTGTTGTGGTGCCTTGGTTGTCATAACATCATCCCACATTACAGTTCAGTTTTTCTGTAATGCTATGAGTGGCAAACATGACTCTAATGGTCACATTCCCTTTCTGATATTTGAAAGTGCATTCTTGTTGGAGCGATATATACCTGACTTGGTTGAATTTCCATTTTCAAAATGTGTCTGGCCACCAAGTTCTAAAAGACCTTATTAGCAACAGCATGGATTTAACTTGTACTGAATCGCTGAGATTAACGCGTCAGGAACTGAAATTCGGGCAACGCGGTATCAAAGACACTCATTGTTAATTATTCCAAGGTCACATAATGCTGTGTTAATTGCAGAATTTAAATATTTAATTTTGAAGCATTATAAAGGAATGGTGCTACATGCAAGCAGTCACCCGCAGGCTGGAAGTGAAATGGAAGGAGGAGCAAAGAAAGAAATGTGCAGGAGATGTAAGTTTGCAAGTTTGTGATCTTAACTTTCTAACATCATTGATTTTGCAGTTAATGAGGTCAGCAATGTAGATGAAGCTACTGACTAGTGCTCGAACATGTTTCAGTGACATCATTTCTGTCCGATTTAGGCTGGTCATTTCACAATACAGACAATTGTCGCCTGAACATTAGCATTTGCTTCTTCATTGCTTTGGTAAGTGCTACCATGTTTGGGTCTTGACTTGCAACTTTGTGAGTAACCTGGAACCGTTGACAACTGACATGTCACGTTGGATCTCTGCACGGTAATGCTAACAAGAAGGTGCGCTCTTTTCATTCCAGTTCAAGTTCTTTTTGCTGCCTTCATCACTTTTCAGGCACTTCTGTAACACTGAGCATCCAGGGCAGACTCAGGACACCAGGACAGTATTGAAACGGCATCTTGCCATCAAAATTCCTGTTGTGGTGAATTGTTACAGCACTGGTCAAGTTTTGTATTGAGTAATGGACATGATTTTATACAATATGACTAGTGTTTAGTGCATTTAGGTGTATTTCTGAACCTGAACAGATTTCACTGCAGATATCTTCAGAGGCAGAAGGCGCTATGTGTCGTTTCGACAGGGTCATAAATGTCCAGCTCTTCACGGGCAAACTAGCGAGTAAACTGGAACTCTTGACAACTGACAGGTCATGATGAATTTCAATCTCCTTGTACTCATTGTAATGTGCTCTGCATTCTTCCCAAAACAATCTGTCTTTCCAATATATTCCAACTTTCAGAAAGGATTCTTTTCTGAGGGCTACCAGTCAAGGTGCTGTGCAACCTATCCAGTCTAAAGTCACCACAACAAGAGTGCAAACAGCTTGTTCCCTTCAAAATCTTGTACATTCTGCTTGTTGTGGGGAGTTTTGATTGCAATGGCCTAGATCTCTGTTGTGAAATTGTTGTGACTTTACACTGTATACCTCTTGTTTGTGTTGCTTTTCTGCACCTGAGCACATTTTGCAGGCAGCACTTCCAAAGAGCTTGCTTCAAATGATGAGTGGAATTGGTGACTTTTGTTCATTCTCAAGCACTGCCCATCGTTATGGTGAACATCTTTTCTGCAATGTCATGACCTGACACAAACACATCTTAATTTTCCCTGCAAGATAACATCTAACCGACTGGGGTGAGATTTGTCTGCCTTCTTAAACCACCTGTTGCGAATTTGTTCATTTTGCTTGTTGATCCTGCAATCATTATTTCATTGTTGCCTGTATTGACTGAAGTCCTAATGTCTAAATGCATTATTTCTTCTTTATTTCACTGTCTTGAAGTCAGTCTTTACCTTTATCTCTTCTTTGCAAGGCATTTCTGTAACAGAGCAGATTTGACTGGGGATGTGTAAGAGGCAGAAGGTGCTATGATTTGTTTGAAAAGGCTGAGTGGATTTGGTTAATTTTGTTCATTCTTCGCCATTACCCGTTATTTTACTGACCATGTGTTCTGTAATAATATGAACTTATACTAACACATCTTTTCTGGCATAACATGACCTTACAATAACGCATTTTAATTTTCCCTGCCTGGTAACAACTAGCCAGCTGGGGTCAGATTTGTTTGCCTTCTATAACCACTCGTTGCTAAATTGTTCATTTTGCCTGTTCATCCTGCAATCTTTATTTTATTATTGCCTGTAATGACTGAAGCCCTATGATCTAAATGCACTATTTCCTCTTTAGATTTAACTGTCCTGAAGTCTCTCCTTACCTGTACGCAAACTGGCACTTGCATGTGCGTTGTGATATGTGAAGTCATCTCAACAGTGGTACCCACAGGTTCTTGAAAGAAAGACTCTATAATCTTACCATGTTTGGTGCATTGATGTCTGGCTCTTCATGTGCAATCTTGTGAGACATGAGTAAACCTTGACAACTGACGAATCATGATGGATCTCTACATAGCGATGTTAACTATAAGGTGTTCTCTTTAGAACCCAGTTCAAACTTTCTTCCCCCTACGTCTCCTTTCAGATTCATTTGTAGCACTGTGCAATCAGGGCATTCTCAGACACCAGAACATGAGTGCAAACATAATCTTCCCTTCAGAATATTCGTTGCGGTGAATTTTAACTGCACTGGCCCAGTTTTCCATTGAGAAATTGACCTGACTTTATAATGTACATTTTGTCCTTTTATCCTGGAATCAGGCTTGGATTCACCTCGATGGACTGAATTCCTCACGACCAGCAATTGCCACTTTATTTAACTTTACTGAAGCCCTTCCGCGCGTGGATGATAACAGGTCATGTCAGATGAGATGTCCCTGTGAATTCCCCATCCACATTGCTACTCATGGCTTCTTGATAACACAGGCTCTAATTGATGCCTGTTGTGGTTCCTTGTTTGTAATTTCATCATCAGATATTACAGACCACAGTTTTTCTGTAATTTTGACTATGTCTGGCAAACATGACTCTAATGGTAACATTCCCTTTCTGTTCTTTAAAAATACATTCTTGTTGGTGCGATATATGCCTGACTGATGAAAACTTATTTGAATGTCCATTTTCCAAAATTGTCTGGCCTCCAAGGTCTAACATACCTTTTTAGCAAAAGCATGCATTTCGTTTCTGCTGTGTTGCTGGCATTAACACGTCAACAACTGATACCTGAGCAAGACGGGCATCAAGGGCTCAGATTGTTACCTATTCAAAGGTAAAGTAAGTTTGTGTGAATTGCAACAATTAAATTTTGAGTTTTGAAGCATTAGAAAGGATTGGTGTTGCATGCAACCAGACACCAGCAGACTGAAAGTGGAACAAAGGGAGTTGCAAAGAAAGAAATGTGCAGGGCACGTATGTTTGCAAGTGTGTGATATTTACGTGGTAACATCATTGATTTTGCATGTATTGAAGACAACAAAGTAGATTTAGCTGGTAACAAACACTTGAACATGTTTCATAGATATAATTTCTATCCGATTAAGCCTTGTCATTTCACCTTTCAGACAATTGTCACCTGAACATTAGCATTTGCTTTTTCATTGCATTGGTGAGTGCTCCCATGTTCGGGTCACAGATGTCTGGCTCTTCACCTGCAACTTTGTGAATAATCTGGACCCGTTTGACAAGTGACATGTAATGATGGTTATCTACATGGTGATGCTAACAAGAAAGTGCTCTCTTTTCTTCCCAATTCAAGCTCTTTTCCCTGCCTTGATCACCCTTCAGAAACATTTGTAACACTGTGCAACCAGGGCAGTCTCTGGACACTACAACATGAGAGTGCAAACAGAATCTTCCCATCAGAATACTCATTGTGGAGAATTGTTACACCACTGGCCAAGGCTTCCATTGAGAAATTTACATGACTTTATACTGTATAACTTTTGTTTTCAATGCATTTCTACAGCTGAGCAGATTTCACTGTAGATACTTTCAGAGGCAGAAGGTGCTATGTGTTGTTTCTGAAGGATGAGTGGATTTGGTTAATTTTCTTCTTTCTTTGCCTTTACCCATCTTTTCGGTGTCCATGTATTCTGCTTTAATATGACCTTAAAAGACAAGTTAAGGATATGCCTATTGTTATTAGATTTGTTGCCAGGCTTTGATCACCCAATGCCAATTAACGTTTTGCCCTTTCATTCTGGAATCAGGCATGGATTTTGCCAAGAAATGCTGAAGTCCTCACCTCCAACAATTGGCACTGTATTTCACTTTCCTGAAGCCATTCCGCTCTCTGATGATAACTGGTCATGTCAGATGAGATGTGCCTGTGAAGTCATCTCAACAGTGGTACCCATGGCTTCTTGAACACACAGGCACTAATTGATGCATGTTGTGGTGCCCTGTTTCTAATATCATCATCAGAAATTACAGTTCACAGTTTTTCTGTAATTTTGACTACGACTGGCAAACATGACTCTATGGTAAAATTCACTTTCTGATATTTGAAAGTACATTCTTGTTGGTGCGATATATACCTGACTGATGACACCTTAATTGAATGTCCATTTTGCAAAATTGTCTAGCCTCCAAGGTCTAACATACCTTTTTCGCAAAAGAATGCATTTCGTTTCTGCTCTGTTGCTGACATTAACACGACAACAACTGATACCTGAGCAAGACGGGCATCAAGGTTTCAGATTGTTACCTATTCCATGGTAAAGTAATTATGTGTGAAATGCAACAATTAAATGGTTAGTTTTGAAGCATCATAAAGGCTGGGTGTTACATGCAACCACACACAGGCAGACTAAAAGTGAAACGCAGGGAGTTGCAAAGAAAGAAATGTGCAGTATATGTATGTTTGCAAGTGTGTGATATTTACATTTTAACATCATTGATTTTGCAGTTATTTGAGTCAACAAAGTAGATTTAGCTGGTAACTAATTCTTGAACATGTTTCAAAGATATCTTTTCTATTCGATTAAGCCTTGTCATTTCACCTTTCAGACAATTGTCGCCTGAACATTAGCATTTGCTTTTTCATTGCTTTGGTAAGTGCCACCATGTTCAGGTCATAGATGTCTGGCTCTTGACCTGCAACCTTGTGGGCAAGCTGGAACCATTTGACAACTGACATGTCATGTTGGATCTCTACATGGCGATGCTAACAAGAATGTGCTCTCTTTTCTTCACAATTCAAGCTCTTTTTCCTGTCTTCATCACCTTTCAGAAACATTTGTAACACTGTGCAACCAGGGCAGTCTCAGGACACTACAACATGAGTGCAAACAGAATCTTCCCATCAGAATACTCATTGTGGTGAATTGTTACATCACTGGCCAAGTTTTCCACTGAGAAGTTGACATGATATTATGCTGTATAACTTTTGTTTGCAATGCATTTCTGCAGCTTAGCAGATTTCACTGTAGATACTTTCAGAGGTAGAAGGTGCTTTGTGTTGTTTCAGAAGGATGAGTGGACTTGGTTAATTTTCTTCATTTTTTGCCATGACCCATATATTCAGTGTCCATGTATTCTGCTTTAATATGACCTTAAAATAGAAGTTAAGGACATGCCCATTGGGAATGGATTTGTTGCCCTGCTTTTATCATCCACTGCCAATCTACGTTTTGTCCTTTCATCCTGGAATCAGGCTTGGATTTTGCCTCGAAGGACTGAAGTCCTCAACTCCAGCAATTGCCACTTTATGTAACTTTACTGAAGCCCTTCCGCACTTTGATGATAACTGGTCTTGTCAGATGAGATATGCCTGTGAAGTCACCTCCACAATGGTACTTATGGCGATTTGAAAACACAGGCTGTATGTGATGCCTGTTGTGGTGCCTTGTTTGCAATATCATCATCAGGCATTACTGTTCACAATATTTCTGTAATT
Source organism: Cetorhinus maximus (assembly GCF_964194155.1). Classification (NCBI taxonomy): domain Eukaryota; kingdom Metazoa; phylum Chordata; class Chondrichthyes; order Lamniformes; family Cetorhinidae; genus Cetorhinus; species Cetorhinus maximus. The sequence goes on along the minus strand of NC_135879.1, from coordinate 101,099,517 downwards.
TTGACTATGCCTGGCAAATATGACACTAATGGTAACATTCCCTTTCTGATATTTGAAAGTTAATTCTTCTGATGCAATATATACCTGACTGATGACACCTGAATTGACGTCCATTTTCCAAAATTGTCTGGCCTCCAAGGTCTAACATACCTTTTCAGCAACGGCATGCATTTAGCTTCTGCTTCATTGCTCACGTTATAACGTCGACAGACTGATACCTGAACAAGACGGGCATCAAGGGCACAGATTTTTACCTATTTCAAGCTAATGTAATTATGCGTGAATTTCAATATTTAAATGTTGAGTTTTGAAGCATTATAAATGATTGTTCTTACATGCAACCATGGTCTCCAGCAGACTGAAAGTGAAACGAAGGGAGTTGCAAAGAAAGAAATGTGCAGGAGATGTAAGTTTGTGAGCCTGTGATCTTTACTTTGTAACATCATTGCTTTTGCAGTTGCTGAAGCCAACAAAGTAGAGTTAGCATGTAATTAATGCTTGAACATGTTTCATAAATATCATTTCTATCCGATTTTGCATTGTCATTTCACCTTTCAGAGAATTGTGGCCCGAACATTAGCATTTGCTTTTTCATTGCTTTGGTAAGTGCCACCATGTTCGGGTCATAGATGTCTGGTTCTTCACCTGCAACCTTGTGGGCAATCTGGAACCATTTGGCAACTGACATGTCATGACGGATCTCTACATGGCGATGCTAACAAGAATGTGCTCTCTTTTCTACACAATTCAAGCTCTTTACCCTGCCTTCATCACCTTTCTGAAACATTTGTAACACTGTGCAACCAGGGAGGTCTCTGGACACTACAACATGAGAGTGCAAACAGAACCATCCCATCAGATTATTCATTGTGGTGGGTTCTTACATCAGTGGCCAAGTTTTCCATTGAGAAATTCACCAGACTTTATACTGTATACCTTTTGTTTGCAATGCATTTCTACAGCTGAGCAGATTTCACTGCAGATACTTTCAGTGGCAGAAGGTACTATGTGTTCTCTCAGAAGGATGAGTGGATTTGGTTAATTGCCATCATTTTTTGCCATTATCCATCTTTACGGTGTCCATGTGTTCTGGTTAAATATGACCTTAAAATAGAAGTAAAGGACTTTCCTATTGGGATTAGATTTGTTGCCCTGCTTTAATCACCCACTTCCATTCTACATTTTGTCCTTTTATCCTGGAATCAGGCTTGGAATCGCCTCACGTCCAGCAATTGCCACCTTATTTAACTTTACTGAAGCCCTTCCGCGCTTGGATGATAACAGGTCATGTCAGATGAGATGTGCCTGTGAAGTCACCTCAACGTTGCTACTCATGGCTTCTTGAAAACACAGGCTCTAATTGATGCCTGTTGTCATGCCTTGTTTGTAATATCATCATCAGATATTACAGACCACAGTTTTTCTGTAATTTTGACTATGTCTGGCAAACATGACTCTAATGGTAACATTCCCTTTCTTTTCTTTGAAAATACATTCTTGTTGGTGCGATATATGCCTGACTGATGACAACTTATTTGAATGTCCATTTTCCAAAATTGTCTGGCCTCCAAGGTCTAACATACCTTTTTAGCAAAAGCATGCAGTTCGTTTCTGCTGTGTTGCTGGCATTAACACGTCAACAACTGATACCTGAGCAAGACGGGCATCAAGGGCTCAGATTGTTACCTATTCAAAGGTAAAGTAAGTTTGTGTGAATTGCAACAATTAAATTTTGGGTTTTGAAGCATTAGAAAGGATTGGTGTTGCATGCAACCAGACACCAGCAGACTGAAAGTGGAACAAAGGGAGTTGCAAAGAAAGAAATGTGCAGGACACGTATGTTTGCAAGTGTGTGATATTTACGTGGTAACATCATTGATTTTGCATGTATTGAAGACAACAAAGTAGATTTAGCTGGTAACTAACACTTGAACATGTTTCATAGATATAATTTCTATCCGATTAAGCCTTGTCATTTCACCTTTCAGACAATTGTCACCTGAACATTAGCATTTGCTTTTTCATTGCATTGGTGAGTGCTCCCATGTTCGGGTCATAGATGTCTGGCTCTTCACCTGCAACTTTGTGAATAATCTGGACCCGTTTGACATGTGACATGTAATGATGGATCTCTACATGGTGATGCTAACAAGAAAGTGCTCTCTTTTCTTCCCAATTCAAGCTCTTTTTCCAGCCTTCAACACCTTTCAGAAAGATTTGTAACACTGTGCAACCAGGGCAGACTCAGGAAACTAGTACATGAGTGCAAACAGAATCACCCCATCAGAATACTCTTTCCTTAGTTCTGCTGAAGAGTCATACAGACTCGAAACGTTAACTGTGCTCCTCTCCGCAGATGCTGCCAGACATGCTGAGTTTTTCCAGGTATTTTTCTTTTTCCATCAGTATACTCGGTGTGGTGAATTGTTTCATCACTGGCCAACGTTTGCGCTGAGAAATCAACATGACTTTATACTGTAAAGCTTTTGTTTCCAATGCATTTCTGCAGCTGAGCAGATTTCACTGCAGATTTTTAAGAGGCAGAAGGTGCTATGTGCTGTTACAGTACGATGAGTGGATTTAGCTAATCTTCTTCATTCTTTGCCATTACCCATCTTTTCGGTGTCCATGTATTCTGGTCAAATATGACCTTAAAATAGAAGTTAAGGACTTGCCTATTGGGATGAAATTTGTTGACCTCCTTTGATCACCCACTGCCAATTAACGTTTTACCTTTTCATGCTGGAATCGTGCTTGGATTTTGCCTCAATGGACTGAAGTCATCACCTCCAACAATTGGCACTGTATTTCACTTTCCTCAAGCCCGTCCGCGCTTTGATGGTAACTGGTCATGTCAGATGAGATCTGCCTATGAAGTCACCTCAACAATGGTACTTATGGCCATTTGAAAACACAGGCTCTAAGTGATGCCTGTTGTGGTGCCTTGTTTGCAATATCATCATCAGATATTACAGTTCACAGTTTTTCTGTAATTTTGACTATGTCTGGCAAATATGACACTAATGGTAACATTCCCTTTCTGATATTTGAAAGTTAATTCTTCTGATGCGATATATACCTGACTGATGACACCTGAATTGACATCCATTTTCCAACATTGCCTGGCCTCCAAGATCTAACAGATATGTTCAGCAACAGTATGCATTTAGTTTCTGCTTCATTGCTGACATTAAAACGTCGATACCTGAGCAAGACGGGCATCAAGGGCACAGATTTTTACCTATTCAAAGGTAATGTAATTATGTGTGAATTTCAATATTTAAATGTTGATTTTTGAAGCATTATAAATGATTGTTCTTACATGCAACCAGAGACCAGCAGACTGAAAGTGAAACGAAGGGAGTTGCAAAGAAAGAAATGTGTAGGAGATGTAAGTTTGTAAGTCTGGCATCTTTACTTTGTAACATCATTGCTCTTGCAATTACTTAGCCAACAAAGTAGATTTAGCATGTAATTAATGCTTGAACATGTTTCATAGATATCATTTCTATCCGATTTAGCCTTGTCATTTCACCTTTCAGACAATTGTGGCCTGAACATTAGCATTTGCTTTTTCATTGCTTTGGTAAGGGCCACCATGTTCGGGTCATAGATATCTGGCACTTTACCTGCAACCTTGTGGGCAATATGGAACCGTTTGACAACTGACATGTCATCATGGATCTCTACATGGCGATGCAAACAAGAATGTGCTCACTTTTCATCACAATTCAAGCTCTTTTCCCTGTCTTCATCACCTTTCTGAAACATTTGTAACACTGTGCAACCAGGGCAGTCTCAGGACACTACAACATGAGAGTGCAAACAGAATCTTCCCATCAGAATATTCATTGTGGTGAGTTGTTACACCACTGACCAAGATTTCCATTGAGAAATTTACATGACTTTATACTGTATAACTTTTGTTTTCAATGTATTTCTACGGCTGAGCAGATTTCACTGTAGATACTTTCAGAGGCAGAAGGTGCTATGTGTTGTTTCTGAAGGATGAGTGGAATTGGTTAATTTTCTTCTTTCTTTGCCTTTACCCATCTTTTCGGTGTCCATGTATTCTGCTTTAATATGACCTTAAAAGACAAGTTAAGGATATGCCTATTGTTATTAGATTTGTTGCCAGGCTTTGATCACCCAATGCCAATTAACGTTTTGCCCTTTCATTCTGGAATCAGGCATGGATTTTGCCTAGAAGTGCTGAAGTCCAGACCTCCAACAATTGGCACTGTATATCACTTTCCTGAAGCCATTCCGTTCTCTGATGATAACTGGTCATGTCAGATGAGATGTGCCTGTGAAGTCATCTCAACAGTAGTGCCCATGGCTTCTTGAACACACAGGCACTAATTGATGCATGTTGTGGTGCCCTGTTTGTAATATCATCATCAGAAATTACAGTTCACAGTTTTTCTGTAATTTTGACTATGTCTGGGAAACATGACTCTGGTAAAATTCACTTTCTGATATTTGAAAGTACATTCTTGTTGTTGCGATATATACCTGACTGATGACACCTTAATTGCATGTCCATTTTGCAAAATTGTCTAGCCTCCAAGGTCTAACATACCTTTTTCGCAAAAGAATGCATTTAGTTTCTGCTCTGTTGCTGACATTAACACGACAACAACTGATACCTGAGCAAGACGGGCATCAAGGTTTCAGATTGTTACCTATTCCATGCTAAAGTAATTATGTGTGAAATGCAACAACTAAATGTTTAGTTTTGAAGAATTATAAAGGCTGGGTGTTACATGCAACCACACGCAGGCAGACTAAAAGTGAAACGCAGGGAGTTGCAAGGAAAGAAATGTACAGTATATGTATGTTTGCAAGTGTGTGATATTTACATTTTAACATCATTGATTTTGCAATTATTTGAGACAACAAAGTATATTTAGCTGGTAACTAATGCTTGAACATGTTTCAAAGATATCTTTTCTATTCGATTAAGCCTTGTCATTTCACTTTTCAGACAATTGTCGCCTGAACATTAGCATTTGCTGTTTCATTGCTTTGGTAAGTGCCACCATGTTCTGGTCATAGATGTCTGCCTCTTCACGTGCAACCTTGTGGGCAATCTGGAACCATTTGGCAACTGACATGTCATGATGGATCTCTACTAGCCGATGCTAACAAGAATGTGCTCTCTTTTCTTCGCAATTCAAGCTCTTTTCCCTGCCTTCATCAGCTTTCATAAACATTTGTAACACTGTGCAACCAGGGCAGTCTCAGGACACTACAACAAGAGAGTGCAAACAGAACCTTCCCATCAGATCATTCATTGTGGTGAGTTGTTACATCACTGGCCAAGTTTTCCATTGAGAAATTCATCAGACTTTATACTGTATACCTTTTGTTTGCAATGCATTTCTACAGCTGAGCAGATTTCACTGCAGATACTTTCAGTGGCAGAAGGTGCTATGTGTTCTTTCAGAAGGATGAGTGGATTTGGTTAATTGCCATCATTTTTTGCCATTACCCATCTTTACGGTGTCCATGTATTCTGGTTAAATATGACCTTAAAATAGAAGTAAAGGACTTTCCTATTGGGATTAGATTTGTTGCCCTGCTTTTATCACCCACTTCCAATCTACATTTTGTCCTTTTATCCTGGAATCAGGCTTGGAATCGCCTCAGAGGACTGCAATCCACACATCCAGCAATTGCCACTTTATTTAACTTTACTGAAGCCCTTCCGCGCTTGGATGATAACAGGACATGTCAGATGAGATGTGCCTGTGAAGTTACCTCAACATTGCTAATCATGGCTTCTTGAAAACACAGGCTCTATTTGATGCTTGTTGTCATGCCTGGTTTGTAATATCATCATCAGATATTACAGACCACAGTTTTTCTGTAATTTTGACTATGTCTGGCAAACATGACTCTAATGGTAACATTCCCTTTCTTTTCTTTGAAAATACATTCTTGTTGGTGCGATATATGCCTGACTGATGAAAACTTATCTGAATGTCCATTTTCCAAAATTGTCTGGCCTCCAAGGTCTAACATACCTTTTTAGCAAAAGCATGCATTTCGTTTCTGCTGTGTTGCTGGCATTAACACGTCAACAACTGATACCTGAGCAAATGGGCATCAAGAGCTCAGATTGTTACCTATTCAAAGGTAAAGTAAGTTTGTGTGAATTGCAACAATTAAATTTTGAGTTTTGAAGCATTAGAAAGGATTGGTGTTGCATGCAACCAGACACCAGCAGACTGAAAGTGGAACAAAGGGAGTTGCAAAGAAAGAAATGTGCAGGACACGTATGTTTGCAAGTGTGTGATATTTACGTGGTAACATCATTGATTTTGCACGTATTGAAGACAACAAAGTAGATTTAGCTGGTAACTAACACTTGAACATGTTTCATAGATATAATTTCTATCCGATTAAGCCTTGTCATTTCACCTTTCAGACAATTGTCACCTGAACATTAGCATTTGCTTTTTCATTGCATTGGTGAGTGCTCCCATGTTCGGGTCATAGATGTCTGGCTCTTCACCTGCAACTTTGTGAATAATCTGGACCCGTTTGACAAGTGACATGTAATAATGGATCTCCACATGGTGATGCTAACAAGAAAGTGCTCTCTTTTCTTCCCAATTCAAGCACTTTTTCCAGCCTTCAACACATTTCAGAAAGATTTGTAACACTGTGCAACCAGGGCAGACTCAGGAAACTAGTACATGAGTGCAAACAGAATCACCCCATCAGAATACTCTTTCCTTAGTTCTGTTGAAGAGTCATACGGACTCGAAACGTTAACTGTGCTCCACTCGGCAGATGCTGCCAGACATGCTGAGTTTTTCCAGGTATTTTTCTTTTTCCATCCGTATACTCGTTGTGGTGAATTGTTTCATCACTGGCCAACGTTTGCATTGAGAAATCTGCATGACTTTATACTGTCAAGCTGTTGTTTACAATGCATTTCTGCAGCTGAGCAAATTTCACTGCAGATTTTTAAGAGGCAGAAGGTGCTATGTGCTGTTACAGTAGGATGAGTGGATTTAGCTAATCTTCTTCATTCTTTGCCATTACCCATCTTTTCGGTGTCCATGTATTCTGGTTAAATATGACCTTAAAATAGAAGTTAAGGACTTGCCTATTGGGATGAAATTTGTTAACCTCCTTTGATCACCCACTGCCAATTAATGTTTTACCTTTTCATCCTGGAATCGTGCTTGGATTTTGCCTCAAAGGACTGAAGTCATCACCTCCAGCAATTGGCACTGTATTTCACTTTACTCAAGCCTGTCTGCACTTTGGTGATAACTGGTCATGTCAGATGAGATCTGCATGTGAAGTCACCTCAACAATGGTACTTATGGCTATTTGATAACACAGGCTCTAAGTGATGCCTGTTGTGGTGCCTTGTTTGCAATATCATCATCAGATATTACAGTTCACATTTTTTCTGTAATTTTGACTATGTCTGGCAAATATGACACTAATGGTAACATTCCCTTTCTGATATTTGAAAGTTAATTCTTCTGATGCGATATATACCTGACTGATGACACCTGAATTGACATCCATTTTCAAAATTGCCTGGCCTCCAAGGTCGAACAGATCTGTTCAGCAACAGCACGCATTTAGTTTCTGCTTCACTGCTGACATTAAAACGTCGACAACTGATACCTGAGCAAGACGGGCATCAAGGGCACAGATTTTTACCTATTCAAAGGTAATTTAATTATGTGTGAATTTCAATATTTAAATGTTGAGTTTTGAAGCATTATAAATGATTGTTCTTACATGCAACCAGAGACCAGCAGACTGAAAGTGAAACGAAGGGAGTTGCAAAGAAAGAAATGTGCAGGAGATGTAAGTTTGTAAGTCTGGGATCTTTACTTAGTAACATCATTGCTCTTGCAGTTACTGAAGCCAACAAAGTAGATTTAGCATGTAATTAATGCTTGAACATGTTTCATAGATATCATTTCTATCCGATTTAGCCTTGTCATTTCACCTTTCAGACAATTGTGGCCTGAACATTAGCATTTGCTTTTTCATTGCTTTGGTACGTGCCACCATGATCTGGTCATAGATGTCTGGCACTTCACCTGCAACCTTGTGGGCAATATGGAACCATTTCACAACTGACATGTCATGATGGATCTCTACTAGACGATGCAAACAAGAATGTGCTCACTTTTCTTCACAATTCAAGCTCTTTTCCCTGCCTTCATCAGCTTTCAGAAACATTTGTAACACTGTGCAACCAGGGCAGTCTCTGGACACTACAACATGAGAGTGCAAACAGAACCTTCGCATCAGATTATTCATTGTGGTGGTTTGTTACATCACTGGCCAAGCTTTCCACTGAGAAATTCACCAGACTTTATACTGTATACCTTTTGTTTGCAATGCATTTCTACAGCTGAGCAGATTTCACTGCAGATACTTTCAGAGGCAGAAGGTGATATGTGTTCTTTCAGAAGGATGAGTGGATTTGGTTAATTGCCTTCATTTTTTGCAATTACCCATCTTTACTGTTTACATGTGTTCTGGTTAAATATGACCTTAAAATAGAAGTAATGGATTTGCCTATCGGGATTAGATTTGTTGCCCTGCTTTTATCACCCACTTCCAATCTACATTTTGTCCTTTTATCCTGGAATCAGGCTTGGAATCGCCTCGAAGGACTGGAGACCTCACGTCCAGCAATTGCCACTTTATTTAACTTTACTGAAGACCTTCCGCGCTTGGATGATAACTGGTCATGTCAGATGAGATGTGCCTGTGAAGTCACCTCAACATTGCTACTCATGCCTTCTTGAAAACACAGGCTCTATTTGATGCCTGTTGTCATGCCTTGTTTTTAATATCATCATCAGATATTACAGACCACAGTTTTTCTGTAATTTTGACTATGTCTGGCAAACATGACTCTAATGGTAACATTCCCTTTCTTTTCTTTGAAAATACATTCTTGTTGGCGCGATATATGCCTGACTGATGACAACTTACTTGAATGTCCATTGTCCAAAATTGTCAAGCCTCCAAGGTCTAACATACCTTTTTAGCAAAAGCATGCATTTCGTTTCTGCTGTGTTGCTGGCATTAACACGTCAACAACTGATACCTGAGCAAGACGGGCATCAAGGGCTCAGATTGTTACCTATTCAAAGGTAAAGTAAGTTTGTGAGAATTGCAACAATTAAATTTTGAGTTTTGAAGCATTAGAAAGGATTGGTGTTGCATGCAACCAGACACCAGCAGACTGAAAGTGGAACAAAGGGAGTTGCAAAGAAAGAAATGTGCAGGACACGTATGTTTGCAAGTGTGTGATATTTACATGGTAACATCAGTGATTTTGCACGTATTGAAGACAACAAAGTAGATTTAGCTGGTAACTAACATTTGAACATGTTTCATAGATATAATTTCTATCCGATTAAGCCTTGTCATTTCACCTTTCAGACAATTGTCACCTGAACATTAGCATTTGCTTTTTCACTGCATTGGTGAGTGCTCCCATGTTCGGGTCATAGATGTCTGGCTCTTCACCTGCAACTTTGTGAATAATCTGGACCCGTTTGACAAGTGACATGTAATGATGGATAGCTACATGGTGATGCTAACAAGAAAGTGCTCTCTTTTCTTCCCAATTCAAGCACTTTTTCCAGCCTTCATCACCTTTCAGAAAGATTTGTAACACTGTGCAACCAGGGCAGACTGAGGAAACCAGTACATGAGTGCAAACAGAATCACCCCATCAGAATACTCTTTCCTTAGTTCTGTTGAAGTGTCATACGGACTCGAAACGTTAACTGTGCTCCTCTCCACAGATGCTGCCAGACATGCTGAGTTTTTCCAGGTATTTTCCTTTTTCCATCAGAATACTCGTTGTGGTGAATTTTTTCATCACTGGCCAACGTTTGCATTAAGAAATCAACATGACTTTGTACTGTATACCTTTTGTTTCCAATGCATTTCTGCAGCTGAGCAGATTTCACTGCAGATTTTTAAAAGGCAGAAGGTGCTATGTGCTGTTTCAGTAGGATGAGTGGATTTGGCTAATCTTCTTCATGAAATTTGTTGACCTCCTTTGATCACCCACTGCCAATTAACGTTTTACCCTTTCATCCTGGAATCGTGCTTGGATTTTGCCTCAAAGGACTGAAGTCATCACCTCCAACAATTGGCACTGTATTTCACTTTACTCAAGCCCGTCCGCGCTTTGATGATAACTAGTCATGTCAGATGAGATCTGCATGTGAAGTCACCTCAACAATGGTACTTATGGCCATTTGAAAACACAGGCTCTAAGTGATGCCTGTTGTGATGCCTTGTTTGCAATATCATCATCAGATATTACAGTTCACAGTTTTTCTGTAATTTTGACTATATCTGGCAAATATGACTCTAATGGTAACATTCCCTTTCTGATATTTGAAAGTTAATTCTTCTGGTACGATATATACCTGACTGATGACACCTGTATTGACATCCATTTTCCAAAATTGTCTGGCTTCCACGGTCTAACAGATCTGTTCAGCTACAGCATGCATTTAGTTTCTGCTTCTTTGCTCACGTTAAAACGTCGACAACTGATACCTGAGCAAGACGGGTATCAAGGGCACAGATTTTTACCAATTCAAAGGTGTGTTATGTGTGAATTTATGTGTGAATTTCAATATTTAAATGTTGAGTTTTGAAGCATTATAAATGATTGTTCTTACATGCAACCATGGTCTCCAGCAGACTGAAAGTGAAACGAAGGGAGTTGCAAAGAAAGAAATGTGCAGGAGATGTAAGTTTGTCAGTCTGTGATCTTTACTTTGTAACATCATTTCTTTTGCAGTTGCTGAAGCCAACAAAGTAGATTTAGCATGTAATTAATGCTTGAACATGTTTCATTAATATCCTTTCTATCCGATTTTGCCTTGTCATTTCACCTTTCAGACAATTGTGGCCTGAACATTAGCATTTGCTTTTTCATTGCTTTGGTAAGTGCCACCATGTTCGGGTCATAGATGTCTGGTTCTTCACCTGCAACCTTGTGGGCAATCTGGAACCGTTTGACAACTGACATGTCATGACGGATCTCTGCATGGCGATGCTAACAAGAATGTGCTCTCTTTTCTTCACAATTCAAGCTCTTTTCCCTGCCTTCATCACCTTTCTGAAACATTTGTAACACTGTGCAACCAGGGCAGTCTCAGGACACTACAACATGAGAGTGCAAACAGAATCTTCCCATCAGAATACTCATTGTGGAGAATTGTTACACCACTGGCCAAGGTTTCCATTGAGAAATTTACATGACTTTATACTGTATAACTTTGGTTTGCAATGCATTTCTACAGCTGAGCAGATTTCACTGTAGATACTTTCAGAGGCAGAAGGTGCTATGTGTTGTTTCTGAAGGATGAGTGGATTTGGTTAATTTTCTTCTTTCTTTGCCTTTACCCTTCTTTTCGGTGTCCATGTATTCTGCTTTAATATGACCTTAAAAGACAAGGTAAGGATATGCCTATTGTTATTAGATTTGTTGCCAGGCTTTGATCACCCAATGCTAATTAACGTTTTGGCCTTTCATTCTGGAATCAGGCATGGATTTTGCCTAGAAGTGCTGAAGTCCTCACCTCCAACAATTGGCACTGTATTTCACTTTCCTGAAGCCATTCCGCTCTCTGATGATAACTGGTCATGTCAGATGAGATGTGCCTGTGAAGTCATCTCAACAGTGGTACCCATGGCTTCTTGAACACACAGGCACTAATTGATGCATGTTGTGGTGCCCTGTTTGTAATATCATCATCAGAAATTACAGTTCACATTTTTTCTGTAATTTTGACTACGTCTGGCAAACATGACTCTATGGTAAAATTCACTTTCTGATATTTGAAAGTACATTCTTGTTGGTGCGATATATACCTGACTGATGACACCTTAATTGAATGTCCATTTTGCAAAATTGTCTAGCCTCCAAGGTCTAACATACCTTTTTCGCAAAAGAATGCATTTCGTTTCTGCTCTGTTGCTGACATTAACACGACAACAACTGATACCTGAGCAAGACGGGCATCAAGGTTTCAGATTGTTACCTATTCCATGGTAAAGTAATTATGTGTGAAATGCAACAATTAAATGGTTAGTTTTGAAGCATTATAAAGGCTGGGTGTTACATGCAACCACACACAGGCAGACTAAAAGTGAAACGAAGGGAGTTGCAAAGAAAGAAATGTGCAGTATATGTATGTTTGCAAGTGTGTGATATTTACATTTTAACATCATTGATTTTGCAGTTATTTGAGACAACAAAGTAGATTTAGCTGGTAACTAATGCTTGATCATGTTTCAAAGATATCTTTTCTATTCGATTAAGCCTTGTCATTTCACCTTTCAGACAATTGTCGCCTGAACATTAGCATTTGCTATTTCATTGCTTTGGTAAGTGCCACCATGTTCGGGTCATAGATGTCTGGCTCTTCACCTGCAACCTTGTGGGCAATCTGGAACCGTTTGACAACTGACATGTCATGTTGGATCTCTACATTGCGATGCTAACAAGAATGTGCTCTATTTTCTTCACAATTCAAGCTCTTATCCCTGTCTTCATCACCTTTCAGAAACATTTGTAACACTGTGCAACCAGGGCAGTTATGGTGCCTTGGTTGTCATATCATCATCACACATTACACTTCAGTTTTTCTGTAATTCTGACTATGAGTCGCAAACATGACTCTAATGGTCACATTCCCTTTCTGATATTTGAAAGTGCATTCTTGTTGGTGCGATAGATACCTGACTTGGTTGAATTTCCATTTTCAAAATGTGTCTGGCCACTAAGTTCTAACAGACCTTTTTAGCAACAGCATGGATTTAACTTGTACTGCATCGCTGAGATTAACGCGTCAGGAACTGAAATCCGGGCGACAAGGTATCAAAGACACTCATTGTTACCTATTCCAAGGTCACATAATGCTGTGTTAATTGCAGCATTTAAATCTTTAGTTTTGAAGCATTATAAAGGAATGGTGCTACATGCAAGCAGTCAACCGCAGTCTGGAAGTAAAATGGAAGGAGGAGCAAAGAAAGAAATGTGCAGGAGCTGTAAGTTTGCAAGTTTGTGATCTTAACTTTGTAACATCATTGATTTTGCAGTTAATGAAGTCAGCAATGTAGATTAAGCTACGGACTAGGGCTCGAACATGTTTCATTGATATCATTTCTGTCCGATTTAGACTGGTCATTTCACAATACAGACAATTGTCGCCTGAACATTAGCATTTGCTTCTTCATTGCTTTGGTAAGTGCTACCATGTTTGGGTCATAGATGTCTGTCTCTTGACTTGCAACTTTGTGAGTAACCTGGAACCGTTGACAACTGACATGTCACGTTGGATATCTACACGGTGATGCTAACAAGAATGTGCGCTCTTTTCATCCCAGTTCAAGTACTTTTTCCTGCCGTAATCACTTTTCAGGCACTTCTGTAACACTGAGCACCCAGGGCAGACTCAGGACACCAGGACAGTATTGAAACGGCATCTTCCCATCAAAATTCCTCTTGTGGTGAATTGTTACAGCACTGGTCAAGTTTTGTATTGAGTAATGGACATGATTTTATACAATATGACTAGTGTTTAGTGCATTTAGGTGTATTTCTGAACCTGAACAGATTTCACTGCAGATATCTAAAGAGGCAGAAGGCGCTATGTGTTGTTTCAAAAGGGTCATAAATGTCGCACTCTTCACGGGCAAACTAGCGAGTAAACTGGAACTCTTGACAACTGACAGGTCATGATGGATTTCAATCTCCTTATACTCATTGTAATGTGCACTGCATTCTTCCCAAAACAATCTGTCTTTCCAATATATTCCAACTTTCAGAAAGGATTCTTTTCTGAGGGCTACCATTCAAAGTGCTGTGCAACCTATCCAGTCTAAAGTCACCAGAACAAGAGTGCAAACAGCTTGTTCGCTTCAAAACCCTGTACATTCTGCTTGTTGTGGGGAGTTTGGATTGCAATGGCCTAGATCTCTGTTGTGAAATTGTTGTGACTTTACACTGTATACCTCTTGGTGGTGTTGCTTTTCTGCACCTGAGCACATTTTGCAGACAGCACTTCCAAAGAGCTTGCTTCAAATGATGAGTGGAATTGGTGACTTTTGTTCATTCTCAAGCACTGCCCATCGTTTTGGTGAACATCTTTTCTGTAATGTCATGACCTTACACAAACGCATCTTAATTTTGCCTGCATGATAACATCTAACCGACAGGGATGAGATTTGTCTGCCTTCTTAAACCACCTGTTGCGAATTTGTTCATTTTGCTTGTTGATCCTGCAATCATTATTTCATTGTTGCCTGTATTGACTGAAGTCCTAAAGTCTAAATGCATTATTTCTTCTTGATTTCACTGTCTTGAAGTCTGTCTTTACCTTTATCTCTTCTTTGCAATGCATTTCTGTACCAGAGCAGATTTCATTGGGGATGTGTAAGAGGCAGAAGGTGCTATGATTTGTTTCAAAAGGATGAGTGGATTTGGTTAATTTTGTTCATTTTTCGCCATTACCCGTCTTTTTGCTGACCATGTGTTCTGGAATAATATGAACTTACACTAACACATCTTTTCTGGCATAACATGACCTTACAATAACGCATTTTAATTTTCACTGCCAGGTAGCAACTAGCCAGCTGGGGTCAGATTTGTCTGCCTTCTATAACCACTCGTTGCTAACTTGTTCGTTTTGCCAGTTCATCCTGCAATCTTTATTTTATTATTGCCTGTAATGAATGAAGACCTATGTTCTAAATGCACTATTTCCTCTTTAGATTTCACTGTCCTGAAGTCTCTCCTTACCTGTACGCAAACTGGCACTTGCATGTGCGATGTGATATGTGAAGTCATCTCAACAGTGGTACCCACAGGTTCTTGAAAGAAAGACTCTCAAATGTTACCCTGTTTGGTGCATTGATGTCTGGCTCTTCATGTGCAATCTTGTGAGACATGAGTAAACCTTGACAACTGACGAAACATGATGGATCTCTACATAGCGATATTAACCATAAGGTGTTCTCTTTCGAACCCAGTTCAAACTTTCTTCCCCCTACGTCTCCTTTCAGATTCATTTGTAGCACTGTGCAACCAGGGCAGTCTCAGGACACCAGAACATGAGTGCAAACATAATCTTCCCATCAGAATATTCATTGCAGTGAATTGTAACTGCACTGGCCCAGTTTTCCATTGAGAAATTGTCCTGACTTTATACTGTATACCTCTTCTTTACAATGCATTTCTACAGTTGAGCAGACTTCACTGGACATATTTTAACAGGCAGCTTTTCCAAACAGCTTGCTTCAAGAAAATGAACGGAAGTGGTGAATTCTTTTCATTCCCAACTACTGCCCATTGTTTCAGTGACTAACGTTTCTGGAATAACATGATCTTACAATAGTACACCTTACTTTTCCCTACAGTTAACAGCCAAACTATTGGTGTGAGATGTGTCTGCCTTCTACATTTTGCCTCCTCATCCTGCAATCTTTTTTTATTATAATTGCCAGTAACAGGTGCAGTCCTAAGCTCTAACCAAGCTAATTGTACTTTATTTCACTTATTCCACTTTCCTGAAGTCTGTGTTTGCCTTTGTGAGAACTGCTAGTTTCATATGAAATGTGCACTGTGAAGTCAGCTCAACAGGGGTACTCAAAGCATCTTGAAAACACAGGCTCTAAGTGCAGCTTGTTGTGGTGCCTTGGTTGTCATATCATCATCACACATTACACTTCAGTTTTTCTGTAATGCTGACTATGAGAGGCAAACATGACTCTTATGGACACATTCCCTTTCTGATATTAGAAAGTGCATTCTTGTTAGTGCGATATATACCTGACTTGGTTGAATTTCCATTTTCAAAATGTGTCTGGCCCCAAGTTCTAACAGACCTTTTTAGCAACAGCATGGATTTAACTTGTACTGCATCACTGAGATTAACGCGTCAGGAACTGAAATCCGGGCGAAACGGTATCAAAGACACTCATTGTTACCTATTCCAAGGTCACATAATGCTGTGTTAATGGCAGCATTTAAATCTTTAGTTTTGAAGCATTATAAAGGAATGGTGCTACATGCAAGCAGTCACCCGCAGGCTGGAAGTGAAATGGAAAGAGGAGCAAAGAAAGAAATGTGCAGGAGCTGTAAGTTTGCAAGTTTGTGATCTTAACTTTGTAACATCATTGATTTTGCAGTTAATGAGGTCAGCAATGTAGATTAAGCTACGGACTAGGGCTCGAACATGTTTCATTGATATCATTTCTGTCCGATTTATGCTGGTCATTTCACAATACAGACAATTGTCGCCTGAACATTAGCATTTGCTTCTTCATTGCTTTGGTAAGTGCTACCATGTTTGGGTCATAGATGTCTGTCTCTTGACTTGCCACTTTGTGAGTAACCTGGAACCGTTGACAACTGACATGCCACGTTGGATCTCTACACGGTGATGCTAACAAGAATGTGCGCTCTTTTCATTCCAGTTCAAGTTCTTTTTCCTGCCTTCATCACTTTTCAGGCACTTCTGTAACACTGAGCATCCAGGGCAGACTCAGGACACCAGGACAGTATTGAAACGGCATCTTCCCATCAAAATTCATCTTGTGGTGAATTGTTACAGCACTGGTCAAGTTTTGTATTGAGTAATGGACATGATTTTATACAATATGACTAGTGTTTAGTGCATTTAGGTGTATTTCTGAACCTGAACAGATTTCACTGCAGATATCTAAAGAGGCAGAAGGCGCTGTGTGTTGTTTCAAAAGGGTCATAAATGTCCGGCTCTTCACGGGCAAACTAGCGAATAAACTGGAACTCTTGAGAACTGACAGGTCATGATGGATTTCAATCTCCTTATACTCATTGTAATGTGCTCTGCATTCTTCCCAAAACAATCTGTCTTTCCAATATATTCCAACTTTCAGAAAGGATTCTTTTCTGAGGGCTACCAGTCAAGGTGCTGTGCAACCTATCCAGTCTAAAGTCACCACAACAAGAGTGCAAACAGCTTGTTCCCTTCAAAACCCTGTACATTCTGCTTGTTGTGGGGAGTTTTGATTGCAATGGCCTAGATCTCTGTTGTGAAATTGTTGTGACTTTACACTGTATACCTCTTGTTTGTGTTGCTTTTCTGCACCTGAGCACATTTTGCAGGCAGCACTTCCAAAGAGCTTGCTTCAAATGATGAGTGGAATTGGTGACTTTTGTTCATTCTCAAGCACTGCCCATCGTTATGGTGAACATCTTTTCTGGAATGTCATGACCTGACACAAACACATCTTAATTTTCCCTGCAAGATAACATCTAACCGACTGGGGTGAGATTTGTCTGCCTTCTTAAACCACCGGTTGCGAATTTGTTCATTTTGCTTGTTGATCCTGCAATCATTATTTCATTGTTGCCTGTATTGACTGAAGTCCTAATGTCTAAATGCATTATTTCTTCTTTATTTCACTGTCTTGAAGTCAGTCTTTACCTTTATCTCTTCTTTGCAAGGCATTTCTGTACCAGAGCAGATTTGACCTGGGATCTGTAAGAGGCAGAAGGTGCTATGATTTGTTTCAAAAGGATGAGTGGATTTGGTTAATTTTGTTCATTCTTCGCCATTACCCATTATTTTACTGACCATGTGTTCTGTAATAATATGAACTTATACTAACACATCTTTTCTGGCATAACATGACCTTACAATAACGCATTTTAATTTTCCCTGCCTGGTAACAACTGGCCAGTTGGGGTCAGATTTGTTTGCCTTCTATAACCACTCGTTGCTAAATTGTTCATTTTGCCTGTTCATCCTGCAATCTTTATTTTATTATTGCCTGTAATGACTGAAGCCCTCTGTTCTAAATGCACTATTTCCTCTTTAGATTTCACTGTCCTGAATTCTCTCCTTATCTGTACGCAAACTGGCACTTGCATGTGCGTTGTGATATGTGAAGTCATCTCAACAGTGGTACCCACAGGTTCTTGAAAGAAAGACTCTAAAATCTTACCATGTTTGCTGCATTGATGTCTGGCTCTTCATGTGCAATCTTGTGAGACATGAGTAAACCTTGACAACTGACGAATCATGATGGATCTCGACATAGCGATGTTAACTATAAGGTGTTCTCTTTAGAACCCAGTTCAAACTTTCTTCCCCCTACGTCTCCTTTCAGATTCATTTGTAGCACTGTGCAATCAGGGCAGTCTCAGACACCAGAACATGAGTGCAAACATAATCTTCCCATCAGAATATTCGTTGCGGTGAATTGTAACTGCACTGGCCCACTTTTCCATTGAGAAATTGACCTGACTTTATAATGTAAATTTTGTCCTTTAATCCTGGAATCAGGCTTGGAATCGCCTCGAAGGACTGAAGTCTTCACGTCCAGCAATTGCCACTTTATTTAACTTTACTGAAGCCCTTCCGCGCTTGGATGATAACTGGTCATGTCAGATGAGATGTGCCTGTGAAGTCACCTCAACATTCCTACTCATGCCTTCTTGAAAACACAGGCTCTAATTGATGCCTGGTGTCATGCCTTGTTTGTAATATCATCATCAGATATTACAGACCACAGTTTTTCTGTAATTTTGACTATGTCTGGCAAACATGACTCTAATGTTAACATTCCCTTTCTTTTCTTTGAAAATACATTCTTGTTGGTGCGATATATGCCTGACTGATGACAACTTATTTGAATGTCCATTTTCCAAAATTGTCTGGCCTCCAAGGTCTAACATACCTTTTTATCAAAAGCATGCATTTCATTTCTGCTGTGTTGCTGGCATTAACACGTCAACAACTGATACCTGAGCAAATGGGCATCAAGGGCTCAGATTGTTACCTATTCAAAGGTAAAGTAAGTTTGTTTGAATTGCAACAATTAAATTTTGAGTTTTGAGGCATTAGAAAGGATTGGTGTTGCATGCAACCAGACACCAGCAGACTGAAAGTGGAACAAAGGGAGCTGCAAAGAAAGAAATGTGCAGGACATGTATGTTTGCAAGTGTGTGATATTTACGTGGTAACATCATTGATTTTGCACGTATTGAAGACAACAAAGTAGATTTAGCTGGTAACTAACACTTGAACATGTTTCATAGATATAATTTCTATCCGATTAAGCCTTGTCATTTCACCTTTCAGACAATTGTCACCTGAACATTAGCATTTGCTTTTTCATTGCATTGGTGAGTGCTCCCATGTTCGGGTCATAGATGTCTGGCTCTTCACCTGCAACTTTGTGAATAATCTGGACCCGTTTGACAAGTGACATGTAATGATGGATCTCTACATGGTGATGCTAACAAGAAAGCGCACTATTTTCTTCCCAATTCAACCTCGTTTTCCAGCCTTCATCACCTTTCATACAGATTTGTAACACTCTGCAACCAGGGCAGACTCAGGAAACTAGTACATGAGTGCAAACAGAATCACCCCATCAGAATACTCTTTCCTAAGTTCTGTTGAAGTGTAATAGGACTCGAAACGTTAACTGTGCTCCTCTCCTCAGATGCTGCCAGACATGCTGAGTTTTTCCAAGTATTTTTCTTTTTCCATCAGAATACTCGTTGTGGTGAGTTGTTTCATCACTGGCCAACGTTTGCATTGAGAAATCAACATGACTTTACACTGTATACCTTTTGTTTCTAATGCATTTCTGCAGCTGAGCAGGTTTCACTGCAGATTTTTAAAAGGCAGAAGGTGCTACGTGCTGTTTCAGTAGGATGAGTGGATTTGGCTAATCTTCTTCATTCTTTGCCATTACCCATCTTTTCGGTGTGCATGTATTCTGGTTAAATATGACCTTAAAATAGAAGTTAAGGACTTGCCTATTGGGATGAAATTTGTTGACCTCCTTTGATCACCCACTGCCAATTAACGTTTTACCCTTTCATCCTGGAATCGTGCTTGGATTTTGCCTCAAAGGACTGAAGTCATCACCTCCAACAATTGGCACTGTATTTCACTTTACTCAAGCCCGTCCGCGCTTTGATGATAACTGGTCATGTCAGATGAGATCTGCATGTGAAGTCACCTCAACAATGGTACTGATGGCGATTTGAAAACACAGGCTCTAAGTGATGCCTGTTGTGGTGCCTTGTTTTCAATATCATCATCACATATTACAGTTCACACTTATTCTGTAATTTTGACTATGTCTGGCAAATATGACACTAACGGTAACATTCCCTTTCTGATATTTGAAAGTTAATTCTTCTGATACGATATATACCTGACTGATGACACCTGTATTGGCATCCATTTTCCAAAATTGTCTGGCCTCCACGGTCTAACAGATCTGTTCAGCTACAGCATGCATTCAGTTTCTGCTTCATTGCTCACATTAAAACGTCGACAACTGAAACCTGAGCAAGACGGGCATCAAGGGCACAGATTTTTACCTATTCAAAGGTAATGTAATTATGTGTGAATTTCAATATTTAAACGTTGAGTTTTGAAGCATTATAAATGATTGTTCTTACATGCAACCAGAGACCAGCAGACTGAAAGTGAAATGAGGGGAGTTGCAAAGAAAGAAATGTGCAGGAGATGTAAGTTTGTAATTCTGGGATCTTTACTTTGAACCATCATTGCTCTTGCAGTTACTGAAGCCAACAAAGTAGATTTAGCATGTAATTAATGGTTGAACATGTGTCATAGATATCATTTCCATCCGATTTAGCCTTGTCATTTCACCTTTCAGACAATTGTGGCCTGAACATTAGCATTTGCTTTTTCGTTGCTTTGGTAAGTGCCACCATGTTCGGGTCATAGATGTCTGGCACTTCACCTGCAACCTTGTGGGCAATATGGAACCGTTTGACAACTGACATGTCATGACGGATATTGACATGGCGATGCAAACAAGAATGTGCTCACTTTTCTTCACAATTCAAGCACTTTTCCCTGCCTTCATCAGCTTTCAGAAACATTTGTAACACTGTGCAACCAGGGCAGTCTCTGGACACTACAACATGAGAGCGCAAACAGAATCTTCCCATCAGATTATTCATTGTGGTGAGTTGTTACATCACTGGCCAAGTTTTCCACTGAGAAAGTCACCAGACTTTATACTGTATACCTTTTGTTTGCAATGCATTTCTACAGCTGAGCAGATTTCACTGCAGATTCTTTCAGTGGCAGAAGGTGCTATGTGTTCTTTCAGAAGGATGAGTGGATTTGGTTAATTGCCTTCATTTTTTGCCATTATACATCTTTTTGGTGTCCATGTATTCTGGTTAATTATGACCTTAAAATAGAAGTAAAGGACTTGCCTATTGGGTTTAGATTTGTTGCCCTGCTTTTATCACCCACTTCCAATCTACATTTTTCCTTTCATCCCGGAATCAGGCTTGGATTTTGCCCGGAAGGACTGAAGTCCTCACGTCCAGCAATTGCCACTTTATTTAATTTAACTAAAGCCCTTCCACGTTTTGATGATAACTGGTCATGTCAGATGAGATGTGCCTGTGAAGTCACCTCAACAGTGGTACTCATGGCTTCTTGAAAACACAGGCTCTAATTGATGCCTGTTGTGGTTCCTTGTTTGTAATATCATCATCAGATATTACAGTTCACAGTTTTTCTGTAATTTTGACTATGTCTGGCAAACATGACTCTAATGGTAACATTCCCTTTCTGTTCTTTGAAAATACATTCTTGTTGGTGCGATATATGCCTGACTGATGACAACTTATTTGAATGTCCATTTTCCAAAATTGTCTGGCCTCCAAGGTCTAACATACCTTTTTAGCAAAAGCATGCATTTCGTTTCTGCTGTGTTGCTGGCATTAACACGTGAACAACTGATACCTGAGCAAGACGGGCATCAAGGGCTCAGATTGTTACCTATTCAAAGGTAAAGTAAGTTTGTGAGAATTGCAACAATTAAAATTTGAGTTTTGAAGCATTAGAAAGGATTGGTGTTGCATGCAACCAGACACCAGCAGACTGAAAGTGGAACAAAGGGAGTTGCAAAGAAAGAAATGTGCAGGACATGTATATTTGCAAGTGGGTGATATTTACGTGGTAATATCATTGATTTTGCACGTATTGAAGACAACAAAGTAGATTTAGCTGGTAACTAACACTTGAACATGTTTCATAGATATAATTTCTATCCGATTCAGCCTTGTCATTTCACCTTTCAGACAATTGTCACCTGAACATTAGCATTTGCTTTTTCATTGCATTGGTGAGTGCTCCCATGTTCGGGTCATAGATGTCTGGCTCTTCACCTGCAACTTTGTGAATAATCTGAAACTGTTTGACAAATGACATGTAATGATGGATCTCTACATGGTGATGCTAACAAGAAAGTGCTCTCTTTTCTTCCCAATTCAAGCTCTTTTTCCAGCCTTGATCACCTTTCAGAAAGATTTGTAACACTGTGCAACCAGGGCAGACTCAGGAAACTAATACATGAGTGCAAACAGAATCACCACATCAGAATACTCGTTCCTTAGCTCTGTTGAAGATCCAAACGGACTCGAAACATTAACTGTGCTCCACTCTGCAGATACTGCCAGACATGCTGAATTTTTCCGGTATGTTTCTTTTTCCATCAGAAAACTCGTTGTGGTGAATTGTTACATCACTGGCCAACGTTTGCATTGAGAAATTGACATGACTTTATACTGTAGACCTCTTGTTTACAATGCATTTCGGCAGCTGAGCAGATTTCACTGCAGATTTTTAAGAGGCAGAAGGTGCTATGTTCTGTTTCAGTAGGATGATTGGATTTGGCTAATCTTCTTCATTCTTTGCCATTACCCATCTCTTCGGTGTCCATGTATTCTGGTTAAATATGACCTTAAAAGAGAAGTTACGGACTTGCCTATTGGGATGAAATTTGTTGACCTGCTTTGCTCACCCTCTGCCAATTAACGTTTTACCCTTTCATCCTGGAATCGAGCTTGGATTTGGCCTCAAAGGACTGAAGTCATCACCTCCAACAATTGGCACTGTATTTCACTTTACTCAAGCCCGTCCGCGCTTTGATGATAACTGGTCATGTCAGATGAGATCTGCCTGTGAAGTCACCTCAACAATGGTACTTATGGCGATTTGAAAACAAAGACTGTATGTGATGCCTGTTGTGGTGCCTTGTTTGCAATATCATCATCAGGTATTACTGTTCACAGTTTTTCTGTAATTTTGACTATGCCTGGCAAATATGACACAAATGGTAACATTCCCATTCTGATATTTGAAAGTTAATTCTTCTGATGCAATATATACCTGACTGATGACACCTGAATTGACGTCCATTTTCCAAAATTGTCTGGACTCCAAGGTCTAACATACCTTATCAGCAACGGCATGCATTTAGCTTCTGCTTCATTGCTCACGATATAACGTAGACAACTGATACCTGAGCAAGACGGGCATCAAGGGCACAGATTTTTACCTATTTCAAGCTAATGTAATTATGCGTGAATTTCCATATTTAAATGTTGAGATTTGAAGCATTATAAATGATTGTTCTTACATGCAACCATGGTCTCCAGCAGACTGAAAGTGAAACAAAGGGAGTTGCAAAGAAAGAAATGTGCATGAGATGTAAGTTTGTAAGTCTGTGATCTTTACTTTGTAACATCATTGCTCTTGCAGTTACTGAAGCCAACAAAGTAGATTTAGCATGTAATTGATGCTTGAACATGTTTCATAGAAATCATTTCTATCCGATTTAGCCTTGTCATTTCACCTTTCAGACAATTGTGGCCTGAACATTAGCATTTGCTTTTTCATTGCTTTGGTAAGTGCCACCATGTTCGGGTCATAGATGTCTGGCACTTCACCTGCAACCTTGTGGGCAATATGGAACCGTTTGACAACTGACATGTCATCATGGATCTCTACATGGCGATGCAAACAAGAATGTGCTCACTTTTCATCACAATTCAAGCTCTTTTCCCTGCCTTCATCACCTTTCTGAAACATTTGTAACACTGTGCAACCAGGGCAGTCTCAGGACACTACAACATGAGAGTGCAAACAGAATCTTCCCATCAGAAGACTCATTGTGGTGAGTTGTTACACCACTGGCCAAGGTTTCCATTGAGAAATTTACATGACTTTATACTGTATAACTTTTGTTTTCAATGTATTTCTACAGCTGAGCAGATTTCACTGTAGATACTTTCAGAGGCAGAAGGTGCTATGTGTTGTTTCAGAAGGATGAGTGGATTTGGTTAATTTTCTTCTTTCTTTGCCTTTACCCATCTTTTCGGTGTCCATGTATTCTGCTTTAATATGACCTTAAAAGACAAGTTATGGATATGCCTATTGTTATTAGATTTGTTGCCAGGCTTTGATCACCCAATGCCAATTAACGTTTTGCCCTTTCATTCTGGAATCAGGCATGGATTTTGCCTAGAAGTGCTGAAGTCCTCACCTCCAACAATTGGCACTGTATTTCACTTTCCTGAAGCCATTCCGCTCTCTGATGATAACTGGTCATGTCAGATGAGATGTGCCTGTGAAGTCATCTCAACAGTGGTGCCCATGGCTTCTTGAACACACAGGCACTAATTGATGCATGTTGTGGTGCCCTGTTTGTAATATCATCATCAGAAATTATAGTTCACAGTTTTTCTGTAATTTTGACTATGTCTGGCAAACATGACTCTGGTATAATTCACTTTCTGATATTTGAAAGTACATTCTTGTTGGTGCAATATATACCTGACTGATGACACCTTAATTGAATGTCCATTTTGCAAAATTGTCTAGCCTCCAAGGTCTAACATACCTTTTTCGCAAAAGAATGCATTTCGTTTCTGTTCTGTTGCTGACATTAACACGACAACAACTGATACCTGAGCAAGACGGGCATCAAGGTTTCAGATTGTGACCTATTCCATGCTAAAGTAATTATGTGTGAAATGCAACAATTAAATGTTTAGTTTTGAAGAATTATAAAGGCTGGGTGTTACATGCAACCATACACAGGCAGACTAAAAGTGAAACGAAGGGAGTTGCAAGGAAAGAAATGTACAGTATATGTATGTTTGCAAGTGTGTGATATTTACATTTTAACATCATTGATTTTGCAATTATTTGAGACAACAAAGTAGATTTAACTGGTAACTAATGCTTGAACATGTTTCAAAGATATCTTTTCTATTCGATTAAGCCTTGTCATTTCACTTTTCAGACAATTGTCGCCTGAACATTAGCATTTGCTTTTTCATTGCTTTGGGAAGTGCCACCATGTTCTGGTCATAGATGTCTGCCTCTTCACGTGCAACCTTGTGGGCAATCTGGAACCATTTGGCAACTGACATGTCATGATGGATCTCTACTAGCCGATGCTAACAAGAATGTGCTCTCTTTTCTTCGCAATTCAAGCTCTTTTCCCTGCCTTCATCAGCTTTCATAAACATTTGTAACACTGTGCAACCAGGGCAGTCTCAGGACACTACAACATGAGAGTGCAAACAGAACCTTCCCATCAGATCATTCATTGTGGTGAGTTGTTACATCACTGGCCAAGTTTTCCATTGAGAAATTCATCAGACTTTATACTGTATACCTTTTGTTTGCAATGCATTTCTACAGCTGAGCAGATTTCACTGCAGATACTTTCAGTGGCAGAAGGTGCTATGTGTTCTTTCTGAAGGATGAGTGGATTTGGTTAATTGCCTTCATTTTTTGCCATTACCCATCTTTACGGTGTCCATGTATTCTGGTTAAATATGACCTTAAAATAGAAGTAAAGGACTTGCCTATTGGGATTAGATTTGTTGCCCTCCTTTTATCACCCACTTCCAATCTACATTTTGTCCTTTTATCCTGGAATCAGGCTTGGAATCACCTCGGAGGACTGAAATCCACACGTCCAGCAATTGCCACTTTATTTAACTTTACTGAAGCCCTTCCGCGCTTGGATGATAACAGGACATGTCAGATGAGATGTGCCTGTGAAGTTACCTCAACATTGCTACTAATGGCTTCTTGAAAACACAGGCTCTATTTGATGCTTGTTGTCATGCCTTGTTTGTAATATCATCATCAGATATTACAGACCACAGTTTTTCTGTAATTTTGACTATGTCTGGCAAACATGACTCTAATGGTAACATTCCCTTTCTTTTCTTTGAAAATACATTCTTGTTGTTGCGATATATGCCTGACTGATGACAACTTATTTGAATGTCCATTTTCCAAAATTGTCTGGCCTCCAAGGTCTAACATACCTTTTTAGCAAAAGCATGCATTTCGTTTCTGCTGTGTTGCAGGCATTAACACGTCAACAACTGATACCTGAGCAAGACGGGCATCAAGGGCTCAGATTGTTACCTATTCAAAGGTAAAGTAAGTTTGTGAGAATTGCAACAGTTAAATGTTGAGTTTTGAAGCATTTGAAAGGATTGGTGTTGCATGCAACCAGACACCAGCAGACTGAAAGTGGAACAAAGGGAGTTGCAAAGGAAGAAATGTGCAGGACACGTATGTTTGCAAGTGTGTGATATTTACGTGGTAACATCATTGATTTTGCACGTATTGAAGACAACAAAGTAGATTTAGCTGGTAACTAACACTTGAACATGTTTCATAGATATAATATCTATCCAATTAAGCCTTGTCATTTCACCTTTCAGACAATTGTCACCTGAACATTAGCATTTGCTTTTTCATTGCATTGGTGAGTGCTCCCATGTTCGGGTCATAGATGTCTGGCTCTTCACCTGCAACTTTGTGAATAATCTGGACCCTTTTGACAAGTGACATGTAATAATGGATCTCTACATGGTGATGCTAACAAGAAAGTGCTCTCTTTTCTTCCCAATTCAAGCACTTTTTCCAGCCTTCATCACCTTTCAGAAAGATTTGTAACACTGTGCAACCAGGGCAGACTGAGGAAACCAGTACATGAGTGCAAACAGAATCACCCCATCAGAATACTCTTTCCTTAGTTCTGTTGAAGTGTCATACGGACTCGAAACGTTAACTGTGCTCCTCTCCGCAGATGCTGCCAGACATGCTGAGTTTTTCCAGGTATTTTCCTTTTTCCATCAGAATACTCGTTGTGGTGAATTTTTTCATCACTGGCCAACGTTTGCATTGAGAAATCAACATGACTTTATACTGTATACCTTTTGTTTCCAATGCATTTCTGCAGCTGAGCAGATTTCACTGCAGATTTTTAAAAGGCAGAAGGTGCTATGTGCTGTTTCAGTAGGATGAGTGGATTTGGCTAATCTTCTTCCTTCATTGCCATTACCCATCTTTTCGGTGTCCATGTATTCTGGTTAAATATGACCTTAAAATACAAGTAAAGGACTTGCTTATTGGGATGAAATTTGTTGACCTCCTTTGATCACCCACTGCCAATTAACGTTTTACCCTTTCATCCTGGAATCGTGCTTGGATTTTGCCTCAAAGGACTGAAGTCATCACCTCCAACAATTGGCACTGTATTTTACTTTACTCAAGCCGGTCCGCGCTTTGATGATAGCTGGTCATGTCAGATGAGATCTGCAAGTGAGGTCACCTCAACAATGGTACTTATGGCCATTTGAAAACACAGGCTCTAAGTGATGCCTGTTGTGATGCCTTGTTTGCAATATCATCATCAGATATTACAGTTCACAGTTTTTCTGTACTTTTGACTATATCTGGCAAATATGACACTAATGGTAACATTCCCTTTCTGATATTTGAAAGTTAATTCTTCTGATACGATATATACCTGACTGATGACACCTGTATTGACATCCATTTTCCAAAATTGTCTGGCTTCCACGGTCTAACAGATCTGTTCAGCTACAGCATGCATTTAGTTTCTGCTTCATTGCTCACGTTAAAACGTCGACAACTGATACCTGAGCAAGACGGGCATCAAGGGCACAGATTTTTACCTATTCAAAGGTAATGTAATTATGTGTGAATTTCAATATTTAAATGTTGAGTTTTGAAGCATTATAAATGATTGTTCTTACATGCAACCAGAGACCAGCAGACTGAAAGTGAAACGAAGGGAGTTGCAAAGAAAGAAATGTGCAGGAGATGTAAGTTTGTAAGTCTGGGATCTTTACTTTGTAACATCATTGCTCTTGCTGTTACTGAAGCCAACAAAGTAGATTTAGCATGTAATTAATGGTTGAACATGTTTCATAGATATCTTTTCTATCCGATTTAGCCTTGTCATTTCACCTTTCAGACAATTGTGGCCTGAACATTAGCATTTGCTTTTTCATTGCTTTGGTAATTGCCACCATGTTCGGGTCATAGATATCTGGCACTTCACCTGCAACCTTGTGGGCAATATGGACCCATTTGACAACTGACATGTCATGAAGGATCTCTACATGGCGATATAAACAAGAATGTGCTCTCTTTTCTTCACAATTCAAGCTCTTTTCCCTGCCTTCATCAGCTTTCAGAAACATTTGTAACACTGTGCAACCAGGGCAGTCTCTGGACACTACAACATGAGAGTGCAAACAGAACCTTCCCATCAGATTATTCATTGTGGTGGGTTGTTACATCACTGGCCAAGTTGTCCACTGAGAAATTCACCAGACTTTATACTGTATACCTTTTGTTTGCAATGCATTTCTACAGCTGAGCAGATTTCACTGCAGATACTTTCAGTGCCAGAAGGTTCTAAGTGTTCTTTCAGAAGGATGAGTGGATTTGGTTAATTGCCTTCTTTTATTGCCATTACCCATCTTTACGGTGTCCATGTGTTCTGGTTAAATATGACCTTAAAATAGAAGTAAAGGACTTGCCTATTGGGATTAGATTTGTTGCCCTGCTTTTATCACCCACTTCCAATCTACATTTTGTCCTTTTATCCTGGAATGAGGCTTGGAATCGCCTCAAAGGACTGAAGACCTCACGTCCAGCAATTGCCACTTTATTTAACTTTACTGAAGCCCTTCCGCGCTTGGATGATAACTGGTCATGTCAGATGAGATGTGCCTGTGAAGTTACCTCAACATTGCTACTCATGCCTTCTTGAAAACACAGGCTCTATTTGATGCTTGTTGTCATGCCTTGTTTGTAATATCATCATCAGATATTACAGACCACAGTTTTTCTGTAATTTTGACTATGTCTGGCAAACATGACTCTAATGGTAACATTCCCTTTCTTTTCTTTGAAAATACATTCTTGTTGTTGCGATATATGCCTGACTGATGACAACTTATTTGAATGTCCATTTTCCAAAATTGTCTGGCCTCCAAGGTCTAACATACCTTTTTAGCAAAAGCATGCATTTCGTTTCTGCTGTGTTGCTGGCATTAACACGTCAACAACTGATACCTGAGCAAATGGGCATCAAGGGCTCAGATTGTTACCTATTCAAAGGTAAAGTAAGTTTGTGTGAATTGCAACAATTAAATTTTGAGTTTTGAAGCATTAGAAAGGATTGGTGTTGCATGCAACCAGACACCAGCAGACTGAAAGTGGAACAAAGGGAGTTGCAAAGAAAGAAATGTGCAGGGCACGTATGTTTTCAAGTGTGTGATATTTACGTGGTAACATCATTGATTTTGCACGTATTGAAGACAACAAAGTAGATTTAGCTGGTAACTAACACTTGAACATGTTTCATAGATATAATTTCTATCCGATTAAGCCTTGTCATTTCACCTTTCAGACAATTGTCACCTGAACATTAGCATTTGCTTTTTCATTGCATTGGTGAGTGCTCCCATGTTCGGGTCATAGATGTCTGGCTCTTCACCTGCAATTTTGTGAATAATCTGGACCCCTTTGACAAGTGACATGTAATGATGGTTCTCTACATGGTGATGCTAACAAGAAAGTGCTCTCTTTTCTTCCCAATTCAAGCTCTTTTCCCTGCCTTCATCACCTTTCAGAAAGATTTGTAACACTGTGCAACCAGGGCAGTCTCAGGACACTACAACATGAGAGCGCAAACAGAATCTTCCCATCAGAATACTCATTGTGGAGAATTGTTACACCACTGGCCAAGGTTTCCATTGAGAAATTTACATGACTTTATACTGTATAACTTCTGTTTGCAATGCATTTCTACAGCTGAGCAGATTTCACTGTAGATACTTTCAGAGGCAGAAGGTGCTATGTGTTGTTTCTGAAGGATGAGTGGATTTGGTTAATTTTCTTCTTTCTTTGCCTTTACCCATCTTTTCGGTGTCCATGTATTCTGCTTTAATATGACCTTAAAAGACAAGTTAAGGATATGCCTATTGTTATTAGATTTGTTGCCAGGCTTTGATCACCCAATGCCAATTAACGTTTTGCCCTTTCATTCTGGAATCAGGCATGGATTTTGCCTAGAATTGCTGAAGTCCTCACCTCCAACAATTGGCACTGTATTTCACTTTCCTGAAGCCATTCCGCTCTCTGATGATAACTGGTCATGTCAGATGAGATGTGCCTGTGAAGTCATCTCAACAGTGGTACCCATGGCTTCTTGAACACACAGGCGCTAATTGATGCATGTTGTGGTGCCCTGTTTGTAATATCATCATCAGAAATTACAGTTCACAGTTTTTCTATAATTTTGACTATGTCTGGCATGCATGACTCTATGGTAAAATTCACTTTCTGATATTTGAAAGTACATTCTTGTTGGTGCAATATATACCTGACTGATGACACCTTAATTGAATGTCCATTTTGCAAAATTGTCTAGCCTCCAAGGTCTAACATACCTTTTTCGCGAAAGAATGCATTTCGTTTCTGCTCTGTTGCTGACATTAACACGACAACAACTGATACCTGAGCAAGACGGGCATCAAGGTTTCAGATTGTTACCTATTCCATGGTAAAGTAATTATGTGTGAAATGCAACAATTAAATGGTTAGTTTTGAAGCATTATAAAGGCTGGGTGTTACATGCAACCACACACAGGCAGACTAAAAGTGAAACGAAGGGAGTTGCAAAGAAAGAAATGTGCAGTATATGTATGTTTGCAAGTGTGTGATATTTACATTTTAACATCATTGATTTTGCAGTTATTTGAGACAACAAAGTAGATTTAGCTGGTAACTAATGCTTGAACATGTTTCAAAGATATCTTTTCTATTCGATTAAGCCTTGTCATTTCACCTTTCAGACAATTGTCGCCTGAACATTAGCATTTGCTTTTTCATTGCTTTGGTAAGTGCCACCATGTTCAGGTCATAGATGTCTGGCTCTTCACCTGCAATCTTGTGGGCAATCTGGAACCGTTTGACAACTGACATGTCATGTTGGATCCCTACATGGCGATGCTAACAAGAATGTGCTCTCTTTTCTTCACAATTCAAGCTCTTTTCCCTGTCTTCATCACCTTTCAGAAACATTTGTAACTCTGTGCAACCAGGGCAGTCTCAGGACACTACAACATGAGTGCAAACAGAATCTTCCCATCAGAATACTCATTGTGGTGAATTGTTACATCACTGGCCAAGTTTTCCATTGAGAAATTGACATGACATTATACTGTATAACTTTTGTTTGCAATGCATTTCTACAGCTGAGCAGATTTCACTGCAGATACTTTCAGAGGCAGAAGGTGCTATGTGTTGTTTCAGAAGGATGAGTGGACTGGGTTAATTTTCTTCATTTTTTGCCATGACCCATATATTCAGTGTCCATGTATTCTGCTTTAATATGACCTTAAAATAGAAGTTAAGGATATGCCTATTGGGAATAGATTTCTTGCCCTGTTTTTATCACCCACTGCCAATCTACGTTTTGTCCTTTCATCCTGGAATCAGGATTGGATTTTGCCTCGAAGGACTGAAGTCCTCAACTCCAGCAATTGCCACTTTATGTAACTTTACTGAAGCCCTTCCGCACTTTGATGATAACTGGTCCTGTCAGATGAGATATGCCTGTGAAGTCACCTCATCAGTGGTTCTCATGGTTTATTGAATACAGAGGATCTAAGTGATGCCTGTTGTGGTGCGTTATCTGTAATATCATTATCAGATATTACAGTTCACACTTTTTCTGTAATTTTGACTATGTCTGGCAAACATGACTCTAATGGTAACATTCCCTTTCTGATACTTGAAAATACATTCTTGTTGGTGCGATATATGCCTGACTGATGGCACCTCATTTGAATGTCCATTTTGCAAAATTGTCTAGCCTCCAAGGACTAACATACCTTTTTAGCAAACGCATGCATTTCGTTTCGGCTGTGTTACTGACATTAACACGTCAACAACTGATACCTGAGCAAGACGGGCATCATTGGCTCAGATTGTTACCTATTCAAAGGTAAAGTAAGTTTGTGAGAATTGCAACAATTAAATTTTGAGTTTTGAAGCATTAGAAAGGATCGGTGTTGCATGCAACCAGACACCAGCAGACTAAAAGTGAAACAAAGGGAATTCCAAAGAAAGAAATGTGCAGGACACGTATGTTTGCAAGTGTGTGATATTTACGTGGCAACATCATTGATTTTGCACGTTATGAAGACAACAAAGTAGATTTAGCTGGTAACTAACACTTGAACATGCTTCATAGTTATAATTTCTATCCGATTAAGCCTTGTCATTTCACCTTTCAGACAATTGTCGCCTGAACATTAGCATTTGCTTTTTCATTGCTTTGGTAAGTGCCACCATGTTCGGGTTATAGATGTCTGGCTCTTCACCTGCAACTTTGTTCATAATCTGGAACCGTTTGACAAGTGACATGTAATGATGGATCTCTACACGGTGATGCTAACAAGAATGTGCTCTCTTTTCTTCCCAATTCAAGCTCTTTTGCACGCCTTCATCACCCTTCAGAAAGATTTGCAACACTGTGCAACTAGGGCAGTTTCAGGATACTAGAACATGAGTGCAAACAGAATCTTCCCATCAGAATACTCATTGTGGCGAATTGTTACATCACTGGCCAAGGTTTCCATTGAGAAATTCACCAGACTTTATACTGTATAACTTTTGTTTGCAATGCATTTCTACAGCTGAGCAGATTTCACTGTAGATACTTTCAGAGGCAGAAGGTGCTATGTGTTGTTTCTGAAGGATGAGTGGATTTGGTTAATTTTCTTCTTTCTTTGCCTTTACCCGTCTTTTCGGTGTGCATGTATTCTGCTTTAATATGACCTTAAAAGACAAGTTAAGGATATGCCTATTGTTATTAGATTTGTTGCCAGGCTTTGATCACCCAATGCCAATTAACGTTTTGCCCTTACATTCTGGAATCAGGGTTGGATTTTGCCTAGAAGTACTGAAGTCCTCACCTCCAAATATTGGCACTGTATTTCACTTTCCTGAAGCCGTTCCGCTCTCTGATGATAACTGGTCATGACAGATGAGATCGGCCTGTGAAGTCACTTCAACAGTGGTACTTTTGGCGACTTGAAAACACAGGCTGCAGGTCATGCCTGTTGTGGTGCCTTGTCTGTAATATCATCACAGATATTACAGTTCACAATTTTTCTGTAATTTTGACTATGTCTGGCAAATATGACACTAATGGTTACATTCCTTTTCTGATATTTGAAAGTACATTCTTCTAATGCGATATACACCTGACTGATGGCACCTGTATCAGCGTCCATTTTCCAAAATTGTCTGGCCTCCAAGGTCTAACAGATCTGTTCAGCTACAGCATGCATTTAGTTTCTGCTTCATTGCTGACATTAAAACGTCGACAACTGATACCTGAGCAAGACGGGCATCAAGGGCACAGATTTTTACCTATTCAAAGGTAATATAATTATGTGTGAATTTCAATATTTAAATGTTGAGTTTTGAAGCATTATAAATGATTGTTCTTACATGCAACCAGAGACCAGCAGACTGAAAGTGAAACGAAGAGAGTTGCAAAGATAGAAATGTGCAGGAGATGTAGGTTTGTAAGCCTGTCCTTTACTTTGTAACATCATTGCTTTTCCAGTTGTTGAAGCCAGCAAAGCAGATTTAGCTGGTAATGAACACTTGAACATGCTTCATAGATATCATTTCTATCCGATTTAGCCTTGTCATTTCACCTTTCAGACAATTGTGGCCTGAACATTAGCATTTGCTTTTTCATTGCTTTGGTAAGTGCCACCATGTTCGGGTCATAGATGTCTGGCTCTTCACCTGCAACCTTGTGGGCAATCTGGAACCGTTTGACAACTGACATGTCATGATTGATCTCTACATGGCGATGCTAACAAGAATGTGCTCTCTTTTCTCCACAATTCAAGCTCTTTTCTCAGCCTTCATCATTTATCAGAAACATTTGTAACACTGTGCAACCAGGGCAATTTCACGACACTAGATCATGAGTGCAAACAAAATCTTCCCATCAGAATACTCATTGTGGTGAGTTGTTACATCACTGGCCAAGTTTTCCATTGAGAAAGTCACGTGACTTTATACTGTATACCTTTTGTTTGCAATGCATTTCTACAGCTGAGCAGATTTCACTGCAGACACTTTCAGAGGCAGAAGATGCTATGTGTTGTTTCAGAAGGATGAGTGGATTTGGTTAATTTTCTTCAATCTTTGCCATGATCCATCTTTTTGGTGTCCCACTATTCTGCTTTAATATGACCTTAAAGTAGAAGTTAAGGACATGCCTAGTGTGATTAGATTTGTTGCCCGGCTTTGATCACCCACTGCCAATCTACGTTTTGCCCTTTCATCCTGGAATCAGCCTTGCATTTTGCCTCGAAGGATTGAAGTCCTCACCTCCAACAATTGGCACTGTATTTCACTTTCCTGAAGCCATTCCGCGCTCTGAGCATAACTGGTCATGTCAGATGAGATGTGCCTGTGAAGTCACCTCAACAGTGGTACTCATGGCTTCTTGAAAACACAGGCTCTAATTGATGCCTGTTGTGGTGCCTTGTTTGAAATATCATCATCAGAAATTACAGTTCACATTTTTTCTGTAATTTTAACTCTGTCTGGCAAACATGACTCTAAAGGTAACATTCCCTTTCTGATATTTGAACGTACATTCTTGTTGGTGCGATATATACCTGACTGATGACACCTTAATTGAATGTCCATTTTGCAAAATTGTCAAGCCTCCAAGGTCTAACATACCTTTTTAACAAAAGCATACATTTCGTTTCTGCTGTGTTGCTGACATTAACACTTCAACAACTGATACCTGAGCAAGACGGGCATCAGGGGCACAGATTGTCCCCTATTCAAAGGTAAAGTAGTTATGTGTGAACTGCAACATTTAAATGTTGAGTTTTGAAGCATTATAAAGGAATGGTTTTACATGCAGCCAGACACCAGCAGACTGAAAGTGAAACGAAGGGAGTTGCAAAGAAAGAAATGTGCAGTAGATGTATGTTTGCAAGTGTGTGATATTTACATTGTAACATCATTGAATTTGCAGTTATTGAAGACAACAAAGTAGATTTAGCTGGTAACTTACGTTTGAACATGTTTCAAAGATATCATTTCTATTCTACTTAGCCTTGTCATTTCAACTTTCAGACAATTGTCACCCGAACATTAGCATTTGCTTTTTCATTGCTTTGGTAACTGCTACAATGTACGGGTCAGAGATGTCCGGCTCTTCACCTGCAATCTTGTGAGTAATCTGGAACCGTTTGGCAACTGACATGTCATGATGGATCTCTAAATGGTGATGCTAACGAGAAGGTGCTCTCTTTTCTTCCCAATTCAAGCTCTTTGGCCGCCTTCATCACCTTTCATTAAGATTTTTAACACTGTGCAACCAGGGCAGTCTCTCGATACTAGAACTTGAGTGCAAACAGAATCTTCCCATCTGAATACTCACTGTGGTGAATTCTTACATCACTGGCCAAGGTATCCACTGAGAAATTCACATGACTTTATACTGTATACCTTTTGTTTGCAATACATTTCTACACCTGAGCAGATTTCACTGCTGATACTTTAAGAGGCAGAAGGTGCTATGTGCTGTTTCAGTAGGATGAATGGATTTGGTTAATTTTCTTCATTCTTTGCCATTACCCATCTTTTCGGTGTCCATGTTCTGGTTAAATATGACCTTAAATTAGAAGTTAAGGACTTGCCTATTGGGATGAGATTTGTTGGTGAGCTTTGATCACCGACTGCAAAACTACATTTTGCCCTTTCATCCTGGAATCTAGCTTGGATTTTGCCTCGAAGGACTGAAGTCCTCACCCCCAGCAATTAGCACTTTGTTTCACTTTACTGATGTCCTATCGCACTCTGATGATAACTGGTCATGTCAGATGAGATGTGCCTGTGAAGTCACATCATTAGTGGTACTCATGGCTTCTTGAAAACACAGGCTCTAAGTGATGCCTGTTGTGGTGCCTTGTTTGTAATATCATCATCACATATTACAGTTCACAGTTTTTCTGTAATTTTGACTATATCTGGCAAATATGACACTAAAGGTAACATTCCCTTTCTGATATTTGAAAGTTCATTCTTCTGATGCGATATATATCTGACTGATGACACCTGAATTGACGTCCATTTTCCAAAATTGTCTGGCCTCCAAGGTCTAACAGACCTTTTCAGCAACAGCATGCATTTAGTTTCTGCTTCATTGCTGACATTAAAACGTCGACAACTGATACCTGAGCAAGATGGGCATCAAGGGCACAGATTTTTACCTATTCAAAGGTAAAGTAATTATGTGTGAATTTCAATATTTAAATGTTGAGTTTTGAAGCATTATAAATGATTGTTTTTACATGCAACCAGAGACCAGCAGACTGAAAGTGAAACGAAGGGAGTTGCAAAGAATGAAATGTGCAGGAGATGTAAGTTTGTAAGTCTGTTACCTTTACTTTGTACCATCATTGCTTTTCCAGTTATTGAAGCCAGCAAAGTGGATTTAGCTGGTAACTAATGCTTGAACATGTTTCATAGATATCGTTTCTGTCCGATTTAGCCTTGTCATTTCAGCTTTCAGACAATTGTGGCCTGAACATTAGCATTTGCTTTTTCATTGCTTTGGTAAGTGCCACCATGTTCGGGTCATAGATGTCTGGCTCTTCACCTGCAACCTTGTGGGCAATCTGGAACCGTTTGACAACTGACATACCGTGATGGATAACTACATGGCGATGCTAACAAGAATGTGCTCTCTTTTCTTCGCAATTCAAGCTCTTTTTCCTGCCTTCATCACCTTTCAGAAAGATTTGTAACACTGAGCAATCAGGGCAGTCTCAGTACACCAGAACATCAATGCACACAGAATCTTCCCATCAAAATACTCATTGTGCTGAATTGTTACTGCACTGCCCCATTTTCCATTGAGAATTTGACCTAACTTTATACTGTATGCCTCTTGTTTACAATGCATTTCTACAGTTGAGCAGACTTCACTGGAGATATTTTAAGAGGCAGAAATTGAGAGTGTTGTTTTAAAAAGATGAGTGGATTTGTTTATTCTTTGCAATTACCCATCTTTTCCATGACCATGTGTTCTGGAATATTATGAACTTGGAATAACACACCCTTTTTTGTTGGCTGTTAATTGGAGTGAGATTCGTCTGTCTGCTTTTATGACCTGGTACATTTTGCCCTTACCTCCTGGCATCATGTCTGGATTTTGCCTGTAATGACTGAAGTCCTCACCTCCAACAATTGGCACTTTGTTTCACTTTACTGAAGTCATTCCGCACTTGGATGATAACTGGTCATTTCAGATGAGATGTGCTTGTGAAGTCACCTCAATGGTGGTACTCACAGCTTCTTGAAAACACAGGCTGTAAGTGATGCCTGTTGTGGTGCCTTGATTGTAATATCATCATCAGATATTACAGTTCAGATCGCTTCTCGGCCTTTTGGCTAAGATCAAGTGTAGTCGTGAAGCGATGGCTATAACCAGTCGAGCCCCATACCATGGGATACGTAACACCATTTGGGTGACGGTGAAGGATAGCGAAGGAGGAGCACCCATGGATCGAGCCTTCTTCATCAAGTGGATCCTGTTGAAGGTGCGTGGATTTGAAGCGGAGGAGATCTACTTCCTGCAGGACTTCCCCAGCGCTGGATTTTTCGACGTGACTTTCAGGAGTGTGGCAGCTTGCGTCAGGTTCCTGAAGGTGTTCGAGGAGAAGAGAGACCTGCCGGAGATCAAGATCCTGACGGTGGAGCCGCTCATTGCTCTGCTGTTGCAACGGGACCGTGTGGTGACTGTGCATCTCTACAACCCCCATGTCCCTGCCGCCGACGTGCTCACCTTCCTCGCCAGGTACGTCGACAAGGTTGGGAGCTGCACCGAGGTTAGAGATGCCTTCGGGATTTGGACATGCAAATGACAGGTTAAGGTCACGCTCAAGACCGACGGTAAGGGAGCCATCTTCCACCCTCCTTCCAGCTTCGCTATAGGGGGAAGCCGTGGCTACCTTGTCTGCGCTGGGCAACCCAAACTTTGTCGCTCATGCAACAAGTCTGGTCATGTGGCGGCCAACTGCAGCGCCGCCTTCTGCAAGAACTGCAAACAGGAAGGGCACCAGACAAAGGACTGCAAACAGACTAAGTGCTACATCCGACACAGATGACAAGGGCAGCTGCTCTTCGGATGAAGAAGGGAAAGGGCGGCACCTACAGAAGAAGCAGCAAAGCTCTAGGGAGTTGGAGGACAAGACACCCGAGCTCCAGAACATTGGAGACAATGAGGAGACCAGAGTACCCCAACTTTGCCCACAACCCGAAGAGGCCAGTGCACCACAGCCCCAGAAATCTGGGAGCAGTGAAGCACTCAGCGCACCCCAGCTCCGGGAAGCTGGGAGCAGCAACGCCCCAGAGGGGGAGAGGATTGGAGAAGCTTCTCCAACAAAGGACATTTCAAATCCCATTCTCTGCACGAACCCCCAGATGCCACTTGAGCGGAACATCTCCAATGGGGTGGTTCAGGACAGTTTCCTCAGCCCATCCAAAGTGAGGCAATTTGTGAACACTATGGGTATGCAGGAGCAGACCAAAGGTCTGGAACTCTCAAAGACAGCACTTTTGGTAAGAGACTAAATGCTTTAAAATGGGTGTAAAGATTGTATCCATAAATGTGCGCAGCATTAAATCGACTATGCAATGTGTCGTGACCTTGGACTACCTTGCCAAGGTCAAAGCTGACCTGTTGTTTCTGCAGGAGTGTGCGATACCGCACCTCAGCTCCTACAGGCAATGGTCACGATGGTGGTCCCATGGGCCATCGATCTGGTTGCGAGGAAACAACTCTTGTTCCTCCGGCCTGGGTATTCTGCTGCAGAGAGGCAACTTCACCGTCTCCGAGGTTAAGGAGGTGGTGGGTGGGCGCCGCCTCGTAGCAGACATAATGTACAAGAACACTCCACTCTGGTTAATTAAAGTGTATGGCCCGTCACAAGGGGCCGAGCAGCTGGAGGTTTTTCAGCAGCTCCCACTGCTGCTGGGACCTCCAGGCCGGTCATTCTGGGCGGTGACTTCAACTGCATCATCGATGCGGCTGGACGATCCGGCATGGCCAACAGCAGATTGGACGCTACGTCCAGATCCCTGATGGAAACAGTTAAGGATGCCAAGCTGCAGATGGAGCACAGTGTAGATACACCTGGTCGCGGCCAGACAAGTCCATCCGTTCCAGAATAGACTTCCTGTCTGTGTCCCGTGCATTCGCAGTCAGATCCACCGATGTCAAGCCGGTGTTCTTCTCTGACCACTGCCTCCTACTGGCTGACTGCCACTTAGAGAAGGACCAGAGGGTGGGCAGGGGGCATGGAGGCTAAACATGCAACTGCTGACCCCAGAGAACATTGAGGAGCTCAAGAGGGATTACAAAGGTTGGAGAACCGTGAAACCCCTCTTTGAGTCCCTGACACACTGGTGGGAAGCGATCAAGGGAAACATCAAGAGGTTTTTCATCCTCAAAGGCGCCCAGAAAGTTAGAAAGGAACAGAGGGAAATGTCCCAACTCCAGAAAAACATGCAGAATCTGCTCCGGCTGCAGTCGATGGGGGTCGATGTCAAGGAGGAACTCCAAGAGGTGAAGAGCCAGCAAGCCTCGCACTTTGCCTCGGAGGCCTCCAAGATCATCTTCCATTCCAGAGTCCGCTCCGTGGAGCAGGATGAGACGTGCTCACGTTTCTTCTTCCAAAAGGTACACAGAGAGAGCTCTGTGATCAGCAGCCTGAAGGAAGAAAATGGCTCAGTAAAGTCATCGTAGTCCGACATTTTGAGGATCAGCAAATCCTTTTATGCCAGATTGTATGACGTGAAGCCCACAGATAGCACCGCCTCCCAGTCCTTCCTGTCCTCTATCACGGAGGTCTTAGACGACAGTACACGGGAGAGCCTGGACAAACCGCTAACTCCTGACGAACTGACTAAGGCCCTTGAGTCCTTCGAGAAGAGTAAAACTCCCGGAAGCGACGGCTTGCCGGCGGAGTTGTATTCGGCTCTGTGGGACTTGATCGGCCCAGACCTGCTAGGAGTGTACGAGAGTATGCTCCTGGCCGGTAGTATGTCAGAATCCATGAGGAAAGGCATCATCACCCTCATCTACAAGCACAAGGGGGAAAGGGAGGAAATTAGAAATTGGCGACCCATTTCACTGTTGAATGTGGACTATAAGATTCTGTCCAAGGTCATCGCCAATCGGGTCAAGTCCGCTCTGGAATTGGTGATCCAACCTGACCAGACCTGCACTGTGCCAGGCAGGAAGATCTCTGACAGCCTCGCACTGCTCAGGGATACGATTGCCTATGTACAGAACAGGGGTGTGGATACCTGCCTCATCAGCCTGGATCAGGAGAAGGCCTTTGACAGAATATCACACACCTACATGGTGGATGTGCTCTCCAAAATGGGGTTTGGGGAGGGAATTCACAATTGGTTCCAACTGCTCTACACTAACATCAGTAGTGCAGTCTCAATCAATGGGTGGGAATCAGATAGCTTTCCGATTAAATCTGGAGTCAGGCAGGGATGCCCTCTCTCCCCTGTCCTGTTTGTGTGTTGCATAGAACCCTTTGCTGAGTCCATCAGGAAGGATCCGGGTATAAGAGAAGTGACGATCCCAGGCAGTGGAGGCTCTCAGGTCAAAGCCTCCCTGTACATGGACGATATTGCCGTCTTCTGCTCGGATCCGCTGTCGGTGCGCAGACTGATCCACATCTGTGACCAGTTCGAACTGGCCTCGGGAGCCAAGGTAAATTGCAGGAAGAGCGAGGCCATGTTCTTTGGGAACTGGGCTGACCGATCCTTTGTACCCTTCACCATCAGGGCTGACGGCCTGAAGGTGCTGGGGATATGGTTCGGAGGAACCAGGGCATGCGTTAGAAACTGGAAGGAGCGAGTGTCTATGGTGAAAAGAAAACTGGGCATGTGGGAGCGACGCTCCCTCTCCATTACAGGTAAAAACCTGGTCATCAGGTGTGAGGCACTCTCGCTGTTGCTGTTCGTGGCACAGGTCTGGCCCATTCCAGACTCCTGCGCGATGGTGATCACCTGAGCCATCTTTCGCTTTATCTGGAGGTCGAAAATGGATCGTGTCCGCAGGGACGTGATGTACAAGCCTCTAGATAAAGGGGGAAAAAATGTGCCCAACATCGCCCTCATACTGATGGCCACTTTTGTGTGCGGCTGCATCAAGCGGTGCGTAGACCCTCAGTACGCAAACACCAAGTGCCACTAAGTGCTGAGGTTCTACCTGTCCCCGGTGTTGCGAAGGATGGGTCTGGCCACGCTGCCGCGGAACGCTCCAAGTAGTTGGACCGTGCCGTACCACCTGTCCCTCGTTGAAAAATTTATGCAGAGAAACACCTTTGACCACAAGTCCATCAGGCAGTGGTCGGCAGGTAACGTCTTAGAGGCCCTGCGGGAAAAGAAGAGGGTGGATCCTTTGGGGTGGTTCCCCAAAAAGACTGTCAAGGTCATTTGGCAGAATGCCTCATCACCAGAACTTTCCAACAAGCACCAAGATGTAGCTTGGCTGGTGGTGAGAAAGGCCCTCCCTGTCAAATCCTTCCAACACGCCAGGAGTCTTGCCCCCTCTGCACGTTGCCCTCGAGGTGGCTGTGGTGGAGACGAGACCATTGTTCACCTCCTTTTGGATTGTGCCTTTGCAAAGAAGGTCTGGAGAGAGATGCAGTGGTTTCTGTCGGGGTTCATCCCGAGCAGTTCTGTGACACAGGACTCTGTGCTCTACGGGCTGTTCCCAGGGACACACATTGAGACAAATATTAGCTGCAGCTGGAGGATCATCAACTCGGTGAAAGACGCTCTTTGGTCTGCCCGAAACTTGTTGGTCTTCCAGCGCAAAGAGTTGTCCCCGACCGAGTGTTGCAGACTGGCACATTCCAAGGTCCAGGACTACGTGCTGAGGGACGCACTAAAGCTTGGGGCAGCCACCACAAAGGCGCAATGGGGAAAGGTCACTGTCTAAAACCTTTCTGCCATAGTGCACCAAGGGGCTGGGAACTGTTGAGAGCCCCTCAGGCTGTACAGCTCAAAATGAATGTATGCAGTGAATACTAATTGTATTATAATTGTATTGAAGCACCTCAGAGTCCAACATGATGTATTTGATAACTCCAGTACCATTGTCTGATTGTCTGCATTGACCATATTGAAATTATTGTAATAATCATTGATTGTATTGAAGCACCTCGTGATCCATGTGTAAAAGTTGAATCTAATTGTACTTTTGTGATGGTGATTTTGAAATGTGTTGGAATGTTCTTCCAGATATTTTATGAATAAAGTATATTTTTCAAAAAAAAGATATTACAGTTCACAGTTTTTCCTGTAATTTTGATTATGCCTATAAAGATGGTAACATTCCCTTTCTGATATTTGAAAGTACATTCTTGTTGGTGCAATATATACCTGACTGATGACATCTTAATTGAATGTCCATTTTCCAAAATTGTCTAGCCTCCAAGGTCTAACAGACCTCTTTAGCAACAGCATGCGTTTAGTTTCTGCTGCCTTGCTGACATTAACACGTCAACAACTGATACCTGAGCAAGACTGGCATCAGGGGCACAGATTGTCCCCTGTTCAAAGGTAAAGTAGTTATGTGTGAACTGC
Organism: Cetorhinus maximus; assembly: GCF_964194155.1. Taxonomy (NCBI): domain Eukaryota; kingdom Metazoa; phylum Chordata; class Chondrichthyes; order Lamniformes; family Cetorhinidae; genus Cetorhinus; species Cetorhinus maximus. Next base: position 101,056,561 of record NC_135879.1, on the reverse strand, counting down.
AACATTAAATGTTGAGTTTTGAAGAATTATAAAGGATTGGTGTTACATGCAACCAGACACCAGCAGACTGAAAGTGAAATGAAGGGAACAAGGAAAGAAATGTGCCGGAGATCTAAGTTTGCAAGTGTGTGATCTTTACTTTGTAACCTCATTGATTTTGCACTTTATGAAACCAAGAAAGTAGATTTAGCTGGTAACTAACACTTGAACATGTTTGGTTGATATTATTTCTATCCGATTTAACTTTGTCATTTCACACTACAGACAATTGTCACCTGAACATTAGCATTTGCTTTTTATTTGCTGTGGTAAGTGTTACTATGTTTGGGTCATAGATGTCTGGCTCTTCACCTGCAACCTTGTGAGAAACCTGGAACTCTTGACAACTGACATGTCACGATGGATTTCTGCATGCTTATACTCATTGTAATGTGCTCTGCTTTCTTCCCAAAACAAGCTCTCTTGCCAATATATTCCAATTTTCAGGAAGGGTATTTTGCTTACAGCTACCAGTCATGACACTGTGTAATCTGTCCAGCCTAAAGACACCATTACATGAGTGCATACAGCTGGTTCTGTTCAAAACACTGTAAATTCTGCTTGTTGTAGAGACTTTTGACTGCTATAGCCAAGATATCTGTTGCAAAATTGACGTGACTTTATACTGTATACCTCTTGTTTACAATGCATTTCTACAGCTGAGCAGACTTCACCAGAGATATTTTAAGAGGAAGAAATTACTTAGTGTTGTTTTAAAAAGATGAGTGGATTTGTTCAATTTTTTTCAATTCTTCCCCATTACCCATTGCTTCGGTGACCACGTGTTCTGGAATATTATGGCTTTACAATAACACACCCTATTTTTTTTCAGAAGCTATGTACTGACCTATTGGAGTGAGATTTGTCTGCCTGCCTTAACCACCCGGTGCTAATCTGTACATTTTGCCCTTTCATCCTTGAATCATGCCTGGATTTTGCCTGTAATGACTGAAGTCCTCACCTCCAACAATTTGTATGAGGACACCCAGATCCATCTGCACTGAAGCGTTCTGAAGTTTCTCTCCATTTAAATAATAAGTTGCCTTTTTATTCTTCCGACCAAAATGGATAACCTCACACTTATGCACGTTAAACTCCATCTGCCAAATTTTGGCCCATGCACCTAACCTGTCCATATCCATTTGTAACTTTCTTATTTCTTCATTGCAACTTACTTTCCCACCGATTTTGGTGTCATCTGCAAATTTAGCTATAGTACCTTCCACCCCTGAATCCAAGTCATTAATATAGATTGTAAATAGTTGGGACCCAAGGACCGAACCCTGTGGCACCCCACTAGTTACAGCTTGCCATCCAGAAAAAGACCCATTTATCCCACCTCTCTGCTTTCTGTTGGTTAGCCAATCCTCTATCCAAGCTAATATATTACCCCTAACTCCATGTGATCTTGTCTTGTGTATTAATCTTTTGTGTGGCACCTTATCAAAGGCCTTCTGGAAGTCCAGATATACTACATCTACAGGATCCCCATTATCCACTTTGCTTGTCACATCTTCAAAGAACTCTAACAAATTAGTCAAACACGATTTACTCCTCATAAAACCATGCTGACTCTGATGAATTGCATTTTGACCTTCCAAATGTCCCATTACTACTTCCTTAATAATGGATTCCAACAATTTCCCAATGACAGACATTAAACTAACTGGTCTATAGTTCCCTACTTTCTGCCGCTCCCCCTTTTTGAATAAGGGCGTTATATTAGCATTTTTGCAATCCACTGGAACCTTTCCAGAATCCAGGGAATTTTGGAATATTATAGCCAATGAATCCACTATCTCCACTGCCACTTCCTTTAAGACCCTGGGATGTAAGCCATAAGGCCCTGGGGACTTGTCATCCTTTAATCCCAATAGTTTACTCAGTACTTTTTCTCTAGTGATGGTGATTGTTCTAAGTTCCTCCTTCTCTACATCCTCTGCACTACCTGTTACTATTGGGATGGTACTAGTGTCCTCCACTGTGAAAACTGAGGCAAAATATTGATTAAGCGTCTCTGCCATTTCTGCGTTCCCCACTATTAACTCCCCAGTCTCACCTTCCAAGGGACCAACATTCACTTTAGCTACTCTCTTTCCTTTTATATACTTGCAGAAGCTTTTGCTATCAGTTTTTACATTTTGCGCTAATTTTCTTTCATAATTTACCTTTGCTCTCTTTATTATTTTTTCAGTAACCCTTTGTTGATCTTTAAAAGTTTCCCAATCTTCCAGCCTGCCACTGACCTTTGCAATTTGGTATGCCTTAGTTTTTGCCTTTAAGTTATCTTTAACTTCCTTGCTTAGCCATGGATGCTTTTTCCCCCTCTTACCATCTTTCTTCATCATTGGGATATTTCATTTGGGAGAAAATTAATATCTCCTTAAATATCTGCCACTGTTCATCAACTGTCCTACCTTGTAGTCTTCCTGCCCAGTCCACTAGGGCCAAATCTGCCCTCATACCAATGTAGTTACCTTTGTTTAACTCCAGAACACTAGTGTGGGACTCAAGTTCCTTGCTCTCAAACTGAACTTGAAATTCTAGCATGCTATGATCACTCTACCCTAGAGGATCCTTTACTATGAGATCATTAATTAATCCCATCTCATTACACAAAACCAAATCCAGAATAGTCTGCTCCCTGGTTGGTTTCACAGTATATTGCTCCAAGAAACAATCTCTAATACACTCTATGAACTCTCCCTCGAGGCTACCCTTGCCAATTTGATTAGTCCAGTCTATATGCATATTAAAATCACCCATGATTATTGCTGTGCCTTTCTTACATGCTCCCAGTATTTCCTGGTTTATACTGTGCCCTACTGCTGAACTACTGTTTGGGGACCTATAGATTACCCCCACAAGGGACTTCTTTCCCTTGCTATTTCTTATTTTTACCCAGACTGACTCTACGCCTTGTTCTCAAGTGCCTATATCATTCCTCACTATAACACTGATCTCTTCCCTTACTACACCACCTCCTTTTCTTTCCTGCCTATCCTTCCAAAACACTCAGTACCCTTGGATATTCAACTCCCAAACCTGTTCTCCCTGTAACCACGTCTCAGTAATCGCCACCAAATCATACCGATTTATCTCTATTTGCGCTGTTAACTCATTAGTTTTATTCTGAATGCTACAGGCATTCAGAAACAAAGCCTTTAAGTTTGCCTTATGGTCAATTTTCCCTACTCTTATATGATTCTTTGGTGCAATATGGCGTTCACACACTCTGTCCCTTCCTTTCACTTTTTGATTGCAATCAAAACTAAGCTGCACTCTTACCCTCTCCTTAAACTTTGATTTTTTATATTTCCATGCAACTGAACCCTCCCCCCACTATTTAGTTTAAAGCCCTATCTACAACCCTAGTTATTACATTCACCAGGACACTGGTCCCAGCCTGATTCAAATGTAGCCCGTCCAAACAGAATAGCTCCCTCTTTCCCCAATACTGGTGCCAATGTCCCATGAATTCGAACCCACTTCTCCCACACCAATCTTTGAGCCACCCATTTACCTCTTTAATCTTATTGACCCTGTGCCAATTAGCTCGTGGCTCAGGTAGTAACCGGAGATTATTACCTTTTTAGTTCTGCTTTTTAATTTAGTCCCTAGCTGCTCGTATTCCCTCAACAGGACCTCATTCCTTCCTCTACCTATATCGTTGGTACCTACATGGACACCGACAACTGGACCTTTCCCCTCCAACTCCAAGTTCCTCTGCAGCCCAGATGAGATATCCTTAAGCCTGGCACCAGATAGGCAATACAGCCTTCGGGACTCTCGATCCTAGCTACAGAACAGTATCTATTCCCCTAACTATACTATCCCCAATTACAACTACATTTCTCTTTTCTCCTCCCACTTGAATGGCTCCCTGTACCATTGTGCTATGGTCAGTTTGCTCATCCTCCCTACAGTCCCCGCTCTCGTCCACACAGGGAGCAAGAATCTCGAATCTGTTGGATAAGGGCAAGGGCTGAGGCTCCTTCAGTGCTACTTCCTGGATCCCTCTACCTACCTCACTCATATTCATACCCTCCTGTCCCTGCAGATTGAAAGTGAAATACAGGGCGATGCAAAAAAAGAAATGTACAGGAGATGTAAGTTTGCAAGTGTGTGATCTTTACTTTGTAACATCATTGAATTTGCAGTTAATGAAGTCAGAAAAGTAGATTAAGCTGCTAACTAGGGCTCGAACATGTTGTGTTGATATAATTTCTGTCTGATTTATCCTTGTCATTTTACATTACAGGCAATTGTCACTTGATGATTAGCATTTGATTTTTCTTTGCTGTGGTAAGTGCTACTGTGTTTGGGTCATAGATGTCTGGCTCTTCACCTGCAACCTTATGAATAACCTGGTGCTCTTGACAACTGGCATGTCACAATGGATTTCTATGTGGTTATACTCATTGTAATGTGCTCTGCTTTCTTCCCAAAATAAGCTCTCTTTCCAATATATTCTACAACTTTCAGAAAGGATTCTTTTCTTACGGCTACCAGTCATGACACTGTGCAACCTGTACAGTCTGAAGTCACCTCAACTTGAATGCAAACAGTTTGTTCCCTTCAAAACACTGTAAGTTCTACTTGTTGTGGTGACTGTTGACTGCAATAGCCAAGATATCTGTTGTGAAATTGATGTGACTTTATACAGTGTACCTCTTGTTTGTGTTGCTTTTCTGCACCTGAGCACATTTCACTAGAGATATTTTAACAGGCAGCATTTCCAAAGAGCTTGCTTCAAACGATGAGTGGAATTGGTGAAATTTGTAGATTCTCAACTACTGTCCATCGTTTCAGTGACCATCGTTTCTGGAATAACATGACCTTACAATCACACATCTTACTTTTCCCTACAAGTTAACGGCTAACCCACGGGAGTGAGATTTGTTTGCCTTCTTTAACCACCCATTGCGAATTTGTTCGTTTTGCCTGTTCATCCTGCAATCTTTCTTTTTGTTATTGCCATTAATGACTGAAGTCCTAAATTCTAACTGTACTATTTCTTCTTTATTTCACTATCCTGAAGTCTGTCTTTACCTTTACGAGAACTGGTACTTTCATATTAATGTGCAATGTGAAGTCAGCTCAACTCTAGTACCCACAGGTTCTTGAAAAAAAGGCTCTTAAGAGCTACTCTGGGGGGACATGTCAGGGAATTTTTATTTTTATTTTTGCCCTTCACTTTTTTAAATTAGGCGCCAATCTCCCTGAGGCAGCACTTATCCTCAGGGAGATGAGTGCACTCCTTCACGCACATGCGCTGAAGAGCACACTCTTGGCTGAGGGACTCTCCCCCCTGCCTGCACAACATTTGCTGGTGGATGTCACGCTGGGCGGCCTTAATTGGCCCATCCAGAAAAATGGCGGCGCACCCCCAAATGGGGTGCGCCAATCGGAGGCGCGCCCGCATGTGCCCGCTCCTGCACTTCCCCCCCAACGGGGGGAAAGTTCTTCCCTATGTGTTGTTCCAAAAGGATGAGTGGATTTGGTTAATTTTCTTCATTCTTCACAATTATGTAAATTGCAACATTTACATGTTGAGTTTTGAAGCAGCATAAAGGATTGGTGTTACATTCTGCCAGTCACCTGCAGACTGAAAGTGAAATGGAGAGAGGTGCAGAAAAAGAAGTGCGCTGGAGAGCAAAGTTTGCAACTGTGTGATCTTTACTTTGTAACACCATTGATTTTGCTGTTAACGAAGCCAGCAAAGTAGATTAAGCTGGTAACTAAAGCTCGAACATGTTTTGTTGATATCATTTCTGTCCGATTTAGCCTTGTCATTTCACATTAAAGAAAGATGTCACCTGAACATTAGCATTTGCTTTTTCTTTCCTGTGGTAAGTGCCACCATGTTCGGGTCATAGATGTCTGGTTCTTCACCTGCAACCTTATGAGTAACTTGGAAATCTTGACACCTGACATGTCATGATGGATCTCTACACGGTGATGCTAACAAGAATGTGCTCTTTTCTTCACAATTCAAGCACTTTTTCCTGCCTTCATCCCCTTTCAGAAACATTTGTAACACTGTGCAACCAGGGCAGTCTCAGGACACCAGAACAGTAATGAAATGGCATCTTCCCATCAAAATATCTGTTGTGGTGAATTGTTACAGCACTGGCCAAGTTTTGTATTGAGAAATTGACATAACTTCATACAGTATACCTCTTGTTTACAATACATTTCTACACCCGAGCGGATTTCACTAGAGATATTTTAAGAAGCATAAAGTGCTATGGCCAGGATATTTAAGTTGGCGAGCGTGGCGGCGGAACTCCCAATGTCACCCCGCATCATTTCCATTTTCAGGTTGGCAGGGGCGCAGCCGAATCAGCTGTGCGCCCGCTGACCTGTCAACAGCCTATTTAGGCCATTTAAAAAGTAATTGAAGTAATTAATGGATCTGCCCATCCAACCTTAAGGTTGGCGGGCAGGCTGGGAGCCCTGGTGGGCTTCAGAAAAAGCATGAAACCTCATCCACGGGCAGGTTTTTAGAAGTTTAATAAAAGTTTGATTAAAAGTGATAGAGCTGGCAGTCTCACATGAGGGGACATGTGAGGGAATTTTTATTTTTGCCCGTTCACCATTTTTAAATTTGGTGCCGATCTCTCTGAGGCAGCACTTATCCTCAGGGAGATGAGTGCGCATGCACGTAAGTGCACACTCTTGGCTGAGGGATACCACCCACCACCCCCCCCACCCACCCCCACCCCCACCACAAAGGGAGCACGTAGCGCTTCCTAGCTGGGCGGGCCTTAGTTGGCCTGCTCATGTAAAATGGCGGCGTGCCCCCCAATCACGGTGCCCCACATGCGCCCGCTCCTGCACTTTCCCCCCAACGGGGGTGAAATTCTTCCCTGTGTGTTGTTTCAAAAAGATGTGTAGATTTGGTTAATTTTCTTCATTCTTCGCAATTACCCATCTTTTTGGTGTCCATGTATTCTGGAATAATTTGGCCTTACGATAACAAGTCTTTTTTTTTCAGAAGCTAAGGACTAACCGATTGGGGTGAGATTTGTCTGTCTGCTTTATCCAACCTGTATATTTTGCCCTTTCATCCTGGAATCATGCCTAGATCTTGCCTGTAATGACTGAAGTCCTCACCTCCAACAGTTTGTAATTTATTTCACTTTCCTGAAGCCCTTCCGCGCTCTGATGATAACTGGTCATTTCATATGAGATGTGTCTGTGAAGTCACCTCAACAGTGCTACTCATAGATTCATGAAAACACAGGCTCTAACTTCTACTTGTTATGGTGCCTTGTTTGTCATATCATCATTAGGTATCACAGTTCACAATTTGTCTGTAATGTTGACTAAGACTTGAAAACATGACTCTAATGGTAACATTCCCTTTCTGATATTTGAAATTACATTCTTATTGATGTGATATATACCTGAATGATGACATTTTCCACACTTGTCTAGCCACTAGACCTTTTTAGCAACAGCATGCATTTAGTTTCTGCTGCATGCCTGAGATAACATGTCAGCAACTGAAATCCAAGCAACACGGGTATCAAAGTCACTCATTGTTATCTATTCAAAGGTAAAGTAATTATGTGTGAAATGCGACATTTAAATCGTGAGTTTTGACGCATTATAAAGGATTGATGTTACATTCAACTAGTCACTAGCAGACTGAAAGTGAAATGGAGAGATTTGCGAAAAGAGAAATATGCCGCAGATCTACGTTTGCAAGTGTGTGATCTTTACTTTGTAACATCATTGATTTTCAGTTAATGAAGTCAGGAAAGTAGATTAAGCTGCTAACTAGGACATGAGCATGTTTCATTGATATCATTTCTGTCCGATTTAGCCTTGGCAGTTCACATTACAGATAATTGTCACCTGAACATTAGCATTTGCTTTTTCTTTGCTGTGGTAAGTGCTACTATGCTTGGGTCATAGATGTTTGGCTTTTCACGTGCAAACTCGTGAGTAAACTGGAACTCTTGGTAACTGACATGCACAATGGATTTCTATAAGCTCATAGTAATGTGCTCTGCTTTCATCCCTTAACAAGCTCTCTTTCCAATTTATTCTATAACTTTCAGAAAGAATTCTTTTGTTACGGCTACCAGTCATGACACTGTGCAACCTGTCCAGTCTAAAGACGCCACAACATGAGTACAAACATCTTCTTCCCATCAAAACACTGTAAGCTCTGCTTGTTGTGGTGACTTTTGACTGCAATGGCCAAGATGTCTGTTGTGAAATTGACATGACATTATACAGTGTACCTCTTGTTTGTGTTGCTTTTCTGCACCTGAGCACATTTCACTAGAGATGTTTTAACAGGCATCATTTCTGAAGAGCTTGCTTCAAATGATGAGTGGAATTTGTGAATTTTGTTCATTCTCAACTACTGCCCATCATTTCAGTGACCATCTTTTCTGGAATAACATGACCTTTTAATAACACATCATCCTCTTCTCTACACATTAAGGGCTAACATATTGGTGTGAGTTTTACCTGCCTTCTTTAATCACCTGTTGTGAATTTGTTCATTTTGCCTGTTCATCCTGCAATCTTTTTATCAATGCCTGCAACGACTGAAGCCCAAACCTCTAACTGTATTTTGTTTCACTTTCCTGAGATTTGTCTTTACCTTTACGAGAACTGGTGCTTTCAAAGGAGATGCGCTACGTGAAGTTACCTCAACACAGGTACCTTTCGGCTCTTGAAAGAAACACTCTAAAATGTTACCCTGTTTTGTTCATAGATATCTAGCTCTTCATGTGCAATCTTGTGAGTCATTTATTAACCTTGACAACTGACATGTCATGATGGATCTCTACATGGTGATGCTAACAAGAAAGTGCTCTCTTTTCTTCCCAATTCAAGCACTTTTTCCAGCCTTCATCACCCTTCAGAAAGATTTATAACACTGTGCAACCAGGGCAGTCTCAGGACACCAGAACATGAGTGCAAACAGAATCTTCCCATCAGAATACTCGTTGTGGTGAATTGTTACAGCACTGAACAAGTTTTCCATTGAGAAATTGACCTGACTTTATACAGTATAACTCTTGTTTACAATGCATTTCAACAGCTGAGCAAACTTCACTGGAGATATTTTAAGAGGCAGAACTTGGTGCTAAGTGTTGCTTTAAAAATATGAGCAAAAATTTGGTTAATTTACAGCTTTTCGGCGACCATGCATTCTAGAATATTATGACCTTGCAATAACATACCCTACTTGTTTCAGAAGTTAAGGACTAACCTATTGGAGTGAGATTTGTCTGTTTGCTTTAACCACCTGGTGCTAACCTGTATATATTGTCCTTTCGTCCTGCAATCACACCTGGATTTTGCCTGTATTGACTGAAATCTTCACCTCCAACAACTTATACTTCATATCACTTCCCTGAAGTCTTTCTATCCTCTTATGATAACTGATCGAAGTCCTTCCGTGCTCTGCTGATAACTGGTCATTTCACATGAGATGTGCCTGTGAAGTCACTTCAATAGTGGTACTCATGGCTTCTTGAAAACACAGGCTCTAAGTGATACCTGTTGTGGTGCATTGTTTGTCATATCATCATCACATATATACAGTTTGCAGTTTTTTTGTAATGTTGACTATTACTGGCAAATATGACCCACTGTCTGCTGGGTTTTTCTGGGTTGCTTTGCTGGGTTTAACCCCTGCTTGTGAAAAGTATTGATTTTTTCCTTGACCCCATCAGCTTTTTGGAATTTTACTTTTTTCCTATTTCACTTTCCTAAAGCCTTTCTCTGTTTTTATTGGGACTCGTAGTTACATCCAAGATGTGCTAAGAAAAGTCACATGAACAGTAATACTAACAATAATTGCTGTTACCTTTTCGTCATGGCTTCGCTTCTGGCAGCATGCATTTTTCTGTCATAACCTCTGCTTTGAAAATGGCTGATTAATTTGAAGACCATTTTTTCTCCTTTATTTTTTCCAATCATCTGAGCAATTTCAATTATTGGTGCAATGCCAAAACTCAGACTGCACGAAAAGCTATTTAATTTACAACATTTCTGGATTTTTGATTATACCATAGTTATTGTAGCAAAATGGTGTAATCCTGGAAGGCAGACATGTTGACAGTTATATGTAGGAACATTAAAACATAGGAACAGGATTACACAATTTAGTCTCTCAACTTGCTCCATCATTCAATGAGATCTTGGCTGATCTGTGCCCTAACTCCATATACCCTTTTCCTCATATCCTTTAATACCCTTGGTTCACAAATTCTTTCACTCTCAGATTGAAAGGTAACAATCAATCAATAACAAGCATGCACTAATACCAACTCAATGGAGTATTGCATTGACAATGTACTTAACTGAAGGAATTTGGTGATTGAGGGAATTTGGCATGGTAAGGGAAACTCTTTCGAGTTATCAACAGTCACAGATTGCAACTCTTTCGAGTACAATCACAGTTCTTGGTTTTCCGGGAGTGGGACATGAACCCACAACCCTCTGATTCAAAGACGAGGGTGCTATGGACTGAGCCACAGCTGACACCTCAACAGTCACAGATTGCAACTCTTTCGAGTACAATCACAGTTCTTGGTTTCCGGGAGTGGGACATGAACCCACAACCCTCTGATTCAAAGGCGAGGGTGCTATGAACTGAGCCACAGCTGACACCTCCTATGGTAAGGGAAACTCTTTCGAGTTACCAACAGTCACAGATCGCAACTTCTTTCGAGTACAATCACAGTTCTTGGTTTTCTGGGAGTGGGACATGAACCCACAACCCTCTGATTCAAAGGCGAGGGTGCTATGAACTGAGCCACAGCTGACACCTCCTATGGTAAGGGAAACTCTTTCGAGTTACCAACAGTCACAGATTGCAACTTCTTTCAAGTACAATCACAGTTCTTGGTTTTTCCGGGAGTGGGACATGAACCCACAACCCTCTGATTCAAAGGCGAGGGTGCTATGAACTGAGCCACAGCTGTAAGGGAAGATGTGCTGTGCTAGTTGTTTATATAACAAGGAGCAGGTGACAGCAAGAACTGACAGCAGCATAAATCAGCATGGGGGAAGACTGGAGCTTCCCTGGTGTATTCCAAAAAACGGCTAGAGTAACATTACACCATGGCAGGAAGGTGATCGCTAAGTGACTTTTTAAGGTGTCTTTCCTCTCTAAATTAGAGCAGCAGTTTAAACTAGCACTAGAACACTATACAGTTCTATTAAATTTACAGCCTACTTGAATTAATAGAACTCCAATCAAGAGAAAATTAAGGCTATAAGCCTTATTACAGAGCTACAGAGCCGATCTAGAGGCATTAATTAAATTTAATAGTTTATTGAAGATACTAACTAGATTATAAAAATAGGAAATGGAGATTTTTCCTTATATCATGAATGGGCAGCTGAGACCTGTTGCTTTCAATTCTATGCCATGTGGTAACTTCATGACACTTCCCGTGAGTGTGAAATGGCCTCCAGCTGCTGGAGCTTGAGCTCAAGATTTCCGAACTCGATGTGCCACTGAAGTCCCTGCAGAGCATCAGGGAGGATAAGAATTTCCTGGATCATTTGTTCCAGAAGGTGGACACCCCACAGGCAATGAGAAGTCCGGATAGTAGATGGGTGGCCATCTGGAAGAGTAGGAAGAGGCAGTGGGTGTAGGAGTCTTCAGGATGTGTGTCACTCTCAAACAGGCACTTAGCATTGGAGGCTTGGGAGTGATAACACCCTGAAGGAGCACAGACCACAGCAGCAATCGGAAAGGAACTGTACAGGAGGGAACAGCAATGAGTAGAAATGCAGTCATTATTCAAGATTTTGCAGTCAGGGAAACAGTCAGGTATGAGTCCCACATGATGTGTTGCCCTCCCTGGTGCTAGACTAGGATATTACAGAGAGTGTATAGAGGAGTCTGCAGGTGGAAGAGAGTGAGCCAGAAGCACTGGTACCCATTGGCACCAACAACATTGCCATTAAGGCACATATTGAGGTCCTAAAGTCAGATTTTCAGGAGCTAGAGAGGAAACTAAAAAGTAGGACCTCGAAGATAGTCATCTATGATCTCCCTCTGTCGCATGATAATGAGAGTGGAATTAGGAAGATTAGGAGGATCAACGCACGGTTTGAGGTGTGGTATGTTTAATAGGTGGATATCCGTTTGCCGAATCAGACAGCAGCAGACATTTTGTGAATCACAACTGTTTTATTTTTAAACTATAGTTCAATACAAATACCAGTTTCCACTCTTTCCTTCTGGATCCTTTCCATGTCCAGAAGCAAAACCCACTTAACTAGGGATAAACCTAATTTTTAAGCACAGGCTTCAATGAGCATCGCCTGTTCTCAATTCACTCTGAAATGTGTCCTGCTTTACTCTTAAAGAGACCTGCATTTCTAAAATTGTCATGGTACAGGGGGGAGGGCTTCAGATTCTTAGGGATTTGGGACTAGTTCTAGGGCAAAAAGCACCTAATCAAAAGGGACAGGTTGCACCTCAACAACTTAGACCAAAAGACCCAAGATGCAGAATCAGATTGGGTAGAGATAAGAAATGGGAAAGGTAAGAAGTCACTTATGGGAATAGTTTATAGGCCCCTAATAACAGTTACACTGTTGGACAGTCTATACAGGAAGAAATAAATGGGACATGAAAGAAAGGCATTGCAATAACCATGGGTAATTTTAATCTTCATGTAGATTGGGTGAATCAGATTATCAAAGTTAGCCTTTAAAATGTACATTTGGGACAATTTCTTAGAGCAGCATATTCTAAAGCCAACCAAGGACTATTCTATGCCAGATAACGTGCAATGAGACAGGATTAATCAATAACCTCACAGTAAAGGAGCCTCTAGGTGACAGTGATCATAATATGATAGAATTTCCTGTTTCATTTGAAGGTGAGAAGTGTGGGTCAAAGACCAGTGTTTTAAGCCTAAATAAATGTAATTATAAAGAAATGAAAGCAGAGTTGGCTAAAGAGAACTGGGAAACTCGATTAAAAGGAGGACAGTAGAGATGGAATGGTAGACTTTTAAGGAGATATTTAATAGCTCTCAGCAAAGATTTATTCCAGTGAGAACGAAAAGCTCTTTGAGAAGGATGCATCATCTGTGGCTAAATAAGGAAGTTAAGGATAGTATCAAATTGTGCAACACTGTACAATTGTGCAAGGGTTAGTGGTAGATCTGAAGACTAGACAGATTTTAAGAACCAGCAAAGAAAGACTGAAAAAACGGGGAGAAATGGTGAGTTTACAAGAAAGCTAGCTCGAAATATAAAAACAAATAGAAAAAGTTTCTACAAGTATTTAAAAAGGAAAAGAATAACTAAAGTGAGTGTTGGTCATCTAGAAAGTGAGTCTGGGGAATTAATAATAGAAAATAAAGAAGTGACAGAAGCATTGAACAGGTATTTTGTGTCTGTCTTCACTGTAGAAGACATAGAAAACTTCCCAAAGATACTTGAAAATCAAGAGGTGAAGGGGAGGGAGGAATTTAAAACAATCACCATCACCAGGGAAAAGATGCTGAGAAAACTATTAGACCTATTGGAGTTTAGGAGAATGAGAGGTGATCTTATTGAAACATATAAGATCCTGAGGGGACTTGACAGGAGGGATACTGGGAGGATGTTTCCTCTTGGGGAGGCTAGAACTTGGGGACACAGTTTAATAATAAGAAGCCTCTCTTTTAGGGTGGAAATGAGGAGAAATTGTTTCTATAAGAGGGCTGTTAGTCTGTGGAATTCTCTTCCTCAGAAAGCAGTGGAGGCTGGGTCATTGAACTTATTCAAAGTTGTGTTAGATAAATGTTTGAAGGTAAGGGAGTCAAGGGTTAAGGGAAGCAGGCAGGAAAGTGGAGTTGAAACCACAACCAGATCAGCCATGATCTTATTGAAGGGAAGGTGGGAAGGTTGGCAAGATGGAGGGCAAAGGTGGAAGTGTGTAGGTGTCTGATGTCTTCCCATTGCCATGCCACCAGCAGTGGCAAAGCTGGTAAATGGGCCACCTGCCGAAAACCCAATTGAGCCTCTTAAGTGGACAATTAAGGGCTTCTTCCCACCACTGCTGGCATTTTGCTAATGGCTGGGGGTGGCCTGCTGCCATCCAGTGAAAGCTGGCAGCCTCCTGGCAGGCTGCAGGGGAGGCCCTTCTTTTAGGCCACTCTATGGCCCATGAAGAACCACCCCCCCTCCCCAACCCAGCGGCATAGGCTGGCTCTGTTGCAATGGTGCTGACAGCTCTTAGCGATCCCCATCCCCCTGATCAACCCCCAGGTGGGCACCAGTGTCCCCAAACCCCACTTAACTGCCTTTGAAGGCACCCAGCCTTTGATGCACCTTCATACAGCAATGGCCACTGCTAGAGGTGACACTGTAGTGGTTGGTGAGCCACTTGCCCTCTTGATTGCACTGGCAGCTCTTGGTGGTTGTGGTGTTGGGGGCGGGGGCGGGGGGTGGGGTGGGGGGTGCGGGGGTGCTGCTGTCCTTAATAGGGATGGTAACCCCACCAGCAGCCACTTGATTGGCCACCACTGGGAATATGCTTCCCCAGGCACTGTTGCCAGGCGAATGCCTCCCACTTTTGCCCCCGCAGCAAGCTTCCATCCTTGGGTCATAAAATTCAGTCCTAAGATTCTATGATGCAACTGCCACTTGCACTAGAAAGTTCCAACCTCCTGCCACCGCTTGCATGTAAAAGTGTTATCTAACTTCACTCCTGAAAGATTTGGCTCAATGTTTAGACCATGCCCCCTATTAATGGACTCCCCACCCAGCGGAAATAGTTTGTCTCTTTCGGCCGTATCAGCTCTCCTTAATATCTTGGAAACTTTGATCAAATCATCCCTTAATCTTTTAATATCCAGGGAATGCAACCTTAGTTTGTGCCATCTGTTTTTGTTTATCATATCCAACTTCTGTCCCACTGCAAGGCAAATAGGCATCAATGAAATAAACCTGAGGGGGAGTAACATGCAGTTGTAATATGTTCCACTAGGTGTCATTAAGATGCTTAGAATTAGCTCGATCAGCATTATACTTTTGTGTTAAATATGTATTATTTAAGTGAATCTTCACCACCATAGAAATGTATTCTATACAAATAACTGCTTTAAATTTTGCCTGAACTAAATGTTATCTTTTTGTTGTGTTAATTTCCTTTAGATTGTCCTAGAAATGTGTAGCCTAATTAATTTCTCAGCTATTTCACTGTGGTGTAACCTTAATATGGAATTGATTAGTGATAAGTATAGGAGAAAAAAATCTGGACTGGAAATAATGAATGTAAGCCAGAATCTTGTTTATGTTTATGTTGATTTGATAATTGTACCAACAGATAATTTTATAATTATACATGTCACCCTGGACTGAATGTTACCTGATGTTCAAATGCTTTGTATACATGAATTTTGACTGCATTATTTCAATTAATGGTCAAGAGAGTATTGGTAGATTTTTTTTCCATAACTCTAAATTTCAATTAACATGCATCAGCCTTTTTTTCTTTGCACCTTTGTATTCAAATAAAAATAAACTTAACAGAAAATTATTTCTTTTCAAAATAATTTCAGCTTCAATCTTATAGACTGATTTATTGCTTGACTGGCTCGGATTTGTTAATTTAGGCAGGTTTTGGAAGTCTGAATGGAGCTAAGATAATCAGTTGAAAGACATACTTCTCATTGACAATGTCATTATACTTGTTTCAAATTACGAACTGATTTTTGTTTTAAATTGCAATTAGAGTGCTTTCCATTTTAAATGGAAAGTGGATTACTGTACATCATTGTGGTGTGCTGGTGCAATTAAAACCTGTTTTAACATCACGCCATATGGTCATTCATAAGCTGAAGTTGAAAGTGTATGAACTTAATTCAGTGCACACGCGGTTAGAATGAATACACTTACACCTGCTAATACAATGTTGACAGCATTTGCACAGTGCGGTAAGGGAGGGAAAACCGTGCATCAACAGCCTGCTCAATTTACTACAGAATCCGTGTGGAACCTATCTGAAAGAATGAACACATGCTTTCTGGGCTAATCGTAAATTTAAGAGCGTCAAAGAGATTCCACAAGTGACTTGACCGACAACACAAAGAGCAGAAACATTTGGCTTAATGTTGTTTCCAAATACACTGTTACCGACCATTTTTATCAACTACCCGGAATTGATTGACAGTTCCATATGTGTGCGCTGAAAATGATGTGCGGAATATATTTTGACCTGCCTCTGCCTGTGGAGAGATTAACAAGAAATATTGGGATGGTTGGATCTCTTCATTCTTAAAAGTACAATGATGGTACAATGAGGCTGCCTTTGTAACTTTCTCCCTGTCCCTCTTCAGAGTCCTCACCCAAGCAAACCTTCGTCAGATGCGGCCAGCCTAGACAGTAGCCAGAGATTTCCAGAGCTTTAGCCAAGGTGTAAAAGGGGAGATGTCAGATCGGCCATCCATTCTACATCCTGTCCAACTTTCCTTTACCGTACAGGTATTAAAACCAGACGTGATGTATAATGGATGACCAATCCGATATTGCCCATTTTTACACCTCTTGTCAAAGTTAAGCATTCAGTCACTTAGCACCGACTTGACTATTTGAGCCAAGTCTAATCTTAACCACATCCGATTTCCACACACATTCACTTTCCAGCAGGGGTCACTGGATAGCAAGTGAGCCCAGGAACCCTCTGCCCGATTTTTCAGTTTCATGCCTGGGGGTAGTGAGGCCAACTGTATCTGTGTAGAAGCCTGGGATTGAAGTTCAGGATAATCTGTGCAGCGCGGTCCCATATCAAGTGGAGCATGTATCCAATCAGCAATCAGGATAGGCTGAGGGGAAGATGTTTAATTGTATAGTCTCGAAGCAACAAGACCCCGAGCAAAGAGCTGACGAAGTTATGTTCCGATAGTAGCACTCCTGCGCTAAAAATGTGCCATTGGCAACAAAAACGCAATACAAAAAAGAGTGATCTAATGCTTACCAATCAACTTTAGTTGAAAAAGTTAATATAAAAATGTATTAAATAATAAATGTTAATTAATAAGTAATTAATAATTAATAAAACGAATATTTAAAGGACCGCATAATTGTGACTGCAGTTTGAAATGTTTCTTGTGTTAATTAAACTGATTGAAAAAGAGCTAGCTACTAGTGTTTGTGTTTACCAGGCCATGTATATTAAGCTTTGTAGTTGAATTTATTTGCATGCAAAACTGATTCTCAAATTCTTAACAAGCTAATTTTTAGTTAAATCTAACTTGTTATTTTTTTTCAGGAACAAAATCCGAAAATGTTTAAATTACACAAGATGTGCCGAAATCTAGGGCCAAAGGTTATAACCAAATCTTGTATCTTTACAGACGGCCTACTGTGCATTTCTAGCACTTTCGGTTCACGGTTTCCAGCTTGCCCCATTTCATAATTTATTCCAGTCGCTGGTCCGTCGAATTATCGGTCTGATTAAGCAACATTCGTTTGTGCCCAGAACAACTATTTATTACATTGAAAGAATAATCCCACCCATCGCAAAGCAAGGCGCTGCTGCTTCATACCACTTGCATGTGAAATGAGATCTTACGGCTGAATAGCTGTTGGAGCTGAGTGAAGATTTATTGTTACAATTTGAACAAACGTTATCGTTCCCCTACCTGTTTATTATAGGCTTTTGAAAACGTAAAAAGGTAACCTGGCACATGAGCATGGGAGCCCCACAGTTGTGGGCTCCGCACTACAGGGGTACAAAGATGACTGAGGATTTCTTAACAGGATTTAAGTATTACTGTTCTGGGCAATTAACAGTGATAACAAATAATCGCATAGAGTATAGTCCAACATGACCTGGAATGACTCTTCTTACTGACTTCAGTGATTACCATGATTCATTTTGCCTCACATTGTTACAGAGGGGATAAAAACAGAAAAATGCCGCAAATACACAGCAGGTCCGACAGCGTCTGTGGGGAGAGAAACAGATAGCATTGCAGGCCGATTGACCGTTTGTGATGATCTCATACAAGATCAAAATGTTAACTCTGTTTCTCCCTCTACAGGTGCTGCCTGAGCTCTCGAGTATTTCCAGCATCTTCTGTTGTGATTTGCAGCATTCGCAGTGTTTTGCTTCATTAACGTGACCGAGTCTGTCCAGGTCCATGTCCCTTTGGGGGGGGGGGGGGGGGGGGTTACTGTGCTATCATATTGGGAAGCAGCAATATATATATATATAGTGCCACTGTTGACTGCCCCCAGTCTGTAATCACATAACCCGATATTTCAACCTCATTATTCTTTTCATTTCGGCATATTTGAGGACGAGGGATATTTTAAGTGTATTGCGGTCCAGCCGCTGTACAGAAATGTTCGGTGTGGCCGTCGCCTTCACTTCCCCTGACTGTCACTGAGGGTCGGGTTGCGGATTGTTGACAGGTCCAAAGGAGCACCGAGCACTGTTCCCCCACATGGGCCGGCAAAGGAGGGTGGGGGTGGGGGAGGGGGAATGTTTGCATATCTAAACAGAATTATGTTAATCATGCTGGGACTGGGGACTGGAGCCGTATTTACCGTGTGCAGTCGGTACGCGGCAAACTAGACCAGGGCATTGGATCGCTTGGAAGCCGCAGAGAGAGAGAGAGAGAGTGGACAGAGAGGAACTGAGCCCATTCCTCAGTCAGTATACACACACACACACACGGCCAGGTAGGAGCGGGCACAGCAACAGGTCAAAGCAGCCCTTTGATTCAAAGAAGCTGGGCAGGTTTAGCAGAGAGGAGACACCAGTTGACCAGGACCATTCCGCTCACTTAAAGAGAGAGAGAAATCTATTATGAATAATCGGCGTGCCCCGTCTACTTGCTGAAACTGAGGATATCTCCCATGCAGATTGGCCCTTGCCGGGGTTTTTGAGAAGTGCCTGGCAGTGAGGAGGAACATGCCGAAGATGTCTACGGAGCGAAGTCCAAAGCGGAGGGAAGCCAAGCAGCAGGTTGAAGACATGGGGGTGACTCAGAGCCCGGCTCTGGCTCAGGGCAGCCGCTGCTGCTGGACACTGTCAAACGCCATCTGGTTCACGCTGTCTGTGGGCTCGCTGGCGTTCTGTATCAGCCTCAGTGTTAAAACTTCCCAGCTGGAGGAGAGGATATTGGACCTGGAGAATGTGAAGGGAGACACCCAGCCTCACCGGGGCCCCAGTTTAGCGGCAGATCGGATGCGACTGCTCGTCCAAGACAGAGTGGAACAACTTCTGGGCCAGGTAGCGGCACAGTCCCAGCCCGCTAGCTAAAGCCGGTCCGACCGATAGCGCTTGTTTGTTGCTGGGCTCCTATCGGTTGAGGCATGTGTCTGCCCTGGTAATTTGGGGACGATTCCGATTTTAAACGGCACATTTTAAAGCTAGCACGGAGCAAGATGTGAATGCAGATTCCGTTAGTCAACTGGCAAAAGTGGGAAAAGTGCCCGTCACTTCTACTTCACTTTCTCTCGCGTTAAGCTCAGGGTGTGCTAGAATTGCCTAATGGATTTGTTCATTGTACTGAGACCCCCTTTCCTTCAATATCCAGACTATGGTGCATTCCCGTGATATATAATGGTGCCGAGTTCTGTCACTGAAATGTAGATATTTGTGTTGTTTCTCTGTAGAGATCTTATGAAGATGCAGCGAGGCACCGAACTGCAAGAGAAGCACCAGCTGATTGTAACTGTCCTGCAGGTAGGTGGATTCTGCTGTTGTGCAATAAATCTCTCCTGTTCCAAAATACACCCCCAAGCACATCTTAACTCTGACTTACTGTTGCCAATATTAGCAGAAGAACGCGTTCATACCAGCTAACTCTACCATTTTAACGGTGGCGTTAACCGGTTTGAAGTCAATTAGCTAAGATAAAAGAGGCAGGGATGTGATAAGGGGCTGAGTTGAACATTTGCCCGCCAATATCGTGAACAGTAATTTGTATCCTCTTAAAGTTACCACTGAAAACTTGTCATGAATATGAATAACAGGCAGAATGTCCCCAGCAGAAGATAACGCTCAGAATTATCCCCATGTATTGTCTTATGCTGTATTTCTGCAACTGGGAATTTTTTTCAATTACTCCCTCAACTCAGCCTTTAATGCCCTTATCCTTAGTGAAACCCAGATTCTCACTCTCTTGCCCTAGATTCTCTCCCTGGCCTGGCCCCTCATCTTTCCTTGCTTTAATGGGGGTTGGCGGGGGGGGGATGTTGCGAATAGTGGAGGCGCAGACTAGAATGCACCTGGCACGCAGCTGGTTTAGCTGTTCATCTACAAGCCTGGCTGGACCACCGAGCACTATCAGGCACTGCTCACCTCTGCCAAAACTGCCCACTACTCCCAGGATGGTCCTGGAATGCAAGGCTAACTTTGCTCTTTGCTCTGCTCCAAACCTTTTTCTTGAAGCCCCATCACTTTCAGAAAGTGCAAAGAGCTTGTGGGCTTCTTTGACATTAAGATTAACACCTTTCATTAGTTGCATGTGGTCATTATCTTCTTTCCTCTTATCCACCAAGCGAAACATCCCCCAAGGAACCCCTCAACCCCACTTATTTCGCTCTGTTACCTCTCTTCATCCCCTTCTGAGTTCCTCTTGTCCATGAGACCCAGCTACTGCTCTTTAGACCCAATTCCCATAAACTGTGGATCACTCAGCTTTCCTTCCTGGCCCCCATACTAGCTGATTTGTAAATGATTTCTCTATCCTCAGGCATTGTCCATCTCCCCTTTAAATCTGTCTTTATCACTCCCTTCTCAAAAATCCCACCCATCATTCCACTGTGACTGGCAGTTACACCTCCCCATCCATCTCCAATTTCCCTTTCCTCTCTAAAGTCCACAAACGTGTAGTTAGCTCCAAATTGGTGTCATTCCTTTTCACAACTCCATGATTGAAGCCCTTCAGTCATGTTTCTGATCCTGTCACAGCAATGAAACAACCGTTCTGAAAATAACAAGTGACATTCGATGTGAGTGTCACATGGTAAACTATTCCACCTCATCCTCTTGACCTGTCTGCAACCTTTGACACGCCTTAACCCCTTTCCTTCATTTTCAGTTGAATAGTATTGTTCCAACCTGATTTCACTTTTAGTTGTCCTGTCGTAGCCAGAGAATCTCAGGCAATGGCTTCTCGTAACAGCCCTGAAACATTGCCTTTGAACCCACCAAGGATATATCCTTGGTCCCACAAATTCCTTATCTGCATGCTGTCCCTCGTTGACATTATCTGAAGCATGGTGTCAGGTTCTATTTGTATGCAGAAAACGCCCAGTTCTACTTTACCAATACACCTTTCAACCCCTTCAGTGCTTGTGTGTTATTAGCATGTTTGTCTGACATCCAGTCCTGGATGAACTGTAATTTGTTCAAATTAAACATTAGAATGTCCGAAGCCGTTATCATCATCCCTGGTCCCAACTCTGTTCCCTCACCATTGATTCTATTCCGCTCCCTGGCCACTGTCTCAGGCTCATTTTTTTAAAATGGATTATTCCTATGCTATATAGCTAATCTCCTATCTTCCATGAACTCAAACTCATCCAAAACTCTGCTACTGTATCATAACCTCCATCAAGTGCTGCTCACCATCAGCTCCGTGCCTACTGACCCGCATTTTGCTTCTGATCCGTGTCTGATTGCCCTCCTGTGAAGCAGCACGGGATGTTTTACTAGACTAAAGGTGCTATATAAATGCATATTGTTGTTATAATCCATGTAAACTGACAAACAAAAAAGGTTTAAAAGTGAACTTTTAAAATCATCACTGATGTTGTCATAAAACCCAAAATAATGGAATCTGTATATATTTTAACCCTAAAGGTCTTCCTATGCATTCATGGTAAGGAGACTGACCCAGCAGAACTACATATTAGAAATTCAGGTGTGCATTGCAAATGATTGTTTGGCCATTCCTTTAATTATTTGGGATGCAGTGCAAACCTGAATCAATGACATTCCTGCCAGGTGCTTGGGAAATTTCCCCTTCATTAAATTGAAGTATATATGTTGAAAGTTACAGTTAAACCCGCTTTAAACATTTTTATGTTGCTAGTTTTGGAAAATTTAATAATGAATAACAAATAATAACAATTGTGAGTATAGTGAGAAAAACAGGATCAAACATTGATCAATTTTTATTAAAAAGAATCCTATGAATGTTTGGAGAAAAGTAATTTGTGAATATTCTGATTCATTTTGTAATATTTTTTAAATGGGACTGATTGAATGATTGTTGTGGAGATTACCATCCATTTTTTGTTTTTCCCATTGAAAATAGTGAATGTTCCTTTGCATAATTGAATATTGTCCTAACAAGACATGTTGCAATTTTCTACCCTTTCACCATGCTATTCCATTTAAAATTGTGTTACATTACCAGGAGAAAATAACTCCCATGAAATGCACCAAGTAGAGTTAAAAGGTCAAATAAAGAGCATATGTTCAGAATGTGAAAAGGTGTCTTTAGATCATGATTTTTGCAACAAATCATTTGTTTTTCCCCAGATACATTCAGAAAACACATTGGGACTGCAAAATTGTGCAAAATCCCTGTACCAGGGTGCCAAATTGTGCCATATCACTTACCCTCATCATGAGGCATGTTCAGAAAAAATTGCATTTGAGCTTGCAAAAAATTTTTGTTTCTAAGTCACAGACACAGTCTTTCATCTTTTTTATCTCTATGTGTAGTCCCAGTCTCTGACACATCTCTTCTACTGTGCTGTGTGTCTTTCCTGAAATATAAATTTTTTTTGCAGATTTACCCATGAATTTTAGTTTAATTGTATTTGTTTTGACAAGGCACAGAGGAAGAACACCATTTACTATCTGATGGCACATCCATGGTGTAGTGGTGTCACATCTGTGCGGCAAATCAGATCATTTTTAGTAGAAAACTGACAGGTTAAATGCAGTGGTGCAAGACTTTATGAAAAATGTATATCGTTTACCACAGGCTCTCAATTTAAGGTACAAAATTTTATTATTTACACTGAACTCAGCCTCGAGCTTGTTCAAACACTAGGCAATGTCAAATTACCAGCCTGTTTGTGCGGTGCAGCTTTTTATCAGCAGTAAGTGAGCAGGAAATAAAATTAGAGTATATACACCAGTCTGATCTGAATCATGTTGTTTCTCAGCCGACCCTAGGCCATCATCAGATGGAGGGAATCTTTACTCTGAATTTGGATTTAAGTTAATAAGCGTCGGCAACTATAAAATGTGTAAATGCGGTAAATGCACAGAAACCTATTATGAGAGAATTCAGATGGTGGCAGTCACTCTCTACAGAGACATATTAGATAAAATAGTAAAATAAGGACGTAGAGAGTAATGAGAACAAGGGATAAAATGTGGATCATCAACCTTTTAAAGTAACTGGTGGCTGGGTGTCAGTAATTTATGGTTTATGCCTGAAGCATGGAGTTTTGACTTCTTTAATAATTCAACAGTAATGCAATCAGCATAACTGGGGTTCAGTGCTGACAGTGGTATCAGAGTGAAGCAAGCAGTGCAGTATAACCAGGATGTTAAATATACTTTGAGCCTTATTGCCTGAAGTTTATACAGATAGACAGTCTTCGAAAACAAGACGGAAACATTAATTGTTGGTATTGACATCCGTTTGTCACTAAAGACAGTGCTCTTTCCATACAGATTAGAAATGAGCATTAAAGCAGCTGTCATATTTCTTTGATTTATAGCAGAATTATAAAGGTACCCAATTTTGTGGGAATGAATTATGCAGGAAATTATTAATAAATCACTTTTCCTGAATAGCCTATAATTACTCACAGAATTAAAGCGGTGTCTGTCTTGCTCGTTGCCAGTTATGTGGAGCTCTTTGGAAAATGGAAGCATCTTTAGAAATTGTCAACAGTAACGACTTGTCTGTTCTGCCTGGTGACTGTTGTGTCTCCCAGCAATCAGTACTGCATGTGGTCTGAGAAGTAGATGCTCATTAGGGAAAAGTTGCCAATTAAAATACATGTTATATATTTTCTGGAAACTTTGATGCATATGTTTTACTGATATGGATAAAATATATTGCATCCATTCCTCTGTAATACAGAACCTGTTAGTCTACAGTTTGATAGCTTTAAGCTGAAACAGATGAAACCCTATGTTCAGCATCAAAATGGTGCAGTAATTGGTATTGTGTCTAAGCAAAAGTTTACAATGTTCTCAATCTTGCATATAAGACCCCAACTTTGTCTAGATGATATACTCTGATTTTGCAGATTTACTGTATCAATTTTTTATTCATACCTTTTAGTGAGCGCAATAGGTAGAATTTGGAATTATACTACAAAATGACTGGCCTCTATGGATTAAAGCAATACTGATTGCTGTGGTGACAGCAATGAAACTGCTAGAATTAGATGAACTGTGTCTGGCTGAAAATAAAGAAGCTGTGAAATAAGAATTCCTTGGTCAATTTTGACTGTTTAACACAACATTTGCAGTTATTTGTTGTGACTCTAAGTCCCATTTGAATTTTCAGCCGAAAAACTCCACCTGCCATCCGTTCAATCTACAGCCATGTGATGTAACAAAAGCCTTTGATTCACCGATGCTTACTCAGTGATTAGGTACTTATTCTGTGACAGTGACCCCATGTTCTCGATTCCACAGCCAGGGAAAACAATTTCTCAGCATTTACCCTGTCAAGTTTATGAATTTTATTAGATTACCTCTCATTCTCCTAAACTGCAGGGAATGTAGGCATGGTCTACTCTACCTCTCCTCTTAATACAATCACCTCATCCCAGGAACCAGTCCAGTAACAGTATGGCATAGTCATATTCACTGAATCATACCTTACACACCATCCCTGGGTAAGTCCTCTCCCACCGGCAGGGCAGACCCACCAGGGTAGATGCAAGGTGGTACAGAGTCAGGAGGGAGAAGCCCTCTGTGTCCTCAACATTGACTCTGGATCCCACAAAGTCTCATGGCACCAAGTCAAACACAGGCAAGGAAACCACCTGCTGATTACTACTGATCACAATGCCTCAGCCCATGAATCAGCACTCTGCCATGTTTAACACCATCTGGAAGAATCACTGAGGGTAGCAAAGGCAGAGAATGTACTTTGTGTGGGAGATTTCAATGCCCATCAACAAGAGTGGATCGATAGCAACATTACTGACTGAGCCAGCCGAGGCCCATAGGACATTTCTGCCAGACCGGGCCCTAGGCAGGTGGTGAGAAAACCAATGGGAGGGAAAACTTGTATGACCTCATCCTCACCAATCTACTGGTCGTGAACAATGCTGTTCATAACAGCTTCGGTAGGAGTGGCTGCTGCACAGTCCTTATGCAGATGAAGTTTCATCTTCACACTGGGAATTCTCCATTGTGTTGTGTGGAATTTTTTTTTCTTTTAAGCTATCTGTGTGTCGCTGGCTAGGTCTGCATTTATTGCCCATCCATAATTGCCCCTGTGAAAGTGGTGGTGAGCTGCCTCCTTGAACTGCTGCAGTCCATGTGATGTAGGTAAACCCACAGCGCTGTTAGGGAGGGAGTTCCAGGATTTTGACCCAATGACAGTGAAGGAACGGCGATATATTTCCAAGTCAGGATGGTGAGTGACTTGGAGGGTAACTTCCAGGCGGTGATGTTCCCATGTGTCTAATACCCTTATCCTTCTAGATGGTAGTGGTCATGGGTTTAGAAGCTGCTGTCTGAGGAGGCTTGGTGAGTTTCTGCAGTGCATCTTGAAGATGGTACACACTGCTGCTACTGTGAATGTTTGTGGATGAGGCGCCAATCAAGGGGACAGCTTTGTCCTGAATAGTGTTGAGCTTCTTGAATGTTGCTGGAGCTGCACTCATCCAGGCAAGTAGGGAGTATTCCATCACACTCCTGACTTGTGCCTCATAGATGTTGGACAGGCTTTGGGGAGTCAGAAGGTGAGTTATTTGCCACAAGATTCCTAGCCTCTAACCTGCTCTTGTAGCCACAGTATTTATATGGCTAGTCCAGTTCAGTTTCTGGTCAATGGTAAGCCCCAAGATGTCAATAGTGGGAAATTCAGTAATGGTAATGCCATTGAATGTCAAGGGTGATGGTTAGATTCTCTCTTGTTGGAGATGGTCAATGCCCGGCAGTTGTATGGCGCAAATGTTACTTGCCTCTTGTCAGTCCAAGCCTGGATATTGTCCAGGTCTTGCTATATTTGGACATGGACTGCTTCGGTATCTGAGGAGTCACTAATGGTGCTTTACATTGTGCAATCATCAGTGAACATCCCCAATTCTGACCTTATGATGGAAGGGAGGTCATTGAGGAATCAGCTGAAGATGGTTGGGCTGAGGACACTACCCTGAGGAACTCCTGTAGCGACGTCCTGGAGTTGAGATGATTGACCTCCAACAACCACAGCCATCTTCCTTTGTGCTAGATATGACTCCAGCCAGCAGAGAGTTTCCCTCTGATTCCCAATGTCTCCAGTTTTGTTCACCATAGAATTCCTAACTGCTGACCTGCTCTTGTAGGCACAGTATTTATAAGGCTGGTCCTGTTCAATTTCTGGCCAATGGTGACACACAGAACATTGATGGTGAAGGATTCAGCAATGGTGATGCCTTGAATGTCAAACGGAGATGGTTAGATTCTTTCTTGTTGGAGATGGTCATTGCCTGGCACTTGTGTGGCACGAATGTTACTTGCCACTTGTCTGTCCAACCCTGAATGTTGTCCAGGTCTTGCTGGAGATGGACACGTAGTGCTTTTGTATGTGAGGAGTCGTGAATGGGACTGAAAACTTTGTAATCATCAGCGAACATCCCCACTTTTGACCTTATAGCGGAGGGAAGGTCATTGATGAAGCAGCTGAAGGTGGTTGGGCCTAGGTCACTACCCTGAGGAACTCCTGCGTGATGTCCTGGAGCTGAGATGATTGGCTTCCTTGATGCCATACTCGGTCAAATACTGCCTTGCTGGTCACTCTCACCTCACCTCCTTAGCTCTTTTGCCCATGTTTGGACCTATCCTGTAATGAGGTCATGAGCTGAGTGGCCCTGGCGGAACCCAAACTGAATGTCATTAAACATATTGTTGCTGTGTAAGTGCCGCTGGATTCCATTGTCGACAGCACCTTCAATCACTTACCATTGTACTAAATTGGATAGATTCAGAACAGATCTGTTAGTTCAAAACTGGACATCCATGAGATGTTGTGAGCCAACAGCAGCATCAGAATAGTATTCAACCACAATTTGTAACCTCCTGGCCTGGCATATCCTTCTTTTTACCACACCTTCCAGCTGGGGGGCCAGCCCTGGTTCAATAAGAGTGCAGAAGGGTGTCTCTGGAGCACCAGAAGGTATAGCTAAAAATGAGGTGCCATCATTGGACTGTCTACATGCTAAACAGCAGAAGCAGTATCCTAGAGACAGTGCTAAGCAATCCCACAACTGATCAGATCAAAGTTCGGCAGTCCTGTTACACCGCAGCATGAATCATGGTGGACAATTAAACAATTAATCAGAGGGGGAGGCTCGACGAACATTCCCATCCTCAATGTTGGCAGAGCCCAATGTTGGTGGAATCCTTAGGACCCCAGCATCACAGATGCCAGTCTTCAGCCATTTCGATTCACCCCATATGATATCAATAAATGGCTGAGGGATACAGCAAGGCTTTGGGCCCTGACAACACTCAGGCTGTAGTGCTGAAAACTTGAGTTCCAGAACAAGCTCACCCCTAGCCAAGCAGTCCCAGTATGGCTACAAACCTGGCATATACTTGAAATTGTGGAAATTTGCCCAAGTATGTCCTGTCCACAAAAAGCAGAACAAATCTAATCCAATCAATTACTGCTGCCCACACACAACCCCCCACCATTCCCCCAATCATCAGTCTACTCTCAATCATCAGCAAAGTGATGGAAGTGTTGCCACCACTTACCCAGCAATAACCTGCTTACCAGTGCTCATTTTGGGTACCACCAAGGCCACATGGACAAAAGAGCTGAATCCCAGAGGTTGGATAGTGTACTAGGCCAAATCATCTTCAGCTGCTTCATAAATGGCCTTCTCCCCTTGGTGTTCAATTACATTATTATCATTGTATCCTCCACCATCAACATTGACCAGAAACTTAACTATACTAGCCAAATAAATAATGCAGCTACAAGAGCAGGTCAGAGGCTGGAAATTCTGCAATGCATAACTCATCTCCTGACCACCCCCCCGCCACCTGCCAACCCCCAAAACCTATCCGCCATCTACAAGGCACAAGTCAGGAATGTGATGGAAAACACTCCACTGGCTTCTATGGATGCAACTCCAACAATACTCAAGAAGTTCAACACCTTCTAGGACAAAGCAACCCACTTGATCGGCACCTCATCCACCACCTTATACTTACATTCACTTCACCACAGGTACACCATGTGCACCATTTATAAGATACACTACATCAGCATGCCAAGGTTCCTTTGAGAACACCTTTCAAACCAACAACTTCTACCACCTGGAAGAGGCAGCAGACACATGGGAACACCACCACCTCCAAGTTTCCTTTTAAGTCACATACTGTTTTGACTTGGAACTATATCTGTTCCTTCACTGTCACTGGGTCTGAAAGCTGGAAGACCCTCCCTAACAGCACTGGGGATGCCCCTACACAACATGGTCTGCAGCGGTTCAAGAAGGCAGCTCACCGCCACCTTCTCAAGGACAGTTAGGGTTGGGCAATAAATGCTGGCTTTGCCAACAACACCCGCATCCTACAAACAAATACATTTTCTTTCATGTTTTGTATGTGGACTGTCAACCATTGGCAAAGACCTAGGTTAGGAACCTTCGTGTTTCAGGGAAGTACCACTTCAAGCATTACGCGTAACCAAGTGCCTTTTGTACACACTTGTTTTTGTGCTAAAGCTGCATGATTCACTTTGCTTAAAGGTGGAGGTGGTAAATGAGGAACAGTGGACAGATACTGAGGCATCCAGGCAAAGGTACTCTTCAACTCTTCAGCTGCGTCTCCGTGGCATCAGCAGATGATAGCCCTGTTCTCATAGCAACCATCCACCTAGTGCTGTTTCTCCAAACATTGCAGCCCACAGATTAAAGCTTCATTGTTGTTGGCATGATGACGGCTTCTGTTAGACATAATAGTGCTCTGTTGATAGATATTACCTGAGCAATAACCAAGGGCAAACCCTTTCTTTTCATGTAGGCCAGGGTATTGAGATGGATGTCTACACTCCAGGGAACTGATGCCAAAGTCTTAAAAACTGGGCCTCATTTGGCAACTTGTCAAGCAGAGAAACAGTCTTCAGATATTGTAAGCTGATTAAGTACTTGCACAGTGGCAAATAAATGGCCAAAATGCGGCCCATCCTGCATATCATTGAGTGACCATGTATTCTGTAGATAGGTTGCTTTCAATTATAATTGGAACTTCAATGTGATTCCATGCCCTGCTGGAGGATGGGCATACAGTACTTGAGTAGGGAAAGAGCTGTAGTGTTTTCTGTGATCATATGTCAGATATGGTTTAACAAATTAAGAGGAAGCACTTTGTTGTATGCACACTTTGCCCACCAGCTTGTTATAGAAAGACTTGCTAACCTTACCTTGATCCCTGCGGTTATTAAACCTTTTTCCTTATCCCCTGTCCTTTGGGTGTTCACACAGTTTTAACTATGACTCAACAAGTAGCTCCAAAAAAATTAGCAACTAAGTGTAAACATACTATGCCTTGGCGTAGCCACAATATAATATCAGTTAGTAAGTCAACAACACTGCAACTTGGGGTGCTGCCTATAACTCATGCAGTGGAATGTATGATATCATTTAGTGGCGATGACTAACTAGACCTTTTCCCCTCTCCTTGAATTCTCACAAGCCTCCTTTGTTTTGTTGCACTGTACTTCACTGTATTGTGTTGTGCTATATATTAAACTATACCATGTATAGGATCATGGTATTACATCATTATGTAGCATTGTAGTCCATTAACAGTACTTGTCTGTTTCAGATCAGATGTGTTAAACCATATTTTTAGATGGCCATTGCAGAATAGAGATTCAGTTGTGAACAATTGTTAATTAGCTGAGGAAATAATTGAATCTGGATTAGAACGTAACAAATCTTCCAAGAATTTTATTATAATGGAAAAAAATTGGAGCCCACTGTCTAATGCAATAGGCCTGATTTAACCTCAGCATCAAAGCACACCATTTCAATTCTCTGTTTGGGCCTGTTGTTAGTGCATATACTCGGCAAATCTAAATAATACTGTTCATTATTAAGGATCAAATATCACACTGTTATGCAATTTATATGATTCATCAAAATTTCTAAGCTTATATGGAATCCCACTAAAATGTTTTTTTTTAAAATGGGATTCAAATAATGTCATAACAAAACCAGATGAACACTACTGACATAAAAATCCAGTATTTCAATCTAATTGTGGATTGCAATGATAATTTATACAACAATTAGCAATCCTTTCCTTTAATACTGAATGTAACTTGACCTTAACAGAGATGCTCTTAAAATGAGCCTCTGCTTTTAATTGTAAAATTATTTCTCATTTGATTAACCTGTTTGGTGCTCGCAATACACAGGAGCTTCAACTCCACACTGAGTAGGAGGTTCTCTGATCTATTTAGTGCATGTCATTTAGCTAGTAAATATGGTCCAGACCTATAAACAGAACTATGAACTATAAATTATTTATAGCTGATGTTATGAAATTTTGTTTCACTCTTCTGTTCCGCCTATAGCATTACAAAACTTTTTTTTGACAGGAAAGTTAAATAATTAATTATGACAGTTATGATTAATAGACAAAACAGTTAAATAGGAAAAGTAATCAAGGCAGCAAGAAAGGTGGCAACTGGGAATACAATTTAATCTTGGCCCTTTAATATTTTATCATATTATGCATTGACTTTGTGGGGGAACAGTACTCACATAATAAGGAATTAAATGGTTGATTTATTTATTCAGTGCAGAAAAGCTTGCTATACTGATATACTGGAAATAAACAGTAGATGTGGAAATGTTTTGTTGGTACTGCACTTGTAATGGGTGTGTCTGCTTGATTGGTATTCCCTATGTGACTATTCTTCCTGTTTGTCCTAGACTGTACATAAAATGGGGAAGATTAAAAATATGTTGAGTCTCATGTGGATACTGAGCAGCAAGTTATAATTTAAGGACATTATTATGTTCTGTCACTGAGCCAACTGCCAATTGTCTGCACTGCTACTGTAAAGTTTAGGATAATTGCAATAATGAGCCCTTTCATTAATATTAAAGGGGCACCATATTCTTGCGACTAGCGTGTAACATGGAGATGAAGTTAAACATAGTTCTTCTCACTCTCTGAGCCATAAGAAATGATTACATAAATGCTTTTCATTTAAATTGGGTATATTAATATATCAAAATTTTCCAAGTTATTTTCTTATTATTTCTGAATCCAAATTTTATAAGGTGTTCTATTTTCCCTCTGTCAATAGTGATCCATCCAATCTTCCCAACTGAGAATGCAGCCAAATAGGCTTAAGTCCCACAATTGGAAGACTCTGCTGCTGGCACATATGGACAGGCTTATTATAATGCAATGTGACAGAGAAATGTAACTTATTTAAACCCTCAGTGAATCTGGACACTAGGGATGCTTGTGTAGCTGTGGTGCTCTGCGTCGCTGGATAGTAGTGGGAACAGTATGGGTCCAATGCCCATTTTTGATTAATAGCAATGTCTAAATAGGAAAAGAAGAAATCCACAGGCCTCTAACATCCTCCCATGCCAGGACAGGTGCTTAAGTTACACCAAAATAGTGTGACTGCCCACCCAAAGCCTGGGATTTCAGATGGGGTCAGAGGTGTAGTTAGCAGATGGGCAGAAGTTCTGCTCTACCCAAAATCCACCCCTTCAAGACTTCTCCAAGAATTCCACAGTCTTATGTCCTCACTCATAGGTAACTCAGAACCCACATGTATCGATCCCGATATTCGTACTTGGGCGTGTCAGAGGAGACTTTTCTTCACCAACTTCACATCTCAGATGAGGCCATCATGGAGCTGCACGACCAGACGTACAAACAAGTTGCACCACAGAGATGGCTGTTCCCATTATATTAGACACTGAAACCAGTGGATCCTTCCAAGGCACCACAGAGAACATCTGACTGATTAGCCAGAATGCAATCCAGTTGCATATCCAACATCAGGGATGACGTGCATCACTTTTCTTGTGAAAGGGCGGGCACAAATGTTTCAGCATGTTATATAATTCCTGAGGATTACATATGGGAAATGCTATCCTTTGGGTGTCAATCCTCCTCAGATCAACTCCATGGCATTCATGAACAGAAATAATCTACATTCAATTAAAGTGTGCATCATATCTGGCCATAAAAACATCTTAATGCAGGTCAATACTAAAGCAAAATATTGTGGATGCTGGAAATCAGAATAAAAAACAGAAAATGCTGGAAATACTAAGCAGTTCAGGCAGCATTTGTGGAGAGAAAAACAGGGTTAAAATTTCAGGTTGATGACCTTTCATCAAAACTGGGAAAAGTTAGAAACCTATTACATTTATAACTTCTCCCACAAATCATTGCCTGTTATCCAAGCAAAAACCTTGAAGCTGACAAAATACTCAAAATTGAGAAATTGATAAGAAGCCCAGCCAGGTACCCCTTCAGCCAGTCTTCATCCCACCCTGTGACAGTGCAATCCAGTGCAGCAAGCATGTAGGTTTTGGTAAGAGTGCAGGTTCAGGACGCACCTTTGTACACCCGTGCCACTGCTCAATCTGTTATGGGAAAATTGGGATTCGTTTTCAAATTGACACTGGTGCTAAATTCTGATATTGCCAATCAGCTGCCAGTTATAGAATCTGCATCTGTTCCATTTCTAGTCATCTCAATGGAAATGATACCTGGATTTTTATGAAGGCAGCTGATCTAGAATGCTGTTTTAAGCCTGGGAAGCAGTTGTAAAACTATCCCATTCTGACCTACACTGTAACATAATTTCAGAGAAAAGAGGTAGCCTGCTTGCATGTGCCTCGCTGAGGATGCTGCAATTAGTCATTTTGATTTTTTGTGAATTGTGCTTTACCCCAATCTTAACAAAATGTGGAAAGGTAGGTCAATTTACTTTGGTTCTCCAGATTCAATTACACTTTAACTTATCTGTGTCCTGTTCCAATAGACCTGTGAAACTCTACTTGTTTTCTCCACTGCCTCCATTCATGTACCTTGCACCTCTGCTTTCACTGGAGGGTGGCCCTCAGCTTCAAGGAGCCGCTTCCTCTTTTGCTGTCCTTCCTGCATCAGTATCTCCAAAGCTTCTTCCTGAAAAAGGGAAGTTCTCTTCAAAGTATAACTTGGCTCCACTGCAGCTTTAACAAAAGTTTATTTGCAAATACAGAAAAAAAAGATAGCTCCTTTAAGAGCTACTGCATCATGAAAAATCTGACTGACCAACTTTCCTGCCCCCACCCCCCCCCCACACCACTTCTCCTCTCCTAAGCTAATCAAAGTGGCAACATGAGAATGTAGAAAATTGGCCAGATATGTTGTGTCCAAGAAAAGCAGGACAAGTCTAGTCCAGCCAATTATCACCCATCAGCAAAGTGATTTAAGAGGTTTCCAACAGTTCTGCCAAGCGGCACTTGCTCACCAGCAACCTGTTCACTGATGCCCAGTTTGGGTTCCACTTGGCTCCAGACCTCATTATAGTTTTGATCCAAACATGGACAAAATAACTGAATTGCAGAAGTGAGGTGAGAGTTCCTCAGGGCAGTGTCCTAGGCCCAACCATTTCAGCTGCTTCATCAATGACCTTCCTTCCGTCATAAGGTCAGAAGTGGGGATCTTCGCTGATGATTGCACAATGTTCAGCACCATTCGCAACTCCTCAGATACCGAAGCAGTCCATCTCCAAATGCAGCAAGACCTGGACAATATCCAGGCTTGGATTGCTAAGTGGCAAGTAACGTTTGCACCACACAAGTTCCAGACAACAAATACCTCCAATAAGACAGAGTCTAATCACTTCCCCATTACTTTCAATAGCATTCCCATTGTTGAGTGCCTCAGCATCAACATCCTCGAATTCACCATTGAACAGAAACTTAACTGGACTAGCCATATAAATCACCTCGGTGGGACCTAGATGTAGAGTAACCTCGGGATCACAATCTGGTGAGCACAGCACACAATCTGTTCCACAGCAGGCGGAGGCAGGGACAGCCTTGGTTGCCAGCATTCGGAGGGCTGCTGGAGGCAAGGAACCTGCTGAGTCCGAGTCAGATGATGAGCCTCTGGACTCGGTCTTCAATCAGTTGGTGGACCTGCAAAAACAATCACAGGAACATCAGGAAGGGACGTCCGGCCAATCAAAATCGCCTCTTCCTGTGACCCCAGCAGCTCCAGCTCCACAGGCCGAGAAGGGTGCAGCTGGCCCACAGCAGGAAACCCAAAGCAGGCCGGGGCCCTTCAGGTCTCGGCCCTCCAGAGGACGCACGCCAAAATCATCACAGACAGGGCATAGCAGTCAGCAGGCTGCCTCCAGGAGCGGAGAGTACCAAGATATAGCGGCAGGGTTAGGAAGGTTAAGAAGATGTAACTCTTTTGAGTCAACCAAGTAAACTAAATTAACAAAATCAGGGACAAAGTAAAAAGCAACCCCTCAAAGGGAAACTGCAAAAACAAAAGACAAAATACAAAGGAAGATCACCAACATCAAATCAAAATATGATTAAGGGAGTCAATAAAAGACCCCACTCCCCGCAGTGCCCACCGGGCACGGAAAGCCTCGACGGTGCCGGCACACACCTCGTGCTCCCTCTCCAGGGACACCCAGCTGCAAACGTAGCCGCGGAAGAGGGGCAGACAGTCAGGTCGGATGACCCTTTTGATTGCCCGCTGCCTGGACCTGTTAATGGGTAACTTGGCCAGGCCCAGGAGCAGGTTCACGAGGAGATCCTCCTCCCTCCCGGCCCCCACCTCCGCACCGGGTGCCCATAGATCAGGAGCGTGGGGCTGAAGTGCAAACAAAACAACAGTAAAAGGTTTCGCAAGAAACTAAAAAGGGGGTGCAGCCTACAACAACTAACATATACATGATCCATGGACTCCACAAGGCTGCAAAAGGGGCAGATCTCTTGGGAGTCTGTGAACTGACACATCCTGCAGTTGTAGGGGACCGCTGCGTGACCCTCCACCCCAGGTCCCCGATGGAAAGCGGGGGGACACCTCCGTAGAGGATCCCACCCCCACTGGGGACCTCTGCCGCCGGACGGCAACAAGACACACCAGGGCGTGTCCAGGCGGCGGGCGAGGGCAAGGTAGAGAAGGGTGAGCAGCAGCACTCAATACAGGAAAGCCCTCCACACTGTGCTAAAGGACACGGAGGGCATTTCCGCGAGGCGGCTTAGGTTGCGGGGCACTGGTTCCCGAAGGAGGGTTCGGGGCTTGGGGCCAATGTGGAATTCCGTCCGAACAGGGGTAGGTTCAGACAGAAGGCCACCGCGCACCTGCGCCACCTCGAGACCCAGAATAACATCAGGGCCTAGCACGACCATCCTAAGGTCTTGAATTTCATCAGCCGCGAGCTGGACGACCTTGGACGTGTGATGCACTAACTCCTGTGGTAGCATCCAGACCACTCCTCTGCCACCCAGCACATCCCCGATCCTGGTCACCCCGGCAGCCACAGCCCTCCTCTCCACCAGCCACTGAAAAGGACGGAGGGGCGGATTCCTGAGCAGTGGCTCTCTGACAATAGCCGTTACTCCTGGCGGTGGAGAGCTGCATCGCGAGACGACCATGTTCCAGACTTTGATCAGGTCCTGGTAAAAGATGGGCAACACCTGCAAGGAGCCACGAAGGCCCCTCAGGTCTACAAACAGGAGCTGCATGTCATAATTCAGGCCGTGCACCTGGCAGAAGAAATACACCTCCAGGGCACATCATCTCGGAGGGTCAAAGATGTAGTTGCGCAACCTGGACACGGGTGTTATAATGGTTGTACATAATGTTCGCTATTGTAAATAAACTTCCAAGAACATCTCCCTGCCTATGGCTCCTTGTTCTGATGAGCAATGTTCATGTCACTCAGATGTGAAACCTTTCTGCACAAGATAAAGGCAGGTGTCCCAGTCCAGGGCCTCTTCCCTGTGCAGTGTGTAACCTTCAGACCAAAGTGATGGTCTGGCTTCATACTCCCTGGAGACATTACTGATGCCTGAACCTTGATGGTGCTTGTCATTGCTGCCAGAATGTCGTAGGCAGGCGTCACAGAGTTCTGTCATTCTCTCTGGGTGCTCTCGATACCTTTGAGGTGGGGCTGGCCCCCATCTCTTCAGCACCTGTGACCGGTGACACTGTGTTCCTGAAGAGGTCAGGTACCGAAGGCTAACAAAGGATCATGTGCGTTTAAAGTTTCATGGCTGTGACTCTATGATATGACCATGATCACTGAGCACAAGCGAGCTGCCCTCAGCCAGACAAGAGTCATACATTCTCAGAGGCAGTGTGAAGATCTGTGGAATGTCCTCACTGCATGTTGTCATCATCTTCCTGGAATCTAGCGACTATTAGGGCGTCTCCTGCATCTCCAATGACATGAGCCTGAGCACTGAGGGTATGTGCACTGCCATCAGCCACACAGGAGTCAAACACTCACAGATGCAAGGTGAGGATGTCAAGAATGTCCTCACTGCATCTTGTCATCATCCTCCATGAATCTAGCAGCCATGAGGGCCTCCTGAGCGCACCTGTCTGTCCTGGCCAGTGCGATGGCCTCATTGCTGGTATCCTCATCTTCGAGGACCTCATCACTGTCATCCCCTTTGACATCCTCCTCATCGGAGGATACATGCAGCTCCTCCATCTCCTCCTCAGCCAGATCCACCCCCCATTGCAGCACCAGGTTGTGTAGCGTGCAGCAAGAGACAATGATGCACGACACACTCGGTGGACTGTATTGCAGTGCTCCACCAGACCTGTCAAGGCACCAGAACCTTTTTTTCAAAATGCCTATAGTTTGCTCCAGGTTGCAGCATGAGCCTCATTGTACAGTTGCTTTGCTGCATTCTGAGGCCGCCAATGGGTGTCATCAGCCACAACCTCTGTGAGTAGCCCTTGTCCCCAATGAGCCAACACTGCAGCTTCTCTGGACCCTGGAAGATGTCAGGGATCTGAGACCTGCTAAGGATGTATGAGTCATGGACGTTCCTTGGGAATCGTGTGCAGACCTGTAGGATGTGTTTGTGGTGGTCACACACCAGCTACACATTCAGCGAGTGGAAGTCCTTGCGGTTGACATAGTTGACTGCTTGTTGCCACGGAGATCTAAGCTTCATGTGAGTGCAGTCGATCGCACCCTGCACCTGTGGAAAACCTGAGATCTGTGGAAATTCCAGCGCTCTTGCTTCCTGGCTTTCCTGATTCCAGGCAAAATGCACAAAATTCTGTCCCCTCGTGAAGATGATGTCTGTGACCTCCTGGACACATTTGTGCATGGAGGTTTGTGAGATCCTGCACAGGTCACCTGAGGAGCACTGGAATGAACCATTGGCATGTAGAACGCCTCAGCAATACACTTCAAATGCTTTGTTAGGAACCTCATTTTCTGGGTTGCCTGAACATCAGGTTCTTCGGCGGGTATCTGCAAACCTGTTTCCTCAACTCTTGTAGGTACAAGACACATCTGTACTAGTTTGAGTTCTCTCAAGAGGAAACATCCATATGCCTCCTTATGACTTGGTCTTCCACCATCACGTGGTAAGATAGAGGTCCAGTTACTGCACTTATTTCACCTGGCAACCACTTTGGTCCTTCTCCAAAGTTCTTCACGTATACTGTCTCTTCCACGGTAAATTTGCTCTTACAACTATGCCAGTCGTGTCCAGTTTCCTGGCTTCCTTGACTCCTTTCCACCTTCCCCTCTGAGTTTGGCATTATGAAACTCAGTCTCATCCTGAGAGGGCATTAATAATTCCACAGGCGTGACACCTGTCATTGTATGGGGGGTGGTCCTATAATGAAAAAGAATGTGTGCTAGCTTGGTTGTCAATGAATCTCCAGTTAACTTTTTCATGCCAGGCTTGAATGTTTGACCTGTCCTTTTGGCCAGTCCATTTGAAGAAGGGTGTTACGGTGAAGTTTTTACATGAGTGATACTGTTGAGGCTGATAAACCGTTGAAACTCAGCACTCGTAAATGCTGTGTCGTTATCAGATAAGAATACTTCTGGCACTCCGTTGATACCAAAACTTGTAACTTCTTAATTGTAGCAGAAGACGTTGGTGATTTCACCTCATATATGTCCATCCATTTTGAGTGCGCATCTACAATGAGCAGAAACATTGTTCCCATGAAAGGTACCACACTGTCAATGTGTAATTGTATCCATGGTCTTCCTGGCCACTCCCAATGGTGTAACGGAGCTGTTGAAGGTAACTTTTGCAATTGCTGACACTGTACACAATTCTTCACTAATCTCTCTATTTCTCCATCCACTCCAGGCCACCATAGATAGCTGTGTGCTATGGTCTTCATTCGGGATATTCCTGGATGTACACTATGTTGTTCAATTAACAATGGCTTTTTACCTTTTGGAGGTACGATCACTTGCGCACCCCACAATAAGATGCCATCCTGGCTGGTTATTTCATGTCTTCTGTTGAAGTGCAGTTTTATTTCGTCAGATACAGGCTCTTGTGACCAACCATAAAGCACTTGTTCTCGTACTTGAGATAGGACTGGGTCCCGGCTTGTCCAGTCTTTGATCTGTCCAGCGCATACCAGTGATGAATCTAAAAAAATTAACAATAACATAAGTTCTTGTGGAACTGGGACATCCTCATCATTTTCTTGTAAAGGCAAATGACTTTGTGCATCAATGTTTGCAACTTGATTTCCAGGCCTAAGTACAAAAGTATACATGTATGCTGCCAGGATCAGGGCCTTATTTGTGTTCCTATACCTTCTTCCTACGTACCTTTTTCTTTTTAACACTGACTTTAATCTCGGCCTTCTTTTCGACTTCCATAGTGGCCAGATTAATCTCAGATGTAAGCTCAATTTGAGTAAACTCAGTGGTTGAGTCTCCCAGAATTTTATCATCTGTCTGCTTCTTAGAAAATTCTGCAACTTTTGCCTCCAAAGCCTCTTTGGCTTCATGTAGCTGATTCTTCAGCTCTTCCATCTCTTTTTTGTATTTGTTTGCTGCCTCCTGGAAAATTAAGCATTGTTGTGTCTTCTCTGCTAACTCATCCTTCATTTTACTCAGAGAGGTGCTGAATTCTTTCTGTTTCTTTTCATACTTTTCCAGAGGTACAAACTTTGACCTGAGGGAATCTTGTCGTGTGTGAAAGTCTTTCAGCAGGTTTTCTTTTTCCTTTCAGAGGTTTCTCACCTTGTCTCATTAAGCAGGGTCTCTTTGAGTTCCCTTTGCTGTTCTACCATGTTCTGACTTAAGACAGCCTGCTTATCTTCAGGTTGTTGAATCCTTACACACTCCTTTTCCAAAACAGGAGTTTTTTCAGCTTCCTTTTGGAATCTCAGTGGCCAATCAAGGTTGATTTCCCTCAGCCAGTTTCGCCCTAGAAGTCTTGGTCCTCTGCCTCTCAATACCAACACTTAGTTTTACCGATTGGCTCCCGAAATGGACAGTAACTCTACTTATGCCTTTGACTTGAATGTCTTCACCTATGTAAGTTTTTCATTTGGCATCATATTCTTCCAAATTTAATTTACGTTCACCATAATTCAGGTATTTGAAGGTGTGTTCACCAATTACTGAAGTGGAAGCTCCTGTGTCCACTTCCATCTGAATAGGTCTGCCATTCACTTTTACTTCTACATAAATTGTTTCTGTTTTCTCTACCTTCAAATCAAATAATGAATAAATATCTGACCTTGTTGCTTTAGGTTCTTCTGCACTGTACATCTCACTGGGTTTTCTCTTTTTGCTTGATTCTGCCTGATTCTTTCCTTGCACTGTCTCATTATGTGTCCGTTTCAATGACAATAAAAGCTTTTGATTTTTTTAAACTGCCAATTGTTACTAGTCTGCTTATTTCCACCTCAGTTGCCATTATTCCTTATTTTCGCTGTTGAGTCAATTCTTTTTATTTTTCTGTTAGCGGTGGCTGTTACCCGCTTCTCGGTAGAGTCTTGCAGTTTCACACCCTTTTTGGCTGGGACTTCCCGCCCAATGTGGAGGACGGCACCATTTTGCGCTCCCTGTATGGCTTTTGAATCCCTTACTGCACTTTCCATGGCCAGTGCTTGCTATCTTTAGCGCCTTCTTAAAATCAAAATTTGCTTCAGACAGCAATCTGCAATCTCTTCTGAATCGTGTCCTCATTCAGACTGCACAGTAAAATGATCTCTGAGCATACTGTTTAAAGATGTACCAAACTCGCAATGTTCTGTTAACTGTTTCAAACTTGCCACATAACAAGCAACTGTCTCCCCAAGGGCTCTATTTCTTGCATTAAATTTGAAATGTTGCATCGTTACCGAGGGCTTTGACTGGTAATGACCCTTCACGACGTCCACCAATTCATCAACATTTTTTGAATATGGGGCACTGGGTGCCATCAAACTTCGAATTAAGCCAAAGGTTTTATTCCCATATGCAGATAAGAGGATCGCCCGCCTCTTCTCTTCCCCCGTAATGTTGTTCGCTTGAAAATAGAATGCAAGGTGCTCAATATAATGAGACCAATTGTCCGTGGCTGGATCAAATGGATCAATTCTCCCGAATTGTGATATGCTTTGAGGGTATTGCTTTGATGATTTGAACAGAAACTTCTACTTACTCTGACTGTGCAAGGTACAGCCCAATTTCGATTCTTTTGATTTCCTCTCGACTCTAGTTCCTTCTGTATCTTCCTTCTATCCTTGCTTTTTCCTTGCTTTTTCCTTGTCGCTAGTTTGTGGCATGCTCATTGCAACTTTGTTGGGTCTCCACTTTATCTTCGTTTTATTCCCGTTTTATCCTCATCCCATCCTCGTCACCAGTTTGTTGTGACTTGTGAGTTACACTTGCACTCTTGTTGTGGGGTGACCGAGTTGGTACTTTAGATAGAGTAGTTCAGCAGACACTTCTTAGGTGAAACACATTCTGTTTATTTACAAGGTACTCAGCAGCTACACATGTGTGTTTCTACACCAAATTCTATCTACATATTTCTGCTGCTCACTTGCAGACTACTGACTTCCAACTGACTACTAACTAACTACTAACTAGCTACAGAGTTAGCCCATGCTACTCCTCTATTGGTTACATAAGGTCATGTGATCTTCTATTATAACATGCTTCTTAAAGGTATACTACACATTAGATAAAACCATAGTTACCACACAATGTCATGGTTTTCATAGAACCAAAGAAATTTGTAGCATGGAAGGAAGCCATTCAGCCATTCTATCCGAGCTAGTCATTAAGGAGCTGTCCAGCCTAATCCTACGTTTTAACTCTTGGTCTGTAGCTTTGTGGTTTACGGCACTTCAAGTGCATTTCTAAGTACTTTTTAAATGTTATGACGGTTCCTGCCTCTACCCCCCTTTCAAGCAGTGAGTTCCAGATCCCCACTACCCCCTGGGTGAAAAGACCCCTCTAAAACTCCTACATCTTAACCTAAATCTATGCCCCTGGTTTCAAACCCAATGTTCCAGGTTTTCCCAGTCTGATATCCATAGATTAAAAATTGCTTTGATTTTTGGCTGCTCACCCGAATCTGTCAATTGGATAAGTTCACCTGGTTTCCACTTTAACCAGGATCCATTACAGGATGCCTTGTGACAGTGGAGGATATTACCTTCTCCAGTAGTGGGTAAATCTGCCTTCTCTCTCTGTTAAAAGTTGCAATTCCTATTGGATTGTTATGAAGAAGCGATATCTCTGAGTGCCTATGGTATGTACAGCAGTGTAGAGGTAAATAGATTGTTTATTTTGAGAGCGGAGTGTTCTGGTGGAAAAGGAATAAAAAACATAATTGAAATAATTGCTCTGATTTGTGCTAAATCATGCTATTTAGTAATAGATGCAGTTCCATTGGATAGTGTCTATAGTGTACAGTTATTGGAGTTGTATCAGTACAGTATCAATATTAAGCGTAAGTTTTTATAACTGTGCTTGAATTTACAAGCAGCTAACACCTATTTGGTTAATCTCACTTTTGCATGAAAGAATGAGACAGAAGTAATGTCACAATACTGAAGTCTAATCACAGAGAACAATGTGTTATATTTATTAAACATGGGGATGATGAAATGTGACTTGAACATGTACTGATGGATTGTCAAACTCATAGTTTGTGACTACATAAGTAGAAGGTTAGCATTTACTAAGAGCAGACCTGCGGCCATCATGATGAAATTGTTCATTCAACACTAGCTGCAGCTATTGGCGGAGGGACACCACCTGCATTAACTGATCAGGTTAATCTCACAAAGGTGAATGTCATGAGTAATTAATCAGAGAGAAAGTGAATTTGAAATATACTAAGCGTCTCACCCTCACTAGAGGTCCGATACATCAAGGATCAAGATCAGTACTTCCCATGCAAACATACAAAATCAACAAGGAAAACTGAGGCAGGCTACCAGGGGAAAATGATCTCAACAATGCATACCAGTGGATAAGAAAGCAAAAATCATTATCCAGAAACCAGCTGTCCCTTAAGACAGTCCCAGAGCCACCACAAACATTCAGCATGGGGGCTACAAAATTTTTCATGAGAAAGATAATAGTCCCTCCAACAGGTCAACTTTTAAAAAAAGCAGGCTATCCAGGATCTAGCTATATGTGGAAAAACTGGCCTATTTTGGACTAGTTTGGTTAACATTTCAGGGACTAATTTCTCTATTTAAAACTATTGAAATTCTGTTGTTAAGTATAAGAGTTGGAGGAATGAGATCCAGCTCCTCATCTCTCCTTTTCAATTTTATGAATCTCGCTATGCTCATAGAAAAAAGCATCTAATGAGAAGAGGACTGTTGAGCACCTTTAAAAGTTCTCATGATTTGAACATAAGAACATATGAAACAACAGGATAGGAAAAGATCAGCTGTTTATTGAATCCGCCCCATCCTAGCATGGTGTAAATTCCACATGTCACCAACATCCTCCACTCAGTCATGCAATGTCTTGGGGAAAACCAAAAGCAGAGAAAGAAACTACAGGCAAATTTAGGAAAAAAACTTTGGGAAATTCCTCTCTGACCCCCAAAGACAATGAAACAAGTTCCAGGACATACGAATATATGAACAAGGAGCAGGAGTAGGCCATTCAGTCCCTTGAGCCTGCTCCGCCATTTAATAAGATCATGCCTGATTTCATAGTAATCTGAAATCTGCATCCCACATAACCCGATAACCTATCACCCCCTTGCTTACCGAGAATCTATCCACCTCTGCCTTAAAAATATTCAAGGACTCTGCTTCCAACACCTTTTCAGGAAGAGAGTTCCAAAGACTCACGACCCTCTGAGTGAAAAAAATTTTGCCTCATCTCTGTTTTAAATGGGCGACCCCTTATTTTTAAACAGTGACCCCTAGTTGTAGATTCTTCCACAAGAGGAAACATTCTTTCCACATCCACCCTGTCAAGATCCCTCAGGATCTTATATGTTTCAATCAAGTCATCTCTTACTCTTCTAAACTCCAGCGGATACAAACCTAACCTGTCCAACCTTTCCTCATAAGACAACCTGCCTATTCCAGGTATTAGCCTGGTAAACCTCCTCTTCCAACGCAATTACATCCTTCCTTAAATAAGGTGACCAATACTGTACACAGTATTCCAGATGTGGTTTCATGAGTAGTCGTAGATATGGAAGGTGCTGCCTAAGGAGCCTTGGTGAG
Source organism: Cetorhinus maximus (assembly GCF_964194155.1). Classification (NCBI taxonomy): domain Eukaryota; kingdom Metazoa; phylum Chordata; class Chondrichthyes; order Lamniformes; family Cetorhinidae; genus Cetorhinus; species Cetorhinus maximus. The sequence continues at coordinate 101,012,661 of NC_135879.1, read as the reverse complement.
TTCCTGCAGTGCATCTTGTAGACTGCTGCTACTGTGTGTTGGTGGTGGAGGGAGTGAATGTTTGTGGATGTGGTGCCAATCAAGCGGATTGCTTTGTCCTGGATGGTGTCAAGCTTCTTGAGTGTTGTGGGAGCTGCACTCATCCAGGCCAGTGGGAAGTATTCCATCACACTCCCGACTTGTGCCCTGTAGAGGGTGGACAGGCTTTGGGGAGTCAGGAGGTGAGTTACTCACTGCAGGATTACTAGCCTCTGACCGGCTTTTATAGCCACAGTATTTATATAGCTAGTCCAGTTCAGTTTCTGTTCAATGGTAACCCCCCAGGATGTTGATAGTGGGGGATTCAGTGATGGTAATGTCATTGAATGTCAAGGGGAAATGGTTAGATTCTTTCTTGTTGGAGATGGTCAATGCCCGGCACTTGCATGGCGTGAATGTTATTTGCCACTTGTCAGCCCAAGTCAGGATATTGTCCAGGTCTTGCTGCATTTGGACTTGGACTGCTTCAGTATCTGTGGAGTCGCGAATGGTGCTGAACATTGCAATAATCTGCAAACGTCCCTAATTTTGACCTTATGATGGAAGGGGGGTTATTGATGAACCAGCTAAAGTTGGTTGGGCTGAGGACACTACCCTGAGGAACTCCTGCAGTGATGTCCTGGAACTGAGATGATTGACTTCCAACAACCACAACCATCTTCCTTTGTGCTAGGTATGACTCCAAGCAGCAGAGAGTTTTCCCCCTGATTCTCATTGACCCCATTTTTACTAGAGCTCCTTGATGCCACACTCTGTAAAATGCTGCCTTGATGTCAAGGGCAGTCACTCTCACCTCAACTTGGGAGTTCAGCTCTTCTTTCCATGTTTGAACCAAGGCTGTAATGAGGTCAAGAGCTGAGTAGCCCTGGCAGAATCCAAACTGAGCATCAGTGAGCAGGTTATTGATAGCACTAATGATGACCTCTTCTGTGGAAGGGAAATCGTGTTTAATCAACTTATTGGAGTTCTTTGAGGAAGTAATATGTGATATGGATAAAGGGGAACTGGTGAATGTACTGTACTTAGATTTCCAGAAGGCATTTGATAACGTGCCACATCAAAGGTTATTGCGGAAAATAAAATTTCATGGTATATGGGGTAACATATTGGTATGGATAGAAAATTGGCTGGCTAACAGTAAGCAGAGAGCAGGCATAAATGGGTCTTTTTCAGGTTGGCGAGTTGTAACGGATAGCATGCCACAGGGATCAGTGCTGGGACCTTAACTGTTTACAAATTATATAAATGACTTTGATGAAGGGATTGAAGCAATGGTTGCCAAATTTGCTGATGACACAAAGATAGGAAGGAAAGTAAGTTGTGAAGAAAACATAAGGAGGCTACAAACAGATATAGATAGGTTAAGTGAGTGGGCAAAGATCTGGCAAATGGAGTATAATGTGGGAGACGGTGAAATGTTCATTTTAACAGGAGAATAAAAAAGAATTTCAGAGCTCTGAAGTACAGAGGGATCTGGGTGTCCTAATGCAGGAATCACAAAGGTTAGTATGCAGGTAGAAACATAGGGCCCTTGTCGGGCGGGGACAGGCGGGGATGGTTGGGAAGCTGACCGCTGCCCGTGGTCAAGGCCGGAAGGCGATTTCACACCGGCAGCCAATTAAGGCCCACCCAGCGTGAAATGCGAGTGGCAGTGCTCAGTGATGCCTGTGCGGATGGGGAGGTGAGGGTGAGTGGGGCGACTGCGAACGTCATGCATGTGCGCGAGTGCACCCTTGATAATCCCCCTGAGGCACAGAACTGCCTCAGGGAGATGAAGAGTTTGAAAAAAACAAAGAAATTTAAAATGTTGTAAAACATGTCCCCTCATGTGACTTTTGTCACATGAGCAGGGACATGTTATTGATTAAATTTAAAAAATTTTATTTTATTTTTATTTGCTTTAGGAAACCTCACCCCACCCATGGGTGAGGTTTCCTAAAAAAAATGCAAAGGCCACTTGGCCTTTTTGCCTGCCTGCCAACCATAAGGTTGGGCAGGCAGCGAAAAGCTCATTTTAAATACCTTGTTAATGGCCTTAATAGGGCTTTTAATTGTCAGCAGGCTCACTGCTGACTCCGGCACGCGCCTGCCGACTGAAATATCGTGCGACTGTGCGTTTATGTCGAGACGCTCGCCCGAAATCAAGGCGCGTCATTTTACATTCAAGCAGGTTGGGCACACGCCCGCCCACCAAGCTAAAAAATTGCTCATAGAGAGAAACGTGGAAAATAGGAGCCGGAGCAGGTCATTCGGCCCTTCGAGCCTGCTCGGCCATTCAGTATGACCATGGCTGATCCTCTATCTCACCGCTATACGCCCGCAATCTTCCCATGCCCCATTGATGCTTTTAGAGTCTAGAAATCTATCTATTTCCTCCTGAAATCTATTCAGTGACCTGGCCTCCACATCCTTCTGTGGTAGAGAATTCCACAGGTTCACTACCCTCTGAGTGAAGAAGTTCTTCCTCATCTCAGTCCTAAATGACCTACCCTGTACCCTGAGTTTGTGATCCCTTTGTTCTAGACCCACCCCAGCCAGAGGAAACATCATCCTTGCATCCAGTTTGTCCAGCCCTGCAAGTAATTAGGAACGCTAATAGAACGTTATAATTTATTGTGAGGGGAATTGAATACAAAAGTAGGGAGGTTATGCTTCAGTTGTACAGGGCACTAGTGAGACCACATTTGGGGTATTGTGTACAGTATTGATCCTTATTTAACGAAGAATGTAAATTCATTGGAAGCAGTTCGGAGAAGGTCAACCAGACTAATACCTGGAATGGGCGGGTTGTCTTATAAAGAAAGGTTGGACAGACTAGGCTGGTATCCGCTTTAGTTTAGAAGAGTAAGAGGTGACTTGATGGAAATGTATAAGATCCTGAGGGGTCTTGACAAGGTGGATGCAGAGAGGATGTTTCTCTTGTGGAAGAATCTAGAACTAGGGGTCACTGTTTAAAAATAAGGAGTAGCCCATTTAAAGCAGAGATGAGGTGCAACTTTTTCACTCATGGGTTGTGAGTCTTTGGAACTCTCTTCCTGGAAAGGTGGTGGAAGCAGAGTCTTTGAATATTTTTAAGGCAGAGGTGGATAGATTATTGGTAAGCAAGGGGATGATAGATTATCAGGGGTAGGTGGGATGCAGATTTCAGGTTACTATCAGATCAGTCATGTTCTTATCAAATGGCGGAGCAGGCTCGAGGGGCTGAATGGCCTACTCCTGCTCTTAGTTCATATGTTTGTATGTTCATATCATTTTACTAATGATGGAGAGTAGACTGATGGGGTGATAATTAGCCATGTTGGATTTGTACTGCCTTCTGTGTACAGGACATACCTGGGCAATTTTCCACATAGCTGGATAGTTGCCAGTGTTGTAGCTGTACTGGAACAGCTTGGCTAGGGGCGTGGCAAGTTTTGGAACACAAGTCTTCAGTACTATTTCTGGAATATTGTCAGGACCCACAGCCTTTGTAGTGTCCAGTGCCTTCAGCTATTTCTTGATATCATGTGGAGTGAATCGAATTGTCTGAAGACTGGCATCTGTGATGCTGGGGACCTCCGGAGGAGGCTGAGATGGATCATCCACTCAGCACTTCTGGCTCGAGATTTTTGCAAATGCTTCAACCTTATCTTTTGCACTGCTGTGCTGGGCTCCTCCATCATTGAGGATGGGGATATTTGTGGAGCCACCTCCTCCAGTGAGTTGTTCAATTGTCCACCGCCATACACGACTGGATGTGGCAGCACTGCAGAGCTTAGACCTAATCCATTGGTTATGGAATCGCGTAGCTCTCTCTATCACTTGCTGCTTATGCTGTTTGGCATGTAAGTAGTCCTGTGTTGGAGGTTCACCAGGTTGACACCTCATTTTTAGGTATGCCTGGTATTGCTCCCAGCATACCCTCCTGCACTCTTCATTGAACCAGGGTTGATCCCCCGGCTTGGTAATGGTAGAGTGGGGGATATGCCGGCCCATGAGGTTACAGATCATGGTCGAGTACAATTCTGCTGCTGCTGATGGTTCACAGCACCTCATCGTTGCCCAGTCTTGAGTTGCCAAATTTTTCAAAATCCATCCCTGGATATGTCCTGCCCCACTAGCAGGACAGACCCAGCAGAGGTGGCGGCACAGTGGTATACAGTCGGGAAGGTGTTGTCCTGGGAGTCCTCAACATTGATTCCATACCACATGAAATCTGCATGCACTGAAAATTCAAGAACTTCCTGTACAGCATATTGTGTTTTAGGAATAGCAAATCCCAAAAACAAAGAAAAATCTCAATATTTTGTTACCTGATTTGGAAATTTCCATACAAAATTAGTTGCGCTACAACATTCAGTCACAAAAACGTATGCTGGCTCTTAAGTGAGCAAAATACGTTTGTCTATCTATACCAATATATCCAAAAGCTAAAGGGGGTTCATTTTGATTCAAACATCAAAACATTTGAATTGCAAATGATGATTCAGACAACATGCAAGGTAAAGTTGTGCTTTAAGTGTCTATTTTGACTGGTGCAAAATATTTTTTCCAGTTCAGTAAATAAAGATAATGGTCGGTTTCTGCAGTGGCTCAGACATTTCATCTCCTCTGACTGAACATGCTTTAAATACTTTGAACTTTCTGACCTGGCTTGGATATATGCTATAAAGAATGTTATGTAGGTCTGAGTTGTGATTATTTTTAAACGTAGCCCTCTAAAGATTTACAATGGGGAGATTGTCTGATACTAGAATTCGTTCTCTTTTCTGTTGCAAGAAGGAGCCTTAATGTGGCCACTTGGAGAAAATAACTTGGCTTGGTCTCAAAGAATGGGACATATATATAGAACAAAAGTTCCACTAGGTTCATCTTCATTGAACTGAAGAACCGATGACTGAGAGTTGATTTGCCTTATTGAAATACATTAATCTAATGATGTAAATTTTCTTCACAAACTCAAGCGGTTCAAAGGCTCTGGAAAAAGTTTAGCTATATTTAAAACAATTTTTCTAGGAGTTGGTTTGGCTTGGGAAATTACATGGAAGACCCTTGGATAAATTGTACTTGCAATGATGAATGACATTAGTTAAGTTCAGATTGGAATTCATGAATATCAATCAGCTTTTTGATTCATCCAACCCCTTTTTGGTTACAAGCAGGTAAAAAGAGCATCTGTGAATTAGTCAACTAGTCAGACAGAACTAAGAACTCCAGATTTTTAATGCATTAGCCTATTGGCAATAAAAAAGAAAAAAAAAGACAACTGTTGCTCTCCTCCTGAAGGGTTACAGTATTTAGTAATAATCAGGAAGGCCAGTCAGCCCATTCAGCTATTCCCTCTATAAAATTCTTATAATTCTCTGCACTGCCAATCCCCATCACAACATCCAACTGCTTCTTGAATTATGCCATGGATCATGCCCCTTACTTCGTTCCCCATCCCTTTCTCTTTCTGGTTGCTGAAGAATCTGTGGTATTTCCAAGGTTCAGGGCAGATTTTTGCTACTGAGCCGAGTAGCTTGAGTCGGGAAATTTCCCGGCTCTGCAGATCCACCTCAGTTTAAAGCGCCTGGTCACACACAGTTTTCACTCTCAGGGTGTGGGATGGAGTCGGGTTTGCTGAACTTGGAAGCAGATCCTAGGCAACCGGGGGCGGGTGAGTGCGAGGTGGACTGGTTAGAAGGCCCATCTCAGTTCTTTGAGACTTGTTGTAATAAAAGCAGTTAGGCCCTCTATTCCTCACCCCTCACATCAACGCACCACCCAACCACTCTTCACGATCCCTCATACTCTCCATGGCAACCCAATGCCAACTCATGCTCCCCAGCCACTCCCCATTGCCCCTCTTACTGTCCATGCTGACTCATGCCCCTTCCATGTCCATTCACCCAGTGTGCACTATGTAATAACTAATGAGGCAATATAATAACAATGGCATCTCTGGAGCTATTAAAGAAAAACACCCATTCAGAAATGTTTTTTGAAAAAGACCTGCTGTTTCTACAACTTAATAAAAGTACCCATCAGTTAGACAATTAAAGTATCAATAACAGAAGTTTCAAACACTTCATACTGCTTAATCTTGTCCAAATAGACATTGAGACATTGACAAAAGGGATCACAGAAAGAACAACTTACTATAACCACTTAGAGATATCAGTCAAGGAAAGTCAACAATTCACTTCACTTGTCAAAACAAATTCCCTGCTGAGCTATGCTTTTATTGGTCTGGGCTCTCAGCCAAGCATACTTAATGAGGACAGCTAGAAACCCAGATGGCTCTGTCCTCATACTTTTTCAATGTCTCACTGTTTATTTAGACAAGATTAAGAGGAGCATGGGTAAGACTTTTTGAGCTTATGGGGAGAATTTTAGGCCCAGCAAGTTGGGGGGCGGGTGGGGGGCGCTTGCCGAAGCGTAAAATGACGCAGGGTGACGTCGGGCGTGTGTCCCAATGTTACCGCGCATTATTTAAATTTTCAGTTCAGCCAGTTCCGTTCAGATCAGGCTTGTTAATTGGACCGCCCATGTAATATGGTGGCGCAGACCCGATCAAGGACACCAATCAGGTCCGCGCCCACCCCCGCACAACCACCCCAATGGGGGGAAAATTCTTTCATGTCTTTCAAAAGGGTCCCGAATGCAGAGAATGGTTCACAGCTCCTCTGAGCGGCCATGAGCCATGGATTACGGAGAAGCTGGCTTGACTCCCCGAAAATTGCATGGGGCGAGGAGATGCCTACCCCCACAATGGAGCAGGCCAGGTCGGGAGTGCAGGGTGCAGGCTCACTACCCACACCCTTATCACGAGCTGATGAAAACAGGGGGTGCCGGGAATGGAAGTGAGAATCACGGTTCTGTCCGCCATTTTTTAATGCCCCTGGAGTTGTTCCGACTCTGTGAATATCTGGCCCGCACTGTTTTTATTTTTGTTGTTGTACCTTGTTGATCTAGCTACCTGAGCTAATTGTTTCCCAGTCATTGCCTTCATTAAGTTTTAGCTGAAAGTAACAGGTTATTTTCTATAGAGTCAGAAAAGAAGAATCCTGCTGGTTGATTATGTGTAAAACAAAAGAAGGGAACAAGAGAAACTGTATACATGATTGCATGCATCAGGAATGATGTTTAGTAAGCTGTAATGTAAACAGTTAATGAGGATCAGTGATTTTTATTGAAGTGATGTAGAATCAACGATCTCTGTTTCAAGTTACATTCTGGAGGTCTGGCGAAGAAATAGTGCTTTAAAATATTGGAACTGTACAGTGAAATAAAATCTGTTTACTGTAGAATGAGTGCTTGAGTTTGGCAAGTTGCTTTCCAGTTCAGATCTGGCTTATGAAATAATGTCATGTTAAAATTTTGAAATAATGTCATGCCTAACCGGCAGCAACCTTTAGTTAATCCTGGTCGGCCGGGGAGAAAGCAGGAGCGGTGGGGTTGGAGTGGGTCGATCGTGAATCTCCCACTTGCTGGCTCCACATTATGTTAGAAAATAAGTTATCACCAACTGTTTGTTGGTGGCCACAGAGGCCATTGGAGAATCCTGATTCATTCATTGCTAGTGAGTTTTGAAAAGGGGTTCTTTAGCAGGTAGTAGACACATAAGACGCAACTTTAAGGGGCCTAACACCACCTATATGTGTGTCCAGGATGACTGCAAAAAGGACCCCGCCAGAACTTAGCAGTGGGACCAATGCATGTGAAGAATTGAGGCACATTGTCCCACTATTAAATTGGTATGCCTTGCACATGTTTTACACCTGAAAATGGTTGCAACACATAACAATGTGCGCCCCAGTATCTATATAATTTGTAATGGGATTGCCTACTGCCAAAGCATGTCTGCTGTTATAGAAACATCGATATTTTTGTGAATATAACATACAGAATTTTAAATGAGCTATTGAAAGCCACAATAAGGGCAAACATTATGTATTCAGTAGGATTATTAAAACAATTTTCTACTTTAAAAAAACATAAATCAGAAAAAATACAATTGATAACATGGCCTAATTAGAATTTCTTTGAAATGACGCTGGCACCATTGCACTTAAAAAAAAAGTCTGGCATCTGCTGGTGGCCTCTAGAGGGAGTTTCTTGCAAGTTTCCTGGGTCTGTTCATTTGCATTTCTATTGGTGCAATTGTTGGTGTAAATTCTGTTTAAAATGGATACAAGCAGCTGAACTACCTGGAGGTATCCATGTAACCTTTAAAAAGACAATTCAGCCTGACCTCTTTAGCACCAGACCGTAGGGCAAATAGGTCAGGGAGCAACAGCGTTTGGCTTCTTCAACTGACCTTACAACAATTTCATTGTGTATCTTATCAACATTTTTATTAATCTTGTAAAGAATTATGATCACTCAAGGACCATCATCACCGCCTTCTCAAGGGCAATTAGGGACGGGCAATAAAATGATTGCCTAGCCAGCGAATCCTACATTCCATGAAAGAAGTTAAAAAATTCTGGACGCAGAGGGCAGCCAGGCATGACACCAAGCCAGTGAGGAATGCACAGCATCCTTTAGTCAGGGCTCCAAACCCTTGTCAGGGGGCACCAAGAGCAGGAGAAACTGGGTGCCATCAAAACACTCAGAATATCACCCATGCCACCTGGAGCAAAACAGTGCCACCAAAAAGTTCCAAGTCTTCAACAGGGCAGGAAGGGTAACACCCTGCACATCTTTCGCTTTTTTTCTTTGCCTACCCTGAGCACCAGCACTCATCATCCTTTTAATGATGCACCTATGCAGCTAACCCTTCACTGTGCTCTCTGATCGAGGGCGGCTCATAAAATATTGTTACCGCGCTTTCTAAACATCAATTACTTACACGCACAACCCTGAAATCCCGTGCTCCACTTTAACAGCCTCATAGCCCCACATCTTTTACTTCACTTCTCCCAAAAACTCAACTGCTAGCCTTATGCTAACTTATTCTATAAACTTGCAGGACATATTCGCACATAATGCTTGTCGATGCAGGTCACTGGAAGGGGCATCTCCATAAAGGGTAGAAGGTGGAAGCAGAGTCTTTGAATATTCTTAAAACAGAGGTAGATAGATTCATGATTAACAAGGGGGTGAAAGGTTATTGGGGGTAGGCAGAAATGTGGGGTTAAGGTTACAATCAGACCATCCATGATCTTATTGAATAGTGGAGCAGGCTCGAGGGGCTGAATGGCCTACTTCTGCTCCTAATTCATATGTTCATGTGCAAAAAGGCCATGCAGATTATGAGGAGGCACTCAGCTGCTAATGTGGGTGATGATGAGGTCGGTGGCATTTTACTAGTACCTTCAATGTCGATTTAGCATCCCTGTGGAATGTTGAACAGACACAACCTTGCATCCCATTCTCTGTCCCTTTCCAGTCTTAGCTTCTATCCATCCTCCTTTCCTGCAGATTAACCACAGCAATAGGCAGTCACACCCGCTCCTGAAAAGACCTAGGGGAGAATTTTCCCCATGTTGGGCGTACCGGTCAGGAGCAGGTGTGGAGCCGATCGCCGCCCGCGATTGGCTCTGCGCCGCCATTTTACGTGGGCGGGGGGAAGAGAAGGTAGCGCTGAGGGGGGGAAGTGGCAGAGTCAGAGCCTGCGCTCCTTTGCACATGTGTGCGATAGAGCACAACAATCTCCCTGAGGCACGGAGCTGCTCAAGGAGATTAAGTACACACTGAGAATTTTTAATAAAGAAAGATAAAAATTATTTACACATGTGCCCTCATGTGACAGTGTCACATGAGCTAGGACATTTATGAATTGAGCAAAAAATTATTTACTTATTTAATAAAACCTTCATGAAACTTCATCCTGCCCGTGGATGAGGTTTCTTGAAAAACACAAAGGCCGCTTGCGCTCTTTGCCTGCCCGCCAACCTTAAGGTTGGACAGACAGCGTTGATAATTACTTTAATTGGTTTTCTAATGGCCTTAACAGGCCTTTGACAGTTTGGCGGGCGCGCAGCTGCCTCAGGTGCATGACCACAGAACAAAAGATCTGAATGACACGCGGCGATGTCGGGACGTACGCCCGATGTCACCGAGTGTCATTTTACGCGTCGGCTTGCCGGGCCTGCCCCCGCACGCTGAAGTAAAAATTCTGGCCCAAATGTAAATAAAGAATGGAGGATGGTGTCCTAAAATCTGCCCTATTTGACTCTGCGAATCAAGTGCTAGTATTTACGAGACAAAGTGGTTAAAAACATGCTTGAAAAATAATATCCTACCTACTTCATCTGAATTTAAAGAGGTTCAGTCTTTACCGATTCATGAAATTCTGACTTCCACTTTGAGCAGTTGATTCTGAAAGCTGTGGCGTGCTTTGCTGAACTGATCATAAGTTAGCGTGAAGGATGCAGCAGTCCAAATCCAGGAAACCTGGGGGTGCTTTGGCAATTTTTCCTCATGTTGACATACTCAACTGAGATCAGTATCAATTAGATGAGGTGGATCGTGGGAGAGCTAGAGAAACACCAGGAAACTCGAGAGCCACTGCTTAAAGGCAGAAGCCAGGTAGAAACCATTTTTGCTTGGCTTACCTTGCAGTAAAAGTTGCCATTGTTCCTGTATGCTGAGTACTCCAGATCCACTGTAGAATTCATTACCACCAGGACTGCTAAATATTCTCCTCCCTGTCATCTAATGACAATCTCACCATGGATCTCTGTACTTGGTAACCAGATTGAGGTGTTTAGGTTTAGTGGATTTTTCTAGATTGTACATTCTTAAGCCCTTCAAAACAGATACAACGGCCTGAATTCTTGCTCCTGGGTCGGGAGTGCAGAGTTGGGTCAATTCCTGGCTCCACAAACCCAACCCAGGAGAAAGTGCCCCGGAAGGTTGGATTTTTGGGCCGGGGTTTTGGGGTGGAAGAAAATGTGAGTCATGGCAGGCAGCCCTGGCATCAATGTGGAGGATGCTGGGTGTGAAGGCAGGCTGGGTTGAAGGCCTGCCTCAGCGCACTGACACTGTGAAGTTTTTTTTTTAAATCATGAAACAGCCCTCCGGCCCTCACCCCTCACACGCCCACACATTCCCATGCCCCATCCATGCTAACCCATGCAACCTCATACCATTCACACACCATCCATGGCCCTTCATACCCTCCATGCCAATCCACCCCTTTCTAAGCATCCCCATGGCCATTTATAGCCCCATGCTAACTTGGTGCCAACTCATGTCAACCCATGCCCCCAACCACCCTTACACTTACCATGGCACCTCACACAGAGATAAAATAAAGTTGTGTCCATTGAAGAGCTCACTATTTCAAAAATAAAAACCCATTCACTATATTTAACTTCCACTTATAAAAGTGATCTTCACTAATTTTCAAGCAAGGGCCTCTTAGCAAAAAACCTGCAATGTGACAGCCACATTGACTACTTTGTTAAATTATCATTGCTTACTACTCCTTCATGATGTAATGTTACAGAGCAACGCATGTAATTAAAACAAAATCACCTATTATACTTAAGAATAAATATACATGTATTTATTTAAAATTGTGGAGCATTCCTGAAAATCACGACTCTAAGTAAAACAACTTTAAGTGAGTCATTGGTTCCCATAGGAATCAATGTTAAAACTGTAGTTAGGCTCTTTAAGAACTTCCTTATCAGAAAAAAAAACAAATATTAAAACATACCATCTAAGTTGCAATATTCTACAGTGCTATATTCCTACATTGGTAAATTAAATAACTTTTAAATTTTTAAACTTATTTTATTTTGAAAGAAAAATGTAACTTTCTACTTAAGTTACCACCTGCCTGCCACCAATCCTGTTTCCTGATCCCTCTGCTCTCTGATCCTCCTGGTTGCTGCAGATCCTCCTCCTCCCCAACCCTCAGCATTGTAGTCTTTCCCCCTCCCTGACCTTCGAGTTGTGGCCTCTTCCCCCTCTCTGGCCCACCCTTTCACAGAACCTCCCGTTCCCTGACTCACTCTCCTGGTCTTGCGTTCCCGTTCAAGATTCCACCACAACTTGGAGGTCGGAGAGTGGGGTAAGCTGGTACTCGGTGGTCAAGGAGGGGCAAGAGGTGCTCCAAAGTGGCACTAGGCCAGTCACATGGGAAACAACATTAAAACAAATCTCGATGCTCAAAGAGGTTACAGGAAAGGGAATGTCGGGGAATCGCACTTAGTGAGGATGAGAGCCACCACTGGCTCACAGGCCTTGCAACAAGAACAAGGCCTTATAAAAACAAACATTGGAATTCATAGTCCCACTTAAAAGGGTCTATCAGCACTTGGAGTTGTCAAACTGTAAACTGAGAGGCACCCCACTGTGACAATACAAGGTTGTGAAATCAGTCATGCAGCACTAACCCAGTAATGATAATCCTCCAGCTTATGTCAACAGACAGATCAAGCACTGATTTTTTTAAACATGGCAAACAGTTTTGTTTTCAAATATTTAAAGGACAGTTTGACAATTCCTATTGACAGTTACTTTTTATAGCTCCAATGAGCTTGACAGTTCCAATAAGTTTGACAGTTCCAACGGGTTTATGCACGTTTTACACACATTCATGTCTACATTTAACAATCCCAAAGAGTACCTGACCTCACCCAAAGGTGTCCTGGGACCACATCCAAAAGGGTAACTTAACTCTCCAAAAGGGTACACCCACCTATCCAAACAACTTTGCAATGCTTAGATCTGCTCCTACCAGGTCTAATCTGTATACATCATGTTTCCCACACCTAACTGACGAAAATCCAACATGACTGGAGGCAGTTTCTATATGCCTCTGTGAACCATGGATGTGCAACTTAGAATCCACCCCAGCGAAAATGGTAGGTGCCATGTTCTGGGGGTGGTGAGACTACCAGATCCGGGTCGTCGCAGGCCCTCTGTTGATAAGAAAATTCAGGCCTAAGTGAACAATAAACAAAAATGTTCAAATTGAAAAATTGATTAAATTTGCAAACCAGTTTAGATGATATGGCTTTCCAAAATTTCAAACATTGTTCATGTCATACAAATAATTTTCAGAATTTTTAATTCAATTATGGGATGTGGGCATCACTGGCTAGGCCAACATTTATTGCCCTAATTGCCCTTAAGAAGGTGGTGGTGAGCTGCCTTCTTGAACCTCTATAGTCCATGTGGTGTAGGTACACCGACAGTTAGGGAGGGAGTGCCAGGATTTTGACCCAGTGACACTGAAGGAACGGCGATATATTTCCAAGTCAGGATGGTGAGTGGCTTGGAGGGGAACTTCCAGGTGGTGATGTTCCCAAAGAATCTAATGCACCTGTCCTTCTAGATGATAGTGGTCATGGATTTGGAAGGTGCTACCTAAGGAGACTTGGTGAATTACTACAGTGCATCTTGTAGATGATACACACTGCTGCTACTGTGTGTCAGTGGTGGAGGGAGTGAATGTTTGTGGAAGGGGTGCCAATAAAGTGGGCTGCTTTGTCCTGGACAGTGTCAAGCTTCTTGAGTATTGTTGCAGCTGTACTCATCCAGGCAAGTTGGGAGTATTCCATCACTCTCCTGACTTGTGCCTTGTAGATGGTGGACAGGCTTTGGGGAGTCAGGAGGTGAGTTACTCACTGCAGGATTACTAGCCTCTAACCTGCTCTTGTAGCCATAGTATTTATATGACTAGTCCAGCTCAATTTCTGTTCAATGGTAACCCCCAGGATGTCGATAGTGGGGGATTCAGTGATGGCAATGCCATTGAATGTCAAGGGGTGATAGTTAGATTCTTTTTTGTTGGAGATGGTCATTGCCTGATACTTGTGTGGTGCGAATGTTACTTGCCACTTGTCAGCCCAAGCTTGGTTATTGTCCAGGCCTTGCTGCATTTGGACATGGGCTGCTTCAGTATTGGAGGAGTCGTGAATGGTGCTGAATATTGTGCAATCCTCAGCGAACATCCCTATTTCCAACCTTATGATGGAAAGGAGGTCACTGATGGACCAGCTGTTGTAGCTGGCTGGGCCTAGGACACTACCCTGAGGAACTCCTGCAGTGATGTCCTGGAGCTGAGATGATTGACCTCCAACAACCACAACCATCTTCCTTTGTGTTAGGACTCCAACCAGCAGAGAGATTTCCCCCTAATTCCCATTGATCCCAGTTTTGCTAGGGCTCCCCAATGCCGCACTCGGTCAAATGCTGCCTTGATATATAGTAATAGTAGCTTTTGATTTATTATACACTGTAAATAATGTTCATGTGTTCTTTAAACCTGTTAAGAAAAGGATTTTGGAGCAATCTTACAGACTGTGGTTGTTGTGGCTTCAGTGATCAGAGATTTAATACACATTGGGGAGCGGTGAATCTAAACTTTGCTACGTTGTATGCAATAATTACTTTTATAATTTCCCACTGGATTGCAATTGACAAGCTACGTTTTTCTCTATCTACTTTTCAAGCCTTCAAACTGCTGTGTGAATTCTGTATGTGGAATAATAGAAACATAGGAAATGAACTGTGAGGACTGTTTTACTTTTTAAGTTTTTGTGTATTATATCTGCTTGATATTTTATAACCACCGCTCCAGGAGAATGAACTTTGATATGGCAAAGGAGCTGCTTTTTACTGAAAGTCTGTGTTGCAGTAAAGTTGAGACAATGTAGCTGCCTGTTCTGTTCTCGTTATTTGTGGATTAAATTAGGGTTACCAGTAATAATTCTAAAAATAGCATAATTAAATGTATTGTTTTCACAGGAGTGGGTGGAAGTGACCTAATGGGTTTGTAGATCCATTATACTACACTTTTTGGGAGTAATTTTACAATTTTGAATTCCTGAGGCTTATCCACCATATTGGGAATTTGGGTGCTCTCTACGCACACCATATTTACCCTCCAAAATATAAAGACCACCCATCTGCCTATTCGTTTTAATAATAGGGCATGGGGGAGGGGAGGGTGCGCATAACCAAATACCTGTTATCAGTTGGTAGCTGTTGATAATCTGTGCCAGGAGCTCACACTCATAACCTTGGCCTGAATCTTTCTCTTGTCGGGTGCGCACGATCAGCGGGCCCGGGAGCGGACAGGATTGGGGGCCCCTGACTGCAATTTCACGCTGGCTGGCCAATTAACGGCCAGCCAATGTGAAACGTGCACTGAGAAAGGCTCAGCACTACCGGTGGGGGCGGGAAGAGGGTGGGTGCCGACATCACCGCGCCTGCTGGTGAGCGCTTCCAATGAGCTCTCTGAAGGCAGACGGCTGCCTCAGGGAGCTGCAGACCTCCACAGAATAGACAAAACAATAAAAATACTGCAAAATATGTCCATGCAGCACAATCAAGCACCTGAAAGCATATCTCATTAAAAACCAGTCCCCAGACATCTTTTTTTATTTTATTTCCCCACGGAGATTTCATCCCACCCTGGATCGAGGCTTGAGCAAAAATGTAAAGGCCGCCTGGCCGATTGGTCCGCCCGCCAACCGTAAAAGTGGACGGGACAGGCTTTCAATTGCCTCCTTAATGGGCTTAACTGCCTGCTTAATTGTTGGCGGGCGTGCTTCCAAGTGCCGCACGCGCCCACCAAGTGAGATATTGCGCGAATGCGTGGTGTCATCGGGACGCTCGTCCGACATCATCTCGTGCTATTTCACGGCCAGATGGGTCGGGCGCGCGCCCACCTGTGGCCCATAAGATTCAGTGCAAAGTACTTGCGGCTTCACGTTTATTCTAAAAATGCAAAATTTAACTTGAAAGTGAGATGAGTGGCATCTACAACTGCATTTATACTGCTGCTACTGTTCTTGGTTCAGTATCTGCAATATGGCTTCTACCCAAGTAGCACCTAGTTCAGATCGGCTGGCTGAAAACCCAATTACCCTGCTCAGGAAAGAAGTTCCTTCCCCAAATAGTTAAAACTTAAAAGGGAGATACTTTGATTGCCTTGGCACAGGCAATATTGGAAACATGGGGGCAGGTTGGAGTGTATGCCTCGAAAGGAAACTTGCCTGGCTTTCCTTTGTTTAGGGATGGAAAATCAGACAAGTATCTTTACACTCTGACCTGCATTATTTTCAATATCTCTTGCATCACAGCAATTGCTTTATTATGGATGCAGAGCCAGCAACATCTCCCCTTAAATGTTTCTGGAGTGTGGGTGGAGGGTGTCACACAGCACTTCACATCCACGTTAGTATCTTTTTTGAAGTGCCCCCTGTTTTTGTGGAAACAGCTGAACTGTGCAGACAAGGTTGGCGGGCAGGCCAGGAGCCCCGGCGGGAACTAGAAAAAACATGAAACCTCATCCACCGGCGGGATGAGGTTTCATGTCGGTTTTAAAAAAGTTTATTAAAGTTTTTGTGCAAATTATTAACATATCCCATCTCGTGTGACATGTTAATGATTTTTAAATTTTTTTATTTTTAAAGTTTGAAAACCTTTCAGTGATCTCCCTGAGGCAGCACTTAGCCTCAGGGAGACGTGCGCTCTTTCATGTGCATGCGCGAAAGAGTGCAGTCTCGCATTTGGTGAATCCCCCCCCCCACCCGCACAGGAAGCGCACAGCGCTTCCCAGTAGACATCATGCTGAGTTGGCCTTAATTGGCTCCCCATTTAAAATGGCGGCGGGGCCCACTTCTCCGGCGGGATCGGCTCCCCGCCCGCCGGAGATTGGGTCGGGCCCGCCTGCCCAATGGGCAAAAAATTCAGCCCATAGAGTCATGGAGGTCTACACCGCAGAAAAAGGCCCTTTGGCCCATCGAGTCTGCGCCAGTAAAACAATTACCTAAATATTCTAATCCCATTATCCAGCACTAGGCCCATAGCCTTGTATGCCATGGCATCACAAGTGCACATCCAAATACTTCTTAAATGTTATGAGGGTTTCTGCCTCTACCACCCTTTCAGGCAGTGAGTTCCAGATTCCCACTACCCTGTGGGTGAAAAAATTCTTTCTCACATCCCCTCTAAACCTCCTGCCCCTTACCTTAAATCTATGCCCCCTGGTTATTGATCCCTCCACCAAGGGGATAAGTTCCTTCCTGACTACCCTATTTATGCCCCTCATAATTTTATACACCTCAATCATGTCCCCCCTCAATCTCCTCTGCTCCAGGGAAAATAACCCCAGTCTACCCAATCTCTCCTCATTACTAAAACTCTCCAGCCCAGGCAACATCCTGGTAAATTTCCTCTGCACTCTCTCCAGTGCAATCACACCCTTCCTATAATGTGGATTCCAGAACTGCACACAATACTCTAGCTGTGGCCTAACCAGCATTTTATACAGTTCCAGCATAACCTCCCACTCTTATATTCTATGCCACAGCTAATAAAGGCAAGTATCCCATATGCCTTCTTAACCACCTTATCTACCTGTCCCGCTACTGAACGTCATGTACGCCAAGGTCGCTCTGATCCTAAGCAATTCCCAGGGTCCTACCATTCATGGTGTATTCCCCTGCCTTGTTTGCCCGCCCAAGTGCATCACCTCACACTTATCAGGATTAAATTCCATTTGCCACTGATCAACCCATCTGACCAGCCCATCTATATCCTCCTGTAATCTAAGGCTATCCTCCTCACTATTTACCACCCCACCAATTTTCGTGTCATCCACAAACTTACTGATTAACCCTCCTACATTCAAGTCTAACTCGTTTACATATACCACAAACAGCAAGGGACCCAACACCGATCCCTGTGGAACCCCACTGGACACAGGCATCCAGTCACAAAAACACCCCTCGACCATCATCCTCTGCTTCCTGCCACTCAGCCAATTCTGGTTCCAATTTGCCAAATTGCCTTGGATCCCATGGGCTCTTACCTTCATTATCAGTCTCCCATGCGGGACCTTATCAAAAGCCTTGCTGAAGTCCAAGTAGACTACATCGAATGCATTGCCCTCATCTACACACCTGGTCACCTCTTCAAAAAATTCAATCAAATTGGTCAGACATGTCCTCCCCTTTACTGTCCTTGATTAATCCCTGCCTCTCCAAGTGTAGATTAATTCTGTCCCTCAGAATTGCTTCCAGTAGCTTCCCCACCACTGAAGTTAGACTGACTGGCCTGTAATTCCCTGGTTTAGCCCTTCCCCCCTTCTTGAATAACAGTACCACATTGGCTGTCCTCCAGTCCTCTGGCACTTCTCCTGTTGCCAGAAAGGTATTGAAGATTATTGCCAGTGTCCCTGCTATCTCCTCCCTTGCCTCATTCAACAGCCTGGGATACATTTCATCCAGGCCTGGAGATTTATCTACTTTTAAGTCTGCCAGACCACTTAGAACCTCCTCTCTTACTATGCTAATTTCTTTAACTGTATCACAGTCCTTCTGCCTGATTTCCATACCCACATTGTCCCCCTCACTTGTGAACACCGACACAAAGTGTTCATTTGCAACCAGCTATGTCTTCCAGCTCCACACACAAATTACCACTATGGTCCTTAATGGGCCCTACTCTTTCCCGATTTATCCTCTTACTCTTAGTGTACTTGTAAAATAACTTTGGATTTTCCTTTATTTTACCTGCCAATGTTTTTTCATGTCCCCTTTTTGCTCTCTTAATTTCCTTTTTAAGTTCCCTCCTACACATTCCATACTCCTCCAGGGCTTCTGCTATTTTGAGCCCTCGGTATCTGCCATAAGCCTCCCTTTTTCTCTTTATCCAATCCTATATATCCCTCAACATCCAGGGTTCTCTGGATTTGTTGGTCCCACCCTTTATCTTTACTGGAATATGTTGGCCCTGTACTCTCCCTATTTCCTTCTTGAATGAGTCCCACTGCTCTGATGCAGATTTAGCTAAAAGTAGCTGCTCCCTGTCCACTGTGGCCAAATCATATCTGATCTTATTAAAATTGGCCTTCCCCCAATTTAGAACTCTGAATTTCTGGCCCATCCTTGTCCTTTTCCATAACAACCTTGAATCTACCAGAGTTATGATCACTATCTGCAAAATGCTCCCCCACTGATACCTCTACCACTTGCCCGGCTTCATTCCCTAAAATTAAGTCCAGGACCGCCCTCTCCCTTGTAGGATCTTCTACGTACTGGCTTAAAAAGCTCTCTTGGATGCATTTTAAGAATTAAGAATTAAGAATTTAAGAGGGAGAATTCCGTTCCCTCTAAATCTATCACACCATGATTAACCCAGTTAATGTTGGGGAAGTTGAAATCCCCCACTATTACTACCCTATTACTTTTGCACTTCTCTGAAATTTGCATACAAATCTGCTCTTCTATTTCTCTCTGACTTTCTGGGGGCCTATAGTACACTTTCAGCAATGTGATTGCTCCTTTTTTGTTTGTAAGTTCTTCACATATGGCTTCATTTGAGAAGCCTTCTAAGATGTCATCCCTCCTTACTGCTGTAATTGATTCCTTGGTCAATATTGCAATACCCTCTCCTCTTTTACCTCCTTCCCTGTCTCGCCTGAAGACCCTATATCCTGGAATATTGAGCTGCCAATCCTGCCCCTATCTCAACCATGTCTCTGTGACAGCAGTGACATCATACTTCCTTCTGTTAATTTGTGCCCTCAACTCATCTGCCTTATTTATCGGACTCCTTACATTAAAATAAATACCATCCAACCTTACCAAACTCCCTTGTGCCTTAACTGGCCTATAATTTTAATGCCTTCCAGGCTCACTTGCTCTCTCTTCTAATTTTGGCTATGCATCTCCCCCTGCTGAACCTCCTCTCACGATCCCATCCCCCTGCCAAGTTAGTTTAAACCGTCCCCAACAGCACTAGCAAAGCTCCCCGCAAGGATGTTAGTCCCATTCCAGTTCAGGTGCAACCCGTCTGCCTTGTACAGGACTCACTGCCCCCAGAAATGGTCCCAATGTCCCAGAAATCTAAAGCCCTCCCTCCTGCACCATCTCTCCAGCCAGGCATTCATCTGGACTAACCTCCTATTTCTATACTCACTAGCGTGTGGAACCGGAAGTAATCCAGAGATTACTACCTTTGAGGTCCTGTTTTTTAATCTGTTTCCGAGCTCCCTAAATTCTGCTTGCAGGACTTCATCCCTCTTTCTATATATGTCGTTGGTACCAATATGTACCCTGATCTCTGTCTGGTTTCCCTCCCCCTTTAGAATGCCCTGCAGCTGTTCAGTGACATCCTTGACCCTGGCGCCACGGAGGCAACATACCATCCTTGAGTCACGTCTACAGCCGCAGAAACGCCTGTCTGTTCCCCTTATTATCGAGTCTCCTACCACTATTGCTCTTCCCTTCTTTTTCCTCCCCCCCACCCCCCCCCACCCTAATGCAGCTGAGGTACTCACAGTGCCATGAGTGTGGCTGCACTCCCCAGAGGAACCATCACTCTCACCGTTTTCCAACATGGAAGAACGGTTCTCGGAACTCGGAGTTCAAGTAGCTGCAGCTTGTGGCACTTTCTGCACACGTGGTCGGTCAGAGCGCAAGGAGCATCTAGGACTTCCCACATGTTGCAAGCAGTACATAATGTGGGACTGAGCTGCCCTGCCATGCCTCTAGTTGAAAAAGAAACCCTTACTTTAAGTTAAGTACAGAAAAAAAGTTAAATTATTAATGTACTTTAAATAAAAACTAGAACCCTTACCTTAATCTATTTTAAACTGGAGAAAAAAACTGAAGAAAAACACTTACCCACTACTCTCACCTTTGTGCTGACATCACTTTTTGAAGTGACTGCTTCACCGTGAATCTGACTGCAGGACATTCTTCCCAGACTGCTTCACAGCAATGCTAACTGCAGGACGCTCTTCCCAGACTGCTTCACCACTTTGCTGAATTCGAGATGCTCTTTCCAGACTGCTTCTCCGCAATGCTGACTGTGGGAACGCTCTTCCCAGACTGCTTCACCTCGATGCTGATTGCAGGGCGCTCTTCCCAGACTGCTTCACCTCGATGCTGACTGCGGGAATGCTCTTCCCAGACTGCTTCACCTCGATGCTGACTGCAGGGCGCTCTCCCCAGACTGCTTCACCTCGATGCTGATGGCGGGACGCTCTTCCCAATCGTATAATATACAGTGCAATTCTAAACTGGGATGGTCTAAATAAAGAATGCTGGAAATGCATAACTGCTTGGTTAGCATCCAAAACAGAAAAGATACTGAAAAAACACTAATATTGAAATACAATAAATAACACAGAATTTGTTCCTGATCCACTCGGCACAAAAGTGCTCTTTCTGTGATTTTACTACACGGTCAGTATGTCGTAGAGTGCAGGAAAAGGGATTTCCTACATTACAATAACACTTCTAAAGTACTTAATTGGCTTTGGGACATCCTGAGCTCATGAAAGACACGATATAAAAGAGAATTTCTTTCTTTCTTTCCTTTCTTTCATCAAAGCAACATATCATTACAAATCACATATAATATATGCACATATATTGTCTATATTTCTAGTAGTTGCAATAATTGGTTGTAAGCCTTTTAGGCAACAATACTTTGAAGGACTTCTTCTTGAGTAATCAAACCTTTTGGGAACATTGCCAACTTCATTAAACGGCGCTTGTTTCCAAATGAGGATGAATTTTCATTAACGTATGTAGAACTGTCTTTCTTCTGGGTGCCCCAGCATATGCTTAGTGACCATTTTCAGTGTTCTCTAATGTGAGTTAAAGGACATCGCAAGGAGGCTTACTCACATCTCTATATGGCATTGTGCCTAGACATACTGACCTTTTTGTTGGCCTATGTTTTGTCACCTCTTCCTACACCCTGTGTAAGAGTGGCTTGAGAGCAACTTATTTATCAGGCAGTGAATTTTATCTAGAAAATGTTGTACTGGTGGGTGGGGTCTTTTGGAATTCTTTTCACAATAATGGAGAAGGAGGTTTCTGTGGCTCAGATTGAACACTTTATTTCCAACAATAGGAACAGTTTCTGCACCCCTGAAATGACTGATGGGAACACATATTGTTCATAAGAACCAGAGGGGTGCATTTACTCTTTCCTACTGCACGTTTCATATTCTTTGTTGGTGAGCCAAGGCTAGGTTTATGTAGAGTAAATAGCTCCCAAATCAACACCAGCTTTATAAGGAATGCTATTAGATGGATATGTACTCCATCTATGCAATGATTAATTCCATACAGTCACACAAAAGGAACAAAAATATGTGCTAATCTCTATTAAGTAGCTAATTTTATTGAAGGAACACTTAATATATGTTTGTTCAACAAAAGATTACTAAAATTGATTTAACAAAAGCCTTGCATGGGAATTGCACAGATAAGCTTAAACCAACTTAAGAAGCCTTTTTTTGGATTCTGAGAGCAGAACAGATGAAGCAAGTTTTCTTGATCAAAACCATAACTCACAAGCTCAGTTGTGGGAAAGAACAGAGTTTGATAACTCATTATACAATGTTCAATTCTGTAATACATTATCAATATGCCTGTTATTTTTTTACTGGGCTGTACAACTTTGTGTTAGATACAAAATAACAGCATGCTGTTTGGCTTTACGTTTTTGTAGAATGCAACTTTTGATGGTAAATAATTGGACTGTATCGTATTTGAGTTTGCGGTATTTGGCAGTTTAGTGCTGAGTTATGTAACCAGCAGTATCTCTGGTTACAAAGTTTTGTAAGTATGTTATTGGGTTTCATGATATTTACTAATGACTAGTTCTGGGTATGCCAACTTTGACAGTATCATTTCAAACGAAACAAGCTTCATAGCAATGTTACTGTTGGTATTAATGTACTGTAATGGACAATATTTTGGTGTTTTCATGGACAAGCCCAGACTGATTCATCCGGGAAGCAATGAGTAGCTTCCAATTTATGATCAAAGGCGTCAGGAATACTTGTGGGCCTGACAGCATCTGTGGAGAAGGAAACAGAGTCAATGTTTTGAGTCCGTATGACTCTTCTTCAGAGCTTCATACAGACTCGAAATGTTAACTCCGTTCCTCTCTCCACAGATGCTGTCAGACCTGCTGCGTTTTTCAAGCATGTTCTGTTTTTATTTCAGATTTCCAGCATCGGCAGTATTATGCTTTTATCAAGAATACATGTAGTAGACCTCTAGTCATGGTAAGAACCAGATGGGATAAAAGATTTTCAGGATCAAAAATTTTCCAACTTTAATGTTGGTAACTTGTTATATTCTCTAGTACATTGTATTTATTTTTAATATGATCAGCATGCTATTTTTCTTTGCTAACTGCATGCATTATATGAAGATAGTTGCTGAGAATATTTAGATCACAATTATAATGCATTTTCTTCGATCTTATCTAAGCAAATCATGCTGCCAATAAGAGTTACTTGAAGTAACAGTCCGCTATGCAATTTTATGTACCACATTAAATTCAATAATAATATGTGCAGTTACAAAAAAGTCTGTGAATAACCATGTCAAACTGAGCAGGCGCATCTACAAAGCAGACAGCAGAAACTGTTATTATATAAATTTGTTGCCCTTAAATCAGTCAACCAATGGATAAATGGACCAGAGCTAACTCAAACAAGCGCTTACATGCGTTTTACAAATAAGTACATACAAATAAGCATGAAATTACTAAATTTTCAAAGAACTGAATATGGCTGAAAGAATCTTTGTGTTTTGCCAAGTAACAGCTCTGTATTTCCACAGATTACAGGTCTGGAAGTTCATGCAAAACCATCAGGTTTACTTCACTACATGCTGCAAATTTCACTAAAACCGAAAAATCATCATTAAAATTGAGCTGATTGGAGCATACCATCCTGCCTGAGGCAAATCAACATACTGCATTTTAATTCTGTAGTTTTTGTAGTTAATACATGTTGAATCACAGAGAATGCTCTTATTTCAAAACCTCTTTTCTCAAGTCACCCAAAATAACTAGTGCCTAAGATAATTCCCCATATTGTACTGTTTAGTAAGTCAATATGTAAAACATTAATGGTCCTTTTCAGTACAAGAATGAGACTAAACTCAAGACCATCCCAGCAACCAATTAGCTATGCTTATAAGTGAATTTTCACATAAATTAACTGAAACTAAAATCTGGTTTTCTGTAGTTAAAAGCCCAGACAAAATTCATTTCTGTCATTTTTCAAGTGAATCAGATCTAATTAAGAATAGTATTAAAATATAATGGAGTTTGAGTATTGCTGAAAAAGAGACGTCAAAGCTTTTCGTCTTGCACTCATCAGGACACTTTGCAAGAATGTGAATATAAGGGAAAAACAACAATTTATACTGAATGGGAAGAGAGTGCTGACTAGTTGGCAAGTGGACTTTGATTTGTAGAGGCGTTGCCATGGAGAATGCACCAGTGATGGTGACTGAAAGTTAACTACTAAGCATTGCTTGAAATTTAAACCTGGTAGCTTGACCCTGATTGGTCAAGGCATTGTCCTGAGGAATGAGTCAGTGAATGGCTGTCACTTATTTTGCTTAGCTGAAACAGGCTCAATGTGTGTACATGTTCTTTCTGTCTGCAAAGAACAGCACCCTGTGCATTAATATATGTAGCTTCCAGTACACGCAAATGTGTCACACTGCGAGCCCAACTGACGATCTTAAATTGGTTGTCAGCATAATTCTTAGCACACTGAGGATTATTTAGCAAATGTTGTCCAATTGTGGAATCACATCTAATGTTGGACACTGTGTTTTGAGTTTTGCAAGCACGGGCTGGGTGAGTATGGTCTGTTCCTTGTCTGTTGCAAATAGCGGTTGGGACATGCTGTTTGATATGATCCGCCAGTCTTTGGGATGTACGGCCTACATACCTACATCACACTGGCACTGAAATTCATACACAACATTGTTCATTTGTGTGATAGGCAGAACGTCTTTTTGGCTTGACGGTAGCATGCTGTTAATGCCGAATACTACTCGTGCTGCTACTGCATAATAGCAGTTTGAAACAGCTAGCTTCACCTGTTGCTCAAATTTTTGAGATACCCTGTCCTTCCAGGGTAATCTGAGGTAGACTGTGCACTTTTCAGGGCCGAAAGTGATGGCCTTAGGCCTGTCTTTGAGGTTGCGTGATATATAGCGCGAACTGATCTGATCAGGGTAGCCATTATCCTATAGGATGCATTTGATATGCCCTATTTCAGCACCAAGCTTGCATGGTGAGCAAATGGTTCGGGCCCTATTTACAAGGTGGCCGATAAGACCAATCTTATAGTGTGTGGAGCTGTAAGAACCGTAACACGTATATTGACCTGTGAAGGTAGGCTTGCGGTAGACCATGGTAGAGAAACCCCTGGCAGATTTCTTAACTAGGATGTCAAGGAAGGGGAATTAATTTGACTACTCCATTCCAAAGGTGAATTTGAGCACAGAATGGAGCCCATTAAGACATGCAGCTGCAGATTTAAATATAGTAAATGTAACATCCACATATCAGAAATATGCGAGGGTTAGGAGGTTAGGTGGCATTCCATCGAAGGCATGTTTTCATGGAACGCAACAAAGGTGTTTGCGAGAGCTGAACTTAGAGGGGATTCCATGGAAACACCATCTATTTGGGCATACATGGTGCCATTGAAACTGAACTCAACTGCGTGAGCTGACAAGTTCATAAGTTCAATGAACACTGATTCAGACAATGGTAGTGTGTCTAGATCACCATGATGTAGTGCTTCAGTGCAAATATCTATGGCTTTCTTAAGTGGAACATTGGTGAATAGGCTAGCAATGTCAAATGAGCACATGGACAAAGCATTGCTATCGATATGCAAGTCCAGTATGGTCTTCGCCAATGTGAAGCAATCCTTCATCATGTGTGTGGAAAACTTGCACAAAATTCGTTGTAACAATTCGTCAAACCAATTGGCCAATTCCTGCTGTACAGAACCGTTCATAGATAAGAAAAGGCAGAAAGGGACATCACTTTTGTATGTCTTGGTAAGCCTATACATATCCGGACGCAGCGAGTCGTGAGAACGAACCCTGTCATATATATCATGCAGCAGCTCATTGGTCTTATACAAGTCCAGCAAGCATTTGTTTTTGCTTATATTCATATTCTTGCGAAGTTTCCTGATGAGTGCAAGATGAAAAGCTTCGATATGTCTCTTTTTTCAGCAATAATGGAGTTATCAATCTCTCAATATGCTATAGTTAGCTCCTGTGTGATGAAACCACCTTTTAACCAGATTGTCCAAACAGTGATACCAAGCCCTAGCAATCTGATTCATGATGCAGAGGCAACTCAGTGCTGGTTTTGATTATGTCTTGCTCAATGTCAGTCCTGTTTGAATTTTGTAGGTTTGGTGATTTGGAAAGGGATGATCTTAGTAATAATACATCATTGCTGGATGAAAGACAGCCACTTCACCAAAAAAAAATGCATGTAACACTAATTTTATTCTTCACAAAGTGTAAAAAAATAACTGAAGCAACATTACAAATGCTGGAGCACATAAAAAGTGCATCATATATATGAATATATACCATCCTTTTTAGCTAATTGCAGCAGAAAATGGTATATCACATGAAAGCAAAATGAATTCTGTGGAATAAAAATGTAACTATTGATGTAAGTAAAAAGTAGCTGGTTAAGAAACTAAAATATAGTTTGATCATGGCTCATAATAAAATTAGCAACTTTAGTGGCCAAGGAAAGCCTATTTAAAAAATGTGTACTCTAAATTGTGGTTCTGAAAGTGTTCCATGTGGGGCTTTGGTGGTTCTCCGATTTATTTGGCATTTCCTTGAAAGCCCTACTCTTTCACTTTGGGAAATGGTGAATAGCTTCTGAGGTGCCCTTTGAATTCAGAAGACTGCAAATAACTTTAAGTAGGAAGATAAAGTTATTTGATGCTATATTATGGCTTTGGAAGATGATAAAAGCCGTTGGATAGTTCCAAAAGTTTTAGTGAATGCAGATTCTAACTAATAAGTTTCTGAATTTAGCTCTTGGTTAAAAAGTGAGCACCGTTGCCTTGAGAATTGTAAACAGGCAGTATGAGTTTTCTGTCGAAGGGGGTTGAAATTCAGGATCTGGATTGTAACAATGTAATGCTTGTCAGTGTCCAATAGTCTTTCTGCTAAAATAGGTTAGCTGGCAGCTTGACTAAATCTGTATGATTTCATAGCTTATTGAACAGTGACCTTAATAGATGAATTTGATCCATCTGTCAAGATAGAGGAAATAGGCTGCACAGGTGAAGTTAAGTTAAACCAGATGAAATGTACCTGACCAGATAATGATGTCTGGTGGCACTGCATCTTGTGGATATAGTGATAGCCTTTAACACTTGTACAGGACTCACTGGCAGATTCTACTTGTAAATCTGTAATTCTGGAAAGGAAAAATGTGAAGGGTTATGGGGAGAGGGTGGGGGAAAAGTGAGGAATTGTTCAATTGGAGAGTCGGTGCAGACATGATGGGCGAATGGCCTCCATCTGCACTGTAACAATTCTGTGATTATGTGATCTTTTATGTAACAATTTTTAAAGTAAGTTTCATCCATCTTTAACCATGCACTATTCTCCAGCTGGCAAATGATCTACTTCCAGGTTACTATCAATGCTACCCACAAAAGTGATCCCTTGAAAGGAACTGCATGATAGTGCTGAGGTTGATTTGCCCTCTAAGTTTCCATTATTTCCTGTCAGGAAGCATTTAGCCTCCGCTTACTGCTTTCCTAAATTCCATGTTGAAATCAGACACAATTGGGACAGCATTTTACCAGTGAAACAGGAAGAGGAGAGTGCAACTCAGGAATGCAAATGGCATCAAAGCTGGATAACTTGCAGCATGTACTTTCCCAGCCAATAGGTGTGTACCAACTGAATCAGCTAACCAAACACTGAAGAGAAGGTTCATGCTCAATAATAAAGTGGAAAATCAGTGTGATTTTCAATCAGTAAAGTGTGTCGCCTGAATCATAAAATCCTAGATGTCGATTTTAACTGTTCCCACTGGGCAGCATTGAGCCAACCGCCCATTTTACATCCCTGCCACATTTTGTTTCTCTGGGGCAGAATCTCCTGTTCGGCGTGCGGGGCCGATGGGTAAAATGATGCGTGGTGATGTCGGGTGTGCGTCTCGACGTCACCGCACGTCATTCCAATCTTCAGTTCGGCAAGCGCGCACCGGAGTCAGCTGCGTGCCCACCGAACTGTCAAAGGCCTCTTAAGGCCATTACTGAACTAATTAAAGTACTTGTCAGTTGGTTAAGGTTTGGGGATCTATCACTTGTTACATTCCTTACCCTCCCAATATGGGCTACTTTGAATTTTAAACATGAGAGCACTGGAAATTGACACAGAGTAATTTGATAAATAGAAAAAACTTCCAACATGCATTCTGTCTATCATTATGGCATGTATTATAGAGGTTGCATAATCCATAAGTTTTGCATTCATTATCTTAATTTCTTAAGAGCTAAGCCACATGACAGCTGTTTTCCAACATGGCTATATAGGGCTGATTTTTCAAGGCTCCATTCATTCGAAGTGCCGCTGACTGCAAGAGAGCTGCATTTATAGCCAATTCCTTAAGCATTTGGAGCATAAATAGCGGCATGGTTTGGTTGGATCAAACGTCCTGTTTTTGGCTGTTTATTTTATGTCATTCTATATAGTTACACACCCAGTTTACAGTGTATCTCATGCTGCCTTGGGCAATTGGAGGAGAGAATGAGCCACCCTATAGTTACACTCAATCTAAATAGTTTAGTTATTCAAATCAGATTCAACTCTTGCTGAATCATAAAACTTGCAGGCAAGGCTCAGGCACCTTGATGATGTAAAATTAGTATATTGAAACTCCTGGGATTAGCAAGACTTCGACTCGACTAGGCTTCTTAAAGGCAGATTGTTGTTTCAATTGGTAAGGAACGTGTGTGGGGGGGCATTTTCTTTCAAGTTTTGAATTCTATTTCAGTGCATTTTGTTGTATGCGCTAGTTGTTTTTTGCTCTTTAGTCTGTCATGTTTGCATTTTTGCTTTATATTCCTGCCAGAACTTAAGAACTTAGGTAACTTCTGTTCATAATTCTTGGTCATTCCTGACATTTAAATCATGCAGAGCAAAGTGGTGAGTGGGACATTCCTCCCAGGGTTCCAAATGTGCTGCTGCAGAGGAAAGGTTAATGAGGCTACACCTGAGGTGTTTGCCCACATCTGTCATTATTGTGTGGTCTGCATTTATAGATTATTTCATAAGTATTCGGACAACTGGATATGTCTTTGTTGCCCGTTTTATAAAGACAAGTTGTGCCATCTGCTGCAGAGTGGGTGGCCTGCAGACAGCAATGACAACAGGAACAGCCTTCCCACAGTAGCGATGGTTAGCACACTAAGAAGCTTTCTTGCTGTTAGATACTTCCAAGCTGCCACAGGTAACATCTGTCACATCAGGCAGCCTGCAGTCCACTGATGCATTAAGCAAAGTGACAAACACTGTGGACAGAATTTTCCGCTCGTCAGGAGGGTGCCCGTCCAACCCGAATAAGCGTAAAATGACGCGCGATGTCGGCGAGTGTCCCGATATTTCTGTCAGCGGGTGCGCATGGGAGTCGGAGCCACGCCCACCGTTAATTAAGAGGCCCTTAAGAATCCAATCAATGCCGATTTAATGTTGCCCATGCGTTTTTTAACTCGTCATACGGGCAAAACGGGCAGGTGGGCAGCCCACAATTTGCAAAACCTCATCCACAGGCGGGATAAAAAGGGTCAGCAGCATTGCCAGTGTGAGTAGTAAGCAGTTTTGGAGATAGTTTGCTGCTGGTTGCTTATTGGTACTTGACAGCCTCTTCCCTGTTCAGGTTTCATTCTTAGCATTTCCAAGCTTCATTTCAGGACTGATTGCTGTCTGCCAGGCCCCTGGAGGATTCCATGTGGACCCTTCCAGGTATCAGACAGCCTTCTGTAACTCTGGTAATGGGGATTGTGGTCTCTACTGGAGGCACCTCCTCCTCTGAGGAGGAAGAGAGGGGCAGAAGGGAAAGGAGGCCAGGTGTCCCAGTGCAGCCTCCAGGGGAAGGACTTGTGGGAGGAGAGGTGCAGGCACAAGAGACACAGGGCCAGCAGGAAGTCCAAGGAGAAAGGGCCACAGAAGATGCCACTATCCTGCTGCTAGGGTTTACAGGCGGCGATGCAGCTACCTCAATATGTCTGTGTTGCAATGCCGAAGGAGGCTCCACCTCTCAAAGGAGACCGTGACCTCCATTTGCCAGGTGATTGGGCCTGAGATCAGCTCTGACTGTATGTGTGGACACCCCATGCCAGTGGCTCTGAAGGTCACGGTGACCCTCAACTTCTATGTCTCCGGCTCTTTCCAGGAGTCAGTGGTGGATCTTTGTGGAGCCTCCCAATCAGCTGTCCACGGTGTGTCAAGCTGGTGACAGAAGCTCTGTTCAGGTGGGCATTGACTTTCATTCATTTTCATATGGACGAGGCCAGCCAGGCTGAGCGAGCCAGAGGCTTCACGGCCATTGCTGGCTTCCCCCGCATCCAGGGTGCAATAGACTGCACACATGTGTCCATCAAGGCGCCAGCGGGTGAGCCGGGTGCCTTTGTCAACAGGAAGGGCTTCCACTCCATGAACGTGCAGATAGTGTGTGACCACAGGATGCTGATTCTACAAGTCTGTGCAAGGTACCCAGGCAGCTCCCACAACGCCTACATCCTCAGACACTCCCAGGTGCCAAGGCTCTTCAGTGCTCCAGCCCAACTGGATGGGTGGTTGCTGGGTGACAAGATTTATCCGTTGAAAAGGTGGCTGATGATGCTTCTCTGCCATCCAAGAACAGAGTCAGAGCAGCAGTGCAATAGGAGTCATGCTTCCACAAGGCGGGTGTTAGAGAGAACCATAGGTCTTCTCAGGATGTGCTTCTGATCCCAGGACCGTTCAGGGGGGTAGCACTACAATACCCCCCAGAGCGGGTGTCACTGATAGTGGTTGCATGCTGCGCTACTGGCAAGGGGGGACCCACTGGAGGAAGAGGATCTTGACGCAGCTGCACAGGCCCCAGATGATGAATCCAGTAGTGAGTCAGAAGAGGAGTACTGTGAGGAGAACCCTGAGGGCGTGGAGGCAGACCTCAATACCCTCTAGAGAGGCAGGGACACGAGGGACGCCTTGACCCAATACTCTTTCAGTTAGATGCTACCACCTCATGCCGGGGCTGCCGTACCATCCTGGATCGCAGAAATGACCCTTTCCTTTGCCTCCAAGATACACTCAGTGCCTGTGCAATAAAGTTTCCAGCCACCCACTTCCAGCATTACATAATGCCCTACCCTACACCTATAAAATAAATGAAGCAAATTCAGGCCAATAACACAAAAGCAAATGTAGTATAATAATGTTGGCAATCACAGATTATGAACAGAACAATATCAGATGTTGATGGTTACACTATTAAAAAAAAGGAAATCAAAATGGGAGAACAAAAGATCACACGTGACCCTCTTCTGCTTATGGTGCTTTAAACTTGCGTTTACGGGTGCTACGTCTTGGTGCTCCCCCTTACTGGCAGCAGCATTGGAGACAGCCTGCTGACTCTGGTGTCCTGTTGGCCTTGATAACCTTGGCGGCCGTCCTCTGGCCCGTCCAGCCTGTGCTGGCCCTGCCTGGGAGGAAGCGGCCAGTTCCATGGCTGGCATCTCCCCAGTCCCCGCAGCCTCATCAGATGCCATAGTCACTGGCAGACGGGCAGAGCAGCTACTGCTGTCACCCATAGCACCCTGAGAGGAGCCCACAGAGACGACAAACAGCTTGTGTGCCAACGTGAGGTCGCTCTGGACCTCCCTGCTCACCACTGATGGATGGGCAGCTAGATGGGATACTGGGTACCTCATCCATCTCATACACAAACAGTGACTACCTGAGGTCAGTGCCTGTGTGAGGGCTTGCAGGTCCGAGTTCAACTCCAGGAGCCTCTTATTTTGTCCCTGGAGCAACCTCTCCATAAGAGTCGCCACTCTCTGAATGGAGGAGGCAGTGTGCTTGACCTTGAGGGTCAATGCAGTACTCATGGTCCGCATGGACTCCTCCATAACAGAGACCATGGCATGCATACCCTCATGGATCTCTGCTAGATCCTCCCACACACCCCACTGGTCATCCAGCATCTGCCGCCTAATGGATAACTCCAGAGGCTCATCATCAGCCTTTGACTCAGCATCATCCTGGTCTCCAGCAGTCCTCCGACTGCCGGAGCCCTGGGCACTCTCTGCCTCTGCCTGCACTTCAAGCGAGTGTGAAGTGCCCTCACCAATGTACAATGACATTCTAGCCGCTACCCGTCGATCTAATGCTCATCGACATGCTGGTATCTGCGCTGGTGCCTGCTTCAGAGAGCGGATGTGATGCAGGTGCAAATGAAGCCCAGCGGTCCTCCAGCATCAGGGGTGGCACCTGGAGGTTCTGAGATTGGCTGCTTGGTGGCAGATCTAAGGGAGAACAAGGACATGTCATTAGTTAGTCCTCAAACTGTCACTGTGCATGCCAGGCGCCTTGGCGAGACAATGGAGATCTGCATCATGGTGCCATCGTCTCTCAATGATCAATGAGGAATCCAGCCTGGTGGCTCCCGTCAGTGAAGAGACTGCACAAGAACGTTTGCACCATCCGAAACTCGCATCTTAGTGCACTGCACTCTTACCTTCTTCTGACACCCCAGCCTCTCTGCGGCAGGTTGACCGAGGTGCATGGGGCCTCTCAAACTCCAAGGCCTCCTGCTCGTACCGAGAGGGTATGAGGAGGTGTCGGGGGGTCTTCCACCAGTCCACGACCTCTCAATGTTGTTATGGGATGTCTTCTGAAAGGACAGAAGAGCATTGATTAGTCCGCTCTCTACCTGCAACACCATTGCAGCCTGGCCAACCACACTTGAGCACCTTGCAGGGCACATCTGAGTCATGGCCCTCGAACTGCAATGTACTCAGTCCAAAGAGCCAAAGCTCACCCCCTTGGCCAACTCCAGCGTCATTGACAGTTGGCACTCAGACCTTAACACCCCTGAGGTCCACGGGGGGACGGCCAGCCCAAAATACTTCAACACACTGACCCATGCCAACACGGTATTCACCCTTCCTGAGTGCAGCAGGTCATTAAACCTCTTTCAGCACTGCACCCATGTGCGCTGCATCACGTCGTGGCTGCTCACCCAGGCTGCCACCTCCCATGCCCTCTTGGTGGCCTCCTCCTCCCATCTCTCGGGACAAGAGTGCCTCTCCTGGCAGCCACCTCCTCCAGGAGGGCGGCGAGGCACTCATCCGAAAAACAGGGGGCCGACTGCCCCGTTGACCTCACCTCCCGCCTGACGCCTACATCTGCGTTTGCAGCCATGTTCCTGCAGCAACTCCGATGCAGGCAGCTTCCCTGGGGCTGCCTGCACCATTTTTGATCCGGCCTCTGGGTCGCCATTGAACCCGACGGCCAACAGGCCCCCTTCCGCCCCTTCTCGAACATTCTGCAGCCATTGTTCACGCTCGGCGGGCTTTAATTGGCCCGCCAGTGTGAAATCGTGGTCGCAGCCCGATCGCGGATGGCAGTCCGTTTCACAGCCGTTCCCATTCGCCCCCTCCGAGTCCTCCCGATGAGGGCAAAATTCTGGCCTATGTTTGCCAGCACCACACCTTTATCATTTTCTCTGTAAAGAGGAGGCATCAGTCAAACAGGGCACAAGGCAGCAGAGTTCCCTCACATTCAAGGCACAGTAAATGGCATCAAGGTATCAGACTTTTCATATTGGAAGAAAGCATTTTTATCAATATTGGCAACAGAAATGAGCTACTAAATCAATAAATTGGAAAAAAGAGCCCTAATGTTGTGCATGTGGAAAAAATGGGGTTAAATTAGTCCATGGTAGATACTTAGTTGCACCAAAAGCTCAGAGGGGAAACTGTGCTAGAGTTTGCATCCTTGCTAATTGGATTAGGTAACCAGCACATGGAAAGCTTGTGCAGAGAGCTTGCCCTATAACAAACTTGGCAAATTTTCCAGTGCTCTGAACATTCGGCTGTCCACTGAGGACAAGTACCACGTTTTAAAATGACCCACTTGTCTGGCTGTAAATCAGCAACAAAAGATCGCTTATTCAACCCACATAACTGAGGAAATTGAAGATTGATCTTGTCATGTCACTGAAGGGACTTGAGCAACCTCCTGATTTTTTTTGACCCGGGGTCGTCAACAATATAACTCAGTGGTCACCCAGTGGGGCAGACCCCAGCAAAGTAGGTCTTACCAGCCACCCTTTGGAAGTTAAATATTCCAGTCCTACCGACATGTTTAAGCATTTAAAAAAATTAGGAAATCTTCTGCAAATTAATGTACCTAGTGATCCATTTCACACGTTATTTCTTCTTCTCCCTTGGGCTTAAAAGCCTTGAAAGATTTGTGTCCTTCTGATGACTTCTTCAGTCCACCCTTTAGGTTTTTCAATCAAGTCAACATTGCTTAATTTATTTCAGTTAGATTTCAAACGTTTGAAAGGAGACAACAGAAAAGGTAATTAGACCATAAAACTGCCACAGCACTGAAAATTCTTTTGTCGCTAACTTCACAGATGTATTATATTTAGGAAAATAACAGCCCAATATTGGTTTCTTTCTGTGTAATTAGGTATTATGTATCAGCAAATGTTGACAGAATGTTGCCAGGAGCAATTTTTGAAAATGCTGAAGGTCATCTGGGAATAATAATAAATATTAAATTTGGTTATTTTAAAGTTGAAGGTGAACAGATGCAAGACCTGAAGTATTTTAGCTCTGTGAAGTTTACTGCATATTTGAATTCTATAGTAAATGCCTAACGGAAGTCTGCAGGGCAAGACAACACCAGTGTGACATAATGAAGCATTTTTTGATCTAAGATGTAAAATGGTATTAGCTTCTTTATTTCTGTGGTTGTATACAAGAGGTTAAAAACAGCTCCACTCAGAGAAATATACATCAGAATTTATCTTGATACAAAAAATAGATTTCACTTGTTTAGTTGCTATTTATTCAAGGTGGAGGGGCAAGCCATTCAATTTAAATACTAACATTTTGTGGGATTTATTCAAATATGTTTTTGGCAGTTTTCTTAAAAAGTTTTGTTTTGTCACTATCATTTTCTAGAATGTATCGCTCAACCTGCATGCTTCAAATTGCTGAGGTCTGAGGCTTATCACGAAGTTATTTGCATGTGTGTGCATCCACTCACACATGGCTCAGTAGGAGGGTGGACAGCTTGCTCTAAAATCACTGCTATTTGCCCCCCTTTTAGATAACATATTTGCTTCTTAGAGGAGGAGAGTAATCGGCTGTAATTTGGCAAAATACATCGAAGGCCGCAAAACTCAACTGGAATGGGATTTCACACTTTGTTACTGTGCAGCAAATAAGAATAGTAGCCAGAGGAGTGCACTGGCCAGCCACCCAGTAGTGCTAGCAGGAGGCCCGGCCTTATTAACATGCATGTTCAAGCTCCATTTCCCAAACGGGATCCAGCTGCAGCTCAATGATTCTGGACCATTGCAATATTGAACGGTTTGGAGACCACCTTGGCTAGGAAAATGGTCAAATGGATTGAAGTTCACTCCTGCACGTAGTATTCCTACAAGAATATTTTAACATTTATACTTCCAGGCCTCTCCTGCTGTACTTTTGGGTTTTACTGAGTGTCCACCCAATAGGCAGCTAAAATGGCACCAGGGTCCATGTGCACATCATAGTATCCTGATTTGCATCTATTAACATGGGTTTACCCCTGATCCCTGGGTTGCCTGGGCTGCATAGCAGAAAGATCTGGAATAAGTGGTTTCAGAGCAGAAACAGGGCAATAAGTCGAGCAGTTTCATTTTAACTCCACAGTGGCCTTGTTTCCATCAGTTGGGCAGGAGTTAAAAAGCCTCAATATTTGTAAGGAATAGGGAACATATGGGGACCATGCAGGGAAGATGAAATCAAACAAACAGGCAAGGCTGGGTTGACCCTGACGAATGTAACAGCAAGGTCTCATTATATTTTTGTTCCATATATCACCTGGAAGCTGGCCAAATTGACAGATGGACTGACACGCAGGGAGAAATAAATCAGTGAATCAGTGATAGAAGTCACAGTCAGGGTCCCTTGGAGACCTTCATCATCAATCAGAAGGGAGAAGGCCAGCAATAATGACAGCGAAAAGAGATAGGACATCCCAGCCTATAGGGAGAGAGAGGACAGTGGGCTAGATAGGAGAGAGGCCCTTGGTCCTGGAAAGAGGCCCTCGGGCCTGGAATGAGAGGCTATTATGGTTGACGGAGCGAGCCCAATTGTCACAGATAGAGGGAGAGGGGACATCAGATTGGGGGTGGGTTGGGGAGGGATCATCAGTTCAGGGTGGAGAAGACATTGGGTTGGAGGAGAGAGGACATCGGACTGGGGGAAGCGAGGATATTGAATGCTGTGGGGGAGCTGGCGAGGTGTGGTAGTAGGAGGGAGAGAGAGAGAGAGAGAGAGAGCAAAGGCATCTGGCTGGGGCAGGCAGAGAGGATATCGATCTTTGAAGGTGGGGGGAGAAAGAGTGGACATCAGGCCAGAAAGAGAGGACAACAGAAGGGAGGGAGACACACAATTGGGCCAGGGAAGAGAGGACATTGGGCTGGGGGAGAGAAAAAGAGAGAGATAGGACCTCAGGGTCAGGAGGTGAGAGGCCATCAGGGCTAAAGGGAAGGATGGAAAGAGAGAAGGTGCCACCAGTGAGGAGGTCGAAGGCTTCCTTGAGGGGTCTAGTTGACCACTCCTGCTCCTTGTAATTCACAAGGAGTACTGGGGCTTCACAAGGAGAACTTATGGAACCGGCGGCTCCTGCCAAACTTTCACTGCCAAATTTCCCAATATCTGGGGAAGTCCTGTGGTAACTTTAAATTGGTCTCCCAGTTGCACCGTTGAAGTCCAATTTAAATATAAGTTTATAAAAACTAGGAGCTGAAGCAGACCATTTGGCCCTTCAAACCGGCTCCTCATTCAATGAGATCATCATCTACCTTAACTCCACCTTCCCTCACTATCCCCATTATCCCTTAATTCCCTTAGTATCTACAAATCTAGCGACCTCTGTCTTGAATATACTCAACAATGGAGCGTCCACATCTCTCTGGGACAGAGAATTTCAAAGATTCACAACACCTTTGGGCGGAATTTAATGTTTGCGATATGGGTCTCGCTCTCCAGCTAGAGAACCAGCAGGAGCCCCACGTCACCTGTTGGGGAAGACCCGGCGTGTTAAGTGCCCGTTAAGCATTTAAGTGGCCAGTGCTGGGCCTTTCCTGGGATCAAGGAATGTGGGGGCAGAAATCCTGCCCCCCATCCCCCCCCTGCCACCAAGAGCTCCCAGCCAGTGAAAGGCTGGCAGCTCTCCATTGCCTGTTCGTGCCACTGGGAGCAATGGCAGCTGCCAGCAATGCACCCACCAGAGGCCCAGGATCAACAAGGAGCCACAGGTGAGTGAGGGCAGGGGGGGGTTTGCAGTAGGGGGTTTGGAGGCATGGGGGTGGCTTTCTGCATCATTCCCTCCTACCCCCCCTCACCTTTCTTGATCCTTGGTCCCTTGATCAGGCACTGAGTACCGTTGAATAAGGGACCCCCACAGGAGCCGCAAGCAAACATGATAGGGTTTGCTGTTTGGGCTTCCTGTGTGGTGACTCCCCTATCCGCAGCTGGGTGAATGCCAGTGGTGCTAGGTTGAGGTCCTTAAGTGGGCATTGGCTCAATTAGTATCCGAGCAGAAAAAGCGTCAGTGAACCTTCCCGCCCTGGATTTAATCAGGTGGAGGAGGAAGGCAGAGGTGGCCCTACCCCACACCCCCCAAATGCTCCCCCCAACTTCCAAATTCAACTCTGGTTTGCAG
Source organism: Cetorhinus maximus (assembly GCF_964194155.1). Taxonomy (NCBI): domain Eukaryota; kingdom Metazoa; phylum Chordata; class Chondrichthyes; order Lamniformes; family Cetorhinidae; genus Cetorhinus; species Cetorhinus maximus. Next base: position 100,974,907 of record NC_135879.1, on the reverse strand, counting down.
GGGGTGGGGGGGTGGTGGTGATGGGGGCAGCATTAAATTCCATCTTTTAAGTGAAGAAATTTCTCCTCATCTCAATCCTAAATAGATGACAAAAACAGAATTACCTGGAAAAACTCAGCAGGTCTGGCAGCATCGGCGGAGAAGAAAAGAGTTTACGTTTCGAGTCCTCATGACCCTTCTGTTGAAGGTCATGAAGACTCGAAACGTCAACCTTTTTATTCTCCGCCGATGCTGCCAGGCCTGCTGAGTTTTTCCAGGTAATTCTGTTTTTGTTTTGGATTTCCAGCATCCACAGTTTTTTGTTTTTTGTTTTTACCTAAATAGATGGTCCCCCTCTACTGATGCTGTGACCTTCCCCCCCTCGCCGTGTTAATCAAGTGCCCTACCATGATGTCCACTGCCTTAAAAAAGGCAGCAGATGTGTGTGCACCACGTTGTGGACCTTTTTCCTATATGTGAAACTTTTGCTGCACTTCAAAAGTAATCTGTTGTGATATGTTTTGCATGGCCCCATTTTGTCTTTTCAAGAGAACAAGGAGCCGTATAAAAGTATATTTAACTTGTTGTGATGTTCTGATTAACATCAAGTAAGTTTTCTGCTCTCCTTTCCTACGACAATAATACTATTAATGACTGCCAAAAACAAAGCCATGGCTCTATTTAAAATCCAAACGTTGCTTGAGGCCTACTTTACAATGTTTACATGAAGTTTCTGATCCAGGATAACTCATTGCAATAGGAGTGAAGTCATTTACTGTTGCTCTGTTACATTGTTCAGGATGTTATGCACAAGCCAATCTTCTTCCCCCTTCAATATTTTTCTGCCTGACTCTTTTCAGAGAAGGACAGGGCAGTTGGCATTGGAGTGCTATAGAAGGTGTTGTTATCCATTGTGATGTACTTTGCTGATTCATAATCAGAAACTGAATCTAAAATCATGTCCAAATGGTAGCCAGAAAAGAATCAGTGCACAGAAAACAGAATTTAATAACTTCAGTCACTGCTGAATTAAATAGGTAATAATGGTTTAACTTTATTTGACATCTCTCGGATTTAAAGGAATGCTTGCATTTATACTGTGCATGTTGCATCCTACAGACAAACCACAAAGCTTTTCAAATGCAAAGCAGGACTTTGAATGCAAAGACTGTTGGTATGTTGGCAAACACAGCAGTCAGTCTGGACACGGTAAGGTTCCACACAAACAGCACTTGTTTTCATGAAATTGACAGATGAAGAGATGTTGATGAGGGCATTGGAAGAACTCCCTGCTTTCCATATAGTGCCAGTGGATCTTCCGTCTTAACCACAAGAATAGTCAGTGCCCCAGTCTAGCACCTCAAATGAAGGGTGTTACCTCTGACAATGCAGCACTCCCTCAGTACCAAAACAAAATACTGCACATGCTGGAAATCTGAAATAAAAACAGAAGATGCTGGAAATACTGAGCAGGTGTGGCAGCATATGTGGAGAAATAAACAGAGTTAACCGGTGGTATTTTTCAGTCCCGCCCCCAGGAATTCCCGCCCAAAGTCAACGGACCTTTGGCTAATCCGTCAAATTTTCCATCCCGCCCTCGACAATTCCTGTGGCAGGTGCAACTGGAAAATGCCACCCATCCTTTCAGGTCAATAACCTTTCATCAGAACTTCCGATGAAAGTTCATCAACCTCAAATGTTCAGTCTGTAGCTGGAATCCGGTGGAGGTGACGGGGGTCTCAGGCCACTGGCTAGAGAGCTGGCGGGACCGTCATGTTGCCTCTTTTTGGGAAGGCGCCTAGAATCGTGTGCCACTCAGGCACTCGGCAGGCCAGCAGTGGGTCTGGAAGTCCTGCCCACCGAGTGCTGTCAGCCAATCAGAGGCCAGCAGATCTATGGAATGGTAACGCCGCTGGGAGGGCAATGGCTGCTGCTGGTACAACAGCTGCTCGAGGCCTACAATTGCTGCTGGATCCTAGGCCAAAGGTGAGTGATGGCGGGAGGGGGCTTGCGAGGAATGTGGGTCAGTAGCAAGGTCAGGGGTGTGGCTCTCAGAGAGCCCCCCCCTTCCTAATGCTGGGTTCCCCGATCAGGCATTGAGTGCCTGACAATGAGGAACCCCCTTCTCCCCCGGGAGCCCACAAGCAACCCTGCACTGGTTTGTTTGTCGTGCTCTCTGCATGGTGAACCCCACCCGCTGCTGGATTAAGACCAGCATTAATTGCCCACTTAAGGGCCTCAATTGGTGCCAGGGTGGGAAGGACGTTCACAGGCTTTCCCACCATGGATTTAATCTGGGTGGATGTGGGAAGGTGGTGAAGTCCCCATCTGCCTCCGCCCTGCCCAATTAAAAGCACCTCTGCCACCAAACTCACCATGGGGGAGGGCACAAGATTCCGCAAAATGTCTTTCCTCAAAGATGCTTCTGGAGATGCTGAGTTAATAATTATAGCACTCCCTCAGTACCATACTGTACTGGAATATTAGGTTATGTACACTGTCCTGCAGTGGAACTTGAATATTCTGTCTAACAGACAAGAGTACTACAACTGAGAAAAGCAAAATACTGCGGATGCTGGAAACCTGAAACAAAAACAGAAAATGCTGGAAAAACTCAGGAGGTCTGACGGCATCTGTGGAGAGAAAAACAGAGTTCACGTTTCGAATCCGTATGACTCTTCTTCAAATTTTTACTTCTCTTTAGCTCTGAAGAAGAGTCATACGGACTCAAAATGTTAACTCTGTTTCTCTCTCCACAGATGCTGTCAGACCTGCTGAGTTTTTCCAGCATTTTCTGTTTTTGTTTCAGTACTACAACTGAGTTCAGAACTTGTATTCTGAATCAAATTACAACCTAATTTTCATAAAAAGTAAGATTTTTTCAGCTCGATTTAAAAAAAAATTATTCATTTGAATAATACATGCTTGAGAATGATTATGTAATTAGTTGACAGCTTACATAAATGTGATCGTTACTGTCAGTGTCCTTTTATAGGGCAGCTACCATATGGAAATTCAAAGCAGTTCCAGCAAGGCACTACCTTGTTTACCCTTTCCAAAGGTTTTGAACTGGAATCATAGTGCTGGAGAGAGTGCTGCACAGAGGAGCACACCTTTGTTTACAGAATTACCCTCCCTGGTTAAAATTGAAATATTTGGAGATCTTGGGCATAGGCATTAATATCTTCTAAATATTTAAAAGGTACACTGGAGGTTCAAAGGACTGCCTGAGCGAAGTGTGAGCCAAGTTTTACAACACATTGAAATCATATTCTCTGTACAGTTGACAACTGCAAGCAGGGTGAGTCTATCTCCTCCTGGAGGTCTCAGATTGACTGCTCCTCTTCTGAGTCAGGTATGACTCAACTCCAGCGTTCTAGTGCAACTTTCATGTTGTTGCCACATTAAAGCTGCATTATCAATTTTGTGTTGGAATTAAGAGAATTAGAATTGGAGTAATTTCCTGCAGCAGCTCTCCTGATTGGCTGGTGCAGCTTTGGCAGATCGGCATAAAAGTGGTCTATGCTTGTGCCCAAAGTATCTGCCAATCTTTAATCGAATCTACATGGGCCGCTCGGAAATCCCATCAAGGAAATTTCCTACATTTGTATTCTAATTTGTAGACAAGCGGAGAACATTAATACAGTAGACATCAATATCATAAGACCTTAAACATGAATGTGATTTTATAAGTCACCATCCTGTGGAACATACTTGTGTGTGAAACTCATCCTGCCTGTGGTCCCATTGTTTTGATTGCAAGAACACAGCTGTTTTTCTTGTAACATTCTTTGTACCACACATGTGAACTGTTGGCCGATGGTTTGTTTTCATGCACTTACCTTTCCCCCAGAAGCGATTGCCTTGACATTGCATAAGTACAGATCACTTATGGTCGCAAGTGCCACCATCGGCGTCACTATTTAAAGCTAATCATTTTTCTTCCCAAACCATACTAAGCCATGCTAGAAGAAACCAGATAAAAGGCACATTGTTGATGGCGTAACATTAAATCAGTTAATATCATGACATTTGGAATGCAGGAGCCCAGTAGTAATTTTCCTCCATTCACTAATTTTGGCAGCAAAGTGGATATGACTTTAAAGTACCCTGCCCCATTTTATAATCGTGTCTGCTTTTTTTGCTAAAAATAACAAATGGAAGAAAATATAATGCAGACCTTCAGTACCGTGGGGACAGATTTCCCTGATATCCTTTTTTGGTTCCCATTTTGATTCTTTATATAACTGAAATTGCTGTCACATTGAGGTGCAGAAAATTAAGTGCTAATACACCAGCAGCACTGCTTTAGCACAAAAGACAAAATTTATTACGTGGTGATGTGGTGGTGAAAAAGTTGCTAAACTAAACCAAAAAGTGGTGGGATTCCTTTGTAATGAAGGTAAAGCTCATTAGAGATTTCAACCAATTAGCCTGTGTTTCAGTTTCTGGTGGCTAATGGATTGTTTAATGCAATGCAATGTTTAGAATTTCAAGATACAGACTATGGGTTGAAATCATGCTCTGTGGCATTAAGAAGAATCTTCTTTGCATTCCTGTAAATTGGACTATCTGCCGTTAAAATAAGCAGGTTAAAATTAACAGGCTAGTATTATAGTTAAAAAGGAGCATACTGGAATAGAATTTCAACGGAATATGTTATGTATTGGTTCCTAATATGCCACAGTGTGATTTTAATCAATTAATCTTGAAAATAATGTTGCTTCCCCTTATAAGTTGCAAAGGATATCTTTCGTTTTTATAAGGATTCTATTATTATGAGCCAGGATTTATAAAATTTACCAATGCTAACTTCTTTTAACTGTTCAAAGGTAAAGACATGACAAACTTTTGTTAATCTTTGTGACTTTAACTGAAGATATTTTCATTATTTTATCAGTTCACATTTTTAGCTGTTCTATGATTTTTTTTTAAAGGTTTATTTTTTTTGGTCAGATTATCTGTAGTTTCCGATGTTTTAGTTCATAAATGGGCAATGTTGTCAGAGAAAATAAATTGCTGCAGGAAACCACTGGTGAAGTTTAAAAGGTTACTTTTTGTTCAGATGTTGTGTGGATTAAAGTAAGAAAGATGTTAAGTTGCAACATGAGGATGATGCTATCCCTGATGAATAACATTAACATTACTGCTAGATTTATCAATACAAAATCCACTATTGGCTACAAATAAAATCCTATTTCCTTCTCAATAAATTTATATGAAGTGAAAGGACAAGTGCAGCCAGAGCTGAGCTTTGTAAGGTCATTGTTGCACTGTTTCTGAAGGAAATACTTTACATTAAAACTACTTCCCACTCCCACTCTCCCTCCACCACCACTCCTACAGTGGTATTTTCTTTTTAATTCAAAACAAGTAGAAGTTACATTAAAGGCGATCTTTAGGTGAACAGTATAAAAAAGTAATTTATATTCCATTCAGGATGATGATTGTGAAGTTGTTTAGGTGGAGGAAGAGGGATGTTAGAAAAAAGATAGAAACTCTTGCAGTTCACAAAGAATAATGCATTATGTGCATTAAATACTTCTGACACTGCACAACTTCTACATCTGGAACCACTAAAGTACTTGTTCTGAGTGTGTGAGGCAGATTTAGCTGAGAACATGTCACAAACTCACATTAGGAAATGAATGTCTCTATCTGATTAGATACAAGGGAGTGAAAGCAAAACACTTTGACTGAAAGGTGCGAAGGAAATGAAATGGCACTGGTAAAGAAAGTGGCAAATGAAGGTTGTGACTGGAGCATTCTGAAGGCAAGGTCCCTAATACGCAGTACATCTTTCATTTTACTTTGTATTACAGAAACAGCTAACTAAGCTGACATGCAGAATGATAAATGGAATCATTTGTGTGCACAACTTGTGTTAATTAGGAACAATAATAGTCAATTGCTGTTTTTTTTATAATCTCAGGGGCATGGCAGGCAGAAGAAAGGAAATAAAAGGCTGTGCAAAGTGGAATTGATTTTGCCCAATAGATACTTTATTGGTACTCAAAAGAGATGATAGTTTACCTACAGTTTATGATGTTAATTCTGAATATTATGTCTAATTTTACTGTAATATTGTTCCATTATGAATAGCTATGTGTGCTTAGCATAATTGCTTTTGAACATCAATAAACTTTCTGTTCAGAAAAATCAATTTCATGTTTCACTGAAAAGCCTTTATGAAATGCAGGAAACCACTAAAGTTGAAAAGCAAAGGGAGAAGATGAAGTAAATCAAGAAATGTGATTAGACGATATCAAGTTAACGTTTTAAAATCCTGTAAATTGGAGGCACAACTGAAGTTTGAGGGAGATAAAGTGCTCCAGGCTTTGCAGTTATGGGAAAGAATGAGTCAGAGGAGAAGATAGTATAGTGATTTTTGATTTCAAAAAGTGAGGATGCAACACGAATGAAGAACACACATGTTAGTGTATCTGATGTAAAGCAGACGAAGATTGCACAGGTTGGTTTTTCCTGATGGAAGGAGAATGAAGAGCTCCTGGATTCGTGCATTTGATGCAGAGGGGAGGAAGAACGCAGAAGTTTGGGTCTTTAAAATATATAAGCACAATGGCAAAAGCAATAGCAGTGGTTAATTTGCAATTTAGACACCGACACTCTGTAAATCTTCAGGTGAAATCGTCCCAGATTTACACTAAGTGCAGTAGCGGACGGGTAAAACGACATTTTACCCACCAGCCACAATGGCGGTTTCTCACGCTGTATTGTCCAAACCTGGCACATTAATGGTTTATTCCCGTGAAACAAGCCATTTCCATGATGGGTGGGCTTTCATTTGCCCATCACGCCATCACCTTAATGCTTCATCACGCCAGGTGCTGTATTTAAAGTGCAGCTGTGCACACACCTCTCAGTACTTCCAGCCCACGGCTGCTGCACAGAAGACATGGCCCCGAAAGGCAAAAACACTGCAGCCCCCAGGTTCAATGATGCATCCCTCGAGCGCCTTTTGAATGCAGTGGATCTTCTGTGATGTCCTCTACCCCCACTCTGGCCGTAGGATGGGCAGCAACCTCACTAAACCGGCTTGGGAAGCGGTGGCAGTGGTGGTCAGTGCCAAAGCCCTACAAAAGAGAAAAGTGCCACAAGAGGATGAATGATCTCCTCCTTTCCGGCAGGGTAAGTCACTCTTTTTATCACTCTCAACTCACACACTCACAAACCAATCACACATCCACAGGGCCCTCACTCACTGCTGGTTCAAGGGACATCACCATTCACTGTCTCACACACATCTTCATCATCTTCATCCCATCCATAGGTCCACTCACCACCCACTCATGCCAAGCATACTTATCATCTGGCCTGGCAGGCATCCTCCTTACACTTTCTCCATCTCTATACATGCAGGACAGGCTGGCATACAACAAGAGGGAGAGGTTACAGACTGGTAAAGGAATGCCTGAAAACAAGATCCTCACGGACTTTGAAAACAGAGCCATCCAGCTGGCCGGCGAGGATCTGAACCGGTCCTGTGCTGACAGTGAGATTGGCGGCGCTCTACCAAGTGAAGGTCCATCAGTGCAACATCCATCAGACAACCATGCTGTGAGTAATGTGTCCTGTTTCACAGGCCACTGCCATGCATTAATTATCTCCCCATGCTTTCACAGGCGCATCTGGGGAATAGCCAAGAAAGTCCATTACCCAGCGTCTCCAATCAATTCACGAGGGAAGCTTAGAAATGGAATCTGCTGAAACCCTCCCTGGAGACCCACACCCTCCACCAGCATAAAGACACACACCTCAATGGGACCTAGCTTTAGAGTAGCCTTGAGATCACAATCTGGTGAGCAGATCACACTTTCTGATCCACAGCAGGCGGCGGCAGGGACTTCCCTCCCAGGTGTCCAGTACTCAGAGGACTGCTGGAGACCAGAAGTCTGTTGTCCGAATCAGATGACGAGCGTCTGGACTCGGTCATGTAACATTTGCTGGAGCTGCAAAGGCAAACTCATGAACATCAGGAAGGGATGTCTGCTGCACTCCTCAGATTGCAAAGCACGATGGAGGAGTCCGTCCGCCTTCAGGCTGAGGTGATAGCGCTGGCATGCCAACGCACCGAGGTCAACAGTGGTAGGATGGCGGCTGCCATGGAGACCTTGGTCCAGGACATTGCCCCTGCACTGCTGTGCGGGCTGAAATCCATCATCGATGCCATAGTTGGCTTCCAACAGTATGCACGTGAAATGGGTGTGGGGCAGCCTGATCTCACTCCAGCTACCCCTTCTCCTCAAGGAGTCAGCCAAGGGCCCTTGGGCACCCATAGGGAGGAGGATCAGCAGGTGTACACCCCGGGGCCATCGATCCAGTTAACGTCTGGAGTCTCTGGCACATCCAAATCCCCTCTTCCTGTGGCCTCAGCAGCTCCAGCTCTACAGGCTAAGGAGGGTGCCACTGCCACACAGCAGGTCCCTGAAAGCAGGCCAGGGCCTGCCATGTCTCGGCCCTACAGAGGATGCCCGCCAAAGTCATCACAGACAGGGTGTAGCAGTCAGCAGGCTGCCTCCAACTCCGCTGTGGATATCGGGGGAGCACCAAGATGTAGAGGCAGGGTTAGGAAAGTGAAGAAGATGTTGTTGCACAACCTGGGCTTGGGTGTTAATCACTTGTACATAATGTTCACTATTGTAAATAAACTTCCAAGAATGTCTCCCTGCCTATGGCTCCTTGTTCTGATGAGCAGTGTTTGTGTCACTCAGATGTGAAGCCTTTCTGCACAAGATAAAAGCAGATGTCTCAGTCCAGGGCCTCTTCCCTGTCCTTTGTGCAGCCTTCAGACCAAAGTGATGGTCCGGCCTCACACTCCCTGGACACATTACTGATGCCGGCTCCTCGATGGTGCTTGTCATTGCTGCTAGAATGTCGTGGGCAGGCGTCACAGAGTTCTGTCATTCTCTCTGTGTGCCCTCAGCACCTTTAAGTTGGAGCTGGCCTCCATCCTTTCAGCATCTGTGACCAGTGACGCTGTGCTCCTGAAGGGGACAGGTGCTGAAGGCAGACAAAGGATCAGGTGCTTTTAACGTTTCATGGCTGTGTCTCTACAATATGATCCTGATCACTGAGCGCAAGCGAGCTGCCCTCAGCCAGACAGGAGTCAAACATTCTCAGAGGCTGTGTGAAGATTTATGGAGTGTCCTCAACGCATGTCATTATCATCCTCCAGCAGCCGAGTGACTTTTAGGGCCTCCACTGCATCTCAATGATAGGAGCATTATCACAGAGGGTATGACGCTGCCGTCAGCCAGACTGGGGTCAAACATTGATAGATGCAATGTGAGGATCTGTGGTGTCTCCTCACTGTATGTTGTCATCATCCCCCACAATCTAGCAGCTATGAGGGCCTCCTGAGTGTGCCTGCCTCATCTGGCCAGTGCGAGGGCCTCATCGCCGTCATTGTTGCCTTCGAGGACCTCATCACCCTAATCAGCATCGACATCCTTTTCATCGGAAGAGGCCTCCAGTTCCTGCATCTCCTCTTCACCCAGCTCCTCTCCCCATTGCAGTGCCAGGTTGTAAAGGGCGCAGCAGGCAATATGACATCCTCTGTGGACTGTATTGCAGGGCTCCACCAGACCAGTCCAGGCACCGGAACCTCATTTTCCACATCCCAATGGTTGTGAGTGGCAGCATGAGCCTCGTTCTACCTTCACTCTGCTGCAGTCTGAGACCGCATGGGTGTCATCAGCCGCTTTCTCTGCGCGTAGCCCCTGTCCCGGAGGAGCCAACCCAGCAGCCTCTGTGGACCCTGGAAGGCGTCAGGGATCTGTGACCAAGTGAGAATGTAGGAGTCGAGGACACTCCCTGGCAACCGTGCACAGACCTGCAGGGTGGTCGCACACCAGCTGCACATTCAGCGAATGGAATCCCTTGTGGTTGACATAGTTGACCCCTTGTTGGGCCTGAGATCTGAGCGCCAGGTGAATGCAGTCGATCGAACCCTGCACCTGTGGGAAACCCGAGATTTGGGCAAATCCAAACACTCTTACATCCTGGCTCTTTTAGTCCCGGGCGAAATGCACCAAGTTCTGTGCCCTCACGAAGATGGCATCTGTGACCTCATGGATGCATTTGTGGGTGAAGGACTGTGATATCCCACAGAGGTCACCTGTGGAGCCCTGAAAGGAGCAACTGGTGTAAAAATTGAGTGCCACAGTCACTTTCACAGTCACTGGCTGTGGATGCCCTCCATGTTCCCTGTGGCACCAAATCCTGCAGTGGCTGGCAGGTGTGACCAACCGGTTCCCTAGACATGTGCAATCTTCGGCGACACCGGTTGTTGAGCATCCACAGGAATGAAAGGTGGCCTGTATAGATACTGGGTCTAGCTAAGCGCCGACCAACAACAGCTTGCTGTGGCCCTTCAGCAGCATGTATGGGAATCCCAACCGCCCTTCCTAAGAATGCTGCTCCTCTCTCTGCGCAGCCAGGTGCTTCCGTCACTCTCTTCTCCGTTGTCTCCGCTCTCTGTTCGCCATGATGGATACAGCTAGTTCACCAGGCTCCATGCTCCTCAGGTACTCCCCCTGCAGGGTGAAAGAGAGAGATGTATGGGTTAGCTCGGGTGTACTAAGGACCTCTCTTGGTTAAGTCTGAAGGTCTCTTAACGCATCCCAGAGAGTGCTGGCCACCACTTGGATGCCCAGAGTTTAGTGTGCTGCATGGTTGCCCGAAACCCCACCCACCTCTGTCCCACTCCACCTGACCGATTACCGGCAGCTTCACCCACTGGACTGCATGCTGTGTTCTCAGCTCAGGCACAGGCATTCTCCTAACCCACACTGCAAGGCTGAACTGTTATCCTGAACCATGGGGGAAACTGGTCCAAACCGGGATGCTGACATTGCAAGGGGCTGTGAGTGTCTCCACAAGTGACTGCTCCATGGCCAGCCTTAGCAAAGAGATTGTCCAACGTGTGCAGTCGTCCAACTGTTCTGCGGTCCACTAAAACACTCACTCGTTTGCAGTCTGTACCTAAGGGGTGAAAAGCTCTGGAGCATTTGGTAGCACTTACATGCCTCTGCGCTGAATGAGTGGGCAGATAAGCTAGAGGCCTGACTCCATGCATGTCAACGTGGCTGTGTGTGAACTGTCTCAATCGCAGAGGAATGATCATTTTATACAAGGTTTCCTTAATGCGTGGCAGCTTCCCTCCTTGCTACCTTGCATGTGCTTGTGCATGGCCATGAACCACAGGGCAGCCCTTGCCCCCACCCCTCCAACGTGCCTCAACCTTGAAGTCCAACAGACGACCCAATCACGCCAATGTGGGTGGACGATCCAATGGGGGGGATGAGTCCGGTGGGCTGGCCATATAATGATATGCAGATGTATTACAATAAGGCTCCTGACATCCAATGGTGGGGAATGCAGCCCGCCATCGGTAGGCTGAACGGCCAATCGCAAACTGGTTTCATGATGTCGTGAAACTGATTTCTGGCCTTATCACCATATTGTCCGCTCACACCACCGAGCACACCCGACGCCAGCGGGCAAGGAAAATTCTGCCCTTTGTCTTCAAAAGGTTTCAGATGTAGGCATTTTACTCTGATCAAATAGACTAGGTGTTCAACACGCCACTAATTTGCTGTTACATTTGAATTTTTCAGTTTTAATAGGTTTATAATGTCAATGGCTGCCAAGCATCTTAAACTTAAAATAACTAGTTGAATGTAGCCTGTTGAAAGAGATGCCACCTCCAAAGCTAGGGTGGGTAAATTTCTTTACAACTGAATTAGATTAAAGTACACAATTTAATTAATTTAATTCATTCACTGGATGTCGGTGTCTCTGGCCAGGCCAACATTTATTGTCCATCTGTAATTGCCCTTGAGAAGGTGATGGTGAGCTACCTTCTTGAACCACCATGGTCCTGGTATTGTAGGTACACCCCAGTGCTATTAGGGAGGGAATTCCAGGAATTTGACTCAGCGACAATGAAGGAACAGTGATATATTTCCAAGTCACGAAGGTCTGTGACTTGGAGGGGAACTTACTGTTGGTGGTGTTCCCATGTGCCTGCTACCCTTATCCTTCTACATGGTAGAGGTGTGTGTTTGAGAATGCTCTTGAAGACTTGCCAAGTTGCATCTTGTAGGTGATACATACTGCTGCCATGTTATGCTGGTTGTAGAGGGAGTTTAAGTTGTTGAATGGGGTGCCCATCTAGTGCCTGCTTTGTTCTGGGTGGTGTCAAGCTTCTTGAGTGTTGTTGGAGCTGCACTCATCCAGGAACCCACTCTTGACTTGTTCCCAGTAGGTGATGGAAAGGCTTTGGTGAGTTATAAGGTGAGTCACTCACCACAGGTAATAGTCAATCTAAAAGTCTCAGAAAAGTAACATTAGGCCTAATTTTAACTCATGCAACTGACTGAAATGTGGTGGACAGATGGTTAAAATACTAGTAGAGTAGGTGCTTCTTCAATCCTGATGTGCTCCTGTCTGCTGTAATTGTGAAATTTCAGCATTGGCATCGCGTCCCCAGAGTCATACAGGGGCCTTATGAATATATGTAAATCAGGCACCTGTGACACAATTAGGAACTAGACACCATTTTAATATGAAATTGCAGAAGTCCCACCTGGTACGCAACCATCAGTAAAATCTACCAGGATTGGTCTCTCAGCCACTAAAGTAGTCTTTAAGGAACTCTAAAACTTTAAGGGGTGCTCACATACAGGTAATGGATCAGAGAATTTTTGTCCTATTTGGACACCCAGGAGAGATTCCAGCTTGCAGATCACTGCTTTCTCACTTGTTGTGGTTCCACACATACATGCTGCTGGCCCACATAGTGTACTAGCTGGCCACCCAGATGTTAAAATCCCCAATAGGTCAAAATTTAGCCTCACTAATGCAGAATTTATATCATGCTTCTAACTAAATGCGTATTACATGTGCGTTTTGAACTGAAAAATCGCTCAAAATTGCAAATAGATTATATACTGTTACATCAGCCAGTTGTTTCTCAATAGATGACAATGAGAAATGGTCGTAAGGTTCTGGGTTGTCAAATGACAGTCATTTTAAGTTTGAAAACTCAGGCAGCGTAAACCTAATAATGGTTACCGTGGAAAATATAACCTACATGTGGTTTATCTTAGAAAGAAATTTTAAGCAATGGAAAGAGAATTTAACATATGGTAAGGTTGAGAGGCTGGTTTCCATTACTATCAAGTCCTGTTTATTTATGTTGAAGATACCGCCTAGAATATTCCTTTAATGTGGGCAAATGCACCATCAGAAATAGAATCTTCCAATGTAGTATATTGGTAACATAACAGTGGGAGATACATTTTTTTTACAATTATAGTGCAAAATCTGGAAATATAATCATCAAATGATACAGACCCTGATCCATTAACAGCCTGTTAACTTCATTTCTGGCTTCAGTTGTTACAGAGTACCCGACAGACCATATCACCACTTTACCAGTACTCATGAGTAATTCTGAATAAAAAGATTGTTGACAGTGAAGGTTGTGAAGATCATTTGGAAATCAAAATTAAAGCTATGGACGGAATTTTCCATTCCGGAGACAAAGGCCAGAATTTTCTGACCCCCTCCTTCTGGCATCTTCCGGTGCCCCCCAAAGTGAATGGACTTTTGAATGGCTCACTGCGTCCCCTGCGGCAGGACCTGCTGCAACAGGGCTGGAAAATCCCAGCCTAAGTCCGGTGAAGGAAGCGAAAGTCGGAGTGACTTCTGCTGGAGAGCAGGCAGGCTGAACACGTGTGATTTTGAGCTGTCCAGCTCATTAATTATGCAGCCCGCCCCGCCGTCACCTCATAGGCTCCAACGCCGGGCGCCATATTTGAATGGCACCTGGTCATCCATTCACTCTTCCACTCTGCCCCTTAACTCCCCCACAACCCCCCACCATGCCCCCAGCCATCCTGGCTTGGATCCCTCCCCTGTGCCCAACCTTGGTGCAGTGTGTGATGGAGCAAAAGGAAAGTGAACGCAGCATCTACTGATCTGAAAGCCCAGGAAGATGTCAACCTCGCCAGGTGAATGCCACTTATGTACAGTCGCGAAACAGAATGTTCTAAATTCCCGCTGACAGGTTGCTAAATTTGGAAGGTGGGGGACAAGATTCCGGTGTGTTAGGCTTTCAATGAGCATTCATGAGATGCAAACGGGATTCCCAACATAGATGAGCAGGGCACTCGATCCGCCTTTAACCCACCATGAAAGTCAGGAGAACAAGATTCCAAACTAATTTCCCAACGTCAGGAAACTGATTTTTGGCCTCCTGCCAAAACTTACTCCCCCGCCCACCGCAATTCCCGCTGCTGGTGGAATGGAAAACTCTGCCCCAGAAGTCCTGTCAGAATATGAAGTGTAATTTTGATCAGCAGAAAATTGGGCAGGCTGGGTAACAGACATGGCATCCTGCCCGGCTGATATTCCAATGTGCACGTCCAGCACTTAGGGCAGAATTTTGCCCTTGTCGGGGTGCTCGGGAGGGGGTAACCATGAGGTTGGATGGGCAGCATAAATTTGAATTTAATTACCTTTTTAATAGCCTTAACAGGGTGTGCTGCTGGCTCGCACGCGTGCCCGCCGAATGAAATATCGCGGGAATGCACAATGATGTCGGGACGTTTGCCTGACGTCATCATGCGTAATTTTACACTCAGCCGAGTTGGGCGGGTGCCCGCCCACCAAGCTTACTATTCTACCCTTGCTGTTTGATGTGAATAGAGCAAAAGAGAAAATGACTTCGAATGCACTTTAACCCAAATTGCACCAGTATGACCTTTTTTCTGACTTCATGCACCAACCACCTTGTAGTGTTTGAATAACATGAACAAGTACCCTTCTAACCAACAGACACAGGTTTTCATCCTATCAACATGGGTTGAATTTGAACCCAGTGCTCACTCACTCTACTACCCAATCCCTACATTACTTGGGGTGTAATCATCCCAAATTTGCACTAAGTGTGGTAGCGGGAGGGTAAAACATCGTTTTGCCCGCCGGCCGCAATGGCAGCTTCTCACGCCGTGTCGTCCCAAACCTGCTGCATTAGTTATGCATTCCAGGAAACATGCCGTTTCGATGGCGGGTTGGCTCCAATTCTCCCGCCACACCGTCACCTCGCCACTTCATCACGTTGGGCGCTACATTTAAAGGACAGCCACACACACACCTTTGTGCTTCCAGCCCAGGACTGCTCCAGATTAGCCATGGCCCTGAAAGGCAAGAAGACCGCAGCCTCCAAGTTTAGTGATGCATCCCTCAAGCACCTTTTGAATGCTGTGGAAGCCCGCAGTGATGTCTTCTATCCCCGCCCTGGCCCCAGGAGGGGCAGCAACATTACCACTCTGGCTAGGTAGACCATGGCCGTAGTGATCAGAACAGGTTGGCCATCTACTGCAGTTAGAGGATGAATGATCTTACCTGTGCTGCCAAGATAAGGCAATCATCTCATCACTCTGAACTCACACACTCAAGCCCATCATACATACACTGGCATCTCACCCACTGCCAGCTCAAGGGACATCACCACTCACTCTCTCACACACACCCTCACATCTCCATCTGGCATCATTTCCTCTGGAGACTGCCTCCTCAGCCCTCACCATCTTGAGGTCACTTGCACAAGTCAACAGGACAAACTCCACACAAACTCTGGGATACCCCCCTTCCCCAGTACAGCCCTCATCCTGCAGCCTCTTCCCTTGCCTGAGGCCAATTCTTCCCCCTTCCCCAAGCAAGCCCTTACCCTGCAGCTGTACAAAGCCATCCCTGGTCTGGTCAGTAGAGACCTGCCCATGCGCCCCTCTAAAAGTGATGTGGTGCTGTGTGTGAAGCCTGGCGCTGATGACTGCGAATGCTGACTGAAGCAAGGTAGGCAAACAAACCTTGAAGTCCCAAGCAAAGTGCAGTCCTCCAGGCGCACGTCGCTCGTGTGCAGTTGTGAAACATGTCGGCGTGGAACCGCACCAACGTGGGTGGATGATGCAGCGTGGGTGGATGATCCAGCGTGGGTGGATGATGCAGCGTGGGTGGATGATCCAGCGTGGGTGGATGATCCAGCGTGGGTGGATGATGCAGCGTGGGTGGATGATGCAGCGTGGGTGGATGATGCAGCGTGGGTGGATGATGCAGCGTGGGTGGATGATCCAGCATGGGTGGATGATGCAGCGTGGGTGGATGATGCAGCGTGGGTGGATGATGCAGCGTGGGTGGATAATGCAGCGTGGGTGGATGATCCAGCGTGGGTGAATGATCCAGCGTGGGTGGATGCTCCAGCGTGGGTGGATGATCCAGCGTGGGTGGATGATCCAGCGGGCTCACTTTATAATGATATGCAGATGCATTACAATGAGGCTCCTGATGTCTGATGGCAGGAAACATGACTCGCCATCGATGGGCTGAGCGGACGATTGCAAACTGGTTTCATGACGTCATGAAACCGATTTTTGGCTTTCTCGCCATATTGTCCGCTCACGCCGCCCAGCACGCCGGACAGTAGCAGGCACAGATAATTCCGCCTTTGGAATTGGTGTTCAAGGACCCGGTTCTGAACCTGAATTTTGACATGCCTATCCTATGGGTGAATTTCACAAAGCTTTGCTCTGTAAGAAAGATTTGGAGTAAGTTTCCATCTTCAGCATTCTCAGTTCAGATGTTTATGCACAGCAGCACAGATTGGGAAATTAGATGTGCGCTGCCAATGATTTTCTATCATATGACTTGCCAGAGAATGCCCAGCTTTCCCATATGAGTTCCTGGGATACAAAGCTTGTTAGGAATGTTGAAGACAAAGTTCACCACTGGTTTTTGTCAGCCAGAAGTGAATATTGTTAATTTTGGCAAATCTGTAGCCCAAGTCAGCTCATTCTGATTGCTGGAATTTTCCCCTCTCTACCTCAAAAGCACTTCCAGTGTCTCACTGATGCCTCAATTGAGATCAACTAACTCAGCATAGCATAGTTCACAGGAGACCTTCCTGGTCTACATTGCTCATCCAGTACATTCCATCAATGTATTATTTTCTAATGAATTGGCTCGAAAGCTATATTTAGGAAATTTCAGATATTCGATCTGGTTTATTTAAAGGCAAATCAGTGTAGCTGAAGATACGTAACAAAGTAAATTATGAACATAAGAAATAGGAGCTGATCTTGGGCTTCAACTCCATTTTCCGACCCACTCCCCATATCCCTCAATTCCTGGAGAGACCAAAAATCTGTCTGTCCCAGCCTTAAATGTATTCAGTGATGGAGGATCCACAACCCTCTGGGGCAAAGAATTCCAAAGATTCACAACCCTTTGAGTGAAGAAATTTCTCCTCATCTCAGTCCTAAATGACCAGCCCCTACCCTGAGTCTGTGACCCATGTTTTAGACTCCCCAACCAGCGGGAACTATCTCTCAGCTCCACCCTATCAAGCCCCTTTAGAATTTTGTATGTTTCAATGATTGCATCTCATTCTTATAAACTCCAGAGAATATAAGCCCACCTACTCAGCCTCTCATCATAAGACAACTCCCTCATCCCAGGGACCAATTTAGTGAACCTTTGCTGTACCACCTCCAATGCAAGTATATCCTTTCTTAAATGTGGAGACCAAAACTGCACTCCAGATGTGTTCTCACCAAAACCCTATAATGTGAAGTCAGACACAAATTATTTGTTCAATGCCTCTGCCACACCTCACTACCCATGAAGATTTCTCCTGTCTTTGCTCCTACGGGACCAATGTTTACTTTAGCTACTCTCTTCCTTTTATATACTTAGAAAACCTCTTACAATCTGTTTTTATATTTATAGCTAGTTTGCTCTCATTCTATTTTTTTTCCCTTTTAACAACTTTTTGGTGGCCCTTTGCTGGTTTCTAAAACACTCCCAATTCTCGGACTTGCTACTGTTTTTTGCAACATTATAAGCCTCTTCTTTTAATCTAATACTATCCTTAATATCCTGAGTGAGCCACAGATGGGTCCTTCTTGCTGACCTTTTGTTTTTCAATGGAATCTATTTTTGCTGAAGATTTTGAATTGCTTCTTTAAATGTTTCCCATGTTCATTTACCTCCACATCTTTTAGTCTATTTACCCAATTAACCTTAGCTAGTTCTCACCTCATACCTATGCAACTGGTTATGTTTAAGTTTAAACTATTTGTTTGCGATTAGAATATGCCACTTTAAAATTTAACATGTTATTCAATAGTCAGTACTTCCTCATATGGTCAGTATTTCCCACTGGATATTTTAGTATGACATTACTAATTAATCATGCTTCATTACACAATACTAGATCTAAGATAGCTTTAAGCTTTATCCCCAGTCGATTCCACTGTGTACTGTTCCAAGAAACTGTCACAAAAATATTCTGCAAACTCATCTTCTAGACTATTCTTGCCAATTTGATTGTTCTAGTCTATATATCTAGTCCCATTGCCATTGTTACAGGCTCCAACAGTTTCTTGTTGAATGCTCTGTCCAACAGTATAACTACTGTTAGGGGACCTATAATCTAATCCCACAATTGTTTTCTGATTCTTGCTATTTCTAATTTCCACCCATATTGATTCTACTTCATGATCTTCAGAGGCCGAACTGATTCTCACTTATGTCCTTATATCATCCTTTACTATAAAGGCTACTCCACTTCCTTTGCTATTCTGTCTGTCTGTCCAAAATATTGTGCACCCTAGAATATTTATTTCCCAACCTTGTGACCAGGGCCAGAATTTTACGTCTCGCAGGTGTGCCCAACCTGAACGGACATGAACTAGCGTGAGAGGATGCCGGGCAAGCATCCCGATGTCATCATGCATACGACCAATCTTCAGGTTGTTGGACGCGTGTGGGTGTCAGAGCCACACCCGCCAACAATTAAAGCACCATTTAAGGCTATTAAAAAGCCAATTGTACATGAATTTACGTTGCCCACGTGATCTCGCGCTCGTCGCATGGGCAAAACGGGCAGGTGGGCAGCTCACTTTTAACAAAACCTCATCCAAGGGTGGGATAAAATGAATCAGCAACATTGCCATTGTGAGTAGTGAGGAGTTTAGGAGATAGTTTGCTGCTGGTTGCTTATTTGAACTTGACAGCTTCATCTCTGTTCTGAGCTTCATTCTTAGCATTTCTAGGCTTCATTTCAGGAATCATTGGTGTCTCCATGGCCCCTGGAGGATTCAGACCGTGTGTATCAGACAGCCTTCTGTTACCCTGGTAATGGGGATTGTGGTCTCTGCTGGTGGCACCTCCTTTAGGAGGAAGAGAGGGGCAAAAGGGAGAGAAGGCCAGGTGTCCCAATGCAGGTTCCAGGGGAGCGACCTGTGGGAGGAGAGGCGCAGGCACAAGGGGCACAGGGCCAGCAGGTAGCCTAAGGCAAAGGGGCTGCAGAAGACCCCACTATCCTGATGCCAGGGATTACAGACAGAGATGCAACTACCTCAATATGTCTGAAGTGCAATGCCAAAGAAGACTCCACCTCTCCAGGGAGACTGTGGCCTCCATTGGCCAGATGATCGGGCCTGAGATCACCTCCAACTGTGTGGGTGGACACCCCAAGCCAGTGGCTCTGAAGGGCACAGTGACCCTCAGCTTCTATGCCTCCGGCTCTTTCCAGGGGTCAGCAGGGATCTTTGTGGAGTCTCGCAATCAGCTGTCCACAGTTGCGTCAAGCTGGTGACTGTTCAGTTGGGTAATGACATTTACCCATTTCCATATGGATGAGGCCAGCCAGGCGGAGCGAGCCAGAGGCTTCACTGTGATTGCTGGGTTCCCCCGTGTCCAGGGTGCAATAGACTGCACACATGTGGACATCAAGGCGCCAGGGGGTCAGCTAGGTGCCTTCGTCAACAGGAAGGGCTTCCACTCCATGAACGTGCAGATAGTGTGAGACCACAGGATGCTAATTCTGCAAATCTGTGCAAAGTACCCTGGCAATTCCCATGACGCTTACATCCTCAGACACTCACAGGTGCGGAGGTTGTTCACTGCTCCAGCTCAACTGGATGGATGGCTGCTGGGTGACAAGGGTTATCCCTTGAGAAGCTGGCTCATGATGCCTCTCTACCACCCAGTAACAGAGGCAGAGCAGTGTTATAACAGGAGCCATGCCTCCACAAGTGTAGTAATAGGGAGGACCACCTTCTGAAGATGCGCTTCCAATGCCTGGGCCATTCAGTGGAAGCACTGCAGTACCCTCCAGAGCGGGTGAGCACTGATAGTGATTGCATGCTGTGCTCTCCATGATTTGGCTCTGGCAATTGGGGAGCCATTGGAGGTAGAGGATCTTGAGTCAGCTCCACAGGTCATAGATGATGAATCCTGTGGTAAGTCAGAAGAGGAGCCCGGAGAGGACCACAGTAAGGAAGTGGAGGCAGAACTCTGGATCCTTCAGGGAGGCAGGGACACCAGGGATGCCTTGATCCAACGCTCCTTCAGCTGGGCTGCCAAAGATCCGCTTCCACCTTATGCCAGGGCTGCCGCCTCCATCCCGGATGTCTGAAATGACCCTTTCATTTGAACCCAAAGTCCACTCAGTGCCCGTGCAATAAAGTTTAGAGCCACTCACATCCAGCATTAGATATTGGCGTGCCCTGCACCTACAAAACAAGTGAAGCATACTCAGGCCATTAAGACCAAAGCAAAATTTATATCATGTTGACACTCACATCAAATGAACATAATAATATATGGTTTTAACGGTCACACCAATAAACAGATTAATAAAACACGGCAGAACAGAAGCCTCCATGCCTAACATAAACAGGTGGAACCAAACTCAACATTTTATTCATCCTTAAACTTCATGGGGAAAATATCTTGAGAGTAAAAGCACTTTAGTTAGCTTTGCTTCATTAACCAATGGCTGAATGATTAGACCAAAGATTTAATTTCACCAGAGTTTAAATTAACGACAATAAGTTAACTGAGAAATTATTCAAATTTTCTGTTCTAACAAATAGAAGCAAGCCTGTACAAAAGTGATTTGTAATGTTTTGGTGGTAAAATGGAGAATATGGCAACTGAAGAAAAGACATGAAGGAGGAATTATTCAAAAAGAAGAAGTAGAATTTCTGCCACACTTCCAGCAAGAGGCACGGCAGCAGAGTGAGAGGCGCATTGGGACAATTCTTGATCTTTGGGATTCACCAAGAGTACAGTAGTATTTTGGTGTGTTACTGGAGTAGTTATCCAGAGGAGATCAGTTGATGTTTCCAGCCACTGATAAGGCCATTATTCCAATCCCCTGGACAGGCTCCAAAGATTCTCCCCTGGCAGCCCTCAAGGAGCTGCCTCTGATGGTTTTAAAGTGCCAGCCAGCTCGCCATTGGACCCGGTGCCCGACAGGCTCCTGCCCCCGCCCGGCCCTTCCCGTCATTGAGCGGACCTTAATTGACCATCTAGCGTGAAATTGTGTTTGCAACACACGACTGCTGCCGGGAGTGGATTCCACATCCGCTTCTGCTCCCGCCGACTTGGTGCAAACTCCAAGCGTGAAATTCAGGCACAGGGCAGAATTCTTTGCTGTGTGGGTGGGCGCGCACCCAACCCGCTCGAGCATGAAATTGCACATGATGGCTTCGGGAGGGTGTCCCGACATCATTGCGCATTCACACGATGTTTCAGTCGGCAGGAATGTGTGGGAGTCAGGGTCACGCCCGCCATCAATTATGAGGCCGGTTAAGGCCATTAGAAAGGCAGTTAAGGTAGATTTTATGTTGCATGTGCGATTTCATGCTCGTCGCATGAGCAAAACGGGCAGGTGAGCACCCGACAATTTGCTAAACCTCATCCAAGGGCTGGATAAAAAGGGTCAGCAGCATTGTCAGTGTGAGTTGTGAGGAGCTTTGGAGATAGTTTGCTGCTGGTTGCTTATTGGTACTTGGCAGCTTCATCTCCATTCGGTGGTTCCTTGTTAGCGTTTTCAGGCTTCATTTCAGGACATATTGGTGTCTGCCAGATATTAGACAGCCTTTCGTTACCCTGGTAATGGGGATTGTGGTCTCCACTGATGGCACCTCCTCCTCCGAGGAAGAGAGGGGCAGAAGGGAGAGGAGGCCAGGTGTCCCAATGCAGCTTCCAGGGGAGTGACCTGTGGGAGGAGAGGTGCAGGCACAAGGGGCGCAGGACCAGCAGGTAGTCCAAGGCGGAAGTAGCTGCAGAAGACGCCACTATCCTGCTGCCAGGGTTTACAGGCAGCGATGCCGCTACCTCAATATGTCTGAGGTGCAATGCCGAAGGAGGCTCCGCCTCTCCAGGGAGACCGTGACCTCCATTTGTCAGATGATTGGGCCTGAGATCAGCTCTGACTGTGTGGGCGGACACCCCATGCCAGTGGCTCTGAAGGTCGCAGTGGCCCTCAGCTTCTCTGCCTCCGGCTCTTTCCGGGATCTGTGTGGAGTCTCCCAATCAGCTGTCCACAGTTGCGTCAAGTTGGTGATAGAAGCTCTGTTCAGGCGGGTACTGACTTTTATTCTTTACCATACAGATGAGGCCAGCCAGGTTGAGTGAGCCAGAGGCTTCGCAGTGATGGCTGGGTTCCCCCGTATCCAGGGTGCAATTGACTGCACACATGTGGCCATCAAGGTGCCAGCGGGTGAGCTGGGTGCCTTTGTCAACAGGAAGGGTTTCCACTCCATGAATGTGCAGATAGTTTGTGACCACAGGACGCAGGTTCTGCAAGTCTGTGCAAGGTACCCAGGCAACTCCCATGACGCCTAAATACTGAGACATTCCCTGGTGCCAAGGCTCTTCAGTGCTCCAGGTTGACTGGATGGATGGCTGCTGGGTGACAAGGGCTATCCATTAAAAAGGTGGCACATGGCGCTTCTCCGCCACCCAAGTACAGAAGCAGAGCAGCGTTATAATAGGAGCCATGCCTCCACAAAGGCGGTAGTAGAGAGCATCATAGATCTTCTCAAGGTCTGCTTCCAATGCCTGGACCATTCAGGGTGTGCACTACAATACCCCCCAGAGCGGGTGTCACTGACAGTGGTTGTATGCTGCGCTCTCCACAATCTGGCACTGGCAAGGGGGGTCCCACTGGAGGAAGAGGATCTTGATGCATCTGCACAGACCACAGAGGATGAATCCAGTAGTGAGTCTGAAGAGGAGCACGGTGAGGAGAATGCTGAGGGCGTGGAGGCAGACCTTGGTAACCGCCAGGGATGGAGGGTTACCAGGGCACCTTGATCCAAAGCTCCTTCAGCTGGGCTATCAAAGATCCGCTTCCACCTCATGCCAGGGCTGCTGCCTCCATCCCGGATGTCTGAAATGACCCTTTCATTTGCACCCAAAGTCCACTCAGTGCCTGTGCAACAAAGTATCCAGCCACTCACGTCCAGCATTACATACTGGCGTACCCTACACCAGAAAGAAAAAGGGTAAAGAATACTTAGGCCATCAGAACCTAAGCAGATTTAATGTTATTGTCACACTGAATGCATAATGACATTACCATTACTGGTGTTGATGTCCACACCAGCAGACATATAAATCAAACATAAATTAACAGAAAATCACCCGTGATTTGTCCCTCTTGTGCTCATGGTGCCTTTAACTTAAGTTTCCGAGTGCTACGTCTTGATGCCCCCCCTCGCTGGCACCGGCAGTGAAGACAGTCTGCTGCCTTGTTGGCCTTCATGACCTTGGCAGTCATCCTCTGGCTTGTGGACCTGGGAGGGAGCGGCCAGCCACGGCTGGCATCTCCCCAGTCATCAAGCATCATCAGATGCAATGGTCGCTGGCAGAGGGGCGGAAGAGCTGCTGCCGTCATCAAGAGCGCCCTGAGAGGAGCCCGCAGAGACAACAAGCTGCTCATGTGCAACATGAGGTCGCTCTGGACCTCCCTGCTCACCATTGATGGACGGGCATCTAGCTGGGATACTGGATGCCTCATCCATCTCCCACACTGGCACTGACCACCTGAGATCATTGCCTGTGTGAGAGCTTGCAGGTCCGAACGCAACCCCAGGAACCCCCTCATTCTGTCCCTGGAGCTGCCTCTCCATGAAAGTCGCCAGTCTCTCAATGGAGGGGGCAGTGCGCTTGGCCATGAGGGTCAACGCAGTGCTCATGTTCCGCATGGACCCCTCCACAACGGAGACCATGGCATTCAGACCCTCATGGATCTCCACCAGGCCCTCCCACACATCCCACTGGACATCCAGTATCTGCCACCTAATGGACGACTCCAGAGACCCATCATCAGCCTTCAACTGAGCATTGTCCTGGTCCCAGGCAGTCCTCCGACATCCGACGCCCTGGGCATTCACTGCCTCTGCCTGCACCTCAAGCGATTGTGAAGTGCCTTCACCAATATGCACTGACATTGTTGCCACTGATCTAATGCCCACTGAGGTGCTGGGATCTGTGCTGGTGCTTGGTTCAGAGAGTGTATGTCACGCAGGTGCAAATGAAGCCCGATGGTCCTCCGACATCAGAGGTGGCCTTTGGGGTCCAGAGAGCGAGCACCTGCTGGCGAACCTAAGGGAGAACAAGGACATGTCATTAGTCAAAGTCATCACACTGTCACTGTGCATGCCAGGCACCCTAGTGAGACAATGGAGATCTGCATCATGGTACCATCATCTTTCAATGATCAATGGGGACTCCAGGTTTGAGGCTCCCATCAATGAGGAGACTACACTAGAATGGTTGCACAATCCAAAACTCTCACCTCTGCGTGCTGCATTCTTACCTTCGTCTGGCATCCCCCTCTCTACGTCCAGTGGCACAGGGAGCATGCCAACCCTCCAGCTCCAGGGTATCCTGCTCGAACCTGGTGAGCAGCAGCAGGTTGGACGGGCCTCCGCCTGTCTGTGACCTCTCCAATTGGTTATGGCCCATCTTCTCCTGAAAGGATAGAGGAGCATTGATTACACCACTCTGTACCTGCAGCACCATTGCAGTCTGGCCAACCCCAGCTGAGGAGCACCTCGCAGGGCACATTCGAGTTGTGGCCCTCAAGCCGCAAGGCACTCAGTGGAAGCAGCCAGGGCTCACTCCCTTGGCCAGCTCCAGCGTCATTGATGGTTGGCACTTAGACTCTAACACCCCTGAGGTCCATGAGGGGACAGCCAGACCTTAACACTTCTGCACACTGACCCATGCCAAGACAGTACTCACTCTTCCTGAGCGCAGCAGGTCATTGAACCTCTTCCGGCACTGTACCCATGTGCACTGCACCACATCATGGCTGCTAACACGGCTGTCACCTCCTCCCATGCCCTCTCTGTCCTCCTCTTCCCATCTCTGGGGACAAGGGTATCCCTCCTGGCAGCCACCTCCTCCAGGAGGACAAGGAGGTATTCATCCGAAAAGCGGGGAGCCGAGTGCCCACCCAACCTGCCCTCCCGCCTGGCGTCTTCAACCGCACTCAACTTCATCACTTTGCTAACGCCAAACAGATGTTCTTCTGTGGCAGCCTTCCAGGGGCTGCCTGGGCCATTTTTAAACCTTCCCAACTAGTAGGGAGCAGTGTTTAACACTGGGCAGGCATAATTGGTCCCCCAGAGTGAAATCGCAGTTAGGGGCTGATCGCGGGCGGTGGCCTGTTTCCTGGCTGATTCCGGGCCCGCCAACTGTGCCTGCCTGCTGAACTCAAAATTTTGCCCCATGTTTCTGTAATGGTGATTAGATCCAAATCATTTACCTCTATTTATGCCATTAGTTCATTTATCTTATTGCAGGTGTTTCATGCATTCAGGTAAAGAAGGTTTAATTTAAATTTTTACTTCTATTCCCTGCAATGACCTTATTTACTGTTGTACATTTTTTGTTTAACTCTGTATCCTGTCCTGTCCCACTTCGCTTGTCTTTACCCACATCACTATACTGTTCCTCAATATACTGATACATCACTATACTGATACCTCAATCTTTCTCTTTAAATTTCTTAGTCTCCCTTCACCCGAATCTGCCTCCACCCACCGTCCGTTAGTTTAAAGCCCTGTCCACAGCCCTAGTTATAGGATTGGCCAGGACACAGGTCCCAGCCTGGTTCAAGTGGAATAGCTCACTCTTCCCTGAGTACTGATGCCAGTACCCCATGAATTGAAACCCCTTCATCCCACAACACTCTTTGAGCCACACGCTTAATTCTCTGATCTCTTTAACCCTAAGCCAATTGACGTGTGTCTCAGGTAACAATCCAGAAATGATTACCTTTGATGTCCTGCATTTTAATTTGGACCCTAACACCTCAAATTCTCTTAGCAGAACATCATTCCTGGTTTCTGACAGCATGCCAATTTATGACAGGAACAACAGGACCTAATGAAAGGAAGTCGCTTGAGAGAAGTTTATACACTTAAATGGTAATGAAGTGTTTGAAACTACTGAATTAAGATTGATGGATGTACATTGGCTATTAATTAGTGTTCAGAAACCAGTTTATACAACTGATTCTCATTCCCTGCTTTAGTACAGTTCACAGTCAGATCATTAACTCAACTGTGGAGTTATATTACTGGTTTTGCATCAGTGTGCACCAAAAATGATTCTATATTATAAAAGAAACTAGCAGTAGAACTGGTCAACCTATGTTGGCTATTAGATCATTAAAAACTGTCATAAGCTACTGAATGTGACCATTATTCTGTAAAAGGAATGCCATAATAGGTAACTATATTAGTACTTCGGAAGTTTTGGTTTGCTTCTGTCTTAACTGAAGTGTGTTTGCTCCATTTAATAGAATTTGAATAGTGCAACCTTATCTATTTTAAACTTTCTGAAATATCTGAAGATCAAGTGCAGCTGTTTGTGAAATTCATATAACGGTGTTAACTTTTAATAGTGCAACAGATAACTCCTTACTGAATGCACTGTTCTTTGAAATCTTGTATTAAAATCTCGTAAGAAAGAAGCATGCCATCTATACAGTAAAATCTGCATGAGAGGCCACAACTAAACGGATTAGAAAATGAGAGTGAAATACAAATTAGTGAAAGCCTCAGGCTATCTTTTGTTGCATGCTTATCTCCAAAGATAAAAACAAACTCTCATTAGCAGACGAGCACCAGAAAAGCTTTTTGAGAATGTGAAGTATTTGTGTTCCAGACCAGTTGTACAGTGACACAGGGAAAAATAAATTGAAGATGATTGGGAGATACAGTATAATTACTGATTGAAAGAACAAAGGCAGACATTGCACTATCTCTCTGCCGGTCACTAAAGTGACCCAGATCAAAGTTCTTTGTGGTGGAATTGTATGCTTTTTCACCAAACAAGGCACAATGGTCAGTTACCATTGTGCAGTTTCTGCTCAGCAAACAGTCGGCTTAGAGTGAGGCAAATACCCAGGATTAACTTTCATTCCTGAGCTAACGTTACAGTTCCATGTGTGCTGGATGTTGCACATGTTTGTCCTCTGTGCTGTCCTTGCAGACTGTCAGTTAACCCTGTTCAGTCTGAAACAAGCAGACTGGAAAAGACTTAATCACTTTGCCATTTACTTTCAAGCCCATTTCAGCACCTAGTGCCTTGTTTATTATTCTTTGAGCATCACATTTACCCAGTGTCCACAGGTCCACTACTTTATTAAATCAACCTGTTTAGAGCAGCATTGGTTTCACATTCATGGAAACGTGTTTGACAAACATTTTCCAGATGCAATGCATTATTTCATCACTTGTGTATAATGGTATAATGATAGAAAAAAAATGGATGGCGTTTCTTGTTCTTCCCCTTCCCCGAGCATTTAAAGAAACCACCAAATATTTTAGCATGAAGCTATGCCCCTTTAACAAGGCATGTTTTCACGGATGAGCCATTCTCTATTCTTCTAGGTAGCAACGCCTTCCCACCAACCGAGATTAGTCACTAGATAAGAATTAGCAGGTCTTAATTTGAAAATAGCAGCATTTTCTTCCCTTTGATTTTGAAGCAAGTTTATAAAAAACAGATAACAAATAAACTACATTATGAGAAAATAAATCAGCTGCAGGAGAAGCAGGGAATTTTCTTAGGTCCATTAGATGTTTAACCCATATGACTTTATTGTCCAAGTATTGGGGCTCAGCTGTGCTGCTCTTCGTGTTGAATAGCTTGTCAATATTCAGAATATCCCACTCACAGGGCAGAATCTAGTCAGAGCAGCAAGTGCCCCATAGGCAGGAGCAGGCGTGTGCAGGACTTCCCTCGGAGGCAGAATGATTGGCCGCGTGCAATCACGTGAGGGGCCTGGCCGGCTGTGCAACAGGGATGAGCAGTAAGTCACCAACCCCACAGTTATCTCACAATGGCTGAAGGTCCAGGCACCATATTTAACCAGCACCTGGACAGGCATCCACTGCCTGTAAGCCAGCAGCATCATTCTGCCTGACTGAGAGGAGGATTTTGAACTTGGACTTCTGTCACCCTCTCTACCTGCTACATTTGGATCCATGGAGCTGCAAGCCATCACCTTGCACCTTCTATTCCCTCGGTCACCTGTGACTTTCCCTCAATCATCTTCGACCCTACCTCCATCACCCTAACCCTGCCTTCTGTGACCCTGGAGTCACCTGTCATCACCCTCAATCTACTGTCTGCCAACCTTGAGCTGCCCCATTGCCTTTGAGCTGCCAGCAGGCACCCTGGACCTGCCACCTGTCACCCACAACCTTCCAACCATCAATCTCGATCCTCCCTCTATTATCCTTGACCTGCCCTCAGTTATCCTCAACTCTCCCAGCCTCACCATTGACCAGCTCTCACCATTGAGCAGGCCTCCCTTCTATCATACACCTGCTTCCTTTGGTAGAGATTGACCTTACCTTTGACATCCAGCTTGCTTCCTCTGACCCCCACAACTCCTCTTAGGGTCGCCATGACCTGACTTCCATCCCTTGGACAGCCATGCCCCGACCTCCCTGGACAGCCACCACTTGAGCTCAATGCAACAGCTCAGTCTCCTCTCCCCTGGTCCAACAAAGTTCCACATAGAACAAAAACACCTTCTACTCACTCCAAATCTACCAGGAAGAATATCTCGCTTGCTACACACCTGCTTTAACCAGTCGTGAATCTGAAGGCATGAGTTTCTCATTTGCTGTCAACTTAATTGTAACGGTACAATTTAATCTGGTGATCAGGACCTGAATTTTTCGGATGGCTGGGTCTCACTTCCTGCCATCCAAAGAGTCGACGGTGAACACATCCCCGCCGACTCCAACTGCCCCGCAGCCATTTCACGTTCAAATGAGCGTTAAGCGGTTGCACGCGGGACTTCTGCCCCTCACTTGGGAGGGAGGCCCACCTTAGAGAGATGCCGGCCAATGTCATTGGCTGGCAGTTCTCCAGTCCCTGCAGCAACAGCGCTGAAGTAAACAGAAGAAGAAATGCAGGAGGACGTCGGAGCCTCAGTCCGGGCACCAGATGCCCAGAGAGATTAAGGAGTTAGAGGGTGGGAGGGTAGAGAAGGCCTACGGGGGTTGAGGGGGAGGGGGGAGGGGGAGAGGGTGGTGAAGGGGGTGATCAGGGTCTCAGGGGAGAGACCGGGGCAGGGGAGGGAGGTCTGGAGGCTACCGGACCTTAAGAGGGGGATGCCTGACTTCAGAAGGGGGCTTCTGATGGAGGCAGCTCCCCACCACCCCCCATTTCCGAGATATAACTCTGTTCTTTTTGGGCTTCCCCTACGGAAGTTCAATCCTCCCGCCAGCCTAAAAATTGAGGCTGGGCAGGAAGCGGCCCTGGCCACTTAAGGGCCTCAATAGGGGCAAGGGCAGGCTTTCCATCCGAGGCCTTGCCTGCCCCAGTGTAAAATCGCTGTGTGGTTGGGATGGGTGGGAACCCAGAGGGAATCCCGTCCCTTCAATTTCACACTCCCCACCTCTGCCGCCGCCTAAGAACCCGCCAGTGGGGAAGCGTAAAATTCTGGCCCATGGTGAGTCTGCAACACATGCTAACACATTAAAAATATGTTCCTGCCAGTTGCCATCGAGAGCCATGACTCACCTTTAATCCACCAGCAACTTAATTCCCAACTTTCATCCCATCGTTGGGAAGCTGACATTTTGCCTCCTACACAATTAAGTGCCCGCCTTGGTTCCCATTCCCGGGATCTGCCCACAATTTCAGAAAGGCTGCTTGCACACGGTACTGGCAATGGGACAGTATTCCTTGGGGTGGAGCAGGCAAGGGGGAGTGAAAGGGACACAGAGAAAAACAAATTCAGAATGAGCTCTACTAACCATTGCACTAAAAATTGGATGTAAAAGGCAAGTCTTGTCACAGCTTGCAAACTCACCATGCAAGAAAAATAATAGGCTCACCTTCAATCAAGATGAACTTGTCTTTAAATGCACATCAATTTATGAAGCATCTGTCGTGATTCATAAGCTGATAAACTGATACTTCGTTAGGGATCTCAAATTACCGTGCAGTCTACTAAACTTTTTTCTCTGGTGCAACATGTTTGTTGTTGACGTCTTCATTAATACAGAGCTGTATATTTAAAAAGCTGTATCTTTACATCTGTGTCCCTCCCCAAACATTTTCAGTCTATTGTAGCTTATGTCTGTAAAATCAAAAGGCTTTTCCCTGCAGTGTGTGTACACAGGCATGAATATGTGGTGTATTAGGAACCAAAGGGGCTCAACATAGTTACCATATGTAGCCCATTCCTCGTTCCACAAATAGTCAAAATCACAGGACTAGTCACTCATTTGGCACTGTTAAAGCCTAGGTAAATAGAAATTAATTAATGACCCCTAAAAAAGGCTATTTTTCACATACATATGAATGATGTACTGATGGCTTTGTATTTTACATTTTTGCATATATCATAAATTTTGTTCAATCTAGTAGATTAGGAATACGGTTGCCAAATATTAGTTTTCTGCAGCAAGAAACGTTTATAATGCTTAGGTTTTTCTTTCGTTGCAACATTAATCAAGATATTGTCTACCTGTACTAGTGGCGTAGGTTGATGTTAAAGGTCCCATGGTACAACTTGAAGAGCAGCAGGGAGTTCTTCCATTGGTCTGACCAAAAAAAAGATTAACTGATCATTTGTCCAGTTATTGTTTGTGAAAATCTTACATGTGCAAATAGGCTGCCATGTTTACGTACTTAAGTGACTGTACTTCAAGGTAATTAGTTGTATGCAAAGAGCTTTAAGATGTTGCTGAGATACATAATAAGATGCTTTATAAATGACGGCTGTTTTGTTTTAATAGTACTCAGGATTTAAGAACAAATTGAAGCCTAGCAAAAGTATGTTTATATCAGACCTATCCTTCTGTTGATCTGACTGCATATCTGTACATAGTACATCAGCCAGAAAGCTTGAAGAGTAGCCGGTATTTCCTAAAGACCAAATACTGATCCAAAACCAGCTTGCCAAGTTGGCTTCCTTTCCACTGTACAGGAAATTTGTTCCAGTCACTGAAGGAGATGGGCACAGCTGCAGCTTCTGGTCAAGAGTGCAGCCTGGCTGACTCCTATACTCGTCCAGCCCTTCTGGGAGGAAGTCAGTGAAATGCAATACAGGGTGTTGAAAAAAGAGCTTGGGTCAACTGGCCTAGTTATTCATGTCAAATAAAAGTTAAATAAAATTTTGTCACTTTTAGAGGATTAGGGCAAATCACATTAGCTGTTCTTACATTACAGGGCCTGGCATTTGCCCAGCTTATTAAGTGGCAGTGCAGACTTATAGATAATCTGCTTGCAGCACATGTCATGAGGCTGGTAGCTCTTCTGATTATTGTTTCCTGATGCATAGCACAATTCCATCTGCCATACACACAATGAGACAGAGTAATGTCTAAAAGGAAGAGTAATTTCTCTATGACACATTTAAAATGAAAAATATTTGGGTTAGCAATAGTAAAGCACCACAAATCATAACTGAGTGTCCAGAAATTTGAGAAGTCAACAGTCAAACTCCCTGACGGCTCAGTGGATTTACCCAGTTTGCAACTAAGCCAGTTGGACCAGGAATTTTCCAGCATCAGTTCTCAGTTTGTGCTGAATTAGATCATTTTAACATAGGAACATAGAACTTAGAAGCAGAAATAGGCCATTCAGCCCTACGAGCCTGCCATTCAATAGGATCATGGCTGATCTGGTTGTGGTCTGAACTCCACTTCCCTGTCTGTCCCACATAACCTTTGACTCCCTTGCCTATCAAAAATCTGTCTCACTCAGCCTTGAATAAATTCAATGACCCAGCCTCCATTGCTTTCTAGGGAAGAGAATTCCACAGACTAACAACTCTAAGAGAAAAAAATTCTCCTCATCCGTCTTAGAAGGGAGACCTCTTATTTTTGCACTGTGTTCCCAAGTTCTAGATTCCGCCACAAGAA
This sequence comes from Cetorhinus maximus, assembly GCF_964194155.1. Classification (NCBI taxonomy): domain Eukaryota; kingdom Metazoa; phylum Chordata; class Chondrichthyes; order Lamniformes; family Cetorhinidae; genus Cetorhinus; species Cetorhinus maximus. The sequence goes on along the minus strand of NC_135879.1, from coordinate 100,942,634 downwards.
AAAACACCCTCCTGGTAACTACCTTATAAAGTCCGCTCAGGATCCTATATGTTTCGATATGATCACTTCTCATTCTTCTAAACTCCAATGGGTATAGGCTCAACCTGTCAACCTTCCTTCATAAGATAAGACCCTTCATTCCATGAATGGATCAAGTGAACCTTCTCTGTTTCTAGTGCATTTTAGGTGGGGAGGGTGAGAAGACCCTCAATGTCCTTAAGTTAAGGAAGGTCCTACTGGTGGAAGTGTGCACGTGGGTGAGGACAAAACCCTGATGACACCTTCAGTGAAATAACCTTCTTACAGTCACCTTCAAGGCTTGCGCGTGAAGAATAGCCATTTGAGTGAAGTATTGGAAGGGAGCTGATGCATGTGCAACTGTGCTATAACATGGGGGGAATATCCTCAGGGAGGGAAGCAGCGAGAGAAGAAAAGCGCTGAAGAAGGAGAGGAGTTTCAACATTGAAAACACCAGTAATGTCGATAGAGTTACTGGTGATCTTTGATGTGATCACTGGTTTTTAGTCTAGAAGAAGGAAAATAACCTTGCATTTATGTATCGCTTTTCACAACCTCAAAATCTCCCAAAGCGATTTGCAAGCAATGACGTACTTTTGCACTGTTGTCAATGCCCACACTTACTGAAGCTGAGATTTGTCATGATCAGGTGAGCACGATGTAAAGTGTAGAGCAAGACTGAGCACGTTAGGTAAGTCTGATTTTAATCTCCCATCTGATTGAAAATCACCAATTTTGACTTAATCCGAAAAGGGAATTCTGCAATGTGTCATCTGCTGCCAAAGCCAGACTTTGGTTTGGGCCAAGACACACCAATCAAAAGGACAGGAAAGAAAATGATTCTTATTTTGAGTCATGTCTCGCTTTATATGCTGTGCTGCTTATAAATGAGCTCAGCATTAGTTTCTAATTTCATTCTCCTTTTGCGCTCCATCGTGTAATTTTGTAAACTAAATTACAAAAGTAATAAAACCTGAACTTAGCCCCTGCTCTTTGATAGATTTTGACAACACGATTAGCACCAAAGTGCAGTATTTAATATATTGCAGAAGCAATAAGTAAAACAAAAAAAGCAGGACAGCATGATTCTAAAGTCCTGAAAGATAATCTGTACTTTTGTTTTTTAAAGTAAGAATGGGAGATCCTATGTAATCTCTGGCACACTTTCTACTCCTTTTCTCTTTTCTTTCCTGAAGGCATTGGCTTCGGGTTCAGTAATGTGTATGAGCAGTGACTGGCCACTGACAGTACCCTGGCCAAGTGGCCACTCTCCATGAAAGCATGGACAATGCAGTTTACTTTGACTTTGGAAGTGGTAGTGTAAAACAAGCAATATTGGCTAAGCCACCCATTTAAAAACCTCTCCTGATTGAGTGCGATGGAAACAAAGAGCAGAATTTTTCGCCTGGCGTGCGGGTGCGCACCTGACACACTTGAGTGTAAAGTAGCGCCCGATGATGTCGGGTGAGCATCCCGACATCTTTGCGCACTCACGCGATATTTCGATCGGCAGGCGCACGCCAGGATCGGCAGCGGGCCCACCAAAAATTAAGACGTCCATTAAGCTCATTAATGGCTCAGTTAACAGGAATTTTTCGCTGCTTTACGGTTGACGGGCAGCCGAATCGAATTTCTTTCCAGGTTTTAATATCGGTTTTTATTGATTTTAAATTCTTCAGCTCCCTGAGGCAGCTCCCTGCTTTCAGGGAGCTTTCCTTCCGTGGCCCCCAACCCCCACGCTGACTTCAGCGCTTGCCCTCCTCCCGCCCCCACCCCGACAGTGCTGAGCCTATCAGTGCATCTTTCACGTTGGCTGGCCGTTAATTGGCCAGCCAGTGTGAAATCGTGGCCGGGTCCAATCGTGGGCATCGGTCTGTTCCCTGGCCACTCCCAGTCCCGCTGACCGCAGCTGCCCGCCGATCCCAAAATCCCACCCAAAAAATCAGGAGAGGTGTTTAATGAGTGGCCGATCAGTATCTTTTGTTTTACACGATCACCTAAAGTTTAAAATTTCCCCCATTGAGTGTTGGGAACACCTTATTGAGGCAGGAATGTATGGAAGGGGTGTTCCTGGGGGGCCTTCTTCAGCGAAGCCAAAACAAGAAGGCAGCATAGTGTGAAAGCAGAATGAGACTCGCCTCTTTACAGTTTCTGCGTGAAATAATTAGAGGCTAAAGTGATTAGCGAACATCTCCTGAAGTACAAAAGACACAGTCTGCGTCAGTCAGTCTTTCAGTCAGTCTTTCATTCAGCCTTTTTTAAATTAAATCAAGAAGTTTGCAGGACAAGAGGAAAAGGAAAGACGGGTGAACGTGAGATATTGCCTGAAAATAAAGTGTTGTTGTCAACATTAGTGCCCACGCAGACATCTCTTCAGAAAGGAGCCATTCATTCCTGTTCGTAGGGCAAACTGCTGAACTCCAGTTTCTAGCAAAAACGAAAACTTATTGTTTTACCAATAAATCTCAACAAAAGTACTACAAATTTGCTCAGTAATTAAAGACCAATGGCACAAGCAACTGCTTTGTAGTTCTGATATTTGACTTAGAAATTAGTGTTACCTCTAACACGACAAATTGACCTGCATTTTCAGTTGCACTGAACTTGCTTTAAAGCAGACGTTCAAAGGATACTTTTATGGGGATGCCCATAACAAATGCAAAGTTATATGCAGTGGACGAGAAAACAGACCTTATTTAAGCTGTTCCTCCCTGTGTGTGACATACATGAATCTGGCACCTGAGCTGGTAAACAGCTGCTCACTAACTCAAAGAACACATGCTTAATGTAACCCTGTCCAAAACCAGCAGGCATCTGTATCCCAGTTTTAATTTACACAAGGAACTAGCACTGACTGTGTTAGCTTTCAGCTGTATAAACATGTTTTTCAGATTGACTGTCCAGCAGCTTCTTCTTCTTTGCTTCCTTTGCAGTTAGTGCGATTGGAACAGACTGAATAAAAGTGCACACATTTCAAACCCATTACACTGTATGGAGCTCTGCTTACAATTAACCTGCAAACTGCTTTTTGATCAGTGTATTTTGCCAATCCCTTGCAATAACTGACGCTATAAACTATACCCTGTTTAGACAGGTGACGACTTGTGTGTGACAGGACACACTCTTTATCAAATTCAATTTCAGAGCCTGTTGTGTGTGTCTGATGATACTAAATCATTCTCCAAACCATCCTCCATCCCTTCTTCTATCTACATAACCCCTCGATCAAGCACAAAGTCCCCGTACCTTACAACTTTCTTCAGAGGCTCTTCCAACTTCTCTTCTATCATTCCACGACTGACAAGTCTTTGTCAGGCACTGTTTTCCCCGTGCAATTATAGTGCATGTAACACGTCTCATTCCTTTCTTCTCACACCATTGTTTGGGGAGCAAAATGCTGAATTTACCTGAACAACATGCAATTGAGAATGCATTATGTCAAACACCAGTTACCACTTATCTTTGGTTATCTCCACCTATCACTGGCCCTCTATCCAGCTCTACCTGTCCCACCTCCTACTTAAACCAGCTTATATTTCACCTCTTTTCCATTTTTCCTTAGTTCTGTTGAAGAGTCATACGGACTCGAAACATTAACTGTGTTCCTCTCCGCAGATGCTGTCAGACCTGCTGAGTTTTTCCAGGTGTTTTTGTTTTTGTACCAGTTACCACTTATTGCTCAGGTTGTGATCTCCTCAACATTAGGGAAACCCATGGGTAGGATTTTCCCTTGTTCTTTTGGACTAAATGGGTGTCCCGAGCCCACACACGTGGAGAGCCAGGCCAGCGGAGCTATTGTCCTGAAGACAGCCTCCCAACTGGTCACCTCCACAATCATGTCCGATAAGGCCAGCGGATGCTGCAGGCCCAGTCAGAGGACTGGCAGCTCTAATGCTTGGGCAGCCCCACTGGGAGAGGTTGGCGATACTGAGGCAGGTCTGAGAATTGCAGGTCAACTCAAAATGGAGATGCCCTCCGAAGGGTAAAAATAATTAAACATTTTAGAGGAGGGAAGGCGGCAGGACCCACAGAATGGGGGGAAAGCCCTCCAGGGAATGGTTGGGGCAGTGGGGACGGCCTTTTCTTTTAGCCCGCTCTGACAGCCCAACCAGCCTGCCACAAGGAGGCTGGCTCCATTGAGCTGGTGGCCTCCACATCAGGAATGGGGTGCAGGGGGTGGGAGGTCAGGGAGGGGCACTTCACGGGTGGCAAAAGGCCATAAAACAGCCCTACTTGGGGCCTTAGTTACCTAAATTGGCTGACCAATTCCAAAGAGCAGGCAGCTGATCCACATCCCGGCCCACCCCCGGGAAATTTTCCCAATGGTGGGAATGCATCGGGAATGCACAGCTGGCCCCCCCAGTCTCCATGGAGCCAGGAAAATTTCATGCCGTATGCGGACTGGGTTTCCCAAACAAGTACGTTCATGGAAATTTCCCCCAAACACATGTGCCACGTCAACTTCCTTCTCCCGACTCCTCCTGGCTCTGGCCCCTTTGCCTTTGGCCTCTTATATTGTTTCAACAAAGCTGAATGCAAGCTTCAGGGAAAGCATCTTCTTCCTGGACACCCTGAAACCCTCGGAAACCTTTTTATAAAAAAAATTGTTTGAAGAAAGTGGAGGGAAACCATTTATTTTTAATGTCCACTCTGATCTTTTCTGTTCACAGCAGATGCCCTGGAGATCAGTCATTAATTTGTGAAAATTCCCGGGCCATCCTGGGGGGAGATTTTAAGACTTTCTTTCAGCGCATTGTGAACTGTTTTTAGAAACTCTCTGCATGTCAACGTCAGCCGTTCTAGACCGGATCTCTCTCACCCATTTTCCTTCCAATTTCTGATATTCCCTTTCCACTTCGTTGTTTCCATTATCGAGCTGCTTTACTCACTTTTAGTCAGGAACTCGTTGACAGCAGTAAGCGGATGATAGCAAGTCGGCAACCAATGGTAAAATAAACTCAGGCGAGATGGGAAGCTATTCTTCACTCACAAGTAAAAGTTAAGATGACCCCCATCTTTTGTAAACAGGTTTAAAACTTTGCTATGGCTAACATACAAAGGAATGCTTGTAATGCCTTTTCACAGCCTGACTATGATGACCTTTATATATCTTCCAGCAATTTCACATCTGCAGTTTTTTTTTAAAAACCATTCCAAAGCCATGAAATCCTTTATCTGCTTCTTTGAACTTATATTTGGGTTACTTGTCTGACAAATATTCCCCTCTCCCATCTCATCTTTGTTTTGCTGAGTCTTACCTTCCTTTTCTCAGGCTTGATGAGAGATCACTACCCAAACTGTTAGTTTTTCTCTTTCCAGCCGCTACAGATCTGCTAGGTATTAGCAGCAGGTTTAAATTTATTTTCCTATGTTAACCATCTAGCAGTGAGATTGATTTCTTCCAAAGACAGCACCAGGCCTCTATTTGTTGCAGGTTAACTCGAGTCACAGCACGAGATGAAAAGGATTTGGTGGACCTTCCACCCTTGCATAATAAAACCTCCAGCTATTAAGGCACGGAACCAATTTTCCTCCTGGACAGAATGGCAGTGCACCTTTGGTGGATTAGGACTTTGCCCAGCCCAGTCCTGCACCCCAATCCAGGCTTGTTCAAAACATTTTGCCAGGATTCCCATCTGTAATGCAGAGCCCGCCTCTCCTTGGATTATTGCACTATTGACAAGAAAGTGCAGTTTGTAACATCAATGCAAGGTGTTTGTAGTGCTCAGGATTGCTTTGGCAGGTATTATGGGAAATGTGTGTATTCCTGTCATACGCACATTTTTACAATATACCCTAGGAGGGTATAGGATATTTGAGCATATGCCTTAAATGCTTGATGCCGATTCTGGCAAAAAAAATTCCTTAAAATGGCATTGAGTGTAGTGACTTTCTACACATCGATCACTTAATTTCCATTTAAGATCTTTTACAAAGACACCAGCTGCAATAAGGACTTCCAAAGACACTGACGCATGTAAATTAAATTGCATACATACAATTTTAAACATGGGCAAAAGTTTACACCACCCACCCACACCACCCCTCCACCCCTCAGGGGTGGATTGGCAGCTGTTGGGCACCATGGCGGCATCACTGGCCTGTTTTTTATTCATTCATGGGCTGTGGGCATCGCTGGCTGGCTGGTATTGATTGTCCATCCCTAACTGCCCTTCCCTAACTGCCTGTCACCTATCCACCTTCACTGGGATCCTACCCACGGTGGGGGAAGCATTGGGCAGCCCGCTCAGCCATGGGCCAATTGAGGCACATAATTGGCCACTTAATAGTCTCCTCCTGCTGCCACTGGGGTTTTTCCCCCAGCTGGGGAGGCCAGCGCCAAGTGTCCAACTTGGCAGCCCTGTTGTGGGGCTGGGTGTCAACTGTTCAGCCATTTGATTGGCTGGCAGCTCTCGGAGGTGGGACCTCCTCCCTGCTACACAAAAATAAAACAAAACAAAAGGGAAAGAGGGTTTTGGACTACTTCTGAACAACTTCTAGCTGACCCCTTTAAGGGCAACCAGTAACAGGGATTCAGGAGATAGTCCAGGGCAGTGAAGATTGGCCCTTCTCTTGTGGAGCACGACCAAACACTGTTACTCTTTCTATCCCCACAAAGGAATGTTATGGTCTTCACTCAAGTGGGCCTCTTCAGTCTTCAGTCCAGGTTGGTTCTATCAGTATGGCCACTATTAAAACCCCACTCACTTGTTTTTGACACAAATGTTTTTAATTAGAATTAGTGGGGCTGAATTTCCATTGGAGTTTAACCCGTCTCCAGTCATTATTCCAGTGGGAAACCAGAGGAACCCATAGAGGAAGAGCAGAACAAGCCATTCCCACCATTTCCCTGGGGAAAGGTGCTGACTGTCTACTGGAGTTACAGCAGCAGACCAATTGAACTCCTACTGAGTTTCAGCAAATGCATTTGAACTGTTGGAATATTAGACATTTTCACCTTAACTAGACACCAGAATAGTTAAATTGTTCAGATGAAAACTGAAATTAAATAGATATATGTGTTCTTGGTAAAACATTTGTATGTACGTATGTATGTATCTATCTATATATATGTTCCATATATAAAACATTTTACAGCTATATAATGTGACTCTTTACAGAAACGCTTCAGATTTAATGAATTACACAAAGAAAGCTGGCTGTGAATAACACAAAAGGCATGTTCTTTTGCTTCACAAATGTTCAAGAAGTTGCAAATATAAAAGCGCGGATGAGGGAGTATCCTTTTTAACTTACTTTCAGAAAACATGGACCTTCTGTGTCGACTTTTGTTTTACTGAATCAGAGTTCAGGGTTTCTCTGCAGGTTTAAAAACTCTGGAGTGGTTCCTCCTTCTTTACCCATTGTGTACTCTTTTCAGAGAGCAGGTTTTCCCAGCAAGTCTGAGGTTAGTGAAGACCTGCCAGAATAATGTCTCAAGCTCACCAAAGTGAATGGGCAGTCTGAGACATGGAGAAGTGAGCACACTTATCAAAAGCATCTTGAAGGCAGCCACTAAATTATACACAAAGGCATTGTGCATTTCTGAGAATGGTGAACAGTGTGGGAGATAAGTCTGATTCCCTGTGAGTCCACATGCAAAATAGATTGGCATGAGAGATAATGTACAACTTACCAGAAAACTACTGGTGCTCTTGTTTTGATGCAAGAAACAATAGCTTCCAAACATGTTGAAATGATAACGAAGGATAAGTTCAATTCGCATGGGTTATTTTAAGATAAAATGGATGAGTTTGGTCCGTAGCCAGACTTCATTCATGAAACGTCTACCTGTTTCTCTTTCAACTCCTCAGTCTGTAGCCAAAGCATTCTTAGTGTCTCCACCAATGTAGTGTGCTCTGATTCTATAACAGGAAACATTGCTGTAATAGTGAAAATGCGGATTATACTTCTCACACACATTCTGTACAGATATTTGTCTCCATTTCTGAGGCAGGCTTCATCATCTCATACTTGTGGCATGATTGGGCCATGCTTAAAATAAAATAATCACAGTTAAACACTTCAGTGTTCAGGTAGCACTCGGCAAAGAAAAGTAAATTATCCTGATTCAGTAGAACACCACAGAGCATTCAGGGCGGGGGATACAGAGGTTCTTCAATAGTTGCTCTTGAGTGCTGAACAATAATACAATTAAGTTAGTCAGAAGAAAGAAGAATCCAGGCTAGACATTGCAAAATTCTGAAGCAACTTCTGGTGCTCAGAGTGTGCTGCTACATAATTGCTGACACTGTCATTAGCTCATAACAGCAAACAATGTATTACAATAAATGTTAAAATATAAAAGCTTAAATATTGAGAGTTAATTCCATATTCCTTATATTTACTTGAATTATTGAGAGACATTTTATGGTACCTGCTCACCAGTTTGAAGGGGAGTTGGGGCTAATGAACTGCAGTGCATGACCTGCAAGCTGCCTACCCGCCTGCCACGATCTGTCTCCCATTTTACAGGTTAGTGGAGGTGGGGGTGGGGTGTGTGTGGGGGGGGTGGGGTGTTGCACAGAGAGGCGTCAGGCAGCCTGCTTGCCCTTGGGCCTATTGAACTCCTTTAGTGGTCAATTAATGCCCAATTAAGTACCTCACCCACTCTTGCCGCCATACTATGTGAAGAGAGCCAAGCCAGGTGCACCCACAACCCACAAGGTCATACCCCCCTTTAATCCTCCCCTCGGCCTCTCAGACCCAGCACCGTTACCAAATACCCCCCCACACCCGCTCTCTCCCCCCCCCGCGCCCCCTGCGCGCCCCCCCCCCCCACCCCTTTCACTCGAGTCTGCCAGATACCCCGGACTTACCTGAAGTTTGGCACCTATAACCTCTTCTTCAGGACTGCCTGTAGTCCCAGCAGTGGCTACCGATTGGCCGGCAGCTTTCTAAGGCAGGTCTTCCTCCCCACATGAGGGTTGAGGTTTCGACCTTAGGCAATTAATGCCCATAGAGTGTTAAATGGCTGCAGGGCAGCCAGGATTGGTTACGATATGTTTCCCATCGACTCTTCGAGTAGCAGGGACAGAAAGCCCTGCCATCTGAAAAATCCTGCCCATTGCCTCCAAAACCAATTTTTATGGGAGATAATATGAACTTTGAGCAAGTTAATTTAATCCAAAATTGTAAATTAATGTGCTCAGTAGCACAGTGTGTTTATTGAAAAATTCTTTATTTGTCACTCACAGTCTGGTTGTTATAACATACTCCTGTGGCACAGTGGGATGGATGGCTTTGTTTTCAATGTATAGTGAATATGTGATTCAGTAATAGAATGAGACATGTTGATCATAATAGTACATAGTGTAGCCCATGAAGAAATTGAAAAGTTAATGGTTCTTCGAATGCTGCGTTTGTAAAATGGTATATCTTTTGCTCCCATTGACTACAGCGTTCTGCTTTCAAGGCCAAGTCACTGGTAATGAACAATAAGATCAATTCAGACTTTAGGTTTGGGCTTTGGAAACCCTCAAATTTCAATACTTTGTCTGACTTTAAGAAACCAGCAAGCAACAAAACCACCCTTGGGCTTCACGTGTGACCTTACGTGTGTCAGCAACAGCATAAACATAATGAGAACATTTCTAGTGAAATTATTAAACCCTTACCTTTCAAAGTGCTTTCATAATCTTGCTAGAAATAATGAACAAAGGCGATCTTCACACTCTTATTTACAATGGAAAGCTTCCCCAGTGTGTGCTCCACAGTGCCTACTACAGTACACTATGTTAGGAATGAACTAAAAAACTAACCTCATTTGAAAGACTTGATGTCAATTAGTTTTGTATTATTTTTCATCTCTCTGCATTTTAATCTTTGTATCCATTTATTTCACATTTCTCTTCTCCATGTTGTGCTTGGTGCTGTCTTCCCTGGCCTCATTTTCGTTGTGGTTCTACTTCTTGCTCTCCGGCATACTGCCACCCCTACCTCTATTCCAGTCTTTGGACCTAAGGAATAATATTTATTGGATATATGACTTTTCAGCAGCATCTTCCAACAAGAGTATTCCGTGCCATTTTGTAAAACCAGCAATTAAAAATTGCTGTAAAAAACCAACAAAAATTAAAAAGTAAACAAATTCCAAATCTGAACATAATTAAGGAAATAAAGATGTCAACTTACTATGGGTTTTGGTAGCTGGTTCATCAATATTCGTTTGATAAACTGTCCTATTGATCTATATAAGAACTTTGAAAGTACAAACCAGTGTTATATTAAAATTACTGAATGGGCTGCATAATTCCATTTTAAATTCGATTAAAAAGTACTATATCATGTTATCTTCATGAAAAAGTCCATAAGAAAAGCTTTCAATATTTAGCTGCAGTACCTGCTGTGCCTGTAGGCGGCATTGTAATAGGGTTCTTTTTCCATGTTAAAAATCACGTAACGTTATCTCCGAAACCAACAGAATATATTGAGACATTGGAAATTTCTCCCAAAGTTTTCCTGATTGGCCTCTGTAATGTTGGTGAATGATCATCAGGAACCCCAGATAGAAAAGTAAATGGGACTTCAGTTTATGTTCTGCTAAAGTTATGGCGGAGAATTTGTGAGGGAATTTCCAGAGATTGAGTCTGTATGTTATTACAGGCACTGGTCACCATGTGTCACTGTAAAGCAACTTAAATTTGTGCCAGCCAGCAGCCATGTTGGAATAGGTGAGCGAGGAATGTATGTAGCGAAGATTAAAAACAAATGTTAATTGTTTGTACCATAATTTGTTTCCCATATATACACGCCTCTGAGACGTCCATCCCAACGAGCTAGCTATTTTTTTAACTGTCAAAATGCATCGTCCCAGGCTAATTGCTCATTGTTCCTTCAGCCATTGTTCCTGCAGCACCCTGAACAACCTGCAGGGCTGCCTGACCAAAGGCCTTTATAGTTTACCCACTACACTTAACATCTCAAATAACTTATACCATTGTCCAGCAGTGGACAGCCTCTGTGCTCACTGCAGACTCTGATATGTCTATTCCTAGTTGCAACTGGCAGCTTCTCTGTCCCCTACTCCTCCGGTTATTAAGGTTCTTTGGCCTCACTCATTCAATGTTGTTTGCCTTAACCACCCTCATCCCCAACTCCCCAGCCACAACCTGAGCAGCAACTCTGTCCAATACTTTCCCTCCTTTTGTTCAGATCTCTCATGAATCCATGCCTCCTGTTCAACCATTTGAAGTGCATTTCTTCTTCCACCTCTTACTGAACAGCATTTTGCCAAAACCACCTGCTCCATGGAGCAGTATTCCATGTTTATTTTGTTTCCTCATCGACATGCAATATAATCATCAACCTACTCACTAAATAGCATGTCAGCTCTCACCTATCTACCCCCACAGACCTCTCTCACTTCCCCCGCCACCCCTCTCCACAGAGCAACATCCTGGCCCATGCTCTGAGATACAGACTGAACCCACCCCATAGTGAGCAGCATTGTGCTCCTTGCCCCCTCCCCCCATCCATTAAATCCCCCTAAGCATCATTGAGAGCGCTTGACTTGCTATCTCTATTGAGCAGCAGATTTCATCCTTTGCAGCCTAGATTCCCTTCTACTAATCATCCAAACATCTTCCCACGTCTCCTCCTGTAGCTCTCCTCCTGCGCTCACCCCTTCCTTTTCCCCCCCTCACCCATCCAAGTCCAATCATTATCGATTGTCTTGGCACTGGACCTCTTCATGTCGCTACTCCAACCCACTCTTCCATTAACCCCTCCTCCACCTGTCTTCCCCTTTTCCCCATACTCTTCCTCATCTCCACTGCTTCTCACATGCTTCCTTTCCATCCCCTCCCTTCTCCCACCTCCTGTCTCCTCCTATCCTGCCTCGTCTCTCTCTCTCCCCTCCCTACTTGTACGTCCTCTTCTCCATCTCCAATCTTGCTTAACTACTGCAGTCTTGACTCTGTGAAATGCCATAAGAGATTGGCTATTCATATTGCATATACATTCCTGATCTATCTAAACAAAGGTAGAATTCTAAAGCACAATAGGCTTCTATTGGAATTTGTGAATGCAGGATCAAAACACATTCTAGACGGCATCTGTTAATCAGTTAGGTTTATGTGTTGCATTAAAGTCACTTTCGACAGAAACTCAGCATGTTGCATAATTGCATAATTGTTCTGGTTGAATGAGGTAAGTATTTAAAACATTTGTAGGGAACTTGTGAGCCAGACATAAGACACTCGGGGCTTCAATACTCAGATTGATGCCTTGTCTAAAAGTCATATTATGCAGCAGAAACCTATCATGTTTTATAATTACGCCAGTGTTCCACCGCAGAAATCTATCATGCTTTATAATTATACTATTGTTCTTCTTGGGTGAGGTAAGTACTTAAAAACTTGACAACATTAACACAGTTCACACTTGGGACTTGAACAGGCTGGTGTAATTCAATTAGGTTCACCTTGTATAAAAATCATATGTAACAGGAACCCTGTGTCTTCTGACACAGACAGCGTCAACATCAAATCTGGCCCTAAGTATAAATGCTTTGCAAACATTCATTATTTTTTCCCATATGACAATCATTTACAATTTACAGGTTTAGGAGCAAAGAACGGGCGGAGTGGAACTAGCCAAGTTGCTCTCGTAGAGAGCCAGCATGGACACAATGAGCCAAATGGCCTCCTTTTGTGCTGCAACCATTCTATGGTTCTATGTTACAAGCACAGCTCTGTGTGTTCTCATGTAACAGTGCACAATCATTTCTAAAATATAAACTACAACATGCATAAGTGCCTCAGTGGAACAGTGCACAAAGTGCAATGCCATGGAAGGGCAGATGTGTGTGTTTTTTATTCATTCACGGGATGTGGGCATTGCTGGCTAGGCCAGCATTTATTGCCCATCCCTAATTGCCCTTGTTTAGAGGGCATTTAAGAGTCAACTACATTGCTGTGGGTCTAGAGTCACATGTAGACCAGACCAGCAGATTTTCTTCCCTAAAGGACATTAGTGAACTAGATGGGTTTTTACAACCATCGACAATGGTTGCGTGATCATCATTAGACTTTTAATTTCATATTTTTATTGAATTCAAATTCCACCATCTGCCGTAGCAGGACTCGAACCCCAGTCCCCAGAGAAATACCCTAGGTCTCCAATGACAATATCACTACCGCCATCGCCTCCCCTTAGAGTTTCACACTATTAAGTTCTTAGTCTCAGTCATATTACTGTGTAGACTATAACAAATATCAAAGGCCCTCATTTCCCAGCCATGTTGGAATATGCCCTAGTGGCCTGTTTAAACATTACATTGATGAAGACCCAAGTACTGGCTGTCTCCCTTTCAGTCCTAGTTCTTTATGAGACCTCTTTATATATAGTTGCTTAACCTCCACACTTCTTCTCAGTTGCGTAACCTCATACATCAATTCCTTTATTCTCTCTTTATGCAGAGTGCCTTAGGTTGATTCTCCTGGGTCTGATTTCATTATTTTATTACTCAGACACTATTCCATTGACAATATTAGCACTTACAGAGAATGTACAGCACAGGAACAGGCTATTCATCCCAACTGTGCTGGTTTTTCTACTCCATGCAAAACTCCTTCCATTCTACCCAACTGATCTCCCTGTTCCTTCTCCTCTTATGTGTTTGTCTAGATTCCTTTCTCAAAGCATTTAAGTTACTTGTCTCAACTGCTTTTCGTAATCCTGCATTGCACATTCTCAGCACTCCCCGAGTAAAGAAATTTCTCCTTATTAGATTTATATTCATAGACTACGAATACAGACAATGGTATGTTGGCCTTCATTGCAAGAGGACTTGAATACAGGAGCAAGGATGTCTTATTGCAGCTGTACAGGGCCTTAGTGAGATCACAACTGGAGCATTGTGCGCAGTTTTGGTTTCCTTACCTAAGTGTAGTAATTATAGTTTTGGGAAATGTAGGACTGTATCTTTAAGAATAATCCTGTGGTGTAAGATCACATGATCTGTGTAAACCAATGAGTGAGCAGCACGGGGAACGTCTGCAGAACAGTTCTTCTTTAGTTATGGAGTTTGAAGCATGTGTGCAGTTGGTATTGCTGTCTTGTAAATAAAGTTAAATGTTTCCACTAAGAAAAGCTGTCTGAAGCTCAACTCTATAACAGAAAGGACATACTTGCCATAGAGGGAGTTCAGCGAAGGCAGGATTGTGGTCTGAGAGATTGGGCAGACTAGGCCTATATTCGCTTGAGTATAGAAGAATGAGAGGGGATCTCATTGAAACGTATAAAATTCTGACAGGGATGGACAGACTGGATGCGGAAATGATATTTTCTCTGGCTGGGGGGTCTAGAACAAGGGGTCACAGTCTCAGGATATGGGATAGACCATTTAGGACTGAGATGAGGAGAAACTTCTTCACTCAGAGGGTGGTGAACCTGTGGAATTCTCTACCACAGAAGGCTGTGGATGCCAAGTCACTGAATATATTTAAGAATGAAATAGATTCCTGGACTCTAAAGGCATCAAGGGTATGGGGAGAGTGCGGGAGTACGGTGTTGAGATCAGCCATGATAATTTTAAATGGCGGAGCAGGCTCAAAGGGCTGAAAGACCTAATCCTGCTCCCGTTTTCTATGTTTCTATGAATGTTAATAATTTCATTTATACACCATATGACAAATGAAGAGGTACTTGAAATTGCAAGAGCAAAAAGAACTCTAAAAAGTGACATCCAGAAAAGTAAATGGCATTATTTTGGCCATTTGTTCAGAGCTGAAAGGCTACAGAGATCTCTTCTAGAGGGCAGGGTGGAGGGCAACAGAGAGAGGGGTTGATCTAGGCGTAGTTGAATGATGGATGTCATAGAGCAGTTGCAGGCGAGCTACAGTGAATGTGTGAGGATGGCACAAGACAGACGAGCGTGGCATACTGTGACAGCAGATTTCCTGATACGAGTGGCTGCAAGAAACATGAGTAACTATCTTGTATTATGGATTCTAGTTTTGGAAACCTTCTCTCCATATCTACTTTGTCCATCCCATTCATAATATTAAAGATCTCTGCCACATCACCTTTAATTTTTCACTTTTCTAAAGAAAAATGCCCCAACCTATTCAATCTCCTTCAATAGCTGTAATCTCTCAGCTCTGTGACCATCCTTATAAATCCTCAGTGCTTCAATGTCCTTTTTAAGTACGGAGATCAGAACAATGCACAGTATGGCCTGTCCAGGGTCTTGTATAAGCCGAACATAACTTCAGTACTTTTGATTTCTAGACCCCTAGAAATAAATCCAAATGCTTTGTTAGCATTTTTAGTTACTTTATTTACCTGCAATCCTGCTTTTAATAATATGTTCATCTGTATTCCTCAGTTCCTTAGCTCTTCTACCTTATTCAGTTTCTTATTTTCTACAGCATTGGTGATGTTTTTCATTTTCCTAGCAAAGTGCAACACCTCACATTTATTTATGTTAAACTTCATTTACCACTTAATTGCCCAGTATGCAAGTTTCTGAATGTCTTCTTGTATTATGTTGTGTCCTCCATCAGTGTTAACTATACCACCCTGCAAGCCCTACTCCCCCTGCAAGTTTGGTATCATCTGCAAATTTTTATATTGAGTTACTTGTTCCTATGTCAAAATGGGTAACGTAAACTATGAATAACAGTGGTTCCAGCACTAATCCTGGTGGAACACTTCTCTCTGCCATACTCCTCCAATCTGAATAACTACCCTTTACCACCAACCCCCTGCTTTCTATTTTTTAGCCAAGTTTCTCTCAATTCAGCTATTTGGCCTCTGATTCCACATGCCCTCACCTTTGTCTTAAGCCTATTATGTGGTACCTTAACAACTCCTCCTCCATCTCCTCCAATCTTACTCTTACAGCTAAAGAAATTTTTCTTTTATTCTCTTAGATTCATTGCAAAACAACTATTTGTTTCATTATTTTTAACATGAATAGGTAGGCCTCCCAGCAGCTGGGGGTGGTGGGGGGGGTGCAACAATTCAGAAGTTTGCCTTTGGGAATGACAGTTCGCTAGAATAAAATTCCCACTGGCAGCCATGCATACAACCAATCAGGAGCGAAAGCAGGAAAATACTGTATAAACTACACAAATCAATCAACACCTATGGAGACTGGACAGTCAATATTTCTTTGTTGATGCATTCCATCAGAACTGAAAAATAAAAGATGGACAAACATATTAATAATTTCAGAAAAAGCTTGTACAGCCTGGTTCCTCACTGGAGATGACCTGTGTATTTTTTAGGGCCAATGCTGTTGAGCTTCTTAACATAAGAGGCCTTCGAGAGAGAGGGGCAATATATAGAAATACAGACAATCACACGCAACACTAACAACATCTTGTATTTATATAGTTCTTTTAACATAATAAAACATCATCAGGCATTTCATAGGACTGTTATAATGCAAAATTTGACATCAAAGCACATATGGCAATAATAATGCAGGAGACCATAGGTTTTGTCAAAGAGTTAGGTTTTAAGGAGCATCTTAAAAGAGGAAAAAGAGGCAGACAGGTTAGGGAGAGAATTTCAGAGCTGAAGGTACAATGGTGGGGCAAATAAAGTTGGGGATGCCGATGAGGCCAGAATTAGAGGAGTGCAGATATCTCAGAGGGTTGTGGGGCTGGAGGACATTAAAAAGATTTATTAATTTCAGATTTATTAATTAATTTAATTTGAATTCCACCATCTGCCACAGTAGGATTTGAACTTGTGCCTCCAGAGCATTTGCCTGGGCTAGTGTTTGGAATGGCTTTTGTGAGTAGGAGGGAAGGACAACATTTGTGAAGGAGAATGCTTGGAAAATTAGAGTGTGGCAGTTGGCACCTGAAAGTGTTATACCACTCACTTTTCCCACCCTCCTGAGGTCCTGACATCCTCTTGCTGCACTGTCTCCAGATTGGAGGGGCCACACATACTGCTGACTCCCTCGGCTACTGCCATCCACAGCTGTTGGGTTGGAGAGGCTGTACTCTTCCTCCCATCCTTGAGCGCTCGCCTCACTGCAGTCTCTCAAATCTTGCCGCAAGACTTCCAGAGTTAGCGACCCGGGAGCAGCCTTCCCAGGTCACCTTTCCATCCCTGTGGTTGCTGCGGCTTCAAAAATCCATAATCAGCTGAGGGCCAATGTAACACTTGTCGATGTCCCTTTAATCACCAAAAGTAATGGTGTGGGAGTGGGAAGAGAAACCACTGCAGATGATTCTCTGGCTACGACTTGATAGATAAGAATGGAACCAGGCAAGTGCAGTCACACCCCAACTGGGCAATGCTGGAGACAGGTTGGAGTAGCATGGTTTGGTTAACCATGTGGGTGCGGATAAGGACGAGGATGGGTAGTTTACCTTCGTCACAAGAACTCTCAGGGAACTAACTGTTGGATGATATATATTATTTCAGTTAAGTAATAGAAAGAAACATTAAAGAAGTTTTTAAAAACTGATTCAATATCTGTGAATAGGTGAGGTGCTGACAGACCTAAGGAAAATGAGAGAAATGGAAAATTTGGAGATCAGAATAGAAATGGAAACGGGTTTCAAATAGAAAGGTTTATTTTTTCCAAACAGAGTGGGCTTACCAGCTTCAGAAAGAAAAGAACAGGTCAACAGGGAAGGTGCAGATTCCACCCCCACCCGCCAAACTCCCAGTCTTCATTATATTCTGATGGAGGGGCACCATCACCTCCAGTCTGCCAGTTTGTCATCCATGCTCCCTTTGGACACTGACAAGCCCAATCCCACATCACCAGCAAATGTAGCCACAAAGAAAATGACTATGGAACATGTGGAAGCCATTATCTTGAACCGAGGGAGCCTCGGAGAAAATGAAGTATTGTTTCTCAAGCTCAGGAATAGTGTTCCAGGGCGTGAATTG
Source organism: Cetorhinus maximus (assembly GCF_964194155.1). Classification (NCBI taxonomy): domain Eukaryota; kingdom Metazoa; phylum Chordata; class Chondrichthyes; order Lamniformes; family Cetorhinidae; genus Cetorhinus; species Cetorhinus maximus. Next base: position 100,924,751 of record NC_135879.1, on the reverse strand, counting down.
TTGCTAAAAAGGGCCTTTGCTTTTCCAGTGCCAATGTTGTTGAGGTTCTTTGAACCTACGAAAGAGGCCAAAGACTGAGAGATCAGTGTGCAAATGGGAGGAGGAGTTAAAGTGGTGAACCACAGGGAGTTCAGGGTCCCACTTGCAGACAGTGTTTGCCAAAGCAGTTGCCTAATCTGCATTTGTTCTCATTGCACAGGAAGCCTTCATGGGAAGAAAAGATGAAAAGTGGGTGTGATTAAAGAGTGAATGAATGTATCTCAGAGGGAATAACCCCTCCACAGAGCGGGGGTGAACATTTGTTTGGTAGGAAGTACTGTCGGAAATGATGGAAGATGACCTAGCCAATATAGAGGTCATTGGTGTGGAGAATGAGTCATGGTTGTGAAAGGAAGGGGATGGTGATAAGGTCAAAAGTACAAAAAGTGAAATGGACCTGGTCAAAGGCCCTTTTGACAATCATCACCACCAGTTTCCCTGAATAGTATTGTGTTCTTGTACTATTCACTTATATAGGATGTCCCTTTGTAGATTTCTGAATGCTTAACTTAGGAATGTGAAGGTACAAATGTAAATTGTGACAAGTGTCTCTAAATAATACTTCTTATTCCTCATTACAACAGTCTGCGTACCCAAATGATGTTTGTCATTTACAGAAGTGCAAATGTTTGAGTACAGTTTGTGCAGCAAAAAATTATCTAGTTCACTTTATTCTTTTTATAATACCATAAATAAAAAGCTATTCAAGCATGCTCATAGTTTTGTTTTGTCTAAGTACTCATGTGTCCTGTCAGAAGTACAGTTTAGTGTTTCCTCAGCACATCTTTAGGCAGGAAATCTGTCATTATGCAGACACATTATCCTCCCAACTGGAAATTGGAAAAGGTGGTGATAATAAGCTCTCATGATACAATTAAATAAACTGCTCTTATTCTCTAATAGCTCTTTTCACACATTGTCACATTGTCTATATCAGCATTTTGTCATCTGCTGCACAAACAGTGGGACTGTCTCAGTTTACCAGTGGTGGCCAACTCTAAAGCTCTCTTAAAGCGTCAGAGACTTCTAGGATTAGTCCAATGTATATAGAAAATTTCTGCAGTGCAAACCATTCCAAGCAATGTGTATTGGTGAAAAGGTTCACTGCAGGCGCCATGGCTTCAATGCTAATCTGGAATGAAGATACTATAGTGGAAATACATTCCCGGGACAACACTGCAATGATTGTATCATTAGCATCTAGTAAAGGTTCAAAGTCATTCTAAAAGCCATGCTAAGTCAACAAAATTCAACTCAATTCAAACAGCTTAATAGGGAACTAGAATACAGCAGACTCCTGTGGTGCACTGAATAGAAAGCAGCAGGCCCATTCACTAAGATCAAAATGAACTATTGAACAAAAAGATCCATTTGGGTCAAGATCACTTTTCCTAATGTCTATATATAATTTGTATTGTCATGGACTTCTCCAAATTTATTTACCGAGATTGTAAAATATGATCACATTTCCAAAGAATAAGATAGTCTGTTTTGATTTGTAGTCCTATAGATGTGAAATATTCATAATGCTTACTGGGTACTTTTGGTGAATAATTGATTCGTTTTTGTCTTTACCAGCTTTATCAATTCAAATTGTTTCTAAAGTAGATAAGCAAAGCAATGCACATTGTCGCAGGAAATTAAAGAATGCCAATAATGGAATGCCCAATAGCAAAGAAAAGACATTAGTTGTAAAATTCTACTTTTGATGTATACATGGTGACAAGGACTGCACCCTCATGATAGCGTGGATACCCGCAGAATACAACAGAACACGGTGAATCGCAGCACACGCTCTGACAAATACATCAAGGCTCTTTCCGAGCAACCAGGCCGGGAAATGATTGCTACAGCAACCCAGTGGTCTGCTTGATGATGTTTCTCATATGTGACATCATCCTCTGGCGAGTTGGTACCTGCAGGACCCTTTCTCCCTTAGCCCAGTCATGCCCAGTGACTCATCACATGCAGATTCTGCCTCTAAGCTACCTTTAACTTACCCACAGCGCCAGTCACCCAGCTCGTGCTGCGAGTGTGAGATCGAGTGATGATGTCTCATCAACATCAGCCTCTTGTTCCATTTGGACTTCATGCTCATGCACCAGTGCCTGACCAGGTGACAGTTCTTGAATATCTAAAAGGAGAAAGGCACACAGGTGGATTGTGGTGAGGGATGGAGGGAAAAGCAAAAGGTGCATGCTTACACCATCTGCAACTTGTAGATCAGAAGAGATTGTGGGAGAAGGGGAAATGGGATGTGAGAAAATGGATTAGATAGGATCATATTGTCATCTTCTATGGTTTCAGCCCCACCACTGGCCATGGTCCCAGTCATGGTCACTCCAATGATGAAGTGCACCATCTCCTTCATGGAGTAAGGACATGCAACCATGCCTGTCCCCTACTGGTTAGGTTAGCTGCCTCCTTGTCCAGAAAGGGAGGTGTATGTCAATGAGTGTGGTGCACTATGTTGGGTGATGTGCCTGTCATAGTTGAAAAGCTGACAGTGTATACAAGCTGAGAGATGTGGGTGTGAGGCTTGTAGAAGTAGTAAGTGTGCAAGGGTGAGGTGAGACTGTGATTTTGGTTCTGCTTAACAGGGAATGTTGGTAGGTGAGTGAAGGGGGCTGGCGAATTGAGCATGTGTGAGACAAGAGACTCATTTGTAAGAATACGGCATTTGAAGATGCATTCACTGGCCTTAACCAACTGTGTGAGGTCATTAAACTTCTTCATGCACTGCATCCAGGTGCTGGGGCAAATCTGCTCACATTGATAACAAAGGCTATCTTATCCCACTCTTGTTTGTCTTGAGGTCCTCTTAGCCCCCCTGTGGATAGAGGACTTCTCTTCCTGTCTATCTCCTACACCAAGCCCTTCAGTATTGTGCCAGAGAACCTCGGAGCACACTATCTGCCCTGTTGCGCCTTTTTCAACCTTCTTGAAGATGAGACGGCCTTCCCCAGCCCTCTCAGAGCTAGGTGCACAATGTTTGTGTGCTACCTGCATCATAATGAACGGGCACAGCTTAATCACGCATCATGAACTCGGTGCCCATTTTCAAACCTTATCTAATTTTCCCCCCACCATTCTTACAAAAGCATTGGCCACCTTTTTTCATCAATGGTGCAAGTCACAATCTTGGCATGGACCCAAAAGGTGGACCCCACAATTGTATTCCTGACACCAGTACGGCTCTTTTCACTGGACATAGTGGCCAACAAGGATCTACTGGCTGTCTGAGAGACCAAGGATGTGGAATCCCCTGGATTTGGGAATTCCCATCCCTCCCTCCACCAGGTCTATGTCAATGGCATCATGCGCTGAGCTTCAGGTAATTCCGCTGCTATTACAGCAGGAATTCAGCAGAGCAGAAAGACTAAGGATTTTCAGCCCCATAATTTGCGGTATCAACCATTCACTTACAATACTGAGTTAATATACACATGCTATAGCCAAATTGAATCACATATAAAGATGTATTTGACAATAGGTGTATCTGGATGGGAAGACTGGACTGGATTTTACCAGCCCTCTAGGTATGGGCTGGAAAGTTGGGGTGGGGGGTGCGGGGAAAGCCTGTAAAATGATGAGTGAAGACAGAAGGTGGAGTCCCTATCGTCTTCCCTCCATCTTGGCATTCTGCCCGTGACAGGGAAGTTGAAGGACAGCCCTGCAGCCCAATTGTGCCACTTAAGATGCCAATTGTGACATTTAAAAGACCAATGAAGGGCTTCTTCCTACTATCACTGCCATTTTACCAGCAGTGAGTGGTCTCTCCGGCACGTGAGGACCCAGGTGAAACCTGGTGGCCTCCCTGTGGCCCTCCAAATCGGGCTCTCTTTGGCCCTTCAGCAGCAATGGCTGCACCCACAGCAAACCCCGCCCTCACCAACCTTCCAGCGCCACACCACCCCACCACCCACCTCACCAGGGACTGCCTGACTGGCCCAAAGTCCCCCAACTCCACTCACCTTGGCTCACCGTTGCGTCTCCTGGCCGCTGCTCCCAGTGACGCTGAAGAGCTACTGGCCTTCTGATTGGCTGGCAGCTCTCAAACTTGGGCTCCTGTCTTTTAAAGGGACAGGAATATGACAACAATTAATTAGCTGCACGGTGGGTCTAATTGTGACTGGGGGTCTGTCAAATGTTCAAGGCAGAGTTGCCCCTAGCTTTCCAGCCTTGTGATCAGCACCCCCACCCCCCCCTGCCCATGCACTCCCCCTACTGCCCTGACAAAACCCAGCCCACTGTGTGCAGACGTGGATATGAGGATACTGAGAAAGATCAAAGAAGATCAATAGGAATGATTCAAGTTATGAGAAAAGAAAGAAGAAAGAATTTAGCTTTGTCTAGCATCTTTCGCAACCCCAGGATATTCCAGTGCTTCCAGCCAATTAATTAGTTTTGAATTATAAACACTGTTGTTATTCAGGGAAGTTAAGAAGCGAGACTCACTGAATTCAATTTGTTTTCAACAGATGGATAATGACATGACACAATTTTTAAAATTCCGAGTAGATGGATAATATTGCTAATAGTAATGGAAATGCATGCTTTTTACGAAGAGTTATAGAGCTGAAGAAAATTACTCATGTTTAAGTGGAGCTTGAGGTTAGAAGAGTTTGTTCGGAGAGTTGTGGATATTTCGAATAGACTCTGAGCTCGTACAGTCAATGTTGTGTCAGTTAACATCTTAGAAAGAGCTAGAGGTTGAGACATCTTGATTGCTATTAGTTTCAGGGGATGACTTAGGTCTGGAGAAATGGAGGAGGAGGAGGAGGAGGAGGAGAGGTCCCTAATCTATTAATGATCCAGTCAATTGCAGTTATTGCCCTTCATTTGTGGGTTGTAATTGCTAAGGGAATAGTTTGTAATGAGAGAGCTAGCCTCAGAATCATTAATATTGCTCCAGTTCCTGGTACAGGTAGAACATCTAAAGGAACAGGAGAGCAGCTGTTTGCAGCTAGCGGCCAGAATGCTTCAACTTGCTTATTGTGGGGAAACCTCATCCTAGACTTGGGATCTGCAAGTAGATTTTCAGAAAATATAGGTAAATGTCTGCCTTTCAGAATTCAATAATATAAAAAAGATTTTGATGATTCCTGTGCATGAAAGATCAAAACAAGAAATCCAATTGCTGATCTAGGATGTATCATGTTGGATGAGGGAACATAAGACCATAAAACATAGAAGCAGAAGTAGGCAATTCAGCCCATCAAGTCTGTTCCGCAATTCATTGAGATCTTGGCTGATCTGATAATCCTCAACTCCACTTTCCTGCCTTTTCCCCATAACCCTTGATTCTCTTACTGATTAAAAATCTATCTCAGCCTTGAATATACTTAACGACCCAGCCTCTACAGCCCTCTGCGGTAAAGAATTCCACAGATTAACTACCCTCTGAGAGAAGAAATTCCTCCTCATCTCTGTCTTAAACGGGCACCCCCTTACTCTGGTCCTAGACTCTCCCACAAGGGAAAGCAGCCTCTCAGATTCTACCCTGTCAAGCCCTCGAAGAATCCTATGGCCAGAATCTTCGGGTTGGCAAGTGGGGTCAGGCTCTGCTCAGCGTAAAATGACACGTGATGACGTCGGGCGTGCGTCCCAACGTCACTGCACGTCATTCCGATCTTCAGTTCGGCAGGCATGCAGTGGAGTCGTTTGCCGAACTGTCAAAGGCCTATTAAGGCCATTTAAAAACTAATTAAAGTTATTAACTGAGCTGCCCATCTAACCTTAAGGTTGGCGGACAGGCGAAGAGCCCAGGCGGCCTTCGTATTTATCATGAAACCTCATCCACGGGCGGGATGAGGTTTCATGAAGGGTTTATTAATTAAATAAATTTTTAAATTAAAGTTCATTGACATCTCTCAGCTCATGTGACACTGTCACATGAGGGCACATGTCTTAAATTTTTTTTTTCCTCTTTATTAAAGTTTTTGAAAATCAAACTAATCTCCCTGAGGCAGCTCCATGCCTCAAGGAGATTTCTGCACTCTTTTGCGCACATGCACGAAAGAGCGCAGGCCCCGACTCAGCCTCCTCCCCCCGCCCGTATAGAGAGCGCTCAGCGCTTCTGGGTGTGCATCACGCTGGGAGGGACTTAATTGGCCCACCTACGCAAAATGGCGGCGTGCAGCCGATCATGGACGACGATCGGCTATGCACCCTCCTGTGCCCGCTCCCACCCAGCCCCCCCTAATGGGGAGAAAATTCTCCCCATAAGATTCTTAGAGGGTTTGACAGGGTAGAAGCTGAGAGGCTGTTTTCCCTTGTGGGAGAGTCTAGGACCAGAGGGCATAATCTCAGAGTAAGGGGTCGCCCGTTTAAAGTAGAGATGAGGAGGAATTTCTCCTCTCAGAGGGTAGTTAATCTATGGAATTCTTTACTGCACAGGGCTGCAGAGGCAAAATTCTCCCGATAAGGCTGCTACTCATTCTTCTAAACTCCAATGAGTACAGGCCCAACCTACTCAACCTCTCCTCATAAGGAAATCCCTCCATACCCAGGGCCAACCTAGTGAACCTTCTCTGGACTACCTCCAATGCCAGTATATCTTTCCTTAGATAAGGGGACCAAAACTATTCACAGTATTCTAAGTATGGTCTAGCTAGTGCCTTGTATAGTTTTAGCAAGACTTCCCTATTTTTATGCTCCATTCCCTTTGAAATAAAGGCTAACATTTCATTTGCCTTCCCTATTACCTTCTGAGCTTGCATGCTAGCCCTTTGTGATTCATGCACGAAGACCCCCAAATCCCTCTGTGCTGCAGCTTTCTGCAATCTTTCTCCATTTAAATAATATTCAACTCTTCTATTCTTCCTGTACATAACCTCACAATTTCCCATATTATATTCCATCTGCCAAGTTTTTGCCCACTTGCTTAACCTGTCTATATCCCTCTGTAGACTCTTTGTGTTATCCTCACGACTTGCCTTCCCACCTATTTTTGTGTCATCTGCAAACTTGGAGATAGTATATTCACTTCCCTCATCCAAGTCGTTAATATGTATTGTAAATAATTGTGGCCCCAGCACTGATCCCTGTGGCACTCCACTAGTTACATGTTGCCATCCTGAAAATGCCCCCCTTATCCCAACTCTGCCTTCTATTAGTTAATCAATCATCTATCAATGCTAATATACTACCCCCAACACCATGGACTCTTATCTTATTAAGTAGCCTTATGTGCAGTACCTTATGAATGTCTTTTGGAAATCCAAATATATTACATCAACTGGTTCCCCTTTATCTATCCTGCTTGCTACCTTCTCAAAGAATTCTAATAAGTTTGTCAGGCATGATTTCCCCTTCATGAAGCCATGTTGACTCTGCTTGATTATATTATGCATATCTAAATGCTCTACTATTACATGCTTTATAATAGACTATAACATTTTCTCAATGATGGATGTTAAGCTAACTGGCCTATAGTTACCTATTTTTTGTCTCCCTCCCTTTTTGAATAAGGATGTTACATTGGCAGTTTTCCAATCCTCAGGGACTTTTCCAGAATCTAAGGATTCTTGGAAGATTACTACCAGTGCATCCACTATCTCTGCAGCTACTTCCTTTAATATCTGAGGATGCTACCCATCAGGTCTAGAGGACTTACTGGCCTTTAGCCCCATTAATTTCCCTAGTGCTTTTTCTCTAGTGATAGTTATTGTATTTATTTCCTTCCTTCCTTTTGCCTCTTGATTATTTCGTATTTTTGGAATGCTATTAGTGTCTTCTACCGTAAAGTATTTATTCAACTGCTCTGCCATTTCCTGGTTCCCCATTATTATTTCCCACTATTTAAGAAAGGTTGTAGAGATAAGCCAGGGAACTACAGGCCAGTGAGTCTCACGTCAGTGGTAGGGAAACTATTGGAGAGAATTCTGAAGGAGATTATCTATCTCCACTTGGAGAGGCAAGGTTTGATCAGGGATAGTCAGCATGGCTTTGTCAGAGGGAGGTCATGTCTAACAAATTTGATTGAATTTTTTTGAGGAGGTGGCCAGGTGTGTAGATGATGGTAGTGCAGTTGATGTAGTTTATATGGATTTCAGCAAAGCCTTTGACAAGGTCCAACATGGGAGACTTATAAAGGAGGCAAATGCATGTGGGATACAGGGTAATTTGATAAGTTGGATGCAAAATTGGCTTAGTTGTAGGATACAGAGGGTGATGTCAGAAGGATGCTTTAGTGACTGGAAGCCAGTGTCCAGTGGTGTACCACAAGGATCTGTGCTGGGTCACCTAATATTTGTCATTTATATAAAAGACATATATGACTATGTTGGGGGTAGGATTAGTAAGTTTGCGGATGACACAAAGATTGGCCGGATGGTTAACAGTGAGGTTGAGTGTCTTGGGCTACAGGAAGATATAGACTGGATGGTCAAATGGGCAGATAAGTGGCAGATGGAATTTAACCCTGAAAAATGTGAGGTGATACACTTTGGAAGGAGTAATTTGACAAGGAAGTATTCAATGAACGGCACGACACTAGGAAGTTCTGAGGAACAAAGGGACCTTGGCGTGTGTGTCCATAGATCTCTGAAGGTGGAGGGACATGTTAATAGGGTGGTGAAAAAGGCAAATGGGACACTTGCCTTTATCAATCGAGGCATAGATTACAAAAGTAGAGAGGTCATGTTGGAGTTGTGTAGAACCTTGGTGAGGCCACAGCTAGAGTACTGTGTGCAGTTCTGGTCGCCACATTATAGGAAGGATGTGATTGTACTGGAGGGAATGCAGAGGAGATTCACCAGGATGTTGCCTGGGATGAAACATTTAAGTTATGAAGAGAGGTTGGATAGACTTGGGTTGTTTTTGTTGGAGCAGAGAAGACTGAGGGGCGACCTGATCGAGATGTACAAGATTATGAGGGGCATGGAAAGGATGTATAGGGAGCAGATGTTCCCCTTAATTGAAGGGTCAGTCACAAGGGGACATAAGTTCAAGGTGAGGGGCAGGAGGTTTAGGGGGGATGTGGGGAAAAGCTTTTTTACCCAGAGGGTGGTGACGGCCTAGAATGCACTGCCTGGGAGGGTGGTGGAGGCGGGTTGCCTCACATCCTTTAAAAAGTACCTGGATGGGCCAAGTGCTAGTAAATGGGATTAGGTAGGTAGGTCAGGTGTTTCTCATGTGTCGGTGCAGACTCGATGGGCCGACAGGCCTCTTCTGCACTATTTGATTCTGTGATTCTGTGATTCCCAGCCTCATTCTCTAAGGGACCAATGTTCACTTTGGCCTCTCTCTTCCTTTCTATATATTTAAAGAAACTCTTACTGCCCTTTTTATATTACTTGCTAGTTTACCTCAAAGTTTATTTTCTCCCTCTTTATTTTTGGTCATCTTTTATTGGTTTTTAAAGCTTTCCCAATCCTCTGGGTTACCATTAATCTTTGCCACATTGTATGTTTTTTCTTTCAATTTGATACTATCCTTAACTTCCTTGGTTAACCATGGTTGGTTTATCCCCTTCCTAGAATCCTCCTTCCTCAATGCGATATATCTTTATTCTGAGTCATGGGGCAGAATTTTTACCTCGTTGGGCAGGCACAGCAGGCAGGCCCGGGAGTGGCCGCGCAATGGTTCGCCACCCGCGATTGGGCCCCAACCGTGAGTTCACGCTGGCCGGCCAATTAATGGCCAGCGGACTTGAAACACGCTGATAACCTCAGCGCTGCCTGGCTGGGGGTGGGAGGAGTGCAAGCGCTGACGTGTGCTCATTCGCACGGTTGCGCACAGTGAAAGCTCCCTGAAGTCACGGAGCTGCCTCAGGGAACTGAAGATTCTTAACATTAAAAATAAAGATTTCAAAAATAAGGAAAACATGTCCCCTCATGAGCAGTGGCACGTTAAAAATGAGTTTTTTAAATTTTTATTGTTTTTTTTCAAATCACTGTTTGAAACCTCATCCCACCTGTGGATGAGGCTTCGCAAAAAATGCACATGCTGCTTGGCCTAGTCGCCCACCTGCCAACCGTAAGGTTGGACAGGCAGGCAAAATTTCACTTTAATTAGTTGATTAATTAGCTTACCAGCTCTCTCAATTGTCGGCGGGCGTGTTGCCGACTCCTGCACGCGGCCGCCGACTAAAATATCACACGAGTGGGTGATGACATCGGGACGCTCGCCCGACATCATTGCGCGCTACTTCAACTCCTGCACGCGGCCGCCAACTAAAATATCGTGCAAATGGGTGATGACATCGGGACGCTCGCCCGACATCATTGCACGCTATTTCAATTCGTGTGCGTCAGGCGCGTGCCCAATGCCGGGCTGAAAATCATGCCCACAAACTATTTTCTTAAATGTCTGCTATTGTTCATCAAGCGCCTTTTCTGCTAAACTCTTTTTCCAGTCTACTACAGCTAACTCTGCCCTCATTCCTTTGTAATTACCTTTATTTAACTTTAGCACAGTTGTTTCCGACCCAAGTTTCTCACTCTCAAACGGAATGCTAAATTCTACCATGTTGTGGAAACTGTTTCCTCGGGGATCTTTTACCCTGAGATCATTTATTAAACCTGTCTCATGACACATCACCAGATCCAAAATAGCCTGATCCCTTGTTGGATCCACAACATATTGTTCTAGGAAACTGTGCCAAATACACTCTATGAATTCTTGCTGGTGGTTACCTCTGTCAATTTGATTTTCCCAATCTACATGAAGATTAAAGTCATCCTTGATTAATGTACTGCCTTTTTTACACTCCCTCATTATCTCCTAATTTATCTTCTGTCCTACAGTATAGCTACTGTTAGGGGGCCTATAGACTAATCCCACCAGTGTCTTCTCCCCCTTATAATACTTGCCTCCATTTGGATTTTGCATCTTCCAATCCAAAGTCATTTCTTGCTATCGTATTTATTCCATCTCATACTAACAAAGCTACCCCACCACCCTTTCCCTCCTGCCTCTCCTTTCAAAAAGTCACATACCCCAGAATATTTAGTTCCCAGCTTTGATCTCCTTGTAACCATATCTCAGTAATGGCTACAAGCCCATACCCATTAACCTCTATTTATGTCGTTAATTCATTTATTTTCTTCCATATACTACATGCGGAACAGTTCCCTTCTACCCCAGTACTGGTGCCAGTGCCCCATGAACTAAAACCCATTCCTTCCACACCAATCTTTGAGCCACGCATTTAACTCCTTGACTTTACTCATCCTATGCCAGTTTGCCCGTGGATCAGGTAGTAATCTCGAGATTATTAACTTGGAGATTCTGCATTTTAGTTTAGCTCCTAACTGTTCAAATTTTTTCACACAACCACCTTTCTAGCCCTATCAATATCAACCTGGACAACGACAACTGCATCCCTCCCTTCCCACCCTAATTTCCTCTCCAGCCCTGAGGAGATGTCCTTAACCCTGGCACTGGGCAGGCATCACAGCCTTCAGGACTCATGCTCATGGCTGCAGAGAACAGTATCGATCCACCTAATTATACTGTCAACTACCACGGCTACATTTCTATTTCCTCCCCCCAGTTGAATGGCTCCCTGTACCACGATGCTGCGGTCAGCTTCCTCATCCTCCCTGCAGTCCCCGCTCTCATCCACACAGCTTGGAAGAACCTCCTAGCTGTTGGACAATTGCAGGGGCTGAGGCTTCTCGAGCGCTACCCACTGGGTCCCCACACCTGCCTCACCTGCAGTCACACCCCCCCCATCCCTGCTCACAAACCAAATTTTAATTACATAGGGCTGAATTTTGCCTTCGGCGAGCAGGGGGCGGGGCCCACTCACCAACGCGTAAAATGATACGCAGTGACGTCGGGCGGAACCCCCAACGTCATCCCGCCCCATTTAAATTTTCAGGAAGGCAGGGACACAGCAAAATCAGCTGTGGGCCCGCCGACCTATCAATGGCCAATTGAGGCCATTGACAGGATAATTGAAACAATTAAAGGACCAGCCCGTCCAACCTTAAAGTTGGCGAGAAGGCCGGGAGCCCCAGCGAGCAATAGGAAAAACATTAAACTTCATCCACTGGCGGGATGAGGTTTCATGTAGGGATTTAAAAAGTTCAATAAAGTTTTAGTGTGAGTTATGAACATGTCCCATCTCGTGTGACATTGTCACATGAGGGGGACATGTTAAGAATTTTGTTTTCTTCTATTTTTAATATTTTTAAAACTGTCAGCGTTCTCCCTGAGGCAGCACTTAGCCTCAGGGAGATGTGTGGTCTTTCATGCGCATGCGTGAAAGAGCGCACTCTCGCTTTTGGGGAATCCCCTACCCCGCCTGTACAGGAAGCACATAGCGCTTCCCAGCGGACGTCACACTGGGCGGGCTTTAATTGGCCCGCCCACATAATATGGTGGTGGGGCCTGCTTCTCTGGTGGGGATCATCTCCCCGCCTGCCGGAGATTGGGTCAGACCTGCCTGCCCAACAGGCAGAAAATTCTGCCCATAATCTGAGGATTGTGGCCCCCTGATTAGGTAATTCAAATTGGGTCTGTGATGGGTTTCTGGAATTTTACTCGATTTAATTTTGCAATATTTTTCTTTGTGTGTTGCATATTATTCCCAACATGCAGACTGGATTGCACATGCTTTGTGCAGGAAGCAAATTTAATGGACTAAATTACCTTTGTCGTGCTTGGCCCATTAGCCACAGACTCACCGCTTGCCCCGAGTTATCATCATGGCTGTTAAAATCCATTTGTCTTACCCAATCTACGTAATGTCATGAATACTTCCAATCACAACTACGGTGGTTATGTGATAACATAGCTGTTGTTATTAGTATGTATCATAGATTAACTGAAAATACTATTTATGAATAGTTTAAACAAAACATGACCCAGAACAGTTTTTTCCTGCTCGTCACAGGCCCCAAATAGAAATGTATTTATTTATCATTTCCTTATGCTTTATATTGTTTAGTCAGTTTTCAATCCAGTACTTTGCCATTAATTCTAAGCACCTTTACCTTATTCTAGAAGCTCAGATATAGAACTTAAAATGCCTTCTAAATATCCAAGTATATTATGCTCACTGGATCGCCCTTATCCAATTAACCCAATTGCCTCTGCAAAGAATTGCAGTTGTTTGTAAGCTACAGGCTATTGCTCTACTACATGCCAGCTGTTCATTATGTACTATCTTCTTTGCTTTTCACATGAACATCAAAAGTACCTTGTGATCAGTAGTAAAGATTGTGTCCCTAAAACGCTACCAGCGTTCTCACCATTTCAAAATGCAGCTCTTTCAAAGCCTACGATCTTCCTCATTCATGGAGTCAACTACTATATAAAAAAATGACATCAAATGTATTTCCTAATTCAGTAAGTGTCATGTTCTTTTCCTGAAGTTTTGTTAGTCGAAGTATTACAGTAAAAGATGTTGGGTTACAATTTTGTGAGTACTAAATTCAAAAATGGTACAAGTATTTTTAGACCTTAAGCATTCCTCAATTTTACAGTTTTTGTCAACTCTAGGTCAGTCTGGTTCTTTCTTACCAAGTATTGTTTGGTAGATTTCTTCTCAGATGCTATTAAGGGAGAGTAATTTTATGTTCAGAAATAACTCTGAGATTCTTGCTTTAGATAGAAAACTGTCCTCTCGTGAACACATTGTGTAAAATTGTCAGAGAGCAGTGGTTAATGTTTGCAATGTGGAAGAAGGAAAGCTTGGAAGGAGGGCGTAGCTGCAACATGTAGGGGACCAACATGTTGCCTCAAAATGGAGGCATCCTTGGAAGCAAAAAATGAGCAAAAATAAAGCGTCACAAAGCCAGGGCCATCGGAGTGGAGGGGAAAACTGGAGAATTTGTTTCAGTTGCGGGTGTGACCTTTCATCTCCATGACCCCATGATTGGGGCATGAAGTTTCCTGCTCCGATGGGCCCCTGGCCTGCCTCCACAGATTTGTCAGGATCTGCACTCAGTGGGGGCCCACTCCAATGCCAGGATGATTCCAGAAGAGTCCTCACTGCAACCCCTCACCACCCCACCCCCACCCCATCCTGTCCCCCCATTAGATCATAACTGACCTAAGTGGCTACCTGTTGCTACTGGGCTGGTGACCGGTGCCATATTCACCCTGCCTCCGGCAGGATCACCCCTGAGGTGGGAAAGTGTCAGGAAGCCGACCTGACGTCCTCATCTCTGATTTTACCCCTGCTCCCAAGTTCAAACTCACCTCCGCAGGACTGGGGAGATCCCACCCGAGGTGTGTAGATATCCTTGAATGAACCAATTGCATTCCTTTCAACATTCTGTTTTGGCCATTGTCACATATTGAGTGGCAAAAATGAAGAAGACATGCAGGAAGCATGGTTAATTCACATGTGAGTTCATTATGTCATTGTATAATACTTATCTCATTAACACAATATATGAATATGTTACATTGCTTCCTCCTTTGAAAAGAAAGATATTTTTGTTTATTTTCAATAACAACAAACCATACTTTCTTTCCATATGCTTTTGTTTGATACATATTCAAAAGGCTATAAGTTCTGTATAAAACAGGTTCCTTATACTTTGAAAACACATGTCTTACACATTTAATGTTTTGTAATCTTTACTCCCAATAAATGTACGGAAATATGAATTAATGTGTTTCAAATACTTATTTCAACCAGTCTTATTTCAACATTTCTTGCTATTGAATTTGTAGTATAGATGAGTAAACCAGTGACCTTTGGGTGAGGGGTTGGGAAAGTTGGTGAGGGTTTGTGCTGCTAAATTATTTGTAGAGATCCCAGCTGGAAGTGGACATGTGTAGATATTGGGTGAGGGCTGAACTGGGCTCATTTGTGATGCACCCTTGTAAGTCAGTTGCTAACGCTTAAGTCCTGATTTTAATTTGGTTAGAGTTATAGAATCATGGAATAGTTTGGCACTAAAGGAGGCCATTCAGCCCATTGAGTCTGCACCGAAGAGCATGGCTTGTGGCAAACTCCCCCACCCCCACCTGACATTACCAGCATGAGGCTCTGAAACGTTCTAACTCCTTGGCCCCTGATCAGTTTCCCATCTGAAACTAGCAGCTGGTCAACAGGCGGAAGAACAATGTCGGATGGCAGGAGATTGCTATCAGGAGGGGAAAGAAGGGTTAAGACATGGAGAGGGAGTCCCAGGTGGATCTCACAATCAGAGGTTGGGGTGAGGCCCACGGCAGGAGAAGCCTAAAAAGGGGGGCCCAGAGGATCACTCCTGGTCCCATAAGGATGGTCAAAAACATAAAGAAACAGTACCTCTTCGGACCTTTTCTGGCCCCAGCGTTTTTACCATGAAGTTGGCCTATTGGGAAAGGCACAATTGTATTCTCACTCAGATCTTATGGTTGAAATAACAATTTGGCCCTGATGATGTCATTGAAATCTGATCTTCACATTTAAATATGGTTCAAGCAGGTATCATTCTTCCCTGCTCAGGAGAGAAATTTAAAATTATAGACTGCGGAGGGGGAGTTCAGAAATCAGCAGGATCACCCCTGAGGTGGGAAAGTGTCAGGAAGCCGACCTGACGTCCTCATCTCTGATTTTACCCCTGCTCCCAAGTTCAAACTCACCTCCGCAGGACTGGGGAGATCCCACCCGAGGTGTGTAGATATCCTTGAATGAACCAATTGCATTCCTTTCAACATTCTGTTTTGGCCATTGTCACATATTGAGTGGCAAAAATGAAGAAGACATGCAGGAAGCATGGTTAACTCACATGTGAGTTCATTATGTCATTGTGTAAGTTTAACTATCTACCTGCCCAGTTCTTGCCAGGCAGGTCGGGTTAAAATCACCCCTTTAATTCCTAGACTCACATATGAGGAATGGCCATTTGACCAAAGCAGCAAAGCTGCCTGTGAAGCTGATCGCCAGCAGGGATGAATGTTTTTGGCGAAGAGGAATGGAGAGGAGAAACAGATGGTGAAAAATTAAAAGTATTGCTCTCAGCATGTGATCTTCTAAAAAAATAATCACACTGGAAACTCAAAACAGTCTGCAATCTCACTGAAATACTGATGTGATCTATTTTCTTGCTTACATGCAGGGACATAAGTGAAAGCAAACACAGTTAGGGTTTGCATAAACTTGGGGTTAAGAATTAGTCCGGCTGTTATTCAAAGACATCATGATTACATTTACAATTTCATTAGAAATATCAAGCAAAGGTAATCTTCATACACAAGATGAAGGGCAGGATTTTCTGGCCGCACCCACCACTGGGAGTGTTTGGTCCCCGCCGAAAGTCAATGGACTTTTAACTGGACCGCCGAATCTCCCACGGTGAGTCCGGCCACAACAGGGCCGGAAAATCCCAGCCGAAGTCCTATTGTCCACCAATCCCCACATCCAGCCCCCACATCCAAGCAGGAGTCCAAGTATTATTGGAGTGATCATCACCTATGAAACAGTAGGGGCATTTTCTGAACAGTTGTAGCCACCCTATAGTTGGTCAAAAGCAATGGTTAGATGGCAAAGCTCTGTTGATTTCCTCATTATTGAAACCAAACTATTGTGTTTGGTGCTACCTCAACACTTGTTTAGAGTCTGGGGAAGAACCTATTACTCCCCTTCAACAGTTGGGTAAGTAAATCTACTTGTGAATGTCCTTTAAAGGTAGCAGATGTGAAATAGGCTTTCAGTGAATCAAATACTTTACTGTTGCTACTTTAATTTTCAAGGAAGCCAGACAGGTGGAAGGGAAATGATCAAAGCTGTATATCTGCCATTTTATGGTTTTGGAATGATTTGTTTTACCAGCTCACTGTTGCTTAGTGGGAGGATATGTAGAAAACCGGTCTTAATAAAGTCATATGCTTTTTATTGCAGGAAGTTGGGTTAGCTTAGAGAATCCTGCTCAAGGACAGGATTCCAGCAGTGTGGCTTTTCTCTGTTGCTCTTTATTTTTGCAGTAGCTCATTTTGTAGTCACAAAGGGGTAATAACATGTTGCAATAAAATTTGGCACACCCAACAAAGAATAGTGTATTTTACAACTGGAAATATAATTCTCAGAATAATATATGACAAATGAGATCCAGGAGTCATATGTCATCTCTGTTCTCATTGACTTACACAGGGACCTGAACTTCAATGCATTGAATTTAAAATTCTCATTCCCTCTTCTAATTCCCCCCCATGGCCTCACCTCACCCTACCTTAGTTAACTCCTTCAGTCTTAAAACCTTCCAGATTCTGGCTTTATCTGGAGTCCCTCCCCCTTTCTTCACCCAACAAATAATGAAGATGCCTTTAGTCCCCTGCAACCAACTCCTCTGTTTAAACCCTATCACCTTTTTACTTCTCGTTTGCTTAAACCAAAGCCCTGTCTGACTGGTCAGCTGGATACAGAAGATCCCATGGCACTATTCAATAAAGAGCAAGGAGTTCTCCCTATATCGTGGTCAACATTCCTCCCTCAACCCATAGCCCCAAAGGAAGATTATATGGTCATCCATTAACTTTATTTTTGTGGGACCTTACTGTGGGCAAATTGACTACCATATTTACCTACTTAACAACAGTGCCTGTGTTTAAATAAAGAAATAGTTGCAAAACAATTTGGGATGTCCTGTGGGCATTGCAAACTCCTATATGAATGCACATTATTTCTATTGGCAAGATAAGTTAACAATTTTGGTTATGTATTATTTGTATTAATAACCTGGGCTTTCTGCTGGTTTTAGATGGATATGCGGTAGAATTGAAAAATTTCAAAGAGTGTGTGCCTACCTCCTTGTACAACACTCCCACTTCTCAGCCATCAAAGCTGGCAGCCAAGTAAATGTAAAACATGGAAACAAGGGAAATAGATCATAGGAACAAGGGACTTAGGAGCAGGAGTAGATCATTCGGCCCTTCAAGCCTGTTCCACCATTCAAGACTGATCTGGTTGTGGTCTCAACTCTACTTTCCTGTCTGCCCCCTATTACCCTTGACTTCCTGGTCTATCAAAAATCTAATTCAGCCTTGAAGCTCCACAGCTTTCTAGGAAAGAGAATTCCACAGACTAACGACCTTCTGAGAGAAAAAAATTCTCCTCATCTCCATCTGAAGAGGGAGATCCCTTATTCTTCAATTATGCCCCCTCTTAAACTGTGTCTCCCACACAGGAGGAACATCCTCCATGTCTCCCACACAGGAGGAACATCCTCCGTGTCAAGTCCCCTCATGATCTTACATGTTTCAATAAGATCGCCTCTCATTCTTCTAAACTCTAAGGGGTGACTGTTCAACCTTTTCTCAACCTTTGTCCCAGGAATGAGTCGAGTGACTCAATGTATTTCCCACATTTAAGTAGCAATGCCATCTGTGATTAAATGTATTCCTGGAGGTTGCAGCACATGGCTTGCCCCAATGCTGTAGCCATTAGTCGGCCAACACATCCAACCTTTGTGACATACCGCCTTCCTACTCCAATTGGAAGGCAAACTGGCTCATTACCCAATTGGATGATGCTTGACTGTCAGCCAACAGCCTTTTTCTCCCTCTTTTCAATATTTCTATATCTGGTAAAGAGAAACGTTCAAATTTTCTAATGTCCCAATGATTTTTCTCCAGGATTGCATTCAGCAGCGTCCTGGAGATTAACCTTTGATTCCCAGACACTCCAGGCCAATTATAAAGGGTTGTCAACCCTACATTTAAGTCAGTTGAACACAAGATGCAAGCAATCTCTGTTAGAACTCATGTCTAATGTTTAAAGGTTATTAGGAGTGAGTTGAGAATGTTTTCTGGGAACTGTTCAAGTGCCCACAGAGCATGACTTTGCGGAGGCTATTGAGAGGGAGGAATGCTTTTTGGAATAAGTATTTAATTTCTGTAAACATTGTGGAGGTTACCTGCATCCCCTTCCTCAAATAAGTTCCACCTCCATTCCATTTTGGCAGGAGTCCCTAGAAGATGTCAAGAAGCCCACCTCCTGAATTTAAATGGTGCCTCAGCCTAAAGGCCAGTTGAAGGCCAGGGGTGCAAGCGGTGCAAGGTCTGAAACCTGCATACTACTCCCTTGAATCAGCTCATGCTCTAGACTTACAACTGGCAATAAAAGAGCTGATTGCTACAGAGTTGAGAGCGGGTTCTTATTGCAATTTTGTTCCCCCTTGCAGGAGAGCAGAGAATTTAGGATTCTGGTATATTTACATTTTCCGTGTAGGTAACTGGATATAAGTCTATCTTCAAGCATGGAAAAAAGAAATCAGGCCCATGAAGATTTAGAAATACCATGTAAAAACCCATCCACTAAATATCGCAATACATTTGATGAAGTTCAATTAGCTCCATGAAAGGATATTTAGCAAACCAATTATTTCTTGGAATTCAGCCCCAACAGCTGTGAGTCATTGTTGCCACAAGACATCGTATATAAGTAATATGATTACTTGCTTTTGATTTAGATTACATTATTATGTTGTGCATTCAAGAACAATTGTCAAAGAGATTTCTATGCTGGTGGTGTATACCTTTTAATAGATTTTTATAATGACATCTGAGCATTGTGATGTGTGGTGCACTATGATAATTCCTCTGCACTTTGATGAATATGTATAGATTAAAATTGCTAAAGAGCATTTAAGTCAAATCACTTCCAAGCAGTAGAGTTTTATACGATGCATTCTTCTATAAATGAATATCACTGCACAAAATAGAACAAGCTATTCTCAGAGATTAAATAAAATCCTGCAGATAATCAAGGCCATGACATGGGTGAGTTTTGCTTTAGGTCACTAAGACTGCCCTCTGACAGGTGGTTATGATAGCATATCTAATTGAAGTCGGTATAATCAACTTCCTTTCACTTCAGAATTTTCTATCTATCAAAAATGTTAGGCTTCCTAGTGTTGTCCTCTGTTTCAAAAAGACACTTGTGCTTTCTGAAAAATGTGAAAAAACATACTGAAGTTTACTTTTAACGCCTTAAATGTAAAGGCCAAGATTTTCTTCTGTTCCACTGCCTAACTGCCCTGTGGCCCACTACACTTTTGCATTTTTCACCCATATGGGCAGGCAAGTATATTCAAATTATATACTTAAATAGTACCAAGGTCAAAAGGTCATCTGAGAGCTTAAGACAAAATCTAGCTGACTGCTGGGCAGGAAATGAAAGATAAAAATTATAATGCGGCCCTGCCCTTAAATTGGCCAACTTCTGCATCCTTGGTCTTGTTAGGTTTTCACCACACTGCTGCACTCCCCTGCAGCCTTCGTGCCTCCCCCTAAAAAATAGGACAATGAAAGCGTGAGCAATCCTGGTGTCCAGCTATCCTCTTGGGTAAAGGAAGAGCTTTAACTTTTAAATTCCCCACAGGCCAAATGAAAATGTCCTTAAATTACAGTTGCCCATGAGGCACGTGATTTATTGCTTTATTTAGTGTGTGCATAGTTGCAGAGCCAAGCAATAGCCTTGTCAGTGACTAAATGGAGTTCTTTAAGCCTGGCTTCAAGTTTAGTGAGCAGGCACTCCTCGACAATGTAGGTCGTTGATTTGGACTGCACCACAGCTGCAGCCTGGATGGTCAGGATTTGTGACCCCACTGATGTTGGGTGGCTGCACAGAGGCCTTGGTCAGTCCGGAAATGGTTTAAAAGGTCCCATTGTTGCCGGGAGAGATTAAAGCTGGATGGACGAGCAGTTTCTGGTGGATGTTTTCTCCTGCTAATACTCTTGCCTTTGGTCCTCAGCTGTTACTCCTCAGCATGGTGGGTTTAACAAAATGGGGTGGCGTGACAGAAGGCATAAGGCAGATGAGTTGAGGAGGTCATTGAATAAGAATTGGAGTGGACTTTCTCCAGTAGCTTGCCAATTAGCCTCCTGATGTGGGGTGGTGATGGGGTGGGGGGGTCAATGTTGCTCAGGACTGGGAGCCAGAGGAGGTGAGTTGGTTGAAGAGGTCCTGTAATGATGCGCATTGTTGAGTTGAGTTGCACATCAATATGTTCGGTGTGGGCAGTTTGATACCATATTGGGGCTGCAGTACTTTGCAGTTGAGTATGTGATGATAAGAGCAGAGGTCCTTAGAATCACCAAGACCCTAAGGCATCCAATGAGGCATTGTTGCAGCAGAAAGTTTAGATCAACGGCAGAAAAAAATCTTTTCACCGCTCTCGAGATAACCTTCCCAGTGTTAATGAACCGCCCCGCTGAAAGCCTGCAGAAACGTGGAGGTGAGGTTGACTCCGGGAGATCTGCTGCATGGCCAGGATTTCTGACAAAGAGGAAAATCTGGGCTTTATTGTTCAGCTTGACTTTTCCAGTAGGAAGCTTTCATCGAAAACATGTGTACGCAATGGAAAGTGAACCGTGCTATTTGAGAATTATGACTGGAGCATTGTCTCTTGTAATGTCTGTTTTGGTGTTAAAATGTGAACAGTGTACATCAATTGGTCAATTACACACATTCAATGGATTCAAGAGCAATGCAATGGTTATGCATTCATGTCTGGTGTGATATCTGATCATAGTTCACTGGATCAGTCTCACTGGCTTAACTGGCAGGCTGGAATTGTTGATCAGCTCATAGGCTGTGTGGTCATCCGTGTGGATGGTACCATTCCAATGTTTTAAAAAATATATCTTTCTTTTCCTACCTATTTAGTGGATAATGTAGAGGATAGCCATAATCTCCAAAACGATATAGATGGGTTGGTGGAGTGGGCGGTAAAGTGGCAGATGGATTTTAACATAGAGAAGTGTGAGGTCATACATTTAGGGAGGTCAAACAGTTACAGGGATTACACAATAAATGGGAATATACTAAGAGGGGTAGATGAAGTGAGAGATCTTGGCGTACAAGTACACAGGTCCCTGAAGGCAGCAGTTCAAGTAGACAAGGTTGTAAAGAAGGCATATGGAATGCTCTCCTTCATTGGCAGAGGAATAGAATATAAAAGTAATGATATAATGTTGGAATTGTATAAAACACTGGTGAGACCACAACTGAAGTATTGTGTGCAGTACTGGTCACTACATTACAGGAAGGACGTAATAGCTCTGGAGAGAGTACAGAGGAGGTTTACAAGAATGTTGCCAGGGTTAGAAAAGTGTAGCTACGAGGAGAGATTGGATAGGTTGGGGTTATTTTCCTTAGAACAAAGAAGGCTGAGAGGTGACTTGATTGAGGTGTACAAAATTATGAGGGGAATAGATAGAGTGGACAGGATAAAATTGTTTCCCTTGATGGAGAATTCTAGAACCAGGGGACATAGATTCAAGATAAGTGGCAGAAGGTGTAGGGGGGACATGAGAAAGAACTTTTTTACGCAGAGGGTAGTGGGTGTCTGGAATTCGCTGCCCAAGTTGGTGGTAGAGGCAGAAACTTTAAGCTCTTTTAAAAAGTACCTGGATCTGCACCTTAAGTGCTGTAAGCTGCAGGGCTATGGGCCGGGTGCAGGAAGGTGGGATTAGAAAGGGCACCTGGGTGTCCTCAGGCTGGCATGGACAAGATGGGCCAAATGGCCTCCTTCTGTGCTGTAACTTTTCTATGGTTCTATTTTTAAATTTATTTCGATCTATTGTTTTATCTCCAACTTTTAGCCCGTTTTGATCCCTTCCCCCCACCCCACCCCCACTAGGGCCATCTGCCACTAGCTTGTCCTGCTTGCTACCCTTCATGTCCCCATTAGGACATTCCTTAGATAATATCACCACCGTCAATAGCCCTTTGTCCTTTTGTCTATGACATCTTTGGCAATCTCTTCTTTGCCTCCACCTATCACTGACCCCCTATCCAGCTCCACCTGTCCCACCCACCTCTACCAGCTTTCTTTCACCTCATTTCTCTATTTCTTTAATTCTAATGAAGAGTCATTCGGACTTGAAACATCAACTGTGTTCCTCTCCATAGATGCTGTCAGACCTGCTGAGTTTTTCCAGGTATTTTTGTTTTTGTTTCAGATTTCCAGCATCCACAGTATTTTGCTTTTACCATTCCAATGTTAATGGGTTTGGAAAAGAAGATCAAATTAAACAGGCCATTAGCAAAATAGAGTAACAATTGGATGGCGAACATTGAAATGAATGGATCACCATTAGCCTGTTTATAGATGGTGATGCATTCTTGTCAGTTGATGTGGAGTAGGTGGCTTTAACATTACTTGTAAAAGGCTGTTAGTTGCAGTACTTGGGCCATAATCAAAGTTCAAATTTCACTGCAAATAGGATGCAGTGAGGTAGAAATGCACATTGAGCCAGAGTGTAAAACAAGTAGTATCAGATCAGCCAGCTATTTTTGTGCCCCGCCCAATGTTCATTCCAGCAGCTTCTATGGAACCGAATATACCGAGTGTATAACAAGTGACTGGAACAAGACTACCCAAGGCAAATTTCTACTCCAGCACAAAAAATAAAAATCAACATATTTAAACCATTTTAACATGAGTTTCTATGGGGAGAATTTTCTCCCCATCGGAGGAGGCTGGGAGGGAGCTGGGCGCGGGCGGGCTGCACGCCGCCATTTTACGTGGGCAGGCCAATTAAGGCCCGCCCAGTATGACGTGCACCCGGAAGCGCTGTGCGCTCCCTGTGCAGGTGGGGGTGGTTTCCCTGAGTTGGGAGTGCGCTCTTTCACATATGAGTGCGAAAGAGCACAGAAATCTCCCTGAGGCACAGAGCTACCTCAGGGAGATTAGTTGGAGTTTTAAAAATTTAAATAAAGGAAGAAAAAAATTTTAAGACATATCCCCTCATGTGACAGTGTCACATGAGCTGGGACATAAAAACAAAAAGCTAAAAGCTACTGCGGATGCTGGAAATCCAAAACAAAACAAAAACAGAATTACCTGGAAAAACTCAGCAAGTCTGGCAGCATCGGCGGAGAAGAAATCAGTCAACGTTTCGAGCCTCCATGGCCCTTCGGCAGAACTGCAGCATAGTTTCAACAAGGGAGAAATATAAATTGGTTTAAGGTGGGTGGGGGGCGGGGGGGAAGAGACACATTGAGGGTGTGGTGTGAGCAGATAATAATCAAAGGATGTCAGACTAAAGGTTTTAGTTTTAGATTTAGTTCCGTTTCTTTTCCCCCCCCACCCGCTTTTTTTTCAATAATTTATATAGATTCTTCTTTCCCCACCTATTTCCATTATTTTTAAATCTAAAACTAAAACCTTTAGTCTTTCCACCCCACCCCCACTAGAGCTGTACTTTGAATATCCTGTTTTCCATTCTTAATTAGCACTTTTCTCAGACAAAGACCACCACCTTCAACACCTCTTTGACCCTTTTGTCTCTGACATCCTTTGATTATTATCTGCTCACACCACACCCTCAATGTGTCTCTTCCCCCCCGCCCCCCACCCACCTTAAACCAATTTATATTTCTCCCTTGTTGAAACTATGCTGCAGTTCTGCCGAAGGGCCATGGAGGCTCGAAACGTTGACTGATTTCTTCTCCGCCGATGCTGCCAGACTTGCTGAGTTTTTCCAGGTAATTCTGTTTTTGTTTTGAGCTGGGACATGTCTATGAAATGTAATGAAAAAATTTATTTGATTTATAAAGCCTTCATGAAACCTCATCCCGCCCGTGGATGAGGTTTCATGAGAAATGCAAAGGTCGCCTGGGCTCTTCACCTGCCCGCCAACCTTAAAGTTGGATGGGCAGCTATGTTACGTATTTAAATTGATATTTAAATGGCCTTAATAGGCGTTTGACAGTTCGGCAGGTGCGCAGCCAACTCCGGTGCACGCCCGCCAAACTGAAAATCTGAATGACACACGGTGACGTTGGGACCCTCGCCCAACGTCGCGCCCACGTCATTTTACGCGTCGGTGAGTGGGGCCAACCCCCACTCGTTGACCCGAAGATTCTGACCTATATGTGTGAGAGAGAGATTATATAGATTGACTTTTATCACCAGTGGTGTGGGATGCAGTTGCATTTCCATTATTGACTGAGAGCAGATAAATTTAAGTGGTTTAAATGTGTTGATTTTTATTTGTTGTGCTGGAGTAGAAATTTGGCTTGGGTAGTATTGTTCCAGTCACCTGTTATACATTCGACATATTCTTCCAAACCCATTCTTAGGTTAGGCCTGAATTTTTTTCACAGGCAGAGGAGTTCTCCATCGTAGCGACAATGGTGCCAGTGGCCTAAGTCTGGCAGTCCCGCCCCACCCCCAAACCCAGCTCTGCACCATTTTTGCAGGGTGGGGGGCAAAATGTCAGAAGGTTGTACTTTGCACATTCATGGTTCATGGTGGAAGCTGCACTTGTTAAAGTGCAGCTGACTTCAGATAGATCAAATTTTGGCTAGTGCACTGTCCGAAAAGCGACATGTGTAATTTAGACCTATGGCAGGAAAGTCTAAAGTTAGCGGAGCTCTTTGGAAAAGTAGGCTATCCTTTTGGAGAGGTAGGCCACCATTTGGGATAGGTGCAGTGCTACCTTTAGGAGAGGTAAGGATCCCTTTGGGATTGTTAAACTTAAACACGAATGCGTGTAAAAATTGGATAAACTCTGTGTGACTCAGGAAAAGGAGCCCTGACTGAAATTACAACAGATCATGTTGTAGTATTAACTGCAGCTGTGAAACCGAGTTCAGGAGAGTTGAATGAGATCTATGAGAGTTATAAAGAATTTTTGTCGAACGGAAAAGTAACCCCTTATCCCTCAAATGAGATAGCTAAACCTATAATCATACTTAGAGATACAGGAGCTACTCAAACACTTCTGCTGGGGAAAGGCATAACTTCTCCACCAGAGACCGCATTAAAAGCCAAAGTTTTGGTCAATGGTATTGGTGGGGAGTATATATCTGTACCTTTGCACCAGATGCATTTGGAGTGTGACCTATTGTCTGGGACAGTGATGGTGGGGGTTGTTCAGCAGTTACCCATAGATGGAGTTGATTTACTCCTGGGAAATGATTTGGAATGGACGCTTGTTCATCAGGTAGTGGGACCGCCCAAATATTGTAAAGAGATATTACGGATAGCATGTGAAATCTCAATGGCAGTAAATATAGGGATACGGAAAACTCGAGCGCAGATAAACCGGCAATTTTACTTCCTAAGGGCATGGTGCAGTTTTGTGAATCGTGCCACGTGCCAGTTGGTAGAAAAACCACAACATGCAATCAAACCGGCACATTAATTCCTATACCTGTCTTTGAGGAACCAGTCAATAGGGTGTTAGTGGACTGTGTGGGACCACTACCAAAAACAAAAGCAGGACACCAACATATCCTTGCTATTATGGGTATGACAATTCGATTTCCAGAGGCCATCCCTTTAAGAACCATTACGGCTAAAGTAGTGGTAGAGAAGTTAACCCAATTTTTTACTCGATATGGATTACTGGTAAAGATCCAGTCGGATCAAGGTTCCAATTTTATGTCTAAAATTTTTCACAACATAATGAGTAGTTTGGGTATAAAACAGTTAAAGTCCACAGGTATCATTCACAAACACAGGGAACTTTAGAGAGGTACCATCAAACTCTCAAAACAATGATTAAAGCATATTGTCATGAATATCCCCATGATCGGGACAAAGGCCTGAATTTTCTTTTATTTGCTACCCAAGATTCACCAAATGAATCTACTTGTTTTAGCCCTTTTGAATTAATTTACGAAAATGAGATAAGAGGTCCTTTGAAATTAATCAACGAAAAGTTTTTAGGAGAGAAGGACAAATCCTCTATGTTAGATTATGTGCCTGTGTTCCCGGAATGGCTCATGGGAACCTGCAAAGAGCCCAAGAACGTCTTAAAGTTTCTCAAACAAAGATGAAAGAATGGGCAGATAAGCAAGCTGTGACCTGAACATTACAACTAGGGGATGAAGTGTTAGTATCATTGCCATTACAAGGGGAACCTCTGAAAGCATCGTTCAGTGATCCATATAAGGTAATTAAGAGGATTAGTAAAGTAAGTTATTTGATAAATACAACAGATCATAGGAAAAAGGATCGGCTGTGTCAACATATTGAAATGATACCATCATAGTGAGGAAGATAGAAAAGAGCAGGTATGTCACGTTATAAGCATAGTGGAAGATGGAAGAGTCAGTGAGAGTAAGGTAGAAGGAGACTTAGCCAGTTCACAAATTGAACCTCCTACTATCCGGTTAGCTAACACTGAAATATTAGGAGAGTTAGATACCATATTTTCATACTTAGAGGTAGGACAACAAGAGGATCTGGTGAGGTTACTTACAGAATTTAAAGGGATCTGTAGGAATAAATCAGGGTCTACAACTTTAGCCACACATGATGTGGATGTGGGGGAATTTTCTCCTATAAGGCGACATCCTCATTGGTTAAGTCCAAAGAAATAAGCAGAAGTGACAGCAGAAAATCAGTATATGTTAGAAAATCATCTATTTGAACCTAATCAAAGCAGTTGGTGTTCTTCTGTAGTGTTAGTGCCTAAACCTGATAGGTCAACCAGATTCTGCATAGACTATAGAAAGGTTAATGCAGTAACAAAATTAGATTCCTACCCAATCCCTCGTCTAGAAGATTGTATTAACAGGATTGGCAGTGCCACGTTCCTTACTAAGATAGATATGTTGAAAGTATACTGGCAAGTACCTTTAACATCGTGACCTAAGGAGATATCAGCTTTTGTCATACCACGTGGTTGATACCAATGCCGAGTAATGCCATTTGGACTTAAAAAGGCTCCAGCTACTTTCTAAAAACTAATGAATCAGGTGATCACTAATGTTCCTTACTGTGTGGTTTACTTGGATGTTATATTGGTTTATGGCAACACATGGAAAGACCATTTAAAACACTGGAAGCCTTATTTAAACAATTACAGTTGGCAGATCTAGTAATAAACCTTGCAAAAAGTAAGTCTGCGAAAACATGAGTAACTTATTTAGGGCATATCGTGGGGCAGGGACAAGTCTTGCCAAGAATAGTGAAGGTACATGCTTTGATGGAATTCCCTTTCCCTAAAACTAAATCATGAGATTTTTAGGGATGTGCAGTTTCTATTGTGAATTTGTGCCAAACTGCAGTACAATCAAGGCTCCACTGACAGATTTGTTGCAAAAGAAAGCAAAGGTGCTATGGTCAAGAGGGTGCCAGACAGTTTTTGAGAAAATGAAGATGATTTTAATTAATGAACCAATATTAGCCACCCCTAATTTCACTAAACCCTTCAAGTTGGCAATTGATGCTAGTGATTTGGGATGGGTGCAGTCATTGCAAGAAGATGAAACGGGGCATAGAGAAGCCAGTGGGGTACTTCTCTAAAAAAATTTAATTGGCATCAAAAGGGATACTCTACGGTAGAAAAGGAAACCCTGGGATTGTTACTGTTCAATTCATCTGCTATCTCTTTACTTTCCATTATTAATTCCCCAGACTCACTTCCCATAGAACCAATGCTTACTTTGTTAATTATTTTCTTTTTAAAATATCTTTAGAAAATCTTACTATCTGTTTTTATATTTCTAGATAGCTTTCTCTTGTACTTTAATTTTCCCCTCTTTATTAATCTTTTCGTCATTCTTCGCCGTTTTTTATATTCTGTCCAATCTTCTGACTTGCCATCCATCCTTGCACAATTTTACGCTTTTTCTTTAAGTTTGATACTATCTTTAACTATTTTAGTTAACCATGGATGATGGATCCTCCTCTTGGAATTTTGCTTTCTTGTTGGAATGTATCTATTCTGTGCATTCTGGAAATGTCCCTTTAAATGTCTGCCACTGCATCTCTGTTGACCTATACATTAACCTAATTTGCCAGTTCACTTTAGCTGGCTTTGCTTTCATGCCCTCATAATTGTCCTTATTTAAATTTAAAATACTAGTCTTGGACCCACTCTTCTCTCCACCAAACTGAATGTAAGATTCACTCATGTTTTGATTGCTGCCACCTAGCGGCGCCTTCACTATGAGGTTATTAATTAATCCTATCTCATTGCACAATACCAGGCCTAGTATAGCCTGCTTCCCTGGTTGGCTCCAGAACGCGTTATTCTAAGATATTATCCAGAAAACATTCTATAAACTCCTCATCTAGGCTACCTTCACCCATCTGATTTTTCCAATCTATATGTAGATGAAAATGCCCCATGATTATCGCTGTATCTTTCTGACAAGCTCCTATTATTTCTTCCTTTATACTCCATCCTACAGTCTGGTTACTGTTAGGGGGCCTATATACCACTCACACAAGTGACTTCTTGCCATTATCATTTTTCATCTCTATCCAAACTGCCTCTAATCCTGGTTTCCTGAACTTAGGTCATCTCTCTCTAAGTGCTAATACCATCACTAATTAACAACGCCACTCCTCCGCCTTTTCCTCACTTTCTGTCCTTCCTAAATGTCTTGTACCCTTGAACATTCAGGTCCCAATCTATATCATCCTGCAGCCATGTCTCTGTAATATCTATCAGAACGTACGTAATTATTTCTATTTGAGCTATCAGTTCACTTGTTTTGTTTCGAATGCAAGGTACAGAGCCTTTAGTTTGTCCTTTTATTATTTTTGTAACCTTTAAGCCCCAGTACTAGTGCCAGTGCCCCACAAACTGGAACCCATTTCTCCCACACCAGTCTTTGAGCGACACATTTATTTCTAATCTTACTTGCCCTAAGCCAATTTGCACATGGTTCATGTAATAATCCAGAAATTATTACCTTTGAGGTTCTGCTACCTAATTGTTGCCTAGCTCCTCATACTGACTATGCAGAACCTCTTTCCTTGTCCTGGCTATGCCATTGGTACCTACATGGACCAGGACGACTGGATCCTCCCCCTCCCAACCCAAGTTTCTTCCTCGCCCTGAGCAGATGTCCCAATCCTGGAACCGGGCAGGCAACACAGCCTTTTGGACTCTCACTGTTCGCTGCAGAGAGAGTGTTAATCCTCCTCACTATGCTGTCCCCAGCTACCACTAGATTCCTTTTTTGATCCTCCCATTTGAAAGGCTTCCTGTACCACAGTGCCATCGCCAGTCAGCTCATTCACCCTGCAGCCCCCTCTCTCATCCAAATAAGCTGAAAGAACCTCAAATCTGTCGGACAATTGCAAAGGCTCACATTCCTGCACTCCTTCTCTCTGGTTCTCCTTACCTGCCTCACTCGCATTTACACCCCCCCTGTCCCTGGCCACTGACCAAATCAGAAGATCCTATCCTAAAGGGTGTGGCCGCCTCCTGGCACAAATTGTCCAGGTAACGCCCCCCCTCCCTCATGCAACTCGGCTTCCAACTCAATGACTCTGAGCCAAAGGCCCTCAAGCCGCAAACATTTACTGTGGACGTGTTTGCCCTGGATCACACAGCCATCCAGGAGCTCCCACATGCTGCCGCTGTGACACATCACCTGTCCTACTATCCTTAATGTGTTTTAATTAACTACTTAGTTATTTCATTCAATTAACTATTTTCCTTTTTTATATATTTTACTAATCTAACCACCAGTTTGTATACAATTTTATACCCTAGAAATAGAATAGACGTTAACCACTTAACCGGCACTCACCAGATACTTGCCAAACAGCCAGCTTCCTCCCCTGTAGTAGAGTAAGAACCAGTTCCTACAGGGTGAAGAAGTTAGAAAAAGCAAAGGAGCACGTCCTTCCCCTCTTCACCTAACTCCCTCACTCACCCAGCTCCTAGCACTCTTGTTCAAAGTCGCACTCCAGTCAACGGATGAATATTTTTTTTAAATTGGAATTTTTTTATTATAGTGAATTCATTAATAGGCACTTAGAGCTTTATTTTATTTCTTCTCAGCATGGGTCCTGAGGTCTGCCCATGGTGGATACTGGATGAGTTGGCATGGAGGGTGTAAGGGCAAAGGGTGGTGAGTGGGGAGCATGGGTTAGCATAAGTTGGCACTAAGTTAGAATGTGGAACTACAAAGGGCAATGGGGATGAGTAGAGGAGCAATGGTTTAAATGGAGGGTATGAGAGGCCTCTCGGGGGTGGGTAGAGGGGCATAGGTTAGCATGGGTTGGCATGGATGGGGCATGGGGATCATGTAAGGAGGTGAGAACTAGAGGGCTGTTTTTGTTTAGCAACAAACTTTACCGCAGCACTCGGTATCATCACCAAACTTTCACCAGGTTGAGTCACTCCTCATAGGTTTGAAAGGGTTAGAGGTGACATCTGAAGAATACTTGGTTGTTCCTGAGCGCAGATTTAGTACTGCCACTGGCTTTGTTTAATGGCTTTCCAATTCCAACTTTGCAGTGTCCGATATAAAGTGCAAAATTCCCATCCATTTTAACAGACAGTGACTTCTTACAGATCACATAGCAACCTGCTCTGTGGACTACATTAAGCTCCATGCCCAAGGAGCATCTCAACAACACTGATGGCAAGCACAATTGAAGTATCCCTCAGGAATGGTCCCACTGAAAGTTAATGGAGCAATGAGGTCTACATTTTATGACATCTTATTGGTCAGTTTCAACAGGCTCTAGAACTCCATTGATTTTTTTTTGCAGCTTGGACAAAGTATTGGATCACCAAGGCTGGCCATTCGCCCAGCCGCCTCCGCACATGGCAGCCCCTATGCCGCCACCAAACTGCAAACTGTTTATGGGGTTGGCAAGCCCAACTCCGATTACATCACACTGCCACCCCCAACTCCCTCCGGAACAAAAACCGGAAGGCCCGGGGCAGTTTTTCAGGAGTTGGATTCTCGGAGCTGGGAATACTCGTGATTCCGTGCTCCTGACCCGGGAGGGAAAATTCAGGCCTTAGTTTCCATTTTTGATGCTGTTTTCCAGTTCTGTAATGTTATGGAATTACAAAGTGCAGAGAGAAGAGTTTGGTATCTGAACTGCAGAAGACCACACTAACTGTGCAATTAAGGATCTGCAGCTTCAGTTTCAGACACCTCAGGTCCGGGGTAGGGGTGGGGACTGATTATTTGCTGTTCCAAAACGGATGCCTGGCTAACTAATCCAGCATTCCTCTGGCAGTCTACTACTGAGCTTGGTTCTGTAAGCTCTGCTTGGGAGTGTGATGGTCTCTGTTGCATGGTTAGAGGGTTTGCACCTGTATTTTCTACTGATTTGCGAGGAGGGAAAGACAGAGTGAGTGATAGGGCTGATGTACATTGTTTGCTCTTGCAGCAAAATTAGAAATATATTTTTTATAAACGCATTTATAGTTTTACCACAAATAGCATATAGAGAACCAGTCCTTGCCTCAGTCAGTCATAGTCTGTGTGTGTTCATTTTCACGAGGAGGGGATGAATCTAGTCACTAACAATCTATTATTAGAGTATTGATCCATTGTATCAGGTAACTTGGAGAGCTTATTTTCCTTTATTGAAAATATACTCCCAAGTGAATATATATTCTTGTGATAAAAACAGGAGATTTCTTTGAATACCAGTATACTAAATGGAGCAGGCATTAAGATTCAATTTTGGTTGTTCTTTTGAACCTCAGTCAGAGACCAGTTGGTTTTAAGGCTACCTTTCCGTACTCTGTACGTGCATGGAAATTTTGACTATATTGAGATAAGCTTTTCCTTATGGAGGGAACAGTCTCCTGCTGTAAGTAGCAATGGTTCCAATTAAGCCCAAACTCACATCCTCTTTTGAAAATGAATGTTCAACTAAGATTACTCACTACAGCAAAAGGATTAAGAGAGAACTGAAGCTTCTAATCCTGAAATAATAAAGTCACAGATTCTACCCTTAAACTCTGTGTCATTTATAATTTTCCTTTCAGCTACCAGAATAAATCCATTCCCTTAAAATAATTTGCCCTCACATCTATGGGATGACATCTAGGTGTTGAAATGTGTTGCCCACCTTTGATCCCAACAAAGTTCATGGAATCAGGAGGTGGTCCCCTAACTTCCCCATTGAGGTTACATTTTTTTTATTATGTGGATATCACTGGCTAGGCCAGCATTTATTGCCCATCCCTAATTGCCCTTGCCCAGAGGGCATTTAAGATCCCACATAAGGGCAGCAGATTTCCTTCCCTAAGGTGCATTAGTGAACCAGATGGGTTTTTACAACAATCATTTCATGGTCATCATTAGACTTTTAATTCCAGATTTTTATAAAAGTCAAATTCCACCATCTACTGTGGCAGGATTTGAATGCAGGTCCCAATAACATTACCCTGTGTTATCTGGATTGCTAATCCAGTGACAATACCACTACGCCATCGCCTCCCCCCATCTCAAGTACCTTCTATTGCAGCAAGCTTGGAAGTCCAGAACCATCACAGCAAGGAGGCAGCGTTAAAGATGTATTTTTTTAAAAGAAATCAACTTTTGTTCACATGGGCACCATTTCTGCCCTTGTGAATGACTATGCCTGACTTGATCAGATGTGTCTCTGCAAGCCATTCACCAGATATCAATGGAAAAGCACAGGGACTCCTGATGTGTCATAGAATCTTACAAAGAAGGGGTCATTCACCCCATGATGCCAGGAGAGCTACCCAATTACTCTCACTTGTCTGCTTTTACTTCATGGCCCTGCAGTTTTTTTTCCCTTTTCAAGTATATATCCAATGTTCATCCTAAATCCCTGAACATGATAGCCTTGTAAGGAATGGATTGCAGCCTATCCCAGATTCTTTGGTGTTCGGTTGGAACCCAGTACACCTGGATTCCAACCTAGTTTTCAGCTATCCCGCTGCACGTTCACTGAAGTTACTACGAGAGGGAGCCACAGATATCTGCAGAATTTCAATTTC
The DNA here is from genome assembly GCF_964194155.1 of Cetorhinus maximus. Classification (NCBI taxonomy): domain Eukaryota; kingdom Metazoa; phylum Chordata; class Chondrichthyes; order Lamniformes; family Cetorhinidae; genus Cetorhinus; species Cetorhinus maximus. Next base: position 100,891,118 of record NC_135879.1, on the reverse strand, counting down.
TTTTATCTTTACCCTGTGCTGAAATCAATTTAAGATCAAAATGTTAAATTACATGTATCGTGTACCATTTCATGAAATCTTCATAGAATACACACTTTCACAATAAGAATACCTCCTTTGCAGCCAGCAAAACAGGGACATTTGAAGCCTCTATAAGTAAATATTGGTTAGACAAAAACTACATTATAATTGAATAAAAAATGTGAAATACGAGTTGTAGTACTTTGGTGTGTTTTGTAACGGCCCCAAGTCCCTTCTAAACAGAAATAGAATAAGAAGAGAGACTAGAGAAGTAATGAGAAACAGATAGAGAAAACTGAACTTGAAAGACAGGATAGGTGTGACCCATGAAAAGAAGCAATGAGTGAAGTTCTCTGTGGATTTTTAGGACTCCATTGAAATGTTTTTCAAGACTAAAATTATACACTGAGGCTCCTTGTTTAATTTTTTTTGTAATACAACATGTCTTTATCTTGTTAAATGTCTCAACATAAACCTCAATGGTGTGCCTGTCCTTGTCTTTCTTGTCATGTTTTTGTCTATGGTTTCTCTTTGTTTTTGCCCACTACTCTTTTCCCTTTCTGCCTTGAAGTATTTGGCAAGGGTCAGGGTTGTGGGACAAGCTGCCAGACAGGCTCTTGGCAGCTGAGGGAATAGCACTCCTGCTGGGAATTTGAAGACAATTCTGCACCCACTTCCCCCACTTCCTTGCCCACCACTCCCCCATAACCCTCTAGGATTGAAGCCAGTTGGCAACTCTGAAGTTGTAAGCTTTGAGTGGCAAAACTGTACTATTTCACACAATTGACCTGGTATCATATAAGTGTTGGAGAACTCGATAGAGTAATGATTGCATCATAGGCATATGCAAACAGAACAGAAATTTCCCACCTCACGATTACAGTAAATAAGACTATATTTCATTGAGTACGTGTGTGTGTTTAATGTGTAGCATACATGGCTAATTTAAATAAAAAACATTTTGCCGTATTTTACTGTACGACTTTCAGTAGATAAGCATCAATCCTTGTAAATCTTCAGAAGCAAAATGTGGCCTTTCACTCTTTTGAGTCATGATTGATAATCAAAAGACATTTACGACTTTTATAAAACATGCGCCTGAGGGAATTAAATTATTCACAAATGTTCCTATTATGTGTAGTTTATATCCAATGGACACTCTCAATGTTCCACTTCATTAATATTTTAAGGTTTTTAATAATCTATGTTACATTTTTTAAATTCTCTGATCCACTGTAAATCCACCTGTTTAATAGTTGTGTTCTTTTACTTTGGGTATTGCATTTAGGAACCTTTAGGAGTTCTAAATTTCTCATCAGATGCAAGACTTGTAGACTTGACTTTGTTGAAATGTACAATTTTTTGTGGCCTAGCAACCTAAAACAGTATCTAGACTTATCAGGATAGTTTGGTTTTGGCGTATTCAGGCTGCTGTTTGAGGTTGGCATCAATGAGGTGACTAAAGCAAATAATTAAGATTTGCAGTTCTTCGAGTGAAGTAGAAAACTAATAGCTGGGGGTTGTCTGACTCAATCGGCTTGAAGTGGATGAAGTACGAACTGACTTGTAATCTTAATTACCTCTCTTCTATGGTGGTAAGATGACTTCTGCTGGTCGCACTGTAATCTAAATTAATGGGGGCCAAATAATTTGGCAACAGCAGCTTTCAGCAATGTGAAAAAGTCGAGATGTAAGCTGGTACCTTGGCAGGATATCCGTCTGAAGCTGATAGATTGATTTTCAGCCTACACAATAGCTGGCATCCACCCCTGTGAAAGAGACAGTGGGCGAGATTTTCCGGCCCCGACACAGGCGGGCATCATCACGGGCGGGATGGGAAAATTTGGAGAGCTGTTCAAAGTCTAGAGCTCTTCAAATTTTCCTGTCCTGCCTGCGACGATGCCTGCAGGAGTCAGGACCGGAAAATCCCACCCAATGATTTATTTCTGCAACCACGCAGAAAATGAAAATAATTATTTTCTTCAGCAATGTCAACAGTTACCACATACCATGTGAGCACAAAATATTAACAGATAAGAACAGATTTCAGTACAGAAAACTGTCAGTTTGGTGTTTAACTAAAGTCTGTGCCAGTTGAGACAGTGGGCAGAATCATCCTAGATTTGCACTAAGTGCAGTAGCGGGCGTGAAAAAAGATGCTTTACCTCCCGGCCACAATGGCGGGTTTTGGTGTCGTATCGTCCCCTTCCCACCTCATTAATTATGTTGCCACAGTAAAGACACTGTCTTGCTGGTGGTCAACCACCGATTTGCCCACCACGCCATTACCTTGTCGCTTCCTTACGCCGGGCGCCATTTTTAAACTGTAGCCGCATGCACAGTTCTCATTTTCTGCAGCCCAGGACGGCTCCGGTGAAGACATTGCCCCAAAAGCCAAGAAGAATGCAGCCCCCAATTCAGTGATGCATACCTGGGACACCTCCTGGACGCCGTGGAGGCATGCCGTGATGTCCTCTATCCCTGCTTTGGCCACAGGAGGCCCATCGGTCTCACCACGGCTTGGGAGGCAGTGGCAGAGGTGGTCAGTGCCAATGCTGCACACAAAAGGTCAGCCATTCAGTGCAGAAAACAGATGAATGATCTCATCCATGCCACTAGGATAAGACAACCTTCTCATCACTCTAAACTCACACACTCACAAGGCCATGCACTGGCATCTCACTCACTGCCAGCTCAAGGGACATCACCATTCACTCTCTCACACATCCTCACATTGTCATCCTCTGGAGATAGCCTCCTCAGCCCGCACCATCTTAAGCCCGCTTGCACAGATCAACCCTTTCCTTGCCTGAGGCCACTTCTCCCCCTTCCCTAAACATGCCCTATCCCTGCAGACATTGAAAAGCCACCCCTGCCTTATGGCTGATCTAGTAGGTAGAGACCTGCCCGTGAGCCCCCCTAAAAGTGATGTGGTGCTGCCTGTGAAGCTGATGACCACGAGTGTTGCCAGAGGCAAGGTCGGTAAACAAACCTCTAAGTACCGAGCAAAGTGCAGTTCGCCAGGTGCATGTCGCTTATGTCCAGTTGTGAAAAACATCGGTGTGCCTGGATGATCCAGCATGGGGGGATGATTCCAGTGAGCGGGGCTTCTAATGAGATGCTAAAGTATTGAAATTAAGTTCCCGACATGCGGCAGTGGGAAATGCAGCCCATCATTGACGGGTGGAGCGGACGATCGCAAACTGGTTCCACGTCAGTGATTTTTGGCCTTCTCGCTATATTGTCTGCTCACGCCCAGCATGACGCCCACCACTGGCGGGATCAGACAATTCCACCTACTGTTGTCTATCTTCACCTCACTTCAGTTTGAGTTCAATAGCTGTTAATGAACATGTTTGGGCATACCATACCTTGCTCAAAGAAGTATCTCCTGAAAGCACTAACCGAACTAAAGTATCTTTATATATTGCTAAATATACTGCTAAAGTATACTGCTAAATAATGGTGCAAAAGACAAATCTGGCTGGCACGCCCTGGTCTAGACGACTAAGGTGCAATTTATTTTTAACCCCCCACCAATGAAATCTTGTAGCAAACTTACAAAATTTAAATCATCATTGCCAAACTTCTGTTCTCGATGAAGAAATAGCTTAACCACAGACACAGCAGGAGAGGTTAAAGACTCTTCATATGTTGGCTCTCTGAAAACTTTGTGAACTTGATTCTGCAAGCAAGCATTTAAGGACCAGATGTATTAACTTAGGAACTTGTATAGAAGTGACTGAAGCTCAACTAACTGAAAAATATTAACATCATGAAAATCTTTTCATAACAGCGAGCACTCTTGGCTCAATTTTATGAGACAGGTCGTCCAGTCCATGGCCTAGTGGCACCATCCGAAAACACAGGACAGAATTTTCACTCCCGGTTCAGGAGCGCAGAGTCACTAAAATTCCTGGCTCCACAAACCCGACTTGGGAGAAAGTGTCCCGACAGTTGGGTTTTCATTCTGGTGGGGGAGACGCTGTAACCTGGAGTTGGGCCCGCCATCCCTGGAAAGAGTTCAGAGGCAGCCGCATGGGCTGCCAGGGGCGGAGGCGGGCTTTGCAAAAGGCATGCCTTGATAATCCTGGACTTTGTCCCAGCTTTTAAAAAACAATGTTCCAGCCTTCACCTCTCACTCCCCATGCCTCACCCATGTCAACCAATGCCATTTCATAGCCCCCACTTACCACCCCCATGGCCCCTCATACTCTTCATGCCAACCTATGCCCCTCTTGATTGAAGTATATAAGGTCCTGAATGGCCTTGACAAGGTGGACGTGGAAAGGATGTTTCCTCTTGTGGGTGAGTCCAGAAATAGAGGGCACTGTTTTTAAAATTAGGGGTGGCCCTTAAAGAAATGAGGAGATGAGGCACCCCACTGTGATAATGCTACCATGTGAAATCAGTTATGCAGCACAAATCCTGTAATGATAACCCTCAGGTTTATATTAACAGACAGAGTGAAATAGCAAACACTTTAAACTGCAGCAGCATTTTTTTTTTAAATGAAGAGCAGGAGATTTAAATGCCTTGATAACTTGACAGTTCTTTTGACATCTTGACAGTTCCCTTCAGCTTGATAGTTTCAATGAGTTTATCCACTTTTTATACAAATTCATGTCTACCTTTAATTATCCCAAAGGGCAACTTACCTTTCCCAAAAGGCACCTTATCTCTCCTAAAGGTGTCCCTGGACCCATCCAAAAGGATACCTTACTTCTCAATGAACTCGGGCAGCTTAGGCCTTCTCCTGAAAGGTCTAAAGCCCACATACCATGTTTTAGAAATCCCAGTTATGAAAATTGGATCTATTTGAAGGCAGCTGCACTTTAGCACATCAGCTGCCTCCATGAACCACAGATATTCAAACTACAACCAGCCCCCATTTCCCACCGCCCTCTCCAATACCTATCTGCCAGCTCCCCCTCCCCCAGGGAAAATGGTGAGTGTGGGGTTTAGGGGTAGGACTTCCAGAATTGGGACTCTGGCACCATTTTGGCTAAGCTGGAGACCCTTTCTGTCTTTATGAAAATTCGGGCGACAGTGTCAGATTCTACATGTACGCTGACAATACCCAGCTCTACTTCACAACCACCTTCCTCACCCTCTCCACACTCTCTCTAAATTGTCAAACTACTTGCCCGGCATATAGTGCTGAATCAGCAGAAATTTCCTCCAACTAAATATTGGGAAGATCAAAGCCATTATCTTTGGTGCACACCACTAACTCCATTCCCTAACCTCCAAATCCATTCCTCTCTCTGGCAACAATCTGAGCTGATCAAGACTGTTTGCAAGGTGAGCTATGAAATTTTATGCACGCTATCACTAATACTGCTTATTTCAATTTCCATTTCTACCTGCCTATCACCCCACCCCTTGCCTCCCCAGCTCTTTAGCTGCTGAAACCCCCATCCATGTCTTTTTTATCTGTAGCCTTGACTATTACAGTGCACTGGCCTCCCACTTTCTATGCTCTGTAAACTCTACTGCCTGTATTCTTACTCAAACCAAGTCCCATTCAACCATTACTCAACTGTTCACTGACCTACATTGGCTCCCAGTTAAGCAATGCCTGAATTTTAAAATTCTCAACCTTGTTTTCAAATCCTTCCATGGTCTCCCCCTCCCTACCTCTGTAATTTCCTCCAGCCCCACATTCCTCTAAGATATCCATACTGCTCCAATTCTGGCCCCTTGAGCATCCCCCATTTTAATTGCAGCACCATTGGTAGCTACCTAGGCTCTTTCCCTTCCTAAACATCTTTACCTTTCTTTCCTCCTTTAAGATACTCCTTCAATACCTCTTTGTCCTTGCAAGCTTTTGGTCATCTGTCCTAATATATCCTTCTGTGCCACTTATTGCCCATCCATAATTGCCCTTGTTCAGAGGGCATTTTTTAAGAGTCAACACACATTGCTGTAGGCCTGGAGTCACATGTAGGCCAGACCAGGTAAGGACAGCAGATTTCCTTCTCTAGAGGACATTAGTGAACCAGATGGGTTTTTATGACAATCGATTCATGATCATCATTAGGCTTTTAATTCCAAATATTTATTGAATTGAAATTCTACCATCTGCTGTGGTGGGATTTGAATCCGGGTCCCCAGACCATTACCCAGGGTTATGCAGAGCTACTCTGCATTACCAGTCCAGTATCACTACACCACCGGCTCCCCTCTGGTATTGAATATTGTTACAGTTATTGGATTTTTCCTTGGATTCAGTGCTGACAATCACTCCTGTATTTGGACCTCCTATTCCCTACGCTCTGGAGCATTCCTTTTTATCCTCAAAATCTAATTAAATGGTAGCATGATTTAAGGATTATAGCAGAGATCCCTTAGTATTCACACTAGCAACTGGAGCATAGAAGACATCAAGGGAATTCTCTTCTCCTTAAGGATAGCAGACTGGATAAATATCCTACCAAGAGGAGACACAAGCTTCAAACAATAAGTGGATAATTTACAGAAGATATATGAATGTATCGTACACATGAGATTATATATTTTCTTAGATTCCTCAGTATGTGAAAACAATAAACATGCAACCCACTCTCTCTTTAAACATGGTCATTAAAAGACCATTTACACTAGTTTAACCTTTCAAGGCTAAGCTAATTCAGGCCTTGACACACAGATAACCCTTGGGAATTTGGCTGCAAATCTGACACCCACTCTGCTCCTGCCATTGTGTGAACATGTAAGTCTGTAAGATGAAATGGTCCATTTTATCTGAGAGCGGAATTGGTGCTAGGGGGAACCAAGGGGAACTGAAAACCATCCAGTCCTCTGCAGAATGAGGGCTGAGAAAGTTTAACTCCCGGGCCTCATCTACAGACGTGTGGTCAGTCTCCTACCCAACCCTGGTGGGGGTCACTCAGTGAGTGAGATCGGCGAGAGCAGGATTTCAGGCGGCAGGAGGACATCACTGGGAACCTGAGGGAATGGTCTTTGGCATGAAGGTAAGTGGCCTGGTGAGGGACTGACAGGGCATTGTAGTCAGGGTTGTGGGTGCGGAAAAGCCTGTGGCAGGGGAGGCACCTCCTGGCCCGTAAGGAAACTAAACAAAAATTGAAATAAATCTACCTTCCTGAGTGTCCTTTGGCCCCCTATCATTTTCTCACATATTTGACTTGGCTTAAATGTCATGCAGGCCTCAAGTTAAGATTGCAATCAGGCCCCAATTATATCATCAGAGTATGATGTGCATATTTAATGAAGAATCCAGCTTCTTTCTAGTTTGTCTTCCTCTTAATCATTGAAAAGAACAGGCTAATATAAGGAGCTGCATGAAGGCAATAAGAAGAGAGGGGATTGGGTCACAAAATTTGGCATTTTAAATCTTTGTGTGCCCAGTTTTCATGGGCTGGGGTTAAATTTCCCCAAAGTCTCTGCTCACCAAGCACTAAGGATTTTCCTCTCCTTAACCTGTCCAGCAGCTGGCTTTGGAAACACTTGATTTGCCATTATTTCTGCAGGAATGATGGCATCTGTCCATCTCGGGAGATGATGGACTGCTCCTGGGATGTATATCACTTCGGGACTGGATATTGTCTTTTGTGGCTGTACAGGCTGATTCATATTCTCGCAGTCCCTTTGCAGTAGAGTTTATAGAGGGTAGAAGGTGGGAGGCCAGCTAGGAGTGCATTGTAATAGTGAAGTCTACAGGTCTGGTGAAGGGCTGGCACAGATGAATGGCGTTGGCCCAAGGTCAGTTAATGCTTTTTCATTCCGAAGGGCTCTCTTTTCCGCCGTTTGGTCACTTCTTTTGTCTTTTGCTTTTTCCACACCCTTCCTGACTGCCTGTCTCCAGGCACTCCAGTCAGCAGTGAGGACTTCCCATGCATTGAATCCGATCCCGATCAACTTGAAGTCTCACTTGCAGACATCCTTGTATCGCTGACGTGAGTGACCTGTTGGTCTCATGCTAATAGTAAACTTGCCATATAGCATGTCTTTGGGAATGTTGCCAAGATTCATTTGGCTCACATGATCCAGCCAACGGAGTTGCCACTGACTCAAGAAGGCAAACATGCTGGGATCCCTGCATGCTGGTGTACTTCCATATTCGACACTCTTGTCTTGCAGGAGATGCCCAATATTGATCTCAGGCATAAGAGGTGGAAGCTGTTCACCTGCTTTTCTTGAGTTGGATAAGTTACCCATGCTTCACTACCGTAAAGAAGGGTGCTGAGAACACATGCCTGGTACACAGGCTTATTTTACATTAGTTTGCTATTGGTCCACACTTGCCTTCTCAACTTTGACATGACAGCTGTGACCTTGGCAGTTCTGTTGCTGATTTCGGCATCAAGGTACAGGTTGCTGTGATTGTTGATCCAAGGCATGGGAAGCTGTCAATAACTTCCAGAGTGAAGATGTCAATGTTGATGGAAGGCAGAGTCTCTACATCCTGGCCTGTAAATTTGGTCTTTCTGATGCTGATTTTCAGTCCAAGCTTCTTGTAGGCCCAGGAGAACCAATCTACAGGTTGAACTTCAGTATGAGATGCGTCATTAGCAAACAGAAAACATTTGATTCACCATTATTTTTAGAGAAATATTATTTACATGTGGGGGACAGTTAGCTCAGTTGGCTGGATGGTTCATGTATGGTTCAAAATAATGCCAGCAGTGTGGGTTTGATTCCTATCCTGGTTGAAGTCGACTTGAAACCTGCCTCCTTGACCTACCTCTGAGAGTGGAAGGCAATGGTAAACCACAACTGCCAAGAAAATGGCTCAGCAGGCAATGGGCCAAGGGCCTGCCTTCAGGAAGAGCACACATAAGGCAATATTATTGATGTAAAAAGAGGGTTTGTTTTTAACTTGCATGTAGTGGTATCTCCAAAAAAGCATTTGAAGAACTTGAATCTATATAACATCTTTCACAGTCTCAGGATATCTCAAAGTGCACTTCATAGCCAGTGAGGTGCTACTGAAGTTTAGTCACAGTTATAATGTGGGCAAACATTGTTGGGGGGTTGTAAGGGGAGTATTAATACCCTAAAATGGATGGCTTGGGTTGGATGGAAAGTAAAATTTTCAAAATTTCAAATACAAAGCCATTCCACCTTGATCCTGCCCACTTCCTGTTTTAAGGGAGGCAGGGCAAGGGTGGATGACCAATCAGCTCAAGGAAGTGGGTTGGTTGTCGAAACATTTTAAGGAGGCTGCATGGCTCCATTTTTAAAGGTTTATGTTTATGTCTATGGTGAGTCAGATTCCCTGGTCTCAAGAAAAGCCTGAAGATAAAAGGAGGTGAGAAGGGCTGGATCCATAAGACAAGTGCTTTTACAGCACTGCTTGTGGGGCAAGAGGACCAGGAAGATTTCCAATGAGCAAAACCCGTAAAGCCCCCCTGCCTCACTTCCACAAGCTCCTGCCAACCTCACACTGACCTTGCCCTCATCTTCCTAACCTCCTCACATCACCAACACCCCCCACTTAGCTCCCTTCACCATGGCCCCCAATTTCTGATGGTTACCTACACCCCCGCCCACTTTCCCCACCAGCGGGTTTGAAGTGGGGGGGGTGTAAAATCCTACCTGCCTCTGCCGCCACCATAATTTTACCAGCAGCAGAGGTGGTGTCAGATGGACGGCCCAGCAGTGGACCAATTCGCGCCCTTAAGTGGGCAATTAATGCCCACTTAAGGGCCTTATTCCGCTGCCATTGGGATTTAACCAGGGAGAGGGAGAGGCCCACGCCAAGAGCCCGCCTGGCAGGCTACCTTGCATGGGCTGGGTGTCAGGCTGTTGGGGTGCACCCTCATAAACAGGCCCCCTGTGCCCAACAGCGGGCCCCATCAAAGTCTAACTCTCCCAGGTCCCCCTCTCCCCAGGGACTGTCAAGCCTCAGCACCTCACTCCCACAACCGAGCCCCAAATACTTACAAAGTTGCAAACCAGCGCAACTTGCCTCCTCAAGCCCGAAGTGCAGTTCTGGCAGTGACCACTGCTCCTAATGGAGCTGCCCATACTGCCAGCCTCTGATTAGCCAGCAGCCATCTGAAGCAGGCCTTCCTGTTCCTGAGAGGAGGAAGTCCCACCTCCAGTCTATTAAGGCCAATTAGCTGTTAAATGTTTGTAGGGTCACCGTTCTTCCCCCAGTGGGCTCCGCCCTGGCCCCCCGAGTTTTTAGCTAGGGAATGGAGAGGGGGCGCAATGAACATGATGCCCGGTAAAACCCAGCCCATTATGCCAGCTTGGCTCAATTGGTGGAACTGCCATCTTTTTAGTCATAAGATTATTGGTCCATGCCCCAATCCAGGACTTGAAATGTAGGTTGACACGTCAGTGCAGTATTCAGAGAATGATGCATTGTCCAAGATGGTTCTTTCAGTAAGTTATTAAACTGAGGCCATCTGCTTCATTCCAGTGGAGCACCACAAAATTCCACAGCACTGTTTCGAGAAGTAGGGAGTTCTCCCTCCATCAGCAGCATTAAAAAAAACTGGTTATTCATCTAGTTGTTGTTTATGAGATCTAGCTACGCACAAAAATGGTTGCTGCATTTGCCAACATAACAGCAGTACCCGTGCTTCAAAGTGATTCATTGTATGTGGCATGCTGTACGACATTCAGAGATGGGATGTCATATGATAGGGCCAAATCTGTTTGGAGCACCCAGACTGGAATGTTGCTCACATGGGCTGGTGGCCAGGAAATTGCAGGCTTGTAGCACTGGATTTTACTTGAAGATAAATCCTCCATCCCCTCCGCCCCCCTGGCGCCCGCCCACCACCCCCCTTCGTCCCCCACCCCCCAAAAGGAAAAGTCAGCTTTAAGCCTGCTGGCTGCCCCACAGCAATATGACGCAGGGAGCAAGCAGCCTTAATAGATTCAGAGTGGTACCTGCGGCCCCATCTGAGAGGAAGGCCTGCTCTCGAGAGCTGCCAATCAATCTGATTGGCTGGCAGCTCTGTAGCCCCAGCAGTGTCAGGATTGGGCGGTGGCCACTGCTGGGGCTACGGAAGTGTCATGCAGCCTGGGTAAGTCCAGTGTTTTGGACGGGCCTGGGTGGGAGACCCCAGCAAGGGGTGGGGGGTGGTGGTGGTGGGAGCCGGGTTAGAGAGGCAGGAAGTGAGGGTTAAAGAGGGTGCCTGACCTTGGTGCGGGGGGAGCCCTGAGCTGGGCATGGGAGTTTCTAAAGGAGTACCCCTCATTCTTATCCAACAAAAGCCCAGGTAGTGAAAACTGCTGGGCTACCTGCCATACCTTTGCCTTCCCCTGACGCACATAAAATAGTGACAGTGGCAGAATAAGCCACTTAAGTGGCCGTTAATTAGCTGCATAAGGGCCTCAATCGGCCTGAGGGTGGGTGGGCTCCCTCCCTGACACATTCCTCGCCCACTGTAATATGGACGACAGGTCAGGGGTGGGCGAGAAGATGGTGGGAAGGCTTCAATTTATGAGTCCCTCCGCCTTCAAATACACTGGTGGGGGTAGGGGGGTTGTAAAATTCAGCCGTGGAGCCTGACTTTTCATTCATTAATCTAAAGGATGGCAATGTTGGATACAGCCTGCCATGTTTGCCCAGCTAGATATCCATGCAGGGAGAACCCAGCCTCCAAATCATTCCTATTATTCCCCTCATTCCCTTCTTCCTCCCTGTCTTTCCTTCCCTCCTCCCTTCCTTCCTTCCCTTCCTCCCTCCCTGATATGCCTGGAAGCTTTCATAATTTAAAAACTTCATGTCGGCTTATCCTTAAATTTATATGTTGCAGTGAGAAAAAAAATCACTTTCTTAATTGCTCCAGTAAGCTGAGAGGTAGCAGACAACTCATTGAATTCATTCATTTTCCCACCAAGAGCAGGAGAGCTGTCAATCTACACTAGCTGCAGAGAGGCAAAGGCCTGAATATGTGCTGAAACCCAACCTCTTGATTAACGAATGGTGTATGACGTGTGTGTGTGTGTGTGTGTGTATGACGTTTGTGCATGACGTGTGTGTGTGTGTGTGTGTATGTGTGTGTGTGTGTGTATGACGTGTGTGTGTGTAAGGGCAGCAAAAGTAACTCAATGCTTGGACATCGAGAAATTATGGTAGTCGTTTTGATATCTTGTCAGAGCAGCAGGACTGAGCACTGGTATTTCATTCTTTATACGTCATTTAGTCTGTCCACATTTAAAAAGATGCATCGATGACTGAAAAGAAAAAAGGCCGGCTGTGTTCTGTAGATCAGAAATATTGAAAAAAAAGTGCATCATCCTCATGGGCTCTTTGGATTCAGAGGTGTCTGACCCCACTGACAGATCCCACGGTCTGTCCTGTGAAAAGTGCTGAGCTCTTTCACCCACTAACAGCCTCACATCCTAGTGAATTTAGCCAGGGAGTCCTTTAAGCGAGCTGTGTATTAACATATAACCTCAGGGTGCACTTCCCTCCCCCCAGGCAACTGCAAGTGAACAACAGCAGATGACAAAATGGACAATAAAATCCTGTTAGAAAGGGCTTAGAAATTACTACACACTTTTACTTCTCTTCAAAATATTTTATAAACAAGCCTTACTTTGTCCCCACAGGTGCCCATTACAGAATATACTGCCTAAATGTCAAGCAGCTAATATGTTTAATAGTGACCATGATAACTGATTGTTTCTGTGTGTTTTTACTCTTCCTATTCCTCTTCCTAGAGGAAGCAGTGGCATCATCACTTGCCTGGTATTTCAGGGACCCAGGGTCAAATCTCACCACAGCAGATGGTGAAATTTGAATTCAATAAAAATCTTGAATTAAAAGTCTGATGATGACCATGAAACCATTGCTGATTGTTGTAAAAACCCATCTGGTGGACTAATGTCCTTGAGGGAAGGAAATCTGTCATCCTTACCTGGTCTGGCCTACAAATGACTCCAGACCCACAGCAACGTGGTTGACCCTTAAATGCCCTCTGAACAATGGCAATTAGGGATGGGCAATAAATGTTGGCCTAGCCAGTGATGCCCACATCTCACAAACAAAAAAAAAGTCATTCTTTTTATATTGCTCTTTTCACTTCTTCTTTGACAGGTGTAATAAAAATTAGATTCAAGTAAATGTAAAGTAAAGTAAAATAAACATGGTAGTTAAATTTGCAGATGACACAAAGATAGGCAGGAAAGTATGTTGTGAAGAGGTCATGAGGAGGTTCTAGATGGATATAGATAGGTTGAGTGAGTGGGCAAGGATGTGGCAAATGGAGTTTAATGTAGGAAAATGTAAAGTTGTTCACTTTGGGCTGAATTTTGCTGTCAGCAAGCAGGGGGCGGGGCCCACTCGCCGATGCACAAAGTGACGCGGGATGACGTTGGGGGAACCCCCAACATCATCCCGCCCCATTTAAATATTCAGGAAGGCGGGTCCGCAGCCAAATCAGCTGTCCGCCCGCCGACCTGTAAATGGCCAATTGAGGCCATTGACAGGATCATTAAAACAATTAAAGGACCTGCCCATCCAACCTTAAGGTTGAAGGGCAGGCCAGGAGCCCCGGTGGGCTTCTGAAAAAATATGAAACCTCATCCACCGGCAGGATGAGGTTTCATGTAGGGTTTATAAAAGTGTAATAAAGTTTTTGTGAAACTTATTGACATGTCCCATCTCATGTGTCATTGTCACATGAGGGGGACATGTTAAGGATTTTCTTTTCTATTTTTAACGTTTTTACAACTGTCAGCGATCTCCCTGAGGCAGCACTTAGCCTTAGGGAGGTGTGAGCTCTTTCATGCCCATGCGCAAAAGAGCGCACTCCCACATTTGGGGAATCCCCCCCCCCCTCCCCCGCCTGCACAGGAAGTGCACAGCACTTCCCGCTGGATGTCACGCTGGGCGGGCCTTAATTGGCCTGCCCACTTAAAATGGCGGCGGGGCCCACTTCTCCGGCAGGAATCGGCTCCCTGCCCGCCTGATATTGGGTCGGGCCCACACGCCCGACAGGCAGAAAATTCTGCCTTTGACAGGAAGACCAAAAATGCAGAGTATTACTTAAATGGAGAACGGCTGCATAATTCTAAGGCGCAGGGAGATCTAGGTGTTCTTGGACATGAGTCACAAAAAGTTAGTATGCAGGCACAGCAAATAATTAAGAAGGCTAATGGAATGCTATCCTTTATTACAAGAGGGATTGAACATAAAAGTAAGGATGTTATTGCTTCAGTTATTCAGGGCATTGGTGAGTCCGCACCTCGAATACTATGTACAGTTTTGGTCTCCTTATTTAAGGAAGGATGTAAATGTGTTGGAGGCGGTTCAAAGGAGGTTTACTAGATTGATACCTGGAATGAGTGGGTTGTCTTATGAGGAAAAGTTGGACAGTCTGGGCTTGTTTCCACTGGAGTTTAGAAGAGTGAGGGGTGATTTGATTGAAGTATACAAGACCCTGAATGGCCTTGACAAGGTAGACGTCAAAAGGATGTTTCCTCTTATGGGTGAGTCCAAAACTAGGGGACACTTTTTAAAATTAGGTGTCGCCCTTTTAAGGACAGAGATGAGGAGAATTTTTTTCTCTCAGAGGGTTGTGCGACTTTGGAGTCCTCTGCCTCAGAATGTGGTGGAACCGGAGTCATTGAATATTTTTAAGGCAGAGGTAGATAGATTCTTGTTAGGCAAGGGAATCAAAGGTTATTGGGTTTAGGTGGGAATGTGGAAATCCAAACACAAGAAGATCAGCCATGAGCTTATTGAATGGCAGAGCAGGCTCGAGGGGCCGAATGGTCTACTCCTGTTCCTATTTCTTATGTTCTTAAAAGCCAGGACATTGAGATTCTTTAAAAAATAAAATTAGTTTCTGGTAATTTTTCCCAACAATTTCTAAAATACATTAAAAATGAAGCTTTTAATTTTATTTTAAGCACCTAGAATTAGTACATTTTTTTATATATGTATTACAGAATGGGATCTTCCCCCTTTTCTCTCCTGTGCTGTCAGGTGCTGTGTGTGGTTCCACAGATGCCAACAGCTCTTCAGTATCTGAGCTGTGTATGAGCCCAGACAGGTCAGCAGGTTATTCAAACATGAGAACATCTCAGCTGAGCTCAACCATGTCCACATCCATGTACTTTTTCCAGCAGGGGTCACATTATAGCGATCAATGGTGGGGATCCTGGTTATTCACTCCCTTCCTCAATCCAAGGCATTGATTTATGGAGAAAGGCGATTCCCCACTCAGAAAGGAATAGAAGAGGGGAAAAAAATCTGCCTGATCACCTCACACCCTCATCTTGGTTGCGTGCCTAATTTGGCTTCCCTCGAGGGGCTGATCAAATAGCAGCAGGAATTATTCCCCTGCTCAGAGATGTCAGCTGTCTGACATTCCAGCCAAAGCAACTTCCGTTGAGTGCTAGCTGCAGCATGAGGGGTAAGATCAGGAATAGAGCCCCAGGAGAAAAACTAAGTGATTATGTAAGAACGTACAGAAAAAAAAAGTGGAATGATCACAGTATCAAAGTGTCACAGTATCTTTATAGTGCGAAAGGAGGCCATTCAGCCCATCGAGTCTGCACTGACTCTCTGAAAGAGCATTCCACCTAGTCCCACTCTCCTGCATTATCCCCGTAACCTCGCGCATTCTTTCTTTTCAGGTAGCAATCCAATTCCCATTTGAATACCTCCACCTCAGGAAGTTTGTTCCAGACTCGAAATACCCTCTGGGTGAACATTTTTTTCCTCACATCACATTTAGTCCTTCTGCCAATTATTTTGATTCTTGATGTTCTCTTCAGTAGGAACAGTTTCTCATTATTTACCTTGTTCATACCCCTCAGGATCTTGGATTCCTATGAGAGAAAGGCTCCACTCAGCCTTCCTTTCCCCAAGGAAAAGAGCCCCAACCCTCCAATCTATCCTTATAGCTACAGTTCTTCATCCCGGGAATCATTGATGATGATGGATGAATTGGCAAGATTCAACCTTAATTCAATGAAGGGATAATGCTGACCGGTCTGGGCTCATACATGGGTCAGTTACTGAAGAGCTGTTGGCAAAACTGTGAACATGTACTCAGCACCAGCTAGTAAAGAAGGAGAGAAAAGGGGGAAAATCCCATTCTGTAAAAACTTAACTACTTCTAGATACTTAGAATAAATTAAAGGATTCAATGTTAATGTATTTTGAAAGTTGTGGGGAAAATATTAGCAGAAACCAATTTTATTTATTGCAGAATCTCAATGTACTGACTTTTACTTTAATCTAATTGTTATTACACCTGTCTGAAATAAGTATAAAGCATAATGCAAAAAGAGTGAATAGGAAGAGTAAAGGCACTCAGACCCAATCAATTATCACGGTCACTATTAAGCAATTTAGTTGCTTGGCATTTATGCAGCATTTTCTCCAGTCAGCACCTGTGGGGACAAAGTAAGGCTTGTTTATAAAATGTTTTCAAGATAAGTGAAAGTGTTATAATTTAGCCTCTGGTTAGCCATTAATGGCAACATGCTCAAGTGTTTTTTTACTTTGCTTCTAGTGTTGGATGAGGTCAGAGTGACTGGACAGGGAAAGAAAGATTTGATAAAACAACTGAGGAGCCTGTGACATCAAAGGAACTGCTACATAAAAACTTGGAAGTATTGTGAACTGTGAGGAGGATAGCAATAAGCTGCAAGAAGATATAGACGGGCTGGTGAAATGGGCAGACATGTGGCAGGTGAAATTTAATGGAATGAGGTGTGAAGTGATACATTTTGGTAGGAGGATTAAGGAGAGACATAAAATTAAGAGGACAATTCTACAGGGAGTCCAGGAGTAGGAGGACCTGGGGGTATGTATGCCCAAATCATTGAAGGTGGCAGGCAGGTTGACAAAGTGATTAAAAAAGGCATACTGAATCTTGGGCTTTATAAATAAAGAGATAGAGTACAAAAAGCAAGGGAGTCATGATGCACCTTTATCAAACATTAGGCAGCAGCTCGCAAGGGAGGGAGCAGATGGCTTACTTCCCTCGGAAGCAACTCCCTCCATGAAGCCGACTCCCTCCACTCCAGCCCATCCCACAGCCATAACGCGCTGCAGGATGCCTAAATTGGGGCAGTGTGGGACTTGCACCCTTCACGAGGAAGGAAGACCCGCCCTCGGGAGCTTCCAGTGGATCCAATTGGCCAACAGCTTCAGCAGTAGCGGCAGCACCAAGGGTGAATTAGTGGCCGCTACTGGGACTGCAAGCAAGCCAAAGCAGAAGGCCCATGGATCCCAGCGCAAGGTAAGTCTGGGGTCACAAGCATGGAGGGTTTGGGCAGTTTAGGGAAAAGGGCCAGGGGGTTTGGAGATGATGTGTTTTACAGAGCAAGCAGGTAGGAAGAATGAGGGGATACTATCTTAGGGAGGGCTATACCCCGATGTGCAAAGGGCACTCCTGAAGATAGTGCCCCCACCTTCCTTCTCGCCATTTTAAAAAAAGTTTTCCAAAAATGACCTGCCCACTCCCACCCGACTTCACATGCCAACTGTATTTTGACGTATACTATCGGGATCAGTTGGCTTAGTAAAATATTCCCAGAAAATATTATGGGGGTGAGCTCAGGGGATGGGCAGGTAGGTGGTGAGATTGGCACCAGCCTTATTTTAGGTGCCCCCCCAGCCGAAAACATGCCCGGCAGGGGCCTATAAAATCCAGCTCATTGTTTCAGTCTCAACTGGAGCATTAGCCAGAGTATTAATGGAGCCCGCCTGAGTGGGCTCAGTGGCAGGCGGACCTGTATAAATGCGGGGGAGGTAGTACAGCCCTTTCGGCCAGCTGGAGAACTGACCCCTGTTTAGTCAGTGGCAGGGATGGCCCACTGGCTAATTAGACTCATTACTGAGCCAGTTAAAGGCCACTATCCCTGAGCTCACTGGGATGTAGTGATAGCTCAGGGATTCTCCCAAACTTGTGCTGGTCTCCCGTGCCTTCTGAAGGCTGCCCTGAAAACCCTGCCAGGTTTGCTAATGGCCTTCCGGGGGGTGGGGTACCACTTTCAAAGGCACTTAGTGCCTTGAGTGACTTGGCACTGGGGAGGTGGGTGTCAGCTGAGAGCCAGCCCCCTGCCCTTGCATCTGACTCCCTCCCCCAGCCTTGCCAGCAACCCCTTCACGCGATCCTCAACCTGCCCAGACTCATCTGTCTCCAGGGATACAGGGATGATTCCTCACTGAATTACCAACAGCAGCCACTGCTCCCAGTGGCCCTGCCTGATTGGCTGGCAGTGCCCAGGGGCAGGATTTCCACTCCATTGGAGATTTAATTCTGTGGGAGGCTGACACTGTGTGCTTAAATGCCTGATTGTGCTTAAATCATGTTGGACGCCCCTTGGAGAGGTGACAGGGGTTTCTCACCGGTTCTCCCACTAGTGAGCTAAACTCATGCACCTACACTGAATTCTGCCTAGTGTGTATAATTCTAGGCATCATACTTTAGAAAGGATGTAAAGGTTTTAGAGAGGATGCAAAGAAGATTTACAAGAATGATTCCGGGAATAAGGAACTTCAGTTACGTGGATAAATTGGAGAAGCTGTGGTTATGTTCCTTAGAAAA
The DNA here is from genome assembly GCF_964194155.1 of Cetorhinus maximus. Taxonomy (NCBI): domain Eukaryota; kingdom Metazoa; phylum Chordata; class Chondrichthyes; order Lamniformes; family Cetorhinidae; genus Cetorhinus; species Cetorhinus maximus. The sequence goes on along the minus strand of NC_135879.1, from coordinate 100,872,600 downwards.
GAGAAGGTTGAGAAGAGATTTGATAGGATCATGAGGGGCCTAGATCGAGTATATAGGCAGAAATTGTTTCAATTGTCATAAGGGTCGGGAACCTTGGGACACCAATTTAACGTGAATGGCAAAAGAACTAGTGGTGAACTGAAGAAAAGCCTTTTTTTTTTACATAGCAAGTGGTTAGGATCGGGAATGCCCTGACTGAGAGTGTGATGACAAATTCAATCATGGCTTCCAAAAGAGAATGAGAAAAGCATCTGAGCAGAAGAGGAAACATTTGCAGCACTCCTGTGAAAGGGCCAGGGAGTGGATTAGCTGAGTTGCTCTTGCAGATAGCCAGCACAGACACGACGGGCCAATTGGCCTCCTTCTGTGCTGTAACCAATCTATGATTCCAGGATGAACACCTGACATCAGCAGCACTAAACCATAGAGAAATAACCTGCAGGTTGTTGTGCAAAAGTAATTTATATTGGAGCATTAATGCACGTTGCTTTGGAGCACACATTGCTGCAGACTGCTGGGTATCAAGGACAGTCCCTGATACTTCTCAGTTCCTGATCTCAGCTGCTTCACTCCAGGGAAGGGATGCAGGAGGAGAACCTAACATGACCACCCATTTTCCCTTTCCTGTACAAAGACATGAGTGTCATCCTGGGCTGCTGTTGTGCACTTCCTGATGCCCAGTTCAGAGAATCTTAGCTAGAAGTGATGGGTGACTTGGAGAAACAAGGACAGGGAGAAACTTTGCATGGTACTATATCCTCTCAAAGGAGGGAAAAGGAGTTTGTATGATTCACAGCTATAATTTCCAGAAATTATAAGGGAATAGAGAATGTTCTGCATGTTATAGAGGGATAGAAAATTGCTGGGATTGTATTTCAAAACTGTTAAACACCTTGGGGTAGACATTACACTGTATGGTATTGTTGACAATAGCATCAAGAGGTGTGAAATCTTTTTGTGTGTTATTTTCATAAAGCCCATTAACCTCTTTTGCCACTTCATGTCATACAACAAAAACACCAAGAACACTTACATTGTCCCTTAATTGTGGTAAACATCCAAAGAGCTTAACAAGGTGGAAGAATGCAGATACCAAGCATTTGTAATATGAGATTTGAGCAAGGTGGCTGAAGGGATGATTGAAGAGATTAGGTTTACAGGAGGGTGGTAAAGAGTAGAAGGGTTTAGGGAGAGAGTTCGAGAACATAGGGTCAAGGCTGCTGAAGGCTCTAATACCAAAGGTGGAATAAAGAATCGCCAGATTATAACTATGATAGATGACTACATCCTGCAAACACTGCAGTCAACTTCAAGCCATCATTTACCTTTTCATTATTTACACATACTATTCTGTTTAGATGTAAACTTTCTTTTTGACGTTTTGGGAATTTTAACCCTCCCCATTTGTTAAGAATGATCCTTTAAAATGGAGTGTTCAGTCTTACTGCCCTGTGCCACTGGTCACAATTTTTTTCTGCTCATTGCAGGGCTTAGGTTGAGGTGCCCACTAAAATCAGGCCTCTTAAATTTGTGAAAATAAGGTTTCTCTTTTGTCAAGGGAACCCACATTGGAGTTTAATGTGGGTCTGAATGGGAAATCAACATGACTTTCCCACCAGGAGAATGCAAACCAATAGTTGTTCGGAGGACAATGAGGCCCTTAAGTCAAAATCTTTTCTTTGTGGAATTTGGAACAGAAATACTCTTTCAGATTGCATACAGGAAGTCATGGCCTCTCCTGCCTTGGACTCAAGCCCTGCCCCTTTCACTCTGTATATCTAAAAAAAAACTATCATTTATATAGTGCCTTTCACAGCACTAGGATGTCCCAAAGAACTTTACAGCCAAGGAAGTATTTTTGCTGCGTAGTCACTCTGGTAATGTAGGAAAGGCAACAAATCTGCTCATATCAAGTTCCCACTGACAACAATGTGATAAGAACCAGTTAAATTGTTTTTCTGTGATATTGATTATGGGACAACTATTGACTAAAACACCTGGGATAACTCCCCTGTTCTTCTTCAAAATATGGCCATGTGATCATTTACACCCACCTGAGGGAGCAGCCTCAGCTTAACGTCTTATCCGAAAGGCAGCACCTCCAATTGTGCAGCATCCCGTGAGTACTATACTGGAGGGTCAGTTTGATTTTTGTGCTCAGTTCCCAGACTTAAACCTACAACCATCCAACGCAAAGGCAAGCATGCTGCCAACTTAAGCCATGGCTGATGCCGTGACTCCTTCTCGAAACTCCTCTCCACAACTTAACTGCTTGCCAGTGAGCCTTCCTCTGGTGCCATCAAGCAGCACATTTCCACTTGATATTGGCAGGCAGAAGCAGATGAGGCTTGGGAATTAAGATACCCCCAATCTGAAATCTTGCCCTGCAAATGCATTTTGCACTTACCCCGTACCTGCCTTGAACGGGGAATTAAGAGCAAATATTTCAACTGAGTTTTCCATGATTGCAGCTAACCAAAACTTTAGCCACACCAAGAGTTACAGTGCAATAAATTTTAGGAGGTTATGACCCTTATGTAATTACAGTGGCAAAGTGTATTATTCAGGTAAAAGGTAAAATCTGAGTATGAAGGCAAAGTTTCAAGGTCAAAATATCTGAGTACCTTTGAATAAATAAAATTAGAGAGGAGCAGCTGAAGTTAATTGGAGCAGACGCCAATATTTTCCAGGGTGTTAATCTGTGATGTGGAGGACGATGAGGTTGAGCAATATGAAACACTGTTGGCAAGCTAAAATTAATCTGCAGAAATCTATAACCTGGGAAGAAGTCATTTCATTTAATTTAGGGGGTCCTAGCATTAAGTTTTCTTTTATGGGGCGCCAGCTTATGAATACTCAAACTGCATTAATAAATTACATAAGTAATGATTCTTTACGTATGAATTCAAGCAATTTAAGTTAATTGTCTTGTTCCCCTGGTAATTTTTCAAATGAATTAATATTGCAGTTGGTTTATGGTGGATGAGATATAGATCACCATCTGTACCAGTAAAGTTCATTTACAGACTAATAAACAGATTTCAGCATTTCATTCCAGTCTTAATTTTATTCCCAACTATAAACAGTGCAGTAAACAACTAAGGAAGGAAGCTGGGATGAGCAGGGGCTCTGAACACGCTTGATTCTTAACTGTTTCCTCAAAGCAAAGGAACGTGAGTGAAACCATTCAATGGGCTTTACATATTTGGGTAGCTATTTCCTAGAGGTACCAATGGATTGCAGTAAACACAAGGTTGGTGTAATCAGATCGACTGTCAATTTTACATCCCTCCCAATTACACTTTCCATTGATTTCAGGTGGCTCGTAATACGTGTGGACTCTGTAGTTCCATTAGCCTCCCACTGGGTCGGGTTTTGTTATAATGATAACCCCACCAAGTGGGAACTCTCTATTGCCAGAGATAGATGGAGAGAAAATCAATAGGTTGCTGCTACAAAGTCAAAAATAATGGTGGCAGCAACAGTCCACTCAACTATCCCAAAAGTGAACTAATGTAGCATTTTTCCAGAGAAGTAAAAACATCCTTCTCATTTGAAGCACAATTGGATTCCATACTAAAGAAAGTATTTATTTTTATTTAGGGTGATTAAGATGGATAGTATTATTTTATCTTAATGGGAAATCTATATCACAATGCAGATGCTAATCATTGGCTTGAAAAGATATGAGATTGAAGATGGTGTGCTATGATTTTGCCACTTATCTAGCACCAGTATCCAACATGGGCTTGAATTATAGCTCCTGAATTCCTTTTCCTTGATATTTCATACAACTTAGTTGAAATCTTATTTGTATAGTAAAAGCAAACTGTCTCATCTCTGAATCAGTCTTATTATCTAAACTCAATTTCTAATTTAAATCATTGAAATTGAATTTCAGTCCTCTTTTTAACTACCAGCTGCTTCTCAGAATCAGCCTGAAATCACTGAAAATATTTATTTGAATGGTAGATACAGGAGATTTGGAGCATTGCCTGATATTGAAAGAAATGCCATGACTGCAAAAAGGATACTACTCTATTTGAACTTCAAAATGTTTGGGTTTAGTTTTTCTACAACAAGCTATATTTATGGCTTATATAAAAACAGAAAATGCTGGAAAAACTCAGCAGGTCTGACAGCATCTGTGGAGAGAAAAACAGAGTTAACGTTTCGAGTATGACCCTCCTTCAGAGACTCGAAACGTTAACTCTGTTTCTCTCTCCAAAGATGCTGTCAAACTTGCTGAGTTTTTCCAGCATTTTCTGTTTTATTTCAGATTTCCAGCATCCACAGTATTTTCCTTTTAGTTTAGATTTATGGCGTGATGTCACTACTCCACTTTCCAAATTCCCCATGCCAACAGCATGCTGAAACTTCCTCAGATTGTCCTCAGCTCCCAGACAGAATTATTAATGTTATCTCATTACTATTCTCATAATATAAAGTTAGGATATTTTTTTCAGATTTCCTAAAGTTGAACTTCAGAACATAGGTATATTTGGAATGACCCAATCCCAGCTGAGTGGACATTCCGTAGCAAAAGACACCACTCTTTTGAGTGACCCATTAAAACTAACTACATTGTGCTAGAGAAAGTAGGCACTGTTTTGAACTCACCATTCTCATTTATTGTGAAATATATAATATATAACTGGTAATCTAGTGCAACCGCTATTATCATTATCTTTGAGTGCCTTTCTACATCACCACAACAACTTTTGGTTTATATAATGAACTTGATGTACCGGACAGGTTTCTTGTTTGAAACAGGTAACTTTTTTACAGTGCTCTTGAAGAAGCTATATGCTTGAGCCAGGTCCACAATTAGAAAACTCTGCACCTAAGATTACCCGCACTGAGGGCTGATTCATCAATACAATTACGTGACCCCTAAAGGCAGTAGGAAGTTTTACCCACAATCACTGCATTCCTCCCCCTTTAGTTTTTTATATTTCTTATTTACAAAGAATATCTTAATCCACAGCATATGCATATATACACAGGTCATGCAATTAAAGAAAGTCTCTGAGGTGGCTTCTAATTAATTTAGAGTGATGTAGCTCTATGACTTGAGATTCTCCCACTGGATTGACATGATCAGGAACTGCAGCATCAGGGACATCCTTAGACAATGATGGTTCAGAATTGGTTAACTCAACAGAGACATCAGGTATGTCTATTCTAGGTTGATCTGTCACCTCAGGAATTAAAGGTTCGACATCAATTACAGGTGGAATAACTGGCTGTTGGAATGTTTCTCTACTCTTCAGATAATCCACATGTTTTTGAACAATTCGGTCTTCCACTTCCACTTGGTATGACAAAGATCCAGTTTCAGGGAGAATTATACCAGAAACCCAATTAGGTCCATTTCCAAAATTTTGCATAAAAACTGTCTTTCCCACAATAAATCTTCGAGCTTTGCTATGAATATCATGATTCACTTTTTGACTACTCTGATTCTTCTCTACCTTCCCCTCTAAGTTTGGAAACACCAGTCTTAGCCTTGTACGTAGGCGGTGTTTCATCAGTAATTCAGATGGTATTGAACCTGTAGTTGCATGCGGAGTTGTACAATAATTGAGAAGAAAACATGAAATTCGAGTTTCTAACGTTCCTTCAGATAACTTCTTCAGTCCTGATTTGAAAGTTTGCACTGCTCTATCTGCTAACCCATTGGATGAGGGATGATATGGTGCTGTTTTAATATGTTTAATTCCATTTAAACTCATGAATCTCTGGAATTCCATACCAGTGAAGACTGTACCATTATCCAAAACAATGACTTCTGGTAGGCCATGTATACTAAAACATTAGCACAGCTTTTCAATATTTACACACGATGTTGGTGATCTAACTGCATACACATCCATCCACTTAGAATGCGCATCGATGATCAATAAAAACATGGTACCTAAAAATGGACTGGCATAGTCTCTATGTAGTCTAACCCAGGGTTGACCAGGCTACTCCCACGGATGCAGTGGAGCTGAAATGGGCAACTTCTGTTGTTGCTGACACTGCAGGCAGCGTTTAACCATTTTTTCTATATCACTGTCTATGTCTGGCCACCAGACATATCTTTGCGCAAGCATCTTCATCTTCAACATGCCTGGGTGCGCACTGTGAAGCTCTGACAAGAGTGGTTCTCTTTCTTGCAACAACTATTGATCCCCACAACAAGATACCATCTTGACAACTCAACTCTGTTTTATGGACATGGAATGACCTTATTTCTTCAGAGACTGGTGCCTTTGACCATTCTTGCAACACCTGGTCTCAGACCTTTGACAAAACTGGATCCCAGTTTGCCCAATTCTGTATTTGCTTCGCACAGACTGGCATTGCAAGTACAACCTCTTGTGGCACTGGAGCATGTACAATGCTCTCTGGTAATGGAAGACTAAGTGTGTCTGCATTTGCAATATGCACACCCAGACGGTGCATAAAGGTATACTCATACGCTGGTGAAATCAAAGCCCAACATTGAATTCTGGCTGAGGCTATCGGCGGAATTGCTTTATCTTCACTAAATAAATCCAAGAGTGGTTTAGGGTTCAACACTATGGTAAAATGTCATGCATCCAGATGAAATTTCTTGACTCCAAATATTATGGGATAAACTTCCCTTTTCAAGTTGTGAATAACCCTTTTTGGTTGCAGTGAGGGTTCTGGAGGCATGGCCAGTTGGCCTTTCTGATTTGATTTTTGTCTTTTCTTCTTCTGTTTGCCACAGAGTTTTGTTTCGTCCTTCATTTTGATTTCACAGTCGGCCAAATTTCCCTCTGGTGAAATCTTAACTTGGTTCAGTTCAGTGATTGAGCTACCCATGTCTTCACTACCCACTCGCATCTTGGAAAGTTCCATGATTTTTCTTTCTAATGCCTCTTTTGTTTCAATCAGCTGATTCCTCAGCTCCCCTGTCTCTTTCTTGTATCTTTTGGTTTCCTCCTGGAACATTGAACATTGTTGAGTTTTTCTGCCAACTGTTTCTCCAGTTTGTTTGGAGTGGCACTATCATTGTTTCATTTCTTTTCATGATTTTCCTGTGGAACCAACTCAGCCCTGAGGAATCCCTGCATCCTCTGAAGGTCCTTTGGTTTTCCAAAATATACTGTTATATTCCCTTATCAACTCAGGATCTCTTCCTGTTCTCTCTTGAAAGATTTCTGACCAGTTAAGCTTTATTTTTTATGACCAACCATGGTGCAGAAGATTAGGTCTTTCACCTATTACAATAATCACTGGAAGCTGGGCTTTCTGTTGCCTGGAGGATACAGGTTGTGTGGTGATGCCTTTCACCAGTGTACGTCTTCAGATGAGCCATGGTATGCTCCAGATTCAGTGGCTGGGTACCTTCATTTAGATATTTAAATATGTGTTGCCCCACCACTGTGGTTGAGGCTCCCATGTCTACCTCCATGACTAGAGGCTTCCCATTCACTTGAAGGGTGACCGTGATTGGTTCAGTTTTTACTGCTTTGACATTGTATAGGGATTAGATATCAGTATCGGCAGCTTCCGGTTCAGTTATATTGTATACTTCAATTATCTTGGTCTGCTGTCTGATTGGCTGTTTCGATTTCACCCTGCATTGCTTTGTAACATGCCCTTTTTTGTGGCAGTAGCAGCATTCTGCCTCCTTAAATCTTTAGGTTTCCAATACGTTGTTACTCCCCCACATCGGTAACAGATTAATTTCTGAATCTTAAAAGAATTGCTTTCTGTTTCTCCTCTGCTATTATTTCATTCGCCACTAAATAAAAACCTAGGCGCTCTATGTATTGACTCCAGTATTCCTTAGACGAGTCAAAAAGGTTGATTCTGCCAAAGAGTGACATGACAGGTGAGTATACTTTTCTTTCTTTTCTTAAGAATTAATGTACTCAGGTGAGGTAAGGTGCAGCATCGGAGCTATTTATCCTCATTGCTAATTGTAATAAACTTGATGTACTGGACAGGTTTCTTACTTGAAACAGATAACTTTATTTACAGAGCTTTTGTAGAAGCTTGCACCAGGTCCATGACGAGAAAACTCTGCCCCTAATATTACCTACGCTTAGGGCTGATTCGACAGTATAATCACGTGACCCCCTAAAGGCAGTAGGAAAGGTTTTACCCACAATCATTACAGTTTAGTTAAACTGTAGTGGTTTGAATTCTATAATTATTAGTCAATAAAACTTTTTGAAATGTTTTAGATGGATGCAAAGCTGTTCAGTTAATTGCTGGTATAACATAGACCACTGATGTATTGGTAGTCTCTGTATAAATGCTGCAGAGCCAAGTCCTTAAAGAACACTGCCTGTCACCAATTTACCAGACTAATATGCCTAACATAGACTAATTTCTCTGTGTGTTTTAATGGATTTCCTTAGCACCTCCTGGCAGATCAAATAAAGTTATATTGGAAAAAAACCTGTCCTTTACACTAATAAAATCTAACCAGCTCATATTCCTCAATATACAAAGCATAATTATTATGCAGTCTGTGAACAAAAGATATCTATCGTGAGTACCCCATAATCGCCATCATGTCAAAGTGACCAGAAATGAAGAATTTTCTTGTAGTTCTCTTAGAAAGTCATGTTGGAGTGGGGTGGGGGGTGATTAGTAATAAAATGGTGGCTCATCAGTAATTCTTGAGTACTTCCTGATGCTGTATTTGACCTGGGTTAATAATGGAATAGAGGAAGTGAGATTTCAAATAATTGCACTGGCGGCAGAAGAGAAGGAGTGAGTTTTATTTAAATGCGTGGTCTTCTTATAGTATGTTACTAAGTTTCTGATTTATGAAGATGGTGCTGTTATTATCTCAAATATTAGAGCTATCCAGGAAGCCTGCCAAGATGTTTAGGTTCAGACACATTTCAGTTGTTAATTGAGCACCCTGTGTGAAGTGCTTTGACTCCGGCAGTATCATATATACTTATTATGAGGTACAGAGTCAGCTGGCAGCTTCAGATCTGGTTCCTGTATTTCGGCAACTTCAAAATTAATGTTGGGCATTCAGAAATGTTTGGCTTGTTACCAAATGTTGTCTATGCCACCAGGAACCTGTGATGAATGGAAGCAGGATATTAGCTCCAGTGTCTGTGGTCAGTGTTCAGTCGGATGTCAGACTTTATCTATTCTCAGGAGTAATTCAAAGAACTGTGTGCAACTAAGGAAAAGAATAGAAAGCACATTTTTATTCTTTTAAAAGATAATCTTGTGCATTTTTTCATCATTAAAAAAGATGTCATATTTAACTGATTTCAGGATGTTTCAAAGCAGTTTGTAGTCAATTAATTATTTTTGAAGTCTGGACATTGGTGTTAAAACACAGCAGCCAATTTGCACACAGCAAGATCCCCCAAACAGCAGCACTTAATCTGCTTTATAGGTGGAAAAAGTGTCGATCAGATAATCTCCCTGCTAATGTGTCATGAGATTTTCTTCCATCCACCTGAACAGGGTTCTGAAAGACAATACCCCTCAGGACTGAATGGTAGTGTCTGCTTCAACAATACACTCAAATCTTCCTAACTCAAGGTGAGAATACTGCCACTGAGAAAAGCTGACTGTGTTTAATAACATCGCAATGCTGTCACTTCCTGTACAGCTACCTCGAATTAAGTTACTTTTCCACAGTTGCAGGTGAAACTTTCAAAGCATAGAGGACAGAGATTGTTGGAAATTTGTCATGCTGATATACCTGTCATCACGTACACCATGCACCATCCTTCTGTTAGATGATGGGTTTAAGGCCCACTCCAGGACTTGAACCCCAAAAAATGAATTTCCTTAGGGTTCCGCCCCCATGCCCTCCCATCCGTGCCAGAGTGTTGCCGGGAGCTGCACTTATGAGGGTAAATAGAATGTCTGTTGAAGTTATGACTGCTGAGGGAAAGAAGCTCTGAGGAAAGGCATCCTCTACTTCTCCCATAGTTTAAGACGATTATTCAGTAGTGAGGAGGTTCTCTTTTCAAGTGAGATGTTAAACTGAGGCCCTGGTCAGCGGGGTGGTTGGGACAATTCACAGGCGCCTTCTGAAGCTGAACAAGGGAGTTGCCTTGGAAATATTCTTACCAGGACCAATACAGGTAAACTGTTGTTGTTTGTGGGATCTTGGGTGGAATTTTATGGCTCTCCAAGAGCCAGTGAGAAATTCACATGGTGCCCTTTTTGCGGGAACGAAGGAAGGTCCCCCTTGTTCGGGAACCTGTGGCAAATGGAGCCCCCCACCCTCCCCCACCCCACAATGTAGTCCCCCCACCATACATATTCACCCTCCTGCCCTGCAGAGTCTGCCCCCCACCCTGCCTCCCACGCTGGTCCTGCCAGCCTGGCCCCAATGAAACCCTGGACTTACCTCGATCTCCAGTTCTACGGCTCCTCTTCTTTGGGGACACTCTGTGGTCCTTGAAGTGGCCACCACCGCTCCTGGTGGCACTGCTGAGGCCAGAGAGCTTCCAGCCATTTGACTGGCCAGCAGCTCAGAAGTGGGACTTCCTCCCAGATGGGGACAGAAGTCTCACCCTGAAACAGTTAAATCACTACAGCGCAACCCGGCCAAGTGGAGGTGGGATTTTCCCCGCAATTCAGCCAGTAGTCTGGGCCACCACCTCTGCATAAAATCCTGGCCTTTGTGGGAGAATTGGCTGTTGTGATTTAACAACTGTGTCCACTCATCAAAAGTTATTAATTAACCATCAAACACTATGAGACATTCCGATAACTTAAAAGGTATAAATTATTTTCCTACTATAAAACTGCCATCAAAATGTTACTGATAAAATAATTGATATTTTAATTGCTTTTCTTAATAAAAAGATGGATTAATCGAAGAGTAGTCCAATTGACACTAAACTCTGCAAGTGATTTTTACTTATTATGTAGAGTTGTTAGTTCTGCTTCTGGTGGTTTGGTTTTCCAGTGTAATTTGTACAAGCAGTATAAATATTGACTCATACTTTGTACGCTTCAATGAACTACAATAAAGTGATTTTTTAAAAATTGATTAGCATTAAATACACTAGTTCTGTTGTTGGTCTCTCGGGCCGGAACTTTCTGCGACTGCCATGTCGGGTGTGTTCGGTGGCGTGAGCAGATAATATGGCGTGATCGCTTTCACGATGGTGTGAAACCAGTTTGTGATTGTCCACTCAGCCCGCCGATGGTGGGCCGCGTTTTAACCCACCCCTGCCGAGCCTGCACATCAAGGGAAAAATTCTGTCCGAATGCTGCATTAATCTCGCCTGAAAGCCCATACCAAAACTTACCTCAGAAATGCTTCCCCTTAAGCACCAATATGACACTGATTTCCGACACTTTCTAACTTCATGAACTCTCTGTGTGAGGCTGTAGAAGAAATATAATTGAAGCTAAATTTAGGGTGCTTTGCAGCTACATCCAATGTACAATTGGCCTGAGCTTTTTCACATAAGACCCTAAATCATCATGAGAAGGCAGAGGCCTAACCTGCATGTGGGAGCTAAATCAGAGTCCAGATTGCAAAGGTGGCAGAGTAAGATTCCAACTAATTGTACCACACAGCCAACTTGGGCTCGAACTTTGTTTTTCAGACAATGAGGTTAGAGAAATGTGGAGTTTTAGTTAATTTAGCTACAAATTAAAGTACTCAATATGTACAAATTAGCATTTTTTTCCTTTCTTGTGGACTGTTTGCTGGTCAAATTGGTCAGAAAGTTTATTGGTCATCACGACTGAAATGAAAACTTTAATGAAGGATAATTCCACTTCTTCCCGAACCATGTGAGAAACAGGTGAATGGAGTCACCAGACTGCCATAAAAGTGGCTCCTTAGATAGCAAAGCCACAAGATCACCATGTAAATCAAATCAATGTGGATGGGCTAGACAGATACTTCAACTCAAAATTAGAACCATAAACAAAAAAACATTTTGACAGAGGTGTTTCCAAAATGACATTAGGAGACAAAAATCAGCAAAAATGCCTGTATAAATGCATAGTTCCATTGAGACCATAGCTACAAGTGATATAGATTTTTCAAATTGGATCAAAATTTTTATTTTTATAAAAATAAATTTAAGACCAATTCAAATTGAACCAAAAGTTCAATTGCGATGTCATCCCTATGAAGTATTGTTCACCAATCAGTAGGTAGCCCTCATATTTACTAGTTGTTCTGCTATGTTCTATTGTCATGTGATTGATTCATTCACATGTGCTCTGAAGACCAGTCCGTAGTTCATTGTCTGCTGATGCTTCATCCTAAGCCATTTTCTTGGCAGTTGTCGATGGTGGTGGTTTGCCATTGCCTTCCACTTTCAGGGGCAGGGCGAGGAGACAGGTCCCAAGTCTACAGACGGGATTGTACCAGATTTGCACAAAGTGCGATAGCGGGTGGGAAAAAGGATATTTAACCCTCCAGCCACAATGGCAGCTTTTCGCAATATATTGTCCCATTCCCAGTGCGTCCCGCCTCATTAATAATGCATTCCCGGGAAACATGCCAGATCGCAGGTGGGGTGGCCTCTGATTCACCCACCTCGTCGTGACTTCAGGCCTTCAGTAATCCGGGCGCCATATTTAAAGGGCGCCCCTGCACAGAGCTGGCACTCTATAAGGCATCGGAAGTTGCTGGAAAGTCATGGCTGCCAAATGGAGGAAACATGCTGCCCCCAAATTTAGCGACGCCTCCCTTGGGCGCCGACTGGAAGGTCCAGAGACCGGCCATGAATTCCTCTACCCCCGCTCTGGGGGAAGACCAGCAAGCAAGGTCACCAATCCAGCAGGGGAGATGGTGGCAGCGGTGGTCAGTATCAACACCCTGCAAAAGAGGACAGTCACCCAGAGCCGAAAGAGGATGAATGATCTCCTCCGTTCTGCCACTCTTCACATCACTCTTAATTCACACACTCACAAACCTATCACACATCCACAGGGATCTCACTCACTGCCAGTTCAAGGGACATCACCATTCACTCTCTCACACGCACAATTTCATTTGTCCTGCGGCTCCTGTCCTCATACCATCCATGGCACCACTCACCACCCACACGTGCCAGGCACCCTTAACATCTAGCCTGCTTACACTCTCTCCATCTGTTGTTCATGCAGGACATGTTGGCACACAACAAAAGGGAGAGGTCGCACACTGGTGGAAGAATGCCTGACATCAAGGTCCTTCCATCATAAGGTCAGAAGTGGGGATGTTCACTGATGATCGCACAATGTTCAGCACCATTCGTGACTCCTCAGATACTGCAGCAGTTCATGTCCAAATACAGTAAAACCTGGACAATATCCAGGCTTGGGCTGACAAATGGCAAGTAACATTCGAGCCACACAAGTGCCAGGCAATGAGCATCTCCAATAAGAGAGAATCCGACCATTGCCCTTGACATTCAATGGAAATACCATCACTGAATTCCCTGCAACCGACATCCGGGGGTTACCATTGACCAAAAACTGAACTGGACTAGCCATACAAATAGTGTGGCTACAAGAGCAGGTCAGAGGCTAGGAACCCTGTGGCGAGTAACTCATCTTCCGGCTCTCCAAAGTCTGTCCACCATCTATAAGGCACAAGTAAGGAGTATGATGGGATAGTCCCCACTTGCCTGAATGAGCTCCTACAACACTGAAGAAGTTTGAGACTATCTTGGACAAACCAGTCCACTTGATTGGCACTGATGCAGTGGCAGCAGTGTGTACCATCTACAAGATGCACTGCAGGAATTCACCAAGGCTCCTTAAACAGCACCTTCCAAACCCACGACCACTACCATCTAGAAGGACAAGGGCAGCAGACAGATGGGAACACCACCACCTGGAAGTTCCTCTCTAAGTCACTCACCATCCTGAATTGGAAATAGATCGCTGTTCCTTCACTGCCGCTGATTCAAAATCCTGGAACTCCCTTCCTAACAGCACTTGGGTGTACCCACACCACATGGACTGCAGCGGTTCAAGAAGGCAGCACATCACCACCTTCTCGAGGGCAAATAGGTTGGGCAATAAATGATTTAAAAAAAAGAAACCCCACTCCACTTGACCAATTGGTGGTAGCTTTGCCCACTGGACTGCATGCTGTGTTCTCAGCTCAGGCGCAGGCATTCTCCTAACCCACACTGCAAGGCTGCACTGTTAGCTTGAACCATAATGGATATTAGTCCAAACCTTAATAAAGACATTGCAAGGGGTGGTGAGCGCCTCCATCAGTGACTGCGCCATGGCCAGCTTTAGCAAAGAGATTCTACAATTTGCCCAGCCGACTAATTGCTCTTCTGCCCCCTAAAACACACATTAATTTGCAGTCTGCACACGAGGAGTGAAAGGTTCTGGAGCATTTGGTGGCACATTCATGCTTTTGCGTTGCTTGAGTGGGCAGAAAAGCTTCAGACGCCCGACTCCAAGCACGTCAATGGAGCTGCAGCTGAATGGTCTCAGATGTGGAAGAATGCTCACTTTTCACAAGGTTTTCCAAGTTCGTTGCTGCTTCCCTCACCCCCTCCCCCCAACCCCAGCCCCAGCATGTGCTTGAGCATTTCCTTCAGTCTATCTGTGCTGCCTTGCCTCCACCCAATTTTTGGCCGTCATGCAATATTGTGCCCCCATCCCCCGCCCACCATGATGCCTGACACCAACAGGGCCGGAAAATTCCGGTCTACCTCAACCAGAACAGGAATCGAATCCGCGCTGTTGGCTTTATTCTGAACCACACGTTTGTCATCCAGCTAACTGACATCCCATGTCATGTGATATTTCCATCATTTTATTGTGCTAAAATAACTCAGAAAGCCCAAGCAACCTTATCTGCTTATTGACACTGCACAGAGAAAACACCAGGATGTATTAAGCTTCCAGCTTTATGCACTGCTAATGGTGAATGTTGTGCCACAGGCATCCAAAGGAATTCAGGGCGATGTAATTACATATGGGGCGGGCTACATCTAGTGCAGCTCACGGAGCCAAGTCCGATGTTGTGGCTGATTCTCTGCAATGATAACCCAAGAGGTCAAAAAAAATCTTTAAAAATGCTTGGGATGGACAATCTCTCTCAGCAGCCACTTGACACTTTCTGATTTCAGTTTCACATAGCAACAGCTGGCATTTAATGTACACAGACTGTTAATAAAGGCTTTGGTAAGCTGACTCGTGATTCTATGGAATTTGCAGCAAAAAAAAATTACTTTAAAGTACCAGGTAGGCCTTGTTTTAAGTTTTATGCAAACTACACTTGCAAGTAATTAAATCATTAAGATTGCTTCATAAATATAAGTAGGCTTCTCCATGTGTTGAATGTTACATTCAGCACTGGAATTTAGAGACAAGGTGCTACTTACAAAGTGCCAATATTTCTAAAAGTTCCCATCCTTCAAATTGCTTCTTAAAGGTAGATTTCTCTTTTATTTTACTTGCCAGGACTAGGCATCTTTCCAAATGAAGAAAACAATATGAAAAACATGCTGGAAACACTCAGGAAATCATGCAGCGTCTGTGAAGAGGTTAACATTTCAGGTGTGGATCCTTCATTATAAACGGCATTTCTGACAAAAGGCTTACACCTGAAGTGCTAACTCGTCTGTTCTCTCCAATTAACCTTTCAATATTTCTAACACTTCCTGTCATTGGTGCAGATTGCCAATATCTACAGTAATTTTTTATACCCAAAATAAAATGATGCTTTAATGAAAACCAGTACATATCAGTGCACCTTCAATAAGGTAGCCTCCATCATTAGAGTTGCCAAACATTTGTATCTGTTTTTCACTCAAAATGATATTGGCCAGGTTGTTATATACATTTTTCCAGCAGATTTACCCAAGGGAACAGACCAGTATAAGTAGGTAAGGTCTCTATTTTAAAAGGCTTTGCAGAGCCACAACCATCTGCCTGGTGTCATTTATGTTGTGCTAGCTTGACCTTGGAATAACAATTTCTCTCATTCCTAAAGTTCTTCACCTGTTAGGCAAACTACTGTGTCCTTAGTCCAGTGACCAGCTGTGGGTCACAAGAAGGGGGAGGGCCTTTTAATTTCATTTGGGGGGCTGTATTTTAATAATGAGGCTTTAGAGCAGCTCTGCTCAATGCTGCAGTCATATAAGCAACCATTGTCCACAGCACAATAGCTCTCACTGTGGCACAGAAAGTGATCACAATGTAAACTTTTGTGCCAGAGGCTCATGCCAGGGAGTCAAAGGGGATGATTGTCATATCAGACAATTTTCTGCACTTCCCTCTATCAAGCAAGTCATCAATGCCATCTTTCAGAGGGCAGTTCAATTTGTAAATTTGTCATTGCTACCAGACAGATAACTGAGAGAGCCATCAAACTTTTCAAAATTGCAAGATTCCCCCCCGTGGATTGTTTGGTGTATTGATTGCATGCATGTGATATTATATACTCCAAATATAAACCTTCATATTCCTATCAACCACAAAAGCTTCCGTTCCCTAAATGTGCAGCTCTCTGCAAAGACAGACACAGTTTCTCACAAAGTGAGCTTACGACATGTAGGAGCAGTCATGAGGCTTCTTTATTTTATCTGTCCAGTGTCTCAGCTCTACTTCAACAATAGAGATACGCACAAGATGGTTGCTGGGTGGCAGCAATGGCTCATGACCCCTCTTTGTAAGGCCACCAGTTCTTCAGAGGAGTGCTACAATGAAGCACATGTGTGAAGACAAGGATAAGGGTTGAGATACTCAAAGCAAGTTCCACTGTCTGATTAGATCTAGAAGTGGCTTGCAATATGTGCTCAGCCATTGCCTTGAAAATTGTGGTACCATGTTATGTGCCTCACAGCTTTGCATTCAGGCAAGCACTGATTGTAACAACTGCACCACTGATGTTGCAGACTCAGTCCATGAAGAAAGAACAAAAATAAAGACTAGCATTTCTAAAGAACCTTTCACGACCACAGGGTGGCCGAAAGCATTGTACATCCGATGAAGTACTTTTGAAATGTAGGGCTGAAGTTGACGCAGAAGCTGCTACCCAGTATAAATGTCAGGGCGAGCTGGCCCATCCCCCACCACCCCCCATCCACCCACCCCTCCCACCCTTGGCTGGCTCACCCCGCAGACATTTAATTGGCTTAAGGTGAGGCTTCTGTCCCAATCAGGGAGGAGGTCCTGCTTCCAAAAGCTGCCAGCCAATCATCCCAGCAGCACCACTGGGCCTCCCAACACCACCCCTACTGCTGGTAAAATTGTGGCAGGTCAAGCGGGTAGGCACCAGGAACAGTGCCCATGGCATGTCACCCAATTTTATGGTTCTCCACCAGCTGTGCCTTGCAAATATATCGCCGTTCCTTCACTGTCACTGGGTCAAAATCCTGGACCTCCTTTCCTAACAGAACTGTGGGTGTACCTACACCACATGGACTGCAGCGGTTCGAGAAGGCAGCTCACCACCACCTTCTCAAGGGCAACTAGGGATGGGCAATAAATGCTGGCCCAGCCAGCGAAGCCCACATCCCGTGAATGAATATTGAAAAAAAACTGGGGGAAGGTTTGCAGGTGCTGCTGGAGCAGATAACTTCCCCAGGTTTCCCTACAATGAGCTGAACACCTCTCCAATGCTGGCATACAGCAGCGTATGGACTCTGCCCAGCCATTTTCTGCCAATCTTGTAAGAGGACATGCAAAATCTCTACATGTATCTGATGCTCTACCAGAATCCTTCTCTTCATGGGAAGATCCCTCAGGTCATCAGATCCTGTGCAGCCAGGGGCTGATATGTCATACAAAAACAGATAATGCTGGAAAAACTCAGTAGGTCTAGCAGCATCTATTGAGAGAGAAACAGAGTTAATGTTTTGAGTACGTATAACCCTTCTTCAGATATGTCATATTCCTTCTACATCAGGTTCCACGACCACATCTGCATCTTTTGTGTTTCACCATGTGTCAATTCCTCATTTGCACTATTTGTACCTCCTTGAATGGGTGTCTCTAGGTTGCTAAGTGCAAGAGAGAGGGTGAATGATGGGATAGGGAGCAGTCATCAGTGTTGGCAGAGGTACAGGAGGCAGCAAGGCCTCGTTCTTCAGAGGTATTCTCTGCTGTATTTAGGCTTGCAGGCTCTGGGCGAAAAAGAAAGTCCACTTTATTTTGTAGCTTCCATAATTACTTTCTTATCAGGAAGGTGGTACCTGATGAAGAGATTAAAGAATACACTGAAACATTAGAAAAGGCAAATGCCATGCATTTTTATGATCTCACTGAAGCCACAGAGACTCCTGTACTTTCATTTCCAACTTCCAGGTCAGAGTTGTAGTTAGTTACGGCCTTTGCTGCTTCTTCATATGGCCTTAAATGCAGGTCGTTGGCATTTTCTTCTCCAGTGGCCTGGTGTTAGAAGCTCTTTCTGTAGGAGGAATGCCGACAGTTAATTGGATATGAACATGATTTTGGCAGGCAGAAATTCTGCTCTGCCAGCAAAAATACTCAAGAATTTCCAGACCTATGCCTTTTATTGCGTATTAGAAATGGTGTGAGTTATATATTGAAGAGTGCAATGTTTCATTGTGTAATTCTAAATGGCATGAAATAACTTTCTGCTATCCAATAAAAGTGAGAGCATCCTATGCTACTATAGATTTATGTCTGGTAAGTTAATTATCACAGACAGGCCACCTATGAGAAATGTTGTAGGACTTCCCAAATGGTAGATTGAAGTGAACTTCAGATTCACGGAGTCCAGGTAGTCATAGGGCAGAATTTTCCCATTGGCGTGTGGAGGCGGGCCCCGCACATCTGCGTGTAAAATGGAGCGCGGTGATGTCGGGCGAGTGTCATCACACTCGCCCGACATCACCGCACTCCATCGCGATATTTCGTTGGGTGGGTGCGTGATGATATCCGCTGCGCGCCTGCCATTAATTAACTGGCCATTTAAGGCCCTTGACTCACCAATCGACGCCAATTTTTTGGCGCTCATGCAATCTTCGGGTTGGCGAATGGGTGCAATGGGTAGGCGGATAGGACACATTTGTATAAACTTCATCCACGCGCAGGATAAGAGGGCTCAGTGGGGTCGTGAGTGTGCTCTGTCAAATATTGATTTTTCAAAGTTATTGAAACTTGCCTGTGTGACCTGCAATACCTCAAAATGCATACCAGCTGCTTGGACTGGACTTACAGCCTCCAGGTCAGCACTCTGCAGTGAGGAATCTTTTTTGGGTCTGCAGCTTCTCTTTCAGGAAGCCTTCCCTTAGCCTGGGAATGGAAGCTGAACAGTCCACTGGAGGCACCTCCTCTGAGGAGGAAGGGAGGGCTCGAAGGGGGAGGAGGCCAGGGGTGCACATTCCACCTCCAGGGGAGGGCAGGCGCAGGCACAAGGGGTGCAGGGTCAAGAGGGAGTCCAAGGTGGAAGGGGCCGCAGATTACGCCACTATCCTGCTGCCAGGTTACAGGCGGCGAAGCAGTTACCTCAATATGTCCGAGGTGCAGTGCCGAAGGAGGCTCCGTCTCTCAAGGGAGACAGTCAACTATATCTGTCAGATGATTGGGCCTGAGATCTCTGCTAACGTGTGGGTGAACACCCCATGCCAGTGGCTCTGAAGGCTGCCCTCAACATCTATGCCTCTGGCTCATTTCAGGGGTCGGTGGGTGATCTTTGCGGTGTCTCCCAATCAGCTGTCCATACTTGTGTCAAGCAGGTCACAGACACTCTGTCCAGCCGTGCATTGACCTTCATTCACTTCTGTTGGGACCAGGCAAGCCAGACACAGCGACCAGAGGCTTTGCGACCATTGCTGGCTTCCCCCGCATCCAGGGTGCAATAGACTGTACACATGTGACCATCAAGGCGCCAGCAGGTGAGCCCGGTGCCTTCGTCAACAGGAAGGGCTTCCATTCCATGAACGTGCAGATAGTGTGTGATCACAGGATGCTGATTCTACAAGTCTGTGCAAGGTTCCCAGGCAGCTCCCATGACGCCTACATCCTCAGACATTCCCAGGTGCCGAGGCTCTTCAGTGCTTCAGCCCGACTGGATGGATGGCTGCTGGGTGACAAGGTCTATCCCCTCAGAAGGTGGCTCATGACGCCTCTCCGCCATCCAAGAACAGAAGCTGAGCAGCGGTACAATAGGAGCCACGCCTTCACAAGGGCTGTGATGAAGAGAGCCATTGGTCTTCTTAGGATGCACTTCCGATGCCTGGACCGCTCAGGGGGCGCACTCCAGTACCCCCCAGATCGTGTCTCGGTGATAGTGGTTGCATGCTGCGCTCTCCACAATCTTGCGCTGGAAAGGTGCGACGCTGTGGACGATGAAGATGCAGGTGCAGTGGCTGCGGCTGCACACGATGAGTCTAGCAGTGAGTCTGAGGATAAGCATGCACAGGGAAATGCTGAGGGGGTAGACGCTGACCCGGGCATACTCCAGGGAGGCAGGGATGCCTGGGAGGCTTTAATCCAATGAACCTTTAGCTAGCACACCACAGATGGACCACCAGGACAAGCCAGGGCTGCAGGCTCCATACTTGATACCTAAGTGCCAAATTTTCCAGGTTAGGAACAGTAACTAAGGGCCTTGTTAATAAAGCTGAATTTCCCAAAAAGCACTCATAACATTTTTAGAAACCATCCACCTGCAAAAGAAAAGAGGCACCCTCAGCCATGGTCACATGCCTGAATTTAATATCACAAGCAAAGAAATTAAAGCCAAAAAAATGACAATGGTGTTTCAATTCAAAGCAAATAAAAAAGACCTCATCTCGGGCCAACAAAAAAGCACCAGTGTGGTGTGTCTAATGTGCCTTATGTTTACGTTTCCAGGTGCTATGTCTTGGTGCCGCCCCCTCGCTGGGACTGGCATCTAAGACAGCCTGCTGGCTCTGCTGTCCTGTTGGCCTCGATGACCTTGGCGGGCGTCCTCTGGTCCGTGGAGCCTGTGCTGGATCCGCCTGGGAGGGATCTGCCAGTTCCACAGCTGGCATCTCCCCAGTCATCGCAGCTTCAGCAGATGCTACGGTCACTGGGAGAGGGGCAGAGGGACTGCTGCCCTCATCTGGAGCGTCCTGAGAGGTGCCCACAGATACGACAGGCAGCTGCTGAGCCGACGTGAGGTCGCTTCAGACCTCCCTGCTCACCATGGATGGATGGGCACCGAGCTGAGAAACTTGGTGCCCAGACCATCTGCCATACTGGCAGTGGCCAGCTGAGGTCAATGCCAATGTGAGGGCCTGCTGGTCAGAGCACATCCCCAGGAAGCCCTGATTGGTCTCCTGGAGGAGCCTCTCCACAAGTCGCCACTCTCTCCATGGAGGATGCATGGCGCTCGGACATGTGGCTCATTGCTTTGGTGATCGTCCGCGTAGACTCCTACACCACAGAGGCCAAGCCAAGCATAGCCTCATGTATCTCCCCCAGATGCTCCTGCACACCCGACCGCATTTCCTGCGTTTGCTGCATTGCGGACGGCTCCAGAGGCACACCATCAGGCACCGACTGAGCATGTGCCTCGTTCCCTGCAGTCTTCTGACTGCTGGTGCCATGGGCATTCTCTGACTCTGCCAGCTCCTCCAGCAATTGTGACATGCCCTCACCGCTCTGCCCTGGGACACTAGCCAATGTTCTAACTCCCACCGAGGTGCTAGTATCTGCGCTGGTGCCTGCCTGGCAGAGATGGTGTGACGCTGGTGAGACTTAAGGGCCCTCAGGTGTGAGAGGGGGCCTCTGCTGCTCCTCCTCCCAGCCCTGTTCCACTGATGCTGAAGGGAAGAACAAGGACATTGTGTCAGTTAACGTGGAGACAATGACAAAGTGTATCCCTGTCCCCCGGATCATTATGCGCTCATCCTTCCATAAGCAATGGTCAAGCCATGTTGCAAAATTAAGTCACTTAACATTCAGCACCGCTATGGTTGTTGGGAGAACAATGCTGACCTCACTGCTGGGCAAACATACCTGCCCGTGGCACCCCAGCCTCACCGACACCAGTGGACCTGGGCTCATGGTGCCTCTCCAAATGCAGGGCCTCCTGCTCGAACCGGCTGAGAATGGCGATCTGCGCCTGGCTCCTGCCAGTCCTCACACACTCTGCAGCATTATGTGCATTCTTCTCCTGAAAAGGAGAGAAGAGCATTGATTTGTGCAAATTGTACATGGACTCTGATTGCGCACGGCCCACCCCAACCAGAGTGGGACATATCAGGGCTCCAGTGCCTCCTCACCCCGCTGCTGCCGAACACCCACACAAAAGTGCTAGGCCTGTTCCCCACCCCCCCTTAGCCACATGCTGCTTACATCACATTTGGCACCTTCCATAACAAGGAGGCGCAAGCACGTGGAGCGCAGAGGACAGCAGATGGTTCGTCGCCATGGCACCTTGAAGCTCCCCTCCCAGCATGTCGTCACCCTGACTTGGACATGTCCTGCAGTTCAAGCACTGTGCCTAGGTGCAGCTCCTCCAGGTTGCCCCCAAAACAGTCATGTGGGTCTCCGTGTATCACATGCTGCGGGGGCAGAACCCATCTCTTCACCGCCCTCCCAGGCTGACCTCGGCATGGGCAATATCTGCTGGCTCACCCAGCAGAGGACACGTGCCGTCAGTGATTCAATGCAGTCACTCAGACTTGGCGGGGGCGAGGGCAGCAGGGGGGAAAGCCGACCTGCTGGGTTTCAGGTCATGTGGGGGAGCCTCCTCCTCCTGTCCTGGGGAACCAGCACTACCCGCCATGCTGCCACCTGCTCGAGGAGGACAGCAAAGCAGTCATCGGAAAAACAAGGGGCACACTGGCCCTACCCTCCGGACTGGCCTGCCCCAATGGCTTACCTCCGGACTTGCATAACCTCCTTGCCCCTCTGCAGGGCCCTTCGCCCAGCCATTGTGAGCAGCCTTTCCAAGGCTGTCAGGTCTTCCTTTATGTAGGCCGCTGGGTTGCCATTGAGCACACGCGCCGCTGTCCCCCCACTCCTGCTATGCGCGGGAATCGTGAAATATGCTGGCCAGGCCTTAATTGGCCAGCCCACGAAAATGGGTGGCACGGGCGGCGATCGGGTCCATGCCCACCAATGCTCGCTTTGCCCCCTCACCCCCCCCACCACCGCCAGCCAGAAAATTCAGCCCATAGAATTAATTATTTTATACGTCAACTTGTATTTTTAGAATGGTGTTTGTAATGTTAAACCTTAGGTTTGTTAATATAGTTGAAATATGTTTGAAAAACCAGGCCCTTTTTTTTAGATCTATAATTTTACAATTGCTCTGTTATTTTCAAGGCTCAAAACTGTCAAAGTTTATTCTCCAAAACTTCAAAAAGTGAAAAAAAAAAGGAATGTGAATTGAAGATCTGCCATTGGTTTCAAAGCTTGGCTTATGGGTCTTATGTTTCATTGCCGTGACTCATGCGTTAACAATTTCATCAATCCTACTTTCTGCTTGTGTTTATGAGTGCTGATTCTCATGCTTCTTAAATACGACAATCTTGCATTGTAATTGTTAATTGTTCAGTTCATTTCAGAGCTATCCTTAGTCATGAATTTGCTCAGTGTTGTTAATGGACCCATGGTTGTTCACTTGCTAAATGTAGATTCTGCATGTCTATGAAAGACAGCATTTTTAACATGTCATACCATCATTTATCACCCATTTAACAAGACATCTGACTTGCATTGGGATGTTTATCATTCAGTTATATGGGGGTCATCAAAGAAAGAACAAGCTTTAAAAAGCAAACATTTTAGCTCTTTATTTTAAACTGTCATCCGCTTCAATCTAGTTGCAATTATTGCATCAGCCTTTGCTTGTGCGTTTTTTAAAATGCAATTCTGCTTCAATTTTCTGTATCCCAACTGTCCATCCCAGTGGTAAAGCAAATGTTAAACTGTTATTTCAAAGCTTCCTCAAAAGAAGCATTGTATTTTATCAATGCCCTTCATGGACCTACAAGTCATCAAGTTGCAAGTGGGAAGCCTATGAAAGATCTGCCCCTTTGTTGCTATTCAAAGCGTAAACTGAAACTAATAGTACATGTTGTGGATTTTAGATAGATTGCCAAAACGGTCATTTAGCTCTTAAAAATACTGACTTCTAATATTTGTTTTGTGTTCATATATGAGGTCTCGGTACTTGGGTACATATCATCTATTGGATTTAATGCAGTTGGTGCCAGCATTCAAGCATAGGACTGTATTATTGGCTGGGATTCTGTAGAACCGATGGTTTTGCCCACCGGTCGGAGAAAGGGCAGGGAGCCACCAGCTCCATGGGGGAGGCCTGAAAGAATTGAGTGCCCTTCAGGTACTTAAGTGGCCACTGCCGGGCCTTCCCCACAACTGAGGTCCCTGGCACTGGAGGTTCCGCCTGCCAAGGTGGCTGGCAGTTGTCAATTGCCGCCTGTGCCATTAGGAGCAGTGGCAACTGGTGGCAGTGCACCCACCAGAGGTCCAGGATCATCTGGGGCCCCTGAAGGTGAGTGAAAGCAGGGGATGACCTTCAGCAGACCTGCCCTCTTCCCATGCTGGGTCCCTCAATTGGGCACAGGATTCCTGACTATGAGGGACCCCCCTACTATTAAATTGCGGTGGGCTCTGGGATAGCAGGTGTAAATTGGCTCATTAATAAACCTAATTGTCAAGCCTTCACTGGTGGCTGGGATTTCCACATCAGACGCTTCCACCTCCAACTTAATCAGAGGAAGTTTTGTCGGCGTTGGAGACTGACTCCCTTGTGATTAAGTGGGCCTGGCCACCATGGTTCCTGGTGTGATGGGCTGCATTAAATATAGCCATTTTTTAAGAAGGGTAAGCATCGCTCAATGCAGAAAAAAGTTATACTGATGTAAAATCTAGTCCAATATTCTGTAGCTCTATGGTTCTCTTTCCTGGACCAGTATAACCTTTCCTTTCTCCACCCAACTTGCTGCTTGCAGTCACTGAGACCATTATTACTCAAGTAACGAGATAGACATTCTAAATTATGGTAGCTTGTAAGATGTGGACTATAAATGAGGAACTAGATTGACACTGCCCAAACCCATTTTGCTTGCGATTTTTCTAAATTTCATGTTGTATCACTGTTAGCCAAAAGCCATATTTTGCTAGTGGTATTCACCTTATCCATCAAGGTAAAGGGGTAGGTTTGATTTTATGTTTATTCATTCATGGGATGTAGGTGTCGCTGGCTAGGCCAACATTTATTATCCTTGTTCAAAGGGCATTTTAAGAGCTAACCACATTGCGGTGGGTCTGGGGCCAGACCAGGTAAGGACAGCAGGTTTCCTTCCCTAAAGGACATTAGTGAACCAGATGGATTTTTACAACAATAACAATGGTTTCATGGCCATCATTAGACTTTTAATACCAGATTTTTATTGAATTCAAATTCCACCATCTGCTGTGGCAGGATTTGAACCTGGGTCTGCAGAGCATTGCCCTGGGTATCTGGATTACTAGAACAGCAACAATACCACTACGCCATCATAAACACATACTAGCAAATTGGCAGCCAGTTTTATACCTCTCCAAAGTTTTATTTCCATTGCATTTCATTTTACATGATTGCACAGTCAAAACCTGATTCATAAACACTAACACGGTGTTCTCCCGATCTCCCATCTTAACCTCGGAGGGAGATTAGTAAAGTACCAGAGAATTGTAATAAACTGGGAAAATGGCCATTTATACAATCTCTGAGATTCTACTGGTCTCCCACTGAAATTACACTTGAGATTGGACGAACCCATACAGTTTCTCGACGATAAAATTAATGATGGCAGTCTCATTGATTTCTTTGCTCACTTTTTGTCTTCCTTTGGGATAGATAATAAGACATTGGGGAATCTATATTTCCAATAGGCTTTCAACATCAGTAAGGCTCAAAGCATTTCAGGCCAGGACTCTGGACATCTTTAAATGTAAAGCTACAGATTTATCCCCGATATTCTTGGTGTACAGAGTAGGAGGAAATCAGGTTTCACCAACTACATTGAACTTGAAGAGCAGGCATTGCTCCATGTCTGGGTTTTTATCTCATCTGAATGGAAGTTTACAGTAGTCATTATTTGTTGCATGCAAGTGATTCAGACAGATCGACCCTTTTAATCATTTGCAGGTCCAGTGACTATGACTGGGGCTTATCAAATGACATTTGCTATTCATAGAACTGTGCAGTTGTATTTCTGCAAAATCAGGTCAATGTCATTCTTGTGGCACTACCTTGCTTAGTTAACTGCTTAAACATGTGAGCAAAGTTCAGATTCATTGGAGTGATAATAACCAGAACAGAGCTGTTTACGTGCCTTAAAGGTATGAGTTTAGGGAAGTGAGGCTCACAGAACCAATTAGAAGTCCAGTAATGGAGATTAGAAAATCATAACAAAAAGCAATTTGAAGCTCCAACACGTAGTAGCACAGTGGGATAATGCAAACTCAATCCCCACTCCTCCCAGTCCTTCAGCTGGGGAATGATGAGCAGAGGCCACAATACCTCTTGGTATTAGGAGGGAAAATCAGATATAGTATTGTGACCTGAGCAGTAATGCAAACCTAACAGTGGGCAACCAGAGGGAGGGTTCTGTCCTCTGGGAATGGCCTGTCCCAGCTACCCTCTTAGCAGTAGAGATGGATGGGAAAAAAATAGGAGTAACATACTTTGAGAATAAAACTGCCAATAAAACAAATTCTAACCTGATGAAACTCTTGGACTGCCAGACACTGACTGCAATGTATCACTGATGCCAGGGGTTCAAAAGGTTCTTGTAATCAAGTGAGCAATCGGAATTGCCTCTTTTAAAAGTACTGGGCCTTGACAGCAGCTGCTCATCTTTCAGTGTTTCATCTCTCTTGTTCTTGAGGGTGATGAATAAAAAGTGTCTGTTAAAGAGATGGAGCTCAACGCCTCAGCTGTTATATCTTGTCACGTAGGCCGGATGGTTGGGATTCTCTAGCTGGGGAGCTGCAGCCTGTGACATAGATGTCCCACAAGGATGATCTTTGCTCTAACTTGTCAGGTCAGAGGTGTAACTTTCAAGGATCAAATGGCAAAACTGGTAAAGGATACTATAGCATTAAACTGGTTTCCTTTAAAAAGAGCGCAGAATTTTAATTATCACAATTGCTAAGACCAAAGGGTCTTGCGAGATATTAGAGACTTTTGATATTAGAGATGCACTTCGTGCCATTACAAAAAAACAGGTCTGTATGATTTTGTGCCAGGAAATGGTGGATGATATCAGGGATTATAAGTCTTTTCTCTTGTCAAAACTGAGCTGAATGGAAATAAAAATAAAAAAAACTACAAGTATTATAAAAACAGAAAATGCACAGGATCTGAAAGAAAAATTTAGGTTAAGGTTTTGTGTATGAATCTTCATCAGGATGCAGCGCAAAAACAGAAACAAGCATTTTGATTTATCCAGGCATGTTAATTACTTAAAATGAGGGTAATATGATCCTGTCGCTGTAGGAAGAACTGAATTTTAAATTTCATAGAAGTAATTTAAATTGAGAGCTACTATTCAAATCTAGGATTTTACATGTGATGTGCCTTGGTTCAGGAGTTGTACTATGTACACTGACTGCCAGCTGTTAGTGTGAATGTAATGCAATGTTGCAAAGATTTCCAATCAACTCTTAGCACACTTGGGAGATCTCAAGATAATGCCACAAAATTCAATATACTTGCCGGGAATTTCTCCCAATCAATCAATGCAACTTCCATGGTAGATTAGCAGAAACCAGGTTTATGCACATAAATAGGGTTTCTGCCTAACTTTTACCAAAGCCAAGGTGGCAGGGCAGTAGAAACCTTGAGGAAATTCCTGCTGGTTTATAAGCATCTATGTCTACACAACTGTCACCGTTAAATGATCTCAGTAAAAGTTATTAATGTTTCTTGTGGTAACAGTATCTAAATCAAACTAGCTCATGCCATTAGTTGATCTTAACCCAAGACACATACCATAATTCATTTTTCAGGGTTACAGCATGTACTTGACAGAGTACAAAGTGCATAGCAGTATTACCATGCTTTCAGGTTAAGTTTAACTTTGAAAGATAAAACCTCTTTCACTTCATAGCAGATTAAAGCAGCATTAAACAGTTTGTTGCTTTCAGTGATGTGCTGGTTTGGGTTTCATCAAGCGATCTTCCATTGTCTATTTGTAAATCTGTTTCTTCTACTTCTTGAATGGTATGGACTTCTCCTAAATAACCATGATGTATCAAAATGCACATCCAAAATAATGAATTGATATTTCATAAAATTGTTATTAGCACAGAAAACGAATGCTATATAGCTTCAATCCTAATACATGATCATTGCTTAGCTGCAAGTCCCAAGAGTCTCATGATGATAATTCAATTATGTGCATCTTAAGGTAAAGTTTATACTTGCTGCTGGACTTCCAAGATATGTTATCAAACTTTGTGAAACAGGTGGAAAGGCATATTCTTGTTCTTGGTTATTATTATGCAGGCCTTAACTTTGGAAATCATTGGTGAGTACCAGCAGATTTTAATGCTCATTTTTCATCCCAAAACATGTAGAATCTTAGGGGTAGAAATTGGTTATAACTCAAGCATCAACAACATGTTGACAGTGCACGTCCCAACTGGGAACCCAAAATCCAACCTGAAATTAGGCCTCAGCTGTCCACATCTGTCACACCTCCGCAGGCAGCTCGTGCATTTGAAGGCACTGTGTGTCAGACCAATTGCCTCACTGCTCATTTCATTCACTTGTCATTTTCCAGATGCAGTTCAGTGGCTTCAGTTTCAGCTGGATGCCTTGCCTTCAGGGGTAGTAAACGGTGAAGACTGACAGTTCACCATCAACATCCCCGTTCCACAAAATCTGGCTCGTTTAACAAATGCATTTAACCATTGATAACACACACACACACACACATATATACAAACACACACAACACACACACACATACACCCAACACACACACACACAACACACACAGACAGACACACACGTTTCAAAATTTACAGAGTTATTACTCATACTCAAAATATAGTCAAGATCTCTGCTCTTCTCAATTCCTACATTATACGTCTCACCGTCTGCAACCAACATGCTGTGGCTTCTTGACATGATATTCTCCAAACAATCTACTTCTCACAGGGTCAATGAATTTTGTTTTTTTATTTCTCACTATTGTGCCCCTTTTTTCATTTAATTGTCACTTCTAATTTCATCTGCAGCTACCACCTCCCAGCCTCCTTCTGCCAGCACTTTTTGCAGTCTTATACCCTGCCTCTCTATCTCTTGATCTTGGCATCTCCCTACAACCTTCTGCCGTTATTCCCCACAATGTAGTTTTACTATCGTCTTCTGCTGCCATCGCCTTCCTGTCTTCTGATGTCACCATCTCCTTTTCTAATACTGCCATCATCTTTCTCTTCATGTTTCCATCGGCTCCCCCTCTCTGCCTCCCCAGCTGCTATGATCTGTATGTGGCCCTATTTCATGTTCCTTCTTTTTACTGCCTATTTGCTCTTTACACTTTTCTTCCTATCTTCACTTGTACTTTCCTATCCCTTCTTTTTTTACTCTTTTAAAAATATAATTTCTCCTGCTAGCCTATAACTCACACTCCGGTAGATTTTGTGCGATATTGTAAAATGGGGAGTCCATTTTGCATTTCTTCCGATTTTTATTTCCATAGAAGTCAGAAGGGACCTTTGAGTTAAGAATTAAATACCTAAGTGGAACAGTCTCTAACTGTATTACCAAAAATTCCCAGGCTATGTACATCATGTACAACAACTTCTATTTATATAGGACCTTTAATGTAATAAAACATCTCAAGACACATCACGGGAGCACATAAACTTTGACAACAAGCCACAAAAAAGAGAACTTGCTTGGGGAGGCTTTGAGGAACCTCTCAAAGGAGGAAAGAGAGGTGGAGAGCTTTAGGGAAGAAATTCCAGAGCTTAGGACATTGGTAACTAAAGGCATAGCCTCCAATGGTAGGGCGATTAAAGCTGGGGATGAACACGAGGGTTGTGGGGCCGGAGTAGATTACAGAGATATGCAGGGGCGAGGCCATGGAGGAATTTGAAAATAATAGTGAGAGTTTTAAAATTGAGGTGTGGCCTAACTGGGAACTGGTGTATAGCCAGTGAGCACAGGGATGATGGGTGAATGAGACTTTGTGCAAGTTAGGACACAGGCAGCAAAATTTTGGAAGCTCTAAAGTTTATGGAGGGCAAAAAATGTGAGGCTAACCAGGAATGCATTGGAATAATCAGGTTCGTAGGTAACAAAGGCACGAATGAGGGTTTCAGCAGCAGATGAACAGAGGGACAAGTCAGGTGATGGTACAGAGTAAAGCTCCAGCTCCATTACTCCTTAAACACTCACAAATCAGGTGCAGCACAGGTAGATACAGAGTAAAGGTCCATTTACACAGCTCTGTCAAATACTTGCTAGTCAGATACAGTATGAGTTAGATACAGAACAAAGTTTGATCTACATTGTTTCAACAAACACACCCAAATCAGGCACAGCACAAGCATTACTGGAGCAGCAGAAGTGAATTCAGGATGGTATGTTGCCTCCTGGTGCCAGGGTCAAAGATGTCACTGAGCAGCTACAGAGCATTCTGAACAGGGTAAGTGAACATCCAGTGGTCAAGATTCACCTTTGTACCAATTACATATGTAGAAAGCAGGATGAGGTTCTACTGGCAGATTTAAGACAGCTAGGAAGGAAATTAGCAAGCAGGACCTGAAAGGTAGTAATCTCCGGATTACTCGTGTAGCCATACGCTAGTGAGTATAGAAATAGGATAGAACAGATGAATGCTTGGCCGAAGAGATGGCACAGGAGGGAGGGCTTTAGATTCCTGGGTCATTGGGTCAGGTTCTGCAAGAGGTGGGACCCATACAGCATTAAGGGGTTGCACCTTAACAGAGTTGGGGTCAATATCCCCATGGGGCAGTTTGCTAGTGCTACTGGAGAGGGTTAAAACTAATGACAGGGGGATAGGAATCAGAATGTAACATTAGAAAGGAAAAAAAAACACAGTGCACAAAGGACTGGGAGAGACAGATAACACTAAAGTAAAAAATATGAGATAGTGCAAACCTGGGACGATTCAACCCAATGAGTCTAAGTCATACTTGACTGTTAATACAGACATGGGGTAGAAATTTTCGCTGAGCGGGCGGGCGCACGCCCGACCCGCCATTAATTAAGAGGTCAGTTAACACCATTAAAAAAGCAATTGACACTGATTTTTCGTTGCCCTTGCAATTTCGTGCTTGTCGCACAGGCAAAATGGGCAGGTGGGCAGTCAACAATTTGTAAAGCCTCATCCACGGGCAGGATGAAAAGGGTCAGCAGCATTGCCAGTGTGAGTAGTGAGGAGTTTGGTACATAGTTTGCTGCTGGTGACTTATTGGTATATGGCAGCTTCATTTCTGTTTGGGGCTTCATTATTAACTTTTCCAGGCTTCATTTCAGGGCTCCTTGATGTCTCCAAGGACCCCAGAGAATTCAGACCATGTGGACCCTTCCAGGTATCAGACAGCCTTCTGTTACCCTGGTAATGAGGATTGTGGTCTCCGCTGGTAGCATTTCCTCTGAGGAGGAAGAGAGTGTCAGAAGGGAGAGGATGCCAGGTGGCCCAATGCAGCTTCCAGGAGAGCAACTGGTGGGAGGAGAGGTGCAGGCACAGGGGGAGCAGGCCCAGCTAGCAGTCCAAGGTAGAAGAGGCTGCAGAAGATGCCACTATCCTGCTGCCAGGGTTTACAGGCGGCGATGTAGCTATCTCAATATGTCTGAGGTGCAGTTCCGAAGGAGGCTCTGCCTCTCCAGGGAGGCAGTGGCCTCCATTTGTCAGATGACTGGGCCTGAGATCAGCTCCAACTGTGTGGGTGGACACCCCATGCCAGTGGCTCTGAAGGTCACAGTGGCCCTCAACTTCTATGCCTCTGGCTCTTTCCGGGGATCAGTGGGGGATCTGTGTGGAGTCTCCCAATCAGCTGTCCACAGTTGTGTCAAAGCTGGTGACAGAAGCTCTATCAGGCGGGTATTGACATTCATTCATTTCCGCATGGGCGAGGCCAGCCAGACACAGCGAGCCAGAGGCTTTGCGGCCATTGCTGTCTTCCTCCGCGTCTAGGGTGCTATAGACTGTACACATGTGGCCATCAAGGCGCCATCAGGTGAGCCCAGCGCCTTCATCAACAGGAAGGGCTTCCACTCCATGAACGTGCAGATAGTGTGTGATCACAGGATGCTGATTCTACAAGTCTGTGCGAGGTACCCAGGCAGCTCCCATGACACATACATCCTCAGACGCTCCTAGGTGCCGAAGCTCTTCAGTGCTTCAGCCCGGCTGGATGGATGGCTGCTGGGTGACAAGGGCTATCCTTTGAAAGGTGGCCTCTCTACCACCCAAGAACAGAGGCAGATCAGCAGTATAACAGGAGCCATGTCTCCACAAGGGCGGTGATAGAGAGGACAATAGGTCATCTGAAGTTTCACTTCTGATAGCTGAACCATACAGGGGGAGCACTATAATACCCCCCAGAGCGTGTGTCACTGATACTGGTTGTATGCTGCGCTCTCCACAATCTGGCACTGGCAAGGGGGGACCCACTGGAGGAAGAGGATCTTGACGCAGCTGAGGCCACAGAGCATGAATCCAGTAGTGAGTCCTAAGAGGAGCACGGTGAGGAGAATGCTGAAGGCCTGGAGGCAGACCCCTGTAACCTTCAGGGAGGCAGGGACACCAGGGATGCCCTGATCCAACGCTCCTTCAGCTAGGCTGCCAAATAAGCACTGCCATCTCATGCCAGGGCTGCCGCCTCCATCCCGGATGTCTGAAATGACCTTTTCCTTTAACTCCAAAGTCCGCTCGGTGCAGTAATGTTTCGAGCCGCCCACATCCAGCATTGCATACTGGTGCACCCTGCACCACATTAAATAAAAAAGGTGAAGCATACTCAGGCCACTGGGACAAAAGAAAATTTATCTTATGTTGACAGCCAAAACAAATTAACAGAACCTTCTCTGGTCTTGAACCTCAGACCAGTAAACATAAAAAAAACATTGCACAACAGAGGATCACCTGTGACCAGTCCCTCTTGTGCTCATGGTGCCTTAAACTTACGTTTATGGGTGCTACATTTTGGTGCTACCCCCTCGCTGGCACTGGCATTGGAGACATCCTGCTGACTCTGCTGTCCTGTTGGCCTTGATGACCTTGGTGGTTGTCCTCTGGCCAGTGGAGCCTGTGCTGGCCCTGCATGGGAAGGAGCAGCCAGTTCTGAAGCTTGCACCTCATCAGATGCCACGGTCACTGGCAGAGGGGCTGAGGAGCTGCTGCCTTCATCCAGAGTGCCCTGAGAGGAGCCCGCAGAGACGACAGGCAGATCATGCGCCAATGTAAGGTCGCTCTGGATCTCCCTGCTCACCACTGATGGACAGCCACCTATCTGGAATACTGGGTGCCTGCAAATCTATGGAAAAGTGAATTATCCAGCATCAGTTTTCAACCTGCCAACCTTTGTGAAGGAATACACCATTGGACTTTTATTCTGAACTCTAGACTCAGGTGAAACAGTAATTCTTATCTCTGTGGTCTTTGTCCTGTAATTCTTTCTTTCTTTATCCTTCTTTTATTGCATGAAGGCATAGGGGGCTACATGGCGATCCCCCCACCCTCCCCATATTTTGAGTATGCAAGGAAGCTAACTCTTTTAGTTCATTGTATCACGAGTTTGCTGTGGGCTTATTAATAGAAATTGGATCACACCAAAATTGAGGGGTTGAGAAATATGTCACCCCTTATGGGGAAATCAAAACACCTTTCTGCTTACGGATGGGTGGTGAGAGGAGAAATCGGGGCTGTTTAAATTTAAATGCCCCTCCTGTCCATAACACTATCCAGAGTAACGTTCAAGCAATAAGGAATGCTCCACACCCTAAGAATATCTCTGAGCTCACATTGTTTTTGGGCGTTGTGAATTGCAACACCAAATTTGGCAACCTTATTTCATCCATTGAATGAACTCTTGAGGAAGGATGTTCCATCGAATTGGACGAGGGAATGTGACAAAGCATTCTAGTTGTGTAAAAGTAAATTGCTAGATGGTACAATGCATGTACATTATACTATGTCCAAAAAGATTAGGCTAGCATGTGATGCCTCTCCACACAGAGCAGGTGCTGTGATCTCTCATGTGTTGGATAGTGGTGATCAGAGACTATTTGCATTTGCCCCCTACACCCTTAGTGCCAGTGAGTGAAATTATGTTCAGGTAAAATGTAAAGCATTGTGCTTAATTTTTGGAGTAAGAAGATTTAATGAGTACTTGTATGGTCGTAGATTCATGGTTACTGATGGCTATTTTGATTCCAAAATCTCCAGTACCCATTTTAGCTGCAGCCAGCATGCAGAATGGGCTTTGATTTTGTCTGCTTATCAGTATGACATTAAGTACAGACGATCGGAAGATCATTGTAATGCTGATGCAATGCAATACCGTCCCTCTCAGAGGTAGAGCCCACAGAGATGATGTATTTTTCTTGTTGTACATAGAGAAGTCACCAGTCACAGCAGATGACATTAGTAGAACAACTCATCGGGACCCTGTACTGTCAAGGATGTACAACTATATCGCAAATGGGTGGCCAATACAGATACTGGGTTTAGAAATCAGACCATTGTTTATGCATAAGAATGAGTTGTCCATTGGTAAAGGTTGTGTCATGTGGGGAGCCAGAGCTGTAAATCCTGAAAGGTACAGATCACAGTTGCTCTATGATCTTTATGATCAACACTTAGGGATGAGCTTAAACAGTCGAGTGAGGAGCTATCTTTGGTGGCCAGGGTTATATAAAGACATAGAAGACACGGTGAAACAGGGTAGAGTATGTCAATCTGTAGAAAGGCAGCTGCCATTGGTATCTTTGCAACCATGGATATGGCCAGCTAGAGTGTGGCAGAGGCTGCACATAGATTTTGCAGAATTTGAAGGGCAACAGTTATTCATTGTGATAGAGAGCCATTCGAAATGTGTTGCGGGATTTCTGATGAATCAAATAACAACTAGCAAAACTCTCGATGTTTTGCATAATTTGTTTGCTGCACATGGGTTCCCAGAGGAAATTGTATCCGACAATGTACCTCAGTTTTGTTCAGAAGAGTTTGTAAAATTTATGAGAACGAACAGGGTAAAACACACTAAAGTTCCAAAATATCATCTTGGTTCAAATGGAGCAGCAGTGCGCACAGTGCAAATTGTGAAGCATGTTCTTGCTTAACAAATGCTAGGTATAAATTGGAAGAACTGTCAATTGTCATTGAATCACAAACTGTGATTTTTAAATGTATTTATTGTAACATGCTTCACACTACTACTGGCAGAACACCAGCTGATTTTTTTCTTAGAAGAAAGCCTAGAACAAGGCTTTCATTGATGATGCCACATTTAGCACTGTCATTAGTAGAGAAACAATCCATGCAGAAAGAGAATCATGAAGGGGTAGAGAGAGTGAGAGAGATGTCTGAAGTTGAAGCAGAAATTTAAGGTGAAGGAACATCATCATAAGTTGTTGAAGTGGCAACCAGGTAGAGTCATGAAAGTATGTAGTCCTTGCACATATTAGGTCAAGATGTTTGGTAGCAGAAAAGTTAGGTTTGTACATATAGATCATGTTTTACCTTCAGAGGTTAATGAAGAAGGAGGGAGTTGGGAAGAATCAAATTAGTCTGATGGATTGAATAGTTGGGATATGAGTAGAGTACCAATAGTCACTCCAACACAAGTTGTGCCTGAAACCAGTTCAGATCTGAGTCAGACAGACATATCTGATGAAGTAGAAAATTCAATTGAAGGTCAAGGCCAAAATCAGTCTTTGTTGGAGAAAACCTTTCCTCAGACTCAGGCCAACATGGACCAAGATCCTTCCCCAAGTTCTGGAAGTTTGGATCAAGAAAGGATGTATCATTTTAGGAATTAAAAATCAGTGACAAAAACAGAAACAGAAATACCTGGAAAAACTCAGCAGGTCTGGCAGCATCGGCGGAGAAGAGCACAGTTGATGTTTCGAGTCTTCATGACCCTTCAACAGAACTAAGTAAAAATAGGAAAGGGGTGAAATATAAGCTGGTTTAAGGGGGTGGGGGGTGTTGTTGGGACAAGAAGCCAGTAATAGGTGGAGATAACCAAAAGATGTCACAGACAAAAGGACAAAGAGGTGTTAAAGGTGGTGATATTATCTAAAGGAATGTGCTAATTAAGAGAAGGAAGCAGGACAAACAAGGTACAGATAGCTCTAGTGGGGGGTGAGATGAAGGAATACTAAAAAGGCTAAAAGGTAGAGATAAACAATGGGTGGAAATACATTTAAAAATAATGGAAATAGGTGGGAAAAGAAAAATCTATATAAATTATTGGAAAAAACAAAAAGGATGGGGAAGAAACGGAAAGCGGGTGGGGATGGAGGAGAGAGTTCATGTTCTAAAATTGTTGAACTCAATATTCAGTCCGGAAGGCTGTAAAGTGCCTAGTCGGAAGATGAGGTGCTGTTCCTCCAATTTGTGTTGAGCTTCACTGGAACAATGCAGCAAGCCAAGGACAGACATGTGGGCATGAGAGCAGGGTGGAGTGTTGAAATGGCAAGTGACAGGGAGGTCTGGGTAATGCTTGTGGACAGACCGAAGGTGTTCTGCAAAGATCCGGTCTGTCCGCAAGCATTACCCAGACCTCCCTGTCGCTTGCCATTTCAACACTCCACCCTGCTCTCATGCCCACATGTCTGTCCTTGGCTTGCTAGATTGTTCCAGTGAAGCTCAACGCAAAGTGGAGGAACAGCACCTCATCTTCCGACTAGGCACTTTACAGCCTTCCGGACTGAATATTGAGTTCAACAATTTTAGATCATGAACTCTCTCCTCCATCCCCACCCCCTTTCCGTTTCTTCTCCCTCCTTTTTTTCCCAATAATTTATATAGATTTTTCTTTTCCCACCTATTTCCATTATTTTTAAATGTATTTCCACCCATTGTTTATCTCTACCTTTTAGCCTTTTTAGTATTCCTTCACCCCACCTCCACTAGAGCTATCTGTACCTTGTTTGTCCTGCTTCCTACTCTTAATTAGCACATTCCTTTAGATAATATCACCACCTTCAACACCTCTTTGTCCTTTTGTCCGTGACATCTTTTGGTTATCTCCACTATTACTTTCTTCTTGTCCCAACAACCACCACATAACCCCCCCTCACTTAAACCAGCTTATATTTCACCCCTTCCCTATTTTTACTTAGTTCTGTTGAAGGGTCATGAGGACTCGAAATGTCAACTGTGTTCTTCTATGCCGACGCTGCCAGACTTGCTGAGTTTATCCAGGTATTTCTGTTTCTGTTTTTGTTTTGGATTTCCAGCATCCGCAGTTCTTTGCTTTTATCTCTGTATTAAAAATCAGTGGTTAAGTTGGATTTGTAAATAAGTGAAAAACAAGACATGTATATAAATTGTATGAATTTTAAACTTTTGTTTAACTTTTTCATTAAGGAGGGAGGAGTGTAAAAGTACCTTCTTGTGGCTATTTGTGTATGTTTGTACATATAGTCGAACCGGAATAAACTAGTTTTTCACTTGGGTGCTTGAACTCCATGTGCATGCACCAATCTCTCTCTGTCCTGCAAGACATCAAAGTGACCTCCCTGAGCAAAATTGGCAACAAAAGTTAAATGTTCAGGCTCCGGGCATGAAGCTTTGCCTGCCAGGAGTGTAAAGCAGGAAATTGTACATGCGGTGTCTGATTTTCTACACAAAGAATGCGTGATTCCCTGATGTGCACTCTCAGTACTTGAGTCTCTGTGTCAGGAATGTGCAGTTGAAAAATTCAGCCTTTATTGCCAGAATATGGGCAGTTGTCTGCTCTGGACCTGCGCTCATTGCTGATGAGGTTATGGTTGCCTAAAGTTCATTTCATGCTGCAAGAGAAAGGTGACTTTAATCCCATCTGTCGAGGATGGATCTGACTCCACATCCCAGGGATGCTGCAGCACACACTCACTCAAGTGTGGAATAACTTCATCTTGTAAATTAATTCCAATGTTGGTTCAGGCAGCCTCTTCGGCAGTGCACAAGCACAATGTCAAAAGACAAAGCTACCAAGCTGCAATCAATTTGAAAGTAATCTTTATCAAATGGTGTGCGTAAACAAGAAAATAGTGTTGGTGTAAAATGGAAAAACACAGTAGATAATTGTTACAGCATATTGTTCAATTAAAGTTACAAAGGAAAACCTACTCAAGATATGTTTCTGAAGTTGCTTTCTCGGTCAATTTTAAGTGCTGCACAGCTTTGAAGATGTAAAAGTTTGTGGACTTGAAAAAAATGGGCAACTGAATTCTGTCTTTTCTTAAGTGTTTCAGTAGCCACATATATCTTTTGTGGATGGGTGCATTAGGCCCCATTTTAGCTTCTGTTTAGTTAGTTAACTAGCTAACTAAATTAGCTAGTTAATTTTCTAGTCAGATCTGACACAAAACAAGTTAATTAAATTGCACCAAAACAGCACAGAAGTTACCACGTAAACCCATATTAGCCATCTGTTTTAATTTGCATCTCTTGTGAGGTCAACTGACCGCCCTCCTGCCCTAAGTGCAACTTGTTTTTGGCAGGAGGAGTGTGGGAGGAGAGAAGAACTAACTGGATGGCTGCCACATGTAGTTTGGATTTTGCATCAATTGCTTTTTGATGCGAAAAATATCAAACAGTAAATGCATAAGAGATACTTCTATAAATGTACATTCCTAAGGGGAAGACTAAAGTATACTCAATAGCATACTTTAACTTAATGGATGGAAAACAATGTCCATTGGATAAAACTCTAACATATGGACCAAAATATTAGCATACTATATCAAAACAAACTCAAATGTATTCTGGTATTGTTCTGGTATACTTGTGCCCCAGGATCAGTAAAATGTTGTAGCAACCATTTTAATGAAACCTTCAGCTGGCATTTGAGCTAAACTTTATACACAATTTGGAACCTGATTCAGATTGTGTTACTGACTAAGCCGAACAGCCTTGAATTTCTGCAGAGTCCTCCCAATCTCCAGCAGCATCTTTGGCAAGAGTTTGGCAGAGACTCTGTATAAACGGGCAACTGGCTGTCTTTAGCTGTCTATACCAATTCTTCTGTTATTTTGCTGATCTCACCTGGAGAACCCCCACAGAAATTCCAGGCAAATTTTCTTCCTTAGTAAATATTTATGTATAACCTTGTATGTAAATGGCTCAAAAGAATTTGAAATAGTCATATTGCAAGTCCCCACATAATAATATATTTTTTCTTTTTTTTTTTGTTCCCATTGCTGTGACTTGCTGCTGCTTTGGAACATTCACTGACTGTACTATCATTGGGATCATGTTATATCAGGTATGTGATCACATTTTATACTGATGCGCAGTAAAAATTTTCCAATGCATTTGAATACAGATACAGGAAGAACATTTGCTATGCAATTACATTTATGTTTTGCTCTTCAATTTTGAACCTGATGGTTTTCAGTAATGGGCCATATTTTACACTCTTAGCTTATGTGATTTATACCATGAATAATGAAATTAAGCAGCTGCAATTAATTTTATAAATTCACTATATATGCTGGGAGAAAGCATCTGAAATGTTTTAGAGGAAAGGTGTAAATATATATATATATATATTGCAGGAAGAACAACATCAGCAGTACGAGGAAATGAATATAATGTCTTTCTTAGGGGTGTCAACATTTCGTGCTCACAGTATTAAACTACATTTAGCTGGCAAAGCCACTGGAATTGAGCAGTAAGATGGGCAATATTGAATCAGCTCCTGTTTCACACTCTGCCCAACTTTTTTACATTGACTTCAATGGAAAAGAAGCTGTTGTGGGGTGTAAAATGGGTGGCTGATTCACTATCATTTTGTGCAACGGTCCAAGACTAATTTCACGTCCACTGTGTCAAAATAAAATTTAAAAGTCTCCTGTCCTCAGTGAGTAAAGAATCCTTTTCCTTGTACTTACCCCACTACCAGATCCATGTATTCTTCACCCCAGGACCTACTTGCAGTCCCAGCAGCACCCACTACTGAGTTTTGATGCTGCTAAGACTGCTGAAAATTTCTTTCAAATTTTTCCTTTTCAGATAATGATCTAATTCCCTTTTGAATGCTTCAATTGAACCTGCCTCCACCATAAGCTTAGGCAGTGCAGGCATTACAGATCCTAACCACTCGCTGTGCAAGAAAGTTTTTCCTCATGTCGCCATTGCTTCTTTTGCCAGTTAACTTAAATCTGTACTCTCTGTGGTTCTTGTTTCCTTCACAAATGGGAAAAGTTTCTCCCTATCTACCCTGTCCAGACCTATCATGATTTTGAATACCTCTATCAAATCTCTTCTCAACCTTCACATCTGCATGGAGAACTGCCCCAGTTTCTCTAATCTTTCCACTTAACTGAAGTTCCTCATACCTGGAAGCATTCTCGTGAATCTTTTCTGCACCATCTTTAAAGTCTTCACATCCTTCTAAAGCGTGGTGCCCAGAAGTGGACACAAGAACCTTCTTTATTTGGCCTGATTCTCAGTTATATTATCCACCTGACACCTATCATAAACATGCACAAAAACACAAGAATTAGGAGCGGCAGTTGGCCATTCTGTCACTCGAGCCTGCTCTGTCATAAAATAAAATCATGGTCTGAATTTTATGGGGATGTATTACTCACCACACATTCCCCCCCAACATACATACCTCCACCCCCCCCCCCCCCCCCCCCCCCACCCCCTGCTGCCCCCACCGAAGAAAAGTCAGTACCACTCCGACCGATGGTCAAGAGGACCTT
Organism: Cetorhinus maximus; assembly: GCF_964194155.1. Classification (NCBI taxonomy): domain Eukaryota; kingdom Metazoa; phylum Chordata; class Chondrichthyes; order Lamniformes; family Cetorhinidae; genus Cetorhinus; species Cetorhinus maximus. The sequence goes on along the minus strand of NC_135879.1, from coordinate 100,831,799 downwards.
CCCACGGCAATAAAGCACTGCCAGCATCATGAATGAGGTGAGAATGGGACTTCCGCCCTTTAGCGGGAGGAGGTCCTGCCATCGAGAGCTGTCAGCCAATCAGATTGGCTAACAGCTCTAGCAGTCCCAGCAGCACCAGTAGTGAGCACTGCTGGAACTGCAAGTAGGCACCAGATTGAAGAAAACATAGATCTCAAAATGAGGTAAGGTGGAGGTATTGGACGGGGAGGGATCGGAAGCATAGGGAGGAAAGCAATAGGGGTGGGCTGGTGGGTTTTGAAGGCCAGGTGAAGAGGGGTAAAGGGGGAAACTAACACCTTGGGTGGGTGCCCCCAATGAGCATAGGGCATCCCCAAAGGACATGCTCCCCTTCCTTCCCGCCTTTTAAGCAGCTTGCTTAAAAAATGGCAACCCACTCCCGCCTGCCTGCCCACGCCAACTGGACAATGTAATATTTGGGTCAGTTGGCCTGACAACAAGCTCAATAGCCTGTTAAGGTGTTTATTTAAAGATGGCGAACTGGTTGCCGATTTTGGCGCCTGCCCACCTCCTGTCCTATGGGGACCAGGTTGGGAATGGGTGGGAAGGCAGTAGGCTAGCCACCCATCATATTTTATGTGCCCTCCTGCCGAAAACAAGCCCTGGGGGGGAAGTGCCGTAAAATCCAGCCCCATGACTGACCTGATTGTGGCCTTAATAGTACTTTTCTGTCTATCCCCTATAACGTTGACTCCCTTGTCAATCAAAAATCTGTCCAACTCAGTCTAGAATATATTCAATGACCCAGCCTCCACTGCTTTCTGGGGAAGATAATTCCACAGACTAACAACCCTCTGAAGAAAATAAAGTCTCCTCTTTTTCTGCTTCATCTTATTCTCTATCTCTTTCATCATCCAAGGAGCTCTGGATTTGTTTGTCCTACCTTTTCCCTTTGTGGGAATATATCTTGACTGTACTTGAACTATCTCTTCTTTATAGGCAGTCCATTGTTCAGCTACAGTTTTGGCTGCTAATCTTTGATTCCAATTTGTCTGCACCAGATCCATTCTTACCTCATTGAAGTTGACTTTACCCCAGTTAATTATTTTTACTCTGAATTGTTCCTTGTCCCTTTGCATAGCCAACCTAAGCCTTATGATACAATGATCACTGTCCCCTAAATGTTCTCCTACTGGCACTTGATCCACTTAGCCAACCTCATTCTCAAGAACCTGGTCTAGCAGTGCCTCATTCCTCATTGGACTGGAAACATACTGCTGTAGAAAATGCTCCTGAATGCACTAGGAACTCCTGCACCTCTCTGCTCTTTACACTACTACTATCCCAGTCAATGTTTAGATAAAGTTCCCCGTTATACCTACTCCATAATTCTTGCACACCTCTGTAATTTCTTTAAATTTGTTCCTCTAAATCTTTCCCAATATTTGGTGGCTATAGACTATATGAACAATGTAATTGTACCTTTTTTGTTCCTTAGCTGTAGCCAAATAGATTCAATTCTTGACCTCTCTGAGACATTCTCACTCACCCGCACTGCAGTGTTCTCTTTAATCAATTCTGTCACCCTCCTCCTTTCTTTCCTTCCTTCCCTATCTTTCATGAACATCTTGTATCCAGGAATATTTAATATCCAATCCTGTTTTTCTTTGAGTCAGGTCTCTGTTAGCACCACAATATCATATTTCCATGTGGCTATCTGTGCTGCAACTCACCAATCTTATTTCCTACACTCCGCACATTCACATCCATACACAGTAACCCTAATTTAGACTTTATTACTTTCTCTCTTACGCTGAACCCATCTACTACCTTACTATTTCCTACTCTAGTACTGTCTGTCTCTCCTCATATCCTTTGCAACTTGGTCTCCCTCTCTAGTATTACCTCCTGGTTCCCGCGCCCCTGCCTTGTTAGTTAAAGCACTAACAAATTGCCCCACAAGGAAATTGGGCCTGGCTCTGTTTAGGTGTAACTTGTCCAGCCTGTACTGGTCCCATCTTCCCCAGAACTAGTCCCAATGTCCCAAGAATCTGAAGCCCTCCCTCCTGCACCATCTCTGCAGCCATGTGTTCATCTGCCCTATCCTTTTTTTTTACTCACCTAGCTCAGGCAATCATATGATCTGTTTTGTGTGGTAAGGATTTTAATACTGAACTTGTATGTGAATTAAAACCAATGGGTAACATTATGAACAGGAATCTGTGTGTCACCTAATCTATTGGCGAAATACTCTTCTACTAACACAAAACAAAACCTATGGATGGCCCAAACACTGAAAAAGTAATGAGTATTGTCTTCTAATTTAAAGTACCAAAACTTTAATTTTTATGTATTTTTCATGCAGTGTTAGCATTTATCCTTACCTGTTTGCTGCCATCTTAATTCCTGTTGCATGAAAGAATATTTCAAGCTGATTATCTTGAATAAAGGCATTTTGGGTAATCAATTCTAATGAGATTCATCTTCGTAGTTGAGTTAATAGATTCCAATAAGGACAATGTCGGATGTTACTGCAACGATGTTTTCACAGGACAAATGTTACATTGTAAAATTGTAATTAGAGAGCTGTTCGACAGCAATCAGTTATATGTAAGGATTGAAATACTTGACGGATGGCAGGTTGTAAGTTAAGCTCACATTTGTTGAAATTTTAATATGACGGTTCAGCACCTCTCCTCCATAGTTGTAATATTGAAACTACAAAGATAATGGGAAGAGAAATGCAGTACTGCAATTATCCCAATGTCACTGGAGGTCCATCTTTATTACTCAAGAGAAATAAGGGTTCATTAATTTTTATTAGATAAGATTGCAAATATAATGTCATTTTTTTAAAGAACTGTGAAGCTATTTTCACTTCTGGGCAACTCAAAAGCAACAATATAACAGCAAAGAAAGCTCAGAATCTCACTCCAAAGCACTGGTGTGGGTGTTATGGCAGAAATCCTTTTGCAGCGCTTGGGCTTGATGTTCTATAGAATGTAAACCCAATGGACAAAAATGTGGATTTAAAAGCTGCTTAGTGCTTCGATAGATTTCCAGGGCACTTCATGAATTCAAACAGGGTCATTTTTAAAGTTTCAAGAAAGTTGACTCTCTGTCTGCACTCTCTCCGCGTTGAATATTTATTGTGCAGGAATGCACGCTGTCTATTGGCAATGAGAATTGGCATGACATAGCAGATGATGTGTGCCAGGCGGATCAAATCCACGGGGGAAACTTGGGGCAGAATTTTGCCCTTGTTGGGCGGGCTCAGCAGGGGCGGGTGGGAGTGGTCAAGAAGCCGACCACCACCCGCGATCAGGGCCAGACCGTGAATTCACACTGGCAAGCCATATAAGGCCTGCCCAGCATGAAACGCACGCACGGGGTGGAGGGCAAGCGCAAATTACCATTGAATCGACCTGCTTTCTCCCATAACTCTGTGTGCTTGTGTCCTGTGAATACTGACCTCGAATGTCTTGGTACATTCTTATTTATCTAAGTGTTGTTACAATTGAAACAAATGTAAAGAAAGAAGGTGCTCACTCTTCAGTTGACAACTTGGAACATCAGGGCCATGTGTATGCGATTGACAGACTTACAGTTGGCTGATAACGTGTGGCAGACAGCTGTGATTGACATGGAACTTGATAGGCTGAACACTGAATAGCTTCCCTATAGGAGAGCAGGCTCATCAAGAACCGGTCACTGAAAGAAAAACATTACACGTTCACCTGGCAAGGGGAGAATTCAGAGGAATCTTCCATATGAACAAGGTGTAGGCTTGGCTGTAAGGAACTCACTACTCTCAATGATAGAAACCCCCATGAATGGTTCAGGATATGTTCTCTCCATCCACCCCTCCACAAAAACAGGGCCAGTTAACCTCATGAGCATCTCTGCTCCAAAGCTGCTCTTCACTACAGAGGCAAAAGACCAGTTCTATGAAGGGTTTGACATTGCTATCAGCAGAATCGCTAAGTCAGAACATATTTACCTACTGGGGGACTTCAAAGCAAGACTGGGCGTGGACCATGAGGTATGGCTTCCTGCCTCAGACATCATGGTCTGGGAAAGATAAATGAGAACTGACAGCGACTACTTAAACTTTGATGCTGCCATGAGCTTTGTGTAACCAATACCTTTCAGAACAAACCATGTCACAAGGTGTCCTGGAGACATCCAAGATCAGGGCATTGGTACCAGCTGGATCTGTTCATACCAGACATGACTCTCTGAACAGCAGTCTCAACACACGCAGCTACCACAATGCTTACCATGAGACCAAATATGCCCTGCTGTGCACCATGGTTAGGATGCCACCTTTGAAGTTTTTTCTTGAGAAATGTCATCCTCATATCAACGTCAGCCATATTGCCTACCCAATTGAAAACTAGCAGCCCCTTGACTCAATTGGACAGGCACTCTTTAGCATTCCCACACACAGTGCAGAAGTGAAATGAATCATAGATTCATAGAGTTATTACAACACAGAAATAAGCCCTTAGGCCCATCGTGTGTGTCCCGGCCATCAAGCACCTATCTATTCTAATCCCATTTTTCAACTCTTGGCCCGAAGCCCTATATGCTATGGCATTTCAAGTGCTCATCTAAATACTTCTTAAAAGTTATGAGGGTTCCTGCCTCTACCACCCTCTCAGGCAGTGTGTTCCAGATTCCAACCACACTCTGGGTGAATTTTTTTTCCCTCAAATCCCCTCTAAACCTCCAGCCCCTTACCTTAAATCTATGCTCTCTGGTTATTGGCACCTCCACTAAGAGGAAGTTTCTGTTGTAGATGGTGCCTCGAAGTATGAAACATACTTCAAGACACCATCTACAATATTGCATTCTTGGCAAAAGGGAAGCAAGAGTGGAAAAATGCTGACTGATTCCAGGCTAACATCACTGTGATGGAACCTGTCACTGAAGTCAAGTTGTTCATTCTCATTAATTACAAGAGAGATCTGAATGAGAAGACTCTGAATATGAGCACAGGTGCGCGCTGGAAAAGCTCCCTGAGGCACAGAGCTGCCTCAGCAAGATGAACAGTTTTGAAAATGAAAATTAAAGCATTGTAAAATGTTAAAAAAACATGTCCCCTCATGTGACTCATGAACGGGGACACATGTTGGAAATTAGTATGAAAATTTTAATTTTTTTTTTAATGACTGATCAAAACCTCATCCCACCCGTGGATGAGGTTTCGCAAAAAATCTAAAGGCCATCTGGCCTTTTCGCCTGCCCGCCATCCATAAGGTTGGACAGGCAGTGAAAAATTTAAATCAATTGGGTTGCCAATGGCCTTAGTAGGCCATTTAATTGCCAGCGGGTGTGCTGCCAACTCCTGCACGCGTCCGCTGACCGAAATTTCGCATGAATGCATGATTACGTCGGGACGCTCACCCGACGTCATCATGCGTCATTTTACGCCTGTTTAGGTCAAGTGCGCGCCTGCCCGACAAGCAAAAAATTCTGCCCTTGATCACATGATCACAATGATTTTGCAATTTGTATTTTATTTTGAGATGTGTGCCTTGAGTTCAGAAGTAATATGTCCACCAAGACTTAGAGGTTTTTTACAAAACTAAATTAAACACTTATTAACAAAGTAAAGATTTCAGGCACACACGTAGATCTACAAATTGCGACTATAATAATTCCTAAAACCCCTAATTAATCTGGTCCCAGTTACATCCCGATTGAGGTAACAGTAAAAACAAATAGATTTAAACAGACTCAGGCAAAGCAACACAATACCCTGGACAGTCAAATTCAAAGTGAGTTTTCTCAGCTTCGGTTCCTGTAAACAGCAACTTGATGCACAGAGGCTGGAGGCTTTTCACACTTGTGTTAGATCTTAGAATTCCTTCCTCTCTTATGCACAGCCTCATCTCCTTTATAAATGTTTCTCCCCTTTCAATGCAAGTTCCATTGTCCTGATATGTCTTTGGAACTTTACCCCTCTCATAATACAAATCTTTTCATAGTACCAATTTTATGAATAACCTTTAGGAAAAATAAACACATTGTTTGGTTTGGCTTCTTCTGGCTAGGTGTAACATCTTACCATCTCTTTGAAATTCAAACTACCCTAATGTATTCATAAATGCAAATTTTCCTCGCAACTCACATTCTAAAACTTCAGCTATGTTTATGTATTTAACATTTCAAACCTAGCTTCTTGTTGATAACTCAAAGCCTCCAGACCAGCTGTCTCCAATTCAATTAAATCCCCCCCCCACACACACATACATACAGAGAAACTAATTCAAACCTAACTATTAATCCACTTTTACAATAAATCACAATAATATTTTGAAAATTATTATATTTTCATGACAAGAATGTGGTTTGCATCCTGGCAATGTGATTGGAGTCTTGCTGCCTGCCAATTGTGCTAGGCAGCCACTGGTGTCAAACCTTGAGTTCATATTTCTTAGAGGCCTAAAGAGCCATCTACAAGGTATCTATTTCCTCATCTGTCATTCCATGCTGTTTGTGGTGAAATTGTGTTAACAAATAGTATGAAGTATAAATTCCCTGACCCCGCACTCCCAGTATGGTGCCACACTTGAAGAGAACGAGGATTGGATAAAGGGCTACAACAACATTGATTCGCTCACCTAAACTGCCTTCAGGATCAGCTTCCCATTGTCAATGCATCATCAGTGAATTTAGCTTTATATTTTGTTACTGAAATGTAAACACAGCATTCGAATATATTTGCGAAATGAATCACCTTCCCTGATGGCTCGGTGGGTGATACGATGTACAGAGTGGGAAGGTCCCACATTTACTTCCTTAGTGTGGCACAGAAATCAGTGATCTCAGTCAGGGTAGCTTTGAAGATGCTAAAAGTGACCTCAGTGCTCCTGGATTAGAAATAGTCAGAGTCTCTTTGATCATTCATTGACTGAACCTATAAGGCTCTTTGGAGGAAGTAGAGTGAAGGGACAAAATAAGTAAATCACAAAGAGCACATATGTTTACTATCTTTGGATCATGTTGAAGAGTCAATTGGAATTGGTATCTTTAAAACATACCATCATGCATACTGCAATGTTCTCAGTTACATGTCCCTTAATTACTAAAATCTCTGCCTTAAAATCTATAATTGTTTAAGCTTATAAATCAGTAGCAAGTTTTTGCTGCAAATTCAAAATATTCCCAAACCACATGGACCATAAATCATTCACAGTGACATCAAGCCCTTGTTTAAACTGCCTTGCTTTGAATTCAGAATTGTTCATAGGCAAATGAAGAGGTAAGTTATCCAACAACTTATGATGTGCAATATTTTGAGAGACGTGTTCTGCAATCTGAGGTGTCCAGGACATTACAAGTTGCCGTTGTAATAATAAGCATTGCTTTCTTTACATTTTCCATGCAAGCTGGTGGGAAAAAAATGTATCAGTCAGCCCAGTAACATCTTATAAGTGTGCTAAAGTTTCAGAGAAGTATCCCCAAAATGAATCAAATTTACTTCAGTCATATAGTTTACAAATGAATGCAGACAAAACACAAATAGCATTTTACAATGTTTAGCAAAGACAACTGTTACTGTAATAGATATTTACCATGGAATGTTGGCCTGTTGCCTATCTGGAAGCCGTAATTCAATTGATAGTTTTGTTGTGGTTCTGTTTGCATGATGCTGGCATCGTATGTGCAATAGTTTACTTTTGGGGAAGTTCAGTCCAATGATGTTGTTGAATACCTTAATAAATTTGGCTTTCTTTTTGTTTTTCTTGATTGCAGCAAGATTTTTGCCCAGAGGAAAACTGGTGCTAAAGTATGTTTTGCTTCTCAAAATATAAAGATTGAATGTGAAGGGTTTATAAATGTGCATCATTAGACAACACAACAGTTATTACATTAGTAATGAATGGTTACCTGCCAACAGAGGAGAGCTCACCAACAGAAGATGAAGCACTGGCTCATACTTACAACTGTCAAATGTTAATTGTTTTATCTCTAATCTTAAACTTCAACAGGCCACCATAGTGATCAACCATCATACCCAGAGTGCTTACCTTTTTCAACACAGTCAAATCTTTCAGCTCTTGGCTGTGCATCATTCATTCAGCACTTCCTGAAGATAAATTAAATTGACTTAACACAGGGCTTTGGTTTAACTCTCACACAATATCATCACACCGGATCTGACAAAAAGCAGTTATCATCTCTTCTGGGGGGACAAGCTGAAGATATGATAATGATGAGAGAAGTTATTTAAACCTATAAAACGCCCAGAAAATGTAAACAAAATAAAGTTGTCTTGTATGTGAATGCCACCTGTTGGATTATGAGACATACTACATCACGTTGTTGTAAGTAATTGTTGTTTTCTGTAAACATTCACCTGCAATCTGACCAGGATAATAAGTTGCAGTATTTAATAATATTCATAATGTATGCTAGGCTCCCCCAATGGCACAGCTGGCTATGACAATGAGTAGCTGAGTCACAAAGACCAGAAATGTTTCAGGCTCAATCTATGCTGAGTTGGATGATCCCAGCTTGGTAGGATTAGGACATTACAGTTGGTATTAGTGATACTAGTTAGGGAGAGGGTAACCAGTCAGCGCTCTTACTTCTGTCAATTTCCTTGACATTGGATGAAAGCTGAACCAGGTTTGGTTGTTGTATTCCCCATTGTGGCCATAATAATCCTGGCTCTTACTTCTCTGTGCTCTCATACATAGTTGACTGGGTTGGAGAGGTACCCCAAGTGTAACAGCCTGGAACCAATCCCTAGCACAGAATGAATGCTTCCAGCAGAGGAGAAAAAAGGAGAAAACATTGGAATAAATATGTCATTCAGATTCACCAAAGAATTGAGACACAGTGAGAACATTTGATAAGATTACAATAAGCAGTGAGCTTTCCACTTGCATGACACTAGCACTTTAAATGCATTATATGAGAGATTATTGTTGTCTCAGATTAATTGTCACATAAAAGATTACTACACAGTTTCGTTTTTATATTAAAGGGATATTGGCTGCAAAATTCGGCTCAGTGGTGACCATATTTTTGATGCATTGGGTGCAAATGAAGTCCTTTTTGGTGAGGGCAATAGCATGGGCGTTAGGTGTATGCACTGGAAGAATGCAGAGTAGGGGTAGGCAGATTGTAACGCTGATTAGACTCTAGTGGTACCATCTTTGACCTCAACATTCAAGCTAGCACTCTCTCAAACATGCACAGCTGAACACGCATTCAGCAGCAAGATGGACCCCCCACCCCACCCCCCACCCCACCAGCCCTATTTAGAGGGATTGTTAACTATTTTAAGATTAGTTGCTGATTCATGTTTGAATTTGAAGAAGTGCTGAGAGTTTTCTACTGCTACGTAAAGTTGATGAAGTCTACAGTTTTCATTGTGCATGCCCATCAATCTTTTTCTTTACACTGTCTCATCAAAGTCCTCATCTGAGTTCTCTGAATCAGCCTTCACCTTCCTGGGAGCTGGCATCTGTGCTATCCTTTCCCACTGGCCTGGCTGCAGGCCACCCATGCCCGGTGACTCACCAGCTCCGGGTCCCGCCACTAGACAACGCTATAAATTATGCGCTGTGCCAGTATCTGAGGTGACTGCGAAAGTGAAATCAAGTGACAGTGTTTTTTCATCATCAGTCTCTTCTTCCTCTTGCACTTCACACTGCTTCATCAGCGCAGGTCTTGGGTATCTGAAAGGGGGAATCCACAAGATTGAGGTGAGGGAATGGATGAAAAGCAAGAGGTTCATGATTACACCATCTGCAGCCTGGGAATTGGAAGATTTTGGGGGAAGAGGGGGATGTGGGATGCAAGAATGAGGATTACATAAGAACATACCCTTATCTTCAGCCCTTTCAGCCTCACCGCTGGCTACAGCCTCAGTCACGGCTGCTCTAATGGTGGCAAGCGCCATTGGGGTGAGGACATGCAGTTGTGCCTGTGCCCACCAGGTAAGGCACTGCTGCTTCCAATTATGTGTCCTCTTGTCTTGCAAGAGAGAAGGAGTTGTGTCAATGAGTGTGTTATGATCTGTTTGAGTGATGTGGCTATCATGGTTGAATAGCTGGCAGTGTGTGAGAGCTGTGAGATGTGGGTGTGAAGCTTAGAGGAGTGCTAAGAGCGTGAGGTGAAGCTATGAGTGTGTAGTATGAGCAGTGATTGATGAAAATTGTTGATAGGTGAGTGACAAGGATGTGGTACTTTGAGAAGCATGTGAGGCTAGTGGTGCACATGGTGGAATGTTGCATTTGAAGATGCATTCACTAATTTTGAGGTCATTGAACTTCTTACAGCAGTGCATCCGGGTCCTCAGGACTATACTCCTGATATTGAGCTCCATGGTGTGTGACGCCACTGTCTTTGCAAAGTTTGTCTAGCAGGTCTCCTGACCTCCTGTGAATGGAGGACCTCTCACCCCCTATTCACATGCTGCACGAAGGCCCCAGTTCTGTATTGGAGAAGGAGCCTGCTCTCTACCATGTTATGCCATTCCTGTGTCTTTCCCAGGTCCAGTTACTGCTGCACTGAATTCCAGCACCTGCTCTCGCAAAATTGTAACTCCCTTTAAGATTTGCAGGCTTTTATCTAGTAGTGCAGGCTAGCTTGAACTGATGCCAACCTCTCAAGATTTTGCCTCCCCTAATCAAGTGTGCAGCCACTTAACAGCGTGCTTTGCGCTGGTTACATACTGAAGCTAAATAAGTGAGCTAGCAGCATGAAATCTGTGTGCTGCTAGCATCAGTGCCTACAGGTTAGACATACATCAGGATCCCCATGCCCATTTTCGGGCTTCATCCAGCTTTCCCCTTATTGTCTTGGTAGCTGGCACAGAACATGACATTTTATTGGAAAACACAATGATGCTTTCAAGGTATAAAAGTGCATTTTGCTATGAATTGACTCATCGCAAAGGCGTGTTCAACAAGTTACACACACTCAGGTGATATGTTAAACTGGCTTAACACAAGACTTAGGTTTAACTCCTACACTTAACAGTGCACTAGTGATTACATGTGGCCATTATATAATGAAGCAATTGGCATACGGAGGTCAAATCCATGACATGAATTGACATTGAACAAAGATACACAAAGTAAAAGAGATAGGATTTCCAAAGTCTGGAACATTCCCAAAATGCTCTTGATTATTAAACCAGATTGAAAGTCTCGAATGGACATACCAGAATGAAGAGGTACTTATCAGAAATAGCGTAACTGCACAGAGCTTTGAAATCAGTTCCCCTGGAATGAGCTGTCAAGTCTAACTACACATTTGCAGAGTCAGGTGTATTCTGGGCTGTTCTTCAGCAGGCTGTTTAGCATGTTGTCATGGCACAATTGAAAGGGGGTGGTTGCGGGCATGGTTAGTTCTCTATCCTGGTATATCCAGCGTCATCTGGGCTGGATATAAATCTCTAAAGCACTAAAGGAACCATCAGCACAGTGGGCATTGTGCCCTATCCCAACAAGGCACAAAGCTCAGACGTATTGCCTGTGCTATATGTAATACAGTCTTGTTCAGTTTTGCGCTCCCAAACCACAGCTTGCCTGAAAACATCACCTGATCATTCATCCGACAACATTTATTAGAAAACAGGAAATAAATCCAACAAAAAACACATTGCAATCACCATTAAAGCTTGTTACCTCTTTTGCTAGTTTGCGATCCATTTGACCAGTATTATTTACTATTTGAGTGGCATAATTGCTGCAATGCATGTGACATTACAGAAGAGATGGTAGCTGCCAAAACTCACACAGTGAAGCCAAGAAAGTTCAAATGTCAATTGAGGTTAATAACTCAAAGGACTCTTAACCCACTGACACTATTGTAGAGTTACTGGACCACCAGAAAAATCCACTTAGCAGATAAATAATCTATCAGAAGCAAACTGCATGATCCCACAGTGCAAACAATTTTCTGTCTCTGCGCTCCCAAGCCCATCCATTATAAATTAATGAGTGGAAAATCCTAGGCACAATAGTGTAATTTCCCCACTGATAACCTTTATAGACAATGTTAAAATCTTTTTTAATGACTAAAGACTTAAAACAGTGATGTATTAAATATGGTTGCAAAGAAATGGCTACAGACATAAAATATCTTATGATTCTTCACTATCTGATGGCCAATCAGAATCACTGTAAGGACCTAAAACATGGAGATTGAAAATACCATTTGGGACTTTGGGTCTGTTCCTTTCAAAGACAATGGGCAGAATTTCAGTGACAGGCAGGAAAGTCGTCATGATTCCCGTTGGGTGGCAGGGCTGGTGAACATACACAGTTTTCTGCTTTTCAGCTCATTAATTATGCATCTGCGAGAAGCTTGGCTAATCTCATGGCCAGATGGGCAGGAAGTTGTCCATTACCTCATGGGGTCAAAGGTCCTAGCACCATATTTAAAGGCACCTGGACATTCAGTGCAGACCACACTACCCCTGCAGAGTCCATGCAGCTGCAGCTCATACTGGAGAAGCTGGCAGATGTATGAAACCACATCCTGGGACATGAGGGTCCCTCTGGCATTGCCTTTCACTCATATAGATTAGAACACGGCCTGTGATACACTCATGCTGGGCCAATGCTTGCTATTGCAGGGAGGTGGTGACATAGTGGTATTGCCATTGGATTGGTATCCAGAGACCCAGGTTCGAATCCCACCATGGAAGATGGTGGAATTTGAATTCAATTAAAAGACTGATGATGACCATGAAATCATTGCCGATTGTTGTAAAAACCCATCTGGTTCTCTAAAGCCCTGTGGGGTACAAAATCTGCGACCCTTATCTGGTCTGGGCTACATGTGACTCCAGACCCACAGCAATGCAGTTGACTCTTAAATGCACTCTGAACAAGGGCAGTTAAGGGGGAGGAAATAAATGCTGGCTTAGCCAGCGATGTCCACATCCCATGAATGAATAAAAAAAGGTCACCGGCCTCTTGACCTTATAGAGGCCCTGCCAGCCATGCTTCTTGGAGACATTCCACCTCTGTTCATCTCATCCCTGCCTCTGGCTGGCAAATGGCACAGAACGAATGGCAACTCCACACCTTGCTGAGATCTCGATGTTATGAGACCCAAGAGTCAGGAACAAACCTGCTGCAATGCAGGCTTAGCCATAGAAAGGAGAGCACAAGTGAGCATCTTTGACATCCAGTTGACTCATAATTATTAGCATGTTCCTTGAGTTAGCCAATTGTGCTGACCTTGAACTTCACTGACCCAAAAAGACCCTCCTCCTACTCGAGAGGTCTCACTGACTGACTAACTGTGTGGTCAAGGTCAGATTTGAAAAATGGTGTGCGTCACCTTCCAGACTCAGTCCACCACCTTCTAGACTCCCCTGTCAGCTTCCCTCCATCACCATAGACCCATTCAATATCACCCATTCCTCTCTAACTCTGTTACCCTAAACCTCCCCCCATTTACCCTGGACCTTATCACGATTCACCTCCACATGGCTTTCCTCCCCTCAGAGCTGACACCCATTAAAGAAAATTTTGGGGGGTAACTATGTTGCCTGTTGGATACTTACACCTAAGGTGGGTTTATATGTATTTTTTGTATGGAATTTTTTAAAGAAAATTAATTTCTGAAAGGCTTTTCTATTCAAACCTGGAAAGCACTCTGAGTGTAAAATAACTAAGTAGACATGTTTTGCTGATGTCAGTCAAGGAGAATCCCGATGGATCATCTTCCAGCCAATGGTACCGATGTCCCAGCTGTTTCCAGACTGGCTGGGAAATTACTTTAAATTTAATCTCTAAGGAGGGTTTCAGAAAAACTCAGTGCAGCTAAATAAAAAGAAACTGCTCCTGAATGTGTCAAAAGCACTGTCAACACGATGGCACAAATGTTAGGAAGTTATGCACTTATGTCACTGTGTGAATTTACCTGATGGCTCATTTTGAGGACTCTTTAAGAGATGTCCACAACTGGAAAGGGATTAAGACTAGAAATGGGGAAGGTTAAGGCTAAGATTTTTTTTTTTAATTGGGTGAATAGAGGTAAATTATTTCACTTATATTGGTTGCCCAACATTCAACCTTTGTTGGAGGTGCTTTTATTTTAATAATCTCCTTTCTTCCTCTTTCTGTTTTAACTTTTCCAGCTCCTGTATTTTGCTCACTCTTAATTAGTGTAATTTTAGGCACAGTGTTTCTAGCTCATTGTTACTTAGCATTTGTATTAAATTTCGTATTTATTTTCATACCCTGTCTTTATATTAGCTTTTACTCACATAGCATTATATTGAATATATAGCATTGAAATAGGCCATTCAGACCAATGAGTCCAGTGTTTACACTGCACTGGAGCCTCCTCCCATCCTTTCAAATCTGCATAACCCTCTATTCCCTTCTCCCTCTTATGCTTAAGGTTAATCCCCTGGTTGCCAGTTACAGCATTTATTATTTATCTACTGTCAGTGATATTTTATTATTCTTTGACAATGTATGGAGAAGATTTCCTCTGGGTACTAATTGTAGCAAAATTGTGAATTAATTCCTTATAAATTTAACGCCACTCTGTTATGAATGGTGACTAGAGGAAACATGATCTAGTAGTGACTATTTGGAAGTGACTTGGAAAGGGGAATATTGCCTCTGATCCATGATTTTTCATATCAGTTTGCACCTACATGGGTATTATGATAAACTGCCAGTTGTAACAAACAAAATGTTCACCTTCTGTGGAATTCATATATCTACTTCATAACCACAAGAGAATGGTTTCTGAATCAGGCCAATATGTTTTACTCTCAGGAAAAGGTAAATAGCAATATTTTAACTCATTAAAAACTCACCTGCTTACATAGAATGAAAATTGGATCCAAGAGTCAATAGCCACTATACTGACCTCATGCTGGGCATCATTCCATTTTGCGCTTTAAGCTTCAAAGCATTACAATGATCTCAGGAAAGGAGGTCCTTACTCAATAACCTGATTGAGTTCCTTGAAGAACTTGACCAGTGTAGTGGACGATGTCAGTTCTGTTCATATTATATAACTTGATTTACAAAAAAGCCTTTGCCAAAGTGCTGCATGGAAGGCAATTGAAAGAGATCAGATAATATATGGGGCAGATATTTTACTGGATAAGTAATTGGTTGAAATCTCTCGGGCAGAGGTTGTAATTCATGGGATGTATTGGAATTGGGTTTGGTGTGGAGTTCCACTGCAGCAACTTCATCCTGGGCATCGACTGAATCAATTAATCAAACTTTTTGTTGGAATTGTTGCTTTTCATTATTTTCATTAATAATTTGAATGAGGACATTAATGGAGCCATTCATAAATTTGATATAAAATTGTGCACAAGAGTTAGTAATTTAGTCTAAATTATTATGTTGGATGCTGATTCAGATGAGCTAGGGAAATGAACCTCTTTGCATGGCAAATGTCTTTCAAGGTGGCCAGTTGTATTTGGTGTAGGAGACTCTAGGCATATATGCCAAGGAGGTATTCCTTCAATTTTAAGGATTGACAGAAACATGCGGGTTATAGTTGATAACTCATTAAGGGTACATAATATGAGGTTACTATAGAGAAAGCAGGTAGGGCTTTAGGTTGTATGGCTAGGACTATTGAATATAAAATAAGCTGTATTTGGAATAATGTGTCAAATTTTTGTGCCCTTTCATGTCGATGAATATCAGGAGGATGACCAGAGTGATATTCAGTTTTAGGGCTCTTAGTTGTCATGGTAAGCTTCATGAATTAGGGCTTTTTACTTTTGAGAACCAGAGGTTTAGAGACAATGTGATGAAGTTTTTAAATTGACGAAGGGATTGGATACAAGTCAGTTGAATAGCTTATTTGGGTTAGATTGCCAACTTGTTGAAATACAAACATGAGGAAGGGTTATGTATTCAATTCTTACTTTGACACATGTGCATGTGATTCTCTGCCAGTATGCTGGGAATTCAGAGGAGCTACATATTCCTTTATTAATATTCTGGTATGCATGTGAGGTATCAGAGGTTTGGAATCATTCCCACTTGCACATGGGGAAATTGATTCTTCAGACCTGTGAATTTTGATCTAAGTTTGAAGTTCTAATCCAATGAAGCACAGGACTTGCTTCTTTTAACATCAACCCTAATAGGGATAATAAATTCTGCTCATTATTTATAGCTCACGTGGAGAATCCATATGAAATATAACATTCTAATATCCTCCTTTAAAATATATTTTTATACCAGTCTTTGTTATGGTGAGGTTGGAGTCTTCTATACTATTTCTAGTTTAGAATAATGATAATTTGTATGCTGGCTTCTGCAGTTTTAATCATATTGAGCTGATAACAGTGGCAAAACTGTTGTTATATTTGAAGTTGATACATCACTGAAGGTTCATTTGTATAGGCCAAACCACTTTTTTATCAAAAATAAATATTATTTGTCATAACTCAAATTATATTATGTTAAAAATGGTACTGCTACAAAGTAAAAGCCAAGTACAGGAATATAACTTATTTAGTTGAATAAAATTAAATGCTTAGCTATTATAAATTCAAAAATATCTGGGCTTTGTAGTTTGTAGTTTAATAAGGTCAGTTCGACAAGTAGAATATTTGAATCATTTCTCTGATTCTAGTGTTAGATTGAATCGTTTATCAATCTCCATTTTCACAACTTTTACACAACTTCACAACACTTTCAAAAAGAAGTAATTAACCGGATTATGCAGAGTATATGACATGGCTTTTGGAATTTAATTGCAATGGTTTTCAGTTATTCCACACATCGGGCAGAATTTTGCTGTCGGCGAGCAGGGGGTGGGGCCCACTCGCTGCAGCGTAAAATGACGCGGGATGACATTGGGCATCATCCCGCCCCATTTAAATTTTCAGGAAGGCGGGGGTGCAGCAAAATCAGCTGCGGGCCCGCCAACCTGTCAATGGCCAATTGAGGCCATTTACAGAATCATTTAGACAATTAAAGGACCTGCCCGTCCAACCTTAAGGTTGGCGGGCAAGCCAGGAGCCCTGGTGACAAATAGAAAAAACATGAAACCTCATCCACCGGCGGGATGAGGTTTCATGCAGGGTTTTAGAAGTTTTAATAAAGTTAATATGTAAATTATGAACATGTCAGGGACATGTTAGGAAATTTTATTTTTCTGTTTTTAATGTTTTTAAAACTGTCAGAGATCTCCCTGAGGCAGCACTGAGCCTCAGGGAGATGTGCGCTCTTTTGCGAGCATGCGCGAAAGAGCGCATTCTCGCTTTTGGGGAATTCCCCCCCCACCCCCCCCCCACCCACACAGGGAGCGCATAGCGCTTCCCACCAGACGTCACACTGGGCGGGCCTTAATTGGCCGGCCCACGTAAAATGGTGGCGTGGCCCACTTCTCCGGCGGGATTCAGCTCCCCGTCCACCGGAGATTGGGTCGGGCCCGCCCGCCCAACAGGCAGAAAATTCTGCCCATAATTACTTGCAAGATTATAATATACTGTACATTATGCTTCTTAGTTCTGAATTATTCAGAAATTGCCTTTTGTTGAGCAGTTTGACACACCCTCATTAGAATGTATTTGTCAGATGGGTCAAATCAAATCAATCATGCGAGGAAAATTGTTGAACTGTTGGGCTTGTCATCTCCTGTTAACCTAGATTGCAAAGTTGATCTTAAATAAAGCTGGACTCAGAAAATCCTTAGTATATTGATAATAGAAGGCACCTACCATATTGAACCTCAAAGATCTGGATCGCTTTCAATAGCCCACATCACGGATGGTAATGATCTTTTAAAAGAAGGAATGGCCCTTTTTGAGATTAGATTTATTGCTGATGATGCAAGTACTCAAATTCTCTATTAAAACAAGTATCCCGAACCTGGATTCGTGCCTCACAATCAATACTTCCTTATCTTACATGCACTCTCTGGTGTGTGAATTGGTGCTTATTTCTTAATTGCCTGTTCCATTGTGAATGTGTCCTTGTTCAATGATTTTCTTAAGCTGTGTAAGGAATAATTGAGAGATGGCATGTTGAGATGGCTGAAGAGCAAAGAGTATTATTACAGTGTAATTCAGTTATATTCTGTGATGTATGTTTAAGATAGTTGTTGCTCTTACTAGAACCCTTACATATATTTTTAAGATCATGCATTATGTTCATCTCTATGGCAGCAGAAATAGGAACTGTCACTTGTTAATCACTTAATGTATTCTATTGTTAAATATTTTATATGCTGCTCTTCAGCTTAATAAACAGCATTCTCATTAGTTCGGAGTCCTGTGGAGAGCTGTTTTTGTTCAGGAGTCAAAAAAGGGAAATATGAGCTTATACATTAACAAGTTACTGCTCAGGAGCCCAATTGTTAAATATTTTATGATAATAACTAGATATTATCAGTCGGTTTGAGGTCAGCTGCCGGGGCAAGGAGGTTTAAACTGGGGAAAGAGTGGGGGTTTGGTGTCCATCGGGTGGTCCCGAGTGTGACCGAAAAAAAAAATTATCGGCACAGACTAGAAGGGCCGAATGGCCTGTTTTCTGTGCTGTAGTGTTCTATGGTTCTATATTTTATGACAGTTGCAATAAGAGAAATGTGATCTGAAATTTCACTTATGAGCTGTCTGTAGTAAGAGGGTAATTTTAAGATCATATAGGAATATAATATACAAAGCTAGTCAACATTTCAGTCGGGATTTCAGTTGTTAAAGGAGCTAAGAGTAATAATGTAATTTCCATTATGCCAAAGTACAAACACTTCTGTCCAGCACTGTATTACTCAAAGTTTAATTCAGGTCAAATGTTAGAAGAATGATTGATGTCCAGAGATTAATCTGGCATTTTTCAATCTTTCCTTCTGTTATATTAAAAAGAACATTGTACAAAGTTCTAAACAGAAAACCAATCAGCATATTTTCTGTTACTTTCCTCATTTTAAAAACTTGGTGCATTTAACATTGTTATTTTTCAGTGGATTGTACATTTGATTTGTTGTGCAGCTGTCCAATCTAGAAGTTACCAATAGCTATCACAGAGTTGGAGGGGTGACTTTTTCAGGCAATAGCAAATCATTCCTTTTACACCTGCCCAATATTCTTTACCATTGAAGTTGGGGTGTAAAACATGCTGCTGATTTCCAATTGTAAGCTTTGTGTTAATGCCCCAAAGCCAATTCCACCTCCAATAAGCCTGTAAACAAAATGGATGCCATTTCACGGCTGCTAGCAGAAGTACTGGAAGTCCTCCAGAACCTCCTGCAAGCAGCCATTCTTCATCTGGAAGTCTAGTCAGTGATGCCAACAAGCTAATCAACTGTGCATGAGATTGTTCCATTCTCTTCCATGTGTCTCTGCGCAAAGGCAGACCCTTAGCTTATTGTCTGTTGATGCTTCATCCTGAGCCTTTTTCTTGGCAGTTTTCTGTCAGTGGTGGTTTGCCATTGCCTTCCACTGTCAGGGGAGTAGGAAGAGGCAGTACCCAAATCTACCTCAGCCAGGGCAGGAATCAAACCCATGCTATTGGCATTATTCTGAACCACACACCATCCAGCCAGCTGAGCCAACCTGTTCTTATGGATGATGTTGTAGCCAAGCCCAATCTTGGTCTTGGGTTTCATCCATTTGAGTGGACATTTCAGTAAGGGTCACTGAATAGTGATCAAAAGCAAGAATCCTGTTTAATCCTGTCTCATCTGCAATCAACTAAATTCAGCACAGATGATCAATTAAAACCAGAGATCTTCTGGCATGTTTAATTTAGTACCAGGTTGGGTTGTACCTTTAGCTTACAAAATGAGTTCTTGTTAACGCTGAAAGACAGTATTTTTTAAAAATCTGACTAATACTGCCGACATGATATAGTTATTCTGACGACTTATTTAATATAGCTCTGTTTTAGTGTTCAAAGAAAATATACATCTTTAAACATAACTTAAAATCTGTTTCTTATTATAACAACTCTAAGGATTTATTGGGATATGGTATAGAGGCATTTACATTATGTTTTCATTTTAACACCCATCCTTATCACAGGGTGTAGTACCCTCCATAAGCCCCATAGTGTAAGAAGAATGAGCAATGAGCTTTGCTTTCAATATGGTCCAGCGGCTGGCAGGGTAAGCAGTGAGAGAAAAGACAACCTTAGATCTGGGTGAGCAATGACCACTACTTTGCCCCCACCAGAATCTTTTCAAAATACTGAAGGTCCCAGATAAAACTGGCATAAACGTTTTACCCGATACAGCAACACCTCAGACCTCGCAACTAAAGAGACCAAAGATCAAGTTAGCACTTTGTTATACACTATTGGGAGCATAGCAGATGATGGACTTGCCAGACAGAGGGTGAACGAAGAGACAACCTTCTACTAGGATGTCACCGGAGCCTTTGACTCATAATTCAGTCTTCATAAAAGTATTGTTCTTGAGAAGGCAAAATTTAATTAGCACAGTGAGAATTAGCATGAAGGGATTTGGTCCATTCATCAATGACTTGTGCCACCTAGCCTCAAATTGTGAGTATGGAACACTAAAAGACAGCCTGATCAGAGATTGAATAGCTGTCAGCGTTTTAGATGAGAATCTCTCTGACTTCTTACAATCTCGGGAATATTTAAATTTAAGCAAAGCTGTACAGCTGGCCAGACAGATCGAAGAGTGGAGGTGGAATAAGGCTTTTGTCCAAGATGTGAGGGAAATTCCCCAAGAACGGTCTGATTAAGTTGTTCAATTTGTGGGCTCTGAAACCGAAAATATAGCAAGGCAGTAACCAGAGAAATGCCCTGAAAAGGTGCCTAGCACCATTTTCCCATGCCCCCACTGTGGCAAGGAGGTCCTAAGGCAGGAAAAATGCCCCACCTGAAATGCGCAGTGTCATGGCTGTGGCACGTTAGGTCATTTTAAAGCGGCCTGGCATTCCAGGAAATCTGTGTTTAAAAGACAGGAGAACTTTGTTAAAGGAACCTCCATTCGACAAATTCAAGACCTTGGAGACCTGGAAAACACATTCCTAGGGGAAAAAACGGATAATGAAAACCAGTTTTGGAATGCTGACATTAAGGTAAATGGGTATCTGACCGAATTCACACTGGACATAGGAGCTGGTGTCTCAGTGCTCTCTGACAAAGTTTCATGGCTAATTAGTGTAACTCTGCAACCTTCCTCTAAGCAACTTTAAGGTGCCAGAGGTATCACAATAAGAGTGCGAGGGCAGATGCAGGCTATCCTTCACTATAATGGATTGATACACTATATGTTGTTCCAAATCAGCAATGCTCTTTATTAAACAGACATACTTGTGTAGCTTTGAATCTTCTCTACTCCCCAGCTGCTGCAGAAATTGGAGTCAATTCATTACAGAGTGAGCCAGTCTTCATTGAAGAAACACCATCCTTCGGACCACAGGAGGATATTGCAAATCTTTTATCTCTTTGGAGATAGGCTAGAAGAGACAGAAACAGGATGCACCCATAATGACAGTGACCACCCACTGGGTGGGATTGTAGACTTTAATTTTCTCATTCGGGAAAAAGTGCAATAGAATGAAGCCGCCACAGAGGCAGATGATCTGTTGGGAGAAGAGGTCTCGGACTTTACTACACTGTTTGACTCCACTGCCAATGATCATGAAGTCTTTGTTGTCCCTTTTGAGGAGAATCATCCTTTTGTTGAGAAAATAATAGAGGTGAATTTGTGTATTTATTCCGCTGATGACATGTAACGACAATTGCAAGGAGCCAGCAAAAAGCTATCCAGGGAGAGTGAGACACTTAACTCCGGACTGGATCAAACCAATAATGAAAGTTCAGAGGTTATTAATCTGTATAAATGCAAGCTGCCGCCCACACTCATCAGCAAGCCATAGAAGCACACAAGCTTTCTTTCAGTAAAGAAGCAAAAGCCCAGACCACAGAGCTTCTACTGCTGAAGAGTACTTTAGAAAAACTTAAAGTCGAGCATTAAATGGAACTTGAAAATATTAAAATTAAGCAAGAGCTAGAGAAGTCTAACTACCTAAAAGAGAGCACTGAATGAAAAGCCCAGCTATTAGCAGTAACACAGCACTATCAAGCCACAGTGAGGGATTTACACATTAGAAATGGTGCAGCAAAAGAAAGTGAACATATTGCAGTACAAGAGTGTGTAAATGCTGTATCCCATCTAAGGCAATTAGCATAGCACCAGACAAAAGAAGTTGGCTACAGAGCAAATATCTGAAGAAGAACTGACACTAGCTATCTTTCCTATTACTACTGAGTCTGTTGTAGTAACAACGCCCAATGCTGATGTTGAACTTTCAAGCAAGTCTGCGGGCCAGAGTACTCACAGGAACTTCCCGTAGATCCCAATCCTGAAGTTTATTCCATTGTTGGTAATCCCACTTTCCCCTGCTGACCCCATGATCCCATTAACTGCAGCACAACAACCGTATGCTGAAGCAAGTGTGAAAATGATACCACTACCTACAGAAAGAGAAGTTCCTACCCTGAAGTTGTAGGGAAATCCTTCTTTCCTTGTATCCAGCAATGTTTTTAGGATGGTTTTTGTTCTTCTATTCGTCTACTAGATTCATTCCTGACACAGGTATTGAATACCTCTCTTGACATCATAGCAGCAGTGAATGATACAGCTGTGAAGTTTTTCATGGGAGCCTGACCACTGCATTTGGTCAAGCCGGTGCTTTCACCTTTCCCCAGTGTGCAACACAGAAGAAGATGGGAGGTTGTCTTCCTTTTCGAGGGGTTGTGCTTGTCCAAATCCTGAAGGATTCTTTCTTGAATCAGTTTTTCCTCGATTCACTGCCTTTATATCCAGGTCATCATAACAGTCTCAGCCCAAGAGGCAGCTGTTGTGAAAAGCTACTCTCCCACTCTACCAATGTGTTTACCTTCCAAGGAGAAGATAAGGGAACACAGACATGCTACACGTCCTCCGAGAGAGCTGAGAACACTGTTAGGGATTT
The DNA here is from genome assembly GCF_964194155.1 of Cetorhinus maximus. Taxonomy (NCBI): domain Eukaryota; kingdom Metazoa; phylum Chordata; class Chondrichthyes; order Lamniformes; family Cetorhinidae; genus Cetorhinus; species Cetorhinus maximus. Next base: position 100,808,893 of record NC_135879.1, on the reverse strand, counting down.
ACGCCTTTGGTGACAGTGACTTGGGTGGTGAGGGAGAGTAGGAGTTGGATGGAAACTGTAGATAATACATGAGGTTAATGGTTTGTGGGAAGAGTGAACTTGGCGGGGGGGAGATGTAGAGTAAAGGCTTAACTCTAATAGGAATATACTGAGCATGTGTAAAAGGGAGTTGTGTCACAGCGATGTCACTCACTGAGGGAGGATGCCTGAGTAGCATCTCAGAGGGCAGCTCTAGCTCTATGTTAGTCTTATTTAACCTTTGTAAATAGCATGTAAGTGAATGTTTTTGAACAAAGACCATTGCCTCCAGCAAGATCTCTTCTAGAATAAGAAGGTAATGAATTCCAAGAGAAACCCATCATAACAGACATGCGCAGTAAAACATGACTTTGTATTGAATTGAATATTCTAACTTACACTTCCTGGTTTCGACTGCGTGTGCCTCAGTGAGGATTCATCAATCTGATTGGTTGAAGAGAAATGCTGTTGCTTGCCCTACTCACACAGGTCCTAGATCCTTTGGAGAGAGTTCCATGCTGTTTTGATATCTTTTTACACAAATCACAGTGCAAAAGCCCACAGAAATCCTGTGGGCAAGCGAAAATGTAATGAGTGGCAAGCACTGTTCCTTCGCCACTGACCGCGAAATCCAAGCCAATATGTTTAATCGCTCTTTTGACTCAATCTTATGTTTATCTTATATTATCACTGATATTCTTGTAAAATAAATATCAGAAGACTTCAATACGTACTGTTATTTTTTTGTGTCAAAGAGCCCTTCAGCCATACAGCACAATTTAATCTTCAATTTTATTTTCAGGATCTAGCTTATTAAACCTGAAGGCTGTACTCACTTGAGCAGACCTCAGGGGCAACCTCCTGCAGAAGTCTAATATTCTTTATTTACCTTACAAGTTAAATAATTTAGAGTGAATGATTTGATGAAGCATAAATTGAAGTTAGACAAAGTAGCTCAGCAACACCATAAAATCTAACTGCAGCGTTGTACTCTGATTTCAGAGTGATTGACATTTCAATGTATATTTAACAGAGATTAGTGTGTAATAAATCCCCAGTGAAATGGGTTATTGAGATAAACAGAGGAAGCCTTTAAGGTTTTTACAACAGGTATTTCTACTATAAGAATCAGAGGTGTTGTACATGTAGAAGAAGACTCAGCTTAAGTCAAATTTGAAGATCATCACATGAATGTTAGAAACATATCTTTGATTAAAGATTCTAATAGATTTATTTAAGAGCAGACTGGACTAACTTTGATGTGTGTATATGTCAATAATTTGATTTGGTCTGAACATGCAATGTATCGGCTATACAATATTTAATTATTTTATGACACATTTTACAATTAATTCAAGCCTATACCACCCATGGAGTATCCTATTCAACCCTTTCTACATAGGCTGCAAGTAACAGTGACCCGAACAGGCAGAGCAATTATATATATGTTATAAGGACAAATAGATAGATATACAGGAGACCTTACTGGTCAAAAAGCCTGATCACTTTTCATTGTGTTCTCTTAAATGCTGATGTATCTCAGTGGATGGTTCAGAAAGGTTGAAAGGTCATCGACCTGAAACATTGGACGGATTTTGGGCAGCGAGAGTCTCGGTCACTCTGCTAGAGAGCCAGTGAGAAGCCCACATCATCTCTTTTTGGGAAGACCCACAACATTGCGTGCCGCTCATGGCACTTACCAGGCAACAGTTGGCCTTCCTGCGGATCAAGAGCCCTGGGGGTGGATGCCCCGCCCACTGAGAGCTGCTGGCCAATCAGAGGCCGACAGCTCTATTGAACGGCAGCACTGCTGGGGAGGCAGTAGCTGCTGCCACTACAATACCCACCCAAGACCTCGGATTGAGGAGGGGCCCAGGCACGGGTGAGTGATGACGGGTAGGGGGTCACAGGGGAGGGGGTCACAGGGGAGGGGGGTGCCGGCAGCAAAGACGGGGAGACTTTCAGTGGGCCACTTCCCCCTTCCTGATGCCTTCGACCTGGCACTGAGTGCCTTTGAATGAGGGAACCCCTTGGGAGCCAAAAAGCAAACACACCAGAGTTTGCTTGTTGTACTGTCTACATGGTGAGTCCCCTTCTAGCTCCAGGGTTAATACCAGCAGTGGCAGGACAAGGCCCTTTAGTTTAGGGGTGGAGGCTGGAAGGAGGTGGGGTCCCCACTCTCCCACCCAATTAAATGTCCCCCCCGCCCCAGCACTAAACTCACCAAGGGGGAGGGCACAAGGTTCCGCCCGTTCACTCTGTTTCTCTTCGCAGATGCTGCCTGGTCTGCTGAGCAGTTCCAGCATTTTCTGTTTTTATTTCAGTTTTCCAGTATCTGTAGCATTTTGCTTTTGTTTCTGTGGACAGATATTTCTGTAGTTCTCCAATGTTATTTGAAGTTATTTTATCTTTATTATCACATGTAAACAAGTACTTCTTTTGCCTGGGAAGGCAGAAGAGCTGGAACTGTTATTCGTGTTAAAATGATGTAAAATGCAAGTGACCAAAGATGTATTTCAACACAACTTGCATCATTATTTTGTGCATTTGTGAAAAAATGATATAGAGGTTCATCAAACATATTTTAATAAAGTCATTGTCCTGCAAAGAACAGCTGACTACGTCAAGTGTGAAAAGGAATGATTGGCAAATGCTGGAATTTGGAAAGAAAGACAGAAAGCACTGAAAATACACAGCAAGTAACAGCTATAAAGAGAAAGAACAGGCTGTGACATCTGGGCATGTAACATTTCATGAAAACTGAAGACTGAAAGATGAACAGAAGGATGGAAAGAAGAAGAGGATGGAGGATGGAGAGAATCAACAAACACAGCCATCATAGAGAGGGATGACCTGTAAACTGCTTCATGGAAAACTGTTAGATGATATAAAAGACAACCGGATGGCTTTTGTGGAGCCCACTGTAGTGGGCAAGGTGCGGGTGGGCTCAGAGACCACCCATCAGATCCCCAGTGGTGGAAAAATGGCTCCTGGTTATGTCAGCAATGGGAGGGTAAACAAGCAGGAAACTCACCATTAGCGGCTGGAACCTCATATATTTGAAATCAACCACTCGCATGCAATTTAAATGTATATCAATGGGATCTATTCCAGCTTCTCCAATGAAATGAGACTGACGTGAGTCTCCCATTGAATGCTGGTGATTTCACTGTGGCTTACTGGACTCACTGTGAGAACTCCTTTGGCTTGCAGGAGAGTGAGTAACAGGGAGCTGCATTGTCTTTGGAGAGCACTCGCAGGTCCCGTACTCTTTTGTGCCAAGGCCACAAATCAAGAGATGGATCCTAGATGACAAGGTCTACCCTCTTCACACATGGCCGACGATGCCTGTCAGAAACTTCACAGTGAGGCAGAAGAGAGATTCAATGCCAGTCATGGCACAACAAGGGACATCATAAAGCAAACCATTGGTCAACTGAAGGTGCCGATCATTCCGTGGGAACTCTCCAGTATGGCCCAGTAAGGGTGTCACAGAGAGTTGTTGTGTGCAGTGCACTGCATAATATTGCCATGCAGAGGAGTGACAACATCAGCAAAGAGGAAGAGGAGGAGGCAGAAACTTCATTTGACAAGGACGATGGAGAAGTGGAGAGTGACATGGAAGGGAAGCCACATCAGTGGCTGTTGCCCATGTGCCTGCCATGGAAGTTAATGCATGGGAGGCAAGGGACCAATTCACACTGACCCGCTTCCAACCACTTAGTCACCATTAAGTGACATAAAATCAACAGCCTTACCTGTTTTGCATGGATAGTACATATTGTTACATCTAAGATCTCACAATACCAATGTTACCTTACTGTGTGAGGGTGAACTTTTTGAAATAATTCAATGTGCTACAGCGAGATGTACCGGCTCAAATTCTCAGACCTTGGTTCTCCCCTGTTTGCCTCTGCAACTTCAGAAGGTTGAGTGTGGCCCGCATCAGAGGCCCTTCATCAGCCAGAGGGTTCAGGAGGGGGCTGTTCTTCCTACAGTCCTCCGACTGCCTTAATGTCACCGCCTCCCTTACCTGTATCTGTGTAGCTGTGCGCTGCTCACCTGATTATGACCCCAGGCTGGCATGTGATCAACTCCCCATTGAGGTGTGTGTATATGCACTGCTGCTGGGTGCATGGAACAGGTGTGCCATCTAGCTCTCAGAGACATCTGGACTGTTGTCATCCGAGGAGGCGTCAGGTGGAATGCACGGGCGCTGGTTACGACTCTCTGCGGCAGTCGACCCTATAAATGAAGCATAAAAACAATTACTGGAGTGATAACTTTAAGGTCCATGACCATTCATGTGTGCAGTAGACTGCCATGGTCGCCAGACATAATGGGTAAGCACAATTCCTCCTCGGGTTCCATGCCCACCAATCTAAACTCAGCTTTTCTATTTTCAAGCTTCTGGCTAAATTGCCAGGCTTACCTAACTGGGGCTGTTCAGGTTTTTCTTCAGATTTTCTTAATTGGTGATCATCAGTTATTTGCCTGACTGGCTCTTCATTCCCCTATGGTGGATGCTAATAGATTGACCAATTGATGAGCAAGATCTATATCAGATGGGTAAAGGTAGCTTAGAGGAGGAGTTCATAGAATGTTTTCAGGATAATTTTCTTGGAACAGCAAATTCTGGAGACAACCAGATAGCAGGCTATACTAGACCTGGAACTGTGCAACGAGATGGGATTAATTGACAACCTCAAAGTGAAGGCACCCCAAGATAGCAGCGATCATAATTTGATTGAATTTTACATTTTACATTGAGGTAGCAAAGAGTGGGTCCAAGACTAGTATTTTAAACTTAAATAAGGGCAGTTATGAGGGCATGAAAGCAGAGCTAGCTAAAGTGAACTGACAAAGGAGGTTAAGGGATAGGTCAATAGAGATGCAGTAGTAGACTTTTAAAGGAATATTTCAGAATACACAGAATAGATACACTCCAATGAGAAAGAAAACTTCCAAGGAGAGGGCCCACCATCTGTGGTTAACTAAAAAAGTAAAAGATAGTATCAAAAAAGCATATAATTATGCAAAAATGTGTGCCAGGTCAGAAGATTGGACATAAGATAAAGCACAGCAAAGGATGACAAAAAGATTAATGAGGAGGTAAAAATTAGAGTATGAGAGAAAGCTATCTAGAAATTTAAGGATGGATAGTAAGAGTTTCTATAGATTTTTAAATAAGAAAAGAATTAACAAAGGGAGCATTGGTCCTGTGGAAAGTGAGTCTGGGGAATTAATAATGAAAAGTAAGGAGATGGCAGATGAATTAAACAGGTATTTTGTATCAGTCTTCCCTATGAGAATATGAGAGGATACAAGTAACATCCCAGAAATAGCTGTAAATCAGGAAGCAGAAGTGAGGGAGGGTCTCGGGGAAATTACAATCACCAGAGAAGTTGCATTGAGCAAGTTGTTGGAGCTGCAGTCTGACAAATCCGTGCGTCCTGATGGACTTCATCCTAGAGTCTTGAAAGAAGTGGCTAGTGAAATAGTTGACACATTGGTTTCCTTTTTCCAAAATTTCCAAAAAGGGAATTTTACAAAATTCCCTAAATTTGAGGAAGGCTCCATTAGATTGGAAAATAGTAAATATAACTCCTTTATTCAAAAAGAGAGGGAGACAGGAAGCAGGAAACTGCAGGCTTACTATCTGTCACAGGGAAAATGTTAGAAGCTATTATTAAAGATGTTATATAGCAGGGCACTTAGAAAAGTTTAAGGCAATCAGGCAGAGTCAACATAGTTTCGTGAAAGGAAAATCATGTTTAACCAATGAAGGAATCACATGTGCTGTGGACTGTACTTCGGCTTTCAGAAGGCATTTGATAAGGTGCCACATTAAAGGTTAATGCAGAAATTAAAAGCTCATGGTGTAGGGGGTAGCATATTAGCATGAATAGAAGATTGGCTAGCTAACAGGAAAGAGAAGGCAGCCATAAATGGGTCTTTTTCTGGTTGACAGGATGTAACGAGTGGTGTGCCATAGGTATCAGTGCCGGGGCCTCAAGTTTTTACAATTTATATAAGTGATTTGGATCAAGGGACAGATGGTGTGGTTGCTAAATTTGCTGATGACACAAAGATAGGTAGGAAAGTAAGTTGTGAAGAGGACATAAGGAGGCTACAAAGTGACATAGATAGGTTATGTGAGTGGACAAAGATCTGGCAAATGGAGTATAATGTGGTCAAATGTGAAGTTGTTCATTTTGGCAGGAAGAATAAAAAATAAGCTTATTGTTTAAATGGTGAGAAATTGCAGAGCTTTGAGATTCAGAGGGATCTGGGTGTCCTAGCACATGAATCACAAAAGGCTGGTATGCAGGTGCAGCAAGTAATGAGGAAAGCTACTAGAATGTTTTTGTGAAGGGAATTAAGTATAAAAAGTAGGGAGGTTGTGCCTTAGTTGTACAGAGCACTGGTGAGACCACATCTTGGGCTGAATTTTGCCGTCAGTGAGAAGGGGGCGGAGTCCGCTTGCCGACACGTAAAATGATGCAGGATGACATTGTGGGGAACCCCCGACATCATCCCGCCACATTTAAATCTTCAGGAAGGCGGGGGCGCAGCAAAATCAGCCATGGGCCCGCCGACCTGTCAATGGTCAATTGAGGCTGTGGACAGGATCATTAAAACAATTAAAGGACCTGCCTGTCCAACCTTAAGGGTGACATGTTAAGGAATTTTTTTTTCTATTTTTAATGTTTTTAAAACTGTCAGCGATCTCCCTGAGGCTGCACTTATCCTCAGGGAGATGTGCGCTATTTCATGCGCATTCGCGAAAGAGCGCACTCTCGCATTTAGGGGTTCCCCCCGCCCACACAGGAAGCGCATAGCGCTTCCAGCGGACGTCACGCTGAGCGGGCCTTAATTGGTCCACCCATGTAAAATGGCGGCAGGAATGGACGGGTCATCTTGAGATGAAAGGTTGGACAGGCTAGACTTGTATCCACAGGAGTTTATAAATATAAGATGTGACTTGCTTGAACCCTTTAAGTTCCTGAGGGGTCTTGACAGAGTGGATATGGAGAGGATGTTTCCTCTTGTGGGAGAATCTAGAACCAGGGGTCATGGATTAAAAATAAGGGGTTGCTCATTTAAGACAGAGATGAGGAGAACTTTATTCTCTCAGAGGGCTGTGAGTCTTTGGAACTCTCTCCCTCAAAAGGCATTGGAAGCAGAGTCTTTGACTATTTTTAAGGCAGAGCTAGATAGATCCTTGATTAACAAGGGGGTGAAAGGTTATCCGGTATAGGTGGGAGGTTACAATCAGATTAGCCATGATACTATTGAATGGCGGAACAAGTTTGAGGGGCCGAGTGACCTACTCCTGCTCCATGTTTGTATGTTTGTATGTTCTTAATTGGCTCATCAAGCTTTCTTCCTTAATTATCGGCTTTCCCAAAGGATATTCTCAGTTCACTCAACGGAAGCTTCCCAGTGACATTCCAAGCATCCCCCTCCTCTGAAATCCCTGTTTCTTCTGACTAATATGTCACTGCTAGACCCACCTATTGTCAATGTTCCAGGCTTGGCTGGTTGGCACTGAATGCTTTTCTTATCAATGCATATGACTCTTGTTCATACTCTAAACCTTTTCAATATTAATCAGATGAGAACAGAGCTTTGAAAGGCAAAAACAGATCTAAGCAGCCTACCAGAATTAAACTCTCCAACAATTCCTGTCTCAAATTTGCACTCATTGCTAATAACTGGCTACATATTTATTTATATATGTTGCAAAAATAAGTAGGAAGAATTTATTCCGACACTACTGAATGACAGAATGTTTTCCTTGTTTTGAGTCAAAGCATGGGTGGAATTTAATACCCTACGCCCCACTCCCTGCCCGGGAGCAGGCTCGAGGCAGAGGTGACGTTTAATCAGGCAGGAAGGCGTGGGGTGCAGAGTCTGTGACCTTCTTGACTCCCCCTCATTAAGTCAGGGTGAGGAAGGTTGATGTCAGCCTTGCAGCCCCAGGCCAACTGAGGTCTTTAAGTAGTCAATTAAAGACAACTTAAAGGCCTCATCAGGAGGGTGGGTGGCGGGGGTGGGGGGGGGGGTGCAGTGGCAGGGTGGTGGATGGGGGGTCGGGGGCAGAATCCCCGTAGGTAGGTGGTCTGCCTGTGGGCTGGGGTAGGCCTCCTGGTCGGGTACCCTGTGTCCAACAGAAGGCCCCGCCACAGCAAGGGTCACCCCTGCAGAAAGCTCCCCTGTCCTCCATATCAACCCCCCTCCCTCCCTTTACCAGAGCCTGCCTTACTGGCCCCGGCGAGGCCACCCCACTTACCTGCACTTTGGGTCTTCCATGCCTGCACTTTGTCCCAGGCCTACTGCAGTCCTGGCGGGGGCCACCACTCTCAATAGTGCTGCTGGGTCTGAGAAGCTGTTAGCTCTCTAATTGGCTGGGAGATCTTTGAGGCTGGATCCTCGTCCTGAAGGCCTGGGAAACCCCAACAATAGGCAGGTAAATGCCTGATTGGATTTAATCTTATCCAAACCTGGAAATGGCTGCAGCGGGGTTACCGCTAGCTCTCTCTGACTGATGGACGGGACCACCACCATGGCCATTAAATAAGCCCGACAGACGTACCTGCTAAACATTGGGAAATTTTCAATTATTAATGATACAGTCATGATGTTTCTATAGCAAGATAAATTAGTTTTCCATGAAAGTATTTAAAACCTTAGGGATAAATAGTTCCTTTGTGTAGTTAGTTCCTTTATTTCTAAGGAAAAAACGTTGGTCTTTTGGGGCAATCATATGCTGTGCAGGATTTTATGACCACAGTCATAACTAAACTAATATCATTGTGGATTGAAAATTCAGCCACAAGGCCAAAGTTCAACAGAATACTGAATGTATCAGTCGAAGTTGGAGCTTGCACCGGTTATTATCATGAGGCAGATGTGATATGCTAGGAAGATGAGTTTGGAGGACCAGGACTCCAAATGTTCATGACATGACTATGTTAATTGATATCTGTATTGTTATGTATGTTATTTGACATGTGGCTTTGCATTTATATGTAGGTCTAGAAGTAGAAATATATCATAACTCAATGTTGATATTGATGCAATGTGAGTGGAGGAATTATCTACTATTTTGTTTTTGGATTGCAGTGCAGGTTCTTGTGGGGCAGGATCTTTAGGTTGACGAGCAGGGGGGCGGGGGGGCGGGGCCCGCTCGCCGACGCGTAAAATGACGCAGGATGACGGCGGGCGTAAATCCCGACATCACCCCGCGTCACCTCTATTTTCAGGTCGGCAGGGGCACAGCCGAATCAGCCGAATTGAGGCCATTTAAAAAGTCATTAACCTAATTAATGGGCCTGCCCATCCAACCTTAGGGTTAGCGGGCTTCAGAAAAAGCATGAAACATCATCCACGGGCAGGATGAGGTTTCATGAAGATTTTTAAATTTTTAATAAAGTTTTGAGTTTAAGTCCTGGACATGTCCCAACTCATGTGACAGTGTCACATGAGGGGACATGTCAGGGAAATGTGTTAAACATTTACATTAAAAGTTTTAATTCTGAGCCGATCTCCCTGAGGCAGCACTTAGCCTCAGGTAGATCAGTGCGCTCTTTCATGCACATGCACGAAAGAGCACACTGCCGGCTGAGGGAATTCCCCCACCCCCCCCCCGCCTGCACAGGGAGCACATAGCGCTTCCTGGCGGATGTCACACTGGGCGGGCCTTAATTGGTCCTCCCATGTGAAATGGCGGCACGCCCCCAATCGGGGGCACCGATTGGAGGCGCGCCTGCCCGCGCCCACTACCGCACTTCCCCCCCCAACGGGGGGGGAAATTCTTCCCATAGTTTTCTGTACTAAACTTTATTGAACACTGTAACATTTGTGTTGAATAATTTAGTTTTTATTCTCTTCCTTTTGATGGTTTTCTTCCAATCAAAGCCTCGCATGCCTATAAGCTCTAACTAAATTTTAATGAGCCCTGTCTATGCCTTTGATTTTTGTCTCACATTGCCAGTGGATCGGCCACTACAGACTTTTCGTCCAAAGATTCTTGGTCATGGACTTGCTGATTTGCGTTTTCCTTTGATTTATTCTATCCAGCTGGCTTTTGTTTTATCGTGGTTTGTTTAGCTCTGCACTCACCTATTTGTCTGCCTACCTCCCTGCTAGTAACTCCGCAAATCATTCTAGAGACTCAAACCATGCTGCTCAGCTCTCCTGGTGTTATATTGTTATATTATTCCAATATGATTTAGGAACTATATGTTTATGTATACATAAGTATCCAGAGTGCCATATCACTCACTACTGCACAGCAGTCTGTGTATCGAACTAACAAGACATCAATCCGCAGTATATGGTGTGACCTGAGAAATGCGTTCAGTGAAGTTCCAGCATTTGAGTTTAAAAGTTTCGAACTTCATGTATCTTCATCTATCCACAGGTTTGCAATGTGTGCAGCACATCTTCACGGGTCCACTCCTTTTCCCTTAATTTGCACTGCTTTATGACGAGAAATAAAACAATTTCCTCAAAAAAAAATTTTAATTTTTCTTCCCAAAGGCAGGAAAATGGTTGGTAGCACTGTCAGCTCTCCAGTACCTTGCTTAAATACACATTTTTCTGTGTGAGCCTTGGGCATTAATTTTTTTTTTTTTTTTTGCAGAAATATACTTTATTCATAAAATATCTTCAATCACATTCCAAACCATTTCAAAAACACCATTACAAGGTTACAATCCGGTTAAACTTTTACAAAATGTATCACCAGGTGCATCAGTACAAACAATATTACAATCGTTTACAGCCTTTCATTTTGAGCTGTACAGCCCGAGGGGCTCTAAACAGTTCCCAGTCTCTCGGTGCGCTGTGGCAGAAAGGTCTTAGACAGCGACCCTTCCCCATTGCGCCTTTGTGGCAGCTGCCCCAAGCTTTAGTGCGTCCCTCAGCACGTAGTCCTGGACTTTGGATTGTGCCAGTCCGCAACAATCGGTCGGGGACAACTCTTTGTGCTGGAAGACCAACAAGTTTCGGGCAGACCAAAGCGCGTCTTTCACCGAGTTGATGATCCTCCAGCTGCAGTTGATGTTTGTCTCGGTGTGTGTCCCTGGGAACAGCCCGTAGAGCACAGAGTCCTGTGTCACAGAACTGCTCGGGATGAACCTCGACAGCAACCACTGCATCTCTCTCCAGACTTTCTTTGCAAAGGCACAATCCACAAGGAGGTGAACAACGGTCTCTTCCCCACCACAGCCACCTCGAGGGCAACGTGCAGAGGGGGTGAGACTCCTGGCGTGTAGGAAGGATCTGACGGGGAGGGCCTTTCTCACCACCAGCCAAGCCACGTCTTGGTGCTTGTTGGAAAGTTCTGGCGATGAGGCATTCTGCCAAATGACTTTGACAGTCTGCTCGGGGAACCATCCCACAGGGTCCACCCTCTCCTTTTCCCTCAGGGCCTCTAGGACGTTACGTGCTGACCACTGCCTGATGGACTTGTGGTCAAAGGTGTTTTTCTGCATAAATTTTTCCACGAGGGACAGGTGGTACGGCATGGTCCAACTACTTGGAGCGTTCCGCGGCAGCGTGGCCAGACCCATCCTTCGCAACACCGGGGACAGGTAGAACCTCAGCACGTAGTGACACTTGGTGTTTGCGTACTGAGGGTCTACGCACCGCTTGATGCAGCCACACACAAAGGTGGCCATCAGTATGAGGGCGATGTTGGGCACGTTTTTTCCCCCTTTATCTAGAGGCTTGTACATCGCGTCCCTGCGGACACGATCCATTTTCGACCTCCAGATAAAGCGGAAGATGGCTCGAGTGATCGCCATCGCGCAGGAGTCTGGAATGGGCCAGACCTGCGCCACGTACAGCAACAGCGAGAGTGCCTCATACCTGATGACCAGGTTCTTACCCGCAATGGAGAGGGAGCGTCGCTCCCACATGCTCAGTTTCCTTTTCACCATAGCCACTCGCTCCTTCCAGTTTCTAACGCATGCCCTGGTCCCTCCGAACCATATCCCCAGCACCTTCAGGCCGTCAGCCCTGACAGTGAAGGGGACAAAGGATCGGTCAGCCCAGTTCCCAAAGAACATGGCCTCGCTCTTCCCACGATTTACCTTGGCTCCCGAGGCCAGTTCGAACTAGTCGCAGATGTGGATCAGTCTGCGCACCGACAGCGGATCCGAGCAGAAGACGGCGACGTCGTCCATGTACAGGGAGGCTTTTACCTGAGTGCCTCCACTGCCTGGGATCGTCACTCCTCTTATGCCCGGATCCTTCCTGATGGACTCGGCAAAGGGTTCTATGCAACACACGAAAAGAACAGGCGAGAGAGGACAGCCCTGCCTGACTCCAGATTTAATCGGAAAGCTATCTGTTTCCCACCCATTGATTGAGACTGCGCTACTGATGTTAGTGTAGAGCAGTTGGATCCAATTTCAAATTCCCTCCCCAAACCCCATTTTGGAGAGCACATCCACCATGTAGGTGTGCGATATTCTGTCAAAGGCCTTCTCCTGATCCAAGCTGATGAGGCAGGTATCCACACCCCTGTCCTGTACATAGGCAATCGTATCCCTGAGCAGCACGAGGCTGTCAGAGATCTTCCTGCCTGGCACAGTGCAGGTCTGGTCAGGGTGAATCGCCAATTCCAGAGCAGATTTGACCCGATTGGCGATGACCTTGGACAGAATCTTATAGTCCACATTCAACAGTGAAATGGGTCGCCAATTTCTAATTTCCTCCCTTTCCCCCTTGTGCTTGTAGATGAGGGTGATGATGCCTTTCCTCATGGATTCTGACATACTACCGGCCAGGAGCGTACTCTCGTACACTCCTAGCAGGTCTGGGCCGATCAAGTCCCACAGAGCCGAATACAACTCCGCCGGCAAGCCGTCGCTTCCGGGAGTTTTACTCTTCTCGAAGGACTCAAGGGCCTTAGTCAGTTCATCAGGAGTTAGCGGTTTGTCCAGGCTCTCCCGCGTACTGTCGTCTAAGACCTCCGTGATAGAGGACAGGAAGGACTGGGAGGCCGTGCTGTCCGTGGGCTTCACGTCATACAATCCGGCATAAAAGGATTTGCTGATCCTCAAAATGTCGGACCGTGATGACTTTACTGAGCCGTCTTCTTCCTTCAGGCTGCTGATCACAGAGCTCTCTCTGTGTACCTTTTGGAAGAAGAAACGTGAGCACGTCTCATCCTGCTCCACGGAGCGGACTCTGGAACGGAAGATGATCTTGGAGGCCTCCGAGGCAAAGTGCGAGGCTTGCTGGCTCTTCACCTCTTGGAGTTCCTCCTTGACATCGACCCCCATCGACTGCAGCCGGAGCAGATTCTGCATGTTTTTCTGGAGTCGGGACATTTCCCTCTGTTCCTTTCTAGCTTTCTGGGTGCCTTTGAGGATGAAAAACCTCTTGATGTTTCCCTTGATCGCTTCCCACCAGTGTGTCAGGGACTCAAAGAGGGGTTTCACGGTTCTCCAACCTTTGTAATCCCTCTTGAGCTCCTCAATGTTCTCTGGGGTCAGCAGTTGCACATTTAGCTTCCATGCCCCCCTGCCCACCCTCAGGTCCTTCTCCAAGTGGCAGTCCGCCAGTAGGAGGCAGTGGTCAGAGAAGAACACCGGCTTGACGTCGGTGGATCTGACTGTGAATGCACGGGACACAAACAGGAAGTCTATCCTGGAACGAATGGACCCGTCTGGCCGCGACCAGGTGTATCTACGCTGCGCTCCGTCTGCAGGGTTGCTGAAGACGTCGTGCAGCTTGGCATCCTTAACTGTTTCCATCAGGGATCTGGACGTAGCGTCCAATCTGCTGTCGGCCCTGCTGGATCGTCCAGCCGCATCGATGATGCAGTTGAAGTCACCTCCCAGAATGACCGGCCTGGAGGTCGCCAGCAGCAGTGGGAGCTGCTGAAAAACCTCCAGCCGCTCAGCCCCTTGTGCCTTGGGCATTGATAGCCTACACTGCAATAGAGTGTACCTCAACTAAACTTAATTCTGCCCTCAACTGATGGCCATATGCATCAATTTCCTGCAACACCAGTCAGGTCAGGGGGCCTGAAATGATTTTTCTTTTCTCTAGCCCAGGACACTAAGGGAAATTGGAAAGTCCCTGTATGTATCCCGGTCATGATCAGTGAGCTCAGGGAGCAAACCTGGGACTTTCCAAACTGTGTGACTAAGTTCTATATGCGGTGCTAACCAGGGAGATTTTAAAATGACTTCAAAAACCCAGCTGTACTTAATATTGTAAGTACTGTACTTGCCTAGAATTTTATTTTCCCTTAAAGCTTTTGAGTTACATATCACCCGTGAGGGCAGAATTTTGCCCTGGTCAGGCAGGCTCAGCGGGGGAAGGTAGGGGCGGGAAGCTGACGACGATCAGGGCCGGAAGGCAATTTCACGCTGGTGGGCCAACTAAGGCCGGCCCAGTGTGAAACACGAGCGGCAGCGTTTAGCGCTGTCTGTGCGGGCGGCAGGGGGGAGGGGGGGAGAGGGTGAGCGTGGCAAGCGCGACTTTCGCGCATGCGCGTGAGTGCGCGCTTCATAATCTCTCTGAGGCACAGAGCTGCCTCAGGGAGATGAAGCATTTTCAAAAAAAAAAGAAATGAATAATGTAATAAAACATGGCCCCTCATGCGACTCTGTCACATGGGCAGGTACATGTTATTAATTAAATTTAAAAATTTTTATTTCATTTTTATTTGCTTTCGGAAACCTGATCCCGCTCGTGGATGAGGTTTCCTAAAAAGTTTTGCCTGCCCACCAACCGTACGGTTGGACGAGCAGTGAAAAATATCAGTCAATTGTCTTTTCAGTGGCCTGAACAAGCCTTTTAATTGTCGGCGGCACACTGCCGATTCCCGCGCGCACATGCCGACTGAAATATTGTGCAGCTGCGCATTGACGTTGGGGCGCTCGCCCGACGTCAACGCGCCTCATTTTATGCTTGAGTGGGTCAGGCGCTTGCCAGCCCGCCGAGCTAAAAATTTTGTCCAATAATAAACCAGGTGACATACAACCTATAGCTGAAGATGTTGGGAGAGGGGTTGAGGAGTGGAGCCAGAGGCACTTTAAACTTTTGGAGATTACAAAACAATCTTTTTTCTTACTTCAATAATAAATACTAAACACTAAATATCAGTCAGTTCTTTATATTTGCCCCATTTCTCCTTTACAATTTCCAATATTTGAAATCCACAAAAATATTTTCGATACTTTTTAGGTAAAGAGAAACAGATATTTTGAAAGGTTACAACAAAATTCATAAGCCAAGGTAGAATAACTAAAATAAGGATTTTTAGTAACTGACCTTAATAGAATTGACTTCAGACATTAACCAATACATGTACAAAGAAAATACCATTTTCACACTCGAATTGCACTCTGTTAGGACAAAGCCTTACCTCCATGTGTTATTGCATTTTATTGAAAAAATATTTTAGAGTATTCATTTAAACCGAGAAATTATTGTCAGTGATATTAGTGGGCAAAGGTTACTTGTTTTATTTAAAGTTCCTCTGTTCATTATGTCAATACAAACATGCATTCTAAGCAGTTAAAGACTCCACTAAAATAGTGGATGAAGGAATGTGCGCAAATATAAACAATAGTTTGGCTTTCATATTAGCTGATGTTTGTGTGTAAGCAGCCAGAAAGATTCAGTGATGGAGAAATTGGAGCTAGAATGTACATGGCAATGATCCACTAAATAAATTATTGACACTTAGAAAAGTACTGTGTAGTTAATATATTCATTAATACATGTGTTGGAAACCCATAAGAATAGTTAATGATTTTTAGCATTTTGGATCGTTGCCCTGCTTTTAGCACGATACTGTGTAAAAGTATCTAACTATAATCTGATATGCATTACTATTTCACAGGGTAATAATCTTACTTGGTATTTAAAATAAAGAAATTAGAATCAAAACATAGGTTGAGAAAAATGAAAATCAATTATTTTATTCTTTGGAATCATTTTTATTTTATAAAAGTGAAAACTTTCATTGCTGTGCCAGGAGTTGCTATCAAACAGATCAGATTCAGTCAATCTGCTATGAACCATATATATATTCTTGGCTATATTTAATTCCTGTACTGTTATTTTATATTTTTGTTAAAATATTTTTGGGAAAAATTTGGTCAATGGATGAGGACACTAGATCAGATAGTGTTTTAAATAATCTTTGAAGTCTGTCATTTTGATCAGATGTTCACTGAAACATATCTGGAAAAGTCGTTTGTTATGATGTTCTTTTAAAAAAACCATGATAGATTGGACCCCATCCTTGTGTGATGGACCACCAGGTCACCTCCAAGTCAACCAGGTCACGTGCAGCACATTTATGGGTCACATATCATTCTGTGATTGACTGAGGCATTCTTAAAGTGTCAGATAGGTTAACAATGGGCCACTCATCTGTTAATTATAGGAAACGTGCCAAGTTTATACAGATGGCCAAAGGTCACATATAAAGAAGCGTACAGGTGGCTTTTAGGCCTAAAGCATAAAAGCTGCAGTAACAAAACACATAAGCTTCATTGATAAAAGAAGTTTATGTTGAACTTAAATCTGTGAAACTTGGGTACAAAGGCCGAAATGATAAATTACCATATTTTCTTTTGAGGATGATTTATTTTAACTAAAGGTCCTGTTTCTATATGAAGTTGGTTTCATAGCTTGAAAGTCAACAAAGCAGGAGTCTGTGTATTCAATTAAGTTAGAAGTGGAGTTGAGTTGTTAGTAAACAGATTTTGGCAATGCAATAACTGATGAGGAACTAGAGGAATTAAAGGCTACCCTAGAAGTTTACATTGAATCTTGGACAATGTTACAATTTTTGAAGCGAACTTCCAGGCAAATTATCCATGGGTGTGACTGACAGTGTGCAAATTTATTATAACAGATTGTTCTTAGCCATTAACTGAGGTCAGAGACAATTGCATTAATTGAATATCTTCTCTGTTTAACTAATCAGTTTTCACCTCTTTTTCTTTTTTGTGGCTGTTGTAGATGTAGAGCAACAACTGTAATTTTACATTCAGGTGATTAAGCTAGTTAATTGTGTCAGGAGCAACAGAGTGTATCTCTGTGATGCCTCCTTTGTATATGTGAATTGGGCATTGAGGTGTGCTATGTTCCATGCTCTATTCTGGGTGAAACAGTCATGCTCTGGACAATTTTTATGTTTCCATTTATGCATCAAGTATCCGCATTTACCACGGTTTGTGTGAAGCCAGTTTAGAGCTGCCTATGAACTTTGCAGAAGACCAAAACCTGGAACCTTTCACCTGGTCTTTTCTGAATAATTGTGACTTGTGAACTCCATTTGGGTTTCCAAGTTGCATTGTCAATGGTTAAGTGCCGACTCCAAAAAGGCTCACGTGATTTCAAGTGCTTTTGAAGGAAATTGTTGAAGGCCTGGTGGATGGAGAGAAGCCCATACTCAATTCGCTGGACTTCCTAGGAGGTTGCAGTCTTTTAATCCAGACCATGGTCGTTGACACATCTACAAAGGCTGAGCCAGTCTTGGATTTTTTTCTGCAATCCGGCCTTAAAGTGTGTCGCAAGAGCCAAAACTTGATCACAGATACTGTGATTAGTTCAGAGTCCCCCTTATTTTTCAGAGATCACTGACTCAACAAGGGGCCTGATTCTCTGGAGAATGGTACAATCCAGGAGTTTGTAGGTCGTACACAGGAGTGATATTGACCTATAGCTAACCAAGATGCTGATTGGCTTGCCTGGTTTAAGCATTGCAATGCCTGTCACCTCCTGTCATGTTTTTGGGATGCATCCAGATTCCGTTGTATTGATGGACAGTTTAACAATTTAACCAAATGTTTGAGTGCCTTGGGGCCTAGTTGATGAAGAAATTCTGGGGTGGACTCCAACCCTATAGGCTGCCTTTCCTTTCTTCACTGGGGCTAACTCTCCCTTTTGCTTCATATTGGTTGACAATGGATCTTTCCCTTGATGTTTTTGTGGTGTAATCCGTATCTTAGAGGCTATGAAGTTCGATATTACATTGGATTAGTAGCTCCAAGATGTTGCATTAGGCATGGCGACTAGAGTGTGTGTAGTTCAGACCTTCAACACACTCAATCCACAGCTGGCATCAGTTCGAGTCTAAAGATTGGTCGCTTGGATTCAGATCACCACTTTATCAACTGTGAGAATGGAGGGTTTTTAAAAAATATTTTGGGGAATATTGTGGTAGTCTGTAAAGAAGGCTGTGTGTGTGATTTAATTAAGCTGGGCAAGAGATTGATAGGAGTAAGGTTGTCTGGGGGTTTGGAAACATGAAAGGAATAGAGGTGTTAAGTTTGAGATACAAGTAAATAGTTTAAATCTAACGTTTGCATTTTTAGATAAGTTGAGAGTTTGTTTGAATATCAAAGGGGAGTCAGAGGCGAAAGGAAACATGTTTGCATCATGCAGGTGAACAGTAGTGGGGATATTATATTTCATTGACCCAAAAACAAAGACAAGATGGAAACATGAATAATTTTATATTTGGAAGGTTTTGAGTTTCAAAGGAGTGAGAGAAAAATGGAACAGAAATGAAAGGGAAATAGGTATATTCGAGTTACTGTGGATAGCTGGATATAGCTGTTGAACTCGAGGTAGCTAGAGATAGCTGGACCTGTTTGAGCTGTGAGAGGATGCAGTTTGAATTGCCCATCCAGTCAAGCCAGAAAAATCTTGGGCTGCAGCAAGCAGTTTTATTCTGAAGCATATTCCACCACAGAATGAGAGAGGGCAAAGGTCATGTGGAATTCCGTTACTGAAGCTACAGCAGTTTGCCTTGTGTAGTACTACTGGATTTCATAGTAGACATCTATAAGGAAGTATTGCCTGGAAGGTGTTTACTTGTGGGTTTGACCAAGTAGAGAGTTTTGAGGGAGTGTTTTCTAAGACTAACCTTAATTATGTAACCGTAATCTTGTGTGCTTAAGTTTTCTTTTATTTTTGTGAATAAAACTTTTACTTTTAATTTTTAAGATCCCAAAAGTGTTACTGGACCTCTTACTGCTGAGATTGGCTAATCTTCTTCTCATTCTCAGAATACAAAAATAAGGTTATGGCCCATAAGCCAAATTTCCCTCTGGGATTTGGTTTGTATAGCAATTAGCACTGGCTGTGGCCATAACAAAATTGGGGGCTCATCCGGAATTATTAAAATTCCTTGATTGTGTTGGAGTTTGTGAATCCAAGGGATAAGAGTACGAAAAGAACGTTGAGTTTTGTGTTGAGGCGTTTGAAGTGGTTGGACTGCAAAATGGCTTTGGCAATTGCTACGACTTTCCTAGGAGTGGAAAAGTAACTGCGGAGTTTTTGAAATCTCTGACTAAATCTCAGTTGAAAGAATTGGCAGATAAAGTGCAGGTGGAGATAAAAGCAGAATTTCGTAAGGCTGACATGGTTAACGTACTTACCCAGCATTTAAAGTTAGAGGAAGGGACACCTGAAACTAGTGTGCCACAGCTGGAGGTAGTAAGACTTCAATTGCAAATGAAGAAGCTTGAACTTGAAACGAGAAATGGAACTGAATTGAATTGAATTGGGAAAAAGAGAAGAACTATAAATGAAGAAACTAAAAAAAGAAAAGGGTAGATTAAAAGAAATAGAAATTTTAAAAAGCTTCAATGGGAAAAAGAGAAGCAGGAAAAGGAAAAGAAAAGATTGCAAGAGAAAGAAATGCGAAAGCTTGAACATGAACTTCAGAGAGAGAAGTTAGCAATTGAGGAAAGGGATAGGGAAAGAGATAGAGAACTTCAGCGAGAGAAAGAAGTCAGACAGTATGAATTGTCTAAAGTAAAACTTAGAATAAAGAAGAAAGGAGGGATAAGACTTTTGAAAAAGTGAGAGAGGTTATGATTATAGAATAATTTAGAAATAACATTCCAGTAAACATTAAGACATATTTAGATGAAAGACAAAGCAAAAAGATCAGGGAAGCTGCTGTTTAAGCTGATAAGTACAATATTTCACAAACATTTGAGTGCAGGAAAAGGGTCATATGGAAATCAGCAAGGAAGTTGGAGATATAGAAAACCTAGTAATGGTAAAAATGTTAGTATTAGAGATGAAGCTGAAGGACGTAAGTCTATTAACGATGGAAAAGTGGACATTAGAGTTGAAGGAAGGAAACTGATATGTTACCATTGTAATAAGGCTGGACACACATGATCAAGTGTTGGAGGTTAGATGGGAAACTGATTATGGTAATTAGAACTCAAAAGTTCTGGGAGTAAGAGTAGTGTGGGCTCTGAGATCCAGAGGCAAGAAAAATCAGTGTTTTTTGTACAGGTGGAGCAGGAAGAATCAGTGGTAGCTAGAGAAGTAGGAATGTGTTCACAAATTAAAATATATCCATGTGTACAGGGAAGAGCAGGAAAGGATGTCAAAATTTTAAGGGATAATGGGGCTAGCCAGTCCTTAATGTTATGAGATAGTGCTATCTGGTGTCCAGAAGGTTTTCTTATAGGGCAAAATATTAATTAAGGGAATCCATGGCGAAGTCAAACCTATTTCATTGTGTAAGGTAAATTTAAAAAGTGATTTGAAAACAGGAGAGGTGATTGTTGGGGTAGTGGAGAAATTGCCCATTGCAGGAGTTCAATTTATTCTAGGGAATGATATAGCTGAGTCTGAGTCTGATACTATGGTAGAGCAGCACAGAGGTGTTATGGAAACAGTATCCTGGATTGTTCCCAGTTTGTGTGGTAATAAAATCACAAACGCAGAAGTTTAAACCGGAAGAGGAGGAATCTAAAAGACAGGGGGAGGATACTGAAATTCAGTTGGCTGGATCAATCTTTGAAAAGCTTACTCAGGAGGAGAAGAGTAAAGAGGGTGAGGCTGAGGTGTTCAGTTCAGTGCAGTTAGTGGAATTACAGCAGAAGGATTCAGATTTGAAGAAATTATATCAGACACCTTATTCTGAAACAAAAGCAGAATACATTTCAGAGTGTTATTACATTAAGGACAATGTGTTAATGAGGAAATGGAGACCACCTCATGTTCCAGAAAATGAAAAGTGGGCAGTAGTGCACCAGGTAGTGAGGCCATCTGGGTACAGGAATGACATTTTTAAGGGTGGCTCATGAAGTTCCAATGGCTGGACATTTGGGAATTAGGGAAACTCAAGCTAAGATACAAACACATTTCGATTGGCCTGGACTACATAAAGATGTAGTCCAAATTCTGTCAAACATGTCACACAAGTCAGGTGATAGGAAAGCCTCAGGCAGTAATTAAGCCTGCATCTTTAATTCCAATTCCAGCATTTGAGCAACCTTTTAACAGGGTCCTAATTGATTACGCAGGACCTGCCCCCCCACCAAGACTAAAAGTGTAAATCAGTACTTACTAATCATGGATGTGTCCACAAGATTTCCAGGAGCAATACCTTTAAGGAAAATTACAGCAAAGGTGATTGTAGAAGAGATAACCAAATTCTTTACAAGGTATGGATGACCAAAAGAAATACAGTCGGATCAGGGATTGAATTTCATGTCACAGCTGTTTGAGGAAGTAATGAACAGCCTAGGAATAAAGCAGTTTAGGTCATCAGCCTATCATCCTGAATCACAAGGTGCCTTAGAAAGGTGGCATCAGACTTTAAAGGCTATAATTAGAGCATATGGTCTAAACTACCCACATGATTGGGATTGAGGGATTCCATTCTTGTTTGTTATTAGGGACGCCCCTCATGAGTCAATAGGGTTCAGACGTTTCAAATTAATTTATAGTCACGAAGTAAGGGAATCACTCAAACTGATTCAGGAGAAATTAGTGAGTCAAAGTTCTCAAACAAATCTCCTGGATTAAGTGACAAAATTCAGGGAGAGTTTAAGTAAGGCATGTGATTTAACTAGAAAACATTTAATGATATCACACCAAGTGATGAAGGCAAAGGCAGACAAAAAGGCAAAGGCTTGTAGCTTTGTAGTTGGAGAAAAAGTGTTAGTATTGTTGCCAGTGTCAGGTGAATCGTTGAAGGCAAGGTTTAGTGGACCTTATCAGATTAAAAAGAGACTGAGTGAAGTAAACTATGTAGCAAATATCCCAGATAGAAGGAAAAGTCAGCAAGTGTGCATTGTAAATATGCGCAAAAAAATACTTCAACAGAGAGAATAGACAGGAGGAGGTACTAGTAGTTGTAAGGAAGCAGAGGGAGGAATTAAGGATTCTGAAATTGATCTTCCTCTGATTAAATTGGACAAGTGCTTAAGAATCTAGATGTAATATTGGATTACCTTCCAGAAAAGTGATGTTATGCATCTTCAGTATGTTTAAAGTTACTCATACTTTGCCCAGGAGATTCCTTCAATGTTGAGTTGGTGGATCTATATTCCAGGACCTAACTTTACCCTTGTTAGCAATAAATGCAAATCATAAGCCTATTAGTCCAATTGGAGCTCTTGATGGGTATGATCTAAGCTACAGTGTTCCCAAGTAAACAATGAAGTATTTTTCCAGACTGGTGTTTTGATATCACAAGATCGTAGGTGAGATAAGCTTGTGACAAAAATTAACATTTGTGCTTTTACCGCTCTATAACCTCATGAGAAAGACAAGCATACTATGTAATTTCTGTAAATCATTTCCATTTGTGTTTTAATTAGAAAGCCTGTGGATTAATAGAAATACTTGGAGAAAATTCAATCTTTCATGACATACTGTGTCGTTACAATTTTAGCTTTTTAATTAAGCTCTTAATGGAAGAAATAATCTTCATGATTTTCTGCAGCTGTAAAGCAAGCACTTGCTTCATCTCCACCCCAAGCTTTATAACGTTGGAGCTTTTCTTTATAAAATGTGGTTTAGTCACATCTTATTTCTCTTGTATTAACTCTTGACATGAATGTCTCTTCTATTAAAAGTATTCAATTATGTTGACATGTATTTATTCATCCAATGACACATAATAGATTCCCAAATGGCTAGGTGAGTAATGTACTGCATAGTGTTCTACTCACTCACGCAGCCCAGGAAGGTCAATGGTTCAATTGGTGGTCTGAGCTGGGCTGAATTAGCTATTGTATAGACTTGCATATCAGACTAGAAATTTATTACCTGTTTGAGAGTAAAAGTAGGGTGGGTTGCTTTAAACATGGGTCAAATCCTGCTTCAGGTTTCCCTCTTGATGGAATAGTTTCACCAAAAAGGATGGGCCCTGCAGCAGCATCACACCACATGCATTCCTAACAGTTAATACTCTCAACTAATGTTTGTCTTTAAATGCTGAGGAGGTTTAGTGATGAAATAATAGAGGCACGAATAATAACTTTCCAACATTTTTGTCAATGGGAATTGTATCAAGGGACTGGAGGGTGATGAATATCACATTGCTGTGTAAAAAAAGAGGAAGGAATAAGTCACTTTGGATACATCTACACTACGACTGCTGAATCAGGTTACCCCTGCTATGTTTAGCATTAGTGCAATCCCCCACTCTACCATTACCACCAAGCCAGGGGATCAACCCTGGTTCAATGAAGAGTGCAGGAGGGCGTGCCAGGAGCAGCACCAGGCATTCCTAAAAATGATGAGGTGTCACCCTGGTGAAGCTACAACACAGGACTACTTGCATGCCAAACAGCATAAGCAGCAAATGATAGACAGAGCTAAGCGACCCCACAACCAACGTATCAGATCTAAGCTCTGCAGTCCTCCCACATCCAGTCGTGAATGGTGGCGAACAATTAAACAACTCACTTGAGGAGGACACTCCACAAATTTCCCCATCCACAATGGTGGGCGAGCCCAGCATGTCAATGAAAAAGACAAGGCCGAAGCATCTGCATCAATCTTCAGCCAGAAGTGCCGAGTGGATGATCCATCTCGGGCTCCTCCAGAGGTCCCCAGCGTCACAGATAGCAGTTTTCAATTCAATTCACTCCACGTGATATCAAGAAACAGCTGCACTGGATACTGCAAAAACTATGGGCTCTGACAATATTCTGGCAATAGTATTGAAGCTGTGTGCTTCAGAACCTGCCGCGCCCCTAGCCCAGTACAGCTACAACACTGGCATCTATCCGGCAATGTGGAAAATTGCCCAAGTATGCCCTGTACACAAAAATCAGGACAAATCCAACCTGGCCAATTACCACCCCATCAGTCCACTCTCCATCATCAGTAAAGTAATGGAAGGGGTCACCAACAGTGCTATCAAGCGGCACTTACTTAGCAATAACCTGCTCACTGACGGCCAGTTTGGGTTCTTCCAGGGTCACTCAGCTCCTGACCTCATTACAGCCCTGGTTCAAACATGGACAGAAGAGCTGAACTCCCGAGGTGTAGTGAGAGTGACTGCCCTTGACATCAAGGTTGCATTTGACCGAGTGTGGCATCAAGGAGCCCTAGCAAAATTGGAGTGACTGGGAATCAGGGGGAAAACTCTCCACTGGTTGGAGTCATACCTAACAGGAAGGAAGGTGGTTGTGGTTGTTGGAGGTCAATCATCTCAACTCCAGGACATCACTGCAGGAGTTCCTCAGGGTAGTGTCCTCGGCCCAAACATCTTCAGCTGCTTCATCAGTGATCTTCCTTCCATCATAAGGTCAGAAGTGGGGATGTTCGCTGATGATTGCACAATGTTCAGCACCACTTGCAACTCCTCAGGTCCTGCAGGAGTCCGTGTCCAAATGCAGCAAGACTTGGACATAATCTAGGCTTGGGCTGCTAAGTGGCAAGTAATATTTGTGTCATGCAAGTGCAAGCCAATGACCATCTCCAACAAGAGAGAATTTAACCATTGCCCCTCGACATTCAATGGTATTACCATTGCTGAATCCCCCACTAACAATGCCCAGGGGGTTACCATTGACTAAAACCTGAATTGGACTAGCCATATAAATACTGTGGCTACAAGAGCAGGCCAGAGGCTAGGAATCCTGTAGCAAATAACTCACCTCCTGACTCCCGAAAACCTGTCTACTATCTACAAGGCACAAGTCAGGAGTGTGATGGAATACTCTCTATTAGCCTGGATGAGTGCAGCTCCAAAAACATTCAAGAAGTTTAACACCATCCAGGACAAAGCAGCCCACTTGAGTGGCACCCCATCCACAAACATTTGTTCCCTCCACCATAGTGCAGTGGCAGCAGTGTGTACCATCTACAAGATGCACTGCAGGAACTTACCAAGGCTCCTTCGACAGCATCTTCTAAACTCACAACCACCACCCTCTCAAAGGACGAGGGAAGCAGATGCATGGGAACACCACTGCCTGGAAGTTCCTCTCTAAGCCACACACCAACCTAACTTGGAAATATGTCACTGTTCCTTCACTGTCCGTGGGTCAAAGTCCTGGAGTTCACTCCCTAACAGTGCTGTGGGTGTACCTACACCACAGGGACTGCAGCGGTTCAAGAAGACAGCTCACTATCACTTTCTCAAGGGCAATTGGGGATGGGCAATAAATGATGGCCCAGCCGGCAACACCCACCATCCCATGAAAGAATAATAAAAAAAGATCATCTCAATCCCCCCATTGCCTTTGTGTTGTCGGACTGCTCGTCCAATTTACAGTCTTGTTTTACCCACAATTTACTTCAGTTAAACATTGGGAAGATTAAAGCTACCATGTTCAACACCACCATAGTACACCAAATGTTTACCATCAATCTCATCTCCCTCCTTATCCACTGCATCAGATTGAATCTGACTGCTTGCAGCTGCAGTATCCTATTCAGTCTCAGCTGAATTTCCAACCTCATATCCTGTACATTACAATGAGTACCAATTCCATGGCCAGGATTTTCCCCTCAGCGATTTGGGGGCGGAGTCCGCTCGCCGAGGGGAAAATGACACGGGATGAATCCCCGACGTCATCCTAGGCCATTTAAATCTTAAGGAAGGTGGGCGGACAGCGAAATCAGCTGTCCGCCCGCCGACCTGTCAGTGGCCAATTAAGGCCATTGACAGGCTCATTAAGATAGTCAAATGCCCTGCCAACCTTAAGGCTGGCGGGCAGGCCAGGAGCCCCAGTGGCCTGTAGATTATTAATGAAACTTCATCCACTGGCGGCATCAACATGTCCCATTCGTGTGACATTGTTACATGAGGGGGACATGTTAATAATTTTAAAATGTCTCTATTTTTTGACTTTACTTACCTTTCACTAAACTCCCTGAGACAGGACTTTGCCTCAGGGAGCAGTGTGCTCTTTCATGCACATGTGCGAAAGAGCGCACTTTGACAGTTGGGGATTCCCTCCCGCCCCGGAACAGGAAGCGCATAGCACTTCCTGTTGGGCAGGCTGCTGGGCGGGCCTTAATTGGCCCGCTCACTCAAAATGGCGGCGGGCTCTACTTCGGCGGCGGGGTTTGGCTGCTCACCCGCTGCCGAGTTGGTGGGGCCCGCCCGCCAGCCAAGGGCTAAATTCTGCCCCGCATCTAGAATATCTCCCACCTCAGCTGATCTGCCGATAAACTCTCAACCCATTTTCACCTCCATTTCATTCAACCATTCCTACGTTGTCCTCGCCAGCCCCACATCCTCTAGGCTCCATAATCTTCTCATGTAACACTGTATTACCCATATCCTATCCTGCAGCAACTCCTGATCACCCATCACTGCAGTCCTTGTTTACGTACATTGGCTGCCAGACACCCAATGCCACAAAGGTATTGTGCATGTGTATTTAGATTTTCAAGAGGAGCCATGTAAGAGATTTGCTGTGAGGATTTAGACTTATGGCATTAAAAACATTGTGGTGGCATCAACAGAGGATTGACTGAAGGAAAGGGATCAGTGTAAGAAATGCAACAGGTGGTATTTCCTTGATATCTCTGTTTGAATCTCCCTCTCTATAATATAGTGACCTAATAATAAAAATGATATGCCTGCATTTCAGTTATCACATATTGTCCAATACAACTTTCTATATCACACTTAATATTGAATTCACAATGTCTGCAGCTTCTTAACTGACTTCCTACAAAAAAAGCCAGTGCTGTGATTTGCAGCCAGACCTATTATGGATTCTGAGCATTCACTTTAAGAATGTAGACTAATTACACCTTTGTAACCTTAAAGGAACAGGGAAAATAACTAGCAGCAGAATAATTTTGTTATGATCCCTGTGGAGACCTACAACGTAAAGGAACTGAATTTCCCATATGATGCCAACGGAAGAAACCGATGGACAAGATTTTATTTTTCAAAACTTTTGCTACAACAATCAAACCAAAAATCAACAAAAAATAAACACGAACTAGCAGGCAAATTGTATTCAATAGAATACTTTAAAGAGCCGATACAACAAAGCTAAGCCTCCTGGTAGTACAGACCTTGAGTATTGCTTAAAAACAGAGACATGTCGAAGTTTTTTGTCTTGCACTCATTAGGGCTCTTCGCTAGAATACCAATATGAGGGCAAAACAACAATTTATACTGTATGTGAAGAAAGTGCTGATTGGTTGGCAAGTGGACTTTGATTGGTAGAGGTGTTCCCATGGAGAATGCACCAGTGATGGTGACAGACAGTTAACTGCCATGCATTGTTCGACATTTAAACCAGGCAGCTTGACCCTGATTGGTCAAGGCATTGCCCTAAGGAATGAGTCAGGAAATGGCTGTCACTTATTTTGTTTAGCTGAAACAGACGCAATGTGTGCATATGTTCTCTCTGTTTGCAAAGAACAGGGCCCTGTGTATTAATATATGTAGCTCCCAGTACATGCAGATTGGTTGTCAGTGTGATCCTTACTGAGGAATATTTAGCAAATGGTGTCCAGTCACGGAATCCCAGCTACTCAGCTGCCTGCACTGCTCACACAGCTTTTCAGAGCCTCGATTCTGCTCTGACCACTTGCTGGAAAAACCTGAATACCAAGAGCTCCAGCGTCTGTTCTGAACACAGACTGAAACGCAATCTCTGAGCTTTTTTCTGCCAATCTGCTTCTGTTTCCCTAGCAACTTACCACAGGCTGGAATTCCAATCAACAAACCCATTGCTGAAACCTGGAACTTAGGCCTGGATTTTGGCGGAGTTGCGGAGACTCCGCAGACCATTAAAATTAGCGAATGTGTCCCAGATGTGGAAGTCCTGCCCCCATTTCCAACAGATCCCATTTTCACTGGTAGGGGAAAGGGGAGGGGGGTAGCGTGATTCACACGTAAGGGAAACCCGAACTCAGCAGGACCATTTGAACTCAAAGTTGAGTTGTTGGACTTGAACTCAACAGAGACCCCAGTTTCACTGTAGCAAGGGCCTTGATCCACAGTGTGGGAACGATGATCGTGCCATTCAGAGCAGTTTCTCCTCAGGCAGGTGCAGCAAGCTGGGAAATTTCCCAACTTGTGGTACACGCCTAGGGAACAAAAATCCTTTGTTTCTGTCTCAATTAGGGACAGCCTAAAAAATAAATACAGGTTTTGAAATTCCAGTCAATGCAGACCACAAATGATGGATTTCATCACACTACATTCAATTTTATGTCGTACTTACAAAACAGCAAAGTGCTGACTTACTGTACAAAATTTTCCCGACACACCTGGATGCACCTTGGAGATGGGGTGGGTCTGGGGGGCGGTGGGGCTGGGGTGGGGGGGTGGGGGGCCGGCAGTCGTGGAAAGTCCAACCCAAGGTGCATCAGTTCCTCTCTCCGACATGTTTCCACCTCGAGGAGATTTTCCTGAGGAGCGGACACCCAGCAGCAGTGGCTACTCTCCCTCCCAGTTGCAGCAAGTAGCTAATTAGGGTGATTACAAGCACAATTAGCCCATATTTAACCATTGGCAGTGAGATCTTATGAACATTGCATGCTGCCTGCCCCCGCTGTGTCCAATCTACAGCAAGTGACAGGAGTCTGCTTCACAGGCTCACAACTTCTAAGGCCTTTGACAAACCCATAGGCAGCAAATGGCAAAGCTGCTGTCCTCCCACATCTCACCCATCTCAGCTTAGCCATTGAGTGATTAAAATTGTGGCGACAGATATCTCCGATGGCCTTATGTAGTGAACTTTTCATCTGCTCCATGGATGCCACTGATGGCTGCAGTGCCTCGTTTACACTCCATCTGCCTGGCCCTCAGCAATGCTCCACTGGTCTCACCAGTGGGAACTACTAGACTCTATTGGAGAGGGCTACAATGTCTATATTCCTGCCCCAGGAACACTCCACCATCCCTAAGTGGAGGGTGAACGTAGAGGCAGCCTCTTAATTGGCCACCAGTCCAGAAGATCCCCCTGTTGGGGCAAATTTCATCCAAGTGGGTTCAGGAGCCAGAAACGGTCCCGACCTGTGATTATTTTCTATGTCCAGAATGTTCTGGCCTTTTTGAACATTGTCACAGGAAATTTGTTTGAATACATGAAAACGTCAGACACACTTTCGATGTTGACACACTCTTACTGGTGCAAAACAATCATCATTTTTCGAATAAAAGAAGAAATCAACTCGCGTCAGCGGCTAAAGTCTGAAATTCACAAGCAGTTACAATTGTGCTTTGAGAGTCTGCAAAAAGAATGAACTTGCATATATATATAACATCTATTGCATTTGAAGGACATCCCAAAAGTCTTCATGACCACTGAATTACTTGTGAATTGCAACTACTGCTGTGGGTGGGACAGTTAGCTCTGTTGGCTAGATGACTAATATATGGTGCAGCGTGATACCAATGGTGCAGGTTCAAACCCTGTGCTAGCTGAGATAGCTTATGGAGGCCTTCCTCCTTGTCTTGCCCCATGCTTGATGTGGGGTGGTGCCCCTCAAGCTATCTAACCATTGTCCCTCTCTAAGAGAGAGATGCCTATGGTCCCTTGTGGATTTTGGCTAATTACCTATCTACTGCTCTAATGGAGGCAAATGCTTCACAAATTTGGAAACAGTAAGTAAGTGAGATAAATTGTCAAGTATTTTGTTTTTGGTGGTGTTAGTAGATGGCGGAACGGTGACTGGGACATCAGGCAACTCCATGCTCTTCTTTGAATGATGCCTTGGAAATGTTTATGTCCACCTTAGCCAGCAGATGGGGCCCCACTTTAGCATCTTATCCAATATAGTTATAATTACCTGAATTTACCTATCCTTGACCACTTCATCTAGACTACAGATGGAATTGGGCAACAGCTTTAAAGGAACAGGCCAGGTTAACATCACAGCCAGAACTATTTGTGATTTGGACATCTTTCTTATTTGTTCATAGAAAGTAAGCAATGCTGGCTGGGCCAGCATTTAATCGTCCATCTCTAGTTGCCCTTGAGAAGGTGGTGGGGAGCTGTTTTCGTGAACCGCTGCAGTCCATGTGGTGTAGGTACACCCACAGTGCTGTTAGGAAAGGTATTCCAGGAATTTGACCCAGCGACAGTGCAGGTATAGAGATATAATTCCAAACCAGGATGGTATGTGATAGTGTGCAGATGATGTTGTCCCATACATCTGCTGCCCTTGTTCTTCCAGGTGGTAGAGATTGCAGGTTTTGAAAATGCTTTCAAAGGATCCTTGGTGAGTTGCTGCATTGCATCTTATAGATAGTGCACACTGTGGCCACAGTGGGCCAGTGATGAAGGGAGTGAATGTTTAAGGTGGCGGATGGGATGCAGATCAAGCGGGCTGCGTTTTCCTGGATTGTGTCAAGTTTCTTCAATTTGGAGCTACACTCATCTAGGCAAGTGGAGGGTATTCCTTCACACTCCTAAGTTGTGTCTTGTAGATGACGGACAGGCTTTGGGGAGTCAGGAAGTGAATTACTTGCAGCAAAGTTCCCAGCCTCTGACCTGCTCTTGTACCACAGTATTTATACGGCTGGCCTAGTTCAGTTTCTGGTCAATGGTAATCCCCCAGGATGATGATAGTGGGGAATTCAGCGATGGTAATGCCATTGAATGGCATTGAGAGATGGTTAGATTCCTTTTAGTTGGAAATGGTCCTTGAATCCCATTGACTTCAGTTTTGCTCAGTCTCCTTGATGCCACACTCAGTCAAATGCTACATTGATGTCATTAAGTGCTATCACTCTTAGCTCAACCCTGGAGATGGTACAGTGTGAATATACTTGGAAATGAGGTTATAGATTGTGGTGGAGTACAATTCTTCTGCTGCTGATGACCCACAGTGCCTCATGGATGCCCAGTTTTGAGCTGCTAGATCTGTTCTGAATCTATCCCATTTAGCGAGGTCCTAGTGCCACACAACCTAATGGAGGGTGTCCTCAGTGTGGTGATGGGACTTAGTCTCCACAAGGACTGTGCAGTGATCACTCCTACCAGTACTGTTATGGATGGATGCATCTGTGACAGGTATATTGGTGAAGATGAGATCAAGTCGGTTTTGCTCTCATTCTGGTTGTCCCACCACCTGCCCAGCCTGGCAAACATTTCCTTCAGGACTTGGACAGCTCAGTCAGTCGTGGTGCTACCAGGCAACTCTTGGTTAGGAACTTGGTAACAGAGGAAGTTACATAACAATTTGCTGATGACAGCAAATAAAGGGGCAAGGTAAACTGTGGATTAGATAAACACCTGAGAAAAACTTTAAAGGGAATAAGGAATGAAGAAAGAACAGTGAAATGGGATTACAGTGGTCAGCTTCAGTATGGAGTAGGCACCATGGGCTAATGGCCTCCTTCTGTGCTGCAATTTCTACCACTCCTCCAACACTGTGATACTTAGATTACACCTTGATATTTAGACCACAACTTTCTCTCCCAACTGGAGTCTAAACTGCAACTGCTGATCTGAAATGAGAACCAGCCCAACAACATGGTTAAAAATGAAAGGTTTCAGATTTCCAGTGTTGGGAGTATTTTGTTTTGGTTACAGATTTGGCCAGATTGGATCCTTGAAGATCTGCTTTCCAAGCTGTTCGGAACCCTGCAAGAAATTTGATAAGAGCTCCCTTTAGTTGCTTTCGGTGTTTGGATGAACTTAATCAGAATTATGGTTAAGCACTTACAGTTCATACCGCAAGCTGCTTGTTATTACTGACTGATCTCTCACAACTCACTGTGAGTATTGAAATAATTCTTTCAGTGAGGACATGGTGATGCGGGGCAGGGTGGGGGGTTGCTGCAGTGAAATCATTCCTAGTGTCTGCTCAAAGTTAAATTTCACCCCATAATTCGTTACTTTTTCAATAGTGTCAAATGTGACAAATGCACCCCATTGTGGAATGGAAATGATGATGTAGCATTAGAGTGTTACGCTGTAGTAATGTCAGCCTTAGTTCAGTTCTTACTCCTTCACTGTGAAATTCAGAAGGTTATTAGTTCAAGCCCCACTCAGGTCAACTGTTTACTTAAGAAATGGTAAATAGCACTGGGAACCTGAAAAGAAAAAGCCAGGTGATTTAAGAAGCATTGCACGAGATGATATTTAGAGTGGGCTAAATTTTAGAATCCTAGAAACAAAAACAAAACTACAAAACTCTCTGCTAACACCATCTGTGATTTATCAACAGAATTATGATTTATAATCTAACTGGATAAATATGGGTTGTTCTTAGTTTCAGACAATCAAATGATACTGGAGCTTAGCTGTCTATCTTCAGGGTTCCACAATGCAATTGTGTTCACAGCTGTCATAGCTTGAGGTGCTGAACTTGCTGGAGACGATTTTCCATTTGTCAGTAATTTTGACATCGATCTAGTATCATGTGTAAAGTGCAGTACTAACCTAAAACCTCAGTTCAGCTTTGCTAATGTTGGTTCATCATTGCCATTGTTCTTTCTCAGGAAGAGCAGTGTACATTTATGGTGCCAGAAAGACCATCAATTATGTTTGCCAGCAACCTCCCTAAGTATTTTAGTATTGGCTTCAAGTCTCCATGAATATTGCACTTCATGTGAGAGTGCAACTAGAGTTCATGCCTCTGTGATTCTGGGCTTATGGGGACATCTATAGCAGCTAGTTTATTGGTTGAAATTCTCCACCCAGAGGACTGCAGCATAGCCTGTCATTGGTCCAGTGAAATATGTATTCTCATAATGGTGGTTTTTAACTGTGAATAGAATCTTTCCATCCTCATGACCATCACAGTGTTCCTGGTAGCTATGATATTGTAAATATTATCTAATGCTTGAAAGATAAACCCATTGGCTTTTATACTTACCTACCTTCATGTTTGGAACTCAGGTACCTACGATCTTTTTTGACCTTCAGCCAGTTGAGGTGCTACATCCTTCATTCTTAATGAATGCTATCTTCCCCATAGAGAACATTAAAGAATCCAAAAATATCACTGACAGTAGATAAATAATAAATGCTGTAACTGGAAACAAGGGGACTACCTCTAAGCATATGTGGGAGAAGGGAATAGAGGGTTATGTCGATAGAGTTAGATTTGAAAGGATAGGAGGAGGCTTCAGTGCAGTGTAAATACTGGCATGTACTGGTTGGACCAAACGCCTGTGCCGGTTCTGTGTTGCATATTCTATATGAATATATATAAAAGCTAATATAAGGATGCTATAAAAATTAATACAAAGTATAACACAGATGCTGAATAACAAGAAGTTAGAAGCAGTGCATCTACATTTACAGCAATTAAATTAAACTAGCAAACATATAGGAGCTGGAAATGCTAAAACAGAAAAAGGAAGAAGAGTATTAAAATAAAAGCACCTCCAATACAGGTTGAATGTTAGGCTACCTGATATAATTGAAATAATTTGCCTTTATGCATTCGACTTTTCAAAAATATTTTCCTTGTTCCGCCTTTAGTTTTTTTACCTTCTTCCCAGTTGTGGACTACTATTATCTCTTAAAGAGTCCTCAAAATGAGCCATCAATTCAATCAGAGACATAAATGCATGTCTCCTCCCTCCTTTGGTGCCACCATGTTACATAAGAACATAAGAAATAGGAGCAGGGGTAGGTCATTTGGCCCTTTGAGATCACTGCACCATTAAAGTACAATTACAGCTGATCTCCTACCTCAACTTCACCTTCTCACACTGTCTCCATTATCCCCTAATGCCCTTAGTATCCAAAAATCTATTTGAATATACTGAGCATCGACAACCCGTTGGGTTGGATTCACAACCGTTTGAGTGAAGAAATTTCTCCTCATCTCAGTCCTAAATGGCCGTGCCCATTATTCTGAGACTGTGACCCTGTGTTCTAGATTCCCTAGCCAGGGAAAACCTTGTCTCAGCATCTACCTTGCTAAGTCCCTTAAGAATTTTATATGTTTAAAATTAGATCACCTCTCATTCTTCTAAACTCTAGGGAATATAGGCCTACCCCACTATATATCTCCTCATAGGACAATCCCCTTATCCCAGGAACCAGTCCAGTGAACTTTCATTGCACCCTCTTTCAGACAAGTTTCACGGTCAAACACACTGCTCATTGTATGCTCATTGCTGAAGACAGATTTTTTTAAGTAAAGGAAACAATCATAAATGCTGTGTTTTTCAATTATTATTGTAAACTAAGCATTGTATCAGTTAGATGTAGCTCACAACATCACATAGAAGGGAGGATACATACCATATCCACTGGCATATCAGCCTTGATCACCCCTCCTGACTCTTGAATTGAAACAATTAGACCAGAACTTCATATTTTGTGGCTATCTATAGTTATAACTTTGCTTCAGTTGTCTCCCTAGTTTGTTGATGAAATAGTGTGCTCTCTTTACGTCTCTTTGATACCATTAAAACTTTCTAACATCTTCTGCCAGAATCTTCAGGAGGTGGATGGAGCATTCTTGTTACCACTTCCCATTCATCCTCCAGGGTTTATAATTTGATGAATGTGTTCTTGTGCCAAGATTGCTGTTCTTCTCAGTAACAGCTCTTCCATGAGGAAAAAACATTTCAGTCTGAATAAAAAGCACCTTTTGCTCCGTTGCATTGTAATTTTCCAACCAAGATATCTGAATTACCACTTGAACTACCTCATGCAGCTCAAGAGTCTTGACTTATGTTTGTTACGGCACTAAACTTGATTATCATGGTCCAACTCTGATTAAGTGAATTTAATTCTAACTGACTGGCCAATGCTAATCAGAAAGTGCCATATTCCCATAGTAGTTGAGTATATTGCCCAATAAGTAACTGTTTCCGGGATTTACTACCCAAAAAGTGAGTAAAGTATTTACCATGTAACTTGTAGCAGTGAACTACCATGAAGTAACATATTGTTCTTCCACCTATTATACCAGGTTCATAACCCAGTTCAGTCTAATGGGAACAAGCTTCTCTCTGTGTTATCTATCTGTTTCAAGCCAATTCCTGATGTGATTTTTTATATTCGTTCATGGGATGTGATCATCAAAGTTGGCATTTATTGCCCAACTCTATTTGCCCTCAAGTGGGTGGTGGTGAGCCACCTTCTTGCACCATTGCTGTCCATCTGGCATAGGTACACCCACAGTGCTGTTAGGAAGAGAGTTCCAGGATTTTGACCCAGTGACAGTGAAGGAATGGCGATATATTTCCATATATGGTGCGTGGCTTGGAGGGGAAATTGGAGATGGCATTCTCATGCATTTGCTGCCCTTTTTTTTTCTAGGTGGTAGAGGTCATAGGTTTGAAGAAGCCTTGGCGAATTTCTGCAGTGAAACTTGTAGATGGTGTACACTGCTGCCACTGTGGGCTGGTAGTGGAGGAGGTGAATGTTTTAAATTGGTGGTTGGGGTGCCAGTCAGGTGGGCTGTTTTGTCCTTAATGGCATTGAGCTTCTTGAGTGTTTTTGGAGCTGCACCTCAGGCAACTGAAGAGTATTCCATCACATGCCTGGCTTGTGCCTTGTCGATGCTGGACAACTTTGGGGTCACAGGAGGTGAGTTATGCAGCACAGAATTCCCAGCCTCCCAGGTTATTGCTGAGTAAGTGCTACTTGATAGCACACGCTAATGTTTGAACATACACTGAGGGGGAAGAAATTGGCTGGATTGGATTTGTCCTGCTTTGTGTTGACAGGACATAAATGGGCAATTTTCCCACATTTTTGGGTAGATGCCAGTGTTGTAGCAACACTGGAACAGCTTTGCTAGGTGCGTGGTTAGTTCTGGAACACAAGTCTTCAGAACTACAGCTGGCAGCTGGCAGGGCTCAAATCCTTTGCTGTATCCGGTGCCTTCAGCTGCTTCTTCGTATCACATTGTGTGAATTGAATTGGCTGAAGACTGGCATCTGTGATGCTGGGGACCTCTGGAACAGTATGAGATGAAATTTCCTCAGAACCAATGAAATGTCACTGACCTGAAATGTTGACTTTGTTTTTCTCTCCACAAATTCTTTGAGACCTGCTGAGTATTTCCAGCCTTTCCTGTTTATATTTCTGCCTTCACCATCCACATTGAACTGGTGTAGTCCCCTGACTTCATGTCAATGGTAGAGTGAGGGATATGCCAGGCCATGAGGTTACACATAGTGGTTAAATACAATTCTGTTGCTGCTGATGGCCTACATCACCACATGGATGCCCAGGGTGTGATTCCACAGTACATGCCTATCTATGATCCAGCACAAATGGGAATTCTTAGTTGGAGCAGTCACAGGAAAGGATGGGTGCAAAATGAAAATTGTACGCTGGTGGAGCCAAATGTGCCTTTAAATGGTTAAGGGTAAGTACATTGCGGGGATAGATTGGAGGGAATGTTATCTGCATTGGCCCTTGCTGGACCTGATGTATGAATGCTCTTACTGACAAGGTGGCAGAATGGAAAATGGTTCCATTTGTCAACATTTCATCTTCACCTTGATGAAAGCAGAAATAAAATTCTCTAAAATTGGAGAAAAAAAATGAGACTGTTATATATTAATCTTACAGCTGGGTTTTATGGGATGCTATAGTCCCCACTCCTCCTCCCCCTACTAAGAAGTCGGGAAGGGAGCCCAACCACAATTCCAAGGCTACCCTGCAGCAATTCAACACTGGGAGCAATGCTAATTGATTTAAGGCAAGACTTCTGTCCCATTCTCAGGAGGAAGTCCCACTTAAAGAGCAGCGCTAGCCAGGAGTGATGGCCACTGCTGGGGCTACAGATAGTCCCACCACACCAAGGAGGCCAATTAAGCCTGGGATTGGGGTCTCAGGTGAGGGGGGAATGGTTGAGGGGAGTGAGTAGCCAGGTCCAAGAGACCGGGGGAGGGTTAAAGTTGGGGGGCTGGGGGGTGGTGAATTTTGGGAGGAGTGCCTCCGAGGGGCCAGGGAACCTGCAAAGGAGGTTTCCCTGTCTCTTGCCCAATACCAGCCTGCGCAATGAGTGCTGCCGAGCTTTCCACATGGCATGGGCCTCCCAAGCCATGGGTAAAATACCTGCAAGGGAGGATGAAGCCCTTAAGTGGCTATTAATCGGCCACTTAAAGGTCTGGGTAGGCCCAAGGGTGGATGTCCGATGTCTCCCCTTCAGACAGGTCAGGAGTGGGTGGATGTGTAGGCAGTGGGAAGGCCACCCATTGGATTTTACATGCCCATCGGCCTCCAAACCCACTGGCTGTTGATTAATTCCTTACCAGTAGCACACAGCAACTTAATAAAGATCTACAAAATTGATTCAAAGACATGATGTTATGAAAATGGCCATATGGGTCAGTAATGTGAGACATTTAAACCTGTTGGGTTGGAAACTCATCTCAGACAGTGATATAAAACAGGCAGTTTCAGCTCAGCTGCCTAATACCACCCGTGTTTCACCACCACCTGAAACACATTTCTATCCCACCATCTTTTAATGCATCTTAATAGTATATTTTATTTTCGGTTGTGTATTTTAAACTATTTGATTGGAGGGGCCAGGAGAGGGCTTGACTGTGGGTCAATAGGTCATTTGATTGAATGATTGGCTGCTAACTAGAAATATCCAAGTTCCAGGGCTGGTCTTCACTGAAGCTCACTTATCTCAGTTCAGTGACTTTCTCAGTTGCTTATCTGTGCTACTTCATCAGCAGTCTCAGGGAAAGATAAACTTTGTTCAACATTGAAACTATACGTTCTGTTCATTATCTTTGGTCATGTTGAGGTTGGTCATCTAATCCTTCTGCTATTAAATCACCAGCAAAGTAGAAAGGTAGAAGAGAATTGCATTGATTGCAGGCAAAATGTGGAATTTGTCAAGTTCCTTAGTATGGTACCTGTACCATATCTATGCCTCATGGTTATATAAAAGTTGAGGATACTACCACCTCTATGATCTTCATTTGGGTATCTAAAGGAATGCGCAGGTGCATCCATATACATTTATGTGGACGCCTAAACCATGAACCTGTGATTAAATGCGCACCTTTAGAGTGCATATTTCTCAGATAGGTGAACTAAGTCACCCCAGTCAGCTCTTTGTCCCAATCAGAGCTGACCATGGCACTTTCCTAATTCCTGCTGCTGCACAATCCCCTTTCTCCTGAGGCTAATGCTGAAGGCTGTAACTCTCCACTGAGACCACAATTCTGGCTGGTTACTGGGGCAAAGAGTCACACATCGCTTGGTCTAAGCAGATAAATGTTAGATAAAAGCAAAATACTGCAGATGCTGGAAATCTGAAACAAAAACAGAAAATGCTGGAAAAGCTCAGCAGGTCTAACATCAGCTGTGAAGAGAGAAATAGAGTTAATGTTTCAAGTCCGTGTGACCCTTCTTAAGATAAATGTGAGACTTGTTTAGGAGATTTTACTGAGATAGCAGAAATTGTTTGAAGCTGACATGTTCAATATCTGCTTTCTCATTGAACTTTTCTGGCGTTAACGCAAATATAAAAATAGACACGCAAATGCCATTAATGAATGGAATTTTAAAAATGGCTTTTTTTACAAGCAATCTAGCTTTAACAGGAAAGTCTTTAGTGCTACATATCATAGAGGCTATGTACTCAGGGTTATTGAATTGCACGGTCAGCAAACAGATTGGCTGTCTTTCAGTCAACTGCTTCATCAAACCAGGCAGCAACTTTGCAAAAGACGTTTGACTGCAGCTGGTGAAGTGACTGCAGGTGTCCAAGTTATGTCCATTCATCTGATACTTCAAAGAAATGTTAGGAACGGAATGACCTTTGTACTATTTTAACTTTTTTTATAGTTGGCAGTACAGTGGTCAACTTTCCACCGTATCTGTTGTGTTGCTGAACGATCGGTTAGTCATTGTAACTGACAGTTGCGGTTCTAAAGATACACATAGCAGATCATGTTCCCCGGTGGCCAAATTATTTACCTAGAGCTTTCCATTATATCCAAGTGCAGAATGATTACTTGTAAGCATATCAGCTGCCCTGCTGCTCATGTGTACCCGTTTGGGCGTGGAGCCTGATGCCCTTCCCGTCCACCTCCCTGCACCACACGCCACCAGTACCATGCATTTGCCTGGCCGGAGCCTGCAGCTTGTACCGCGTTTTCTCCCAGCCCCTTTGGTCTGGAACTGGGGCCTGAGGGGAGCATGGTGGAAGGTCAGGAATTCAGAGACATGGGAGAGTAGAAAGAAATGAGGAGAGGCAACGGGAATTAGAGAGCACAATTTTATAAAGGATGCAGTAACAGAGACATGTAGATTTACAATAATAAGTCTCTGAAGATGGCAGGGCAAGCAGAGAAAGCTGTTAAAAGACTTAACTGATCATTGACTTCATTAATAGAAGCATGGATTACAAAAGCATGGAGGTTCTGCATATTCTCTGAACGCTGGAGTGTGAGTGCACCGCGTGTTCTCTGAACGCTGGAGTGTGAGCACCGCGTGTTCTCTGAACGCTGGAGTGTGAGCACCGCGTGTTCTCTGAACGCTGGAGTGTGAGCACCGCGTGTTCTCTGAACGCTGGAGTGTGAGCACCGCGTGTTCTCTGAACGCTGGAGTGTGAGCACCGCGTGTTCTCTGAACGCTGGAGTGTGAGCACCGCGTGTTCTCTGAACGCTGGAGTGTGAGCACCGCGTGTTCTCTGAACGCTGGAGTGTGAATATTGTGTGTTCTATGAACTTAGCAGTGTGAGTGATGTGAAAGTTGGAGCCTGCCTGACAATGACTGGAATAAATTGCACAATGTTGAAACCTTGAATTACTTTCCAGCAGACTTGCTCAATTTACACATTCCAGCTGACAAACTCTTGGGGGCATGTTTTGTCCTCTGGCAGGACCAATCAAAATCCAGTCCAACTCACTTGTGGTGCAAATATTGGCTGCATTTGACCTGTTGCCTTAGAAGATGTAAACTGTTGTCTGTTTCATTAGCAACATAAAATAACTGTACTTCTTCTACCAAAGAGAAATCTTATACACGATTGTTTGATAGTCACAACCGGAATGTAACCACTGCCGACAGATTAACAATAACCAGCAAGTTTTAGGAATAAGTATCATTCTTGACCCTGTGGAGGCTCTTTAACATACAAAATGAAATGAAGAAGGCTTGATGGAGATTTTTAACTGGTCAGCACAAATGTTGATTGAGGAATTTGACGACACACAATTGTGCAGAAATAAGTACATAGGAAGCTAAGGAACAGGAAAAGATTTTTCAAGTCGTGTATCAACAATTTATTGCGTAAGAGACAAAATTCAGATTTAACCAGATGTCTCAATACAGATGTCTTTAAGTATTCTCCATTTCAGTAATCATGGAACGATTTGGGGATAATTTTAAACTAAACTGTCCAGTGGGAAGATGACGGGATTAAACTGGCTGCCCATGTGCTAGCCACCCAATGGTGCTGTCATTAACATCAATATCTAACTCCCTGATTGGTAAATGCACCAATTGTTGTGACACTGAGCCTTACCAGGTATCAGCTCAATCCTTCATTTTACTGAGTTAATGGTTTTAACTGACAGTAGCAGTGGGCATGAAGTTTACAATACACTTGCTTTAGGACTTTTTTTCAATAGATGCTTGTTTTATAAAAATGAATAGCTTTGTTGTTAGCTTTTTTTAATATACCAATGGATCATGTATGCTTTGCTTTCAGTACTGTAGCCTTGATGTTATAAAACTAAAATGCAAGATAACATTAATTATATT
This sequence comes from Cetorhinus maximus, assembly GCF_964194155.1. Classification (NCBI taxonomy): domain Eukaryota; kingdom Metazoa; phylum Chordata; class Chondrichthyes; order Lamniformes; family Cetorhinidae; genus Cetorhinus; species Cetorhinus maximus. The sequence goes on along the minus strand of NC_135879.1, from coordinate 100,767,971 downwards.
GTGTATTTTGATTGGCAACTGGCACAAATACCTAATAGGGTCACATGTCCAAAAATCCTATTTGAAGGGTGTATGTAAATTGTGGCAGAGTACATTGGGCTATCAGCAGGTTCGGGATCCTGATTTCTTGTTCATTATTTGAACATTAGTAGGCATAATCAGAAGTCAGGCACTTCCTCACAGAAAGTAAGAGAAAAATAAAGATACTGGCAGGCCGGGTTGTTCTCTTACTCCTCTTAATGGTCAGCTTGAACTGTAACTGACAGAAGCCTGAGAGCATGTCACCACCCAAAACTAAAGCAGGCTGTCCCTTGAAAGCTTGCTTTTCAAATGTTGATTCAGTACATGAAACACATGTGACTGTATACTTGGCTTTCTACAAACATGTTTAATCAATGGAAAGATTAGAATATCGAGCTGGTTTAAAAATTATCTCCACAGTCATGAAAAATCTTAATGGCTTGCAGCTGGAGATTTCAAAATGCCATTAGCTTCACTTCCTTTTGGTGTATTTTCAAGTAATATGTACCACATCCTATATATGATAGTACTGAAATCAATAATTAATGCAAGATATGTACTGAACTTTAAAATAAGAAAGAGAGGCACAAACAGGCAACAACTGATGGTTCCCTTTCTGTCCATTTAATTGAGGCACTACTTTGTATTATTTTTAGTGGACACACCCTGCTGTGCACATCTGTTTGATCTTAACAAAAAGAAGAAACATCTGCACAAACAGGTTTAGTGTCCATAGGTGATAGTTTTCTCATCCCAAAGGTCAAGCTATGGATTGTACTATAAGCAACAGCCAGGAATACTTGGCTCGATTATATATTTTGTCAACTGTCAAAACCTTACTTTGATCAATATTCATGTGGAACTGCACAGAATCAAAGGTCTGAATTGAAAGATCCCATAATCTGCCCAGAAATAATATCCAATGTTAAAGCACAGAATCAAAGATTTTTCTAGCCAAAAGATGCCCCAAATGCATTTACAGTTTGGCACTGGAGACATGTAAGTTTGACTGGAGACTCTCTTGACTTTAATATATAGTCAATAACTTCTGTTTTGATATTAAGATTTACTTTTCCTCGTCACTATTTTACTCAGTGTACAGGCGGTGCACTTTCCTCCGTGTACAGGCGGTGCGCTTTCCCCCGTGTACAGGCGGTGCGCTTTCCCCCGTGTACAGGCGGTGCGCTTTCCTCCGTGTACAGGCGGTGCGCTTTCCTCCGTGTACAGGCGGTGCGCTTTCCTCCGTGTACAGGCGGTGCGCTTTCCCCCATGTACAGGCGGTGCGCTTTCCTCCGTGTACAGGTGGTGCGCTTTCCTCAGTGTACAGGCGGTGCGCTTTCCTCCATGTACAGGCGGTGTGCTTTCCTCCGTGTACAGGCGGTGCGCTTTCTTCCGTGTACAGGCAGTACACTTTCCTTCATGTTCAGCAGTGATCTGCACAATTAGAGCTGAATTTTCCGATGCCCACAGAGGCAGACTGGGAGTTGGGACTGGGAGCAAAGTTGTAAATTGGCCGTCAGGTAGCAAACACGATACGTTCCCACCTCTGAATGATTTTGCCACCTGCAGCCAGGGAATTAAATTGAACTGGAGGCACCCTACCAGCAGCAGGCCAAAGGGCCATCAATGCCTCCAGGGATGCAAGGACAATGCCCAGCCCCCATTTTGAGGCCTCCGTGCAGTCTCCTGCCTGCCTCAGCGGCGCTCACCCCTCTTGGTCAGACATCACCACGGTCCTCTGATTGGCCTCCAGATTCCCTGGTCCCCCCATTGACCTTAATTGGATGGGGAACCCCAAAGCAACTTCTTAATTGGCCGCCTGCAGGAAGAGCGCAACTGAAGTCCTGACGCAACCACTCCCAGGAATTGAAATTAACAAAAGGATCGCTACCCAAACAGAAAAATTCAGCTCATAATGTCAGCATTAACCACGATTAGTCTCCAACTATCAAGAGATACTGAACAACCTAAAGCATAGTCTGAACAAAGGCTTCTCAATCTATTTAGCCAACTCCCTTCACAGGCCTTGCAATATTGTTCACTCATCCTATAAGGTAATAACTCCACAATATCAATCTACGCTGAAGCATTATTCAAACCTCAATGTTTGTTTCCCACAGATGATATTTCTAGGCTCATAGCTGCACAGGAACCATCCTGCAGCGTCTCTGTCTATCCCTCCAAACCTTTGAACTATTCTTAACTAGATATTTATTCAGCTTTATTTTGAATGAGTTAGTGCAGTATTAACAGCTTTTGGTGGTCTAGCAGGCTGACTAAGAAATGACAGAATTCACTTGAAGGTCAGCAAATTTAAATGGTAGATGGTATTGGGACTTCTGCCCACTCTCTCCTGACTGGGAGGCAGGTAAAGAACTATTTTATTCAATGGGATACCCAAACTTAATTTCATCATTTACTTTCTTCAAACTGGATACATAGATAGATGGATCAATCTGGAAACATTGTCACCAATCATCCAGTATTTATTAATTAACTGCCAATTAATTGTCTATTTACATTAAATAAATGACCATTTAATGGAAATTTCAGCTATTCTTTGTAAAGAAGCTGGTAATATCATAGTGATATCATAGTTCATCTAATAGTTTCTCGGTATGTTGAGGTTGAAGGAAAAATGTAACAGTAACAATTTTCGTGGCAAGCAGCAGATTTGAGAGGGGGAGTTGGTTAATTATATAAAATATGTGCATGTCACAAGTTTAAAATTACTAAAGTAGAAATTACAGAGTATAATTTTTGCTATTATAGCAATAAAAAGGAAAATAACCTTGGGGTGATTAAGTGCTACCGTACACACTGAATCTTCTGTTACTTTACCCCTTGGACGGACTATGATATTTTCCAGTAATCTATTATGTTTACATTTCCACTAGCTTAACCTTTCCAGTAATTAGTTGCTCTTGAAGTGTGTCAAAATTGTGCCGTGCCAATTATGAAAAATGTTTCAATATGCTCCTCTAAGGAGGAATTTTTTCTGTTACAGCCATTATGAAGTTCATGCCCAATTAAACTCAAAGAGACTGCTTAGTGCATGTGTTGTGGGTATTTTCCTGAGGGACTTTTTCCTTTCACAATGATGCTGATTGACATTCAATTCAGAATGCAAGAGGTATCAGATGTCATACACTTTTAGCTCACGTACTTGTTGGGTGCAATTGGAGGCAAGCTGAAGTCCCCTTTCTCGCTCAGATCTTTCCAGGCAGGAGCGTTTTTTTATTACCTGCAACTTCTACTTTTCATCGTGCAGGCAATAATAGAAAACGCAATTTATTCCGAGGTTTAATCATTTTTGTGTCTGGTACACCGTGGGCAGAACTTTACATTCTGCGGGCGGGTGGACGCCCAATCCGATTGGGCATAAAATCGCACGAGAAGACATCAGGCAAGCGTCTCGGGCAGGCGTGTGTGGCTGTTGAAAGCGCGCCCGCCGACAATTAAGCGGGCAGTTAAACCCAATGGGGTTACAACAACAGGTGCAATTGAACAGCATTTTTTGTGGCCCGTCCAACCTTACGGTTGGCGGACGGGCCAATCGGCCAGGCAGCCTTTACATTTTTCATGAAACCTCATCCAAGGGTGGGAAGAAATCTCCATTAGGAAATAAAATAAAACGAAATATCCGGGGACAGCATTTTTATGAGGTATGTTTTCAGGTGCCTGACTGTGCTGCATGAACATTTTTTTGAAGCTTTTTTATGCTTTATTTTATTATTTGCAGGTCTGCAGCTCCCTGAGGCAGCTGTCTGCCTTCAGGGAGCTCTCTCGAAGCGCTTACCCACGCCCGCGGTGACGTCGTCGCCCGCCATCTTCCCGCCCCCACCCCTCAGCACTGAGCTTTTCAGCGTGTGTTTCACACTGGCTGACCGTTAATTGGCCAGCCAGTGTGAAATCGCGGTGTGGGATCAAACTGTGTTGGGGGCCCCTTTCCCAACTGCTCCCGGGCCTGCCGACCATGCACACCCATCAAGGGAAAAATTCAGGCCCATGTGTTCCCTCTCAAGGTACCCACAGACAAGGCCATTTCCATGGAAGAAAAGCAGACAGCTGGACTGAACCCTGACATCAGCAGCAATCAGGCTAAATCCTGTGGGTAGCCAGCTTGGCCAAGCCCAGGAGCAGACGCATGAGGAGTCATCCGACTTGCCTGCCACTAATCCCCACCTTGCACAGTGTGGCTGAAGATCAGGACCTTTGGACTGAAGTGCAGGTGGACTTTGAAGAGCAGCCCCTTCAAGTAGAGGAAGGGCAGCTGCTACCTCACACATAACACACACAGGACATGAAAAACGGACTTATCCAGGTAGCAAATATTAAAAGCAGCCTGGAATTGGCTTGAAAACCTAATAGATAGAATTGTTGCATGCAACAGCTTCCACACCAGTGGAAACCTAATGGAACAGGAGAGGACTTCCAGATAGAGAGTCCTCCACTAGGGACCACTGCTTCTGCCAGATGACAGGCTGGAATGCCAGAGTGTGCCCATATAGAACACAAGGGTGATGGAGTGCAGAGTGTGCCTTACAGGATATCCCTCCAGCTAGAATGAAAAGACATGGAGGAGATTTCTGAGAGATGGCTGACACTGTGAGTTGCCAACTCCCAGCAGAGGATCAGGCCAACAAGAAATCCTGTCCGAACAGGTGTCAGCTCAAATGGGATAGCCTGGCCTTCAAAGGTTGTGTTCCAAATCTGACAGGAGTAGAAAGTAGAAAGTTAGCCTACAGGTGCTTTTCAGGCATGTTAATGTAGCATCAAAGTCTGGAAAAAGAACTTGCTCACTATATAATTAATGAAGAACTGCAATTACAGTCAGTTCCTCTTTAAAGCAAATTAATATTTTTAAAACTCTTTAACTGGAATCATTATTTAACCAGCAAAGTTATATTTCCTCCTTGTAAGAGTCCTTCACTGAATGCTTTCAACTTGTTTGAAAATACACTGAACATTTAAATTATCCAAGAACATGGCATTATGTCATTTGGGGTCATTGGGAATAGATCTTGACCTTATGTGAAAGTAGGAACAGGGCAATATCGAATTGGCAGCTGTTTTACATCTGTCCTGATGTTATTTCTTTTGAAGTCAATGGAAGTAAAATTCGCAAGACTTGGAAGATCAGTTGCCGATTAATGACAACAAGCTTCATTGTCAGAAGAAGGAAAGACTAAGGGAAGTAGGTAGTTCCACAATTCAGCTCTGATGTCTTTGGAAAGAATTGGAGTGCATTGTAACTCAATTTGAGCCCAATGAGGAGTAACTGAGTAAAAAGAGCTTTTGGCCAAAGTATTTGGGACCTTAACCAGCAATAAGAGATGAAATAAACTACATTTGGAACCATTGGCTTTTTAAGGAGACTGCTACCTCTGAATGATCTGAGTTACTTTCCAATGGATCTGTGCAGCTTACACAAGGATTTGTAGCTTAAAACATGTCTTCACTCCTCCGGTAGCTAAGCTTGTTAATTAACTGCCTCATGCCTGATTGAACCAAATAGATCAGGAGAGGTTTGGTGAAGGTTAATTCCTAGATAAGCAATCTCAGTAAAGCCTCAGTGTTTCTGAGATAACAAAGGGGAAAGAACTATGGTTCTTGTTCCTGAACACTATCTGGTAAGTCCCCCTAGAAGGTACATTTGTATGATGTTGGGATAGGACAGATGCTTAGGTGTCCCCTTGTTTAAATGATCTTCCAACATTCACACCTTTGGGTAAGGTAGTAAAGGGTGACAGGGACATAAGGAAGCCTATCTAGTATTAGCGAGAAGGAGCAGAAAAATATAACTATAGAAGTAAGATATTTTCTTTTGTTCAGAAAAGGAACTGCTCTTTGCTCACCTATTCTGAAGTGCATCAGCAGTATGTATTTGCTGTGAGGAAATGATAAGCCCTAAGGAAATGAACTCTCCTTCAGCCTCATCATGGGTATCTTTCTGCACTATTTGCATCCACAGCAGGTGATGAGAGAATTCATCACACTACACATGTTTTGAGGCAACCTAATATTCCTTCAGGCTGCCACAGATTTATTTGTCCTCGTGGTATTTTACATTGTTCCATCTGTTTTCACATGCAGTAGGCAACCTCAGGAAGAATATTCATTTAAAGTATGCCCCAGTGGAGCGTGGTACCTGGACTGTTATCAGAATAAACAGCAAAACTAATGACGTTTCATTTAATTTATCCATGGCATGATTATCACTTTCACGGGTCACTAATTGTGCGATGGGGTGTGTTACCATTTAACAGCTTGTTGCTCTATTTTGACTTAAGGCCATGTAGCACTTTGGCTGAACTTGTCTATGTTTTTGATAGTAAGGCCAGCTCAAGGGCAGCATTAAACAGTATTGTCACAGTCATCCGACATTGCATTTACAAACTGTCAGACGGTACTTTTTGACAATTGTATTGTAATTTATCCAGTTAGTTCTCCATTTATGAGTCTAAATGGCACAGATCCAAGAAAATGTTTGTTACTTAATTGAAACATTGCTAAAGGAGACAGAGCAACAATGCTGATCACATGTTCTTCATCCCCTCATTCTAATGTTAAATTAATAAGGGTGCTACAATTTTGAAATAAACATTGCATAAAATACCTAAACATGAAGGAAGGGAAAGATTTCAATTTATATGGTGCATAGTGATATCTCTCAGCATTTCAGACAATGCATCCTTCATTTTGCACCATTAGTGCTCCACTATTAGCGGCCTTGCCTTCATCAGCAGCCCTAAGCTCTAGAGTTCCCTCCATAAACTTCTCTGCCTCTTTACCCCTCTCTCCTTTAAAACCAGCCTTAAAACCAACATGTTAAACCAAGCTTTTGGTCACCTGTCCTACCTCCTTTTGTGTCTCGGTGCCAAATTTTAATTAATAATTCTCCTGTGCAGCACCTCAGGACATTTTACTACATTAAAGGCACAGCATAAATGCAAGCTGCTGGAGTTGTTAAAGACAGCTGAGCCAAAGTCACATGGATAATACAGGGAGCGATAAAAAGTCTCTTAAACCAGACAGAAAATGAAAGAGACAAACACATGCGGTTACCAAATAACCCTGAGTCCTCAAATCTCTTGCATACTGGTGTCCCAAAGACTTGGATCATTACAACAATAAGTGCCCACCCACCTCCTGGACCGTGCCCGCAAGCACACCAGTTAGTCAGCCTGCAGCATGCAATGTTTACTTAAAAGTAATAAACCTGTGTCCAAACCCTCACTTACACTACAGCTGCAATTTCACATTTGTTAGAGCTTTGCAGCTGACACACAGTAAGGGGCCAACTATAAACAGTGTGAAGTTATTTACCCTGGTCATAGTTCAGGGCAAAGAGCTCCCTCCCCACTAACCTCTTAGCCTCTGCGATTGCTTGAGCTGTGAAGCAAGAAATTCATATTACATTGATGGAAATGGCTTGTGAAAATCATCTTCCTTTTTCAATAGGGGAGAAGAACACAGTTCGTCCATAGTGTCAAGGTTTAATTGAACCAAATCATCTATATTTATATAAATCAGGATATTATTGCTCCTTGAACTATATTTTTACTGCAATATCATCCAGAATGTATTTATTTCAGATCATCTTGACCTTATGTTTGATCTTCAGCAACATAACAAAAACTATTTGGGAACTGGACATAGGTTCCTGGTTGTAACTGAATTGGATGAAATGGGAATGAGCAGGAACTTGCCCAGTACCGGTTGTGCAGTCTATACTTTTTATATTGTTACAACTTAACAAAAATGCATGTCAAAGGTTTAATTTTTCCCCATTTCGGCTCTTCTCCCCTTGGAACCAATGAAAAAGTTTGCCATGTTGAGGGATTTTGTGCGAAAAATCTGTAATAATGAGAGCCTGCTGTAACACAATAGTTGGCACAGGTTGATTTAAACTTCTGAACAGACTAACACATCATTAAATTACACTACCAAACATAAGTAAAGACAAGTAGAGTAGAAGGAACAACTGCATTTCAATAACATTGTGGACATTTTAGAAACTCTCGTAATGACAGACGCCTCAGTATCACTAACACTTTTAAGCTGATAGCAGTGGTGAAATATTTGTATGACCCAGATCCACTGCCTAGGCATTTGCAGTTCATGAGGTGTCAGCCGTAGCTCAGTGGTAGCACTTTCGCTTGCCTCTAAGTTAGAAGGTTATTGGTTCAATTCCCACGCCAAAGATTAAGCACAAAATCTAGGCTGACACTCCAGTGCTATACTGGCTAAATGGCAAAACAAGAGAATAGCGATTACCACAATAAATTCAGACACTGACTTGCAATATTTATGCACTTAAGGGAACAAATGAATCTGTTGAGCGCCAGATGCAGGAAATGGAAGAAAGTTATATTTTGGAGGCAAATAATGCCCAAGGCGTCATTGCCCATCTTGAAGATGAGATTGGTAACTTGAAGGATGGGATGGCTTGTCACTTGCAAGATTACCAGGAGTTAATAATTGTAAAGGTGGCTCTAGATATAATAGACTGCTTCTCTGTTGGAGGTGCCGACTTTCAGATGAGATGTTAAACATAGGCTTTGATTACCCATTCAGATCGATGTAAAAGATCCCATGTACTGTTTCAAATAAGAACAGGGGAGTTCTTCCTGGCCAATAATTAGCTCTCATCAATTTCGCAAGATGGTTACAATCACATTGCTCTCAGTGGGATCTTGCTATGTGTATATTGTTTGATATGTTTCCTACGTTACAACAGAGACTACACTTTAAACAAACAAACTGGGAACAGGAGTAGGCCACTGAGGCCTTCGAGCCTGCTCCGTCATTCAATAAGATCATGGCTAATCTGACTGTAACTCCTGCCTACCCCTGGTAACTCTTCATCCCCTTGTTTATCAAGAATCTATCTAGCTCTGCATTGAAAACATTCAAAGGCTCTGCTTCCACCACCTTTTGAGGAAGAGAGTTCCAAAGACTCACGACCATCTGAGACGTTTTTTTCTCATCTCTGTCTCAAATGAGTGACCCCTTATTTTTAAACAGTGAACCCTAGATCTAGATTCTCCCACAAGACAAAACATCCTCTCCACATTGACCCTGTCAAGATCCTTCAGGATCTTATATGTTTCAATCAAGTGGCCTCTTACTCTTCTAAACTCCAGCAGATACAAGCCTAGCGTGTCAAATCTTTCCCCATAAGATAACCCGCCTATTCTTGGTATTAGTTTAGTAAACCTTCTCTGACCTGCTTCTAATGTATTTGCATCCTTTCTTAAATAAGGAGACCAATACTGTATACAGTACTCCAGATGTGGTCTCACCAATGCCCTGTATAACTAATACATAACCTCCCTACTTTTACATTCAATTCCCCTCACAATAAACAATAACATTCTATTAGCCTTCCTCATTACTTGTTGTACCTGCATACTAGCCTTTTGTGATTCATGCACTAGGACACCCAGATCCCTCTGAACCTCTGCAATCTCTCACTATTTAGATAATATGTTTCTTTTTTATTCTTCCTACCAAAATGAATAATTTCACATTTGCCCACATTATAGATGATAGATCTTTGCCCATTCACTTAACCTATCTATGTCCCTTTGCAGCCTCCTTATATCCTCTTCACAACTTACTTTCCTACCTATCTTTGTATCATCAGCATATTTAGCAACCATCCCATCCATCCCTTCATCCCAGTCATTTATATAAGTTGTAAAAAGTTGAGGCCCCGGCATTGACCACTGTTGCACACCACTCGTTACATCCCTCCAACCAGAAAAGGACCCATTTATGGCTACCCCCTGTTTCCTGTTAGCTAGCCAATCTTCTAGTCATGCCAATATGTTACCCCCTACACCATGAGCTTTTAATTTCTGCACTAACCATTTAAGTGGCACCTTATCAAATGCCTTCTGAAAACCTAAGTATAGTACATCCACTGGTTCTTCTTTATTCACAGCACATGTGATTCCTTTATAAAGTGCTTAGTTGCCTGTAATGGACTTCTGGATGTCCCAAAGCCATGAAAGATTATATAAATGCCATTCTGTCATCTAGCTTTTGTTATGATGTGGCAGATGATGTGTACCAGGTGGACCAAGTCCACAGGGGAAACTTGAGCTCGCTATTGCAACGGCTTTGCAATTTATGTTTGTTATGAGAAGATGAGTGCACTGAATTCAGAAGTAATGAGTTCACCAAGACCTTTAAAGATTTTAAAAATTAAATTAAAATATTTATTAATGAAATAAAAGAGTTCAAGCACATACATAATAATACAATTACTTGCTACTATAATTACTCCTAAAATTCCTAATTAACCGGACCCTCCTCAGTTACACCCCTTTAAGGCCACAGTCCAAAACAGATTTTAGATTTAAAACATAGCAGACATATGCATAAATGGCTGGAGGCCTCATTAACAGTATTTCACACACTCCTGTTAGATCTCACATGGCCTTCTCTCACATAGCCTTTCATTCTCCTTTATATATGTTTCTCTCTTTTTAATATATAAACTTCATTGTTCCATATGTCTTTGAAACTGTATCTTCCTCATAATATAAAAACTTTCATGTTGCCAATATTGTCAGTAACTTTTGAGAAAAATAAACATACTCTTAGCCCTGCTTATCTGGCTAGTTGTAAACAAACTAAGATCGCTTTGAAATCCAAATATTCCCTTCATTTATCTAAAAATGCAAATTCCCTTCACACCTTACATGTTAAGCCAGCATCCATGTTTACTCATTAATATGTCAAGCACCTAATTTCTTTTGATGATTTCAGCTTGCAGTCTACTTGATTCTAAAAGTAATTAAATCATGCAGGCAGACCCAACTATACTTACCCCCATAAACCTACTTCACAATAAACCAGAAAAATTATTATACCTTTGTCACACTTTAAAAATCCCTTTGCCATTCTCATCAAGTTATTTGACTGTCTTCATGATGGTTGAAACAGGACAAGCTGCATGAGTTCCTCGGGATAGTGTCCTAGGCCTAACCTAGGCTGCATTATCAAAGATTTTCCCTCCACCATAATGCCAAAAATGGAGATGTTGGCGGATTGTTGCACAGTGTTCATTAGCATACACAATTCCTCAGATACTGAAGCAGACTGTGCCCATATGCAGCAAGTCCTGGATAACATTCAGTCTTTGGCTGATGAGTGGCAAGAAACATTGGCACCACACATGGGCCAGGCAATGACCATCTCCAACAAGAGAGAATCTAACCATCTCCCCTTGACATTCAACAGCATTACTATCATTGAATCCCCCACTAGTGTCATCCTGGGGTTACCATTGACCAGAAACTTTACTGAACCAGCCATATAAATACTGTGGCTATAAGAGCAGATCACAAGCTGGAAATCCTGTGATGGGTAACTCACCTCCAGACTCCTCAAAGCTTGTCCACCATCTCAAGGTGCGATAAGTCAGGAGTGTGACAGAATACTCTCCACTTGCCTGGATGAGTGCACTCCAACAACACTCAAGATGCTCGGCACCATCTAGCACAAAGAAACCCATTAGACTGTCACCCCATCCACCATCTTAAACATTCCCTTCCTCCACTACCTGTGTACAGTGGCGGCAGTGTGTACCATCTGCAAGATGCACTGCACCAACTCATCATGGATCTTTCGGCAGCACCTTCCAAACCTGTGATCTCAACCACCTAGAAGGCCAAGGACAGCGATGCATGGGAACCACCTGCAAGTTCCCATCCAAGTCACCCACCATCCTGACTTGGAACTATATCACTGTTCCTTCACTGTTGCTTGATCAAAATTCTGGAAATTCCTTCTTAACAGCACTGTGGGTGTATTCACACCAAATAGGCTGTAGGGGTTCAAGAAGGCAGCTCACCACTAGCTTCTCACAGGCAGTTAGGAATGGACAATAAATGCTGACTTTGCCAGCAACACTCACATCACATGAACAAATAAAAGAGAAAGGTCTTTCCATTTGAGGATGAATTTAGAGGCTAACCATAGTGCATGTGCGACCATGAGTTAAGAACAAAACTTTATCAAATTTAAAAATACCTGGAAAAACTCAGCAGGTCTGGCAGCATCTGCGGAGAGGAACACAGTTAACGTTTCGGAACACAGGTAACAGTTCTGTTGAAGAGTCATATGGACTTGAAACGTTAACTGTGTTCCTCTCCGCAGATGCTGCCAGACCTGCTGAGTTTTTCCAGGTATTTTTATTTTTGTTTTGGATTTCCAGCATCAGCAGTTTTTTGCTTTTAACAAATTTATATGTTTTTATTATTATTGTCTGTATTATTATTGAGGAATCCAGGTGAAGGACCAAGATTGATCATGCACAATTCATTGAGGTTAGAAAGATGAAGTAAGGAGAGGAGATAAACTGAGAAGCACTAAGAAGGTAACACTAATCTTGAGAACACAAGAAATAGGAGCAGCAATAGACTACTTGGCCCATCGACCATGCTCCACTAATCAATATGATCATGGCTGATCTTGGCTTCAGCTCCATTTTCCTACCCATTCACCATATTACTTAATTCCTTGAGAGACCAAAAATCTGTATCACATCCACAACCCTCTGGGGTAGAGGATTCCAAAGATTCACAACGCTTTGAGTGAAGCAATTTCTTCTCATCTCAGTCCTAAATGATTGGCCCCTTATTCTGAGACTGTACCTCCATGTTTTAGACTCCCCGACCAGATGAAACAATGCCCCAGTGCCTACCCTGTCAAGCCCCTTCAGAATTTTGTGGATTTCAATGAGGATTTTGCCCTCATTGGGCGGGTTCGGTGGGGATGGGCGGGAGTGGTCGGGAAGCCGACTGCTGCCTGCGACCAGGGCCTGACTGTGATTTCATGCTGGTGGACCAATTAAGGCTCACCCAACATGAAATGCATGCTGCAGCGCTTAGTGCTGCCTGTGTGTGTGTGTGTGTGTGTGTGTGTGTGTGTTGGGGGGGGCGGGGGGGGAGAGAGAGAGAGAGGACGAGTGTGAACTTCCACACATGCGCGTAGGTGAAGATTTTATGAAATAAAAATAGAGAATTTTAAATTGTTAAAAAACATGCCCTCTCATGTGACAGAGTCAGCAGGGACATGTTATTAATGAAATGTTTAAATTTTTATTTAATTTTTAACAGCTGTTAGAAATCTCATCACGCCCGTGGATGGGGTTTCCTAAAAAATCCAAAGGCTGCTTGGCCTTTTCGCCTGCCTTGCCAAACATAAAGTGGTCCCTCCCTAACAGTGCTGTTAGGGAGGGAGTTCCAGTATTTTGACAGTGAAGGAACAGCGATATATTTCCAAGTCAAGATGGTGAGTGACTTGGAGGGGAACTTCCAGGTGGTGTTCCCATGTATCTGCTGCTCTTGTCCTTCTAGATGTTAATGGTCATAGGTTGGAAGGTGCTGTCTTAGGAGGCTCGGTGAGTTCCTGCAGTGCATCTTGTAAATCGTATACATTGCTGCCACTGTGCATCGGTGGTGGAGGGAGTAAATGTTTGTGGATGTGGTGCCAACCAAGCACATTCTTTGTCCTGGACATTGTCAAGCTTCTTGAGTATTGTGGGAGCTGCACTCATCCAGGCAAGTGGGGAGTATTCCATCACACTCCTGACTTGTGCCTTGTAGATGGTGGCCAGGCTTTGGGGAGTCAGGAGATGAGTTACTTGCTGCAGGATTCCTAGCCTCTGACCTGCTCTTGCAGCCATAGTATTTATATGGCTAGTCCAGTTCAGTTTCTGGTAAATGGTAACCCGCAGGATGTCGATAATGGAGGATTCAGTGATGGTAATGCAATTGAACATCAAGGGGTGATGGTTAGATTCTTTCTTGTTGGAGATGGTCATTGCCTGACACTTGTGTAGTGCGAATATTACTTGCTACTTGACAGCCCAAGCCTGGGTATTGTCCAGGTCTTGCTACATTTGGACATGGACTGCTTCAGTACCTGAGGAGTTGTGAATGGTGCTGAACATTGTGCAATCGTCAACGAACATCCCCACTTCTGACCTTATGATGAAAGGAAGGTCATTGATGAAGCAGCTGAAGATGGTTGGGCCTAGGACACTACCCTGAGGAACTCCTGCAGTGATGTCCTGGAGCTGAGATGACTGACCTCCAATAACCACAACCATCTTCCTTTGTGCTAGGTATGACTCCAACCAGTGGAGAGCTTTCCCCCTGATAGCTAGAGAGAGAATGCTGCCTCTGTTAAAGCTGGAAGTGGGTGTGTTGGAGGCAGCTTTGGGTCAGGATTTGAGTTTTTAACACTTTAACCTCCTACCCAACCCAAACCTGCATGTTTTGAGAGGTTAAAATGTCCCCACAAGATCTAAGATTGAACAGAACAGAAATTTTGGAATTCTCTCTCCCTTAACTAAACTAGGTTTTGTAAGATTGGTGTCTAAAACCTGGGACAGTATTCTAGACTTAGCTCTGTATAGATTATTCTCCTTTCTCATCATCACTGATCCTTCACGCAGCCTTCTCCTGAGCTGATAAGGGTGCTAGAGCTCTTGCTGCTTGGTTACAATTCATCTAATGGGAAGTAGGACAAGTAGTTTTACTCTGTTATATGCTCAGGAAGATTCGCATAGGCTGTACATTCCATCTGCTGTCAGACAGCAGGCTTGACACCTGCTGTGGTCCATCCACATCAACAGAATACAGTCCAAGGATGATGTGGGGCCAGTCAGCCTATTCCAGAGGCAGAGTATTCTATTCCCCTGTAGCATGCACTGAAATAAAATCCAATATTGCTACGGTTTGAGTCATGTGGTATAATAGAATTGCAGTTCAAACCAGGTGACTCTATAGCCAAAGCATGCCATCTGTCATTGCTTGCCATGACACCCAACAGCGGCAAAACAAAACTCACCACAAATAGAATAATAGCAGTCCACAACACTGTACTGCTCTGTATTATAAAGAATGACAAATTTGATGTCGGTTTGAGGCATGTCATTGAATCAGGTGAAATTTAAGGACTGGTCAGACTTTGCTCTCAATGCTCATGATAGCATCTGAACTCCTCTATATGGCAATGTTTTCCCACACATCCCAAGCTTTGAGAGGAATATAATGCTCCCGTCCCCCCACCCACCATAGGAGAGGGGGCATGAGATCAGACATGAAGGTGCAGGGTGGAGATTCTACTGCCTTCCTGCCTCCCTCTGCTTTAGTTCAGGGTGGAAAGGCTCGAGGATGGTCTTCCCACCCAGAGGCCAATTAAGGCCTTTAAGTGGCCACTTAAGGACCATATAAAGACCTAACCCTGCTGCCACTGGTATTTGACCAGTGGCGGGAAAGGGACACACCACATAGGCCTTCCATCAGGAATACCCTGGCATCTAGGCCTAAGGCCTGGTAAGAGGGGATGTCCCTCCTTTTTGGGTACCTTGTGCCCGATATGGAGGTACCCACTGGCATGAATGGGACCTGGAGTAAGGCCCCCCTCTGCCCCTTTAAGTTGACCCCCCACCTCCTTGCCCGGCCCTGGCGAACCTGCCCATTCACCTTTTTCCTAGGGTCAAGTGATGATCCATAGCACAGGCCACACTACAGTACTGGCCATGGCCATTGCTTCCAGTGGCACTGCTGGTACTGGAGAACTGCCAGCCTCTAATTGGCTGACAGCTCTTGGAGGTGGGTAACCCTCCGGCAGGGTTTTCAGGTGGAAATTTCCCTCACAGGAGCTGGGAACACTGATGCTGACCAGGTGGGGCCTCTTGGAAATGGCCACAGCCAGGATTGCCATGATTTTTCCAGCCGGTGGATGGGCCCCTGGCTGTGACTAGTAAATTCCACCCCATATGTTAAAGTACAGACTGTGTCATTTCTCACTGGTACAACTGGTTATCACCCATCAACTCACAATGACCACGCAGTACATCATGTAATATTATCAGCCAAATCATCATTGTATTGTCCAGACATTTTCTGCAATCTTTAACATCATTAATTCTTTGATGTTGGTAATATCACACATCAACTACATGGAGGACATTAGCAATCTACATTGTCATAAGAACAAACCTAAAACAGAATGAACGCATCCATAAAATTAGCACCGCATGTTTCGCAAAGTAATGGAATTATTGAATGATTGCAAGCTAATAGTCTTATTGGTAAGATGGTGATTATAGAACTTTTGTCTTGCCATGAACCTATTGATTGAATTAATATATTTAAATTACTTCTAAATACCCATTATTCTCTATTTTGTATCGACCCCTTAATGACATGATTTAAACCTTATTGCTGTTAACTATCAAAAATATTAATTCAACCACTAGCTGCAAAGGCACTGAAGTCAAAATGGATGGAAAGCAGGTTTCCAGAATAAAAGGAACATAACACATTATACAGGAGGAAAAGTTTTTATACTTTTTGGTGATATAATGGAATTAAAACGTTCGAAAGTAGGAAAGGAAACTGTATGAATCAAGATTCTGTGAAAGTCTTTTTCTTTGCACTATTAAGGAAATTAATGCTGCTAATAGAACAAATTACTCCTATCCTATTGCTGCAACAATAGTGTCCAAGGATAAAATGCTATTGCAGTTTATGAAATCAAAGCATTCGGCCAGTGGAACCACTAAATGATATTTGAGGAGTAGGGATAAAAATTGCGGAAATAATGATTGGCAGAATTAGTCCTTTTATTTGGTTTGGCTTATAATGTGGAAGTAACGATAATGAGTGGCCTTGAGGAAGTTCATCTGGAACAGTACCAGAAGAACTCTGCATAAGAAGGATTTAACATAGGAAAACTTTTAAGAACATATTGCAGCATTTACTGGTCATCATGTGTTAATAAGCACTTTAAAGTAGTAGAGCTGACAACTTCAGCATGGACTCTCTCCTACATTATAATCACAAACCCCTCACATGAAATTCAATAGGAAAACATTTATGGCAAAAATTATATGAGGCCTCTCATTTAAATAACACCCCATTCATGTTCCGCAGTAAGGCAACAGCTGGAAAGTATGTCACGGGTATTAATTTCCTAATGTTCGGCAATTGAAAACCAAAGTATAAAAATAGAAGGAAATCCTGAACTGCCGTTTCTTGCATATGGTTCTTGACATTTTTATTTTTTCAAAACCAATTGAGACGCCAATGAAATCTGTACTCTTATAAATTGATGTGTCTGTTATTAAAGTACAAAATTGGGCCGGATACAGTATTCAGCTGCCCCAGCTTATAAATGCACTCTCCCTATATGGTAGGTAAAGCATTAGCACCAGGGTGGGCTCCAGGTGCAAAGTGCCTTCTGCCCAATGCAGGTAAATCAGTTCTAAAACAGGATTGGTTACAGTCCTGTACTTGAGGCATATTTATTTGGATATTCATTGAACAGTCAGAAGGATGGAGCTAATTAGAGCACTTGCTCAAGTCAATTTATCTCACCAATGAGAATATATGGACAGCTGATGGAGGGAAAGGAATTACAATTACAGTTGCACAAGAATAGTTGTTGGAGTTGATTGCTGGTCAATTCAGAAGTTCAAAAAGAAACCTCTGGCAATTGAAGCGATTTCTAGTAAAAGTGAACATTCTCTTTCAGGAGAGGGACAGTAGGTTCAAGTTTTAAATCATTCCAGGGACGCAGTGACATTTGCTGATCACAAAAATAATCAAGGTTTCTCTTTGTGTTGGATTTATGCCTTTGACTTATTTTCAAAAGTGAAAGAGCAGTGTGGTCAATCAGCTTAGCAGAATTGGTGGCATCAGAATCCCCTCTTCGAGCCCCACATCTATTCAGGATGCTTTCTGACAAATCCCTGCCAGCTGGTTTATATGGAATGGAGCAGTCCTTGTATGACGGTCACACTGCAGTCACAAGAGTGATGAAATAACACAGTTGTCCTTTGAAAGACAATGCAGCATGAATCCAGCTTCCAATTTTGCGATGGGGTTTTGAAAATCGAATCATTGGTTTCAAAATCATCCAGGCTATTGAAAAATCTGTCATGAGCATCAAACATGGGAATAAACCATAAAATTTTTATGCTTCTATCTCACTGATTAATTCCATCACAACCTATTTAACCTATACTTCAATGAACAAAATAAATCCTGCCATTACCAATAATCAGTTGTTCTTAAATCTAGATTCTGAATGCTCTAGATGCATCCCTGAGGGGATCTTCATTTCTTAGCAATAAGTTATTGGCTATTGAGCTATGCATTTTGCAGATTAACACTGTTGTAAAATGTTGTGTGCATTTCGATAGGTCTCACAAAGAGGTTCTGAGTCTTGCATAGTTTAACAGTAAGCATTTATTAACTATTCATAACTATATACATACATACAGTATAAGGTCTAAGCTAAGGAGCTGTCTCCATGCTTGTGTCTACACACGTCTCTGTCCACTACCAGACTGCCCTCTAGACTCGGGTCGTGTGTTCCTTTACATCACAGTGCGAGCGGTTCTGTACCCAGTCCCACATTAACCCTTTCTATGCCAGACCCTTATTCTACAGACACCCAACCTCAGTCAAAGTAGATCACTACAATGATTAGACATGTGATAGTGGGTGTGATGTAAGCTAGTGTTCCCTCATATTAACTGCAATTTATACATTATCTGCTTGCACAATAATTCAAGATAATTGATCTTTTTATTCAGTCTTATCCATGAGTTTGACCAAATTGTATTGTAATGAAGAACACATGAAATTAGGAAGAAGTGGGGCAGAGGAAGTGCTCTAAAACCTCTAATTTTACAGATGGAGGAATTGTGAAGGGAAATTGTTAACATTTGAGGTGAGAACAGCAAAAGAACCATACATCACTGGGATATCACATGAAATAGCAACTTCATGATGAAATGACAGTTTTCAACAGAACTTACATCATTAGGCCCATAACTTCTGAGTTTCCAGGAGTCACAATCGGGGGGTTGGCAGGGAGGTGCACTGGGGAACCTCCTCCCCTCCCACCCCGGAACTCCCCAGATAAGGATTGCCTGGCAATTGCCCGGGAAGTTCAAACTTCCGTTCAGCAATTGCCCTGCAATCGGAACCATCCGAAAGTACGATTTCAATCACAGACTTTGGATGGTTCTGACTGTCTTGCAGAAAATGTTAGAAGAATTAAAACCACCTTTAACATCTGGGTAACTATAGTACTGACGCCCAACAGGACTCCTACCATCCCCCAACAGGAATCCCTTGAACACCTGACCGCACCCCCCCCCCCCACTGACCACACTCCTGACCCACACACCCCCGATGACGCAACCCCCGACTGACCATCCGACCCCCCTGAACACCCAACCCCACCTTTATTGACCACCCAACCCCCCTGAACACCTGCCCAACCCCCATTGAACACCTGACCCCCCCACACTGACCACCCAACCCCCACCAAATACCTGAACAACCCTCTCCACTGATCACCTGAACCCCACACCCCACTGACCACTCAACCCCAGCCCCTGACCACCCAACCCCAATAAACCGACCCCCCCCTCCACTGATCACCCAAACCCCACGATCAACTCCTCCAACCGATAACCCTCCTGACCACCCTCTCCCTCCCACTGACCGACCGACCCCCCCCCAACCACTGACCACCCTGACCATCCAACCCACCCAGTGACCATCTGATCCCCCACAACCCCCCGACTGGCCTCCCCTCCAACCACCCAACAGCCCTCCCCAACTACCCAACAACCATCCCCCCAAACCCCCAATCCTACCCTTACCTTACAAACCTACCTTTTCCCTGGCTTGCAAGTAGCTGGACCTTTATACTTACCTGCTTTACAGTAGCTAGCGCTGTAAAATAAAAAGGTGGCATGGCCTCTTTACCTCTGACGGTGCAGTGCTCGACAGAAGGCCCTGGGAGCACGCTGCCATACACAAGCAAAGATTTCTCCCCCAGCCTGAGTCGGAAGGTAGGACGAGAAAGGATCGCCTGGATTTCGAGGTAGGAAACTAGGAGCGGAGTGGCAATCCCACTCTGACTGCGGAAGTTCAGGCCCTATTGTTTGGCAGCAATGAACAAAATACACTAATAATTGTTTACATGGTAGCCCTGCTCATTTAAATATGCATTGCTTCCTCGAGAAAGACAGGCTCACAGGTGGAGGTTGATATCGGACACACAAAGATATGCAACCAAAGTTAAAACAAATATTTTTCATTCAAGACACAGGCAGTTAAGAGGGCTGGATGTAAGCAGGTAGTAGAATAGCACTTATTGCAGTGGAATTACCTTATCTGTAAACACAGAGATCAAATTACTCATCATGATGTGGAGTACCAGATTTTAATAGGATAAGACTTTTTCAGGGGTGTCAAATAAAGATGAAAAAATGTCTTTGAGAGTCTGTGCAATTTTGAAAAGACAAAAGTCTATGCTTTTGATCCAGCAGCTGTTACCTAATTTTTGTGCAGCTGGTGGTGTTTGTACAGATTAAGTGGGTATTAAAGTAGGCGTCATTGCTGGAACAGTAGCACTGTGGTTATTTGGGTGAAGGCTGTGGAGTCTGTCATCCAACCGGTGTTTACCATCCACCCTGTGACACATTTCAAAGGGACACTATTAGGCTATTTACAACAAATATATCATTGGTCAAGTACTGAAAGTTACTATGATTGTTATTTTATAGCAATGCTTAACACACTTGTATCAAATTCCTCCCTCTGCACTGAGATTTAAATCCCAGGGCTTGCTACTCTGTCTGTGTTAAAATAATGGAGAGAGAAATTTGATATATGAGTATGTGTTAAATCCTTGAACAATATCATTAATTACAGAAATCTTCAGCTGTTGCATTGTTTGATAATCTGTGACCTGAATTTAAAAAATCTTACTGAAAAAAGTCATGAGACCCTACGCAGTTTCTATCACAATTAAACTAAAGTATATTCAAGAGGCAGGAGATCATGGCCTTGAATTTCCAGGGGCTTATGCTGATCGGCTCCTGTGATCCATGAGTAAATGCACAGCCACAAAACAAATAAAATCACCCACTGGGGATAGAGGTTGTTGTCAAATTTTGAGAACCCACAACTCACTTGTGCCTGTGTGGCAACAAACCGTCATAATTCGTGTTGGCAAGTCCTCGCACTCATGAAAGAATGTTTGGAATTCACTGACACTCGTGTGATATCATCCATTTAATCAAACAAGACAATTGTGGCACAATCTGTAGCATCTGAAGGCCTGGTGCCGAATACATCACAAAAAAACAACAGATTTTGCTGTTGGTGGTTTGAAATGTAATTTAATTGCTAGCTTAGAAAATGAGGAGTGATAAAACTGATAGAATTTTCAAAAAAGAATATATGTAGTGACTTACTTTTGCTAAACTAATTTAATTTAACATAATTATTTCTCCACAAAATGGCTGCTGGCCCTTAGAAAGGGTAAGATGCAAGGGGCTTATTTTCTGGCTATCGGTCTGCTTGCTGCACTATTTCCAGTGGGATCGACAGACCCTGTAGACTTTTTTTATTTATAGGAGCAAAAATAATTGTCTTCCTCTCTTAACATTTTGATATTGTAACCAAATTTATAGTGAGAACAACTCCAAGCTTTCCATTTTGTGCCAAGCACAGGTGTACTTTTTTCTTCAAGTCTTCATATATATGAAGGTTGGGTTCTTACAGGGCCACTCAGCCCCTGACCTCATTACAGCCTTGGTTCAAACATGGACAAAGGAGCTGAACTACCAAGGAGAGGTGAGAGTGACTGCCCTTGACATCAAGGCCACATTTGACTGAGTGTGATACATCAAGGAGCCCTAGCAAAACTGAAGTCAATGTGAATCAGGGGGAAAACTATCCACTGGTTGGAGTCATACCTAGCACATAGGAAGACGGTTGTGGTTGTTGGAGGTCCGTCATCTCAGCTCCAGGGCATCACTGCAGGAGTTCCTCAGGGTAGTGTCCTAGGCCCAACCATCTTCAGCTGCTTCATCAATGGCCTTCCTTCCATCATGAGGTCAGAAGTGGGGATGTTCGCTGATGATTGCACGATGCTCAGCAACATTCGCAACTCCTCAGATACTGAAGCAGTCCATGTCCAGTCCACGTCCAAATGTAGCATGACCTGGACAATATCCAGGCTTGGGCTGACAAGTGACAAGTAACATTCATGCCACACAAGTGCTAGGCAATGACCATTTCCAACAATAGATAATCTAACCATTGCCCCTTGACGTTCAATGGCATCACCATCACTGAATCCCCCACTATCAATATCCTGGGGGTTACCATTTGACCAATAACTGAACTGGACTAGCCATATAAATACTGTGGCTACAAGAACAGGTCACAGGCTAGGAATCGTGCGACGAGTAACTCACCTCCTGACTCCCCAAAGCCTGGCCACCATCTACAAGGCACAAGTCGGGAGTGTGACGGAATACTCCCCACTTGCCTGGATGAGTGCAGCTCCCACAACACTCAAGAAGCTTGATACCGTCCAGGGCAAAGCAGCCCACTTGATTGGCACCACATCCACAAACATTCACTCCCTCCACCACCAATGCACAGTAGCGGCAGTGCGTATCATTTACAAGACACAATGCAGTAATTCACCAAGGCTCCTAAGACAGCAACTTCCAAATCCACGATCACTACCATCTAGAAGGACAAGGGCAGCAGATAGGTGGGAACACTAGCTCCTGGAAGTTCCCCTCCAAGACATTCACCACCCTGACTTGGAAATATATCGCCGTACCTTCACTGTGGCTGGGTCAAAATCCTGGAACTACCTTCCTAACAGCACTGTGGGTGTACCCACAGCACATGGACTGCAGCGGTTCAAGAAGGTAGCTCACCACCACCTTCTCAAGGGCAAGTAGGGATGGGCAATAAATGCTGGCCCAGCCAGCGAAGCCCACATCCCGTGAATGAATTTTTAAAAAGTCAATTCCTATCCCATTCCAATACTGGATTCACTTATTTCAGAAAAAATACCCCCAACATCCAATTTTGCATTTAACTTTGCTCAAAAATGACTGAGGTTAGAGATCCTGCCTTACTTCAGCAGTCAATAAAGGGTTACACACTAGAAAACATTATGGGCTGAATCTTCGGCTCGGCGTGTGGTCCCCGCCCCCGCTCGCCGAGGTGTAAAATAATGCGTGGTGATGTCGGGCGTGCGTCCCGACGTCACAGCGCGTCATTCAGACTTTCAGTTCGGCAAGCGCGCACCCAAGTCGGCTGCGCGCCCGCTGAACTGTCAATTTAACTCTCAATTAAAATAATTAACGGAGCTGCCCATCCAACCTTAAGGCGAAGAGCCCAGGCGGCCTTTCCATTTTTCATGAAACCTCATTCACAGGCAGGATGAGGTTTCATGAATGATTTTTAATTTTGACAAGAATTTTTATTGAAATTAATGCACATGTCCCAACTCATGTGACAGTTTCACATGAGGGGACATGCCATAAAAATTTTCTTGCCACTTTATTAAACTTTTTGGACTAAAACTAGCACATGTGTGAAAGAGCACACTCCCGACTCAGGCACCTCCTACCCTGCCCGCACAGGGAGCACTCAGCGCTTCTGGGTGCACATCGCGCTGGGCGGACCTTAATTGGCCCGCCCATGTAAAATGGCGGTGCGGACCTGATCAGGGGCACTGATCGGGTCCACGCCTGCCTGCGCCCGCCCCCGCACAACCCCCCTGACGGGGAGAAAATTCTGCCCTAGATATAATAGTCTATTACCCAGTCTGACAAATAAATTGTATTATTAATTGATTTTCAGAAGTTCTTGGTGTCATGATTGGAAAAGATTTACACTTAGGTCACTTTTAGAATGTTTATCCCAGATATACAGATGATTCCACTGCTACACTAGAGTTAAATAATAATGTCACAAATATGTAAAAGAAGCCAGTCCAGCCTCAGGTCAGAGGTCACAAACACCTACTGACACCCAGACATATGTGAGGTAAAAGCTGTTCATACCCGAGAACAACAGCCTGCAGTTCACCATTTCTGGAGGGAAATTTTATTCTGCGGCTGCACAACTGCTCATGAAAACATAAACCATTCTGTAAAAGGTAATGCTGAAGGTAAACAAGTGCACAAGATGGTAAAGTGCATTAAAGAAAGGAGTGAATGGACAGGTTTCAAATTCCTACTTCAGCTCCAGAATCTCTAAAACTAAGTGCACAACCCGTCTTGCAACCATTGGCTGTTATGAGCTCTTTACCGGCACCACCCCGCCCCGAGCTGCTATGAGGTTTGTTCATACCTTTCCAATTAGACTGCCAAGAAATATTGACAAACTCAGCACTATTCCACTTTTCCATTTTACGTGGGTGGGCCTTAATCGTCCCGTCCAGCGTGACATGCACCCGGAAGCGCTGAGCGCTCCCTGGGCACTATTCCACACGGATCCTATTGTCAGAATTTTGCAGAAGCAGCAGAAGTCCCACCACCATGGCCGAAAGCAAGGGGGTGACCCCAATTTGGCAGGTAGCGGGACCCAGAGCTGCATTTTGCTGATGGCAGCCAATTATATTGCTGCCACTGGGGCTGTCATCCTTAATCGAATGACAGCCCCACCCATGCGCTGCACACCCAATTGGACTGCCAGCAGCTCAACAGCACCACCGCTAGTGGTGGTCATCGCTGGAGCTGCACCCAGAGGATGATAGCTTAAAAATGACTGTGCGCCCTTAAAGATGGGTAAGTGGGATCTGGGACTAAATCGCCAAGAAGGCAGACCCTGGCCTTGTTGAGGAGTGGGTTCGCTCAGGACAGGCGATGCCGTTACGTCCGGGGAGCCATTGCTGCCGGGAGGGATGGGTCACGGAATGCCCACCAGAACCCACTGGGAGGCTACCAGTGTTTAATTGGCTGTCTCCTATAAGTTAGATATGTGTTAACTAGATAAGTGTGAACTGAAAGTCTGAATGACGCGCTGTGACGTCAGGACACACACCCGACATCACCACGCATCATTTTGCGCCCAAGCGAATGGGGGCTGGGCCTGCACGCTGAGCCAAAGGTTCAGCCCATGATGTTTTCTAGTGTGTAACCCTTTATTGACTGCTGAAGTAAGGCAGGGTCTCTAACCTCAGTTAACTTACCAGTGTTTAACTGCAACAGTGCCACCCGCCCCGCCCCCACCCCCCCAATTGCAAGCAAAATGCCAATGGAGGCAGGAAGAGGACCTTCATTGGCCACTTAATTGGCTCAACTGGGCTCGAGGTGGGCGGCCACTCTGTCAACTTTCCTGTCCCTGGCGAAATAGCATGGCAGCGAATCGGCCTCACGATGCCTTCCTGTTCCATTTTGCCAGCCTTGCCTCCTCCCAGCCCATCACCAAAGGGCTAGCAAAATCTCACTCAATATCTTGGGAGAGGCAAATTCTCCTTTTACTACACTTCGATCTAAAAAGTCAGCTGGGCACCGAGCAGAACGGGGTAGCAGGCAGGGGGGAATTGCACATCTGTCACAAGACAAGCTTGATTCATTTAAATGGACAAATAGATCAGCTGGACTTCATTGTGTTGGCACTCCTCCTCATATATGTTGGGATATAAAAACTAGCAGAACTTCAGTGCAGAGGACTGGGGTCCTCTGTGGTTGAATTCCAAACTGAACCAGGATGTCAAATTTGAACCGAATCCAAATGTTTGAAATGTGAATGCACAGTGACTTAATTCAGCTCACCGTTCAGTTTAATTACCCCTAATAGTGCATTGGTTAATGAGCTCATACAAAATTCCTTTGCTCACTATTGTCACTAGCTCATTAACCTGTGCATCACCAGATCCATCCAAGAGGGTTCAGAGAAGAATGACTAAGATGAATCTAGGCTTTGGAGACTACGTTATCAAGAAAAGCTCATGTACGAAGTTGAAATTAGCAACTATTTAACTTCAACGTATAAAGACAACGTCCACGAGCCTCAAACAAGGTTAGAGATCAGAAAAATTATTGGTGAGGAATTCACTCAGGGTTTCCTTAGAAACCCTGTTTACATGTGTTTCTGCCACACTTTTCCAGCAAAGTTACGGTGGGGGTAGAGGAACAGATCTAAGGAAATTCCATGCCTTTACTCTCACAGGATAGTAGACATGTAAAGTCAAAGAGGGAATGTTAATCCTATACAAATAATTGAAGAGACTCACTAAGATAATACCAGGGACGAGAGAGTTTCGATCAGAGGAGAGATTAGGAAAACTAAGCCTCTTTTCGTTGGAGCAGATAACCTTAGAAGGAGATCGATTAGAGGTGTTCAACGTTATGAAGGATTTTGATAAAGTTAATTGATAAAAACAATTTTCATTAGCCAGTAGCATAAATGTAAGACTCTCAACAAAGGTTTGGAGAGGTTAGGTGATTTTCTTCTGGGAGGTGATAACTCGGACATGGAATGCTCTATCAGAAACAACGGTAGAAACAGAATCCAAATTAGCTTTTAAAAGGCAAGTGGAAAATGTATTTGAAAAACAAAAATATTGGGCTTGATAATGCCATGCCCTGCTGCCGAAAAAGTCACCGTGAAACTGGCCCCCATGCCGGCGGGCTGTCCCACTTGGAGGAGAGTTAAGTGGCTAAGGGTGAGACTTCCACCCCCGAGAGTAACCAGCCATTCTGATTGGCTGGCAGCTCCCTGGCCCCAATGGCACCACTGGGAGCGACTGCCACTCCTGGGACTGCATTGAGTCCCAGTGAAGAAAAGCCAGAAGCTGGATGACAGGTATATTGGCAGGGATAGGTGGGGTGGGAGGGGGGGGGCCGTCTTGGTAGGGCCAGGAGAAGAGGCCCTGGGGGGAGGCCTAGGGTGCACAAGCTGGGAAGGAGGCCCACACAGGAGGGCAGATCTTGGTGGGTTGGGGGCCTACGATCGGAAAAAGAAGGATTGTGAAGAAGGCAACCCCCCAACCCAGATCTATCCCACCTAAGACCCAAGCAAACTTACTTGCTGGGCTTCTGCCAGCAGAAAAATTGAGGCCAGGCATCATGAGGACCACTTAAGGGCCTCAGTTGATGCGAGGATGGGTGAGCTGACCAAGGCCTTACCCTCTGCCCATTAAATCACAGCCATGTCGAGGTGGGTGGATAGGTGGCGGCAAAGGCATTCATCGAGTTTATGGATCCCACACACCAACCCCCCGCCCCTCTGCCTGCCAGCAAACCCTCCTGCAGGTGACGGTAAAATTCCACCCCTATGGGGAAAGAGCAATCGGAATGGGACTCAGTCACTAGCTGTTTCAGAGAATTAGCATTGGCTTTGCGGGCTGAATGGCAATCTCCTCTACTGTAAAATTCCATGTGGAACAAACACCCAGGGAAATTAATTGATTCATGGCTGATTGATATTTTTAAAGACATGTAGATTCCTACCTGTTGATTCAATGTATTGAGGATACTACAATTTGATATTCTTTTTGAAGAAGGAGCTTAGTGTTCCTTTATGTGAGGAATCAACAGATGATATATATAGACTCCAGATGGAGCAGACTTGATGCGCTGTATTTTTATTTTCTTCTCATTCTGGCCATTCTCATTATATAATCAAAGAAGGTTATAGCACAGGAACAGCCCAATTGGCCCCTCAGGTATGCCTGTGTTTTACTAAAACTGGCCGAATCCTACTCTTCTGTTCATAATCATGAGCTTACTATTCTCCTCATCAAGTACTTTAAGTCCCTTTTAAAATAAATATGGATTCTGATTCAATAATGATTTGAATTCCAAATTATGATTATTCTCGGTGTAGAGAAATGTCCTAACCTCCACTTGAATTATTTTTCTGATTACCATAAACTTGCGTCCTTTCATTGCTCTCTCACTGACCAATGTTAACAACTTTCTCAGCTCCAGTTGAAAAAAAATCTTCCCTGCTCAAGTCTCACTCTTCGTAACATCCTGGTGAATGTACACAGTACCTTTACCACTGCTTTATGGGGCACCCAAAATTGTACACAGTAACCCAATGGCAGTATGACTAAGGGCGGAATCGTCCGGTCCAGTTGGAAATGGGCGTCATGGTGGGTGTGAGTAGATAATATGGTGAGAAGGCCAAAAATCATTTTTACACCGTCGTGAAACCAGTTTGCGATCGTCCATTCCACCCATCAATGACGGGCTGCGTTTCCCACCACTGCACGTCGGGAACCTAATTTCAATAGTTTAGCATCTCATTATAACCCCTGCTCGCCGGAATCAACCCCCCACACTGGACCATCTAGGCACACCAACGTGTTTCACAACTGGACATAAATGACATGCACCTGGCATGCTGCACTTTGCTTGGGACTTCAAGGTTTGTTTGCCGACCTTGCTTCAGTCAGCACTCGTGGTCATCAGCGCCAGGCTTCACAGGCAGCACCACATCACTTCTACGGGGGCTCAAGAGCAGTGTCTATCTACTAGACCATCCATAAGGCAGGGCTGGCTTTTCAATGGCAACAGGGCTAGGGCTTGCTTGGGGAAGGGGGAGAACTGGCCTCAGGCAAGGGAAGAGGCTGCAGGGTGAGGGCTGTACTGGGGAAGGGGGGTATCCCAGGGTGTGTGTGGGGGCACAAGTTGATCTGTGCAAGTGGCCTCAAGATGGTGAGGGCTGAGGAGGCAGTCTCCAGAGAAGATGAGGTCAGATGGAGATGGTCAGAGTGTGTGTGAGAGATTGAGTGGTGATATCCCTTGGGCTGGCAGTGAGTGAGATGCCAGTGAATGTGTGATGGGCTTGTGAGTGTGTGAGTTTAGAATGATGAGATGGATGACTGACCCTGGCAGAACAGATGAGATCTTTCATCTGTTTTCTGAATTGGATTGCCAACCTCTTGTGTGCAGCGTTGGTACTGATGACCTCTGCCAGCGCCTCCCAAGCCGGAGTGATGAGACTGATGGGCCTCCTGCAGTCAGAGCAGAGTTAGAGGACATCATGGCAGGCCTCCATGGTGTCCAGAGGTGCACCAGGGATGCATCACTGAATCAGAGGGGCTGCACTTTTCTTGTCTTTTTGGGGCCATGTCTTCACTGGAGCAGTCCTGGGCTGCAAGCATTGAGAACTATGCATGCGGCTGCAGCTTAAATATGGCGTCCTGCGTGAGGAAGCGGCGAGGTAACGACATGGCGGATATATCGGGGGCCGCCTGCCAGATGGCGTGTTTCCTGTGGCGGCATAATTAATGACGCGGGAAGGGACGATATGGCATGAAAACCACCATTGCGGCCAGTGGGTAAAACATTGTTTTTCACGCCTGCTACCACACTTACTGCAAATCTGGGCGATTCTGCCCGAAGATTTTGTCCAAATTCAATGTTATCTCCCTGCTTTTGCAACCTATGTCAGGACTCTGCCATTTTTATTGTCTTAGTTGCATGTGTTGCATGCTAATGATTTATGCAATCCAAAATGTATCATGTGACATTTTCTGCATTGAAATGCATCTGCCAACTTCCTTCCTACAACATATTACAAAGTGTGTACAGCACAGAAACAGACCATGCAGCACAACAGGACCATGTTGATGCTGGGATTGCCTACCCAGAACTCCTGGAAGTTTTCAGCATGACAAAAGGAATGGATAGCCTGCAGGATCAGGCTCTGCTCCAACTTCCACCCTTTCCCTGCACCTCCACCACCCATGAATTTGGGGCTCTTCAGCTTCTTGACACCAATGGATTCAAACACAGTTATCACCACCAACTCCTCTTCAGGCCAAACCCATTTCCTTACATTCTTACAGCAAAAAGTCACCAGGACTAATTTCGATTTGGGGCTATGGCATAAAATGGGCAATAACGAAGCAGGCACATGTTGTATATCTCCCCATTTCCATCTCTCTTGATTTCTATCTAGCGTATATGAGAGTAGTATAGCAGGCAGTGGATTCAATATCACCAAGCTTACACCATCACCCAAAGCCAAAATTACCCCGATCCTCTGAATGACTTCAGTCAACGTCTTACAACACTCACCTTCTTGCTTGAAGTTAAACTTCTTTGGATTTTCTATTCAATTCAACGCTCATCTGATCTAACAACATCTCAGATTTAAAATTATTATTCTCACTTACAAATCCCTCCGTGGCCTCATCCCCCTAATCCTGCAACCTTCTCCAGCCCAGAAATAGAGCTCTAATTCTGGTCTCTTTTGCATTCCCCACTTCCATCATCCCACCATGTTAGAATCCCATCCCTAAACCACTCTGCATTTCGAACTCCTTCTTCTCCCTTAAAATGCTCTTCAAAACCTATGGGTGGGATTTTCTGGCCATGCCAGTGGCGGGCGGGACTGCACGGGAAAATTTGGAGACCGGCAGCTCTCCAAATCTTCCCATACCACCCGCGATGATGTCCTCCGCTGGTGGACGTCTATATTGACTTAATGTGGCTCAGTGTCAAATTCTGTTTGATAATGTTCCTGTGAAACGCCTTGGGCAGAATTTTCCAGCTGGCGTGTGGGGGCAGGCCCGACACTCCGATGTGTAAAATGACGCACGATGACGTCAGGCATGCATTCCAGCGTCATCGTGATATTTTGTTCGGCAGGCACGTGCCAGAGTCTGCTGCGCACCCACCGAAATGTAAGCAGCCTATTAAGGCCATTAAGAAATTAATTGAAGCATTTGTGAACGCTGCCCATCTAACCTTAAGGTTGGCAGGCAGGCGAAAAGCCCAAGCAGTCTTCGTGTTTTTGAGGAAACCTCATCCACGAGCGGGTTGAGGTTTCCTGAAGCTTTTATTAAATAAGTAAACACATTTTCATAAATACAAAAACATGTCCCAACTCATGTGACTGTTTAAATAAATTTTGTAATCATTTATTCAATTCTTTTAACATCCATTCAATCTCCCTGAGGCAGCTCTGTGCCTCAGGGAGATTGCTGCACTGTTTCGTGCATATGCGCGAAAGAGCGCTGGCTCCGACTCTCCCTCCTTCCCCCGCTCACACAGGTAACGCTACCGGTCGTGTATTACGCTGGGTGGGCCTTAATTGGCCTGCCCGCGTAAAATGGTAGCACAGAGCCGATTGCAGGCAGTGATCGGCTCCGCGCCCGCTCCTGCCCAGCCCGCCTGCCATTTAAAAATACTGCCCCTTGGGATGTTTTACTATTTATAAATGCAGTTTGTTGTTGACCTCATGTTGCCTGATTTGTTGACAATGGCCAGGATTTTTACCTTGTCAGTCGCGTGCCCACCCACTCAGCCCAAATTTCTGCCCTTAAAAATGTCTCTTCCCTTTAAGCTGCTTACGGCCACAACACCTGATTTGCCACTCCCAAATTGGTGAACTGTTGAGGGTGTGCTATTCCACTGGCAGCATGTATGACCGTATGTTAACACGGCCCCCGGCAGGTCGTCCAGGTGGTCACCGATCTTACACCATCCACCGCCTGCCTGTGTACTGCTCATAACGCGAGAATCGCCCTGGTTGTTGGCAGTCGATTAGGAAATAATCCTGCTTACACCATGATTTGAGTAATGCTGTTTTTAAAAGGTATTTTTAATGTTTCATACTTTGGAAACAGGATTTTCCAGGAGACTGTACAACTTATCATTGCTTAACATATTAAAAAATTTGAATGGTGATTTATAGATATCATACAAAATATTGAAAGTATTTGAATATCCTGAAGTCATTTTGGAATTTTAATATTTAATACACTTTCATAAATATAATGCCTCAAGTTCTTTCAAAATGAAAAAAGATTTAATCATATCTTATATATGTTTAATTATATCATAAGATGTTTTCTTTGCATAATCAAGCAATTTACTTTTTCTTTTTGACTACACTATTTCATCTTCACTTTCTTGGTTTGTTTCCTTTTTCTACTGCTCTTATTTTCAGTGCGTCGCTTCCTTTGCATTTAATATCTCCATTCTACCTCATTTGATGGAGTCATACTATTGTAACTAGTTTTTCTGTCATGCAAGCATTCGGTTGGAAACACAATTTTTTTCTGGTTACTCAGAAACAACCAGGGTGGTTAACAGTAGCACTTTATGTTTTATGTCTAATTTAATTTTTTTTTAAATTGAGTTTTCTGAAGTAGGCCCCATGGGAGGAAAAGCTTGCCCCAGACCAAGAGGCCAGCAAATGCTCAGACATAAGCGAGACAGCCGAACAGGCCCCTGAGCCCACTTCACACGACTTACGCCAAGACCTGAGGTGCACGGGGGAGGAGGGTTACATTTATTTTGGCCCTAAACTCTGCCTTGGAAGCATAACATCTGCTTCTCTGCGTGAGGAGACTGATTAGCTGCTGGCAGCAGACAGCTGTCAGCAGCATTCAGAATGAAACCATTTAAGGAAAGATAGAAAAGCCAAGGTACCAACTCCTTACTTGGGGCACCATTCAATAGTGAGTTAGATGGAAATAGGAATGCCAATTCTTTGCAAGTAGCAAAAAGCTATAATAATCATAGTAGTATCTTAAATACTATCAGAATTTTATTTTTCTTACTGAATTATTTCACTAATTACAAAAGCCTTATATCGCCTTTGTTGTCATCACATTAAAGCATTTGCCGCACAATCTGTGCACTGCTATTGTTTGTTCAGCAGGATCCAGATTAATACTCAGCACAATAGTTTATGTTTTGGACCCATTGTAATTGAAATGGTATTTTAATACAAAAATGCAGTCAGTAGTCTAGCTTGTGACACAACTTCGTGCAGTAAATCTTGTCCAAATACCGAACAATTCATGTTTTGGATTATTGAAGTCTTTATGAGAGAACTGTGCCAGTTCTTATGTGTAGTAACTTTGTAAACATAATCAGGAAGGCTTTCTGTTATTGATATTTCTATTCTTAAACAGATATAATATCCTTCATGCATATCAATAACATTGGCTGCAATATTTACTCGGAGCCTGAAGGAGAACATGAGGGAATATGATTATTGGATGGAAAACACAGAAGTAAGGGTTCTCTACACATCCTGCTGAATTTAAATTGAGATGGTGGACAATGGGCTGGGGTCTTCTTTAAATTTTCATTTGCCTACCATCCCATTTTCCAGCATAAATGGGATGTTAGGCAGATAGAAATTGTTCCTATTGTGCTAATATGCAGATCCACATTGGAGTGCCATTGGTTATCAATCAGTGTGGAGCTCTGGCTGAATATTTCCCCTTGCTTGTCCACAAATACTGAGATAGTCAAACTCATTGCACAGTTGTTTGATGCTGTGTCTTACTATTACAACATATTTATCCACTACGCCTTGAATAGTAATTGTGGAAAAAGCTTTCACTAAAAGTTAGGTCACCATCCATTGTAGTATACTGTCACATGTTTTCAGAATCAATTGATCAGTGCATACAAAATTAGACCTGCCTATCAGATCAATTTTCCCCTTTTGAGTGCTGAGTGTTGAGGAATTGCTCCTTAAGACATAATCAAGCGTCTGTTTAGTACCAACAGTTGAAAGACCATTTAAAATATTTTTCGCACAATCCTTTGATAATAAGATGAACACCATCTGCTCCCTTCACTGGATCGTGCACTTTTTTTTATATTTGTTGCATGCATATGTGTTCATTAAAAGGAGGGATTATAGTCTTAAAACATTTGGCACTTTTGGAATGGGAATGTAACTTACACTAACAGCTCAGCCAGACAATTTAAGAAACATATTCTTATTATTATGCCATGATGTTTATGGCATTAGTAAGCAAAAGACGCGGCTCTGGATTGTAGGCCGGGATTTTCCGGCCCGCTGCAGGGTATGCGGTGGGCCAGCCATAAGCCCATTGACTTTCAGCGGGGGCAGAAAATCCCGCCCGAAATCTCTGTCAAGAAAATATATACCTTTTTAAAATGAATGGTCTTTGCAATGGTCTAACTGGCAAGTTTTGGATTATTTCAATCTATTTTTAGAAATATGTTTCAAATGAAGGAGGCATCTTCTGTGGTGCTGTAAATTTTAAACCTTTCTATATTTCTATAATACAGTTGATATTTTAAAGTTTGATTTTTCAGCACAGGATATACATTTCAGTTATGAATCTCTCAAAGGCAGTTTCTTCTGCACTGAGAATGTCTTTACAAGATGTACATGGCAGCCACAGATGCTAAGATGATGCCTGAGGGTGATATTCTAGGAACACTTCCCTTTGTTACAGATTCAGGTGCTGACTTGTATGTCAATGGTTTGAAGCCAGTATCTGGCACTGATAATTGTTGCTCCCGAATGACTGGGAACGGTGTTAGAATTTACAAACTGCACTACAGCAAGTTGTCCATTTCTGACACACTCCATCCTGAAGACCCCATGGAGCTTGATGGCTAAATTGGTGCTAGTTAGTGCTAAATTCCATTGCCACTTTTGCTGTGAACTCATGTCCATTAGGAACTGCCTGCACTTATTTCACCTTAACAATCATCAGAGAGAATGAGGAGTTTAGAAAGCAATGGACAAAAAAAGGAAACATTTTTATGGACTGTGACATTTTTTTTTCAATTGGTGATTTTAAAGTGTAGCTCGAAATGTGCTTGCTGGAGAAAGGACTGGAAGGATATTTGATAGGGTGCGATGAAACAAATTGAGTGGGAGGGGGCTTGTGTTGAGCTTACACAATGGCATAGACCATTTGGGTTGAATTGATCTGTTTCTGTGCTGTAATTTCAATGTAGTTCCATGAATTTCAAAAGCTGAACATTAAGAGAACAGTGGACTCAAACTTTTTTCTTTGCTTTCAATTTTGCTTTAAAATGTAGTTAGCATTAAAACTTGAATGAAACTGGTAATGGATTTTTATTTAAAAGCAAAAAACTGCGGATGCTAGAAATCCAAAACAAAAACAAAAATACCTGGAAAAACTCAGCAGGTCTGGCAGCATATGCGAAGAGGAACACAGTTAACGTTTCGAGTCCGTATGACCCTTCATTTTTATTTCTTTCCCTCCCCTTTTGGAATGATTGCCCGTTCATAGGTAGCAGATTTTAGTATCTAGATTCAAAGAAGTAGCTGAACTAGCCTCTACCCGAAGGCATGCTCAGATATTGATAACCCAAACACAAGGGATGAGCAGAGATATCCAAAAACAGACTGCTTCTTCCGCTCTCCAATTTGTACCATGGTGTAGATAATTATTTGGAAGCCTGCAATTGGCCACTTTGTACCCAGTTGCTATGTGCCCTCACTCCTCATCTAAGTGACCATATATAGCATTGTTAGGTTGTGCTACAATGACTTTATGTGTCAGGCCCTTTGAAGATGTCAGTCTGTCAAGGTTTTCAGTTGAAAATTGCAACTTGATATGTGCCCGGCTAAAGTATTGTAATCCATCAGCAATGAAAGAGTTGTTAGATTGTGTAAGGGTTTGCCATAGGCCAACAATGAATGGGTAACAGGCTGACAGGCAACACCTAATGATATGCAGTCTTGGGTAGTCTACTTGACAAATCCTAGTTTTGAATAGTCTTAAAGTGTGTTACCTTCTTCCCCATCTGTTCGCAGGTTATACAGGTAATGCACACTATGTGGACCTTGACCACATCCGTTTATCAATTATACTGCCAGGCTGGCCTCTGGGAGGTGCCCTGAATTGCCCATAAGACAAATCTCCTCATGCAACAGCGGGATCATTCTGCTAACCATCAAATAGAAGGATGGAGGCTGTTCTTTCAGAGATGTTTCTTGCCTTCAGATTATTTTGTTGCTGCCTTTTTGTTCTTTTGCCCAAATGGTCTTTTTAAAAAAATCAATCAGAAATATTTACAATTTTTTGGAATTATTTGAGCATACACGTGGGGAATTACCTTCAGCTAGCTTTAATTTTAGCAGCGTTGTTTAAGGGTTGCTACTTGTACTCCACTTCCCCTTTGGTGAGCTCCAGGTTGCAGGCCCAAAGTGGGCCAGGAGTATACCCTGAATAATGAACTTGGGCCAATTCCAGAACAGCCAGTTTATCAGGACACCAGCGAGACTTTGGCTTCCCCTACATCCAAGCAGTTCACTTTATATTGTTGGTACAGTAAAAGATATATATTGGGTAACAGAGTGGATTAACATATCTGAGAACGAGATTCAAATTCAGTCCAGCCTAAAGGGATTAAAACCTTTGCTATCTGGAAGCTGAAAGGACTATACGAAATGAGTTTCAATCACACCCTGTTTGGGTATGGGGGTCACAGAATAAAACTCAAGAAGCTATAGCGAAGCTAACCCTAAAATTGTCATTAAACCATCTAACAAGAGTGATGCTGTTGTTTGGCAAACTGACCTCTACCTTGTGGGGTCTGAAACCCCCCCACCCCCGCCCAAATTCCTTCCACGGTCTCCATCTCATCCGCTCACAGCCCACTTCTATCTCTTTCCCATGATCCACAAACAGGACTGTCCTGGTAGACCCATCATTTCAAGCTGTTGCTGCCCCCCAGAAGTCATTTTCTCCCCTTGTCCAGTCTCTTCTCATATACATCCGCAATTCTTTTAACACCCTCTTTCAACAGTAGCCCAGAATAACAATGGTGGCAAAGCGGTATTGTCACTGGACAATATTCATGATACCTCACTGGAGCACAGATTGCTGGATCGCTGCGAGAGCCTGCAAGCCCCTTTGAGCACTGGTATCTGTAGCCTGAGCCTGCACCAAGAATGGACACCATGGACTCGTAGGGTGACTTCTGTCTGTGCTGCAATGAAAGCTGGGAACTCGGCCAGCAGACGTTGCATCACATCTTGTTCATCAACATTTTCCTGTACCTCACCCTATCGAGGTCCTTACCTAGGTCCTCTGCAACAGAACTAGCCTGTGATCTCGCCCTCCAGGGAGCTGGCGCACATATTGTCTTTTCCCCATGGCCTGGCTGTAGTCTATTTGTGCACAGTGATTCACCACGTGCAGATCCTGACTCTAAGGCACGTGCTGTGCCAGTATTTGAGTTAATGGCTGCAAGTGTTAGATCAGTTGACATTGTTTCTTCCTCAGAGGTCTGTCTCGCCTTTCCTCATGAGGCTGCACTGGCTGGCTTGGCGAGATTAGTTAGGTACCTGGAAGCATACGAACATTTTAACAAGGAGCAGGAGTAAGCCATTCGGCTCTTCGAGCCTGCTCCACCATTTAATAATATCATGGTTGATCTGACTGTAACCTCAAATCTGCATCCCGCCTTCCCCCAATAACCTCTCACCCCCTTGCTTAGCAAGAATCTATCCACCTCTGCCTTAAAAATATTCAAAGATGCTGCTTCCACCGCCTTTTCAGGAAGAGAGTTCCAAAAACTCTTAACCCTCAGAGAAAAAATTTCACCTCATCTCCATTTTAAATAGACAACCCCTTATTTTTAAACAGTGACCACTAGTTGTCGATTCTTCCACAAGAGGAAACATCCTCTCCACATCCACCATGTTAAGACCCCTCAGGAGCTTGTATGTTTCAATCAAGTCGCCTTTCATTCTTCTAAACTCCAGTGGATATAAGCCTAATCTGTCCAACCTTTCCTTATAAGACAACCTGCCCATTCCAGTTATTAATCTGGTAAACCTTTACTGAACTGCTTCCAATGCATTTACATCCTTCCTTAATATGTTACCCCTAAACCTTGAGCTTTTATTTTCCACAATAAGCTTTGATGTGGCACTTTAACAAATGCCTTCTGGAAATCTAAGTACAGTACATCCACCGGTTCTCCTTTATCCACAGCACATGTTACTTCCTCAAAGAGCTCCAATAAGTTGGTTAAACAAGATTTCCCATTCACAAAACCATGTTGACTCTGGCTGATGACCTTGAACTTATCCAAATGCCCTCTATAGCTTCTTTAATAATAGCTTCTAACATTTTCCCTATGATAGATGTTAAGCTAACTGGCCTGTAGTTTCCAGTTTTAGGTCTCCCTGCTGTTTTGAATAATGGAGTTACATTTGCTTTCTTCCAATCTTATGGGACCTTCCCAGAATCTAGGGAGTTTTGGAAAATTAAAACCAATGCATCAACTATCTCACTGGCCACTTCTTTTAAGACCCTAGGATGAAGTCCATCAGGACCCAGGCACTTGTTAGCCTGCAGCTCCAACAATCTACTCAGTACTATTTCTCTGGTGATTTTCCTGAGTTTCTCCCTCCCTTCTATTTCTTGATTTATAGCTGTTTCTGGGTTGTTACTTGTATCCTCTATATTGAAGACTGATGCAAGATATCTGTTCAATTCATCTGTGATTCCTTGTTTTCCATTATTAATTCTCCAAACTTACTTTCTATAGGACCAACACTCACTTTGTTAACTCATTTCTTTTTAAAATATTTATAGAAACTCTTATTATCTGTTTTTATATTTCTGGCTAGCTTTCTCTCCAACTCTAATTTTTTCCTTCCTTATTAATCTTTTAGTCAGTCTTTGCTATTCCTTATATTCTGTGCAATCTCCTGGCCTTCCACCTATCTTTGCACAATTATATACTTTTTCTTTAAGTTTGATACAATCTTTAACCTTTCTAGTTAACCACGGATGGTATGTCCGTCCCTTGGACTTTTTCTAACTCAGTGAAATGTATCTATTCTGTGTATTCTGAAATATCCCCTTAAATGTTTTCCACTGTATCTCTATTGACCTATCGCTTAACCTAGTTTGCCAATTCACTTTAGCCAGCTCTGCTTTCATACCCTCATAATTGCCTTCATTTAAGTTTAAAAACATAGTCTCGGACCCACTCCTTTCTCCCTCAAACTGAATGTAAAATTCAATCATATTATGGTCACTGCTGCCTAGGGGCGCCTTCACTATGCAATCATTAATTAATCCCATCTTGTTGCACAACACCAGGACTAGTATAGCCTGCTCTCTGGTTGACTCCAGAACATGCTGTTCTAAGAAACTATCCCGGAAACATTCTATGAACTCCGCATTTAGGCCACCTTTGCCCATCTGACTTTTCCAGTCTATATGTAGATTAAAATCCCCCATGATTATCGCTGTGCCTTTCTGACAAGCTCCCATTATTTCTTCCTTTATGCTCCATCCTACCATGTGATTACTATTAGGGGGCCTGTACACGACTTCCCCAAGCGACTTCTTGCCTTTACCATTTCTCATCTCTCCCCAAACCATTTCCACATCCTGGTTTCCTGAACTTAGGTCATTCCTCTCTATTGTGCAATTACCATCATTAACTAACTGAGCCACTCCTCCACCTGTTGCTCGCTTCCTGTCCTTCCTAAGCGTCCTGTACCCTTTAATATTCAGGTCCCATGTCGTCCTGTAGCCATGTCTCTGTAATGGCTATCAAATCATACTTATTTATTTCTATGTGTGCTGTCAGTTCCTCTGTTTTGTTTCGAATGCTTCATGCATTCAGATACAGAGCCTTTAGTTTTATCCTTTTATTCTTTTTATAACCTCCAGTTTCACCTGTTGATTTACTGTTAGGTTTGTACTCTCTATCCTTTCCTGTCAGTCTGTTTTTCATTTCCCGTAATAATACCTTTCTCTTTTGCCTTGTCTCTACTCTTTGATTTACCACATCTTCCCAAATTTGATCCCTTGCCCACACGACTTAGTTTAAAACCCTCTCTACTTGCCTAGTTATGCGGCTTGCAAGAACCCCGGTCCCAACACAGTTCAGGTGTAGACCGTCCCAACGGTACAGATCCCACTTTCCCCAGTATTGGTGCCAGTGCCCCACGAACCACAACCCACTTCTCCCACCCAGGCTTTGAGCCACACATTCATCTCCCTAATCTCATTTATCCTATTCCAATTTTCATGTGGCTCAGGTAATAATCCATGAGCCTTCCCACCAGACTTAACCATGGTAGAGGCGTGAATGCAGCAGGGTCCCAACCCACTTTCCTCATGCCTTATTAAATGCCCCCCACCCCCTGCCAACCCACCACCAAACTTGCCACAGGAAGGGCAATAATTCTGACCACAACTGCTCTCCTCCCATCTTGTGTACTCATGCCTCAGCACTGCATTGGAAAACATGGGAGCCCGCTATCTTGCCTGCTGCTCCATTTGGTGTGCTTTTCCTTGTAGCCAGTTCCTCCACAGACAAGCAGCAGCACCTGTGGTGAAAAGCTAGAAACAGTGGAGGTCCAAAGAGGCTTGGGGTTACAGGTACATAGATCATGAAAATGTCATGAACAAATACAGAAAATAAGAGAATAATGGAATGCTGTTCTTTATATCTAGAGAAATAGTAGGTAGAAGTCATGCTTCAGATGTACAAAACCTTGGTGAAACCATACCTGGAGTACTGAGACACACCAGAGCAAACATATATTGGACTTGCAGGGGATGCTGCACAGATTTATCACACTGATATCCTGAATCCAAGAGTGAACCTATGTGAGGAGATTGAGCAAACCAGGGTTGTCCTCCCTGGAATTTAGAAGGTTAAGAGATGATTTAATTGGTTTTCAAGATATTAAGGGCAACAGCTAAAGTAGTTGGGAGAAACTAGTTCTGCTAGTTCAGGAATAAATCAGGAAATAATGGGGGCATGTAAAAAAGGCAGTATATTAATCATGGGTGACTCTAATCTCCGTGTAGATTGGGAAAATCAAATTGGCAGAGGTGGCCATGAGCAAGAATTCATAGAATGTATTCTGAACAGTTTCCTAGAACAATATGTTGTGGATCCAACCAGGGATCAGGCTATTTTGGATCTGGTAATGTGTAATGAGGCAGGTTTAATAAATGATCTCAGAGTAAAAGATCCCCTAGGAAACAGTGACCATAACATGGTGGAATTTAGCATTCAGTTTGAGAGTGAGAAACTTAGTTTGGAAACATCTGTGCTAAACTTAAATAGGGGCAACCACAAAGGAATGAAGGCAGAGTTAGCTGGAGTGGACTGGGAAAGGAGTTTAGCAGAAAAGATGGTTGGTGAACAATGGCAGACATTTAAGAAAATAGTTCATGACTCACAACAAAGATATACCCCAGTGAGGAACAGGATTGTAGGAAGGGGATTAACCAACCATGGTTAACCAAGGAAGTTAAGGATAGTATCAAATTGAAAGGAAAAACATACAATATGGCAAAGGTTAGTGGTAAGCCAGAGGATTGGAAAAATTTTAAAAACCAACAGAAGATGACCAAAAATATGATAAAGAGGGAGAAAATAAACTTTGAGGGTAAACTAGCAAGTAATATAACAATAAACAGTAAGAGCTTCTTTAAATAAATAAAAAGGAAGAGAGAGGCCAAAGTCAATATAGGCCCCTTAGGGAATGAGGCTGGGAAAATAATAACGAGGAACCAGGAAATGGCAGAGAAGTTGAATAAATACTTTGCATCAGTCTTAACAGTAGAAGACAGCAATAGCATACCAAAAAATACTAAATAACCATGGGGGAAAAGGGGGCGGAGGAAATAAATACAATAACTATCACTAGAAAAAAAGTACTAGGGAAACTAATGGGGCTAAAGGCTGATAAGTCACCTGGACCTTATGGGTTGCGTCCTAGGATATTAAAGGAAATAGCTGCATAGATAGTGGATGCATTGGTAGTAATCTTCCAAGAGTCCTTAGATTTTGGAAAAGTCCCAGAGGATTAGAAAATTGCCAATCTAACACCCTTATTCAAAAAGTGAGGGAGACAAAAAAACTATAGGCCAGTTAGCTTAACATCTGTAATTGGGAAAATGTTGGAGTCTATTATAAAGGATGCAATAGCAGAGCATTTAGAAATGCATAATCTAATCAAGCAGAGTAAGCATGGCTTCATGAAAGTGAAATCATGCCTGACAAATTTATTAGAATTCTTTGAGGAGTTAACAAGCAGGGGAAGGGGAAGTTAAAGGGGAACCAGTAGATGTGATATATTTGAATTTCCAAAAGGCATTCAATAAGGTACCACACATAAGGCTACTTAATAATATAAGAGCCCATGGTGTTGGGGGTAGTATATTGGCATGGATAGAGGATTAGCTAACTAATAGAAGACAGGGAGTTGGGATACGGGGAGAGGGGGGCATTTTCAGGATGGCAACCTGTAACTAGTGGAGTGCCACAGGGATCAGTGATGGGGGCACAATTATTTATAACATATATTAATGACTTGGATGAGGGAAATGAATGTACTATCACCAAGTTTGCGGATGACACAAAAATAAGTGGGAAGGCAAGTGGTGAAGATGACACAAAGAGTCTACAAGGGATATAGACAGGTTAAGTGAGTGGGCAAAAACATGGCAGATGGAATATGGGAAAGTGTGAGGTTATTCATTTTGGCAGGAAGAATAAAGGAGCTGAATATTATTTAAAAGGAGAAAGACCATCTCTGCAGTGCAGAGGGATTTGGGGGTCCTCATGCATGTATCCCAAAAAGCTAGAAGGTAATAAGTAAGGCAAATGGAATGTTGACCTTTATTTCAAAGGAAATGGAGTATAAAAATAGGGAAATCTTGCTAAAACTATACAAGGCACTAGTTAGACCACACCTGGAATACTGTGAACAGTTTTGGTCCCTTATCTAAGGAAAGATATACTGGCATTGGAGGCAGTCCAGAGAAGGTTCACTAGGTTGATCCCGGGGATGGAGGGATTTTCTTATGAGGAGAGGTCGAGTAGGTTGGGCCTATACTCATTGGAGTTTAGAAGAATAAGAGGTGACCTTATTGAAACATATAAGATTCTTAGGGGGCTTGACAGGGTAGATGCTGAGAGGTTGTTTCCCCTTGTGGGAGAGTCTAGGACCAGAGGGCATAATCTCAGAGTGAGGGGGTGCCCACTTAAAACAGAGGTGAGGAGGAATTTCTTCTCTCAGAGACAAGTCAATCTGTGAAACTCTTTACCGCAGAGGGCTGTAGAGGCTGGGTCGTTAAGTATATTCAAGGCTGAGATAGATTTTTAATCAGTAAGGGAATCAAGGGTTATGGGGAAAAGGCAGGAAAGTGGAGTTGAGAATTATCAGATCAGCCCTGATCTCATTGAATTGCGGAGCAGACTCGATGGGCCTAATGGCCTACTTCTGCTCCTACATCTTGTAGTCTTATGGTCTTAGGAGTCTAGGACTAAGGGATACAGTCTAAAAATTAGGGCCCGACCTTTCAAGAGTGAAATTAGGAAACAATTCTTCACATAAAAGGCAGTATGGAACTCTCTTCCGCAAAAGGAAATTGATGCTAGATCAATTGTAAATTTTAAAACTTGAGATTGATAGATCTTTGTTACAAAAAGGTATGAGGAAATATGGTGAAAAGGCGAGTATACCGTGTTAGGTCGCAGATCAGCCATGAACTCAAGGGTCAGGCTCAAGGGACTAAATGGCCTACTCCTGTTTCAATGTTCCCCGTGGAACATCATATCTTTCCTTCTTGCCATCTCCTCCAACAAAGCATCCAGACCTGTGTCAGAGAACCTTAGAGCATGCTCTCTCCTCTGGTCTGCTATAATTCAACATTCGTTCGGTTCAGACTTCCTTCCACAAACACTTTCGACACCTGCTCCAGCCAGAATGCGCCC
This sequence comes from Cetorhinus maximus, assembly GCF_964194155.1. Taxonomy (NCBI): domain Eukaryota; kingdom Metazoa; phylum Chordata; class Chondrichthyes; order Lamniformes; family Cetorhinidae; genus Cetorhinus; species Cetorhinus maximus. Next base: position 100,724,587 of record NC_135879.1, on the reverse strand, counting down.
CTCCTTTTAAGAGGCGCAGGCTGATTTTAAGTAATGCAGGCTAGCTTTAGGTGCATCTAGCCCCCAAGAAACTTGGCTGCCTCCACCCACCACCCACAACCCCATCCTGCTAAGGTGTGCAGCTGCTCAACTGCACCTTTGGCGCTGGCTGTACGCAGCAATTATGCAAATTAGCAGGCAGCATGAAGTCAGCTTGCTGCCTGCACCAGAAGCAATGGGACTGGGTTAATCACAAGGGCTGTCCAATTGGGCCTCTGCAGTCTATTTAAAAAGAAATGATTTTGTTTTCAAATAGCTCGCTGTGTTGATGTGTAAGCACCTTGAAACCCACGCTTGGAAAAGGCCAGATGTATTTAGCTGCAAACAAATTATTCATGGCTCATCCTGCCCTTTATGATACAAAATCCTGACAGGAGTGAGCATTAGAATCAGGATCAGCAATTATTTACCCCTGCAGGCTTATAAATAATTCAGTGGTTATTTTATTATGGAATAGCTGTGGGCCAGCCTGCACATCTTATATAACATACCTCAGAGAAGTGGAATTCCATGTGAATAACATTACTCTTTCAGTGTATTCCTTGTGGCTGGCTATTGCCCCTGGGGTTTGAGTGCATATCATCTTGCTTAATGGCCTCAGGAGAAAGGGGAGAACTGAATGTTGTTTGGTATGAGAGTTCATTGGCTTGATTTGTTCTGATCTCTACTGTTTTTCTAACCTCATACATCAGATGCCAATTCTCTTGCCAATACAATGAATGGACCAGCAGCTGTATGGCCTAGTTATGCTTAATTTTTTTAGATTGACACAATAATAAAAACAAATAATTGGAAATGTTCAAGAGCAGCTCATAAAACCTAAAAACATACTCTTGTCTTAATTACAATCAGGTTGTCTCCTGAGTGCTCTGTGATGGCACGATGATTTATATTCCTTCTGGTTTAATAGCAACAGGCTGAAAGGAAGGTTTTCAAGGATTAAAAGAGGAGTTATTTCTAGGAAAAGCAGCAAATTAGTGATCTTACAGAAAGTTTGTGAAAATAATGGAGCTTGTTGTGGACAGTTGACCTTAGCTGTTCATTATAAAGATTTTTTTTAATGTATAATGGAGATTAAGTAACTAGTGACTCACAAGGTGCTGGGCATATTCTGTTGGTTTCACCTCACATGAGGTTTAAATAGTGCATTCAACTAGTAAATAAAAACCATTCTGTGTACAGCACAGTTTAGATTATAAAACGACTTTAAAAAGGTTTGGGGGTTTTGTTTTTATTCTGCTTAAAGGGAGCTACCGTAAATTTGAAGGATATTCCCACAGATCTTTCATATTTTATATTATTGCAGAGTAATTTTGGTGTCACATTGATGCAAATTTCAGAGTCTAACTCAGGATGAAGTTGGTCAGATTGAGTTTTAATAAATGGTGTGAGGCCACCTGAAGAAAAGCAAGAGATGGAAATAAAAATACTAACATTGCTGAAAAGAGAGGCATGTTGCTGAAGCTTTTTGTCTTACACTCATCGGACAAACGCAAGAATGCTAAATTTTAAACGATCACAACAATTTAAACTACAGGAGATAAGGGTGTTAATTGGTTGGCAAGTTGACTCTGATTGGGCATGGCGTTGTCATAGCGAAAGCAATGGGGAACTAACGGCTCCAGGTAATTTAAAAAAGGTGCAAGGTTTGAACATATTCTTTCTGTTTGCAGAGAATGGGTCACTACATATGAATGAATGTTGCTTCTAGCAAGCACAAATGAGTCATTACAAGCTTGACTGATTATCTTAAATTGGTTGTTAGTGTTGCTATTAGTGTGCTCAGGAAAATACAAATGCTGGAAACCTTTGAAACAAAACTTAAAATTACACAGTGGGAAAAATTGTCCCCCGTTGGGGGGAAAGAGCGGGAGCGGGCGCGAGTGGGTGGGCTCCCAATCGGTGCCTCCGTTCGCGAGCATGCTGCCATTTTACGTGGGCGGGCCAATTAAGGCTATGTGGTCCCTGTGCGGGCGGGGGGGACTCCCTCAGCCGGGAATACGCTCTTTCGTGCATGCGCGCGAAAGAGCGCACAGATCTCCCTGAGTCTAAGTGCTGCCTCAGGGAGATCGGCTCTGTTTTGAAGCTTTTAATAAAGGAGTTTGTCACTGTCACGTGAGTTGGGACATGTCCATAACTTTTATTGCAACCTTTCATTAAAATTTAAAAACCCTCATGACACCTCATCCTGCCAGTGGATAAGGTTTCATGATTTTTCACAAGCTCGCCAGGGCTCCCGGCCTGCCCGCCAACCTTAAGGTTGGACGGGCAGGTCCATTAATGAGCTGAATTGGTTTCTCAATGGCCTCAATAGGCCCTTGACAGGTCGGCGGGCGCGCAGCTAATTCGGCTGCGCCCCTGCTGACCTGAAAATGTAAATGACGCGGGGTGACGTCAGGAGTTCCGCCCAATGTCATCCTGCGCCATTTTACGCGTCAGCGAGCGGGGCCCGCCCCCTGCTCGCCAGCAGAAAAATTCTGCCCAGCATGTTTGTCATCATCCAAAAAGTGAGCTTAAGTGACATCATTAGGGTAGACTCTCAAATTTCAGGATGATAGAATTCTTTGACGGATAGGTAGTGTTGAAACAATTATTTTTTTTACTAGGAATAATATTAAAGAATAAGTTTCTTACAAATACCTCAATCTGTAAATTATAGCTTCTGCATGAGGGAAAAAACTGAAGCAAAGCAATAATGTGTGTGCACTGGGCTAAGTGTCAATTTGCACATATGTATGTACTTTTTGTGTATCCCTGGCTGTGCCAGTACATTTTTCATATGCATGGATGAATGTATACATTTGTGTTTGATGAGAGTGTCGATTGCCTTGTTAAAGTAAGTTGAGCCAAAATAAAGGCCAGCACTTATTATTGCAAGACCGCTATCGCATACTATCCTTCAATAATAATTTGCTGTATGAAAAAAAACAAGGCAACCAACTTAAATTCACAGGAAAGTTTTTTTAGGATATTTTTACAACATTGTTTTCCTGATGGAGAGCTTCGCCTGCTGGGGATCCACAAAGGAAATCTGGGCATTTACTGCGAGCCATTTTCTAACTAAAAGTGGTTGAAAAGTCATGTACAGCCATAGCCAGATTCCCATATGTGTAGCTGGTGGAGAAAGCACCAATCCATGGGTCTGAAGTCAGGAAATGAAAAGAAAAATGACCAGCTCTTCAGTCCAGTGCAGAAAGAGTGTTCAGTTGTGCTCTATATCATAGAAACTGCACTGTGATTCTTCATTACAAAAATTGAATATAACTCTGGTCTATTTTATCTTAGTCTTGTATTGAAAATTGTATTGCTTTATTGGTTTGTTTAGGAAACAAGCTTCAAGGAGCCGAGTAAACACTTATTAGTGTATTCTATAGCTCATCAATTAGCCCACTACAATGCTAATTGAAAAACATCACCACAAATTGATGTTCACACAACAACTATTAGCCCCAATTTTCTGTAATTACTTTATAAAGGATGCTAAAACATTTTAGAAGTATAAGCAATCAATGACTATTGTGATGATCCTTGTAAGCACTAGATAACAGGAACCTAGAAAGTCCTGGCTTACTCCTCTCCCAGGATAAGTCAGCAACTGGAACTACAATTTATTCATAAAAACAATCATTTTCACATGGTCCATCTCTGACACTTCCCTTCCCTTCCTTAACCTCTCTGTCTCAATTTCTGGTGATAGACTATCCACCAATATCCATTACAAGCCTACCGACTCCCACAGCTACCTTGACTACAGCTCCTCACACCCCGCTTCCTGTAAGGACTCCATCCCGTTCTTTCAGTTCCTTCGCCTCCGTCGCATCTATTCTGATGATGCTACCTTCAAAAACAGTTCCTCTGACATGTCCTCCTTCTTCCTTAACTGAGGTTTTCCACCCACGGTGGTTGACAGGGCCCTCAACCGTGTCCAGCCCATCTCCCGCGCATCCGCTCTCACACCTTCCCCTCCCTCCCAGAAACATGATAGGGTCCCCCTTGTCCTTACTTATCACCCCACCAGCCTCTGCATTCAAAGGATCATCCTCTGCCATTTCCGCCAACTCCAGCATGATGCCACCGCCAAACGCATCTTCCCTTCACCCCCCCCCCGGTGGCATTCCGTAGGGATCGTTCCCTCCGTGACATCCTGGTCCACTCCTCCATCAACCCCTACACCTCAACCCCCACCTACGGCATCTCCCCATGCAAACGCAAAATATGCAACACCTGCCCCTTCACTTCCTCTCTCCTCACCGTCCAAGGGCCCAAACACTCCTTTCAAGTGAAGCAGCATTTCACTTGCATTTCCCCCAACTTAATCTACTGCATTCGTTGCTCCCAATGCGGTTTCCTCTACATTGGAGAGACCAAACGCAGATGGGCGACCGCTTTGCAGAATACCTTCGGTCTATCCGCAAGAATGACCCAGACCTCCCTGTCGCTTGCCATTTTAACACACCACCCTGCTCTCTTGCCCACATATCTGTCCTTGGCTTGCTGCATTGTTCCAGTGAAGCTCAACGCAAACTGGAGGAACAACACCTCATCTTTCGACTAGGCACTTTACAACCTTCCGGACTGAATATTGAGTTCAACAACTTTAGATCTTGAACTCCCTCCTCCATCCCCACCCCCTTTCCGTTTCTTCCCCCTACCTTTTGTTTTTTCCAATAATTTATATAGATTTTTCTTTTCCCACCTATTTCCATTATTTTTAAATGTATTCCACCCATGGTTTATTTCACCCAATCCCCACTAGAGCTACCTTGCTTGTCCTGTTCTCCAATCTTAATTAGCACATTCTTTTAGATAATATCACCACCTTCAACACCTCTTTGTTCTTTTGTCTGTGACATCTTTTGGTTATCTGCTCCTATCACTGCTTGCTTGTCCCAACAACTCCCTCCCACTTCTTCGCCCCCCCCCCCCTTCAAAACCAGCTTATATTTCACCCCTTTCCTATTTCTACTTAGTTCTGTTGAAGGGTCATGAAGACTCGAAAAGTCAACTTTGTTCTTCTCCGCCAATGCTGCCAGACCTGCTGAGTTTTTCCAGGTATTTCTGTTTTTGTTTTACAATTTATTCATTGTTGCTCTCTCATTCTCTCCAAAACCTTTGAGGTTTTGCCTTACACACCCAACTTCCCCCTCCACTTTCCACATCCTCCCAGCATCCACTCTGTTAAGGCCCCTCAGAATCTTATATGTTGCAATAAGATCACTTCTCATTCTTATAAATTCCAATAAGTATAGGCCCAAGCATCTCAAGCTTTCCTCGTAAGACAACCCCTGCTTCCCATGAATCAGCCTAGTGAAACTGTACATCAAGATGGAAGGAATCCAAAGAAGGTTCCCACAATCTCATGAAGGGGAATTTCCCCTGTGGTGCTAGTGAGGACAAATTTGCCTCTTGAATTACCTCTAAACCTAGCCTCCTTTGATGATGAGCTGGAAGAAGAGCGTAGCGGCCAGAAAATGATGTGTTGCCACAGGAGGCAAATGAGAAGGATGAGGAGTTATTCAGCCAACTGTTACCACTAACTTTCTGTGAAGAAATGATTAAGGAGACTCTGATTTTCCAGCACTAAAAGCTACTGGTTAAAAACTAAAAATAATTAAAAGGTTCATGTGAGCTGTCAGGAAGCCACTTTTATGTTTCAATATCACAGGTAAAACCACAAAACCTAATCAACACAAAATTTTATCGTGTAGCACCCATTATTTGGGCACCGTGAGTGGCATTAGAGGAACAAAATGGTGACCACAATGTGCATGCATTCTGCTGGTGCCATTTGCACTTGACATCATATTGGTGAGATCAATAGTGGTCCAATAGTACAGTGAGCATCTATTGGAAGTATACAGAATAAACAGATCCATGAGGACAATCAGAGTGTAATGCTGATTTGATAGCAGTGCTGTCATTTTGGAGCTCAATCCTCCAGCAAACACCCTCTCATAATCATACATGGCTGAACATGAATTCAGTAGCGGAAAGGCACCTCCTTCTCCACCCCACCAGCACTACCTAAAGGAATCGTCAACTACCTACAGGTTAAGTGCTGATTTATTAATACTGGCTTATGCTATGATTGTACAAGTGCTTGGTGCTTTCTAGAGTTCTTTAAAGTTGCTAAAGTCTACAGGGAGTGGTATGACAGCTGCTGAAGGATTTTGTTCTGATTTCAGGGCTTCTCCACAAACCAGTTGCTCACAGGTATGAGTACAGAAGTTGGTGTTCCCCTTGGAATACTGCATGACTAGAACAATGAATAAAGGCCATGCAGGACAGGGCATGCCGCTAGAAGAGAGAGGGGGTGATGGGGTTGGAGAGGGGAGAGAAGGGCCCTCAACAGGAGGGCATATCAGCCCAGTGTTCAGGGAACAATCCCCCTTCTGAACCTCAGCAAGGAACAAAGGTGTCGGATGGCTGCACCAAAGATGCAGGATGTAAGGACGTCCTCACTGAAATCTGCCACCAGCTGCAGCCACAACTGCAATGTCAGAGCAGGAGGCAAGGACCACATTGCTGGTGGCTGTGGCGATTGGGCACCTTCCAGGCTCGAGCTGGAGGTATTTCCAACATCTAGTTGTTTGCTGCTGCACTGTTGCACAAGGGAGGTCTCTGCTGCTATTCCAGCTGAATAACTTCATTCTCTCTTCTCAGAGAATAGCAATTGGAGTGAGCATGGGGCTTTGTAGGGATTGCACATTTTCCCATGGTGTAGAGTGTCATTGGCTGCACACATCTCACTGTGAGTGCCATCTGTCAACACGGAGATGCTGCAGGGCTCCTCCAGTGTGACCCATGTAGTGGAAATGTTGTTTCAGCACCAATATCATACTTTGTGAGGTAGCAAGGTTTTCATTGTGTGCATGGTGCTCATGAGTGTGTGGGCTGTGCACTGGAGTCATAAGCCAGGTCTTTAGTGGATAGCCCTGGTCATCCAGTAGCCACCCTTTGGTTTGTGATGGTGACTCAACTGCAGATGGTACTGCTGCAGAATGAAGGCACCACGACTGCTGTCAGCAGACTGGGCATTGATCTGCAAGATTCACTGCCTGTGGTCACACACACTGCAGGAAGCTGAAGAAGTGGAATCCCTATCAATTGCAGTACACTTGGCAGAGCAGGTGTCAGGATTTGCGGTGGTCTACTCGTTGCTGCGTAACCTCGGCATCATGAAGGTACAGCCCTTGCCACCATGTAGATGGCAAGCACCTGAGGAGAAGGAGGAAGAGGAAGGGAGAAGGCAACCTTGGCAGCTCCTTTCTGACCAGGCAGCCTGTGAACTATTCTGACTACAGTACCAGTAAACATGCCATCCATTTCCCACTCACCAACAGTCCCATGCCATACCTTCCCTCTGTCACTGGCCTTCACAGTGTCCACTAGGCTACGATGTATAAGTAAAAGCAACGAAGAAAACATTCCAAACAAATTAATAAATCGTGCCATTTAACATACAGACATCAATTAATCATACTTGTGCATTCTCTCAGTGTCTGTCTTCCATGTTCCTTTGTCTGTCCAAGTTCTGCTACACAGTGCTACTCCGGTGACTGCAGTGTGGCTGGTGAAAAGCTGCTGACTTTCACTGGGGGATACTGCAGATGGCCTTGTAGGACACCATCAAGCAGATCTGGGCTTTGAGGGCCTGGCTTGGGACTGCGCCATCTTGGCAGTCGTGTGGATTGGCCTGGCTGAGAAGCATCAACAAGGGCACTGGCAGATTGGCAATGATGGGAGTGCAAATGCGAATGAGCAGGTTCACGCTCCATGGAACCACTGCCACCTCTCCAGGCTGGTAACTCAGCCATCCTAGTAATCTGTCGGAAGACCGATTTCTGGACTGCTCTGACACCAGTCAATCCCCACAAACACTGTTACCTGCATCCATGGTGCCAGCAATTTGAGCTTGCATGGCAGCAAGCTAACCTTGCGTGACCTCTGTCTGAGCTCCACTGCAGCACCCAGACACTGGGTGCCTTCTTGTGCTGCAATGGAAGCTGATACATCTGCATTACGGTTGGGTCCACAAGTCTGCTAATGGTGTTGGAACCACTTCCATGCCGGAAAGGATGGGCTCCAAGCTCTGAACAAAGCCCCATACAAACTTGCTGCAGGCTCGCACCTGCTCTTTAACAATGCATCCAGGCTTTCTAGCAAGCATACCAATGCACCAAGTATTTGATTGTGCATGCCCATCACCATTCTTCTATAGAACTGCTCATCTGAGTCCTCCACAACAAAACCACCTTTGCCCTTCTGGAAACTGGCACCTGCACTACCCTTGTCTCTTACCAGCTCGGTGTTGCTGGTGTCTCACCACATGCATACCCTGCCTCCAAGTAATCGTCCTAAGTACATGCAGTGTCAGTATCTGAGCTGGTGGGTGCGAATGTGAGATCAAGTGATGGTGTCTCTTCATTATTACTGTCTTCCTGCTTTTCCACCTATTGGTCTTCCACCACTGCCTGGCCAGGTGGCAGTTCATGGGTATCTGAAAGGAGAAAGGCACAAGAGTAGAGCTGTACTGAGGGGAGGGGACAAGCGAGAGGTGACTTACAAGCATCCGCAGCTTGTAAGTCAGAAGAGATTGTGGGATGAGGGAGACATGGGATGTAAGAAGCAGCTTAAGATAAGAACTACCCGGCCCACTGCTGGCCACAGCCTCAATCATGGCCACGCCAATGATGGGGACCATCGCAGCCTCCATTAGGGTTAAGACATGCAGCTGTGCCTATGCCCCACTAGTTATGCCCTACTGCCTCTGGTATGTCACCATCTTGTCCTGGAAGCAAGAGGGAAGTGTGTTAGAGAGTGTGGCACAATGTGTTTGGTTGATGTGCCTGTCATGGTTGAATAGTTGGCTGTGTGTGCAAACTGTGAAATGTGGTATGAGTTTTGCAACAATGCAGAGAGTGAGGGTGAGGTGAAGCTCTGAACATCAGGTATGAATCCTGATTGATAGAGATTGTTGGTGGGTGAGTGATGGGGTGTGCTGCACAGTATGAGGCTCATGGTGCAGTTGGTGGGATATGACATTTGAAATTGCATTTGCTGACGTTGACCACTCACGCGAGTGAATTTTATGCAGCACTGCATCCTTGGGGTTTAACACTGGACACTGACTTCCACAGCTGTCTGCCACCCCCCCCCCCGCCGAACCTGCTTTCTGAGACTTTACTTGGAATGCTTCCTGGCTGCTTGTGGATCGAGCACACCCATCCTCCTCTACACCTCCTCGACTAAGCCCCCACAGTGCAGTGTTGGAAAATCTTGGAGCCTGCACTCTCCCACGTTGCGCCACTCTTGCCTCTCTCCCAGGTTGGAATCAATTGTAGATGGATTTCCAGCACCCGCTCTGGCAACAATACACCTTCTGTCGAAGAGGTGCAGGCAGGCTTTAAGTAATGCAGCACAGCTTTAAATGGGGATAACAGCTCATGATTTTCGGGCACCTGTTGAGATGTGCAACTACTCAACAGCGTGAATAGCACTGACTGCACACTGCAGTCATGTTAATTAACAGGCAGCATGAAGCTGGCTTGCTGCCTGCATCAGAAGCAACAGGCGCAGGTTAATCCCACCTCACAATCCTTCCCTACATTTTCAGGGGCTATCAAATTTAGCCCCCAGTGAATTTTAGCGCATGAACGGAACTACTGTCATTTTTCATTTGTAATTTTTTTGCATTAATGCCTTGCAATATATACATTAGTAGACAAGCAAATATTTGAATAAGGCTTTGTATGGGACCTTATTTGAAAGACTTTATGCAACTTTTCATGTGTGAGCCAATGTGCTGAATTTTAACTCCCAAAACCAGGTGGGTTGGGCTCTTGCCAGAAGTTAAAATGCAAGAATTCTGAAAAAGAAACACAACTCATCTTGAACCCACCCACTTCCAGTTTTAACGGGATGAGGGGAGGGTGACCAATCCACTCACAGGCGGGCAGATTGGTCATTTAAATGTGATAATGAGGCTTGAATGCCTGCATTTTATTTTTGATCATGGGCAGCATGGTTTCCCAGGCCTCAGGAAACTCGACAGTTTAAAGAAGGCAAGAAAGACTGAAACCCATGAGGTAAGTGCCTTTACAGCACTACTTGTGGGTGAGAAAGAGTGTTACCTCCGGTAAAGCCACCTCACCCCCAAGATCTGTCTGCTAACCGCCATCGTCCGAACCCCCGAACCTCAATCACCTTCAGTCTCCCCTCAACCACCATCCTCTCCCTACCATCCCCCACCCTGAACACCACCCAAGCACTCCCCAAATCACCAACTGCTCCCCACACCAACACCATCAGTCTACCCAACCACTCACAGGCAACCCACCCCCTCTGCAATCCAGACACCCCAGCCCCTCCCAGAGACTCCTCTCACCCCGCCTGCCCCCCCCAATGCACAGATCTGCTCTAGGCTTTGGCCTTGTGAAGAAGGCTTCGCATGCAAAAATCCTCCAACCTGTGTCAATCAGGCTGCCTAAGGTCAGGAACCCCACTTAAAGGCACCATGCAGGTAAAATCTACCAAACACTCAGGAAATTTGTTGTTCTGAATTTCCTGACCTCACAACTCTACCCCCAGAACCCTGCACAGGACTCACCTCCAGGTTCAAATCCAGGACAGTGCTTCAGCTGCTGAAATATCCATTGCAGTACGCAACATCTGGGCACTAGTCGAAAAGAAACCTTACATGTAATTTCATTATTTGATTGGTTCATTTGGCAGATGTGACACAGCATTAAGGCTGTCTGCTTTGGTTTGCCTATGGAACAACTCACTTTATTTCTATTGGAAAAGACACAAGCAATATATCACTGGAATGACAATAATGAAAATCATTTAAGACCCATAAGAGTAAACACCAGTGGAAGAAGACTGTCAGCAAGTTGCCATTTGGTTGTGGGCTAACCCAACACGATGTCCTCTTTTCACGTTACACCTGAATCTGTTCTATCCCATCTCAATAACGGACTGTCCTTGCGACAACTAAAGCTAATTTATATTTTATGTCATCAATCAAGTCCCAGGAGCATGAAGCAATAAAAGTAAATAATTTGCTAGCTTGTGTAATCAATTTGGAAAAATGCACTGTCCATTAAAGCTGTGAAGCACATATAATTGTACCTTATTAGGTTGAACTGACCATCCCTTGACCTAAGTGCATGAAGCAACTGAGTCTATCAATTTGATTCACAGAATCACAGAATTTTAACGTCACAGAAGCAGGCCATTTGGCCATCACGTCTGCACTGGCTCTCCAAATGTGCATTATGACCTAGTGCCATCGCCCTGCCTTTTCCCTGTACCCCTGCACATTGTTTCTATTCAAATAATCATCTAATGCCCTCTTGAATGCCTTGATTGAACCTGTCTCCACCACACTTCCAACCAGTGCGTTCCAGACTCGAACCACTCGTGTGAAAAAGTCTTCCTCACATCACATTGCATCTTTTGCAAATCACTTTAAATCTGTGCCCTCTTGATCTTGATCCTTTTATGAGCAGGAACAGCTTCTCCCCATCTACTCTGTCCAGCCCCCTCATGATTTTGAACATCTCTATTAAATCTCCTCTTAGCCGCCTTCTCTCCAAGGCGAACAGCCCCTTTTCCTTTCAGTTTTTTAGCCAGTCTCCTATATTTGCTAAATAGTGGCAGGCTGTTCATGAGTAATAGGGTGGAGTTTTATGCCATTGGGATATTACAGTCACACTGAAGTCAATGGACTTTTGAATGGCTCGCCGTATTTTATGGCCCCGCTCCCACCGTGACGGGGACATAAAATTCCGCCCATAGCTTTTTTTAATTCATTCATGGGATGTGGGCTTCGCTGGCTGGGCCAGCATTTATTGCCCATCCCTAGTTGCCCTTAAGAAGATGGTGGTGAGCTGCCTTCTTGAACCACTGCAGTCCATGTGGTGTAGGCACACCCACGGTGCTGTTGGAAGAGAGTTCCAGGATTTTCACCCAGCGACAGTGAGGGAATGGCGATATATTTCCAAGTCAGGATGGTGAGTGAGTTGGAGGGGAACCTCCAGGTGGTGGTGCTCCCATCCATCTGCTGCCCTTGTCCTTCTAGATGGTAACAGTCATGGGTTAGGAAGGTGCTGTCTAAGGAGCCTTGGTGAATTCCTGCAGTGCAAATTGTAGATGGTACACACTGCTGCTACTGTGCATTGGTGGTGGACAGACTGAATGTTTGTGGATGTGGCGCCAATCAAACGAACTGCTTTATCCTGGATGGTGTCCAGCTTCTTCAGTGTTGTAGGAACTGCACTCATCCAGGCAAGTGGGGAGTATTCCATCACATTCCTGACTTGTGCCTTGTAGATGGTGGACAGGCTTTGGGGAGTCAGGAGGCGAGTTACTTGTCGCAGGATTCCTAGCCTCTGACCTGCTCTTGTAGGCACAGTATTTATATGGTTAGTCCAGATCAGTTTCTGGTCAATGGTAACCCCAGGATGTTGATAGTGGGGGATTCAGCGATGGTAATGCCATTAAACATCAAGGGGCAATGATTGGATTCTCTCTTGTTGGAGATGGTCATTGCCTGAAACTTGTGTGGCGCAAATGTTACTTGCTACTTGTCAGACCAAGCCTGGATATTGCTGCATTTGGACATGGACTGCTTCAGTATCTGAGGAATCGCGAATGGTGCTGAACCCTGTGCAGTCATCAGAGAACATCCCCACTTCTGTCCTTATGATGGAAGGAAGGTTAGTGGTGAAGCAGTTGAAGATGGTTGTGCCTAGGACACTACCCTGAGGAACTCCTGCAGTGATGTCCTGGAGCTGAGATGACTGACCTCCAACGACCACAACCATCTTCCTTTGTGCTAGGTATGACTCCAACCATCAGAGAGTTTTCTCCCTGATTCCCATTGACTCCAGTTTTGCTAGAGCTCCTTGATGCCACACTCAGTCAAATGCTGCCTTGATGTCAAGGGCAGTCACTCTCACCTCACCTCGAGAGTTCAGCTTGTTTGTCCATGTTTGAACCAAGGCTGTAATGAGGTCAGGAGCTGAGTGACCCTGGTGGAACCGAAACTGGGCATCAGTGAGCAGGTTATTGCTAAGCAAGTGCCGCTTCATAGCACTGTTGATGACCCCTTCCATTACTTTACTGATGATCGAGGGTAGACTGATGGGACGGCAACTGGCCAGATTGGATTTGTCCTGCTTTTTGTGCACAGGACATACCTGGGCAATTTTCCACATGGCCGGGTAGATGCCAGTGTTGTAGCTGTACTGGAACTGGAACAGCTTGGCTAGGGGCGCGGCAAGTTCTGGAGCACAAGTCTTCAGTACTATTGTTGTAATGTTGTCAGGGCTCATAGCCTTTGCAGTATCCAGTGCCTTCAGCCATTCCTTGATATCACGTGGAGTGAACTGAATTGGCTGAAGACTGGCATCTGTGATGATGGAGGAGCCCGAGATGGATCATCCACTTGGAACTTCTGGCTGAAGATTGTTGCGAATGCATCAGCCTTATCTTTTGTACTGCTGTGCTGGGCTCCTCCATCATTGAGGGGATATTTGTGGAGCCACCTCCTCCAGTGAGTTGTTTAATTGTCCACCACCATTCATGACTGGATGTGGCAGGACTGCAGAGCTTAGATCTGATCCGTTGGTTGTGGGATCGCTTAGCTCTGTCTATCACTTGCTGCTCATGCTGTTTGGAATGCAAGTAGACCTGTTTTATAGCTTCACCAAGTTGAAACCTCATTTTGAGGTATGCCTGATGCTGCTCCTGGCATACCCTCCTGCACTCTTCATTAAATCGGGGTTTATCCCCTGGCTTGAAGGCAATGGTAGAGTGGGGGATACGCTGGGCCATGAGGTTACAGATTGTGTTAGAGTACAATTCTGCTGTTGATGGTCCACAGCGCTTCATGGATGCCCAGTCTTGAGTTGCTAGATCTGTTCAAAATCTATCCCATTTAGCACAGTGGTAGTGCCACACAACACGATGGAGGGTATCCTCAGTGTGAAGGCGGGACTTCATCTCCACAATGATTGTGTGGTGGTCACTCCTAATGATACTGTCATGGACAGATGTATCTGAAGCAGGCAGGTTGGTGTGGATGAGGTCAAGTATGTTTTTCCCTCACCACCTGCCGCAGACCCAGCCTACCAGCTATGACTTGACCAGCTCAGTCAGTAGTGGTGCTATGGAAACCTCCCAGAGAACATTCTGCACCCTTGCCACCCTCAGTGCTTCTCAACATGGAGGAGCACTGATTCATCAGCTGAGGGAGGGAGGTAGGTGGTAATCAGCAGGAGGTTTCCTTGCCCATGTTTGACCTGATGCCGTGAGACTTTATGGGGTCCAGAGTCGATGTTGATGACTCCCAGGGCAACTCCCTCCCGACTGTATACCACTGTGCCGCCACCTCTGCTGGGTCTGTACAGCCGGTGGGACAGGATGTACCCAGGGATGGTGATGGTGATGTCTGGGACATTACCTGTAAGGTATGACTCCGTGAGGATGACTATGTCAGGATGTTGCTTGACTAGTCTGTGAGACAGTTCTCCCACTTTTGGCACTAGCCCCCAGATGTTAATAAGGAGGACTTTGCAGAGTTGATAGGGCTGCGATTCCCGTTGTTGTTTCCGGTGCCTAGGTTAATGCCGGGCGGTCCGTCCAGTTTCATTCCTTTTTTGTCTGTCTTTGTAGCGGCTTGTTTCACAGGGCATGTAAGAGTCAACCACGTTGCTGTGGGTCTGGAGTCACATGCGGACCAGATAAGGACAACAGATTTCCTTCCCTAAAGGGCATTAGTGAACCAGATGGGTTTTTTTTAAACAACAATCGACAAAGGTTTCATCATTGGACTTTTATTCTGCTGTGGTGGGATTCGAACCAGAGTCCCCGGAGCATTACCCTGGGTCTCTGGTTTACTAGCCCAGCAACAATACCACTACGCCATCACCTCCCCATAGTTGCTGCTGGACCCAGACGTAATCATCCTAATTTCTTCATATTTTTAAAATTATGAAGGGCGGGATTTTCCAGCCCCTCCCGCCAGCAGGTTCTTCCGGTCCTGCCAAAGCCGATGGAGATTTGAGTGGCTCAAAGCATCCGCTACTTGGAAACGTACCATGGCAGGGCTGGAAAATCTCAGTCGAATTACCTTTTCCTCCCATAATTGATTTCATGTAAGACTGAGTATCCTGAAAACTAAATGCTGTAACCTGTGGAATTTTGATGTAAAGAAGCCCATGGGAGGTCTCCCCAGGTCTTATAGAACTTAGAGAACAAAATTGTATCCCAATGTCAATAGTTCGACTCTTAGGAAGCACAGCTGAAGATCTGTAGTTATGAATGAAGTAAAAGATAATTTTAGTGCTGTTTTCATATTGGACTTGGCATGTGTTTGGAAAATGTGCTTATGATCGTTAGCATCACAATGCAACATAACACTGTGCTGACTAAGTCTGCCTTTAAGGGTAAATTGTGAAAGATGAGGCTCCTTACACAGAGCCTCATTTGATTGGCGGATGGATTAGAGAGTTGAGCATGCCTGATTCGTGGTGCTCCCGATTTTCCAGTGAGCAAATTCAGTCACAGGAAAATTAAATGCCTATTACTGTTGTCTATATCCTACATGGCCCTCAGGGATTGGGCTCAGGCTGAAAGTAAGCAACTGTCTCGCTGAAATCTACTCCACCTAACTGTATTCAACATGATAACCCTGGAGATATTGGAAGTGCTTTTCCTATTGGAACTTATTATTTTCCAATTTATTTAACTTGACAACCTATTGGTGGTTGAATTGCAATGGTACCTTTCTAATAATGCCAAATAAAAGAATGTATCCCCTTTAACTGCTGGTTGTGTGCATACCTGCAGGGGGGAGGTGAGGTTTGTAACTGGTAGCTACCAGCTCTCTACCAGCACTACTCATTGGAGCTGATTTCCCTCATCAAAACATCTCATTAGCAAAAATGTCCTGGTGTTCCTGTGAGACTAAAATGGGTGATGACCCCTGATAATGCCAGGTCTCCACCCCAATTGAATTAAATGTGTATTTCAGGAGGATCCTGGTGGAAGCTCCCATTCGAAGCAGATGGGAACATCATTACAATGTTTAAATGATGGAGACACACTGTTCTGAGGTACCCATTTATTTTTCTACGTTTTGCAGTTTCCACGACAATAGAAAATAATAAGAAACATAAATGGGTGTCCAAATTGTTGCAGCTTTTTTCCTATTATTCATTCAAGGGACGTGGGCTTCGCTGGCTAGGCCATCGTTTATTACCCATCCCTAATTGCCCTTGAGAAGGTGGTGGTGAGCTGCCTTCTTGAACCGCTGCAGTCCATGTGCTGTAGGTAGATCCACAGTGCTGTTAGGAAGGGAGTTCCAGGATTTTGACCCAGTGACAATGAAGGAATGGTGATATATTTCCAAGTCAGGATGGTGTGTGGTTTGGAGGGTAACAGGTGGTGGTGTTCCCATCTATCTGCTGCCCTTGTCCTTCTAGATGGTAGTGATTGTGAGTTGGAAGGTGCTGTGTAAGGAGGCTGGGTGAGTTCCTGCACTGCATCTTGTAGATGGTGCACACTGCTGCCACTGTGCGTCGGTGGTGGAGAGGGTGAATTTTTGTGGGTGGGGTGCCAATCAAGCTGGTTGCTTTGTCCTGGATGGTGTCAAGCTTCTTGAGTGTTGTTGGAGCTGCACTCATCCAGGCAAGTGGGAAGTATTCCATCACACTCCTGACTTGTGCCCTGTAGATGGTGGACAGGTTTGGGGAGTCAGAAGGTGAGTTACTCACCACAGGATTCCTAGCCTCTGACCTGCTCTTTTAGCCACAATATTTATTTGGCTAGTCCAGTTCAGTTTCTGGCCATCGGTAACGCCCAGGATGTTGATAGTGGAGGATTCAGTGATGGTAATGTCCTTGAGTGTCAAGGGGCGATGGTTAGATTCTCTCTTGTTGGAGATGGTCATTGCCTGGCACTTGTGTGGTGCGAATGTTACTTGCCAGTTGTCAGCCCAAGACTGGAGATCGTCCAGGTCTTGCTGCATTTGGACAGGGACCTTCAGTATCTGAGGAGTTGCGAATGGTGCTGAACCTTGTGCATATTGTATGTAACTGAATTTAAGGAATTGCAAAGAGGCTTTTTTGCTGTGTTGAAGCAATTTCTGGCCCACCATTCTTAATTTGTTTTTGCAACTTTTTCTCATGCTCATAGGTTCTCAGGAGCCTCTATATCAATTGTATTTATTTATCTTCAAGAAGGCAGCTCACCACCATCTTCTCAAGGGCAGTTAGTGATGGGCAATAAATGCTGGCCTTGCCGTGATGCACACATCCCATGAAAGAATGAAAATGTTCTGCAGCATCATTACATCCACTAATGTGAGGTCCTGGGAGGCCCTTTATGGATGGCAAGTGGGTGGCAGTGCCCAACAGTTGCTCTGTGTCCACTCACCAATACATACATACTCACTTCTATCGCACTCTTTAGGTAAGGCTGTGACTGCTAGCACAGATTATTTGAAGGCCAGGCTGGTAGTTATACTGGGTGATTCTTGAAAAACACTTTAATCAGAGCAGGTCATGCCTTATGTGGTAGTGCACGTCATGCTAAGATTAGTATGAGCTAGCAAAGCCTGATTGACTGCACCCGCCAAAATGCCATGAGCCATACTTATAGACCACTGTTACACCCACCTAGAGATTGCTGTGGCAAAGTGCCTTCACATGGCCTAGGTCAGTAGAGCCAGATACAGGGCTCACGTAAAATGGTGGGGCGCAGCCGATAGCAGGCGGCGATTGGCTCCGTGCCCGCCTTTGCCCGCTCCCGACCGGCCCGCCTGACGGGGAGAAAATTCTCCCCCAAGTGTAATAGGAGAAATTTTTTCCCCACAAAGAAGCTGATTTTAGTTGCCTCCACTTGGAGAAAATGGGGCAGTTATGGCCCACAACTTATGTCGGGTCACCCACTGCCCATTTACATTGGTGTTCCAGCCACTACCATCTTGTAAAGAGTCCTGAAAAGGATGGCTGAAGTGCCTGCCTGCTTCAGGCAGAAGGCCACATTGTATGAAAATTGGGGTTCTATGACTTACAAAGGACCCTGATTGTAATTTTGAGGTACAAATGGGCAGAGCAGGCATAGCGCATATTCTATCCATTTGTAGGAGCATTGAGCAGTCCGATCAGTGACCCTCAAAGAGATCACTGGAGGCTGCTCAAAAACAGTCTCAGGAAATGTTTAACTTGTGCTTTTGTGGGGCCAGGATTGCCCTATAAAAATACTCCAGCCTAATGCCAGTGTTGCTGGTCTTTTTTGTCTCTTTCATCTGTCCACATGTACCTGCCTCCAACTGTTGGCCAGCTCTGCATAGTGATAAGCCAAAGTTCCACCCTCTCCATCCAACCAGAGAATTGCCCTGGATCACCAGTTTGGTTTGCACAGGTTGCTGGCTGCATACAAGTGAGGCTCAGGCTTCAAAATGTTTCCGGTCACAGCTGTTACAACAAGTGGTCAATGGGCATATTCTACATACCTAAGATGAAAACAGCCCAAGGTTCTATTCATTAGAAGCTCTTGGTGTCAACAGATCTTGGACTCTAATTTTGGATTTATCCATGAGTGAGATAACTGTACTCAGAACAAACCCATTCAAATCTCCAGTCTCCAGGACAAATAAACTAATAGGAAAATAAACACAAAGGTAATTGAAGTACCTGGATTGCTGATCTAAAGAAACGGAATGTGTCCCTGAGACTCTCAGACATCTATGTACAAATTGGAGAATTTCTTTTGCTTATATTATATTGCTTGACACTTTCTTCACTTGCAGCAGTAGCTTCCCTTGTGTGAGAGTGAGGGCGGAATCATATGTGCCTGCTGGCGTCGGGCATGTTCTGCGGCACGAGCGGACAATATGACAAGAAGGCCAAAAATCAGTTTCACAACATTGTGAAACCAGTTTGTGATTGTCTGCTCCACCCACCGATGGCAGGCCGTGCTTCCCGTCATCGGATGTTGGGAACCTCTTTGTAATACATTTGCATTTCATTATAAGCCCAGCCCAGCAGAATCAGCACTCGCCTGGGTAGCCTGTTCAAGGTTGAGGTACATTGCGGGGGGCGGGCAAGCCACCATTGCGGCCAGCGGCTAAAACGTTACTTTACCCACCCACTACCTCACTTACTGCAAATATGGGATGATTCCGCCCTGGGACTGAACAGAAGGTGTTGACCAATGTTACTTTTGGGATAAACTGTCAGATGGAACAGCAGAGCATCCAGCAATGCCAGTAATTTGGTTAATAGATCACTGTATGGCAAATTCATAAATTTCACAACAGAAAGCAATGCTTTGCTCCCACAGTCACAAGACTGAACAGATTTAGGCTTGGTTAAGTTTTACAAAGAATTATTTCAACAAGTGTGCTTAGTGTAAGACTACAAGCTCTTCTTCAAACTTCCTTCAATATATATGTGCTTGAGAAAACAAGATCCCCAAAATGGTGTAAATGGAGCCTGATGTATAAATGAGTTATATGTGGTTCAAATATTTCATATAAACCAGAATTCTTTGACTTGGAATTAAAGGCCTTTCACATACATTTTATTCCAATAATTTAGGTGCATGGTAAAGACTTAACAGCAGAGCAGAACAGAGTTATCCAAGTGCCATGACCAACACAACCCCCTCAACAAACACCACTGACAAATAATCAGATTGGATAGTCATTCGTTTTATTGACGTAATTTTGATTATTGCTTGTGCAGAATGTCCTACTTACATTTGTGATGGTAATAATAGCTGCACTTCAAATGTTGTTCATTGTATAAAGCACTTAAGTGCTGTACAAACGCAAGCTTTGTTACCCTGGCATACAATAGCTTGGTTGACAACAACTTCATGAGCATTCCAAAGAATCTACTGGATAATTCTGTTTCTAACAGATTCAGAGGTATAGAAAACAATGTTTGTGTGATTTTACACTGAATTACATTGTTTTAATGTTGTTGTGATATTTCTATTTCTACGTATCCACCTAAAAAAATCCACGCAATGTACACAGAGCAAATTCACCAATCCATTGACAAGCCTTTTGATAACTTTCCATGTTGAATGCTGTTTCCTTACATTTTGCAATATCTTTTGAACATTCTTGGGAGTTAACATACTAAAGTAGTATCATAATGATACACAATTCATCATCTTACCAATCAAAAATATATAGTGTTGTGCAATTCACATGTGCATCATATTATATGACTCCTATATACAATGTATTCTGTCTGTATTTTATATATATAGTTATATACACAGTCAAGTTAGACAATCAAGCCACAATGTGTTGTGTCATTCAAAATAATATCAGATTATCTTGCTCACATATATCTCGCATACAGCATGTTATAGCAATCATGTTGCCATGTTGCAGTATTTAGAAAACCTAAATATTGTAAGACTCTCATATATTGTTTGCTATACCAAATAACCCATATTTTAATACTCATATCCACTCTACTACACCATTACACTACAACTAGCATTCACATCTAATGTTCATGTCTGTGCTGTGCTGTACAGATACCCACATTATTACACTTACATGTACACCATATTGTATCACCCACAAATATACTATGTTGTGCACTCATGTATGTGCAGCATTAAGCCACTCATTTATGTCTTAGTTATAAGATATGTCTGATTTAGTTCTCCAGTCTGCCCAATATTTTAATAATCCCAGTATTCACATAACTTCCATGTTTAGTGGCATAAATAGACCAAAACTCAAACAAAGGGGCGAAGGAGAAGGGAAAAGGTCAGGAGCTAGAGTGACCCGCTGCTGTCGCTTCAGCATGGTTGTGTAACTGAAATCTGAATGCTCACAATGAAGTCCCTATTCAGATCCAAAAGCGCCTTTCCTGTCAGTCCTGACCCATTTTCAAAAACTGCAAAGAGCCTTGAGGGAAACACATGTATGCAGTTGACCTAACGGGTCTCTTCAAGAGATAGACGGTACCTTTATGGTTATACTGCATGTGACTTTATCATTCCCACTGGGAGTATAGCCAGGCTTTATCCGTTAAATCAACCTGCATCCTTCATCTGTATCCCAGCCCTATGTAGGCCCACCACTACATTCTCAAAGATGATAAGGGAGCGACAAAAAACATTGGCCCTGCCAGTGATTTCCACATCCCAAGAAATAATTATTTTTAAATGTAGTTCCTCATAGTTGTGTGGCATTGGTTTATGCTCTCGGTCCCTCATAGTGAGTTCCCAATCTCATTCACATTACTGTGGTGAAACACTGAGTGGAAGCCAGACATTTCTTCACAGAAACGGTCAGAAAGTCAGAGGGAAACTTGTCCCCTACTCTTCTAATGGCTGGTTGCAGAACCACAGAGATGAAGACTTGTGAGTGGGGTCATTAGCTCTCTCTTGTATGGTGCATGGTGTAGAAAAAACTTTTGTGGAGAAAGTGGAGATCATAACTTAAGAGGGAGTGTTACTTCTTCCCCTGCACTATATACTCCTGTTAAAAAGTGAGTATAATGTATGAAAAAATTCCCAAATACATTTCATTTTTGAAAACACTCCCAAATGCAGCATGTTAGAGAGAATGATGTGAGATATGATCAGCAACCCATTGCTTCCATTCATTTCAGTCATTCCTTTCTTCCTTGTATTTTTTTGAAGTTCTGTCTCTGAAATGCAATTAAGTTTTAATTGATTTGTTTTAAAAAGAGCCCACAGGACTTTTTCTCAACTGAAGTTACAGTGCTGACACCATCACAATTGCCTACTTACTGCAACAGTGTAAACTGTTGTTTTTCTCCCTTATTTGAGTTGTTTCAGTCTTCAGACACAGAAGGTATTCTTACCCTTCAAAGTGGTAAGGTTAAAGGCTGAAGTCTTGCTTGAGGACTCTTTCAACACCAACTGTTTCCCAGCTCTATGCAGACGCAAATGTCAGCACTGAGTTTGTATGCACCAGACCTCCACACATCCTTGTGCTTTGTAAACTGATATGCACACATTTATTTTCCCGTAAAATGTGAGGAAAGATGGAAGCATAATTTAGAGAAAGAAAACAAGTAACAGTTTCCAACTGTTGAATACGTAAATTCTTTGAATAATGAAAAGGTATTTCTGTCCTTGAAACATTGCACTGGACAAAGTTACACTTGTTAGTGAAAAATGACCAATTAAACATGTTTGACTGAGATTTAAATGATGATGCTCCATTAGGCTTGCCCTTTCTTCTTACTTAATTATTATCCTTGTGGGAGCTGCAAAGTCTTCTTTCAGCAGTTTAACAATTGGGTTCATCCAAATGACCTGCATCACTTTCATCGTTACTCTTCCCATAAGTGTAGTGCTTTTATTACTGAACCAATAAACCAGAGACCTGCTGGACTAATAATCCAGAGAACAGAGTCCAAATTCCCCTACTGCAGTTTGAGAATTTTGAATTCAACTTTAAAGGATTGGAACTAAAAAAAAGCTAGTGTCATTGTTCTAAAAACCCCAACTGGCTAATTAATATCCTTAGTCGAAATGGCCTATTTGTACTTACATGGTTGACTCTTAACTACCTTCTGAAGTGGCCTAGCAAGCCATCCCATAATATCAGACCATGACAAAGGATCATTATTGGGGCACCTTTACCACCCGGATTGCAGTTTCTCAAGAAGAAGGCCGCGCCACCAACTTCTCAGGGCAACTAAGGGAGGGTAATAAATACCCCCTTTGCCAGTGATGCTTACATCTCAAGACAAATTTTAAAATAAGAGAGCCAAAGCCCACCTTTATCATTTCAATTTTAAGAGTCTCAGACTCTCTATCCATGTGGGAGACAGCCAGACGAGTAAGTGGGAATGCAGATGGGCAATTGGCCATTCAGTCCAAACCCGAGTCTTCAATTTGTACTTCAGAACAAGCTTTTTTGGCAGATAACTGAGTATTCTGATTCAAACAAGAATTGGCTGAGGCTGCATTCTCCATGTTTAATGTTTGAGAAATCACTTCTCAGTGATGTTAAACATAAGTGGTAAGCACTTTTGAACATTCTTGGGAGTTAACATACTAAAGTAGTATCATAATGATACACAATTCATCATCTTACCAATCAAAAATATATAGTGTTGTACAATTCACATGTGCATCATATTATATGACTCCTATATACAGTGTATTCTGTCTGTATTTTAGTCTATGGTGATCGATTCAGTCCCCAGGCCTGTCTGTGTAACCCAAGCTACAGACCTAGGACCAACGTCTAAATCCCAAAGTGAAAAGGTCAGCATCGCTGGAGAGGAAAAGATTTTAAATGAACCTAATATTATTTTTCAAAGAAATATCTCCTGACATAATGTTAAAAATAATCATCATGCCTCCAAATTATAAATGCATTAAATAAATGTGCTTGTATTGTGGGATCACAGCTATACTACATCTTCACCAGGGGAGCGCCCTGGCTGGGTTTCTGAGGTGTCTGTGGAAATGGGGCCTCCAAAGCTGAACCAAATTTGGGAACAAATCCATTCACGTTCCATTGTTGACGTGAAATGTTCCCTGAATCATTTGCTGTTCAGTTACTCCAGGTCATGTCATAATAAATCTAGCTGCAGAACATAGGGACATAGGAGCAGAAGTAAGATATTCAGCCCTTTGAACCTGCTGCACCATTCAGCTAGATCATAGCTGATCATTTACTACAACACCATTTTCTCGCACTATCCCTATATCCCTTCATGTCATTGGTACCAAGAAATGTATCGATTTCTGTCTAAATAAACTCAATGACTGAGCTTCCGCAGCCCTCTGGGGTAGAGAATTCCAAAGGTTCACTACACTCTGAGTGAAAAAAATTCCTCCTCATCGCAGTCCTAAATGGCTTGCCCCTTATTCAGAGACTGTGTCCACTGCTTCTAGATTCCCCAGTCAGGGGAAACATCCTTCCTGCATCTAGCCCCTTAAGAATTTTCTAAGGGCAGAATTTTCCCCCCATTGAGGGGCAAGTTGAAGAGTGGGCGCGCGGAGACGCGCCTCTGATCGGCGCCCCCGATTGGGGGCGTGCCGCCATTTTACATGGGCGGGCCAATTAAGGCCTGCCCAGCGTGACATCCGCAGGGAAGTGCTATGTGCTCCCTGTGCAGGCGGGGGAGAATCCCTAAACCCGGGAGTGCGCTCTTTCGTGCATGTGCACAAAAGAGCGCACTCATCTCCCTGAGTGCTGCCTCAGGAAGATTGGATCTACTGTCAAAAATAGAAAAAATAGAAAAAAAAATTCCCTGACATATCCCCTCATGTGACACTGTCACATGAGTTGGGACATGTCCATAACTTTTAAAAACACTTTTTAATTAAATTCTTTAAAACCTACATGAAACCTCATCCCACCCGTGGATGAGGTTTCATGCTTTTTCTAATGCCCGCCAGGGCTCCTGGCCTGATCGCCAACCTTAACATTGGACGGGCGGGTCCATTAGTTACTTAAATGACTCTGCCAACGGCATGCTGAGCCCCGGCCTACCGGAAAATTTAATTGGGACGCAGTGATGCCAGGAGTCCCGCCCGATGTCACCGAGCATCATTTTATGCGTCGGCAGGCGGGCCCCGCCCCCCGCTCACGACAAGAAAATCCTGGCCTAAGTTTCAATGAAAAATATGGAAATACTCAGCAGGCCGGGCAGCATCTGTAGAGAGAGAAACAGAGTTAATGGGCTGCAATTATTACTCCCCCGCTGATGGGTTTGAAAGCGCAGGACACGTTCAATCTAGCAGGTGGACTGCCCGCTGGCTACCCACTCGCCCCTGACCCCACCGCAATTACACCAGTGGCATGGGTATGTCTGGTGGCTGCACACCAGTGGGCCAATTGAGGCCCTTAAATGAGCAACTGATGCCCGTTTAAGGGCCTCATCCCATCACCGACGGTATTTAATCAGCAGCCGGCTGAGGTTCATTGAAGTACAACTGCACTTGGTGAATGTGCAATTTAAAAAGGTTTTGACCTCATGGTAATCTAAATGTTTATTGTTAACATAAAAGTAACTTGGATTTGGATACAGATGTGCATATACAATGTTCTGTTACCCTGATCAGAGAGTAGCATGTAATGCACAGGATAGTTCAGGTCTAAGTCACATGTCATTCTCAGCAGATACAACAACCAGGGACTTACAATATGACAGTGCAGTTAGCTTATATGAGAATTAATGACTTCTCACATTAAGTCTGTTTAGTCAATGTTGCTCACTTATAATTGCAAAGTAGCACAGCAGGAAAAATCGAGAATTTTCTGATCCCATTGCGGTTGCTACTTTTGGTGCCAACCCAGGGGGTCTGTCAGAAAACTCCTTTACTCGAGTGTTTATTGGTCTGGGAACAATTGATCCACTCCTCACAGTCCCTGGGGTTTGGCTTTCAGCCATTTGAAATATCATTTGTGTTCCAAGGAAAGAAGATTTGATCGCATTAGATTGGTAAACACAGTTTTCCAGAATGTAATTGCACACTATCATTTTTGCTTTTCTCTTCTTTGCATTGTTAACATTTTCGTAAAAAGCCTTGTAAAAATCAAAAACAATGTAGAACAATGCAACATGTACCCAGCACTTTCATAACTGCCTATATATCATTGCATTTAACTTCTTTGTTGAATGACTGTATTATCCACAGATGCATTTCAAAATAATAATACTCCTCTTGAATAATTCTCTGGGTCGTGTATTTTTGAAAATAATAAACCACCCCCACTAGGGCCATCTGCCACTTGTTTGTCCTGCTTTCTACCCTTAATGTCACCATTAGGACATTCCTTAGATAATATCACTACCGTCAACATCCCTTTGTCCTTTTGTCTACGACACCTTTGGCAATCTCTTCTTTGCCTCCACCTATCACTAGCCTTCTATCCAGCTCTACCTGTCCCACCCCCCTCTACCAGCTTATATTTCACCACATTTCTATATTTCTTTAGTTCTGAAGAGTCATACGGACTCGAAACGTTAACTGTATTCCTCTCCGCAGATGCTGTCAGACCTGCTGAGTTTTTCCAGCTATTTTTGTTTTTGTTTCAGATTTTCAGCATCTGCAGTATTTTGCTTTCAACCATAGAAACAACATTAGCTTTCAAATGACACCCTCGCTATTTAAAATGCTCTTCAAAATCATATTCCAAGATTCTGGAAAAACTGCCCCAACAATTCCATTAATGACTGTACCATATGAGTTATTCAGATTGTTCAGAATTTAATGGATACTACAATGATTGACTGAATGGTAGGTTTTTTGTTAACACTGATAAGTACTCAGGCTTATGTCTCCTCACTCATGAATTCTAGTAGATTAGTCCATGCAGATAGCATTGACTCACTTTTGAATAAATATATATTTTAACAGTGTATATGACAAATGTTTAATGTGCATGTCAGGCATTTGCAAGAAAGACTGACGTCAAGTGCATCCAGCCTATTACTTAAGGTAAAATGAGAAGTAATGTTAATCACTGAAGAAAGAAATACATCTCAAGTGCAAGGAAACAGATTTGAAATAGGCTAATATTTCTCCAGGTAATTCGCTTATGGTAATGAGTGTTGAAAATATTTACCTGCAGATAATAACTGATTGAGTAACTTTATGTTTAGATTGGAAAAAGAAGCCATCATGTAGACAAAATTGCCTTTTAGAACTCTTTCAATTGATATTTTGATAAATTTGCAATTTTATTTTTCCAAGTTCCAAATACCAATGAACTTTCTTGTTACCAACTCATTCTGATTAACAAAACAGAAGAACAAATGAAAAGCATGAAAACAGGAAATCCGAAATGCAAGGTAGAAAATATTGGACAGGCTCAGCTGGCATCTCAAAGCCTAAAGCAAGTTAAAGCTTTGGATGGAACATCATGTTAGGTGATTGGTAAAGCACAACCTATCCTCTTTTAGATTGAGCCATTCAGCTTTTTGTTTTTTCATTGAATGCAGTAATGTCAAGTATGCCAAATGCAAATGAATACAAAACAAATTTACTTCAACAACAGCTCCAAGCTGTCAGTTTTTGTCCTGCTGTATGTCTCAGAAACTTGAATTAGTCAATTCAGCACAATAGATCACGGAATGTTACACAAAAATTATATCAAGTGTAAATTGAATTTCCGGGATCTTTAAAATTAGTTTAAAAACTATAGTGCTAGAATCTGGCCCAGTACACCAAATTGGCCATGCTCCAGATCAAAATAATGAACATGGTGAGTTCCCTCATTTGTGCTTGTTTGCAGCCTTTCGAGCAGAGTTATCAAATTGAGCTTGCTTTTCTTTTTTCGGTGCACAGGCGCAAGTAGGCTCATTTTAAAAGTTTTACATGCAAGAACGATTTAATTTACTAAGAAATTGGCGAGTGTTCACCAATGAAATTAGTAAATGGTGTTTTAAGTCAATTTCACTAATTTAAAACCAGTTTATCCAGAGGTGGAGGACTAAACAGTCTTATTAAAATGTTTATTTTTTGTGATAAACTTACTTTCACTTGGACTAATAAAACTGCATCAGGTTACCACTCTTGAATACATCAAGGAATATTTTTTAATTAAAAAAATTAAGGATTATGTTCTGCTACGCTGACCAATTGTGTTGGGCCATGGAAGATTTTACGTTCATGATTAGGCAAATGAGTTTCTGTGGAAATTTAAACCATAACTTCACTTCAGAAAACTGGTATGGTTTCAAACACAGTTATAGCCAATTTGCTGATTGGACCTATAGCAGGAACTCTACCTTATCATTTCCCCACTAAATCAATAAAAAAGTTTTCATGATATGTTCATCCAAACCCATGATGTTTTATTTGTCAAAGGTGTGTAAAATGAACCAGAAATCTTTTATACCATGACTCGATCATATCAGCGCCTACAACCCTCAGCAAGATATGAATCAGAAGGATTCGCTCATCATAATTTCCCACAGGAACTCTAGACAAGAATGCATCTTTGTATTTGACATGCTTGGTCATTGCACATACCTCAAACCAATTAAACATCCATTAATAAATGTAATTGAATCTGTCATATGAAAGGATAAAATTTGTGAGGTGAGGCTCTGGAGAACATTGTGGGAAAGTGAATGGTCCAGGTTTGGAGCCCTCCCAATTATGTAGTGAATTACCAACAGAAAGTCAGAAATGCCACAAATCAAGTAATTTCCAATCCAATGCCTGTTAACTGAGTGCCTGGGTCCAACGTGAACACTCCCAAAATTTACCTTGCTATATTGTTTAAATATTTGTACCCAGTACTCATAAAATGATTGGAATTAATATAAGCTGCAGTGTGTTTTATAATTTCAATTGTGTCCTCATATGACTGCACAGCCATTGCAACTGTCAAGCTTCAGCTCCATTTGAAAGCTTTATCCCTGTGAAAGAGGCTTAGCTACATTTTTTAAGAGGGAAAAGGGAAATAGGTTGTGCACACAGTCATTAAACTCCTGAGACTGGATTTAAAGCCATTCTACAGTAATGGGATGGAAGTCAGCACTTTTTACTGATTGTATGACTTCTGTGTGAGAATTAAGGTGGTTTCAACCCTGCTCTTAATAGGTTCAGATGCACAGCACAAAGCTGTTTAAAATTACTACTAATTTGGCACTGTCTCTCAGAGACTCATTAATATAGTGAATGAAAACATTTGGCACTGCTGTGTTTTCATGACCCTATGCCAAATGCAGTTCTGACATTGACCAAGATATAATGGTGGACATTCATTCACACAGTGATGAGGCTCAGGAGCCTGTTAAGTATTGCGGTTGCTTTGTTCTTGTCACATTGCACAGAGGTTGATCAGCCATGCAAGGCACACTGGTAATGTGGCTCCTTTAATTGATAAGATGCAACATGGGCAATCTTTATATCCAAATTTTACATTCTTAAAAATCTTCATTACTATGAAACACCTGCAGAAAGGATTGTAAAAGTAGTATTAATATTCTTATTAAAGTAGTAATATTATCATTAATGTTGAAGTGCAGATATTCCTTTTAAATCTGGCATGTCAAAACTACAACTCACAGAATGTGACTTTCTGACAGAAGGCTGACTATCCGGCCAGTGACAGAGCATGTTTTTGCTTCAGTTACATTCGTGAGAGTGAGTTGGTGTTTTTAAAGATGCAAAATTCATTTTTAATTCTTCAAAATTCATTTTTTATTATACAAAATCTATCTAAGTCAGGTGATGTTTTTCATTAAACAGAATTAATTTTAAATTAACTTGGTAATTTAAGTTGTAAGGAGTAAATTTGTGAAAATTAAAACACAAAATGAGCTTTTAATATGGCCATGGTGGTCAGTGCAGTACTGTAATTCTGATTGATCATATGTGATCCATAGGGCTCCATGCTATGTAAGTGCCATGCAGAGACAAAAGCCCAGAAATTGCTGTTGTATTGACAAAATTATTAATGCTCAGTGATATTATTGTGTAAAACTGACATCCACACACTTGCAGTTAAATGTGGAAATCAGAAAGTTGCTGTTGTTGATACCATGTTCCTCTACAGGGTGCGTTGTTTCAATCTTCACAGATGCAGTTCAACACATGAACTTCAAATTTTACATACTATTCTTGCTGTAAAAATCAAAGAAAATGTTAAAGCTTGCTGAATCAGAAGTAACTGTGTTTTTAATGGAGTACCAAGTCATTTAGTACTGCTGAACAACCTCTGTTGCCCTGAAGAACTAATTTTACAAATGTGGAGGCACATTCCCTCAAAAACACTTGAAAGTTTTCCTGATTTTTAAAATTGAAATTAATTTTTATTTTACTTTTTAATACTTTGTGACATTTCAGCATCTACTTTAATCCCATGTGCCTGGCCCAATCTTTATTTCGCTTTCTGTGAATTGTAATTCCTATTTTTTACTTCCTGCTTTCCTGTGTGTGAGAACTCTTTAATCTGACTGTCTGATCATCTTGCCTGCTGCCTGTCCTGTTGCTAACCCCACAGATGGCACCACATTCAAAGTCACATTGAAGTAAAGAAAGTCTGCACTCTGTAGCCCATCAGGTTCTTGTGGGTGACTTTATTCAAGGCCAATACCATGCACTGTGCCTTCACTGCTGATCACAAAATCTGTGCCAATATATATAAAATGGATACACTGCAGCTTAAAGATTAAGGTTGGCACTGCAGAGCTGGTAGTTATCCTCCCAGAGCCTCACTTCAATGTTGCATTTAATATTGCAAAACCAAGTGAGCTTGGTATCAGTGTCTGACATGACATCTGAACAATCCCTGTTGGAAAGAGTCAGGCGGAAAACAGGTGCAATGAGGATTGTTCCTACAACATGGAGTGAGACACACCATAGAAAGCTTAAGGGAAGAAATTCCGCCCCCGCCCCCCCCCGCCCCCCCCGCCCCCCCCCCCCCCCCCCCCCCCCCATCGGAGGGGAAGTTCAAGAGCAGGCGCGTGTGGGCGCGCCTCCAATCGGTGCTCCTAATCAGGCCAATTAAGGCCCGTCCAGTGTGACCTTCGCCAGGAAGCGCTATGCGCTCCCTGTGCGGGCAGGGGGGGGGGGTGGAATTCCCTAAGCCAAGAGTGCACTTTTTGGCACATGCATGCAAAAGAGTGCACTGATCTCCCTGAGGCTAAGTGCTGCCTGAGGGAGATCAGCACCAAATCCAAAAATGTGAAATATAGAAAAATAAAATTTCCCTGACATGTCCCCTCATGTGAAACTGGCACATGAGTTGGGACATGTCCATCACTTCTAATTAAACTTTTATTAAATTTTTAAAAACCTACATGGAACCTCATCCTGCCCGTGGATGAGGTTTCATGCTTTTTCTGAAGCCCGCCAGGGCTCCCGGCCTGCTCGCCAACCTTGAGGTCGGATGGGCAGGTCCTTTAACTACTGCAATTACTTTGTCTATGGCCTCAATTGGCCGTTGACAGGTCAGCGCACGCACAGCTGATTCGGCAGTGACCTGAAAATTAAAATGACGCGGAGTGACATCGGGAGTTCCGCCTGACATCATCCCGCATCATTTTACATGTCGGCGAGCGGGCCCAGCGCCCGCCCGCCATCGCCGACCTCAAAATCCTGTCCTAAGAGTCCACATTCAACACATTCACCTACCATCACATTGGTATACTGAAGACAGTTTCACACTTTTTTATTGTGTGGGCAATTTATATCACTGCAATCAATAGTATTGTCCAGAAACTTTGGTTTAATTTATTAGCTATGTAATTCAATGGAGCCAGACCACTTCAATTCAAGAAGCAGGCAGGCGAAATGACCTGTCAATGCATTAAGCATTCTAGGTTTATGTGCCCAGAGATTATAAATGGAAGATGAGTAATACAAATGTAATATGGTGGGAGGATTCTCCCAAAATGTTATGTGGAAGAACCTTATGTCTGCTCTTTGTAAACAAGATTCCAAATTTTGGTAACACAATGCACAGAGGAAATCTTTCTCTCTAGTTAATTTGAAATAGAAATGTAATGTTACTAAAGCTCCTTATATAGCCATACAATTTATGTACACATCCCACTTTGCCTGTTACTGTTCTTGTGTGCAGGATTATCTCTAACTAGAGTTGCCCCTCCTTGAGCATAATGTAATCGATGTTGAGGTAAGATAGTCATACACCAGCTGTGTAATGAAATCAGAGCATAGGAATTGGTATTGGGTCATTTTGGGTGCATGACCAAAAGTGTGCAGGCAGCATGCACTCCAACTGGGAGGCCCAAGGCTTACCTGAAATTGGGCCTCAGGCCTCATTTCTGTAATTGGTATGAACTACCTGCACCTATCGCATCTTCAGAAGCAGTTTATCCAACAGAGTAATTTCAGGTTGATTGCCTCACTGAAAGTGGCCCTCTGGTATGTCCAAGAAGAGCACTCCTTGCTCCGCATTAAACTTATGATCTACATGCCCTATTTATGGTGGCTATTTGCTAGGCCACGTCCACACCTGGAGCAGAACTTTACTTCCCACGGGCGGGCGCATGCCTGACCCAATCGGGCATAAAATAATGCGCGATAACATCGAGCAAGTGTCCTGACATCACCGCGTACTCGCGCAATATTTTGGTCGGCAGGCGGACATGAGTGTCGGCAGCGCGCCTGCCAACAATTAAGAGGCTTGTTAAGGCCACTAATTTATTAATTAAGAGAAATTTTTCACTGCCCATCTAACGGTTGGCGGGCGGGCGGGCGAAATGGCCAGGTAGCCTTTGCATTTTTGAGGAAACCTCATCCATGGGCGGGATGAGGTTTCTGACATTAATTTAAGAAAAATAAAAATGTTTTGACATAATTTTTATTATGTGTATGTTCACGTGAGTGAGTCCTATCAGCTGCCTGAGGCAGCTCTCTGCCTTCAGGAAGCTTTCATTGTGTGTTCCTCAGTCCCTGTGCAGACTTCAGTGCTCGCCCTCCTCCCACCCCCAGCAGCACTGAGCCTTTCAGCGCATGTTTTATGCTGACTGGCCATTAATTGGCCAGCCAGCATGAAATGACAGTTGGGGGCCAATCGTGGGCGACAGAGCATTTCCTGGCCGTTCCTGGCCTGCCCACTGCGCCCTCCCGACAACTGGAAAATCCTGCCCCTGCAAAACATGAACAGAGGAGTCTAAAAACAAGTGCTAGGGACCTCATTAGCACATACAAGGGACCTATCAACCATTTTAGGTAGACTTGCCAGTTGTCGGACAAATCGTGCAACCTAAATGGCGGGAAAGTGGTCTCCAAAATTGTATGTCAGTTTTATGGCTGTGATGAGGTCTAATTTATACTCAAGATGTATTCATTCATGTCTGTGGATGTGTGGGTGTGTGTCAATTCAACGTCATCATCATCTGTCCCTTAATTCGAGGATGGCGTCTACTCAGGGTTGCCAGTTTCTGCCATGGGTCTTCATGCTTTTCAGCTATCCAGACGCAGCATCCAGTCCATTGAAGCTGATTTTTCAGGAGTTTTGCCAGAATGCTTGTGGAGCTGGCTTTTGTTTGTTCAATGTTCCTCCCATTGAATCTGGAGGATGCAGTGAATGGAATTTGTCTAGCATTCTTATTTGCCATCGCTACAGGTCCAGTCTCACTGCAGCAAGGGAGCGTAGTGACAACATTTGGTTTGTACGATAGGATTTCTGGTGACTTGAGGAGGTCTTTGTTGTCAAACACTCACTGCCATTGTTTGTAGAAGGCTGAGTTGATCCAGTGTTGGATCTCCTCATCAGTGATGGCCACCAATGTAGGGAAGCACTCAACATCTTTATTTTCTTGATTCTTTAATGGATTGTGGGTGTCGCTGGCAAGGCCAGCATTTGTTGCGCATCCCTAATTACCCTTGAACTGAGTGGTTCTCTAGGCCATTTCAGAGGGCAGTTAAGAGTCAACTACATTGCTGTGGACCTGGAGTCACATGTAGGCCAGAGTGGGTAAGGATGACAGATTCTTCCCTGAAGGACATTAGTGAACCAGCTGGGTTTTTATGACAATCAATGACGGTTGTCAAGGTTTACATAACAGATTTATTATTGAATTTAAATTACACCAGCTGCCATGATGGGAATTAAACCCATGCCTCCCACAGCATTAGCCTGGGCCTCTGGATTACACGTCCAGTGACATTATCACTGTGCCACAGTCTCTCCTTCAGCATATATGGGAGGTGGATGAGGTTTCCTGAAAAATGCAAAGGCTGCCTGGCCGATTCGCCCGCCTGCCAACAATAGCATTGGATGGGCAGCGAAAAATCCCAGTAACTGTGCCGTGAATGGGCTTAATAGCCCCTCTTAATTGTCAGCGGGTGCGCTTCCGAGTTTAGCACGTGCCTGCTGACCGAAATATTGCACGAGTGCATGATGATGTTGGGATGCTCGCCCACCCGCCCGCTCAGCGAAAAATTCTGGCCAAGGTACACATTGGGACTTCTACAGGGTTCCCACACGGTGACCCCCGAGGGAATTATCTGGGAAGCTTGAACTTCCGACAGGAAAATTCCACTGCTCCCTGCAACCCTCTGCAAAAGTCTCCAACTCTGAGTTAGTCGGAGACTTGGGACAGTTCCAGTGTACTTACCTGGATTATTATTGAGGAAACGTTAGACAGAAAAATCCTAGTCTAACCCCTGGGTAACGACAGAACTGAACCTCCTATCATTCACACTGACCCCCTGACTCCGCCCTCAAGTTCCCTGACTACCTGCCTGATCCCCAACTAACCCCTGATGACACTCCAACCTAACCCGACCTGAACTGATAACCCTTCTGACCCAACCCAAGTAACCCTCCGACCCCGACTATCCCACCGACCTGACCCGACTACCCCTCCCAACCACACTAACCCCCAACAACTTGACTACCCTTCCTGGTCAAACCCCACTACCCCTGACCAGACCTGACCAACCTCACCTCACCACCCTCCCTGACCAAACCTGACTAGCCTCCAACCCACCTCACTCATCTCACCCACCTACGTACCTCACACACCTGCCGCCCTACCCACCTGCCACCTCACCCACCTACCACCTCACCCACCACTACCCCCCTGACCAGACCTGACTACCCACCAACCACTTCACCCACCTGCCGCCTGACCATAGCGATGTGGTTGACTCTTAAATGCCCTCTGAAATGGCCCAGCAAGCTACTCAGTTGTATCAAACAGTTACAAAACCTCAAAGGAATGAAACCGGATGACCACCTGGCATTGACCGAGGCACTGGAAACGAAAATGGCAAATTCAGCCCCGTCAGCCCTGCAAAGTCCTCCTTAATAACATCGGGGGGCTAGTGCAAAAATTGGGACAGCTGTCTGACAGGCGCCAGTCAAACAACAGCCTGACGTAGTCATACTCACGGAATCATGGGCAGAATTTAGCCCTCATCGGGCCAGCTCGATGTGGACAAGTGGGAGCGGTCGGGAAGCCGACTGCCGCCCGCAATCGGGCCGCGGCCGCGATCAGGTCACGACTGTGATTTCACGCTGGTGGGCCAATTAAGGCCTGCCCAACATGAAACGCATGCTGCAGCGCTCAGCGCTGCCTCTGTGGCGGGTGGGGGGAGGAGGGCGAACGGGGAACTTCACGCATGCGCGCAAGTGCACGTAGGGAAAGCTCTCTGAGGCACAGAGCTGCCTCAGGGAGGCGAAGATACAAAAAATTTAAAATAAAGCATTTTAAGATGTTAAAAAACATGTTCCCTCATGTGATTCTGTCACATGAGCAGAGACATGTTAGAAATTACTATGATAATTTTTAATCCCTTTCTCAAGGATGGATTAAAACCTCAACTTGCTCATGGATGAGGTTTCGCGAAAAGTGTAAAGGCCGCTTGGCCTATTCGCCTGTAAGGTTGGATGGGCAGCAAAAAATGTAATTGCCATTGTTAACGGCCTTAATAAGTGTTTTAATTGTCGGTGGGCGCCGACTGAGCAGAATATCACGTGAGTGCGTGATGATGTCAGGATGCTCGCCCAATGTCATCACGCGTCATTTTACGTTCATTTGGGTCGGACGCATGCATGCCTGACGAGCAGAAAATTCTGTCAGATAATGTCCCAGACATCACCATCACCATCCCTGGCTATGTCCTGTCCCACCTGCAGGACAGGCCTAGCAGAGGTGGTGGTACAGTGGTATACAGTCAGGAGGGAGTTGCCCTGGGAGTCCTCAACATCAACTCCGAACCCCAGGAAGTCTCATGGCATCAGGTCAAACATGGGCAAGGAAATCTCCTGCAGATTACCATGTACCGCCCTCCCTCAGCAGATGAATCAGTGCTGCTCTATGTTGAACACCACTTGGTGGAAGCACTGAGGGTGACAAGGGCGCAAAATGTACTCTGGGTGGGGGACTTCAACGTCCATCACCAAGTGTGGCTCGGTAGCACCGCTACTGACTGTGCTGGCCGAAGCCTGAAGGACATAGCTGCTAGGCTGGGACTGCGGCAGGTGGTGAGGGAGCCAACAAGAGGGAAAAACATTACTGACCTCATCCTCACCAACCTGCATGCCGCAGATGCATCTGTCCATGACAGTATCAGTAGGAGTGACCACCACACAGTCATTGTGGAGACGAATTCCTGCCTTCACATTGAGGATACCCTCCATCGTGTTGTGTGGCACTACCACAGTGCTAAATAGGATAGATTTCAAACAGATCTAGCAACTCAAGACTGGGCATCCATGAGGCACTGTGGGCCATCAGTAGCAGCAGAACTGTACTCATACACAATCTGTAACCTCATGGCCTGGCATATCCCCCACTCTACCATTACCATCAAGCCAGGGGATCAACGCTGGTTCAATGAGGAGTGCAGGAGGGCCTGCCAGGAGTAGCACCAGGCATACCTAAAAATGAGGTGTCAGCCTGGTGAAGCTATAAAACAGAACTGCTTGCTTACCAAACAGCATAAGCAGCAAGTGACAGACAGAGCTAAGCGATCCCACAACTGACGGATCAGATCTAAGCTCTGCAGTCCTGCCTCATCCAGTCGTGAATGGTGGTGGACAGTTAAACAACTCACTGGAGGAGGAGGCTCCACAAATATCCCCATCATTAATGACAGAGCAGTCCAGCACATCAGTGCAAAGACAAGGCTGAAGCATTTGCTACAATCTTCAGCCAGAAGCGCCGAGTGGAGGATCCATCCCCAGCATCACAGATGCCAGTCTCCAGCCAATTCAATTCACACCATGTGATATCAAGAAATGGCTGAAGGCATTGTGGAGATTCCAAGGCTATGGGCCCTGACAATATTCCAGCAATAGTACTGAAGACTTGTGCTCCAGAACTTGCCGCGCCCCTCGCCAAGCTGTTCCAGTACCCGGCTATATGGAAAATTTCCCAGGTGCGTCCTGTACACAAAAAGTAGGACTATTTCAACCCGACCAATTACCGCCCCATCAGTCTACTCAATCATCAGTAAAGTAATGGAAGGGGGCATCAACAGTACTATCAAGTGACACTCACTTAGCAATAACCTGCTCATTGATGCCCAGTTTGGGTTCTGTCAGGGCCACTCAGCTCCTGACCTCATTACAGCCTTGGTTCAAACATGGACAAAAGAGCTGAACGCCCGAGGTGAGGTGAGAGTTGCTGCCCTTGACAACAGGGCATTATTTGACCGAGGGTGGCATCAAGGAGCCCTAGCAAAACCGGAGTCAATAGGAATCAGGGGAAAAACTCTCCACTGGTTGTCCAAGACGATGATTGTGATTGTTGGAGGTCAGTCACCTCAGCTCCAGGACATCACTGCAGGAGTTCCTCAGGGTAGTGTCCTCGGCCCAACCATCTTCAGCTGCTTCATCAATGACCTTCCTTCCATCATAAGGTTAGAAGTGGGGATGTTCGCTGATGATTGCACAATGTTCAGTACCATTCGTGACTCCTCAGATACTGAAGCAGCCCATGTCCAAATGCACCAAGACCCAGACAATATCCAGGTTTGGGCTGACAAGTGGCAAGTAACATTCTTGCCACACAAATGCAAGGCAATAACCATCTCCAATAAGAGAGAATCTAGCCATCTCCCTTTGACATTCAATGGCATTACCACCACTGAATCCCCCAATATCAACATCCTGGGGTTTACCATTGACCAGAAACTGAACTGGACTAGCCACATAAATACTACAGCTACAAGAGCAGGTCAGAGGCTGGGAATTCTGCTATGAGTAACTCACCTCCTGACTCCCCAAAGCCTGTCCACCATCCACAAGGCACAAGTCAGGAGTGTGATGGAATACTCCCCACTTGCCTGGATGAGTGCAGCTCCCACAACACAAGAAGCTTGACACCATCCAGGACAAAGCACATCCGCAAACATTCACTTCCTCCACCACTGATGCACCATCGCAGCAGTGTGTACCATCTACAAGATGCACTGCAGGGACTCATCAAGCCTCTTTAGACAGCACCTTCCAAACCCACGACCACTACCATCTAGAAGGACAAGGGCAGCAGATTCATGGGAACACCACCACCTGGAAGTTCCCCTCCAAGTCAGACTTGGAAATATATCGCCGTTCCTCCACTGTCGCTGGGTGAAAATCCTGGAACTCCCTCCCTAACAGCACAGTGGGTGTACCTACACCACATGGACTGCAGCAGTTCAAGAAGGGAGCTCACCACCACCTTCTCAAGGGCAACTAGGGATGGGCAATAAATGCTGACCCAGCCAGCGAAGCTCACATCCCGTGAATGAATAAAACAAAAACCTGTCGCCGTACCCAGCTCCCATCCTACCAACTTACCAACTAACCTCACCCACCCTACCAGCCCTACGCATTCACTCATTCATTCACTCAGCCATTCACCTATTCATTGACATTCATCCATTCACCCATACACTGACATTCAGCCATTCAATAACACTCACAGTGGACATTTAAACTTACCTTACAGCAGCTAGTGCTGTAAAAAAGGGGTGCATCTATTATTCTCCCTGACGTCACTCCAATGCGATGGAGTTCTCCGATAGACTGTTCGCTCCACATTCCCGGAGAAGCTGAACTCGGAAAACCCAGCCAGAAATGTGGAAATGCGTCAGGGCACAGGAAAGTGAGTGCTGCTTTGCAGGAGATCCAGGCCATTAAATCTGTTTATCCCCACAGCCACTTGCCATGTTCTTTGATAATATATCGCTCGAGGAAGTGTCTATTTGCACATCATATAAGGCAGCAAGATATTCATCTTTATAACAAAATATTCTCTTTTTTACAAATAAGTGCATCCAAGTGCGTCATTGTATGTTACTGGGTGAAAATTACCCATATCTCACATCTGGCATTACTTTCTCGCTGTAAATTAAAAGATTAATAAACATGTTATTTGTACTCCTTTAAGCAGGGCGTTTCAAATTGGTATTGGTGAGACAACAAGAAGGACAGACATATCATGGCACAGATTTTGCTGGAGCAGGGCACTGGCAGCATACCCTGCTTGTTGGATTTATTCGTGCATGTTTAGCTTTTATATTTTGCCCTGGAGATACATGCTAACAATGGTGTAGCAAGGGCAGTTTGGCACCTTGGTGAATGATGGAGCCAGCAATATATCTCCTTAATCAGTGAAATTAAAGGATTGAGAACTAAACAGAGGAAGGTGTGAGAAGGAAGGTGAATTAGAGTTGGTGAATGCAATATTAAATGAGTTCCAGAAAGAAAAATAAAAGAGATTGGATTAAGAAAGAGAGCAAGAAAAGAGACAGAAAGGAAAAGAA
Source organism: Cetorhinus maximus (assembly GCF_964194155.1). Lineage (NCBI taxonomy): Eukaryota > Metazoa > Chordata > Chondrichthyes > Lamniformes > Cetorhinidae > Cetorhinus > Cetorhinus maximus. Next base: position 100,685,320 of record NC_135879.1, on the reverse strand, counting down.
ACAAAAAAGAATTAAAATTTGATCATTTTTAAATGTCCAACGACAATTCACAATCTGATGGAATGACATCCATACTTTAAATTGTTCACCTTTTAGGCAAGAGAGGTTGATTAGTAGTCAATGACAATTATCAGATTAAAAGCCAGTGATAATTACTAGACTTAACTTTCTGTGGTAAGTTTGATGATGATGGCAGGTTCTTTGCAGGTAAAAGTCAGAGGAAGACTTGTCACTATGTTGGTTAGCATGATCTTTGGTGACTGAAGAAACCAATTCTTGAGCTGCAGGCTCTTGAGCAGTTGGGGCACAGGAACTCCTGGTTTGGAGGAGCTCTGGTGTAAGCAGACTCCTTCTGTTGTCTGCACTTTTCTTCAGCAGCCTCGCATCTTTTTGTAAGTTTGAAGGGCAATTAATGTACAATCTTAGCAAGTACACGAAAAGAAGAGCTTAAAGGCAAGATGCCAAGCTGACAGCGGATTGGTGCAAATTGGCCAGCAACTTGCAGCGATTTGTTTCATGGGTATCACTTCCTTACAAATAATTAGCTGGCCGATGTTCACATTATTAATGATGTGCATCTTTCAGACATTGTTATTTTTTCAATAAATTCTGGACCAGAGAGTCATGCCTTAAAAAGTAAAGGGAATCATGCCTGCATGTATACATTTCCAGCGTGAAAGGAGAAGTGGGTAAAACTGATCGGATAAAAGGAAACAACTGTAACTCCCCAGAAAATAATTCTTGACTCTACAGTATGGTAACTTCTGTGCAAATAGAAAGATAGATCATTTATCATAAACATAAATCCCAGCCTTAATTCAGCTCTTCATGTTGAACACAACATTCTGTCAATGCAGGATCTCTGATTTAGAGGCATAGGTCAGTGATTAATCGTTGCACTGTTACAGTAGCACGTCCAAGTTAATTCACTGACTTTAGTGTGATACCCGTATAAATGCTGTGCTCACACTAGCTTTTCTTCTCTGTTCACGCTATCCACCCAGAACCCTTGTGTTTTGGGGAGGATGAGGCAAAGTACAGCTGACTGAAAAATGTTAACTCCCCTCAGATGGGTGTTATCCAAAAGCAGACTGAGTGGCAATAACAACTCTGCAGTGTCAATAATAGTAATGCTGAATGTTAATCAGCACCCTTCCTGTTAATCTTTATTGTACCACTATCTGTCCTTGTCAGTGAGGATTGATTGTAAAGTAGTGACATCACTGCTATGCTAAAACATTTACATTGATTTTAATTTTGTACTTAAACAAAAGTTCTGATTATTATAGTGACCACCCTGATTGTTGTATTTCGGTGCCAAAGCTTGGATTCTGGATCAATATCCTACCCAGCCTTCAAAACGTCCACAAATTCATGGAGTATTCACTCTTGAAAGCTGTGTTGTTATCCCCTGAGGGAGTGTGCTTGTTCTGAGATTGAGTCAGTGCAGGGTAATAAGCTTTACTATTAATGAATATCCAGCAGCAGAAAATTAATAGTTTCCACATGTCAACAGTGAAGTGTCCACATATTAATGGCATATGGATTGAGACCTTGTAATGTCAATACCTTTACCAATTTGCTTTGTAAAACTGTGCAACTTCTGTGCAAACCCAACTTCAATGGTGAATCCAGCTCATATCTGAAGTAGCAGATAGAACACTGTTAGACAACCCCTTGCCTTGCCTCAAAAATACACAGGGACTCTTAAAAGAGTTGGTGGCAAGGGGATGCAGGCTTCTGAAAGCATTAATGAAGCTCATTTCAGGCCATCAAGCCTGTAGTCATGCTGAAGGTTTATTAGGTTCAGAATGGCATTTGCGGCCGCAAGATCTGTTAGCAGTGGTAGCTCTCTCTGTGTTCACATGCATGAAAGAAACCTTGTGCTTTAGTAACTAAATCCATGTAATCAGTGTAATACTAATGGATCTGCCGCTGGACTTGCCCGCCAAGTGGAGTGAGCTTTGATGATATCAGATAACAATAGGTTAAGCCTATCATCTCTTGGGATTAGAACCAATGAAAACTGAGGTGTAATGTATTTCATCATCACAACTCCAAGCCCATTAAACTGATATCTTTTGACGTTTTGGGAAAATATCAGTGTATATAACCACAAGCATACTACTTTACCTTACAGACGAAAGAATCAACTGCAGACAGTAGAGATAGGAAGGTAAAATTCTTATTTTTGAGGTGCTTCTCTGCTAGGCCCAAAAAGTCACAGGCCACAATTATGATGATTTCACTAACATTGTACCTGTCAATACCTTTCAGTATTGACCCTATCGGAGATTGTGAGGTTAGCAGAAAGACACCTTGAGTGCATGTGGTAAGTGGGCATCTCCCCAAATAGCCAGAAAATCCAGCATCTGTCTGTTTTCTGGTGAGGCGCTGGACTCTCATGCCACTTAAAAAGAGCCTCTTGCACCTCCCCCCTGCCCAATCCATCCAAAGGGCTGCGGCTGATGAGGTTGAAAAAAAATTAGCGGTCCTTATGGATTCAAGCCACTTTCCTGACCTTTGGCTTTATGGTCTGTGTTTAGTTAGAATTAATAACATACTCAGATTACATGGAGGTTAAATGTCAGCAACCATTGGATACAGTATTTATCTTATACACACCGATCCAACTGTAATAACACATGGCCTGATATATTTGTACCCACACAGCAATAGTGATCGGTAAATACTGATTTAAAAATTGGATCAAAACAGAAATGATGTACCTACTAGCAGATTAATTGGCACTGAGGTTATGGAATCACAGGATATTAAGATAGACAATCGTATCTGATGAGTGTTAGCTAACGGTTTGAATATTGTCTAATAATTCTGCACTAACAAAAAATTGAGTCTAATAGTTTGAACTGCAATCATGACAGCTGATCAAAATCTGAGATATCATTTAGTTTAATGAAATCCATAAATAATGCGAGAATGTTGCTATGGTGTTGAACTGATTTTTCGCAGTGCAGTTTACTATGATGAATAGGCGTCTTTGAATGGAGTACTGAAGACAAATAAAACGATCAACAATTTGTCTCGTGGAGGATGTTTATGCATCTTTGCCATAATGTAATTTACTATGTTAATATTTTATTTCCATGAAGCAATTACAGGATTAAGTTTCCAAATCTCTATTACGGCATGATTTCCAAACTTCTGTCTTTAACAGCAGAATAACAACGACATTCTTCATTCTTTTTGTCACCAGTTTTCTCTGTTAACCTTTGACCTTTCATTACCTACAGCCAGGTCCTTGCTGAGGGGCAGGTTTTCTGTACATCTGAACTTTGACACAAATATCATACACTTTGTTGGCAATATAAACATATCAGAAGGCCTGTTTTGTAGGGTTGCAGTGTCATTTAATAGAAAATAGAGATAATGCTCCACATGGCTTTACTGATATTTGGCTATGAATAAGGAATATATGTTGAAATGGAGTGGAGATGCCCCATTATAATGATTTATTTTAGCATTATTTAGTATTTGGCATTGAACATGCTGGCACTAATAAGCAGGAAAAGCTTTCAGAATTTCTTTGTCTTTCATGTCACCATCTGATAAGAACAATTGAATTTCAGCAGTTACTTAACCTGCCAGAGCCAATAAGTTAGGTATCAGAAAAGGCCATTCAACCTATTTTCCTAAGCACTCACATTATTTGCGACACTGATCCTATGTTATGGACAGGATTTGTATCTCGTTGGGCGGGCGCAGCGGGCAAGCCTGGGAGTGGCCGCAAAACCGCGATCGGGCCCCGACTGCGATTTTGCTTTGGCTGGCCAATTACTAGTCACCCAGCGTGAATCGCCCGCTGAAATGCTCAGCATTGCCCGGGTGCGGAGGGGAGGAGGGCCAGCGCGGAAGTCAGCGCATGTGCGCAGGTGCACTCAGTGAAAGCTCCCTGAACACACAGAGCTGCTTCAGGGAGCTGAAGATTTTTAACATTACAAATAAAGAATGGAAAAATAAGGACAACATGTCCCCTCAAGTGACTCTGTCACATGAGCAGGGACATGTTAAAAATGAGTTTTTAAAGTTTTTTTAAAATCACTGGTTGAAACCTCATCCCGTCCATGTATGAGGTTTCGCAAAAAATACAAAGGCCACTTGGCCTATTCACCTGCCCGCCAACAGTAAGGTTGAACGGCCAGGGAAATATTCAATTTAATTAATTAATTAAAGGGCTCAACAGCCCTCTTAATTGTTGATGGGCGCACTGCCAATTCCTGTGCATGCTCACTGACCGAAATATCGTGTGAGTGTGCGATAACGTTGGGACGCTCGCTGATCCTCATCAGGCACTATTTTTCTCCCTTTCAGGTCGGGCACACTACTGCCCGACGAGAGAGGAATTCTGCCACATGTCTTCATGTTGTATTACACTTTTCTTCTTCAGAGCACAGATAACATTATATAATTTTATTTGCCAGGTCTTGGCTCAGTGCTAAGGACTACATGTAACTATGTTGCATTATTGTATCTTACATAAAGATACTTTATAAAAAGCAGCTCTCTTCCCCTGATGGAGAAGAGATGAAATGACCCTTGTGATGGTATTCTCCAATTTTGTTGACTTATTGTAACTTTTACAGTCAGGAACAGAGAGGATACTGGCCACTTCACCTCCCAGCATCAGGCCAAGTCATTTCTCTCAGGGTATCACCATTTTGATGGCAGTAATATGTGTAGGAGAAGTGCTAGAAGGACATTTAAGTAACAACTAAAATATTCAAGGGGCAGGACTAAAATCTGCTTCTTTACACAGATTAAATTGTTGTGGAATGGTGGACAGTAACATTACCAATGCCTATGCTTGTGCCAGCATTCGCAGGAAATGGAGTTGATCAGAGCTGCGATGCACGTATGATTTTAGCTGCTTTTGAAGGATGCAGATTCTATGTTGTGTAATGTCTTATCATTGAAAAAGATACAAGGCAGAGTTAGTAAAGTATTTTGAGTCCCGAGTTTGTGAAAGACACTATATAAACCTTTTTTCCAGATACAGGGAAGGAGATTCAAAGACCCATAGCAGCTTTGCATGCTTTTCAGTGACCAATTTGTGTCATTAGCTGAAACCTAGGAGCAGATTGCTAGGCTTTGTCAGCCTGGGAATGATAAAAAGCAAACCTTAGCGTCAGCAGAAAACACCCTTACAAGAAATGAGAAGGCTGTAAATAACAGACTTTATTGTTACAGTTCTGAGTCAGTCTGCATATCTGTCAGAAAGGAAAGTATGTGGTGATTCCAGATGGAAGAAGTGTGAGGGTTGACATAAGGGGTCACTATTGTAAGAGGCATTTTATCAGTCACCTTTAACCTGAGGGAGCAAAATTAAGAGAGATGCATACCTGCTTCCCAGCAAAATGGAGGAGACAGCAAACTGCCCAGGGCGGGCGGCGTGTGTTGGGGGGGTGGGGGCGGGTGGGTGCGGGGGAGGGTGGTGTAGTTGGTCTTTTGTTTGAGCTCAGCTTTGGCGAACAAGGGAAAAGGAGAAGCTGAAAATGAAGTAACCTGATCAGAGGTTCACTCAGATGTGTGGTGATTGAACTGAAGAAACTGACTCCCACATTGGAGGAAAGGGGGCGGGGAGGAGGGGAACTATCTATTAAATGACTAATATCTTTTACTTTTTTGCTTTCTTTAATTATTACAAGGCTGTCAGCTGCCAGCCAATATACCTTTTCTCAAAAACAATCAGCACATTTTATTAAAAGTTGAAGTATCCTCTTTCTAAGCACTCCTTATAACCATCATCTACCATATCATACCTTTTGAAAAGGATTTCCAAAGCATCACACCAAATTTGTGAAGAATCTTTGGCGAACTCATGGAGGATACTCAGCAAAATAGAAAAAAAACCTTGTTATTGGGCTTTTCATGTTTAAGGTGCATAGCATATTAAAAAGATAATTTCAGACATTATGACAATATTGTTGGTATAATTAACTTAGAGTTTAGCCAACCGGTGAACTAAATATTTTAAACACGTCAGTAAATATATTGCAACATAAAACCGGGCTCAATGGTGGGGGAGCAGCAAGAGGGAGAAGAGGGTAAATTATTTTGTTTCTTTTGGTGAAACATGGACTTTCCCACTTCTTTGAATCAGATCTTTAAAAGGGAGACAAGCAGTTTTTAATTTCATTGAGTTTTCAAGGGCCATATAACTGGATTTCACTGACAATCAGATATAAAAATGAGCGCCTTTCATTTATTTGGAGTGTTGTGGGTTCATTGGTTCTAACCCATGATCCCTGACTGGAGATCCTGATCCTCAAATACTCTTTTTCTCAGCTGGCTGAAGGCTGAGCTGCACATTTGATGAAATGCTGAATTTTGCCCATCTCTGCCTTCGTCGAGAGGAAGCTTCCAAGATATGGAAAAAGTTCCAGGATCTCACTGCTGATCTTAATCGATGGGGGGAGGTGTTGTAATGTAGGGGGTTGGTTGAAAGAAGGATCTGTGATCCCCATGCTCCAATATGCTTCGGAGACTCGGACAACCTACAGCAGGCATCTCAAAGCACTGGAGAAGTACCACCAGCAGTGCCTTTGCAGGATCCTCCAAATCTGGTGGAAAGATGGGCAGTCTACCAGCAGTGTCCTCTTCCAACCTAACGTGCCCAGCATCAAGGTGCTAATCACTTAAAACTAGGTCTGCTGGGTGGGACATGTAGTTCATATGCTTGACACCAGACTCCCGAAGCAACATCTCTGCTTGGAACTCGGTCATGGCAGGAGACCCAGGTGGACAGCAGAAACGCTATAGGGATGTCCTCAAAGCATCCCTGAAGAAGTCAAACATTCCCACTGACTCATGGGAGTCCCTGGCTTGTGACCAACCAAAATGGAGAGGCCTCATCTGAGAAGGCACCGAACACATTGAGAGACTTCATTGAGGATGTACGGGGGGGGCGGGGGAGGGATGTCAGAGGGAGCGCATAAACAAAACTACCCATCTACTCAACTTTTCAAGCACCACCAGTGGCAGTGTCTGCAGATCACGCATTGGATTCAGCAGCCATTTCTGAACCAGCAAACTCGAGTGGAAGCAAGTCATTCTCAAACCTGAGGGGCAGCCTAAGAAGGAGGAGGAGGAAGTTCATTGGTTCTAAACTTTCTACCAATCATAGCTTATTACAAAGCACTGGGTAATGGTGAATGTTAATGTGCTATAACCCAAGAAAATGTGTAAATTTTACTGAATTCAGTAAGAAACACTTAATTTTAAAGAAACCATGTCTGTACAGAATACCCACTGACTTGATAAATGGTGTAAATACTCACTGTCACTGATCCCTACTGAAGCTTTAGATCAGCTATCCAGAATTCAAGAATTAAAATCTAAGTATGAGAGCTGTATCAAAAAGTTCAATCACACAGATACTCCGATGGCCAGCTGGAGGAACAACGCCTCATCTTTCAATTAGGCACTTTACAGCCTTCTGGACTCAACATTGAGTTCAACAACTTCAGACCATGAACTTTGTCCTCCATTTTGATTTTTTTTTTGCTAAGTGCCAGTCCACATCTTGTTTTTGCTTTCAGACTGAACTGACCTTTTATCCTGCTATTATTACCTACTCTGGACCTATGCTTTGTTTCTTTACTACAACCATTTCCACTCCCTTTGCTTTTTGTTCCATGACATCTTTGATATTTAATCTCCCCTGCCCTCAAACCTATCTCGGACCTTCTCTTTTGTTCCACCCGACCCTCCCCACTTTATCAACAGTGTAAAACCTATCACATTTCTACTTCCCTGGTTCTGAAGAAAAGTCATGTTGGACTTGAAATGTTAACTCTGTTTCTCTCTCCAAAGAAGGTGCCAGACCTGCTTTTTTTGTTTTTATTTCCGATCTCCAGCATCCACAATATTTTGTTTTTATATACTGCAATGGCTTTAGTGAGTAAATGCATCATCTAGTGTGGCCCTGAGTCTTATAGAGCAGAAAAGTCTCAAGGTTCCTCTCTGGACTACACTAACTACATCAATCTTAATTGGGCATCAGGAAACACTATTTCTATTTGAGAAAGGATGAAAATTAGAAGAAAAATCTTACACTGCAGCAGATATAGTTTATGCTGCTGTGCAGACTTTCTCTAGTGATCGGAATGGATGAGTTTCAGTAAGGATTTCGAACAGTGCTATTCCTGTCTCAAAACTCTTTAATATGATGAGCAGAGTATAGGCTGCACAGATACTATAATGTGAAGACTTACAAACATGAAGCAAATATAACATTCAGCAATGCAGTGATGACTGTTTTCAGATGTACACAAACAATGACACCCATCAATAACTCATCAGTAATAGCTATACCAGCAGAGTATCTACAATTGTAACTTGTCCTCCATCACAGAATCTAGAGTGAATGTGCAAAATTTATTGAAGTTTGCAATGCCCGAGGCTCTTTCTGATGGAAACATATGCAATCCATAGCAAGGACTGAATTGGTAGCCTTACTTGTTAGCATGGACATGCATGCCTGATGAAGCTGTGGGGCTACGTAGTTAACATGGTGATGGTACACTGCCAGTGATCAGATGCTGCCTGGGAGTAAGCAAAATAGTGAAGTTCACTGAACACTAAAATCATTACAATTGAAAACAACCTCTGCAGAGTCAGGAAATTGGTTGTGTTCTCTCCCATTATCAATATTAGTAAGATTCCTTTTTATCATGTCAGTAATTTGGTAAATTCATAATTATGTGTATAAATGGTACTTTCATAGGTTTGATATAAAAACAAAAATGTTGGAAGTGCTAGCAGGTCTGTCAGCATCCGGACAAGTAACACAAGGGAACCTTTTGGGTGAGAATTGGTAAGGAGAATGAATCAAGTGGAATAATCCTGTTATAGGACTGGCCAAAAGAAAAGCAGAGGGGAGGATAACAGGTAAAGGCTTATAGTTCATCTGCAAAAAAGCAGCTTAATTGGCATTTTTGGACTTATTTGAGATGTGGATTTTTTCCCTCTGTTCCAATTCTTTCAGTTTTGATGCTAAATTTTTTTTAACTTTTTCACCTTAGTAACTCATCAGGGAGAATTTTCTCTCTGTCATGCGGGCTGGGTGGGAGTGGACGTGGCCGGGTGGGCGCGCAGCCGATCACCGCCCGCAATCAGCTGCGCGCCGCCATTTTACGTGGACGGGCCAATTAAAGCCCGCCTTACGTGACACGCACCCAGAAGCACTCAGCACTCCCTATGCGGGTGGGGGGAGGAGGGAGAGTCGGGGCCTGCGCTCTTCACGCTTGTGCGCGAAAGAGCACAGAAATCTCCCTGAGGCACGGGGCTGCCTCAGGGAGATTATTTTCATTCTGAAAACTTCAAAAAAAAATAGAAAAAATTATTCAGACATGTCCCCTCGTGTGATAGCGTCACATGAGCTGGGATGTGTCAATGAATTTTAATTAAAAATTTTATTTGATTTATAAAGCCTTCATGAAACCTCACCCTGCCCGTGGATGAGGTTTCATGGTAAATGCGAAGGCCGCCTGAGCTCTTCGTCTGCTCGCCAACCTTAAGGTTGGACAGGCAGCCCTGTTAATTCTTTCAGTTGGTTGTTAAATGGCCTTAATAGGTCTTTCACAGTTCGGTGGGCGTGCAGCCAACTCCAGTGCACGTCCGCCGAACTGAAGATCGGAATGACACACGGTGACCTTGGGACGCACGCCCGACGTCCTGGATGTCATTTTACGCCTTGGCGAGTGGGGCCCGCCCCCACACGCTGACCAGAAGATTCAGGCCATCTTCACAAGTTCCCAGCTTAGGAAGTAGGAAGTTTTATTCAAAATCCAGTGTTGTGGCACCAGTTGTTCGTTACTGAGAGATAATAAATGCTTTCATCCTTTCCATGTTAATTGTTTTTGTTCAATGTCATAACTGCTGAGTTTAATTGATTGGAACTCCTTTATTGAAACCCTGAGACAGCACAAAGCTATACATCAGTTGAATTGCACAAATAGCTTTTAGATGTGTCCCCTTGAGAGCTTCCCCTGTTGTTAGTTCAAGAAGATGAGCAGAATTCCCATTTCCGAAACAATGACCAGAGGTTAAATCAATAGTGAGGAAGAAGATGGTCTTCCTTTTCTTTGGAGTAACACATATAAGTTAAGTGGCACTTTAATGCCACTAAGTACCCTTATTATATGTGACATGTCTGTACATGGGACAAAAAAAACCCTCCCCCATTGCAGAGTTGAGTAAGATGTGTCTAGCAATTTGGTATCATCCTATTTGAGATCAATAGACTCCAGTAAGAGGTTGGCTACTTGCATCACATAAAAATATAATTTGTCTATCAGGATATTTTGCTGAGGAGGTGTGTACATCTCAGAAACAAGACAAAGCACTGTTACTTTTTATTTAATTTTCTCATATGAGAATAGCATTGTTCAGTTATTGCCTGAATTTTCTTCCCTCATGGGAAGTGGCATGTTTCTGTGGGGTCAATCATTGGAGTAAGTATGTGTGATCCAATGCTTTTGGTCACCACGCTGATGTACTAGACTACAGGACAATTGAAACACTTTTGCCACTGTTGCGTTATAATTTTTATGCCTTTAGCTTTGTGAATTTGACATAAGAAAAAACCTGCATCAACCAATTAAATGAAACTGTGACCCTCAGTGCCCCAGTGACCCTCACCCCAGTGGGTGCATCAACCCTGATGTGGCATTTTGTCAGGTCCAAAGTCATAAATGAAACATGCACAATCAATTTGTTAGAAAATGTGTGTAATTGCTCCATTAGTCTCCATCCTACTTCTGCCCTCCCCACCATTGCCATAACCTACCAGCCAGTCATGTGAGCAGGTGTGTATGCATGAAGCACGTGGCATACTCTGGTGTCATTTTGTAATCCAGAACTTTGCTCTCGGCGTCACGACATACATATTGCAAGGCTTTTCATGCTTTGGAGCCAACCTGAATTTCACTGACGAGGTTAAGCATAACTTTTAAATCCAAACTGACCTATTGCTATTAATGGCACCAGCCCCTTAAAGTGAACCGTAATCACTTTTTTCATATTTTTAAACACGACATTTTGAATTGATACAAAGGGAGTTTCTGTTTCAGAACAATCTTGTCTGGTTGCAGCCAAACTATTTTGAATTTGAGAATTGGGGCGAATTTTCACCCCTGAGTTGGGAGGGCAGAGTTAGGAAAACTCCTAGCTTTGCAAACCCAACTCGGGAGAAAGTGACCCGCATCTTTGGATTTTCATTCCGGAGGTTGGGAGGGTACTAACAGGAGTTAGGCCCACCAATCCCGGAAAGAGTTCGGAAGCAGCCACAAAGGCTGCCAAACGTGGAAACAGGTTGTTGATACGCCCGCCTCAGTGCCTTGGGAAAACAATAAAACAGAAAACAGCCCCCTAGTCCACACATTCCCGCATCCCTACACGCTCCCTATGCCCTATTCATGCCAACGCATGCTACCTCATGTCTCCCACCCACCCCCAGGGCCTCTCATGCCTGCTATGCCAACCCATGCCCCTCCACCCATCCCCAATTTCCCCTTATACTCTGTGCCAACCTATGCCCCTCTACCCATTCTCAATGGCCCCTCATTTGCTCCATGCCACCTACGCCCTCCACACACCTGCAATATATCCTCATGCCCTCCATGCCAACCTGTGCCCCCCTCATTGCCATGGCTCTTTATAGCACCTATGCCAACTTAGTGCCAATTTATGCCAACCCATTTTTTTATCCTTTCATGGAATGTGGGCATCGCTGGCTAGGCCAGAATTTATTGTCCAACCCTACTTGCCCTTGAGAAGGTGGTGGTGAGTTGCCTTCTTGAACCGCTGCAGTCCATGTGGTATAAGTACACCCACAGTGCAGTTAGTGAGGGAGTTCCAGGATTTTGACCCAGTAACAGTGAAGGAACGGCAATATATTTCCAAGTCAGGATGGTGAGTGGTTTGGAGGGGAATTCCAGGTGGTGGTGTTCCAATGTTCTGCTGTCATTGTCTTTCTAGATGGTAGTGATCATGGGTCTGGAAGTGCTGTCTAAGGGGGCTTGGTGAGTTCCTGCAATGCATCTTGTAGATAGTACACACTGCTACCACCCTGCGTCGGCGGAGGAGGGAGTGAATGTTTGTGGATGGGGTGCCAGTCAAGCGGGCTGCTTTGTCCTGAATGGTGTCAAGCTTCTTGAGTGTTGTTGGAGCTGCACTCATTTAGGCAAGTGGAGAGTATTCCATCACACTCCTGACTTGTGCCTCGTAGATGATGGACAGGCTTTGGGGAGTCAGGAGGTGAGTTACTTGCCACAGGATTCCTAGCCTCTGACCTGGTCTTGTCGCCATGGTATTTATATGGCTCATGCAGTTCAGTTTCTGGTCAATGGTAACCCCCAGGATGTTGATCATGGAGGATTCAGCAATAGTAATGCCATTGAATGTCAAGGGGTGGTGGTTAGATTCTCTCTTTTTGGAGACACTTGTGTGGCATGAATGTTACTTGCCACTTGCCAGCCCAAGCCTAGATATTGTCCAGGCCTTGCTGCATTTGGATATGGGCTGCTTCCGTATTTGAGGGGACACGAATGGTGCTGAACACTGTGCAATCATCAGCGAACATCCCCACTTCTGATCTTATGATGAGAGGAAGGTCATTGATGAAGCAGCTGAAGATGTTTGGGCCTTGGATACCACCCTGAGGAACTCCTGCAGTGGTGTCCTGGAGCTGAGATGACTGACCTACAACAACCACAACCATCTTCCTTCATGCTAGGTATGACTCCAAGCAGTGGAGAGCTTTCCCCCTGATTCCTCTTGACTCCAGTTTTGCTGGAGGGCTCCTTGCTGCCATATTCAGTCAAATGCTGCCTTGATGTCAAGGGCAGTCACTCTCACCTCACTACCTGGAGTTCAGCTCTTTTGTCCATGTTTGAACCAAGGCTGTAATGAGGTTAGGAGTTGAGTGGCCCTGGCAGAACCCAAACTGAGTGTCAGTGAGCAGGTTATTGCTGATCAAGTGCCGCTTGATAGTACTGTTGATGACCCCTTCCATTACTTTACTGGAGCATAGACTGATGGGGGGGTGTAATTAGCTAGGTTGGATTTGTCCTGCTTTTTGTGTACATGACATACCTGGGCAATTTTCCACATAGCCGGGTAGATGCCAGTACTGTAGCTGTACTGGAACAGCTTGGCTAGGTGTGCGGCAAATTCTGGGGCACATGTCTTCAGTACTATTGCTGGAATATTATCAGGGTCCATAGTCTTTGCAATATCCAGTGCCTTCAGCCATTTTTTGATATCACGTGGAATGAATCAAATTGGCTGGAGACTGGCATCTGTGATGCTTGGGACCTTAGGGGAGGCCAAGATGGATCATCCACTCGGCACTTCTGGCTGAAGCTTGTTGCAAATGCTTCAGCCTTATCTTTTGCACTGATGTGCAAGGCTCCCCCATCATTGAGGATGGGGGTAGTTGTGGAGCCTCCTCCTCCAGTGAGTTGTTTAATTGTCCACCACCATTCATGCCTGGATGTGGCAGGATTGCAGAGTTTAGGTCTGATCCGTTGGTTGTGGGACCACTTAGCCCTGTCTATCACTTGCTGCTTATGCTGTTTGGCATGCAAGTAGTCCTGTGTTATAGCTTCACCAGGTTGACACTTCATTTTTAGGTATGCCTGGTGCTGCTCCTGTCATGCCCTCCTGCACTCTTCATTAAACCAGGGTTGATCCCCTGGCTTGATGGTAATGGTAGAGTGGGGGATATGCTGGGCCATGAGGTTACAGATTGTGTTTGAGTACAATTCTGCTGCTGCTGATGGCCCTCAGCGCCTCATGGTTGCCCAATCATGCATAGCTATGTCTGTTAGAAATCTATCCCAATTAGCTCACAGCACGATGGAGGGTATCCTCAATGTGAAGACGGGACTTCGTCTCCACAATGACTGTGTGGTGATCACTCTTAACAATACTGTCATGGATAGATGCATCTGCGGCTGGCAGGTTGGTGAGGATGAAGTCAAGTATGGTTTTCCCTCTTGTTGGTTCCCTCACCATCTGCCACAGACCCAGTCTAGCAGCTATGTACTTTCGGACTTGGCCCGCTCAGTCTGTAGTGCTGCTACTGAGCCACTCTTGGCAATTGATATTGAAGTCCCCCACTCAGAGAATATTCTGCACCCTTGCCACCCTCAGCACTTTCTCCAATTCATGTTCAACATGGAGAAATACTGATTTCATCAGCTGAGGGGGGGTGGGCAGTGTATGGTAATCAGCAAGAGGTTTCCTTGTCCATGTTTGACATAATGCCATGAGATTTCATGGGGTCCGGAGTCAAAGTTGAGGACTCCCAGTTGAATTCCATCCTGCCTGTATACCACTGTGCCTCAAATTTAAAGGGCTTGACAGTTCCACAGAACCATATACTTTTTACGCACATTCATGTCTACTCTTAACAATCCCAAAGGGACACCTGACTTCTCCGTTAGGCACGTTACCTCTCCAAAAGCAATACTTCACCTCTCTGAAAGGAGTACCTTACCTCTTCAAAAGGGTATGTTACTGTTCCAAATAGCTCTGCCAGCTTCAGGTTTTTTCCTCAAATGTCTAAAGCCCACAAATTGTGTTTTGGAAACCTCAGTAAAGAAAATTGGATGTGTTTAATGGCAGCTGCACTTTTTTCCATGTGCAACTGCCACCATGAACCACGGATGTGCAAAATACAGCCCAACCCAGTTCCGACCCAATATCCCCCCCTCCCATAAAAATGGTGGGTGCAGGTTGTGGGGATGGGACTTGTAGAATTGGGGCTCAGGCATCATTTTGGCCAAGGCCTTCTGAGTCGGTGAAAATTTAGGCCATAGCTTCAGGTGAAAGAATGCCTCTCGCAAGTAGTCTCACACCACTTCAATTGTATATTGTTACAAATGCTAGGTTTTATAAAATTGCTATGTTTCAGGACTGTGTCTTTGGTTTAGGGTAAATTGGTGGAGTGAAGACAGTCATGTGACCTGTTCTGAACTCTGCTGATAACAAGCCTGGTCGGCATAATTGTTAAAAGTTACAAGGGGGACCCAAGTTATCTTGCTGGCGTCATGGTTGTGTCATATGCCCAAAAAATTTATTAGGAAGATGGACACTTTACCATTTTTTTTTACAAAAGCAGCATGGAATGGACAATTTACCTTAACAAAATGGATTCCAGGGGTGTTGGGTGACTCCTTTTGTGGTTTCTGTACAGACGGAGACAAACATTTCTGAACGTGTCTCTGGGAAATTACTTAAAATGCAAATGGAATTCTCAGGTGCTGATTGGCTACCCCTCACCATTTCAATGGAAGAGATTTAAAATGACAATAGCTGACAGACTCACTGGCTCCATGAAGATGGAATTTCAAATGAAGACATTTCGGAGACTTTGACTGCCAAGGATGAGAAGCAGCAACAAGCGATCAGTATGATCCAGTTAAGCTCCTTCTGCTCCAGGTTTGAAGAGGAACCTGGATTCAGGAGATGAGTGTTATTATCTTTATTATCGTGACCTGGCGTGTTCAATAATTTTCTCTGGGGCTCTTACAGCCAAGACAAATTTCAGTTGGAAGAAAAAAAATAATCTGCTTAGCACTAATTTTCCAGCCTGTGTCACAATAGTGAACACTATTGTCTTGTCTTACAGACATGTGCAATAAAAGTATTCGGTGTAGTGTTACTCAGTGCTGAATAACTCTTCGTATGCATTACAATACTCAATCTGTACTCAGTCACCGGAAGCAGGGAGGTAAAGGCCTTCCCATAGAAATAATAAAGAACATGAGGGCATTTCCTGACCAGCAGCATTTTCAAGGATACTAAGACAAAAAGAAGACGACAGTAGAAAACATATGCTAAATGAGAAGCACAGTAAAATAATTGCACTGCGGCAACCTCATAATGAACGCCTGCCTGGACTGTGAATGCAAGCATGACTGAAAATTGTTAGGTAGTAATTTGACAGAATCGTGATTCAGGAGAGAGTATAGTGAGGAGCTTGTGCTCTGAAAAAGGGTCAAGTAAAAATGTGCTGAGTGGATCCTACACAAAGACCCCTAAACAGCAGCCTGAGCTTGATAAATTACCTGTGCTTTTCAGTATCTGATATTTCTCTGTTCCTAGACAGGAAACAATATTGTGATGTGAAATTGAGAGGCACACATAACACACTGGATGCCATCAAGAATTCTGCCTGGTTTCATTAAAAGGAAAACTAATTGATCACAGAGTTAGGTAAAACTATTGAGCCGCAGACAATATAGATTTAGAGGGATCTGTTGCGTTGCCCTTTTTTATTTGAATTTGAATAGACATATCTAAATTTAGTTGTTTACCTGTCTCCATTTCTTTCAAGTATTCTTGTTTATGATTCTCATATCAAATGTGCATTTTGTTGAAACACGACAGAAACAGCACCAGAACTTACAATCTAAATATTTATTTTGACATGGTAAACAGCCTGCCTACAGAATGTTAAAACTATGCAAGTTTACTGTTTGAAGCTTTGATTTACCCATAATAGAAGAGTTTGCAATGTAATTGCCGAATGTTTACAGCATATGCCCACATTTGGAATGTTCTCTTGCGTTTTTTTTAATGCTGCGTGGTCATTAGTGTGCAGGAGTTAAGTGCAGGGGAATAGAACCATTTCAATAATCTACTGTGGGCACCAAGCACTTTCTGGTCGATAACTCTTCAGCAGTTCTCATAAAATGTCATTGACCTGAAATGTTAACTTTGTTCCTCTTTCCATAGATGGTGCTCACTTTTCCAAGCAATTTCTGTTTTTATTTCAGATTTCCAGCATCCACAGTATTTTGCTTTTGTGTTAAACTGGCCGTAGGGCAGAATTTTACGTCGTTTGAGCGGGTGCACGCCCAACTTGATAGTGCGTGAAATTGTGCAAGAAGACATTGGGCGCGTGTCCAGATATCATCACACATTCGCGCGATATTTTGCTCAGTGGGTGCACGCAACTGTTGGAAGTGCACCCGCCAACAATTAAGCGGGCAATTAAGCCCATTAAGAAGTCAATTGAAAGCAATTTTTATGTGGTCTGCCCACTTTTACGATTTGCAGAAGGGCCAATCGGCTAGGCGACTTTCACGTTTTCACTACAACCCCGATCCAGGGCGGGATGAAATGTCTGGGGTGAAATATAATAAAAAAAGATGCCTGGTGATGAGATTTTTTGAGTTCTGCTGTCAGGTGCTTGAATGTGCTGCTTAGACACAGTTTGCTGCATTGTTTTCTTCTCATTTAATTTGTACAGGTCTGCAGCTCCCTGAGGCAGCTCCACAACGGCTGCCTGCCTTCAGGCGACTCATTAGAAGTGGCCACCCGCACCCTCACTTTTCACGGTGCCCACCATCTTCCTGCGCAACCCACCACCCCATCCCCCCGCACCCCTGAGCCTTTCTCAGCAAGTGTTTCACGCTGGCTGCCCATTAATTGGCCAGCCAGCGTGAATCGCGTTCAGGGGCCGATTTCGCCTGGAAGCACATTTTGCATCCACTTCCGTGCCCACCGATCGCACGCACCCGACAAGTGCAAGATTCAAGTCCATTTTTCTTTACAGTGTGCATCAGCCCTAACCTCTGAAGAGTACCTCCCACTGGACCAGCCTAGCTTTTTGTCATTTCCCACATCAGCCATTGTCTCTCTGAAGACAAAGGTAAATTTGTGACAGATTGGGGACATTTTTGTGTTGTAAGTATTCAGTGTGTAATGAGCCTACAGCTGGTAGACTTCCATTCCATCAGTCTGATGTGAAGCCAGGTGAAAGGCCAGTGTCTAACCAACAAGGCCACTCACTTCTTCACAACAGCTCTCATTTCTGCTCTCTAGAAGCCTTTTGTATTTTAGTTAATGGTGGAGGTACCTCAGCAAGTGTACTTCAATCTTGGATGCTCAAACTAGATTCACAAGAAAACTTTTTATCATAGAATCAGGTTACAGCAAGGAGGCCATTCAGCCTGTTGTCCGTGCTGGCCCTCTGAAGGAGCAATTCACCGAGTGCCACTCCCCTGCCTTTACCCCATAGCCCTGCACATTTTTCTTTATCTGATAACAACCCAATTCCTTTTCAAACCTCAGTCGACCCAGCTCCACCACACTCTCCAGGCAGTGTATTCCAGGTCCTAACCACTTGCTGTAAGAAAAAGTTTTTTGTCATGTCCCCATTGCTTCCTTTTCCAATTACCTTACATCTGTGCCTTCTGGTTCTCGATCCATCCACCAATGGGAGCAATTTCTCCCGATCGACTCTGTCCAGCCACCTCATGTTTTTGAATACCTCTTTCAAATCTCTGCTCAACCTTTTCTTCAACCCAACTTCTCCAATCTTTCTTTGTACCTGAAGTTGGAACCATTCTCATGAATCTTTTCTGCACTCTCTCTAATTCCTTCACATCCTTCACATAACATATGAGGAATGTTTGAGGACTCTGGGTCTATACTCGATGGAGTTTAGAAGGATGAGAGGGGATCTGATTGAAACTTACAGAATACTGAAAGGCCTGGATAGAGTGGACGTGGGGAAGATGTTTCCATTAGTGGGAGAGACTAGAACCCGAGGGCACAGCCTCAGAGTAAAGGGAAGACCTTTTAGAACAGAGATGAGGAGAAACTTCTTTAGCCAGAGAGTGGTGAATCTATGGAATTCATTGCCACAGAAGGCTGTGGAGGCCAGGTCATTGAGTGTATTTAAGACCGAGATAGATAGGTTCTTGATTGGTAAGGGGATCAAAGGTTACGGGGAGAAGGCAGGAGAATGGGGTTGAGAAACTTATCAGCCATGATTGAATGGCGGAGCAGACTCGATGGGCCGAATGGCCTAATTTCTGCTCCTATGTCTTATGGTCTTATCCTTCCTAAAGTGTGGTGCCCAGAACCGGGTGCAATACTCCAGTTAAGGCTAAACTAGTGTTTTATACAGGTTTAACATCACTTCCTTGCTTTTGTACTCTTATGGCCCTATTTATAAATCCCAGGATGTCGTATGTTTTATTAACCGGGCTCTCAATCTGTCCTGCCGCCTTCAATGAGTTATGCACAGATAAACCCAGGTCCCTCTGCTCCTTCAACCCCTTTAGAATTGTACCCTTTATTTTAAATTGTCCCTCTTTATTCTTCCTTCCAAAATGAGCCACTTCTCACTTCTCTACATTCATCTGACACTTGTCCACCCATATCACCAACCTATGTCCTTTTGAAGTTCTACACCATCCTCATGGTTCACAATCCTTCCAAGTTTTGTAAATTTTGAAATTATGCCCTGTACACCAAGCTCTGGGTCATTAATATATATCAGGAACAGCAGGGTTCCAATGCCGATCCCTGGGGAACACCACTATGAAACTACTTCTAGTCCAAAAAAACAACCGTTCACCGCTAATCTTTGTTTCCTGTCGCTCAGCCAATTTTGTATCCATGTTGCTACTCTCCCTTTTATTCTATGAACTCTAACCTTACTCACAAGCATGTTGTGCAACACTTTATCAATGCCTTTTGGAAGTCCATGTGCACCACACCAACAGCATTACCCTCATCAACCCTCTCAAGCAAGTTGGTTAAACATGATTTGCCCTTAACAAATCCATGCTGGCTGTCCTTACTTAACTCACTTTTGCCCAAGTGATTCTTCATTTTGTTAATTATCATTTCTGAAAGCTTCCAAGGTTAAACTTATAATGATTCCATGAGATATCTGCACCAGGAAATCCAATGCAGGTCTTTCATCTCTGGGATCTGAGTTCAAAGCACCGCAGTTTGATAAATGAAAGTCTGCTTACTGCAAGGATCCTAGGTGAAATGAGTTTGGGCAGTCTCATTCTAGTTCCTAGTGAGTGTGAGACCGCAGGAGAAATCTACTCCTAATTTATCTAATGTAGTAAGTTTTGTTGTGTCGGCTTTTCCAATAATGATGGCAGATTTCATTTCTCTGGACTGTTACTGAGTTAACTTCCTTAAAGTATTTCAGAGTCCTTGCTACTTGATCAACATCAGTAGTTCTTCTATCGTTTTTTAAAATATATTATTTCATGGGATGTGGGCGTCACTGCAAGGCCAGCATTTGTTGTCCAGCCCTAATTACCCTTGAACTGATTTGCTGGGCCATTTCACTGGGCAGTTAAGGGTCAATCATATTGCTGTGAATCTAGAGTCACATGTAGGCCAGACCAGGTAAGGGTGGCAGATTTCCTTCCCTAAAGGGCATTAGTGAACCAGATGGGTTTTTTATAACAACCAATGGTCATTTCATGTTCACCATTACTGAGCTTAGATTTTTTTATTATTATTAATGGAATTCAAATTCCACCAGCTGCGCGTGGTGGGATTTGAACCCGCCTGGACCTCTGGATTACTAGCCCAGTGACATTACCATTATGCCACTGTCTCCCCCATGTTTTTTGTCACACTGTACATGACTGTATAACTTGCTGAATCATGCATGATTAATAAACATCACTTTTCATTTGCATAGTGCAATGTGGAAATATTCTGGATATATTTTCCTGTTTCATGGCTATTTGATCTGATGATGCTTTCACCTTGGAGCACAATATCATTTTCCACAGTCAGTTCATTGCAGAAATTCCAGTATTCCCAATAAATGCATCTGACAAATCTTTTGGTCACTCTGACTTAATTATGATAACCAGATTTTGGAGTGTAGAGTTTGTTACAGTTATGAAATTTATAAGATTATTATGCTTTGGGACTGTATCTTTAAACTTAGGATAAGTGAATGGAGTCATGTCTCCTGTTCTGCAGTTTGTCTGACACTAAGCCTGGGTGATTTGATTGTTAGGGATCAAAGGAAGGCTTAGATTGCTTTACTGAAAAGAACGTGCAAGATATTTACACTTGGAAACATTGGCAGCAGTGCCTGAGTTTGTAATGAGTGGACTCTGAGTTTCCCAAAGTCCCAGAAAGGTGTTGAAGATACTGTGTTGTAAACTGTCCATTTACTTCTAAGATGAAAGTGAGTTGGGGTCAAGGATAGCTAATCAGCATTTTTACCTGGATGCAAGGTCACATGTTTCACATTGCCATGGGGAAGAAGGCAGAGGAAGCCATATTTTGAGATCATGTTACAGGCTTCCCTACAAATCAATGAATATATCAGACAAAGAGCAGTTCTGTGTGGTCAGCAGAGAGAAGAGGCTGCTTGGCTTTACGAACTACCACAGTTGGATGTGGTATGGGGGAGACAGTCTCTAGTCAAAAAGACATATCCTGCAACCATCTAAGGGTTCTGGGAGATTTGCCCTGGCATGGCCAGGCAGAAGAAGAATCAGCAAAAAAGGCTTTACTGCTGGTGGTGGATTTAATAAACTCTGAAAATTGAGGAAAGCCTCAGGAGATGTCACTCAAAGTTACTACTTGGTGAAAAGGGGATACAGAAACCCATTGGAAGCTGGGAGGAACTGTAGATTATTTGCTAAAAGGACTGGTTTTTCTTTGGAGTGTGTGATGGGTGATAAGTGTACAAGGGGATAGTCGTTTTCTGTAGTTTAAAGCATAAGTTGCCAATAAAATAAGAAAATGGTGTTTAGCTAAAAGTGTTTCCCTAGTCATCTGTTACAGTGAAAGTTTTAAAACTTTACATCATGTCATGTCATTCTTCAGGCTTTCGAACTGGAAGTTCATCTCTTTTTAAAAGTTATCGATCTCTACAGAGATTGTGACAAGTTTCTATTTTTGCTATTTTATTGTCTGATAGGATTAAGTCTGCTATTTTTGCAGCATGTGTGCTCTTCATGGATTTCTCTTTTGCTTCATAGTTTGGTTCATTGGTTCTTAAGACACTGGCCAGGATTTAATTTGGGCGATGGGTTCCTTGCCACTGGTTAGAGAATTGGTGTGAGCCTTGCATGGCTTTTCTCTGGGAGGCCTGACACTATTACAGTCCAATCCGACACTTACCCGGGCAGCACCAGGGCTTCCATCTGTTTCAGCCCCAAGTAGGGCAGAAGTTGAGCTCCTGTGAGCTGCCGGCTAATCAGAGTCTGGCAGCTCTCCAGTACTGGCAGTGCCACTGGAAGTGGTGGCCTATGCCAGTGCTACAGTAGGGCCTTCACCAGGGATTGCTGGTGGATCCCTGGAGAGAGGTGAATGTGTGCAAATAGGAATCGCAGGGAGAGGTGGGGGCACTGGCGAGGTGCAGGATGCCTGTGAACGAGCGAACTCCTCCTCCTCCACCCCGCCCCCCCAATGTGTTAGGCATCTGGAAAAGCCAGCAGGGTTTGCTGGGTAGACTTGTGGGTGGCGAGTCTCCCCCCCCCAACCAGCAGTGGTGGGATGAGCTCCTTAAGCTCCCCTTAACTGGCACTTAAGGACATCAGTTGGCTTCCAGGTGGGAAGGCCTTGGTTTGAGGGAGGTAGGAAAGTTTTTAGCAACCAATTTAAGACCATTAACAATAATGATGGAATCCAAAATTCATTTCTTTAGGAACTCAGGCTTATATTTTGTTCCTTTGGAACTTCAGGTAATGCTTTGTGTGTACATCTTAACACCAAAATATCGTTGACTATTCATCCAATCCATAAAGTTTGTCAAAGGTTTCCAGGCCTTACTAGAATATTGGACTAACGAGATTCCAAATATGTGAATCTCCAAGTGCAGTATTAAATAAAGTTAGCTACTTTCATAAGTTAATTGCCCGTACCCCAACTTTGCATTAAAAGAAAACACATTGGCAAATATATGTGTTAATGTCTTCATTTGTTGGCACAGGCCTGTCTCTGCACATGATGCTTTGCTTAAGCTCTTCAGAGTTCTGTACAGGCTGTGCTAATCGAAATTTCTGTCAATTAACCACTATCAAGGGGCTGTATTATTTGTTCTATTATTTCCTTTTTTAATTACTCCCATTTTCACCCTAGGTTTCAGTTCCATACTGCATATGCTAAGGGTATTGTCCTAGGTGCTCGGAAAATTGACTTGTGGCCAAAACCATCAGGCAAACCGCTTTGCATTTTGAGCAATATTTTCCTCAACATTATGCCAGCAGTGAGCCCCTCACATAATTCAGGAATGTTATCCAAAAATCGTGGGGCTACACTGCCTGAATTTTACATCTATTGAAATGGGGTAGGTGAGGAGAGTTTCAGAAAATTTCAACCCTGGGCTATATTTATAGATAAACTTTGGCAATTTGGTATCTCTTTGCACCTTTCTTACCGAGACTTGTTTCAGTTTTGCTTTTTACCACTCGGGGCAGAGTTTTTACTGACCTGGCCCACAAGGATCAGGCCATGGGATATGCCCAATCGCAGAAGCTTTTCAGTCAGGCAACTGGATCCAGGAGGTAGGTGTGAAGGCACTCACCACCTGGATCCACCAATCCTTGCCTCGATAAAGTTGCTGGGTTATCGACACTCAGGAAACCTGGCAGAGAATAGTTAAAGTTGAAAACTTGAATGGCAATGAAGCCCAAAGCCTCATTATCATATGCAAAGTTCCAACCCACTTCATAGGAGAGGCTTAACTGCCTGCCCACCTCTGGTCTCAGTTAAGGTTGGAAAAGGGCAGCTTGGAGGCAGTTTTGAGCTAGGAAACAGATTTTTTATACTGTAACCACATCCCTCCCCCTCCCCCCCACCACATTCGCCCCAAACCCACACATTTTTTTAGGCTGAAATTCATCCTCTTGACTCAGAAAATTCACCCACTGCTGAAGTCTGCTGGAATTTATGGGTTCAGGGCTGGGGATCTTGTGGATCTGGTCTTTGGTAATGCCAGGCTGCAATTATGGTCCTCTTTCCCAATGAGGATGGGAGCAGAAGCTTGATGGCCAGGGGAGGAGGTAGTTGTCATGTCCCCTCCCCCAAGAATTCGGCTCTTACTGCTCCCAGTGACTCCCTGTATCAGGGGCCTATTCTAAAAATGTACAAAAGGGATTCTGCCCCTCTGACTTTTGGGTGCCCCAACTCCGACCTGGAGGAGTGAACTGAGGCTCTGTCACCGCAAGGCTGTTCCAGAATCTTGACCCCACAGCTTGTGCCTGGCATACTCCAATGCTGGCCAAATATATGGCTGTTCCAGCTGACAGCTGCTGAATTTATTGCCAGAACAGCCAAGTAATTTTGAAGTGTTGCTAAGTCGATATTAAGCAACTTAAATTTTTCAATTTAACAATTTAAAAAACATTTATTGAGTAATTTCCTAAGTTCGCCTTTTAATATTTGTTACTACTAATTTTTTTACACAGAAAATACGACATGGAAACCTGCTGCTGAGCCTAACCAGTCCCTTTTCATGTTTATCCTTCACTCAAGCACTGGTCCTAATCCCATATGTCTGTTGTGTTCCCATTTCTGTTTATTTCCCTTTCATTCAACCACCTATCTAATCTGTTTTAAATATTGACATGGTCTCAACTTCAATCATCCACCACCTCACAACCCTCCATGAAAAAAAGCTTTTCCTGTTCTGTCTTAATCTTTTGTATTAAATCATATACTCTTTCCAAACTCCATTCTTCTTACTGGGGAGCTGGGGATTTTTATTGCTGCTTCAGGGATCAAATTATGTGGTTGTGTCCATTTTTCCATGAAATTAGTTTTGAATCATTTGTTGTTTTTCTATATCCTTACTATGTCCTCATTGAGTGTTTGCCCACCCATTTTTGTAGTTTAATTGCTATATTGTCGTTCCCTTCAATTTTGATTTGTCATTGATTTATGAATCTGAAATTTGACACAATTGGGTACAATTGTGATACAGAATTTGCATATTGGAAAATGTGATGGATAAAATAGCCCAAAGAACTTGTCCTTATGGATAGATAGCTCATTGGATGGATGAGTGGTCAAATTCACGCGACCATCTTGTTTCGTGATCTTTATTTTTTTTAAAAACGCTACAAATCACAATACATCAGGGTACAAATACAGTTATCAGCATTTCCAGATTCATAAAGGATGGTGTGAATTTTTCATAGGTGGTTTCAGATGTGTGTGGAGCAAACAGGTTTATAGCATGGTATATTCGAATTAGGAGCAGGAATAGGCCACTCAGCCCCTTGAGCCTGCTCCGTTATTCAGTAAAATACGATTGTATCCTCAACTCCACATTCTTGCCTACCCCTCAATAACCTTTCACCTCCTTGCTTATCAAGAATCTATATACCCCTGCCTTAAAAATATTCAAAGACTCTGCTTCCACCGCCTTTTGAGGAAGAGAGTTCCAAAGACTCACTTCCCTCTGAGAGAGAAAATGTTTCCTCACCTCTGTCTTAAATGTGCAACCCCTTATTTTTAAACAGTGACCCCTAGTTCTAGATTCTCCCACAAGGGGAAACATCCTCTCCACATCCACCCTGTCAAGACCCCTCAGGATCTTAAATGTTTCAATCAAGTTGCCTCTTACTCTTCTAAACTCCAGCAGATACAACCTAGCCTGTCCAACCTTTCCTCATAAGACAACCCACCCATTCCAGGTCTGGTAACCCTTGTCTGAACTGCTTCCAACGCATTTACATCTACAAATGTGGACAGTAACTAGTCCCTAAGCTCTGGTATCCCCTCCCGAAAACTCTCTGATGCTCCAGCACATTTTCTTCCTTTAAGACTCTCCTTAATACCTAATCTTTGACAAACATTTGGCCATCTGCCCTAATTTCACCTTATGTGGCTTGGTGTCTATGTTTACTTTTTAAATCTCCAGTCAAGTGCCTTGGAATGTTTCATTATGTTAAAGGTGCTATATAAATATAAGTTGTTGTTGTTGTTTGTCTTTGGTCAATAGAAGCTATAAAAAAGGAAACTGAAGGCCCATGCATTATATGTTATTGTAAGACAATGAAATACCCATGAAAATGATAAACTATTTTATCGCATTAATGCAAGGGTACTTTTGTGTCACCAATCATGTATATACCCTGACACAATTGTAACTTTAAAGTGACAATAAAGAAAATTGTAGTGAAAACATTTGCTGCAGCTCAAATTTATCACAAGAACTTTGCTGTAATTTTGTGCTAGTCCTGCAAGCGTGTGAGTATGATAAATGAAAAGTGTAAATGCAGGAAACAGTTTATTTTCTGAGGTTTCTTTCATTTGTGCATATATTTGAATTTGTTTTAAATCTAAGGTTAAATAATTCACAAGAGCTTTAGGCCCCTGAGGACATTACATAGAGGCAAGTTCATTCTTTGCTATTTCTGAAGCACGGAGATATAGCCAACCACTGTGTCGAATCCATTCCTTCTCATGGTGTACCCGCTTTGAGAAACCCCTTTAATTCCTATCTCCCAAATGGAGCTGATGTTACAGTGGCAGAATTTACCCACTTTCCCCATATCAAGTCATCTCAGGATTCCTTGCTTGTATTTATATTTGCAATTGGAATTATATAAAATATGCAAATGAGAGATGCTTGCAGTGAGGCTAATAACACATCTGATCCCACAAAGCAGGTTTTCCATGGTGGTTCACAAATGACCTGGCTCTACAAACCCCTTAACATGGCAGCAGTAGCTCTTTTAATTAAGATAGAGACTTCTTGCTAATTGTGGTGACGCACAGGAACATAGAGCTATAATGTGAAATAAACTTTCGCTTGGTAGTACAGAACTTGAATATTGCTGAAAAAAGAGACATGTTGCTGAAGCTTTTAGTCTTGCACTCTTCAGGACGAATGCAGTACACATTTTGTTTTGGGTTTTGCAAACATGGGCTGGATGAGTACGGTCTGTACTCTGCCTATTATGAATGACCAAAGGAACATGCTTTCGATCAGCCAATTGCTGGCCTACTTACCAATTAGATGTGATTCTGTGATTGGGCAGCTCTTGATGACCAATCCTGAGTGCGCTAATAGCTAACAATTAATTTAAGATAATCAGTCGAGCTTAAAATGTGGCTCATTTATGCTTGCTAGAAGTGACATACATTCATATGCAGGAATCAGCTCTCTGTAAACAAAAGGAATGTTCAAGCTTTAGCCTTTTTAAAAAAATTACCTGGGAGCTTGGAGAGCGTATAGTCTCCATTGCTTTCTCCATGTCAACACCTCTGCCAATCAGAGTTGACTTGGAAATCAGTCAGCACCCTTTTCTCCTGTAGTATAAATTGTTGTGATCATTTAAAATTTAGCATTCTTGCATTTGCCCTTATGAGTGCAAGACGAAAAGCTTCAGTAACATGTCTCTCTTTACAGCAAAATTCAAATGTGAAATAAGTAATAAACTGGCTGTGTCATCTGTGATTGACAACAAAACTGAGTTTACAGTGGAATATCCAGTAGATGAATCAGTGAGATTTATTTATTTATTGTTTTATTTATTTATTTAATTTATTTAGATGCTTTGTAAATATAGTACTTCCTGATCATTTTAAAATGATGGGGTTCAGTAACTTTGCCAGGAAGTTAAGTGCATGAAGTAGGACACAACTTCTGCTTAACTAACACTATAAAATGACAAAAGCTGAGCTAGTGGCTTTGTACTTGGCTGATTGGGAGCTTATCTTGTTGTTGTACTTGACCATAAAATAGACAACTTAAATTCAAGCTCCAGAAATGGCATCAGAAGTTATTTATGATTTAATTGGTCTTCTTTAATCTTTCAGCAGTTGCTTGGCTAGAGGACCTATTTTCAAAATTACAGTTTGTAACCCATTCCTTTCGTGAATAATTAAAAACCTGTTTTCCTTGCATTTTGTGTTCTCACTGAACTGGTGAGGAAGATGTCTATCAACTTAGAATCATGTAACTCTGGCATTTAAAGCACATTTTAAATCAGATGAAAGTATTATGAAAACTCAAAACTTATTTACTTTCAACTGAATACCACAGCAAAACAGCTGATGTTTTGGCACAGTGATTACTGGTGAACTGTTAGTTCTTCAAAGTGCTGAAATGGAACTAGACTTTCCTTTCTTATGACTATGTCTATTAAAGGCAATTTGTACCATGAACAAATGCTTTCTTTCTCAGCTTCCAATTTAAACACTGACTGGCAGCTTTGTTCTAATACCCGCAAGAACACTTATGGGTAAATTGCACTGGAACATTTGCTTTATCAATGCATCTCAAACATTGAACTTGCCTGTAAAACATCCGCTCACGTAAATTGCACAATGAAGACTGCATAAAGTCAGATAAACAAAGTCTAGTTATTCAGCACTCTTTCCAGTTGGTCAGTTTGATACTTTGCTGATAAGTTAAGAACATGACATCCATAGATTCGGAATAACTGCAGTATATAGAATTATCAATGTACATGGTGTGCTCAAGCTATCTGGACACACACAGAACAATAAACTGCTGAAAAGCAGCCTAAGAATATTGTGAAAGCCATAATTATGTCAGGGAGTATTTCTGTTGGCAGAAGCTCACTGCTGATGTGCCGAGAACAAAACAGCTGATAGTGACATCTATTAATATTTAATGAAAGGGTAACAAATGTAAACATATTGCTTTATTTTCTCAGCAGCCTCTCACAACAGTTTATTTTATCATTAGTATTGAGTAAAGTCCTGGGAAATCGATGGGCAGAATTTTCCCTCATGGCAGGCAGGACCAGAAAACACAGAGGCCAAAAAACAGAAGCCTGCCAGCGGGAAAACAGTTTGGAATCTTTCCCTTGCCACTTTCATGGTGGGCGGATGACGAATCAGGTTTCCTGCTAACCCATGGCGGGAGCCCCATTTGTGTGTATTACCATGTCCTGAATGCTCATTACAAACACTACTCGCCGGAATCACGTAGCCCCTCCCAGTCTCGCACCATGTCAGCAGGAAACCCGTTTGGAAATAAGTGGGATGCAGCTGTCAGCCCTCACTTTGCTCCCGACTTCAAGGGGAGTGCAACATGCAAAGCTTACCTGCAACAGCACCGCTCCAGCTTCTCACCAACAACAGTGACGCCACAGTGGTGGGGGTGTAGGGTTACTCAGCTCACTGGCTTCCTCCGTTCTATGGGAGGCTGTCTTCTGTGGGGCTCAGGCTGGGCTGCATATGAGATAGAGACCAGCATTGCAACCGGAGTCGGGAGGGGGGAAAGGAAGACAGAGACACAGGGGTACAATGGGCAGTGATGGAGTTGGTGGTGGGGGGAGGAAGATGGAGACACAGGGGGCAATGGGCAATGGTGGGGTTGGATATGGTGGGCGGGGATACGATGGCAGGCAGAGGTGAAACCGAGGGTGGGGCAGCTGGAACCCAACATTAAAGACTGGAAGACAAACACCATAAGGGTAGAATGGAAACAGAACTTCACAAATTGGAGGGGATGCATGCAGACTCCAGAATACAAGTGGGGTTGGTGTTAGTGTAACACAAGAGGGTGAGGCTTGCACAGAGACTCATGGAGATATGGGAGAGGAAAGGCTTATACATGAGGGACAAATTGCACAGAGACTCATGGAGCAGAGTGGGAAGTGAGACTGTGTTGTCAGCAGTAATGAAGGAATGGGAGAGCTCATTGAAAGACAGTCATTGTCCCTGGTCTGGGGCCAAGTAGATAGGGTGAGAGGTTAAAGGTAGTCCTGGGACTGAGTGTGCCGCATAGTCAGGGTGTGAGAGTAAAGGCAGTCCTGGGGATTTGTGGACCATGCTACAGAGCCATGCATCGCACACATGTCATGCTCCTGCTCCAGGAAGGGGCAAGGGCTGTATGTTCAATGGGGATAAGACACAGCTTGGTGTGCAGGGCATGTTGATGGTCTTACTGTTGCTGGCCATCATCTTGTCTGGCTTAGTATTGGGCTGCAGATGTGATGGTCAGGGTTAGGGAGACATCTGCAGCCTGTAAAGGGGGAAAACGTAATACAGAGGGGGGTATTAAAAACTTTCCTGGGTTGTCTCCTTTGTATGGGACCATGCACACAGCCTTGAGGGAGGGGTGAGGTCCACAGCAGCCATGGGGACATCAACAATCATGGGTTCAGGTGGGAGGGTTGGAATGTCGACCACAATTGCAATGGGATCCAGGATTACTGGGGGAAGCTGGAGAATAATGGGAGGGAGCTCAACCTGCACACAGTGGGGTTCCAGGAACATTGGAGGGACAGTGACAATCACGGAGGGAGGATCACAGCTGTCTCATAATAAAATCTCAATGCCACCATCTTGCCTACACGAAGTAATGGCGTAGTAACAAATCAAAAGTGGAAAAGAATCTGGATGGGAGGGATTTGAGTCAGTGTGGGAGGAGCCCAGTGCTGCACTCAGGGACCCATTTCAGGGGGCGGCCTCAATCTGCTTGCACTCAAAACATTGAAATGGAATCAGAGCTGATAGAAAAGAGGAAGATTTCTTTGAGAAGAGTCCATTGGCGCTATTGCCTTTTTTTGCGCTTTGACAAGAGACTGCAGGAGTCATTGGCTTCACAGTACAGTCACTCCATTTGAGCTTGAACAGAGAGGTATGTGAGAATGTTAATGAGGAAAAGCATCTAGGAAGCACAGCTGCTGCATATGTGCCGGATTATCAATGAAAGCCTGTAATGTGCTTTCTCGAATTGGCATGGATTACAGGCCAAAGGGCATCCAGTCATTGCTGAAGTGCAAGTTAAGGTTGATCAGCACAAAAGATAATAAAATGCCTTTGGTAAGGTCGCACATCTCAGAGGGCGTCCAAGACTCTCTCAAGTCCTGTGGGTACTGGAGGGCCCTGTCCTGCTTTGGGTTTCCTGCACCCTCCTCAGCCTGTACAGCTGGAGGTGTTGGGGTCACAGGCAGAGGGGATCGGGATCGGCTGGGTTCTCTTGGAGTCACCTGGGTGGATCGCCCTGGGGTGTCCAGCTGCTGGTCCTCCTCCCTTTGGGTGCCCAAGGGCTCCTGCCTAACTCCCTGAGGAGAACGGACTCCTGGAGGGAGATCACCTAGCCACTGATGGATCCCACCTATGCCTATAGTGATGAAATGCAGGCCCGAATACAAATCCAACAGGATCTGCTGGACTAAAGTCTGCAAGGCAGTTGCCACATTTCCCATGGAGACTTTGTATGTTGGAGCCGCGACGTCAGAGAGAACACGGACGGACTCATCCATCCTTTGCTCTAGTATGTCGACTGCCTCTCAGAACTCTGCCTGATTTTCCACTGCCTGTCATTGCATCTGCAGTGTGTGTGACACAGTTGTTTCCAGAGGCTCATCATCAAACTCAGAGTCAACAGGGGCCTGTTTGGCAGCAGTCCTCTGAGTGCCAGAGACCGGGCCTGTCACTGCCTCCGACTGCTGCGGAGACGTGTCAGTGAGGTGTTCCCCAGAATGTGACCCTAAGCCTAACCTAGACCCATGACCCACTGGGGTGTGTGTCTCTAAGCTGGTGGAGGGTGCAGGCGAATGAAGTGATGGGTCTTCCTCGAATGGATCCTCAGCTTTCTCATCCGAGGTGTCCCAGGGGCTAGGGCTTATGTTGGTTCTGAGGGGTGTCAGGACCTGCTGGTGGCTTTGAGAGAGCAGATAGATTTAGTACAAGAGCAGACTAAATACAACATTGCAAGTCACTCTCTGAGAATGTCACAATGTGATCCACTCATGGAGGGCTCATTTATACTGGCTTGCTGGGAGAGGACGATCTCGCCTTCCAGACAGGAGCCATCCCAGTCCCCTTCTGACAACTCGGCAGCATCCTCACATTTCTTTAGCTTCACTATGTTGGCCCTCCCTCCTCCAGCCTGGGATCTCGTTGTGGGCAAGCTTGGCCTGGGTGAAGACAAGTACATGGAATATGATGAGGAGAGATGGGGGAGAGGTTGGGAAGCATGCATGCCTACTGTGTGTGCTGAGCCCTCCCCAGTAAGGGCTGAGGATGGAGTTTGTGCAGCATGATAGATGAGTTGCTGGTGATGTTAAAGTGCCCGTGAGACAATCAGTGGTGATGTGTCTTCCGCTAATATTGTGTGAGATCCCTGACCAGTGTAACCCTTTCAGTGCATGATGCCATTTATGAGAGTGTGAGATTGGAGTGAGCTGAAGGTTGACTTTCCGTGGCGGAGTGAATGAGATCATTCATCCTCTTCCTACATTGGGTGGTGTTTCTAGGGCAGTTGCCCGATGTGCTGACCACCCTTGCAAAGGCCTCACAGGCTGGTGAGGTGAGGCTAGTGTGCCTCCTAGAGCCATCCCTGGAGTTGACGATATCCTGGTGTTGCCACACGCCACTCATGAACGCCTCCAGGGAGTCATTGTTAAACTTCGGAGCAACTTTCTTCTTTGCCACAGCCACTTTGAGATGCCTTCTTCTCAAAGCTAGGCTGGAGAGAGTGAGGGTGGCGTTTAAATATGGCGCCCGGCCCTTCGACCCCATTAGGTGACAGCGGGGCGGGTGAATAAGTTCTCGACCC
Source organism: Cetorhinus maximus (assembly GCF_964194155.1). Taxonomy (NCBI): domain Eukaryota; kingdom Metazoa; phylum Chordata; class Chondrichthyes; order Lamniformes; family Cetorhinidae; genus Cetorhinus; species Cetorhinus maximus. The sequence goes on along the minus strand of NC_135879.1, from coordinate 100,653,006 downwards.
GCAATGTAATTTGGAGAGAAACTGGCCTATGCATAATTAATGAGCTACCGATTGTGAAATTGGGCGTGATTTCCCACCACACCGTCCAGTAGGAAACCCGCCCGCCATGGCACTTAGTCACAAAAATGGAAAATTCTGCTCGATGTGAAAGATAAGGAGTGACTGACAAATAAACCTGGTGGATGGTAGGGGGAATGACCTTTTCTCATTCTTGTGCTTTTGGAGCAAATAACAACAGATTAAATGGCAGATAGGTTCACTGTGACCCAGGTTCAAAGGGCAGATAGGTTCACTGTGACCCAGGTTCAAAGGGCAGATAGGTTCACTGTGACCCAGGTTGGATATATTGAATGGAAAGTTAATACAGTTAATACAGTTGGCAATTGTATAAAGTAATGGATCCCACCGCACAAATCCCTGTTCCATCATTTCCTTGTGATGAAAGGCTTTCCCTGATGTCTTCTGATAAGACCTAGTGTGCCCGGTGGATTCATAAATATTACAAAGGGCCGAATCTCGTGCCCTCCCGCCGTGGCAAGTTTAGTGGCGGGGGGCGGGGGGTGTGGGTGGGGGGGGTCGGTGGGGGGAATTTAATCAGGTGGGAGGATGGGGGGGTGGGGGTGAGAGCCCTGCCACTTTCCTGCCTCTGCCCGCTTAAGGACCTCCTCCCTCCGCTACTGGTATTAATCCAGAGGCTGGCGCAGGGCTTGCCTTGCAGGTGGCAGCCTGACTTGCAAATGCACAAGATGCGGTGGACCTTCCAGAAAAGAGACAATGTGGGGATCTTGCCACCTCTCCAGCCGGTGGCTGAGACCCGGTCAGCTCCGCAAGATTCCGCTTTTGGTGTCAAAGGTCAGATACTATCCACTATAAACAAAAGTTATTATTCTAAGCTGCTGATTTGTTCTCAGCAAAATATTAAAAAATGACCATATAACCGCAGGATTGGACGTTCTTATGATTTAAGTAAAGCTAAATATGTCATTAGTTGACATTTTACAATTTTCCTTCAGGCAAAATTGAATATTTTCAATGGCTGAGTTGGAAAAACAGTGGGAATGCTATTGTATTGTGGCAGGCCAGGCAGATAGAATGGAAATTAAGCAAGTAAACACACTGACTTACTGCATGGCCGATGAAACACAGGATATTCTGGCATCATTCAAGCCGACAGAAGTCAAAAGTAAAACAGTTTTACTTGGTGATGGAAATGTTCAATGGGCATTTCACCATCAAGGAAAATGTGATTGATGAAAGGGTTACATTTCATAAAAAGAAGCAGCAACTCAGAGAGAGCTGTCAGAAACAGATTAGCAGAATGTTAATACTGAAATCAACTTTAAACTCAGTATTAGTGCACAAGCCCAACACCATAACATAGCGGCACGATGGTAACAAAATCCAGTTGTAGGACAAGCCACAAAGACTTTGTCTATTAAACTGATGACATTCGCAAAACAAAAAGATTAACAAAAGACACAGCCGTCACCTATTGGGGCAAAGCATTCCAAGGGCTGAATTTCAACCCAAAGAAGAGGTGTGTTTGGGTCAGGTGTGGTGGGAGCGGGGTTAGTGTCAGGAATGTTTGTTTGTTATACAAACCCCGCCTCTAACCCACTCATTTTCTGGCTTTAACAGAGGCCGGAATGTTGATGGGCAACCAACCCTCCCCAAGGAGGTGGGTTGGAACTTTAAATATTATAAGAGGCTGTGGGCCTCACTGTCATTCTTACTGTTCAATTTTAACTGTTGTTGGCTGTGATTCCCAAGTATCAAGTTACCCAGCAGTTTTATCGAGGAAAGGGCTTGGTGGATTCAGGAGTTGAGTGCCTTACACCTATCCCCTGGATCCAAGCGCCTGCCTCTCCACATTCAGGCCCTCCAACAGCCTCTGATACGACCATAAAACCTCCAATCCATCCTCCACAACCAAACCCCTGAACCCCCAAACCATGAGGCCTCTGATTTCCGCCTCAACCCCCCCTACTTCCCCCCTCAGAATCAGCAGCCCACCTGATTTATCCTCTTCTCCCCAATCAATCCCATCTTTCTCTCCGCAATGATCCCTCCCACTATCCCTCCCAATCCCTCCCACTGTCCTTCCACCTCCGCAATTCCCCAGCCCAAACTTGACTGCTGCTATAGCCCTCACAACGGCTCCCAGTCCAATTGGAGATCAGGCTGGGCCTCCAGGCAGCAAACTGATCAGTGACATGATGGCCATACTGTGGAGTTAAACCTCCACACTGTGTGGGGGAACCCAGAATTATGGGTTGCTCATAACTTACTGACAAACCTGCTCCCTATGGGTCAGCTCCGTAAAAATTCTGCCCAAGGTTTCTGACATAACATACATTTAAAAAAATCAATTACCTCACAATGAGATGACCTTAGTTCTGGAGATCAAGGTGTAGAATCAGTTTGGGTAGAGATGAGACACTATAAAGACAAGAAGTCACTTGTGGGAGTGGCTTATAGGCCCCCTAACAGTAACGACACCGTTGGACGAAGTGTATAGGAAGAAATAATGGAGGCTTGTGAGAAAGGTATGGCAATAATCATGGGTGATTTTAATCTACATATAGATTGGACAAGTCAGATTGGCAAAGGCAGCTCAGATGATGAGTTCATTGTGTTTTCAGGACAGTTTCTTAGAGCAGCACATTTTAGCACTAACCAGAGAGAAGACTACACTAGATCTGGTAATGTGCAAAGACACAGGGTTAATTAATGACCTCATAGTGAAGGCACCCCCAGGTAGCAGTGATCATAATATGCTTGAATTTCACATTCAGTTTGAGGGAGGGAGGAGTGGATCTCAGACAAGTGCTTTAAACTTAAATAAAGACAATTTAGAGGGCATGAAGACAGCTGGCTATGAGTGAACTGGGGAAATTAGGTTAAGGGATATCTCAGTATTGGTGCAGTGGCAGACTTTTAAGGAGGTATTTCAGAATACTCAGAAAAGATACATTCCAGTGAGAAAGAAAAACTCGAAGGGAAGGACACACCATCCGTGGCTAACTAAAGAAGTTAAAGATAGTATCAAATTGAAAGAAAAAGCATATAATTCCGCAAAGGTGAGTGGCAGAGCAGAAGATTGGACAGAATATAAAGAACAGCAAAGAATGACTAAAAGATTAATAAGGAAGGAGAAATTAGGATACAAGAGAAATATAAAAACAGATAGTAAGAGTTACTACATGTATTGAAAAGGAAAAGCGTGAGTAAAGTGAGTGTTGGTCCTCTTGAGAGTGAGGAATTAATAATGGAAAATAAGGAAAAGGCGGATGAATTGAACAGATATGTTGCATCTGTCTTCACTGTGGGGGATACAAATAACATCCCAGAAATAATTGTGAATCAGAAGGTGAAAGGGAAGGAGGAGCTTAATAAACAGATACAATCACCAGGGAGAGGGTAATGAGAAAATTATTAGAATTAAAAGTCAACAATTCCCCAGGTCCTGATGGACTTCATCTTAGGGTTTTAAAAGAAGTGGCTGCTGAGATAGTAGATGCACTGGTTTTATTTTTCTAAAATTCCCTAGATTCTGGAAAGGTCCCCTCAGATTGGAAAATATCGAATGTGACTCTTCAATCGCAGAAAGGAAGGAGACAAAAAGTAGGAAACTACAGGCCAGTTACAACATCTATTGTAGGGAAATTGCTGGAATTATTATTAGGGAGCTTATAGTGGGCCACTTAAAAAATCTCACTGCAATCTTGTGAAAAGAAAATCATGTTTGTCTAATTTGTTGGAGTTCTTCAAGGAAGTAACAAACAACGTGAATAAAGGGAAACTTGGGAATGTGCTGTACTTAGATTTCCAGGAGGCATTTGACAAGGTGCCATATCAAAGATTACTACACAAAATAAGAGCTCAGGGTATAGGGGGCCAAAATCCTGGAACTCCCTCCCTAACAGCACTGTGGGTGTACCTACACCACATGGACTGCAGCAGTTCAAGAAGGCACCACCTCAAGGGCAATTAGGGATGGGCAATAAATGCTGGCCCAGCCAGCAATGCCAACATCCCACAAGTGAATTTTTAAAAATTGCAAGGATAGAGTATTGGTTAGCTAATGGGAAGCAGAGAGTAGGGATAAATGGGTCTTTTTTGGGTTGGCAAAATGTGATGAGTGGAATGCCATTGGGAACAGTGCTGGGGCCTCAACTATTCACAATGTACATCAATGACTCGGATGAAGGGATCAAGTGTACGGTTGCTAAATTTGCTGACAGCACAAAGTAGGTTGTGAAGAAAACATAAGTGTTAATCACAATAAGAGATTGTGGTGGAAGAATTAATCCAGGCAGATCTCTTGGTTAAAGCTAGTTTATTTCCAAGACAATTCCTCAGTGCCACTAACTTCCTAGTAGCTTCCACACAAAGTGTTCCAGCTGTACCTTTTTATTCTATTCAGTTGGAACAATTAATGCCCATCACCTGTTTAACTACCAATTGGTTTTAACAAGATGATTGCCATATTAACAATAAGGAGTCTGCAAAGGGATGTAGATAGGTTAAGTGAGTGGGAAAAAATTTGGCAGATGGAATATAATGTGAGAAAATGTGAACTTGTCCACTTTGGCAGGAAGAATAGAAAAGCAATGTATTATTTAAATGGAGAGAGATTGCTGAACTCTGAGGTACAGAGGGACCTGGGTGTCCTGGAACATGAATCAGGAAAAGTTAGTATGCAGGTACAGCAAGTGATTAGGAAGGCAAATGGAATGTTGGCATTTGTTGCAAGGGGAATGGAACATAAAAGTGGGGATGTTTTGCTACAATTGGACAAGGCATTGATAAGACCACATCTGGAGCACTGTGTACAGATTTGGTCTCCTTATTTAAGAAAGGGTATAAATGCATTAGTAGGAGTTCGGAGAAGGTTCACCCGACTGATACCTGAGATGGGGGCGGGGTTATCTTATGAGGAAAGGTTAGACAAGCTGGGCCATTGGAGTTTGGAAGATTGAGAGGTGATCTTATTAAAACATATAAGATCCTGAGGGGACTTGACAGGGTGGATGCTGAAAGGATGTTTCCCCTTGTGGGAGAGACTAGAACTAGGGGATACAGTTTGAAAATAAGGGGTTTCCCATTTGAGACTGAGATGAAAAGAATTTTTTTCTCTCAGAGCGTCGTGAATCTTTGGAAATCTCTTCCCTAGAGAGTGGTGGAGGCAGAGTCTTTGAATAGTTTTAAGGCAGAGGTAGATAGATTCTTGACGAATAAGGAGTCAAAGGTTATCGGGGGTAGGCAGAATCTGGAGTTCAGGCCACAATCAGATGAGCCATGATTTTATTGGATGGCAGAGCAGGCTCGAAGGGCCAAGTAACCTACTCCTGCTCCTAATTCATGGGCAGGATTTCCCGGTTGGCGTGCGGGGGTCGGGTCCCAATCGCTGACGCATAAAATGACGTGGGATGACGTCGGGTGGAACTCCTGACGTCACCCCGCATCGTTTCAATTTTCAGGTCGGCGGGGGTGCAGCCGAATCAGTTGTGTGTCCGCTGACCTGTCAACGGCCAATTTTTCTGTTTTTAACATTTTTGAATTTGGCGCCAATCTCCCTGAGGCAGCACTCAGCCTCAGGGAGATGAATGCGCTCTTTTGGGCACATGCACGAAAGAGCGCACTCCCGGCTTAGGGAATCACCCCCTCACCCGCACAGGGAGCGCATAGGACTTCCTGGCGGACATCACGCTGGGCGGGCCTTAATTGGCCTGCCCACATAAAATGGCGGCATGCCCCCAAGGTGCACCTGCACGTGCCCACTCCTGAACTTGCCCCCCAACGGGGGGAAAATTCTGCCCCATATGTTTTCATAGGTGAGTTCATATGTTTAATAACTACATTAAGCTCATCTATAGAGTTGTATAATTTAGCAATTAAAATGTATTCACTTATGTTTTTGTTTAGAGGTTTGCCATTACCTGAAAAACCTTAGGTTTCAGTTTCTAGTTTCTGACTTTCTTAGCTAGACTTTCAAATGGATTTGATTTACTGCCTGATGGGGTTGGGGTCATTTGCTGCCTGTCTGTTTCTGTTAATGCTCAACTCCTGCCTGATGTAATTCTCAAGTAGACTTGTAAACAACAGAATGATGCAGTTTTCTGATGGCAGGCTGCCTTAATGTGCAAATCAGGGCTCTACACCCTGGGCAGAATTTTCCCCCCATTCCCCCAATGGGTGAGCGCGCAGAGACGCGCCTCCGATCGGTACCCCTGATTGGGGGCGCGCCGCCATTTTACATGGGTGGGCCAATTAAGGCCCGCCCAGCGTGATGTCCGTATGGAAGCGCTATGCGCTCCCTGTGCAGGTGGAGGGGATTCCCTAAGCCGAGAGTGCGCTCTTACGTGCACATAAGAGCGCACTCATCTCCCTGAGGCTAAGTGCTGCCTCAGGGAGTTTGGCTGTACATTTAAAAATCTGAAAAATAGAGAAAAAAATCCTGACATGTCCCCTCATGTGACACTGTCACATGAGTTGGGACATGTCCATAACATTAATTACATTTTTTAAACCTACATGAAACCTCATCCTGCCCGTGGATGAGGTTTCATGCTTTTTCTATTGCCCGCCAGGGATCCTGGCCTGCCTACCAACTTTAAGGTTGGACGGGCAGGTCCATTAATTAGTTTAATGACTCTGTCAATGGCCTCAATTGGCCATTGACAGGTTGGCGGGTGCACAGCTGATTCTGCTGAGCCCCTGCCTAGCTGAAAATTTAAATGGGGCGCGGTGACGTCGGGAGTTCTGCCCGACATCACTGCATGTCATTTTACACGTCCCCACCCCCCCACTCGCCGACCGGGAAATCCTGGCCCCTATGTAGGGCCTTGATTACAATTTTAAGTCAATTGTTGGTGAAATGTGCACCACACACACTCCCCGATCTGCACCAGGCATTGAGCAGCCTAATCACTGGTCCTTTAAGTGGGCCAATGGGCAGAGAAAGGGGCTCAATAAAGTATACATGCTTATTTTTGTGGGCCCAAGAGGATCAGGAAATGCCTCTCCACTTAATTTTTTTCCTTGTTGGAATGTACCAGGTAGTTTCTTATTACCTTCCTAGGCTCACATGAAAATTGCCACATTGAGACCTGAGGACTGAATCCTGTGACATTGGACTATCGATGTGCAGAGCATTATTATTGTCTTTATTTAAATTATTAGTATGAGTGTTTGTAAGATGTTGGGGAGTGGGTGGGCAGAAATAATTTCTAAAGAAAAAATCTGATTGTTCTTTTCTTGTGGAATAATTAATCCCAATCACGTATTGTACAGCACAGAAGGTCATTCGGCCCATTGTGCCTATGCCAGTGCTTTGAAAGAGCTATGTTATCCTTTATTGAAAAGAGGCTGGAGAACATGGGCCGAATTTTCATGTCAGAGGTGGGAACTGGGAGGCAGGAAGAAACCCACCCCTGTCGCCAGGCTGCTGGGAAATGGGGTTTTGCTGGTGCAAGGCCTCACTTTGAGCCAGAGGCAAGTCTGCCATCTCAATCAGCAGATCTGAGGCGAGGACCGAAGTGGGTTGGCCCCAGACCAGACCTGCTAAAGGGCCTGCCTCAGCTGCCTTTACTTCAAGAGTTCTGATGATTCTTTCTAAGTGCCGGCAACAGGTTTGAGTCTCAGTTGCTGGCACGTAAAAGCAGATATGGCCCCTCTGAGAGAGGGCCGATCAAACCCAAAATTTGGCCCTTCTATGGAGCCGGCCCCCGCCTCTACCCACTCCCTTAATGACTTCCCTCAACATTGCCTCCAGTGCCACCTTCAAGCTCCTAAAAATCCTCTGATTTACCTTTCAAGAAGTTTCCTGGCATCTGCCCCACCTCCATGGCATTTCATGCCTACAAACATACAAATATACGAACATACGAACTAGGAACAGGAGTAGGCCACTTGGCCCTCCTGCTCCGCCATTCAATAAGATCATGGTTGATCTGACTGTAACTTCCCACCTACCCCTGACAATCTTTCATCCCCTTGTTAATCAAGAATCTGTCCAGCTCTGCCTTAAAAATATTCAAAGACCCTGCTCCATTGCCTTTTGAGGAAGAGAGTTCCAGACTCTCAACCCTCAAAGAAATTCTCTTCATCTCTGTCTAAAATGAGCAACCTCTTATATTTAAACAGTGACCCCTAGTTCTAGATTCTTCCACAAGAGGAAACATCCTCTCCACATCCGCTCTGTCAAGACCCCTCAGGATTTTAAAGATTTTGATCAAGTCACCTCTTACTCTTCCAAACTCCAGCGGATACAAGCCTAACCTGACCAACCTTTCCACATAGGACAACCTGCCCATTCCTGGTATTAGTCTTGTAAACCTTCTCTGAACTGCTTCTAAAGCATTTACATCGTTCCTTAAATAAGGAGACCAATGTACACAGTACTCCAGATGTGGTCGCACCATTGCCCAGTACAACTGATGCATAACATCCCTACTTTTGTAATCAATTCTCTTCACAATAAATGATAACATTCTATTAGCTTTCCTAATTACTTGCTGTACCTGCATACTAACCTTTTGTGATTCATGCACTAGGACACCAGATCCCTCTGAATCTCAGAGCTCTGTAATCTCTCACCATTTAGATCATTTGCTTCTTTTTTATTCTTCCTGCCAAAATGGAAAATTTCACATTTGCCCACATTATACTCTATTTGCCAGATCTTTGCCCCCTCATTTAACTTATCTATGTCTCCTTGCGTCCTCCTCACAACTTACTTTCCTACCTATCTTTGTGTTATCAGCAAATTTAGTAACCACACCATCTGTCCCTTCATCCAAGTCATTTATATAAATTGTAAACAGTTGAGGCACCAGCACTGATCCCTGTGGCACACCACTCGTTACATCCCACCAACCAGAAAAAGACCCATTTATGGCTACCCTCTTGATATGACTTGACGTACCTGACAGGTTTCAATTTGAAACAGATAACTTTATTACAGAGAGCTTTTCAGATGCTACATGCTTGAACTAGGTTCTCAACAAGAAAGCCCGCCCCCCCAGATTACCCACGCTTAGGGCTCATTGGTCTGAGCGTCCAAGAACAATCTCGTGACCCCTAATAGGCAGCAGGAAAGGCTATACCTTTAATTACTACATTTCTCGCTCCCCCCCCTCCCTTTAGCTTTTTTACAGTTTCTATTTACAGAGAAAATTTGAATATCCCACAACATATACATATATACAACTCAGGTGATTAAAGATTAAGTCTCTGAGGTGGTTTCCTTATACGGTTAGAGTGGTGCAGCTCTACCACTTGAGTTTCTTCCACTGGATTGACATGATCAGGAACTGCAACACCAGGTACATCATTATAAAGTGGCAGTTCAGGGTTAGGCAACTGTACAGAGACATTGGGTATGTCTATTCTAGGTCAATCTGTCACCTCCAGGATTAATGGTTCAACATTAATCACAGGCGGAAAAGCTGGGTGTTGGAATGTCTCTCTATTCCTAAGATGATCCACATGTTTTCGAACAATTCTGACTTCCAATTCCACCCGGAAGGACAGAGAACCAGTTTCTGAGACAATTGCACCAGGAAGCCAATAAGGTCCACTTCCAAAATTCCACATGAAGACTGTGTCTCCTATGGTAAATCTTCGAGCTTTGCTGTGAATATCGTGATTCAATTTTGATTATTCTGATTCTTCTCCACCTCCCCCTCTAAGTTTGGAAACACTAGACTTACCCTTGTGCGTAGGCGGTGTTTCATCAACAATTCAGACAGCATTGAACCCGTAGTTGAATGAGGCATCGTATGATAATTGAAAAGAAAGTGGGAAAGTTGAGTTTCTATAGTACCTTCTGACAACCTTTTCATTCCAGATTTGAAAGTTTGCACAGCTCTCTCAGCTATACCATTTGATGAGGGATGATACGGTGCTGTTCTAATATGTCTGATTCCATTTAAACTCATGAACCTCTGAAACTCTGTACTGGTAAAGATTACCGTTATCAGAAATGATGACTTCTGTCTGGTAGGCCATGTATACTAAAATAATGATGCAGCTTTTCGATAGTTGTGCTCGATGTCAGAGATCTGACTTCATACACACCCATCCATTTACAATGCGCAGCTACGACCAATAGAAACATGGTACCTAAGAATGGTCCTACATAAATCAATGTGTAGTCTAACCCAGGGTCGACCTGGACACTCCCACGGATGCAGTGGAGCTGAAATCGGCAACTTCTGTTGTTGCTGACACTGGAGACAGTGCTTGACCATGCTTTCAATGTCACTGTCAATGCCTGACCACCAGACATAACTTTGCGCAAGCATCTTCAACTTTGAAATGACTGGATATGAATTGTGAAGCTCTGTCAAGAATGGTTCTCTTCCTTGCGAAGGGACGACAACTCTTGGGGCAGAATTTAGTCCTTGTTGGGCGGGCTCAGCGGGGTGGTCAGGAAGCCAACCGCCGCCCATGATCGGGACCAGACCGCGATTTCACGCTGGCGGCCCAATTGAGGCCCGCCCAGCGTGAAATGTAAGCGGCACAGAGCTGCCTCAGGGAGATGAAGAGTTTTCAGAAAAAGAAATAAAGGCTCATAAAATGTTATAAAACATGTTCCCTCGTGACTCTGTCACACGAGCAGGGACATGTTATAAAATTAAATTTAAAAATGTATTTGTTTTTGGAAAACTTGACTGCGCATTGACGTCGGGACGTGCGTCATTTTACACCCGAGCGGGTCAGGTGTGCGCCCGCCTGCCGAGGTAAAAATTTTGCCCTTGATCCCCACAACAAGATTCCATCTTGATAATTTAACTGTTTTTCTGGCATCTCTTTGGACACTGGTGGATTAGACCACCCTTGCAATACAAGATCTCTGACTTTGGATCTCTGTTCGTCCAATTCCTAATTTGCTTCGCACACACAGGCAAAGAATCCAAGAAATTCAGTATAAGCACAACTTCTTGTGGCACTGGAGTATGTACAATGCTATCTGGTAACAGGAGACGACTGAGCACGTCCACATTTGCAATGTGCACACCAGGACAGTGCATAAAGGTATACTCATACACAGATAATATCAAAGCCCAATGTTGAATTCTTGCTGATACTATTGGCAGAATGGCTTTATCCTCACTGAATAAACCCATTAGTGATTTATGATCCGACACTGGTGAAATGTCGTCCATGCAGATACTGATGGAATTTCTTCACTCTGAATATCATCGATAAACCTCCCTTTTCGAGTTGGGAATAACCCTTCTCGGCTGTGAAGAGGGTTCTGGAGACATAGCCAATTGGCCTTTCTGCTCCAATTTCTGTCTTTTCTTTCTCTGTTTGCTGCAGAGTTTTGTCTCGTCCTCCATTTTGATTTCACAGCCAGCCAGATTTCTCTCTGGTGAAGTTTTAACTTGGTTCAGTTCAGTAGTTGAGCTATGGCTTCATTACCCACTCGCATCTTGGAAAGTTCTATGACTTTTCCATCTAATGCCTCTTTTGTTTAATTCAGCCGATTCTTCAGCTCTTCAGTCTCCTTCTTGTATCTTTTGGCTTCCTCCTGGAATATTGAACATTGCTGAGTCTTCTCTGCCAACTGTTTCTTCAGTTTGTTCAGAGTGACACTAAATTCATTTTGTTACTCTTCATGGTTTTCTAGAGAGCCAACTCTGACCTGAGGGAACCTTGCAGCATGTGAAGGTCCTTCAATTCTCCTAACTCATTCCAAAATACGCTGTCATATTCCCTTAGCAACTCAGGAACTCCCCCTGTTCTCATGTGAAATATTTCAGACCAGTTGACTTTAATTTTTTGTAACCAGTCTTGGCCCAGAAGACTAGATCCTTCACCTGTCACTATGATCACTGGAAGCTGGGCTGTCTGTTGCCTATAGGACACAGGCCCTTTACCTGTATGGATTCTCCAGTGTACGTCTTCAATTGAGCCGTTATTCGCTCCAGATTCAGTGGTTGGATACCTCCATTTAGGTATTTAAATGTGTGCTCTCCCACCACTGTGGTTGAGGCTTCCATATCTACCTCTATTATAAGTGGCTCCCATTCACTAAGATTGTGACAGTAATAGATTCGGTTTTTACCGCTGTGACGTTGTACAGGGAATAGATGTCGGTATCGGCAGCTTCAGGTTCTGCTGTATTATTCAATTAAATCATGTTGGTTTGCTGCCTTATGGGCTGTTTTGATTTCACCCTGCATTGCTTTATTTCGTGACCTTTCTTATGGCAGTAATGGCATTCTGCCTCTTTGAATCTGCAGGTGTCCGTTGCGTGGTCACCCCCACATCTATAACAGATTAACCTCAGAGTCGCTGCTGAAATGTTTCTACTCGGCCTTTTCACTTTTCTAACAGTAGACATTGCCTCTCACTTTGCTGCTGTGTCTCTGGTTTTTGCACTATGCCCAGCGGTAGGTTCCCGCCCCACATGAAGAACAGCGCCATGTTGTATGTGTTGTAAAGCCTGCAAGTCTCTCACAGCACTTTCCATGGCTACCACTATTTCCAGGGCGCGCTTCAAATCAATGTTGACTTCTGCAAGTAAACAGTGCTGAATGGCACCATTGTGAACTCCACAAACTAATCTGTCCTGCAACATATCATTGAGTGTGTCTCTGAAGTCATAGTGTTCAGTCAACTGCTTCAACTTTGCTATACAGGTTGTGCTGGACACTCAGGGGGCCCTTACTCTGGAATTAAACTTAAACCTCTGCATTATTATGGATGGCTTCGGCTGGTATTGCGTTTTCATGAGGTCTGCTAATTCATTAAAGGACTTAGAAGTGGGCCATCCGTGTTCAGGTCCAACAGGCTGTGGATGAGATTGTAGGTCTTGCTGCCACATACACTCAAAAGGATTGCTTTCTGCTTCTCCTCAGTGATAATTTCGTTCGCTGTGAAATAAAAACCAAGGCGCTCTACACACTGGCTACAGTCTTCCATAGTCGCGTCGTAAGGATCAATTCATCCGCCGAACTGTCAAAGGCCTGTTAAGGCCATTTAAAAAACAATTGAAATCATTAGCAGGGCTGCCCGTCCAACCTGAAGGTTGGCGGGCTGCCAAAGAGCCGAGGTGACCTTCGCATTCATCATGAAACCTCATCCACGGGCAGGATGAGGTCTCATGAAGACTTTATAAATTAAATTAAAATTTTTATTGAAATACATAGACATGTCCCAGCTCATGTGACACTGTCACATGAGAGGACATGTCTGAGCAATTTTTAAAATTCTTTTTTTCCATTTTTCATAATGAAATTAATCTACCTGAGGCAGCTCCGTGCCTCAGGGACATTGAAACGCTCTTTCACGCACATGCATGCAAAAGAGCGCAGGCCCCGACTCTCCCTTCTCCCCCCACCCGCACAGGGAGCACTGAGCACTTCCGGGTGTGCGCCACACTGGGCGGGCCTTACTTGGCCCGCCCACATAAAATGGAGGCACGCAGCCAATCGTGGGCCCAGTCCCACCCAGCCCACACGACAGGAAGAAAATTCTCCCCCCTGTTGACTCTACCTGATTGCCTTAAACTTTTCTGAGTGCTCTGCGAGAAACATCTTTAATAATAGCTTCTAACATTTTCCTTATGACAGATGTTAAGCTAACTGGCCTGTAGTTTCCCGCTCTTTGTCTCCCTTTTTGAATAAAGGAGTTATATCTGCTATTTTGTAATCAAATGGAACTTTCCTCGAATCTAATGAATTTTGGAAAGTTAATACCATACTCTTCAACCATTTCACTAGCCACTTCCTTCAAGACCCGAGGATGAAGCCCATCAGGACCCGGGGATTTATCAGCCTACAGCCCCAACAGTTTGCTCAATACCACTTTCCTGGTGATTGTAATTTCCCTAAGTTCCTCCATCCCTCCCGTTTCCTGATTTACAGCTATTTCCGGGATGTTACTATAGTGGAGACTGATGCAAAATGCCTGTTCAATTCATCTGCCATCTCCTTCCTCTCCATTATTAATTCCCCAGACTCACTTTCTATAGGAGCAACGCTGACTTTGTTAACTCTTCTTATTTAAATATCTATAGAAACTCTTACTATCCGTCCTTATATTTCCAGCTAGCTTTCTCTCATACTTTAACTTTTCCCTCCTTATTCATCTGTTTGTTATTCTTTGCTGTTCTTTATACTCTGTCCAATCTTCTGACCTGCCACCCACCTTTGTGCAATTATATGCTTGTTCTTAAGTTTTATACTATCTTTAATTTTTTTAGTTAACCACAGATGGTGGGTTCACCCCTTGGAAGTTTTTTTCTCCTTGGAATGTATCTATTCTGTGAATTCTGAAATATCTCCTTAAAAGTCTGCCATCACAACTCTGTGGACCTATCCCTTAACCTTATTTGCCAGTTCATTCTAGCTAACCCTCATAATTGCCCTTATTTAAGTTTAAAATGCTAGTCCTGGACCCACTCTTCTCTCCCTCAAATTGAATGTAAAATTCAATCATATTATGATCGCTGGGTGATTTCACTCAGGTTATCAATTAATCCTATCTTGTTTCTTGTTGCATAGTACCAGGTTTAGTATAGCCTGCTCTCTGGTTGGCTCCAGAACGTGCTGTTCCAAGAAACTATCCCGAAAACATTCTATGAACTCCTCATATATGCTATCTTTGCCAATCTGATTAAAATCCCCCATGATTATCACTGTACCTTTCTGACAAGCTCCTGTTATCTGTTCCTTTATACTCTGTCCTACCATGTAGTTACAATTTGGGGGCCTGTACATCATGCCCACGAGTGACTTTTTACCTTTGTTGTTTCTCATCTCAACCCAAACAGCTTCTACATCCTGGTTTTCTGAACTTATGTCATCCATCTCTAATATGCTAATACCATCATTAATTAACAGAGCTACCCCTAAACCTTTTCCTAGTTTCCTGTCCTTCCTAAGTGTCACATTCCCTTCAACATTCAGGTCCGATCTATGTCATCCTGCAACCATGTCTCTGTAATGACTATCAGATCGTATTCATTTATTTCAATTTGCGCTGTGAGTTCATCTGTTTTGTTTCCAATGCTCTGTGCATTTAGATACAGAGCCTTTAGTTTTTCCTCTTCTCACGCCTCTCCTCAATTGGCAGGGTCACGGAGGGCTTCTGAAGCCTGCCCACTCCGGTGAAAATCCTGGATGGTCTACCTTGGGCCTTTCAACAGGGATGAGCGGTTTTCCCACCTTGCACCCTTTCCCATGCTGCACAAAATGGCTGCCGGCAGAAATACAAGCAGGACTTTTGGCTGCGCTGCTCGGCAGCCATTTTTTGCCACCCTGCCTCTGTTTTGTGCAATTTTGGTAACACAAAATTCAGTCCTATAAGTATGAACACCTTTTTTGCGATTAAGTAGGATTTGGCTGAGGCTACACCTGGGGCAGGACTTTTCAGATGGTGGGGTTCCCTGCCCTGCCACTCAAAGAGTCAGTGGGGAATGCATCCAAGAAGTGCTAATTGGCTGAATACAGGACTTCATTCCATCAGCCAGGAGAAAATCCCAGCACAGAGAGCTGCTAGCCAATGCGATTAGCCAGCAGCTGTGTAGTCCCTGCAGCAGCAGTGGCCAGGACTGGGACTACAAGCAGTCCCGGAGTCCAAGACCAGGTGAGTGCAGGCGGTCTCACAGCAGGGTAGGGGTGGTGAGGCCTGGGAAGGTGGGGAGAGAGATGTGGGGGTGCTGGTGGAGAGGCCATGGGGGCAGGGTTACCAACTGCTGGCGAACAATCTTAGGGACAATTTGGCGTCGGCATGCAAGCTTGTAAGAGTGGGGGGAGGGGCAGGAGGGTGGGGGAGGGAGGAGGGGGTCGCTGCCAGAGAGAAGATCGAAGAGGAGCCTGCAGTGTGCATACAGGTGCGTAATGCACATGCACAAAGCCCCAACATCGCAAATGCAAGATAACCATATGAGGAATGCCGGCCTCAAACAAGCAGGACACAGGCGGACTGGCCCAATAATAGGACAAACCTGGAATGGTTGGTCACCCTGTCCATGACCTTCTGGTGGGGGGAGTATCTGACTCAGAAAGGAGGCTATTGAGTAAGACTTCCCACCCGAGACCCGAGCAGGGTGGCTTGCCAGGCTTCCCCCAGCCAGGTGGGAGATGGCACTTAGTGGTTATTAATTGCTCACTTAAGGGCCTCAATTGGGGAAAAGGCGGGCCGACCAGCCTAGGCATTGCCCATCCCACCATAAAATTATGGAGAGGTCGGAGTGAGTGAGTGAGCAGGAGGTTATAGGAAAGGGCATCAGGGAATTTTATGCCCCCTCCCCCCCCAACAGCCATCAGTGGGTGACTGTAAAATTCTGCCTCTAGAGTATTGTGTACAATTGGTCTCCATACCTCAGGAAGGATATACTTACCTTAGTAAGGATGCAACAAATATTCACTGATTCCTGGGATGTGAAGACTGTCCTATGAGGAGAGATTCAGCAGAATGCAAGGTGATCTCATTGAAATGAGTAAAATCCTTAGAAGGCTTAGGGTAGATGCTGGAAGGATGTTTCCCCTGGCTACAGAGTCTAAAACTAGGGGTCATAGTCTCAGGTAATGGGTCAGCCATTTAGGATAAAGATAAAGGAAAACCTTCTTTACTTAGAAGGTTGCCAGGGTTAGAAAAGTGTAGCTACGAGGAGAGATTGGATAGGTTGGGGTTATTTTCCTTAGAACAAAGAAGGCTGAGAGGTGACTTGACTGAGGTGTACAAAATTATGAGGGGAATAGATAAAGTGGACAGGATAAAATTGTTTCCCTTGGTGGAGAATTCTAGAACCAGGGGACATAGATTCAAGATAACTGGGAGAAGGTGTAGGGGGGACATGAGGAAGAACTTTTTTACACAGAGGGTAGTGGGTGTCTGGAATTCGCTGCCCAAGTTGGTGGTAGAGGCAGAAACTCTAAACTCTTTTAAAAAGTACCTGGATCTGCACCTTAAGTGCTGTAAGCTGCAGGGCTATGGGCCGGGTGCAGGAAGGTGGGATTAGAAAGGGCACCTGGGTGTCCTCGGGCTGGCATGGACAAGATGGACCAAATGGCCTCCTTCTGTGCTGTAACTTTTCTATGGTTCTATGGTTCTATAGTCATGAATCTTTAGAATTTTCTACCCTAGAGGACTGTGAATGCTCAGTTGATGAGCATATTCAGTACAAAGATCATTAGATAATGGATCAATTGATTTGTGGGCACTAAAGGATTCAAGAAATGATTGGGATGCATTTTGAAAGTGGAGTTGACATATGAGTTAAGTCATGATTGTATTGAATAGCAGAGCAGACTCGAGGGGCCATGGTGTCTACTTCTGCTCCTATTTATCATGTGCTTAGATGGGAAGGGTACGCGGATTGGTTGTATTTTGAATAATTGTGGCTAGAAATCCTTTAATGTACATTATTATAAATTGTCAATAAGTGATTTTTGAACACTGGTGAAGCATTTTTAAAAAGTACACAAAATTATGACTTGCAATCAAGATAGGAGCATATAAGTCGACTTATTTTCCTGCTTTTGCACTGCTTGTGGTAAGTTCTCAATAAATAAGTGGTCTGTTACAATAGAAGTAGCTGGCATAGTAAAGAGTAAGTCTCGAAATACTTAAGATGAATGAAGCCAATGTAATTTTACTAGCTCCAAATCTTTTAGGAAGATATTTTCCTTGTCTCTGGTCCTGTTGTATTTTAAGACCATTTGTCGCAGTTTATACCCTGTATACACATACATTTATGTGTCTGTTCTTGTGTGCCTGTGCTTCCATTTGTCAAAACAGTAGACAAATGACTCCGGTTTGTTGTATCTACGATGCAATGGAAATTTGGCTGTGCTTCCATAAAAGGTTTTCATTGCAGAAAGTTGCATTCACAGTTTATTTATTTAACAAACTTCTTCTTTATAACAGAACTCTCACAGAAATAAGCAGCTTAAAAACATCCAAACTCAGGGTCCATGGTAAACAGAAACCATGACATGCAGTGGTCTTGGTAGTTTCCAAACGCACGCCTTATAAAAAATAAAACCTCGCAGGTCTTGTATAGCACCTCTGAAAGAGCTGTTGCCATATTTTACAGGCTTGTTTAACAAGTCACGGGCTTGGAGTTTGATTTTGAAGGATAGATATAGGTCTGGGCCACATGCCTGGCAACACTGAATCTGGGTTCAGGTGGGATTCAGGCCTGGTGTTTTCAAATGAGGCCTGAGCCTCACATCTGCAGGCTGGGGTGAGGCTGACATTTGTTCAACAACCCCCTGTATTTGCCCCTCTCCCACAGTTAAAATCAAGATTTGTGCCTGAATCCAACTCATTTATATATACACTAAGAACAAAGATAGACCCAGCACAGATGCCTCACATTCACCACTTCTGGCCTTTCTATTTCCTTTTTATCTATGTTGTTACATTATCCTGTTATACCATAAGCCAGACTTATTCTGATAAGCCCTGTGTGAGGCATCATATTGAACATTTTCTGAAAATGCTCTATCTTCTGAATTCCCCCAATCTACCCAATCAATCAAACACTTCTTGAACCCATCCATTTCTAATGGTCGCTAATTTTATCCCAAATTATGGTTTGTAAAGCGTTTGCCCACAACTTGACGTTAAACTAACCGACTGATTATTGCCCAATTTATTCTTCCCTCCTGTCTTGGCTACATCAGCTACTCTCCAGTCAATAGCACAATGTATCTATTTAAAGAAGATGAAACATTTAAGCAAGAGTCTCTGCTACATCCTGTCTGACTTTCAGTTATCTAAGATGTATGAAATCAAGGCCCAGTTCTGGTCTATATTTTTCTAAAATCAGTGCTTTTTCTAACAATTATTTCACCTTACACTCTGGTACATCTAATTCTCATTTCCATCATCATTTGTAAAGAAGAAATGTAGAATATTTATTTATACCCCATAGGTGGCGAGAGGCTTCATGACTATTTCCTTTCTTGTATTTTTCTGACAATGATGGTCCCTGTTAATGCAGATGACTGATGACACCACATGGTTACAGCAGACAAACCAGAAAGTCAGGAAAAGTCTACATTCATTCACACACATCTGGTCGAACACAGTTCAGAGCTCAATAGGTTTATGAAGAATTTTCAGTTCATTGAAAGCAAAGAGCACTGCTAGGTCACAGTTGGATCATACAGTGGAAGATTTGACAATTTATAATGTTTCCTTCAGAATCCCACTTTAAGGCATGTCATAAACATAATTTGGGTTACATACAAGGAATCCTGGCAGGGTTTACAATTGAATGTGTTGTGATTTGTATGGAGTGATTTTGTTAATGGTTCTCTATTGATTAATTGAGCATATGGAAAGTAGGAGCACGATGTAAATTATTGTATTTGGGAGGCAAACTAAAAACTCCTTCATTGTTCCTGTTCATGATCCCAGAGGTCAGCCTGCTTCTTTATAAAGTCATCATATAGCCTCTTGGGGTAATAAATCTCCTACTTTTCCAATAGCTAAATCTCTTTAGTGGAACTTTTCTCTGTGTAGTAGTGTTCATGTTGGTTAGTTCTTTAACTGTCACCCACATTACTGACATTACTGGAAGTTCAAAATTTCTACTCCCTTATTAATTTTCTTTCCATAAAAGGGGTGAATTATTGAGCTTATTAATATGAGCGATGTCTGCATTAGAAAATTGAACGCTTTTTCCTTTCAATATCAACAACAAGTGGTCCAAAACGTCCGTAAGTCATGATTTAAAATAGATGTCTCAGTGTATTCTGGTCCAACTATAGGGAGGATTTTCAACCCCCGGCCACCAATTTTCCATCTGAAAACTGGCTGACCAGCGGAGAAGTAGATGTGCGTTTTGGACACACATCTTCCCACCTGGTTCAATTTTCAGGCAGGTCATCAAATGTGCACACAGCATTCCTGCCCAAAACAGACAGGCAACTGGTTAAATATACAAAGTGGGGTCCAATTCTGGGGGGAAAGACTCCCGATTGGCATTTTAATGTACAAATGGGCGCAGCACGCTAGGCCCAGTGTGCCGTTCACTGAGAGGACAAAACAGGGGATGCTCAGCAAAAGGTAAGTTTAAAAAAAAATGATTTTTGTGGGTCCAAGAGGAGCTGGTGTCTGCTTTTGTGCCCACGCAAAACATCAAGCCTATTCTCTTCACCGCCCCCATTACTCACCCAAAGATTTGCTCTTTCTTCACTCAAAAAGCTGGCTAATTTTCCACCCTCTGAAACCAGCAGCCTATAGCGGTGTGTCCGATTGGTGCCTGCAGCTGGCTAGTAAAGTTCAAATGTGGCCCTGGGTGAGCAGAGTGAATACACCACTGACTCTGGACTTAAATTTTTTCACCTCAGTCTCAGAAATGTCTCCGTACTCCATCAGTCTTAAGCTTTCACTGGCTGCTGCAGCCATCCAGTTGTCTCTCTGAAACAGGCCTCTGAATGCTAATTAATGTCAATTGTTAGGCATTTGCACAGTGTGCAATTCAGCACAAATGGGAATAAGTATGGTACAGAACCCCTTCTATTGCTATTTTAAAAGAGCAGTTTCAATATTGCAGTGAGGAAGCTTTAATTGCATCCTTGTGGGTGGACTCCTATCACAAGTCTCAGGAGTTCAAGGATAGTGTGCTAACCCAGTGTAACACACATTTCATCTTAATTTGAATATTAACATTAACATTGGCAGTGATTCCTAACCTCAGGTGAAAAACAGCCCCAATGAGAATGATTAGTCATGGATGAATTAGGTGCTAAATGGGCTACAGTACTGTAATGAGCTTTGCTGCAGGTTGTATTATCCAGATACAGTGAAACCCTCAGCCCTAAACCTCCACACTGTTTTCATGGCCCGGATTTTCACTGAGTTGGGATGACATGGGAACCCTTTAAAAATGGCAGATGGGTCCCAATTCCGGGATTCCCGACCCCATTCCCGGACTGTCTGTTTTTTTGGAGTGCCTTTTGAGGGTGCAGGTTGGTTCAGATCAAAAGCCTGCACCCTGCATTCCTGACCTGGCAGGCTCCATTGCAGGGATAGGCATGAGTTAGTGCTCCGCAATTTTCATGGAGTCAGGCCAGGTTTTCAAAGAGTCATAGTTCACGGCCCTTCAGAGAAGTTGTGAACCATAGCCTGCATGAGGGGACTTTTAAAATGTGAGTTCAAAAGGTCCTTTTCATGCCACCTCTGCCAAGCCATGGCACTTGCATGCCCATTGACCAACAATATGCTGTATAGAACCAGTGAACCCTATAGTGACAACCAGGTGTGCAAAAAAAATTACTTTCCAGTATGTTAATAAAAGTTACTACACAGCAATAAAAGTGTCAATCATCTAGACACTTTTAAAGAATCAATAACAGAAACAGCAAGCACTTGAAACCTCTTAAACTTGTGTAAATAAACATTGTACAATTGTCAGCAGAGATCAGTGAGCCAGAGCTGTCAATCAAGCAATATTTTCTCTGGAGATCAGATGTTTCAACATAGTAAAGGATGTTTAGGCTCTCAACCAAGCCTCATTATGAACTCTTGGCTGAGTACTGAGACATCCAGTAGAGTATTAAAACACCTGAGCCACAGGGGAATCATTGTTTGTTTGACAGCTCTGGCTCTCTGATCTCTGCTGTTAATTGAACAATGTCTATTTACAAAAGGCTAAGAGGTTTCAAGTGCCTGATGTTTCTACTATTGATACTCTAAATGATCTGTATGATTGACACTTTTATTGCCCAATAGTAAAAGGACTTTTTTAACATAGTGGAACATTATGAATGAATTATTGTTTTCTTTAAAGTTTTTGTTTTACACATCCTATTGTTACTATAGGGTTTATTGACCACTATGCACTGTGTAGAACCAATGAGCATGAAATTTCCATACCTTGGTATGGGGGCATGAGGGGTGTGTGGAGTTCCATAGCTTGCCATGAGGGGTCATGGGGCATTGGGGCACGCGGGGACATAGCCTGGCTTTAGGTTGCATGGATGGAGTATGAGGGAGTGTGTGGGTGGGTGAGGGCTGGAGGCCCTTTCTGTTTTTATTTTAACTGGGATCAAGTCCCACAGAACCAAGACGGGCCTTTTAAACAGCCCGTCTCCACACTGGGCAGCCTCTGTGGCTGCCTCAGACCTCTTTCCTGGGTCAGCTGGCCAGAGTCCAGCCCGCCTCTGCCCCTCAGCCATGAAGATCATGTCTTTCAGGGCATATTCCCTCAAAGTGGGAGTGCTGGCCAAGCTGGCAATTTTCCCGACTCCTGCTGCCCACCTCGAGAATGAAAATCCAAGCCCATTTCTCTGCGGCATTAAAGCAGGATACGGACATTTTATGGCCAGGGAATTGGAGCAGGTGCTGTTTCTGCCCCAAATTATTCTCCCCCTTCTAGCATCCCCAAATTTGCAACTACAGTTTTGCCCCTCCTGCAATCTGTTTGCTGACCCTGCCAACTAATTAACATATATTAAAATGTAGGCCAGTTGCACTGTTTGGTCCTCCCATCTTACCACAACTCATATCAGGAAATGTGCCGCAAGGAAATTAAACATGCCCCTTGACACCAAACATTAATGCAATCATATTATGAATGTACAATGTAGAATATAATCCATGTCAAACACCAACAATACATCAGATTGATTGCATGGGATTTCAGTCTGGTATATTCTTCACAGTTGTTTCTGCCTCCCAAAAAACAGGAAGGGTGAAATTCCTGTCCTCGTTGAAAAGCATTATTCCCTGCTTCAAACTCAATCCCACTTCTGAACTCCAATCAGAAAGTTATCATACAAAATCGGAGCTGCGAAACACTGCTGCCCAGCCCTGGTGAAAATTCTGCCACCTGGTGGCTGGGAGTGAGATAGCAATGTCCATTCTGCTCTGTCGCCACACTGAATTTGGGCTGAGATTGGTCAGAGCTCACTCCTTTAAAATTAAGCACAGCAGATCTTTTCTTTAACAATGTGCTGAATACACTTGACAAAAGCTGAGTGGTAGGCAAAAGAATTGAAAGAAAAAAAAGGACAGTTTGTCTCTAAAGAGACTACAGTTTGTTCAAATTAGGAAACCCTTTTGTTTACAATCTGTATATTAGGCTGCGATTTGCAAATATACGGATCAACCAATAAAAATTTTTTAAAAACCTTGCCTGCCCAATAATTACTCCTTGAGAGAACTATTTTTTAAAAATGTATTGAAGTTTTTGTACACATGACGTTTTTTGGAGATGTTAAACCAAAGTTGTGTCTGCCCTCTTGGCTGGAAATAAAAGATCCTTCAAAACTTTTCAAAGAAGAGCCAGTGAGATCTCTCTGGTGCCCTGGCTGATATTTATCGCTCAGCTAACACCCATGAAAGATGACCTGGCCATTTATGTCATCACTGTTTGTGCAAACGTGTTTCCTACAGTACAACAGTAACCATACTTCAAAAATAATTAATTCATTGTAAAGTGCTTTGGAATATACTGAGGTCATCAATTGTGCTATTTTCTTTCCTTCACATGTGACACCTGCAATGTTAGAGTTGCTATACTTGTTCCTGGATTAAGCAATCGTGTCTTACAAAGCATAGATAAGAATATAATCTGTTGGAAAAAGATGTAAGCTCACTTCTGATTATTACTGCATGACATTGATGTTGCTAGGAGCTCAGTGCACTTTCTAGCCAATGACAGCAGGTGTACAGGAGAGAGTGCATTTCATCAAAATAAAGCCCATGGTTGCTGCGAGGTGAATAGGACTGACAGGCGTGTATCATTTTTCAAAAGTGGGCTTCGCACCAAATTCAGACACGTCAGAAATCTGGGGGCAGAGATGACGGGTTGTACTTTATGTGC
This sequence comes from Cetorhinus maximus, assembly GCF_964194155.1. Classification (NCBI taxonomy): domain Eukaryota; kingdom Metazoa; phylum Chordata; class Chondrichthyes; order Lamniformes; family Cetorhinidae; genus Cetorhinus; species Cetorhinus maximus. The sequence goes on along the minus strand of NC_135879.1, from coordinate 100,629,200 downwards.
AACAGTGACCTTGGTAACAGCAGGGTGGACTAAGAAAAACTCTCTTAGAATTTGATGACCTAGTGTTGCAAGAATCATTGCTGTTCCACTGGCTTAGGAGAGGTCAAGGTCTATGGAGTTAAAATGAAAGCACAGACATGTAATCTTCATTTTATCTTTGGATCTAATCCTACCTACCTGTAGTCGTAATTGCATCCTACTGACTACATAGCCATACATGGGTAACATTCAAGCAAGTAAATCAAAGCGATGACGTTAGCAGCTGCAAGGCCCCAGTCTCTCTCTTTCTCAAAAATGCCAATAGGCTCAAGTCTCAAACAGCTTCTGTGTGAAATCAATTCTCTCTCAGAAACTGTATTCTATTAAATAAAAGATGACAAATCCACATTACTCAGGGATGTCCTTAGGTAAGAATATTTAAATTTGGATTTTTAGCACAATATAGAAAAGAGAAGCCTTTCAAAAGGCTGGAAAAGAAATGTCCATTTGATAAAGTTTCAATGATGGCATTGATTTTGCATGATTATTAAAGATAAAGCTTGTAATAACCAAAACACTGTCAGTATTCAATCATTGTTGTTACAGCAATTTTCCTCATTTGGCGTGATAATGTCCTGCAGTGCTTTTAGAATCATTCACCACCTTCAACTATCATTTGATATTTACTCTGTGCTGGAGATTGGTTCTGATCCAGGAAAACACTGAAACTGAACGGAAAGAGTATTCCTACTCATTTCCCGTCACTCAGGGGTCACAGACCAGTGCAGGCACAGATGGCCTCGATCATCTTTAAGATAGTAACAAACCAGACTCACGCTTAGGCCTTACAATGTTTATGCAATATAGTCATTCATGAGCTATCAGGGTAGCTGTTTATCTTGCTTGGGAGCAAAGAAAGACCTGGGTACAGCACATTGAGGACAAATCAGACGTTGTGGATTACATAACAAGGCCTGCCTAATTGATTCAGTTTCCCTTTTTGTCCTTCTACCAGGATATTGCTTTACTTTGACTTTTCTCTAATCCCACACTCTGTACCCCATTCTGCTCATTTCCAAATCTGGCTGCTCAACTTAAACATTTAGGGTGCTGGTGAAAACACTCGTATGGTCACATCAAAAGCCACAGTGAATGGACCATTGCCATGGACTCCTCTACTCAGAGACTTGCGTTGGGAATTGCCTTTGGGAGAAGTTTCTTGATCGGCCACCATAACTCCAGCAGAAGATTGGCAGAAACCTCGTTCAGATGCTGAATCCGGGGTTTCCATCAAAGCTATGGTGGATGACAGGAGAAATGCTGAAGGAATTCTTGTATAAACTAAAAACAAAGTGCCGAAAATACTCAGCAGGTCTGGCAGCATCTGTGGACAGAGAAACAGAGTTAAAATTACTCTTCTTTGGAACGGAAAACTCTTGTTATGGTTGTTCCAAATTCAGTTTATTTCTTCAAGCAGAGCAGCTGACAGGCTCCAGACACATTCCTTCAATGACCTGCAGTCCCTCATTCTGAGTTTCGCAGCCTCAAGACCACCATATTTTATTATTCTTCCCCAAAGCTTAGAATTTTCCCAGGTCCACAGCTTTGCCTATTTCTCCAAGATCACATCCTCCTTCACTCACCACGCACCAGCCCTTGCCCCCTCCCCCACCACCCCTGCTGTACTGGTGATCCCCTTGCCCCATCTTTATGCTGTCATACACTGACCCCTTCAAAGTAAGGGTTACCTCAGGTTCTCCCCATCCCCATTACTCCCCATCCTAACTGATCTTATACTTCAACCCGAGTCTTTCCTGGCCCCATCTATACCTAGCTCTGCCAGGCACAGCTCCTTCCATTCATGCCAGCTCCCATCCACTGCTTTCAGTGCCCAAACCTCAATAGCCCCAAACCTTAGTCTCCTCTCCACACCTCCCAAACCACACTTTCCGTACCGGCTAGACTTAGAAACACTCAGTCAACATAAACCAGATCGGACAGACAGCAGAGCTCAGTACCATTTTCAATGCATTCTAAACTTGACGGGGTGAGCCCACCTTTACAAAGCATGTGAAAGGCTTCACAAGAAACCTTTAATCCTGAATAACAGCACAGGAAATAATTGTGTGCATTTTAAAAGCCAGCCTTGGATATTTCAGTTTTTCAATCTAGCACCCACAGTTTTAAAAAGTTTCTCATACATATTATTTTGACCCATTTTCATGAGTCCACTGTATCTGTGCTCACCACCAAGTATGACGATCACATGTCATATGGATGATAACTGCTGTGTTGTCTGGGTCAAATGATTAAAATAAAAACCAATGAGTGGGAAATTTTGAGGCCCATTTCCACAATTCTGTACTCCCAATGGAGAGCTGTGCTCATCGGGAGTAGAGACTAAAGAACCAGGCAGCATCCCAGTCTCTTGATACACAGCTTCATCCCATATGGCTCCACGTTGTCAATGCAGAATTATTTCTTTGTTTTATTCTGCACCTATTTCCAGCATTATTCAAAGGTAAAAGCAAAATACTGCGGATGCTGGAAATCTGAAATAAAAACAGAAAATGTTGGAAAAACTCAGCAGATCTGACAGCATCTATGGAGAGAAAAACAGAGTTAACATTACTTGTTAACAAAACTCTGTTTTTCTCTCCATAGATGCTGTCAGACCTGCTGAGTTTTTCCAACATTTTCTGTTTTTATTTTAGATTTCCAGCATCCGCAGTATTTTGCTTTTACTTTTGAATAATGCTGGAAATAGGTGCAGAATAAAACTCAGCAGGTCTGACAGCATCTCTGGAGAGAAAAACAGAGTTTTGTTAACGAGTAACGTTAACTCTGTTTCTCTCTCCACTAATGCTGTCAGATCTGCTGAGTTTTTTCAGCATTTTCTGTTTTTATTATTCAAAGGTGCCTAGGGACTGAGGGCTAGACATACCACAGATTAGAGACCTGTTGTACATGTGAATTATATACCATAGCTTGGATATTTGTGAACTAGATATACCATAGGCTTTTTACCCGTGTGTGTATATATGTGTATATATATATATATATACATATATATATATATACACCTGTCAACTTGTCGCACCATAGGTTAGACGGCATGCCAAGACCTTCCTGTTTGAGTCACATTATGCAGCTAAATACCAGTGTCAGAGCCCACTCAAACTTTGTTTTGGTAAGACTATTCCACTTGCAAAATGAATATGTCTATTCTGACTGAATTGGCCAAATTCATGTCGAGGACATAACATTTGAAGCAGTTTTGTGTAGTGCACTCTATCTACTGGAGTATCTTGATGCTGGCACAGCATTTCACTTACGATCATTAACAGCTGCAGAAGAGAAGGGACTTTTATCCCTTCTTCTGGGATCTGGGTTCAACTTAGTTCTCAAAGGTCAAAGGACATTGTTGTAACCTACAATGCTGCTGAATGCTCTCCTGGATATGGTTTGCCTTGAAGGTTATGATCCAAACGTTCTTAACATACTTCAAGTAAATGCCCATTAGCAGTGGGATATTGACATCACTGCCACAAATTAACAGGTGGATCAGAAAATAAAATCCTTGGGATCTTGCTGATATTTAGGAGTAACATAAGTCAGCAGTGGTCTTGCTCACACCATTTGAAAGACCGATTAGAGTCATGATAGAAATTATTCATATTCATGCAGCTTCATTCATGAATGAATTGCACTGGAATATAAAATGAATTACTTGAGACATGGCTGCTATCCAGTTACAGTGCCATGTCAGTGCGCAATATATCATTTGATGATTTATTTATTTAAAATATTTAAACAGGATCTGCCTAAAGGTTTGTTTACAATGAGCTCCTTGCCAAGGGTGACTAACAAACACAACTTAAAAGGAGACACAGGAGACAAATTGCATGGGGCATAGATCAACATAGTCCTGACAGCTGATATCTAAAATTTGTTAGTTAATTGTTGCAATCATTTCATAATAATGTTTTAACACTTGAGAGGCAACCAGGAATAGCATCCTAGGCTGATTTCACCACGACTTCCATTCCATCCACAGTCCATCCACAGCCAGCCAACTTTCAAGCCTAGATTGTTCCCAGTGAGAATGCAGATGGGAAAGTGAGGCAGAGAACTGTGCAGTCAGACTTCAGTACAATTTATTGCCTGCCTGTGATTTGTAGCAGTCACAGTAATTGTCCACACAACGTTGGGTATTCTGTTCAAATGAGACTAATATGACAGCACATGGTCCATTCCATTGTTTCTTGCGCTGGCATTTACCAGTCATTTCAACAATCAACTCTTAATTTTTCAGATGTCCAGCATGTTGAGCAAATATAGGAACAGCTGTCCAATAGCACGTCCCACACAAACATACCAACCCCTTTCTTAACCAGACTATAACAGGAGCTTGCAGGCGAGGGGGTCAAAACATTGCATTGTGACTTTGCATTAGAAACCATTTTAATAGCTCCGTTTTGGAACGCATGTGAGGTGGCCACAGCCTCATTGATATACAAAAGTTGGCCTCTGAAGATGTCATTCAGACTGCAATGTTAACCCCTGGACATGTATACTATTGATTGCGCCCAGGGAAGCTGCAGTGAGAAAGCTCCATTGCCAAAAGAGACCCTCTCCTGCCCCAGGTTTCCCCCTTAGCCTGATCATGGTCACATCCAGCTCCCCAACTACCATCCTATTGTATTTAGAAATCAACTTTAATGTAGTAAAACATCCCAAGGCACTCTGCAGACTCATTATTAAACAAAATTTGACCCAACCCATTCACCTGATTGCCAGGAACCATTCTCTCAGGTGCCCAATAGCAGCTTCCTACCTTACTTGGCCCTGATCACACCTGTCAGCTGTCAGGTTTGGGTGGGAGTGGGGCCTGCATTACGTTCATGTGGTCCAGGAGTTAAAATGACCCAGGCTTCTCAACGGTGAGTCACCTGCCCCCCCACCCGCCAGCAGTTCTATGCTCGCCTCTCTCCACAAGTTAAAATCGGATTGTGATCCCACCTGTAGAGATGGGAAAGGTGTTGATAAATGTGAACAAGTTTGCAATCTGGTCAATTTTCCTCCTATCTAGGTGGGAGGGGAGTGGCAGTGAGTAAGCATCTCACCTTCAGAAGGAGAATTGAAAGGGAATTCCATCTTTTCAGATTTGTGTTTAAATTTCCTGACTGCTTTGAAACTTAGCAGAGAACTCGTTAGCAATCTTAACTGCCAATTATTACCAGTCACAAGTATTGCTGTAAAATTTGTACTTCATTTAACTAATTCGAAAGAGAACTGGGATTATTCAAAATATTATAAAACAGTCAACTTCAGTGACTTAATTGATAAAACTGGATTTTACAACAAGATCTGAATTGATTTCACAAGCAACCTGCATATGCTATCACAAAAACTAATCTTTTAACTTTTAGTTATGCAGCCCCTGAAAATCCATTAGCTGTTATGTCAGAATTGCTCTCAGTGGTGCTGACTTGTGTTGAGCCTGCCAGATTCAGTTGGGTCAATGGGAAGGTAGCGAATTTCTAATGTCATCAATGGGTACCTGCACCATATAAGCACATCATTGGTGCTTGACCACCTCATTATGTCAGAATTTCCTGTGCCTGGTTACCATCAGAAGGAGTACAAGGCCCTCCCGTACCAAAGACTACATACAGATTCCACCTCACCTGCCCAACCTCCCCTCTGCCCCAAAACCTCCACTTCAAGAGAATTGATCGAAAAATTAAGAAAATAGTTCTGCTTTCCTTTAGGGGTTTAGGTGTGCAGCAAGCAGGTGGGGTTTCAGTGCCTTAAGCCCCCAAGGACTCTTACAACACAGAGTAGTACTTGACATATTCCTGTCCAGGCCCCATTTCAGTTCCATAATTTCACCTGCAGGCCAGTCCAGATTTTCCATTTCTAATTAACACCTTGTTTGGCAGTTGAAAAAGTTAGTTTCAAATGACCAGAACACAGCTGGAATCTGCTGCTACATCAGTGCCTTTTATGGAGAGTAGTACCCCAACAGAAGTGATTAGATGCATATTCTTTCGAGTTATCAACAGTCACAGATTGCAACTCTTCCGAGTACAATCACAGTTCTTGGTTTCCGGGAGTGGGACATGAACCCACAAATTAGATGCATATTAAAGCACAGTTTTTTTGGCATGATGGTTGTGCAGGGATATTGCTATATTCCTCTGCAGACGTCATACACCAGACAGGTGTTCCTGAACAGTAAATGTAACACCAGATGTTCTGTGGCAAAAAATAAAACACTTCTGTTGGTTCCCTGTAAATACACATTATGTGGTGGAACATAGTTTCTTAATGGGGAGCTCTTGCTTTCTGACCATCTGTTAAAGAGTCATTGGGCCTCATTAAGAATATTTTTTTTTGGCGAAGTGGAGAGTTATTGAGGGCTGAGGTTGTTTTCATTCATTTAACAATCACTATGCAAATTGTTTCATAAATAATTAATAGGCTTGGTTTATCCTTCTAATCATAGGGACACGAGAAGACTTTCAAGGAGAGGGCAGATTCCTCTTCACTTGTAACCGCTTTTTGAGCAGCTCTTTCTTCGAAAAGCACTTTGGTCAGTGAGATTCTCCATTAGTCGAATCAAAGTTAGAAACATCCTACATATTCCCATGGGAGACAGGAGTGAACATAGCATAGGCACAATGGGCCAAATGGCCACCCTCTGTGCTGTATGATTTTATGAACACTTGGATAACATAATTAACATTTTTTCTTTCTCTAGTATTAGCAGATTTCCCGTGGTTTAGCTGAGAATGAGACTAGGAGGACATTATTGCAAGGAGCCTTGTATGTTGTGTGGAAGTGAGGGAGGGGTTCACATCTTCCTAAGCATTGAAAATATGTTTGGAAGAGATATCCTCAGAGACAACAAAGCAAATCATTTTTGATTAGTTCCTATAAAATAGATAAACAACTTTTCTGAAAAATAAATCAGAAACCTTTATATTTCTTCACAGGTTGTTAAAGAAAGACCACAGTTACATAAATTAAACCGTACTTGTCTCAGGGAAGGCAGATGGGCTGTGGTGGTGAACAGGCGATACTGATTTTCACTATGAACCCGGGTGTTTGGCTTTGTGTACAGTGGCTTGCAAGTCCGCTTCACCACTGGATGGACTGATAACGGTGTGGGACTTCCAGATGTGCCTGACATTGTCTAAATTCCAGGGTTATTAGACAGAATGTTGCTGGCTGCCCATGGCAGTTTAGGTGCTGTTGGGGCACCCACTAAGTGGGGAGGGAAGGAGGCATTTGGGGGCAGAATTGCTGAGCTGAAGATTTCAAAGGAGAAACATCAGCCCCTTTGTAGGAAAGCCACTTTCACTTTCAAGCTTTGGAATAGTCTGGAAGAAAATGGATTCAGAGCAAGTGAAACAGCTTTCGATGGCTGGAATTTGGAGAAGTACCCAGATTTAGAGGCAGAGGGGACAGTGGGCAGATCTAATAACCTTGGTTCCCCCCTTTGGTGGCTATGCCTTCAGCTGCCTAGGCCCTAAGATGCAGAATTCCCTTCCTAAACCTCTCCCTTTCTTCACTCCCTTAATGCACTCTATCAAACCTATCTTTTTGATCAACTTTTTGTCACCTGTCTTAATAGCTCCTTGTCACAGAATCTCAGAATTTTTACAGTGCAGAAGGAGGCCATTCAGCCCATCGAGTCTGCACTGGCTCTCTGAATGAGCATTATACCTAGTCCCACTCCCCTGCCTTATCCCCATAACCCTGCATATTTTTTCTTTTCAGTGGCTCAGTGTCAACTTTTATTGGATAGTGCTCCTACAAAGCATACTGGAATGTTTTACTGTGTTAAAGGTGCTATATAAATGCAAGCTGTTGTTGTTTAAAGTACTTATTTTTCTGCTGTACCAGATCAGGAGAGGGCATGTGTCACGTTCATCAGTTACACTAACAAGGGCTTCTGTTTGACTCTGGGCAATATTACTATACAAAATGCACATTAGGTCATTCTTTGGTTTATACGGAGTGCAGATTTATTTATAGAAATGGCCTTTGACACTAAGCATAAATACTAAGTAAGTAACTGGCACACATTCCTTTTTAGTCGAATTCTGACCTTTTTTGTTAAAAATCACAATGATACAGAATATATTGGAGAGTTGTTCTTGCTCCTCCGCTGTAACTTTGCCGGAAGTGCAGCATCAACCTCATCTGCACTTGTAAATGGTGCGTTTGCTGCAACTCTGGTGTTGTTACAGTGGTAAAGTTAAGAGTATCCACGAGGAAATTCTCAAGCAATTGAAAACCACAAGCTACTCCTGCTGTCAATTGTAATCTGACAATTATTTGGTGTCCTAACCACCATCTCCCTGCACTCAAACACTGAACTGAAAACACTCACCCTTAACAAGAGCCTTAACAAGATTGTTAGGTTATAATGAGAGGCTGGAAAGGAACTTCTTAGTTTCAAAAATCCTCTTAAAAGGGATAAGTGCAACTTTACAGAGAACATTATTTTTCTGTTCTGTTGAAGTCAGCCAAATGCTTCCTTTCTTAAAGTAATTTTTGCTGGGAAGTTTCGATCCTTTTCACCTGAGGAATTGTCTCGTCCTGTTTCCAGTGGGAACTCCTGGCAGACAAGGTGAATGTTTGAGCTACAAGTACTTGCTGAGAGTTGTAATGTTATGTCCTGTTGTTCATCTTTCATCAGCAAAATACGTTATGTCAACGACCTTGACTTCCTGGAGTGTCACGTCGTGTACATCTACAGTGTCTAGTTTCAACCCAAGAGGCAGAAATTTTCGCTCGGTGGGCGGGCGCGCATCCGACCCGCTCAAGCGTGAAATGGCATGCGTTGACATCGGCCGAGCGTGCCGACGTCAACACGCAGTCGCGCGATAGTTCAGTCGGCGGGTGCACGCAGGAGTCGGCAGCGCACTCGCCGACAATTAAAAGGCCTGTTAAATCCATTAAATAATCAATTAACCTAAATTTTTCACTGCCCATCCAACCTAACAGTTGGTTGGCGGGCAAGCGAAAAGGCCAAGTGGCCTTTGCATTTTTTTTGGAAACCTCATCCACGGGCGGGATGAGGTTTCAAAAAGCAAATAAAAAATAAAATAAAAGTTTTACATTTAAATTGATAACATGTCCCTGCTCATGTGACAGAGTCACATGATGGGACATGTTTCATAACATTTTAAATTTTCTTTATTTTCTTGTTTTAACAGCGCTTCATCTCCCTGAGGCAGCTCGGTGCTTCAGGGACATTATGCAATGCTCTCTCGCGCGCATATGCGAAGTTCACGCTCGGCCTACTCGCCCCCCCCCCCCCCCCCCCCCCCCTCCCCGCACAGGCAGTGTTCAGCGCTGCCACTCATGTTCCACGCTGGGCGGGCCTTATGTGGCCTGCCCAGCGTGAAATCGCGGTCTGGTGCTGATCGCAGGTGGCGGTCAGCTTCCTGCCTGCACCAGCCCGACCCCACCCACACCCGCCGAGCCTGCCCGCCAAGGGAAGAATTCTGCCCAAGGAAAAATTAAACATAGGGATAAAATAAAATCCCACATTCTTTTCCGAGATTTTCAAATTTGAATATTTTCTTTAGCTAAAAAAGCAAAATGGCTTGTGAAATTCAACAGTGTTCAGTAAAACAATTTTAAGGCTACGAACTAAGTGTCAGGAAAGGCGCTGTCTAAATGTAAGTTGTTGCTGTCAGTGTCAGATTGTTAATATTTTAGGCAAGGGTAATCACAAGCCCTGCAATGCGATAGCATTTTGAGTCCTGATAATGATACTAAAGTTTGATTCAGGACTGAGCAACAGTTTTTATATTCTGAAAAATTATTTTCCTGAGAAAAGGAGGCCCAAATGATCTGAAAAGCAAGCAAAAATAGGAGAAAGAAAGGGGCCATTTTTTCTGGTTTCCTCCCACTCACCCACTAATCCTGGCCCTTGGCAGAAGAGGTGTAGGAGCCTAAAGTGTGTTACGTCCATCTAAATCCAGAAACGCCACAGTTTTACACCTGAGGCATTTACGCGACCCAGCAGCAGTCCATGTACAGGCATAGCCATGGCAGGGCCCAGTGTGAGCAAAAAAGAGAGAGAAATTTATGGGCAGCTGCACCAGTCTGGAAGCTTCCATCTGTATCCTGGTTGTGGAGAAGAAATAATCTGAAGGCCCCAAGCCTGAAAACTACAGGAGGGGGAAGAGAAAATCTCAGACCTACTTTAAACTCAGCAGAGATCGTGCAGGTGCTCCCAAAATTCCCACAAAACCTCCAGCCAGGGTTAGCCTCGATGCCTGTTTTTTTGGGCCCCCATTGATTGGACCCCAGCATGCTGACATGCAGCAAAGCCAGGCAAGGGTTAGATGTTCTTCCCTGCCCAACTCCCCCATTCCCCACAGGAAAAAGGTCAGCAAAACTGGACTGAAAGTCAGAACCAGCAACCCCATGTAAATTAAATCAAATAACACACAGGCTGTAAATTCAAGCTTAAAGGTAAAAATTTATGTTTTGAAGTGTTGTTCAAATGCTATAACGTCAATTTGAAATCTCAAGTATTCAAAAGTCCAGGAATAATCATAGGCCGGTGTAAGTAATTATAGTTTTGATAAACGTAGAACTGTAGCTTTAAGAATAATCCTGGGTTGTAAGATCACATGATCTGTGTAAACCAATGAGTTAGCAGCACGGGCACATCAAGGGGAGAGTTCTTCTTTAGTTTTAGAGTTTGATGCACACATGTAGTTGCTGCTGCTGTGTTGTAAATGAAATTAAATGCATTCACCAAGAAAAGTTGTCTATAAGATCAACTCTATAACGAACTGGCGATGAAGATAAATTGGATCCAGTGCTGTACCTCACCCAGCGATTGTAAGTATCTAAGTTCATTGGGAAGAAAGGAAGATATATCCATCCCAGATACCACAGTTTTGCAGAATTGATCCCTTTGAACCAGCACAGAGGACTGATCTCAATATAGAATGTCTTGCATTCTACTTACAAGCCAATGAAATCATGGGGGAGGAAAAGAGGAGAGCGATTCTCCTGAATATTTGTGAGAGCAGGACTTACAGTTTAATTCGAAGCTCAACAGCCCCCAGTGCCCCAGATTCGAAGACCTTCAGTGAATTAGTAGACCTCATTAAGGGACATTTTCAACCCAAGCCCTCAGTCACAGTGCAGGGGTTCAGGTTCAATTCACGGAATAGAGCCCCGGGAAAAACCGTTGCTACCTATGTGGCGAAATTAAAGCAACTAACAGAATTTTGTGATTTCGGTGAAAGCCTGAATGACATGTTCAGGGATTGTTTGGCATGTGGCATGCAGGAGAATGCTATTCAGTGAAGACTGCTGGCTGAAGTGAATCTTGATTTTAAGAAAGCGTTAGAAATAGCACTTGCGATGGAAAGCTCTGTAAGGGATTCACAAGCAAAATGGCGCCGTTCCCTTCATTGGATGGGAACATTCAGCCGAAAGTGGCGCGAAAAGCCAGGACTCTGCCGTAAAGCGGGAAACAGCCGCTAACCGAAAACTTAGAGCTAGCAGTTTAGCAACAAAGTCGAAAACTAATTTTTATTCTTCTAACAATTGGCAATTCAAGAAGATAGAGTGTTATTTTTTTCACAGAAGTGGACACATATTGAAACATTGCAAAGCGAGATTTAAACAGGTTTCCAGCCAACAAACAAAGTCCAATGAAGTCTATAATGTAGAAGAGCCAAAAGCAACCAATACTGACATTTATTCAATATTCAACATGAAAGTTGGGAAGACAGAGCCAATTATTGTCACAGTGCAAGAGAATGGTAAACCATTAAAAATGGAAATAGATACGGGCGTCTCTACCACTGTAATAGGAGAACACACTTTCAGATATTTAAACAAAGGTGATCGACAATTAAATTTGGAACAAAGATTTGCCAACTTGAAAACGTACATAAGCGAAGAAATTCAGGTACAAGGTATAACCAGATTAACTGTTCATTCTAGACACCAATCAACACAACTACCAGTGATGGTGGTAGAAGGCGAAGGACAAAGCCTTCTAGGTCGTGATTGGTTCAAAGAGATTAAATTAAACTGGCCCGAAATCTTCCTGTTGCAAGCAGCTGCTCAAAGAAAAAAATGACACCGTCTTCAAGGATGAACTGGGAAAAATCTAAGGCCTACAGGCCAAGATTTACATGGACCCAGAAGCAATTCCTCACTTCTTGAAAGCAAGACCAGTGCCATACGCCCTGAGAGAGAAGGTTGACGTTAAGTTGAACCGGCTAGAGAGGCTGGGTGTCATAAAAGCGGTTCAATTCTCAGACTGGGCAACACCCATAGCCCCTGTCCTTAAATCAGACCAGGCCGTCCGGATCTGTGAGGACTATAAACTAACAGTCAACAAAGCAGCCAAACTGGACAGGTACCCTATTCCCAAGATTGAAGACCTATATGCCAAACTAGCAGGAAGAACAACATATATGAAGCTTGACACGAGTCACGCATATCAGCAACTGGAGCTTGATGATGCCTCCTGAGAATTTGTTACCATAAATAACCACAAAGAGTTATACCAATATACACATCTGCCCTTCAGTGTCTCCTCGGCCTGTGCCATTTTTCATAGGACAATGGAGAGCTTGCTACAAGGGCTACCTCAAGTTGTGGTCTACTTAGACGAGGTACAGTTAACTGGATTCACAGAAAAGGAACACCTGGTTAATCTAGAAGAAGACCTGAAATGATTTTTAGAAGCAGGAGTGCACCTAAAGAAGGAAAAATGCACTTTCCAGGCAAATGAAGTCACTTATTTGGGCCACCGGGTAGATGCCCAACATCCTGTTGAAGTCAAGGTTAAAACAATCAGAGAGACACCTGCACCTAAGAACATCTCTGAACTTAAATAATTTTTAGGGATGGCAAATTATTATGGCCGACTTCTACCAAATTTATCAACAGTTTGAGCCCCTCTTCATTCACTGCTAAAGAAAAACCAGCGTTGGGTTTGGGAGTCACCCCAAGGAGTAGCCTTCCCGAAAGTAAAATAGCCCTTGCACTCTTCAAATTTGTTAGTCCATTATGACCCAACAAAGGAATTGGTGCTAACCTGCAATGTGTCCTCCTATAGAGTGGGAGCAGTACTGTCTCACGAGATGGACGACGATACAGAGAGGCCGATAGGCTATGTATCCAGGACACTTACCACAGCTGAAAAAGGATATTCTCAGATCGAGAAGGAAGGTCTGTCGATTACTTTTGGTGTAAAAAAATTCCACCAATATGTGCATGGGCAACACTTCACAATAATATTAGACCACAAACCACTTTTGGATCTGTTTAGTGCAGGAATAGGTAATACCTCCCATAGCTTCTGCACGGATACAAGGATGGGCCCTAATTTTGGCAGCATATGAATACACCTTTGTACCTAGACCAGGGATTCATATAGCAAATGCCAGTGCTGATGCCCTAAGTTGCCTTCCTTTGCAAAAGAACAATGACCATGTCCCAATTCCCCAAGAGCTTGTATTAGCGATGAATTTCCTGGATTCTTCACCAGTTTGTGCCAGGCAGATAAGAAACTGGACGAATAGTGATCCAGTCCTGTCTCGAGTGAGAGACCAAGCATTACATGGATAGTCCCAGGAACCAGTCTCTGATGAATTAAAGCCAATTTTCAACCAAAGACACGAGATGAACAGTCACAATGGTGTTCTATTATGGGGTGCATGAGTAGCAGTTCCTTCACAAGGAAGGGAACCACTCTTAGTAGAGCTACACAGTACCTATCCAGGAATCTCACAAATGAAGATGATAGCGCAAAGCTATCTTCGGTGGCTGGGGATGAAAGGTGGTAAAACACTGTATGCAATGTCAACAGCTACAAAAGTACCAGTGGCAGCCCCATTACACCCTTGGGAGCGGCCTGGTAGACCCTCAGTGAGATTGCACATAGATTATATCGGTCCTTTCCTTGGAACCATGTTTCTACTGATTATAGGTGCTCATTCCAAGCGGTTAGACATTTATGAGGTAAAGTCGCCAACATCAGGCACCACTATAGAAAAGCTACGCCAAAGCTTCTCCATCCATGGATTGCCAGAGGTAATCGTCTTAGATAATGGTACTGCGTTTATGAGCACTGAGTTTCAACAATTTGTTAGCATCAATGGTATCAGCCACGTGAAGACTGCACTGTACCATCCATCATCTAATGGACTGGTGGAAAGAGCAGTACAAACTCCTAAGGCGGAAATGAAAAAGTTAGCGAGTGAATTGTTGGAAAATAGACTTGCTCGTTTCCTATTTCACTACAGAGCAACTCCCAAATTACAACAGGAGCAACACCTGCAGAATTACTGATGAGGCGCCATCTTTGAACAAGACTAAGCCTGATATTTCTCAATTTGGAGGGGAAGGTGGAGAAAAGTTAAGGAAAGCCCCAAAATGCAACTCATGATTTGCATAGTCGTGAGCGACAATTTACTGTTGGAGAAGTAGTATACGTAAGGAATTTCGGTGGTGGACCAAGCTGGTTACCTAGTAAAGTAAGCTCTGTGGCTGGACCATTGTCATACGACGTGGAAGTGGAGGGCCAGATAACCTGCAAGTGGATCATTTAAGGAAAGGGAGATACCCCAACAAAATGATGTTCAATCTGTAACCATTGCTGAACCTATGGGTCCTGTTGAAGTTGCTCAAACAAGGACAGACATGCCCGATGACTCTGTCGGAATGGAAGACACTGAGCTGCGTGTGCCTAATGAGGTACCTGATGTTAATGTGGCTCCAGAGAGTGTATTTCCTGCAAAAGAATCTGAAGTCGTGGAGCTGTGACATTCCACACGGATCAGGAAACCACCTGAAAGACTGAACTTGTAATTTCATGACCTGTGTAAATATTGTAATGTCATGCGATAAATATCCTTGTAAATACAAAATATACAGAAAAGTTAAAAGAGGAGGAATGTAGTAATTATAGTTTTGATAAATGTAGGACTGTAGCATTAAGAATAACCCTGGGTTGTAAGATCACATGATCTGTGTAAACCAATGAGTTAGCAGTGCGGAAACCTCTAGGGGAGAATTCTCCTTTAGTTATAGAGTTTGATGCACACATGTAATTGCTGCTGCTGCTGTCTTGTAAATAAAGTTAAATGTGTCCACCAAGAAAAGTTGCCTGGAAAATCAACTCTATAACAGCCAGGAATTCCGTCAAAAATGCTCCTGCTTTGTCACCAGGAACAAATCTGAGGAAATTTGTAGCATTGTGATCATTTTCACCACCATAGAAACAGAATTCAGATTATCAAATATAGTTTGACAAATTGAGCTAGTTGTTCCGCTACCTGCAGCATTTAATTGTTTAGGAACGAAGGCCTGGATTTTTGTTCCCAAGTTGGGTTCGCAGAGTCGGAAGATTTCCTGGCTTGGCAAACCCAACCTCTAAAAATGCCTGCCCGTAGGTTGGATCCTCAGTCAGGGCAGAGTGTGGGTGGGCAGAAACAGGAGTCGGTGGGCGATCCCAGAAAGGATGCACAGGATGCTGATTGCAGAGGCGGGCTGGACGTAAGGCGTGCCTCTGTTCTCTGGCAGTGTTTAAATAGATAAAAAATAATAAAACAAAAAATTTCCTCTAGCTCTCGGCCCTCGCCTCCCTCATGCCCCCACACACTCCCTATGCCCTATCCATGTCAGCCCATGCCCTCACTCAGCCCTAATGCCCACATACCTCCGATTACCAACTTAGTGCTGCTCTACTCACCCTCATGGCCTCCATACTCCTATGTTATCTCATGCCAACCCATATCCCCAGCCACCACCTTTTGCCCTTACCCCCTCCATGTCAACTCACCTAGTATCCTTGGACAGTTCCTTGACAGCTTTGACACTTTCTGGATTGCTTTGACAGCTTTGACACTTTCTGGATAGCTTTGAGAGGTTTGGCAGCTTTGACACTTCCTAGATAGCTTTGACAGGTTTTACAGCTGGACAGCTCCTTAACATTTCCTTGACATCTAGCCAGCTCCTTGACATCTTGACAGTTCCTTGACATCTGGGCAGCTCTTTTACAGCTTGACAGTTCCAATGAGTTTGTGCAAAAAAGTGCATAATCATGTTAACTTTTAACAATCCCAAAGGTGCCTTACCTCTCCAAAAGGTATCCCAGGACCGTATCCAAAGGGGTACCTTACCTCTCCAAAGGGGTACCCTGGCTATTCTTAAGAATTCACCAAGTTCATACCCTTTCTTACCTGTTCTACTGTTCCACACTCCTGTCCTTCCAAAATCCCAATTCAGTGGAGGCAGTTGGTGATTTAAACAGCCAGCTGCCTCTGTGAATCATGCATGTGTGAACCCTGGCCTAGCTCCAGTCCTGCCCCGCGAAGATTGGAAATGCTGGGTTCGGGGGGAATTAGAATTTTTGGCCATTTCTGGGATTTTCGCCATGGTGGAGAGCCTCTCCGTTGTGCTGAAAATCTGGGCCTGAGTTGATTCCTCTTTAACAAAAGATATCGATGGATTGTGAATAAACATCCAAGTGCAGAATTGAAACATTTCATTTCCTCATTATATCAACGAGCTGGTCAAAGTCCAGTGGCCCTTCCTAAATTAGTTGTGTGTTACCTTTCCAACGTTTTGCAATCATCACATTTCATCTCTAATAGCCCTGTAACAAGTGTGGTCTGTGTTCCTGTAATAAAACATTCAATTTATTGGTTAGAACCATTAAGTTTTCCATCAGTGAACCCGAGGTACATACTCTATTCTAAAATTGAACTTAACAAGTGCCACAGCTAAATTTGTGACCGTAGCTAACAAGTTTGAGAATTCAGGCACTTCTGATGAGTTAAGAGGGCTATAGGAAAAAACAAGAATTCTGAGCTCTCTCTAAGTCACCATTAAGGAGACCCTCAATGGTTATTCTTTACAAGTTCACAATTAAAGAATAAAATTAAATTAAATACTGAGTGAAGTAACCTAAACTCTGATTAGGTTCCAACCTTTTCACTGGTGAGCTCAACAATCACACCTATTCAGGAAAGCAAAAACTCTATCAACCAGTAAAAGAATGCCTTGGAGCCTAATAACAAAAGTTGAAAGGAAAACTACAACCGAATGGGCACCTACTTACCTCCCTCAGTGTTTCCTTCCTCATACAGACTTAAGGCTTTTAAACCTCAAACTTGCAGTGCATAATCATTACTTCCTCACTTATTTCGTCCTCTATTCTTTTCAAGTTTGCTGATGTCCTACACAATAGAACTTGGCACTGCACCGAGGTCTTTCAATAAAACAGTATTAGTTTGACTTACGATTGTACTGCTTTGCACTCTGCCTATTAAAAATTATATAGAGTGTGGAACAGCATATTGGGACATGAATGCTTAGCACCAGAGACTGGAAAACCTCAAGTGTTGGGTTCTTTAGGTCTTTACTCTCAGAGGTCAATTTTAACAGGTTCAAAAAGGGGTTGTTAGACTTGCCACCTTATCAACGGTGACAATCAGCCCCCTGCCACTTTACCAGGTCATTACCACTGAGGCCAAAATGTCTGCCTGTTTGAGGGAGAAGACCCCTTTTAATATGCAAATCTGGGTCCTGTGACATACATAGAACCTTGGGTTGCCATTTTAGGACAGAATGGTGCCATGCACTGTCCGACCACCAGTGTTACTGGTGATGGAGCTGCTGAGGCCCTGAAAAATTTTGTGTTATGTTATGTTTGTGGGCCAGGAGAAGCAGGAATGCACCACCAGATCCCCACAATTAATAATCGTGACAACTGCTACTTCAGGCTCACTACTCCTCCCCCCACCCCCAACTCCCAAGGCCCCCACAATCAAAATCCCCTTCCTCGGCTCTCCATGCTGCCAGTCCAACAGCCTTCAGGTCATCCAATATTGGCTTGAATGAATCTGACGGGCTGCTTCGGGAGGCCTATTGGCACCCAGAACTTATCGATTTCATTTTAGTGAGGATGCAAATTCCACACCTCTCTAACCCCAGGTGGGCTTGGCCACACCAAAGTTAAAATTGGCCTTTAGCTATCTTTGTAGGCTTTAGTGTCTCTGAACACTCAGTAGTGAAGCCCTCACTTGAAAGACTGATTGTACCTTTATCTACCTGACATTTCGGTAAATTGTAGCTGTTCTAGGGGTACATGGGATTAAATACAAAAAAATGCTAGGACTACTTAGCAGGTTTGACAGCCTCTGTGGAGAGCAAAACAGAGTTAACATTTCAGGTCATGACCTTTTATCAGAACTGGGGTCAGAGATTACGGTCTTAAATTGTTGAACTCAATGTTGAGTCCAGAAGGCTATAAAGTGTCTAGTTAAAAGCTGAGATGGTGTTCCTCAAGCTTGCTGTGAACTTCATTGGAGAGCTGTGGACAGACTGTCAGCACAATACAAATGAGAACACTCTTCACTGTATTTCAAATAATGGTTATATTGCATACTCTCACGTGATTTTCCTTGACTTTGGAAACCAGTGGAATAAACAATTTATTAAATTGAAGCTTAGCCTGAAAGCTGCCAAACAAACATATTAATCAATAAACATTGAGTGAAGAGAAGCAATGGCGCAATTAAAGTAGATGCAGTTCTATCTGCCTCTATTTATAAAATAGGAAACAACAGACCCATTAGCTAGCCAAAACTGGAATGGAACCTCATACACAAGGACCCAACCTTTACATGAAAGTTGTTGTTAACTGTCCATGGAGTCTCTCTGTCATACCTTCCTCTCCCTGATAGTTTATGGTGGACTACTCAACATGAAAAGACAAAGGACTTTTGCACTGCCAATTTTTTGCAATGTATGGTTTTGGCCCTCCATTAAACAATTTGCACAAAGATAGCAAAATAGCATTCAAAACATTGTATTAATGAAACATTGAGCATAATTCCTGGGAGTACTGCTAGTTTTTAACTCCTTGTGTGCTGTAATTGAATTAAGAGAATGAATGCCAGAAAAGTTTGTAGAATTGCTTCATTTTGTTTGTCTTCATTGTCTCAAAGTTCAACCTCTCTCGTGCCCCCCTGCTTGATGTTTCTGCCTTAACACCCTGTTGATTGCAACGTAAAAAGCTATAGCTACAATCTCACCTGTAAAGAAAGCTGATCATATCCATCCTCTCCTAAGCTCTACTGACTCCCTACGGTCCAGCAAGTTGACTTCAGAATTCATACCTCCCTTGTATTTGTGAACTTCTTCAGCTCTTTGCTCACACATGCATCTTCCATTCCTCCAACACCTGGCTGTTCATCATCCTTGCTTCCTCAGTCTACCATAGCTGATCTCCAACTCAACCATTATGCTTCTGTCCTGACTTCTTGTCTTTGGGAGCTCATGCCTTGTGCCTGCCCTGTCATCATTTTCCCTTACTTCTGCCTGCTTACTCTTGTTATTATATAAAGAAGTCAATTTGTTGCTAGCCCATGGAATCTGCATGTAGCTAAGGTTGTATTAGCCTTTGACTCGTGAAAGCTACTGAAAAGTGGTTTGAAGCAAAGGATAGGAAGTGACTAAAATAAAATGTTTTTTTCTAATTCAGGATTGATTCTGAACGTTTGCAGAGCTTTATCAATAACCTATAACAGGAGTACTAAAAATATAGAGAGAGAATTTAGGAAGGACGTAACATTCCTATAAATTCAAAAGTGTTCTTTCACTTGCCCTGAAAGAGAATCATCTTATTTGTAAATCCTTTGGAAAGGACTGAGGGGTATTCTGTAGACAACGTTAGTTCTTAGAATAGTCTCATAATAAAAACAAAAAAAAGAGTTGCATTGATATAATTCTTTTCATGATCACTGGTGCGTCAAGCAGTTACAGCTAATGAAGCACTTTTGAACTGTAGTCACTGATGCACTGTTGGAAACATGGAGCCAATTTGCACACAGGAATTTTTTTTCTATTTTTATGATTTTTCATTGTGGAGCCGATCTCCCTGTGGCTTCACTTAGCATCAGGGAGATGAGTGGGAATTTCGTGTGCATGCGCAAAAGAGTGCACTCTCAGGTTTAGGGATTCCTCCCCACCCGCACAGGGAGCACATAGCATTTCCTTGCGGATGTCACGCTGGGCGGGCCTTGATTGGCCCACCCACGTTAAATGGCGGCGTGCTCCCAATCGGGGGCGCCAATTGGAGGCGCCTCCATGCGCCCGCTCCTAAACTTCTCCCCCAATAGGGGGAAAATTCTGCCTTTTAACTTAATTTCTATCTCCTTTGTCATCCATGGAGCTCTGGATTTGTTTGTCCTACCCTTCCCTTTTGAGGGAACACACCTTGACTGTGCCCAAATCATCTCCTCTTTGAAGGTAGCCCAATGTTCAGCTACTGTTTTTTCTGCCAACCTTTGGTTTCAGTCTATCCGGCCCAGTTCCATTGCCCCATTGCAGTTCGCTCTCTGCCAGTTGATTATACTTACTCTGTATTCACCAATGGATTTACCAACTGGATTCACTAATGTCATTTTCCACCATCATCCTAAACCTAATGATACAATGATCACTGTCCTCTAAATGTTCCCCCACTGTCACTTGATCTATTTGGCCCACCTCATTCCCAAGAACCAGGTCCAGCAGTACCTCCTTTCTTGTTGGACTGGACACGTACTGCTGTAGGATATTCTCCTAAATGCAATCTAGGAACGTTTGCCTCTCACTGCCCTTACAGTACCACTTTCCCAGTCTATATACAGGTAACTAAAGTCCCCCATTATAACTACTCTACGATGTTTACACCTCTCTGTAATTTCCTTGCAGATTTGTTCCTCTATATCCTTCCCACTAGCTGGTGGTCTATACATTACACTGAGCAATGTAATTGCATCCTTCTTATTCCTTAGCTCAAGCCAAATCGATTCTGTCCTTGAATCCTCTGACACATCCTCTTTCTCCAGTACTGCAATACTCTCCTTAACCAAAAATGCCACCCCTCCATCTTTTTTCCCTTTCCTATCTTTCCTGAACACTTTGTAACCAGGAATATTTAACACCCAGATCTGCCCTTCCTTAAACCAAGTCTCAGTTATCGCCACAACATCATAATCCCACAAGGTAATCTGTGCCTGTAACTCCCCAATTTTATTAACTCCATACATTCACATACATACAATGTAATCCTGATTTAGACTTCATTACTTGCTCCCTTACTCCAACTCCATCTATTAACTTACTATTCTCTATTTTAGTGCTATCTGCCTCTCCCAGCATTCCGTGCACCCTGGTATTATTTTCTAATATTCTCTCCTGGTTCCTACACCCCTGTTCAGTTAGTTTAAATCCTTCCCAACAGCACTAGCAAAATGACCCACAAGAAACTCAGTCCCAGCTCTGTCCAGATGCAACCCATCCAGCTTGTACAGGTGCCATCTCCCCAGAGCTAGCCCCAGTGTCCCAGGAACCCTTCCTGCACCATCTTTCCAGCCACGCATTCATCTGTCTTATCTTCCTATTTCTGTACTCACTTGCATGTGGTACTGGGAATAATCTGGAGATTACTACTTTAGAGGTCCTGCTTGCTAATTTTCTACCTAGCTCCCTAAATTCTGATTGCAGGACCACATCCCCCTTCCTACCTATGTCGTTAATACCAATGTGGATCACGACCTCTGGCTGTTCACCCTCCCCCGCAAGAATGTCCTGCAGGCGCTCTGTGACATCCCTGATCCTAGCACCAGGAGGCAACAAACCATCCTGGAGTCACATTGACGGCCGCAAAAATGCCTGTCTGCTCCCCTAACTAAAGAATCCCCTATCAGTATTGCCCTTCTCTTCTTCCTCCCCTCCTGTACAGCTGGGCCACCCATGGTGCCATGGGCTTGGCTCTTGCTGCACTCCTCCAAGGATCCATCGCCCTAGCCGATATCCAGAATGGAAAGCCGGTTAGTGAGCGGGACCCCTGGGGACTCCTGCACTACCTGCCTGTTTCTCTTGGACGGCCTATCAGTCACCCATTCCCTATCTGCCTGCTTGCCCCCAACTTGTGGTGTGACCACCTCGCTGAACATGCTATCCACGTAGTTCTCTGCCTCATGGATGCACCTCAGTGACTCCAGCCGCTGCTCAAGCTCTGAAACGCAGAGCTCAAGCTTGTGCAGCCAGTGACACTTCCCGCGCATGGGCTTGTCTGGGTCATGAGAAGTGTCCATGACTCCCCATGTGCTGCAGGATGGGCATTTCACTTGGCTGAGCTGTCCTGCCATGCCTTAAACTTAAACTTTAAATTCACTTTTTACTTTAACTTTAGTTACTTTTACTTACTTTAACCTTACTCTTGTGCTGTTAACTAAAACTGGAGATTAGTAGAAAGTAGAAATTCTTCACCCTTACTCACAAATCAGCTCCCCCTTCTCAATTCTCAATATCCATGTGCTTGTTTAGAAATTTATGGTGCTGTACTCGCACTGTTTTCAATTCCCAACTGTCTCTCCACTCAGCTGTTTTATCTCCTGAACTCTCGCTGTTTTATCCCCTGAACTCTCGCTGATTTATCCCCTGAACTTTCGCTGTTTTATCCCCTGAACTCTTGCTGTTTTATTTCCTGAACTCTCGCTGTTTTATTTCCTGAACTCTCGCTGTTTTATCTCCTGAACTCTCGTTGTTTTTTCCAAGTAGAAAATTATTTTAGTTGGCCCTACTTAATAAACCTTACCAAAAAGTACAGTTCTTACTTTATTTTAAACCTTAGGAATAGAATAAACCTTAAATATTCACCACATGCGCACCAGATACTCACCAAAAAGCTAGCTTCTTCTCCAACCGCTCAAATTGTTTCTTTCCTGTGATGTCACGATGTGTTTTTTTTTCACTCTCCTTTCGAACTCAGTGTGGGCCGGTTCCAAGCAGCTGACAGGTCCGCCTCTCTGACTGCTCTTCAGAGTGATGTAGGCCGCACTCCCTGGGCTGTATTTATTCTCTCCCTGCTCTGTGTATCTCCCATAAGTCCACCTCTCTGACTGCTCTTCCCAAAGATAAGGGATGTAGGCCGTGCTCCTTGGGCTGTATTTATCCTCTCCCTGCTCCGTGTATCTCCTGCAGGTCCGCCTCTCCGACTATTCTTCCCGAAGGTGAGTGATGTGGGCCCGGCTTCCCGGGCTGTATTTATTCTCTCCCTGCTCAGTATATCTCCCGCAGGTCCACCTCTCTGGCTGCTCTTCCCTAAGGTGAGTGATCCAAAATAATCTGGTGTGCTTCAGGTTGTGTAATTCTGTACTGAAGTGGTACATGTATTTAGTAACAGAAATAGCTGTTCTGCAATATGTTTCTGCAACTTGATGTAGCAACTCGAACAACCCATTGATGCCTGATGTTGTCAGTCTTGGTTGAGCTCACATTGCAGAGTCAGGTTTACCAATGGTTTAGTGCCACCATTTCTTCACCTTCATCAACCGTTTGTGGACTGTTGCAGTAGGTTATGAGGACAATATATATCCCATATATCCTTTGACTTGAGGGAGCTCCAGGGTAGACAACCTATTAGGCTACAAAGAGGAAAAAGTGGAAGTAAAAAATAAATAAAATGATTTGAGTTTTTAATTTATTTCTACTGGTTTCCTTTTTCAGAAAATCAGAATTGAACCAATTACAAACTTTGCCTGCATTGTGTAAAATTTAGTAGCTTGAATTATACTGCCATCTGTTCTTTTGTTATATTGGCAATAAAACAAAATGCCAAATCCACTGAGTATTAGGTATATAATAGGCTGATTGCAAATAAACCTTAATGCAGCCTTTTTACAATGCATATATAATATGGATGTGATCCTATTCCAATGAAATCTTGGTGCAGGACCAAAGCCTGCATCACAAAACATGATCAAGGTTGAAAGTGTAAGAGGGAACATCAAGCAAGAGGCAAGAGTTAGGGGATTTTAAGATTGTTGAAAGACCACGTTAAGTCACGAATTGGAGATGGCATTGCATTCAATATAGTAGGGATGCAGAGGAAGCTTTGGACTGGTGTTTATTTTAGTTCTTTTCTTTCAGTTTGGAGTTACTGTTAGGGTCATGAATTAAATCATTTTGAAATAATGACATCCACTTATTTCTGTCAGGAAATCTACAAAATATGGGGAATGCACTTGGCTCCATGTACGAGTGCGATTAATCTTTATGTGGGTGAGATTCTGCACTCATGTAAGTGCTTGTTTTCAAACCTCTAAATGACCACAGGTCCCCACATTTATAAGATAATATAATTTTCCTACACACTGAAACGTTTAGCTATATTTTCACATTGCTCATTGGAGATCTAAAGCTTCATTTAGAACTACAATTCTGGTTAGAATTAGCAGGCCAGAATTTTGTGGAGGAGGCAGGAAGGTCAAGTTGGGAAACTTCTGAACCCGGCAGACCAGCCTCCATTAAGGAGGCCCCCACCCGCCATATTTTTTGTGTTGGGGAGGCGGGATTAAGGTGGAGTCAGACCAGCTGTCTCTGGAGGCAGGCCTAAGGCGACATCGAAGACAGTGGATGATGAGGTCAGCAGGCTGGAACGCCTACTTCTGTTTACTGGTGCATCGGCCCTGTTTTAATTATGAACTTCAGCTCCTCAAAACCCTCATCCCTCACCCTTGACACCCCCACCCACACCGCATGCTTCCTACATGCCCCTCATATTTCCCATTCTCCCTTATATCCTCCCATGTTACATCATATTCCCCATGACTCCTCCATGCTCCCTCATGCCATCTTTTATATTTTCCATGTCCCATCCATGCGCCCTCATACACCCAATGCCCCTTCCATGCCCTATGTATCCTCCATAGCCACGCACCCAGTATCCACTATAGCCAGACCTCAGGAGTCATAACTTTGAAATGGAGATGAAAAAAATTAGTATCTAGCAATTTTATAGTGCTCTCACTCAAACACACCTCCTACTGGAAAAAAAACTCTTATTCATAAAACTCATTCAAAAATGTAAATCCCCTCAAATGGTCAATTTGTTGTAAAAACAAGCATTATAACTACACCAAAGGCAGATAATCCTTTAATAATCTCTTAAAAAGGTCAATCAAAAATGTGAACGTAGCCCCTTGCTGAGATAAATAGTATGGACCATTTGAAAGTCAGCCAAACATTCATAATGGACTCAGCTACAATAACAAACCTTGGGAAATGTAAACAATAGAATCTATTGAAACTGATAAAAACAGATAGCTAGATGTCCTGCCAATTAAAGCAAAGCCAAGAGCAAGTGTGGTCTTTCTTTTTCCTCTAAGTGAAAAGGGCTGAAGGTTTTTTCTTTCATTTAAAAGGACTCTGGGCATTTAAATCACTTAAGATTATTATACTAGAGATCCCAAATGGTGTATTCTTCACTTTTGAATGCATAAGAACATTTTTCCCAATGGGAAATGTAATCTAATGCACCTCAACACTTACACAATGCTCATCAATGTAATGGTCAACTTGGCTTTACAGATCCCTGTATTCTTACAATACAGCAGTGACTATTGAAACTGAAAGAACAATTGTTTTGTGTTTCAATGTCAGTCAATGAAAGAATTCCAGGGAAAGGCCACTGGGTGGGTGGGTGGTGGTGGTTTAAACTGCCCACCCCTGCAAAGAAGCTGGCGCAGGTGGAAGTGCTGCTTACGGATTGGCTAGCCACACCCTTAATTTGTGCTGACAAAAAAGGAATGGCAGTGGGAATCCCAGAATTGGGTCCCACCCACCAGTTTTAAAGGGCTCCCAGAGTCACCCAGACATGGCAAAATTTCAAGTCAGTGTGTCTTAATTCTGATTACTTTGGAGTAAGGGGAAATAGGGTGGCACAACAGATTCAAACATGCACTTGGACCTGAAAGCAACCTAATGAGGTGATTTATCTCCTTTATTTTCCAGCAGCAAGGCTCTTGGTGAAATGAGGAGGTTACATAATTCTCAATGTGTTCTGAATAAACAGAAGCCTAAAATCCTGAATCGTTCATACTTTGTCCAAGTGCATTTCATTAATGTAGGTTTTAAAGATGGCTAAAACAAAAAATAGAAAATATCGTACTGGTGCAGTAGAGATACTGGCAGGAATTTTGACAGGCAAGGGGCACAGCGGGTTTGGGTGTCAGTGAGAACCTAAATACCTTTGAAGTGACATTGGGTTGCGATCCTAACATCGTTACATCCACTTCCGGGTTTTACCAAGGCAGATTTGCCGATGAGCCTGAAACTCCCTTGGTGTTGTCGGGTAAGTAATTGTCCAATACAAATAGGTGATTAAATGCTCTTTGCAACATATTTCCTGAGCTGTCTGCAACTTGTCAGGGTCAGGCAGACAAGTACACTGCAAGGAGTGCTACTTGATTAAAATTGACAGGCTGGGGAGCCTTTGACTAGTGAAACTGAAGAGCTGCAGCCATAGCCAGGTGAGAGGCTGCTGCTCATAGCACCCCTTCTCAGAGAGTTCTTTCAGTGCTTCTCAGGTGATTTCCAACTTTTTGGAAGTCAGTTCACCTGCCTTAGGCTTCACTCTGCTTGTCTTGAGCTGAACCTCCCTGATCCAGTCTTCACTGCGTGGGAGAAGTTTATGCAGCCCAACATTGCACCTCTGATGAGGAACACAAGGTGCAGCAACACCAAAACAAACAGCAGCAACAGCAGTGGGAACAACACCAGCAGCAGCACCGGCTGCCTTTTCCTCAGCCACATGCTGGTACAAAGGCAGACGGAATGGACACAAAGATCTAGCTCCAAGGGGGCAAGACCCCTCCCCCAAGACAGGATCTACAGGCAAGGGATCAGCTGTACCAACAAGTGTGAGCACCAGTCCCTCAGGAGGCCCAGGGTTTCACAGCAGGCTGTTGCTGACATCTGCACCTTCCTGGAACAACACCTCTATCCCAGTGGACGAGGTGGACATGCATTGCCAATGGACATCAAGGTGACTGTCACTGGAAGCCCATCCTTCCTCCCTGGTCTTCTCTTCTCCTTCAAGGAGAGTTTTAGAAATGGCTTGTTTGAAGAAGAGGGAAGGACAGGGTAAGTGTGTGGCATGGATGCAAGAAAGCAATAGACTGAGGGGGAGTGTAAATCTTAGCTGTTCTGATGAGGACGTGAGGTGCTTGCAGACGAGAGAATGAGTGGAGCTGCAAGGTGTGTGGACCTGAGGAGTGCTACACAGGAGAACATTGGCACTGAGTCCAATGTGTGGTTTTCAGCACCTGAAAGTGTTATGTCGCTCACCTTTCCAGTCCTCCTAAGGTTCTGAGTCCTCTTGGTGCACGGTCTTCAGGTTGGAGGGACCATATTTCTGCTGCTGACTCCCTTGGCCTCTTTCATCCACAGCTACTTAGAGAGGCTGGCTTCTTCTTGCATCCATAGGAAAGATCACCTTGCTACAGTCTCTCAGATCCTACATATGAGACACCTGTGGAGCAGTCTTCCCAGATCTCCTTTCCATTCCTGTCGTTGATGCAGTCTCAGGAATCCTTGTACAGTTAAGCCTTTCAGACCCGTGCCGGGGTCCCTTCCATTAGATACCCTTCCTGATTGGTTAGGAAAACTGCAAGCAGGGTGCTGATGCTGTGGCTCAGTTAAACAGCCTTTGCAAAGCTGACTGGAGATTCCAACATGTTACTGACCCATTACAAATTGTGATGTTTTGGCAGTGACTCAGGGCGGGATTTTCCACACCCACCGCGATCTTCCGGTCCCGCTGCAAGTGAATTGACTTCTGGCTGGGGCAGCACCTCACCCACAGCGGGTCCCGCCCACGATGGGGCCAGAAAATCCCAGCCTATGGTTTGAAAATTACACCCACAATTTCCAGGTTGGTATAAGGTTGTTGGTTCAAACCCCACTCCAGGACTTAAACGCCCAATTAAAAATGACACTTCAGTGCAGTACATCTATCAGATGAAACATTAAACCAAGGGTTAGTTTACTTGTTCAGATAGATATAAAAGATTCCAGTGCATGTTTCTAAAGAACAGCATAAAATATATTCCTTAATCAACACCATTAAGACATAACAATTTGTTATTTATTGTGCTGTAGTTTGTGGGCAAATTGACTTCCACATTTGCCTAAATAACAACAGTAACTCGTTTGAAAAACAATTAATGGGCTCTGAAGGGTTTTTGGACACCGCAGAGTTTTTTAGGTAGCTTGCCTCTATCTGACCTCTGCACCACTTGCCTTGGAAATATTGGCTACTAACACTGCTTGCAAAACATGGGGAAATGTTCCATTGCACTAGCAGTTATAACCTTCACCTTAATGAGTACATTTCAGAAAGAATGGCGGAACCAAGTAATAAGTCATATTTAGAGTAGCATTTTACCAACTTCATGATGTGAATGTATATTATAGACGCTCAATAACTAGCGCTCATGGTAATAGTGTGTAGCCAGAAAAAAGGATGATTAACAGAAATTTATGGTACATAGGCAGCTGGTGAATGTAGCAGGAGTAAACCCTGTGAGGAATAATATTGAACAGTGTATGAAAGCAGACAGGATAGTCTGCTGGTCTCCTAACTCCTCTAGTGGCAGCAGCGGCTGCAACAAGCACTTCCTTTATTCATTTGAACATAGTTTGTAATAAATGTAAATTCTTAGATTAGGACTTTCACTGTTTGCACATCAATACATATAGTTATTCTCTGTCAAATGGCATCTAATGATCGGTCTGTTTGGACATATTTTTCTAAAGCGTTTTTTCCTTTGATAGGTTACCTATGTAATTATTTAATGGTAATTGCAGCCATTTAGAAAGTCCTCAAATTAAATGCAAGATGTTTTGACATACCTGATATAAATTTGGTAACAATAATATCTTAAATTAAAAATGTGGAGAGTTAGAATTAACATGCATTGCTCTTAGTAAATTAAACAACAGATTAGTTGTCGCCACAGTGAAAATCAGGATCATAAACTGATTACTTTCTCTGATTCAAAAATGCTTTTAAAAGAGTTCTGCGCGATGGAATTCTACGAGGTAAATACTTGTCTTGGTCTGGACGGTAATCTACGGACTAAAAGCTGGCCAGGTCCCATAAATGGAAAACAGACTATTCTGCAAGATTATCCATCAGCTGATGCAGATGAAACCATTGGAATGAAGACAATGTTCTTCCAGAGACCCACAACCTTTGACTGCAGCTTTCCTGGATTCTGATTGCAGTCTGCTGCACCTTTATTGGGTTCACCAGGAGTGCTAATAGTATGGAAGGAGGACAAGGGTGGACGGGGCAGCGGGGCGAGCTGAGCTGCATTTTGTGCTATTTCTGGTGACAGCTTTCAAGGACCAGATGCAAATATTGGGTCCCGAGCATAAGAGTCCACCTCCTTTCAAATCAACAGGTATTTTTTTTTCATTTATTCAAAGCATGGAGGCGTCGCTGGCTAGACCAGCATTTATTGCCTATCCCTAATCGCCCTTGAGAACTGAATGACTTGCTAGGCCATTTCAGAGGGCATTTAAGCATCAATCACATTGCTGTGGGTCTGGAGTCGCATGTAGGCCAGATCTGGACTGCAGATTTCCTTTCCTAAAGGGCATTAGTGAACCAGATGGGTTTTTACAACAATCAACAATGGCTTCACGGTCATCCTTAGACTTTTAATCCCAGGTTTTTTATTGAATTCAAATTTGAACCCAGGTCCCCAGAGCATTAGCGTGGGTCTCTGGATTACTAGTCTGGTGACAGTACCACTACACCATCGCCTCTCCTTGCTGTACCATAACTGCACAGTAAAAAGGAATAGGTAACAGAACCTCAACCCAACAGTGAAACTGGGTTCTATTATTTCAAGTCAATTTTCTGCTCTCATAACTCCAAATTGCATCAATCATATATCCTAGTAATTATGAAGACAAATTCTAGGAACATATGTATTTTGTTAGAAAGGCTGTGATATAAACAGTACAAAGTGAGCATGCAGCACGTTTGAGCAGCCATATTGTCCACAGACACCCACATTTGCCAATAGATGAAACAATTATTTCTGCTATAACACTAGGGGAAGCACTTCCTGTATATGTGCAGATTAGCATCAGTACCAGTGATGTGACTGACAATGATGCCCCAGGCAGCTGCCTGCATTAAAACAAACAAAGCCTGCATCAATGTCAAGAAAATTGGAGGACTCCAGCAACTTGCCACAGAGCTTTGAGGAGAGCTTGAAACTCATCCTTTCCCACATGGAAGTGGTGGTCAACTCCATACTCACACTTGCAGGCCCAACCATGATACACCATCTGATGGCCAATGTCCCAACTTCCATTGCAGCACAAACAGCAGCCATCCAACCTCTGAGTGCTGTCATACAAGTTCAGCTTGATGCCACTGTTGCCGTGGATTACAATGTTCAAAGTGACTGGCAAGATGTCATGGCAGCCCAGTAATCCAGCCTCCAACAGAATATTACAATTGCTGAGACACCTTCCCAGGAGAGTGCCAGTGACTCTATGGAGCTCAAATCTGCAATCCTTTCTCAGGATGACAACATTCATTCTCCCACCCCATTCTGCCAGTGCCCTTGTGGTGCCTGTCAGCCAGTATAGGCCACTGCCACCCATGGTGAGATGGTGCAGTCCTTCCTCCTCCTCATGTTCCTGCTCTTCAGCAACTCACCGAATAGCTGTGGCAAGAGTTTCCTCACGATGGTGAGGTTGCGCAGCGTGCAACAGGCTACCACAAATATTGACACCCCCTCTGCCGAGTACTGAAGGGCTCACCCAGAGAAGTCCAGGAGGTGGCGGATGCATTGTTTCATTGTGCCAGTGGTCTGACCCAGTGGCCTGTTCTATCACATTTCTCGTGCCAGCATGGCTTTCATTGTACGTATGCTGCACAAATATGTGTTGGTTGCACGTTGAAGACATGAACCATGTTGTTAGTACATTGCCCTTGTTGCTCTTTCTGATGTGGTGGCAAAAATGCAGCTAGTACAGTGGACTGCCACAGAATGAAGGCACCATGACAGTTTTCAGGAAACCAGACATTGACTTGTAAGAATCACTGCCTATGTTTGCACACCAGCTGGACATTGAAGGAGTGGAATCCCATTCAGTTTCAGTATATGTGAGAGTTGACATGCGACACTTACAAAGTGATGCATGCAATGGCACTCTGCATCATGGGGAAACATGCAATCTTTGCAAAGTTGCATGCTTGCTCCACTTGCCATTCTCTGGCAAGTTAGCTCTCTTAGAATAGAAAGCCTTGATAAATGTCCTTAAGCAACAGTTGATGGCAAAATGTGAGATTTTACAAATACCTCCAGTCCCAGCCAGGAAGGAGCCAGATGCATAAAAGCTCATCGCCTTGTCACTTTCATTGCCACTGGCAATGTAGCCCTCGCCATGCTTTGAGGTTACAGTTGTAGCTACAGAAGTGGCAGATTTCAGTGAGGATGTCCATATTAAATATGGACATCTTACACATTGTTCTTTGCTGAAGTTGAGATGGGAGAATTGTTCTCTGAACACCCTAACAGGATATGGCCTACTACTGAGAGCCCTTCTCTCCCTCCTCCTCCCTCTTCCAGCAGCTTGTCCTGCTCTATGTGACCGCTGCTCATTCTCCCAGTCATGTTTTTGAGTATTTGAAGGAACATGCCTACCAGTGCATCCATGCGTGTGAGCAACTGGTTTGTGCAGAAGCCTTGAATTTAGAAAGAAGTCCTTCAGTACTTGCCAGATCACTTCCTGTAGACATTTGCAACTTGAAAGAACCATTGAAAGCATCAAACACTTGTAGAATCATAACAACAGGCGGATGTAATCAACAAGCAATTAATCTGTAAATAACGCTAGTGGTGAGTTCTTCCAGCTGCTTAACACGTGTACAGCTGTACAAGGTTAATGGACGGCATTAGCTGGAGGATTGAACTTAGGGTTGCAGCTGTGATTAAGCGTATTCCTGGAGGTTTCATTATATGACTTTCCCCCATGCTCCAGTCATTAGTCAGCCAACACATCCATCCTTGTGATGCTCTGCCTTCCTATGCCAATGGAAAGCAAAGACTTATTACCCACTTGGATGATACTTGACTGTCAGCCAAACAGCCTTTTTCCCCTGCGATGGTCAATATTTTTGTATCTGCTAAAGAGAAACGTTCAAAGAAAATTTAAAAAATATATATATCTGTTGATGTCCTATGAGTTTTCTCCAGGATAGCACACAGCCGTGCCCTGGAGACTGACCTTCAATTCCTGGAGACTTCAAGCCAATCCTGGAGGGTTAGCAGCAACTCGATACTAACAAAAATACAAAATAAAGGCCCAGCCTCAACAACAGTCCAATAATGTTTTAGAAATTGTTTAAATGTCACTTCAAAATAGTCTGGAGAAAATGTAATGAAGCAGAGTTTAAGCACGTTGAGTTCCAGAATGGTCAAATCAGTGTTGTGTGCTGAGTGAGATCATAACCTACCTGCTTTGCATTCTTCTGGCAGACATTGGCTGCTCACACTCTCACCAAGATGGCATCCAGCACAACTTGCAGCTGAAGTATGCACGCACAAGCATCAGACACCATTTTGTCTCACACAAGCAGTTCAGGTACTGCTTTGTTGGAGACTAGAGCAAGTTAAAGAAGCTGGTTTGGGTACAGCATCAGTTTCCACATCTACACTGATGGCGCCCAGCTCTAACAACTCGTCGACTTTTCCACTGTCTCTGTCAGACTGCTTATCTGACATCCAACACTGGAGAAATTTCCTCCAACTAAATATTGGTAAGACTGAAGGCTTCACCACACACGCTCCACCTCATAGCCTTCCCTCTCCCTGAAGATGAACCAGCCTTGATATAATCTTGGCATCCTATTTGAGCCCAAGTTGAGTTTCCAACCACATATCCTCTCCATCATCCAAACTCCCTACTTTCACCTCTGTAACGTTGTTCACCTCAACCTTGCCTCAGCTCATTTTCTGCCGAAACCCTCATCTATGCCTTTGTTACCTCCATATTTGACTATTCCAATGCTTTCCTGGCCAACCTCCCATCATCCATTCTCCATAAACCAGAGGTCATCTAAAACACTGCTGCCCATATCTTAACTCACACCAAGTCCTGTTCACCCATTATCCCTAGTGCTTGCTGACTTACATTAGTTCTTGATTCGACATTTAAAAAATTTTTAAAATATCGTCCTTGTTTTCAAATCCCTCCCATTGCCTCACCTCTCCCTATCTGTAATCTCCAGCTGTCTAACCATCCTAGAACTATACGTTTCTCCAATGCTGTCTTCCTGCGCATCCCCCAGATTTAATCCCTGTACCATTGGTGGAGGTGCTTTCAGCTGTTTCGGCCCTAGGCTCTGCAATTCCCCCCATAAACCTTTCCACCTCCATCTGTCCTCCTTTAAAACACTCCTTAAGGCCTATTGCTTTGATCAAGTTTTTCATCAACAGACCTAATATGTGGCTCAATGTGACATTTTGTTTGGTAATTCTCTCCTGTGAAGTGCCTTTGGCTGTTTTACTGTTGTAAAAGTGCTACATAGATACAGCTTTAAGTTGTTCTTGCTGAATCAGAGGCATTTGAGAACACATCAACATCCTGGAGGGTTACCATTGACCAGAAGCTGAACTGGGCTATCCATACAAATGCTGTGGCTACAAGAGCAGGTCAGAAGCTAGGAATCCTGCAGTAAGTAACTCACCTCCTGACTCCCCAAAGCCTGGCACAAGTCAGGAATATGTTGGAATACGTTCTACTTGCCTGGATGAGTGTAGCTCCAATAACACTCAAGAAGCTTGACACCATCCAGGACAAAGCAGCCCGCTTGATTGGCACCACATCCACAAACATTCACTCCCTCCACCACCGATGCACAGTGGCAGCAGTGTGTACCATCTACAAGATGCACTGCAGAAACTCACTAACGCTCCTTAGGCAGCACCTTCCAAAATCACGACCGCCACCATGTATAAGGACAAGGGCAGCAGATAGATGGGAACACCACCACCTGGAAGTTCCCCTCCAAGTCACTCACCATCCTGACTTGGAAATATATCGCTGTTCCTTCACTGTCACTGTGTCAAAATCCTGGAACTCCCTTCCTAACAGCACTGTGGGTGTACCTGCACCACATGGACTGCAGCAGTTCAAGAAGGCAGCTCACCACCACCCTCTCAAGGGCAATTAAGGATGGGCAACAAATGCTGGCCTAACCAGCGATGCCCACATCCCGTAAATGAATAAAAACATAGGGCTAATTTTCACTCCCCCTGGCCATTGCAAAGTTAAAGTAGCTTTAATGATGACGACACTGTGCTCCCATGCTACCATTACATTTACTGGGGCCTTCTAGTGAGAGACCAAGGAACTCGGCCGGCTTAGACGAGAGCCTACTTACTGTGTGACGATCCAGGTCTGATAACACGCATAGGACCCCAGTGCAATTTAGAGGAAGAATGGAGCAAACCTCCCTCTGCTTATTTTTACAGGGCAGTCACGAGGACAACACCACAAAAATCATAAGTAAATAATTACTTCTGTAGGTCAGGAGTAACAGGCTTGCTGCTCCGATTCTGCAAGAACAATGTTAGCTGCTGCCACCCTGGCATCCACTCCTCTTTGATCCTCTCTAGAGCTGTTTGCTTACTGATCAGCTCAACCTCCATGCCATCCAATTTTATGCTAACCCAGAGATGGCCAGCTGCAGCGGGATATCCACTCAGAGTGCAGTTCACTGATATGATATTGAGGCCCAGCCCTCAAGCTGGACTGGGCCTCTGCTACAGACAGGAGGAAGAGGAAAAACTGAACTCCTTTAATCTCTTGTCATCCATCTGTAAGCAGGGGTGTTTTGTTTTAAAAACAGGCTGTGGCGCTTACTCCAAAAGCCCTCTGTTTGTGTAGCTAATTTTTAAAGTAACGTGCAGTGAACTGTTTTAGGATTAAACCAGAAGTTTTGTTTATTCACACATTCGAACCTGGGGGATGATTGCAACTTCACACACGCACACACACTGGCCTGAATTTTTCAGTGAATTGGGGCGGGGCCCGCTCGCCGATGCAAAAATGACACGGGATGACGTCAGGGGGAAACCCTCGACGTCATCCCACCCCATTTAAATATTCATGAAGGCAGGCGGACAGCGCAATCAGTTGTCCACCCGCCGACCTGTCAATGGCCAATTGGCAGGGTAATTAAAACAATTAAAGGCCCTGCCTGTCCAACCTTAAGGTTGGTGGGCAGGCCAGGAGCCCCAGCGGGCTTCTGAAAAAACGTGAAACCTCATCCACCATCAGGATGAGGTTTCATGTCTATTTTTAAAAAGTTCAATAAAGTTTTAGTCAGATTTATTAACACATCCCATCTCATGTGACAATGTCACATGAGGGGGACATGTTAATAATTTTTTGATTTTCCTATTTTTGATATTTAAAATGCTGTCAGTGATCTCCCTGAGACAGCACCCCCCCACCCCCCCCCCCGCACAGGAAGTGCATAGCGCTTCCCGCTGGGCAGGCCTTAATTGAACCGCCCACTCAAAATGGCGGCAGGGCCCATTTCGGCGGCAGTGATCGGCTGCCCGCCCATCGCCGAGCCAGTGGGGCCTGCCCACCCAGCAAGGGCAAAATTCTACCCACTAGAAAAGTTATTAGAAAAGTTGTGGGGGGGTGGGGCGGTTTGCAACTATGAATAACTTAACAGTAAAAAGAACTACAGAAATAGATATCAGTTCACATGATTTCAAGAGTCCAGAAAGTCCAAATACAGAGGGGGTTCCCTCACAGAGAAGTTCCAATTCAGGCAGGTTCCTGGATGAAGGCAGAAGTTCAGAATTCCTTTAAGATGATGGTGCCACAGTGAGGTGAGGTTGATATTCAGAGACTTGATCTGCTTTGCAGGCAGTGACCAGTGGCTTTAACCAGGCTTCGAGGAGGGCTTGGTGCAGGCTGCTTGGCCAGCTTTGAGTCCTGCTGTCAGGAGTCTGCAGTTTGATGATAAATCAGCAGATTGCTGCTTCTGAGTTCTCAACTGTATATAGAGATTTCCAAATAGTCACTCAAGTCATGTGACCTCCTTCCTCCATAATGATTTCATAAAGGGATGTTTATCTGGTGTCTGGTTCTGGTTTTTGTTTAGTGGCTTATAATGTCCCAGCCATTAGCCTCTACTGAAAGAGTCATTATCCATATTGATGACTTTTTTCCAGGTAGCTACTGACCCTCAGAAACTGTGACAAGGGTAAGCTTATAATGATGCAAATGATGTCCATATCCTTTTGATAGTCCCTTTTTGAAGTCGATCTTGACGATCCCAAGTGCGAGACTCCATGGTCAGATCAGGGCATGTCTCCAGTGCATCCATGTAATGCCTTAATGGTCAGCTTAAAATTCCAGATATCAGGTGACTTGTGGTGGCCATCGTTTAGCTCAGCAAAGTTCATTTTTAAATAAGCAAAAAAGAATAAAGTTTGATTTACAAAGTTTATGATTTCTTTCATGTCTTAGGGACATGGCAGCCTCCCATACGGCAGGAGCAGGTGGGCAGGCATTCTACCTGTTGCCTGCCTCTTCCATGCCTGCAGTTAAAATCTACCCTAAAGTATCTTTTACCATCATGTACAGAACATATGTAGTGTAGCCTTCACACAATGCTACAAAGGACGTTTTTAGTATGGTTAAATGGATTAGAACCCTCTGAACAGACTAATGGCTCAGAAAACCTCTCGCTGTTCCAGTGAACTCTTGATCTGAGTCCCAGCCTTGCATTGATGTTTCTGATGTGGTCTTACTGGGGACATCGTACATAAATGATGGATGGGAGAACTTCTTCAGTTAAGAGTTGGAAGTCCAGTAACATAATAGTTATGTTCCTGAATTAGTAATTCAGAAGCCCAGACTAATGATCCAGAGACATGAGTTCAAATCTCACCATAGCCGCTGGGGAATTTAAATTCAGTTCATTAGTTAAATTAACCTGGAATGAAAAGCTAGCATAATTACTAGCGTGCATGAAACTACCAGATTGTTGTAAAAATTCATCTGGTTTCCTGATAGCTTTTAGGGAATGAAATATGCCATCCTTATCCAGTCTGGCCCATATGTAGTTGACTCTTAATCACCTTCTGGAATGGCCTAGCAAGCCACTCAGTTATACTCTAGAAGGTGGCTAGAGCAGTTAGGGAAGGGCAATAAATTCTGTCCTTGCCAGCAATATCCACATCCCATGACTGAATAAAAAAGCTCCCACTCCTATGCTCCAGGTGTCCCTGAGATCCAAAAGAGAGGACAGTGGGGTCCGCTTGGAGGACCAATCTGCGATTTGTGGCCGGGATCCCTTAAGATGAGAGTCCAGGATTGTTTCCTGCAGTGAGGAGGGAGTGGATGGTGAACATTTTTGTAAGGAGGCTGCAGGGACCCACAGGCACCACCCTCTTCCTGAGCCAGACAACTACCACCATGAGTGGAATTTAATATCCACCCCCAAGGCGCATTTGGAGGCAGGGACATATTTACTCAAGCAGCAGGGTGGGGGCACCTGCTGAAAGCCATCCCCCCGCTCTTTCTTTCGACCCAGCCAGTGAACCTCTCCCTGGCACTG
The DNA here is from genome assembly GCF_964194155.1 of Cetorhinus maximus. NCBI lineage: Eukaryota > Metazoa > Chordata > Chondrichthyes > Lamniformes > Cetorhinidae > Cetorhinus > Cetorhinus maximus. The sequence continues at coordinate 100,591,699 of NC_135879.1, read as the reverse complement.
ATGGCAACCAGGAGCTGCCGGCCTTTGATTGATCAGCAGCTCTCAGAGGGGTGGGATTTCCGTCCCCAGTGTTCTTGATCTGAGGGTAGACCTGCCGCTGGCCATTTAAGTGCCTGACTGGCACTTAATATGGGAGTCCTTCCCCCAGGGAGGTGATGCAGGGTTCTCACTGACTCTCCAGCCAGCAGACGAGATCCATGACCTAGATTAAATTTTGCCCCATCTTTTCCCAAGACCTCCTTTGGAAGGACATTACAAATGCAGATCCATTGGGCTGTACTTTGCACTCCCCCTGCTGCAGGTAAGACTGGGGGGGCACATTAAATCTAGCAGGTGTCCTACCTGCCCCCTACCCACCTGTCCCTGCCCCCAGTGCAATTATACCAGTGGCGGGGGTTGGCGTTGGAGAGCCAGTCCAGTGGCTAATTGAGGTCCTTGAGAGCAATTAATTCCCACTTAAGGGCCTCATCTCACCGCTGCTGAGGCTTAACTGGAAGTGCAAGAGGCCCACACCAAGCAGCCAACTCGGCAGCTTTCCCTGTGCGGGCTGGTGGTAGGCGTGGGGCTCATCAGAGGACACCCCTCCCAAGGTTTTACCCACCAAGGTTTCCCTCCCCTCAAACCCCAGCCCCCCACCCCCCCTCACTGGGCCATGCCAGCAGGGTACCCAGCGAGACCCAAACCCTGATCCAATGCCGCACAGCTCTGTCCTGGAGAGCTGCTGGCCACTGATTGGTCGGCAGCTCTCTGCAGCAGGACTTCCTGTCTCTAAGGGGCGCTAAATCCGCCTCCAGCCTATTAATGGCCAATTGGCCATTAAATGGCTGCAAGGCAGCCAGCGGTGGAATACTGTACCTTGTTACAGCCCATTAACTCCAAGCACCTGCTTCTCCTCTCCTCCTGACCCTGAGAACTTTGACAGGCATCAATGGTTGTGATCGTACATAAGCGAACACCAGCACTTAAACTAGAAAGTGATACCCCACTGGTTTTCAGGGCCACTATATCTCCTTTTTTTGAAGAATAAATATAATAGGAGGAATGACCTGGTAAATAGATTATCATTTGGGCATCCACTCCCATGCAGTGTTTATCAGCATTGGCATCTGTTAATACTTGAAACTAATTATTGTTGCATTTTTGCAGGGTTCAGACAACACACTGTGGTGCAGCTAAACTAAATATTAAAATAATAAATTGTTTCACTAGTACAGACTCAAGACAAACAATGGTGGGTGGCAATAAAAACAAAAACATTAGGATTGCTCATCCCAATTCTTTTCTTCCCAGCTAATGAAGAACTGGGAACACGGCATTGTGGCATGTATTATATTTAACCCAGAGTGAGCTGGAAAACAGTTATCTGGAAAAATGTATGCAAGCATTGCCACAGGGCATTTCTGTCAGTGCCGACAGGTGGTGGAGGGGAAGGAAGTTTGAAATCAACTGGTTCAGCCCGAAGGACATGAGGAATTGGAATTATGATGGTAACTATGGAAAAGGGGAAAAGGAAGTGGAAACAACAGTGAAACAACTGGTTTTAGTTATTTAACCTGTTCACTGCAGGTGCCAACCCCGTATTGAAATCCGACATTTGTATTATGCCCACATTTGTACACTTGCATTTTCACGCATGCACACACCAAACTAGGAAACTGGCAAAAACTGACAGGCAACTGCAAAGATTTTTTTGCATCAGAACAATCCGATTTTTTTTGGCACAATTTAAGGGGATATAGGTTACTAGTTGTTGGTCAGTCCTGCATGTTATCTATTTAACCTTGGAAAGTAATGTTCAGACTAATTCCATTGGGTTATGCTATGTGCAGTTAAAACCTTCAAACTACTGAAGTTCTTTTTCATACGGCTAAATGGAATTAGGAGGAAACCTGGCTGTGAAGGGCAAACTGCTAAAAGACCAAAAGCGGTCTTAAATATTGGCCTTGTATCCTTAAGGTAAGGAGTTAGACCGAATGCAGCAGTATTGGGGTTAAAACATACTGAAGAATGGTGTGAGTTCTGAAGGAGCTACAATTTGGAAAGGGAGCTTGGGGCATCCTCAGAAAACTTTGATTTTGGCACTTAATTTGATGCTTTATTATCCTGAAGGTAGCTTTCAGACCAAATTTACTTTGTTTTAATTTAGGTTTTTTTACATATGAAGATAAAAGTAGGTGGACAGACTTTAATGAAACTTGACTGAGTGCAGTAAATCTGGCCTCAGTTAGATGACATTGCCTTGCATCTTTTAGAATACAATCTATAACTAGTATGTTGTACAGCTGCCTCGGCAAGTATATCCTTTCTTAGGTAAGGAGACCAAAACTACACAATACTCCAGGTGTGGTCTCACCAAGGCCCTGTACAGCTGCAGTAAGACGTCCTTGCTCCTGTACTCAAGTCCTCTCATAATGAAGGCCAACACACCATTTACCCCCTCTAACCTCTTGCTGCACCTGCATGCTTGCTTTCAGTGACTAGTGCACAAGGGTATCCAGGTCCCTTTGTACATCAACATTTCCCAATCTAAAACCATTTAAATAATACCCCTCTATTCTGTTTTTCCTACCAAAAATGGATAACTTCACACTTATCCACATTATACTACATCTGCCGTGTTTTTTCCCACTCACTCAACCTGTCTAAATCGCCTTAAAGCCTCTTTACATCCTCCTCACCACTCATATTCCCACCTAGTTTTGTGTCTTCAGCAAACTTGGAAATATTGCATTTGGTTCCCACATCCAAATCATTGATAAATGTTGTGAATAGCTGAGGCCTAAGCACTGATCCCTGCGGTACCCCACAGGTCACCTCCTGCCACTCTGAAAAAGATCCATTTATTCCTACTCTCTGTTTCCTGTCTGTTAACCAATTCTCAATCCATGCCAATATATTACCCTCAACCCCAGGTGCTTTAATTTTGCACACTAACATCTTATGTGGGACTTGATCAAAAGCTTTCTGAAAGTCCAAATACACCACATCTACTGGTTCTCCCTTATCTATTCTACCAGTTACGTCCTCAAAAAACTCCAGTAGGTTTGTCAAACATCATTTCCCTTTCATAAATCCATGTTGACTTTGTCTAATCCCGTTGATATAATCTAAGTGTCCTGTTATCAAATCCTTTAAAATAGACTCTAGCATTTTCCCTACCACTGATCGTAGGCTAACTGGTCTGTAATTCCCGGCTTTCTCCTTCCCTCCTTTTTTAAATAGTAGGGTTACATTTGCCATCCTCCAATTTGCTGGGACTATAATGGAATCTATAGAATTTTGGAAGATGACAGCTAACCCATCGACTATTTCCATGGCCACCTCCTTTAGTACCCTAGAATGTAGAGGGGAGGCGATGGGGTAGTGATATTGTCGCTGGACTAGTAATCCAGAGACCCAGAGTAATGCTCTGGTTTGAATCCCGCCACAGCAGATGGTGAAATTTGAATTCAATAAAAAATCTGTAATTAAAATTCTAAGGATGACCATGGAACCAATGTCGATTGCCCTTTAGGGAAGGAAATCTGTCTGGCCTACGTATGACTCCAGACCCACAGAAATGTGGTTGACTCTAAATGCCCTCTGGAATGGCCTAGCAAGCCACTCAGTTGTGACAAACTGCAACAAAGTTACAAAAAAGGAACGGAATGGACCACCCGGCATCGACCTAGGCGCCAGAAACGACAACGGCAATCTCACACCTATCGACACTGCAAAATCCTCCTTACTAACATCAGAGGGCTAGTGCCAAAATTGGGAGAGCTGTCCCACAGACTAGTCAAGCTAGTCACCCTCATGGAATCATATTTTACAGGTAATGTCCCAGACACCACCATCACCATCCCTGGGTATGTCCTTTCCCACCGACAGGACAGACCAAGACGTGGTGGCACAGTGGTATACAGTCTGGAGGGAGTTGCCCTGGGAGTGCTCAACATCAACTCCAGACCCCAGGAAGTCTCATGGCATCAGGCCAAACATGGGCAAGGAAACCTCCTGCTGATTACCACGTACCGCTCACCCTCAGCTGATGAATCAGTACTCCTCCATGTTGAACAGCACTCGGAGGAAGCACTAAGAGTGGCTAGGGTGCAGAATGTACTCTGGGTGGGGGACTTCAATGTCCATTACCAAGAGTGGCTCGGTAGCACCACTACTGACCAAGCTAGCCGAGTCATAAAGGACATAGCTGCTAGACTGGGCCTGCGGCAGATGGTGAGGGAACCAAGAAGTGGGAAAAACATACTTGACCTCATCCTCACCAACCTGTCTGCCGCTGGTGCATCTGTCCATGACAGTATTGGTAGGAGTGACCACCGCACAGTCATTGTGGAGACGAAGTCCCACCTTCACATTGAGGATACCCTCCATCATGTTGTGTGGCTCTACCACTGTACTAAATGGGATAGATTTCAAATAGATATAGAAACTCAAGACTGGGCATCCATGAGGCACTGTAGGCCATCAGCAGCAGCAAAATTGTACTCAAACACAATCTGTAACCTCATGCCCTGGCATATCCCCCACTCTACCATTACCATCAAGCCAGGGGAGCATCCCTGGTTCAATGAAGAGTGCAGGAGGGCCTGCCAGGAGTAGCACCAGGCATACCTAAAAATGAGGTGTCAACCTGGTGAAGCTATAACACAGGATGACTTGCGTGCCAAACAGCATAAGCAGCAAGTGATAGACAGGGATAAGTGATCCTACAATGAACGGATCAGATCTAAGCTTTGCAGTCCTGCCACATCCAGTCATGAATGGTGGTGGACGATTAAACAACTAACTGGAGGAGGAGGCTCCACAAATATCCCCACCCTCAATGATGGAGGAGCCCAGCACATCACTTCAAAAGATAAGGTTGAAGCATTTGCTACAATCTTCAGCCAGGAGTGCCAAGTGGATGATCCATCTTGGCCTCCTCCAGAGGTCCCCAGTATCACAGATGCCAGTCTTCAGCCAATTCGATTCACTCCACGTGATATCAGAAACAGCTGAAGGCACTGGATACTGCAAAGGCTATGGGCCCTGACAATATTCCAGCAATAGTACTGAAGACTTGTGCTCCAGAACTTGCTGGGCTCCTCGCCAAGCTGTTCCAGTACAACTACAACACTGGCATCTACCCAGCTATGTGGAAAATATCCCAGATGTGTCCTGTACACAAAAAGCAGGACAAATCCAACCCGGCCAATTACCGCCCCATCAGTCTACTCTCCATCATCAGTAAAGTAATGGAAGGGGTCATCAACAGTGCTATCAAGCGGTACTTGCTTAGCAATAACCTGCTCACTGTTGCTCAGTTTGGGTTCTGCCAGGGCCACTCAGCTCCTGATCTTATTACAGCCTTGGTTCAAACAAGGACAAAAGAACTGAACTCGCGAAGTGTAGTGAGAGTAACTGCCCTTGACATAAAGGCAGCATTTGACCGAACGTGGCATCAAGGAGCCCTAGCAAAACTGGAGTCAATGGAAATCAATGGGAAAACTCTCCACTGGTTGGAGTCATACCTTGCACAAAGGAAGGTGGTTGTAGTTGTTGGAGGTCAGTCACCTCAGCTCCAGGACATCACTGCAGGAGTTCCTCAGGATAGTGTCCTCGGCCCAACCATCTTCAGCTGCTTCATCAATGACCTTCCTTCCATCATAAGGTCAGAAGTGGGGATTTTCACTGATGATTGCGCAATGTTCCGCACCATTCACGACTCCTCAGATACTGAAGCAGTCCATGCCCAAATGCAGCAAGACCTGGACAATGTCTAGGTTTGGGCTGACAAGTGGCAAGTAACATTCGCGCCACACAAGTGTCAGGCAATGACCATCTCCAACAAGACAGAATCTAACCATCACCCCTTGATGTTCAATGGCATTACCATCACCAAATCCCCCACTATCAACATCCTGCAGATTACCATTGACCAGAAACTGAACTGGAATAGCCATATAAAAACAGTGGCTACAAGGGCAGGTAATAGGCAAGGAATTGTGCGATGAGTAACTCACCTCCGGACTCCCCAAAGCCTGTCCACCATCTACAAAGCACAGGTCAGGAGTGTGATGGAATACTCCCCACTTGCCTGGATAAGTGCAGCTCCCACAACACTCAAGAAGCTCGACACCATCCAGGACAAAGCAGCCTGCTTGATTGACACCACATCCACAAACATTCACTCTCTCCGCCACCGATGCACAGTGGCAGCAGTGTGTACCATCTATAAGATGCACTTCAGGAATTCGCCAAGGCTCCTTACACACCACCTTCCAAACCCACAACCACTACCATCTATCAGAACAAGGGCAGCAGATACATGGGAACACCAGCACCTGGAAGTTTCCCTCCAAGTCACTCACCATCCTGTCTTGGAAGTATATTGGCGTCCCTTCATGTCGCTGGGTCAAAATCCTGGAACTCCCTTCCTCGCAGCACTATGGGTGTATACCACATGGACTGCAGCAGGTCAAGGAGGCAGCTCATCACCATCTTCTCGAGGGCAATTAGTGATGGGCAATAAATGCTGGCCCAGGCAGTGAAGTTCACATCCCATGAACGAATTTTTAAAAAATCAGACCCTGACAATTTATTGACTTTCAGCCCCATTAATTTCTCCAGCACTATTGTTTTTGTAATACTAATTTCCTTCAATTCGTCATTCTCATTGGATGCTTGGTTCTCTAGTATTTATTGGAAGTTGTTGGTGTCCTCTTCCATGAAGACAGAACTAAAGCAGTTGTTTAATTGTTCTGCCATTTCCTTGTTCCTCCATAATAAATTCTCCCATTGTGGAGTGTAAGGGACCTACATTTGTCTTTACTAATCTTTTTCCTTTTACATATTAATAGAAGCTTTTAGAGTCTGCTTTTATGTTCCTTGCAAGTTTAATCTCATACTCTATTTTTCCCCTCTTAATCAATCTCTTGGTCCTCCTTTGCTGAAATCTAAGCTGCTCCCAATCCTGAGGCTTGCTACTTTTTCTCATAACTTTATATGACTCCTCTTTGGATCTAATACTCTCTTTAATTTCTTTTGTTAGCCATGGTTGGGCTGCTTTTCCTGTTGTGTTTTTGTGCCAGAAAGGAATGTATAACTGTTGCAATGCGTACGTTCATCCCTTAAGCATTAGCCATTGCCTATCCACCGTCATGCCTTTTAATTACGTTTGCCAACCTATCATAGCCAACTCAACCCTCATACCTTTGTAGTTTCCTTTGTTTAGATTCAGGATCCTACTTTTAGATTTCCATCCTAATGAAGAATTCCAACATGTTATGGTCACTCTTCCCTAAAGGATCCCGCACAGCAAGAGTATTAATTAACCCCTTCTCATTACACAATACCAAATCTGGGATAGCCTGTTCCCTCATTGGTTCCTTGACATATTGGTCTAAAAAACCATCTTGTACATACTCCAGGAATTCATCCGTCACAGTATTATTGTTAATATGGTTTGCCCAGCCTGTATGTAGATTTAAGTCACCCATGATTACTATAGCACCCTTGTTACATGCATCTCTAATTTCCTGCCTACTCTGCCATTCGATAAGTTCATGGCTGATCTAATTACGGCCCTTCTGGCCTCAATTCCACTTTCCTCCCTACCCTCGATACCCTTTGACTCCCTTGTTAGTCAAGAACCTATACCCCTGTCTTAAAAATATTCAATGACCCTGCCTCCATTGCTCTCTGGGGAAGAGACTCACGACCCACAGAGGAAGGAAAATCTCCTCATCCCAGCCTTAAATGGGAGACCCCTTATTTTTGAAACTTGCCATTCTGACATAGGGGCATGGCCAGTTGTGTGGGCGGGAACTGTTAAATCAGTATAAGAGATTGTGTTTGCTCCAGCACAAACTTGCTATGGGTGCACCTCTTCCTTTTTATTTGCTCATATGATGTGAGTGTTGTCACTGACAAGGCCAGGCTTTATTGCCCGTCCCTAATTACCCTTGAGAAGGTGGCAGTGAGCCATGTGTTGTAGGTACTTACGTTTAACATTCAGAGAACTTTAGCACTCTCATTTTATTCCACTCAGACTATGTTGATATCCGGATGGGAGTCATATGGAAACTCCACGCCTTTTCCTTTAGCAACTGCTCTGTAGATACTAAAATTTTCGATAACATAATTCAAATCTTTTGTTTCACTTACCTACACTAATGCTGTTTCTATTTAATCTACTTATTAAATCGTGTTGTAGACAATTAGAATTAACTGATGACACAATTCTGATTTGCTTAACCAAGTGACAAAGGAAGTGAATTCCTGTGGGTTGACCTGCTAATCCATTGTCACTTCTGCAGAAGAACCACAAAAAACTCTGGAAAATTAGGTAAACTTTATTTATCCTGGATCTCTGCTATTCCCCTATTGAAGTTACAATGGATAAGAGGGAGCACCTCAATGGAAATTTATCTCCATAGCATTAACTGCCAAAGGGCTGTTACTCTGTTGAAACACTGTCTCTTGCACTTACAGGTAGACAGCTGTCTCCACATGCAGATAGAGCTGCCATATTAACATATCTAATGAAGATTAGAGAGTGATTCTGTCAGCGTCATGTGGATCATTTGCTTGAAAGAGGAAATCAAAAAAAAAGGAGATCATGGCAACCCACCTATAGTCCAAATTCCTCCTACAGTCCAAAATGAAAGTCATAAAAATACGGCAAGTTTGTCGGTATCATAGTATCCACCAGTACAGCAAAGTGAGGCAGGGGCTTTGATTAGGACTAATCAGTCAATGTCACAGTCCCAACCTTTAAGCGGATTTGATATTCAAAGTCAAAGTTTAGGGTTGACACAGTCAGAGATGTTGAGAGAGTAGAGCCAAGCTAATGGTAACGGAAGAAGATAGCCAGGCAGAAAGAGAAAGAAGCCAGATAGATTATTTCAAAGTATGTAGGATGGAAGGAGAAGAAAAAAAAAAGTTATTTTCAATACTTCTTGTCAAATTATGACTTCTACGCTCAGTGCTCAGGCTCCTGTCATGGAGACGCAGTGGAGGCCCTAACAGTCACTAGATTCCAGGAGGATGATGATGACATGCAGTGAGGGCACTCCATAGATCTTCACATAGCCTCTGTGAATGACTCCTGTCTGGCTGAAGGCAGTTCACTTGCGCTTTGTGATCAGGGTCATATCTTGGAGATGCAGCCATGAAACTTTAAATGCGCCTGATCCTTTGTCAGCCTTCAGCACCTGACCCCTTCAGGAGCACAGCATCATAGGTCATAGATGCTGACGAGATGAGAGCCAGCCCCACCTCAAAGGTGCTGCAAGCAGACAGAGAGAATGAGGGAACTCTGTGCGCCTGCCCACGACATTCTGGTAGCAATGATGAGCACCATCAAGGTGCAGGCATCAGTAATGTGTCTAGCGAGTGTGAAGCCGGACCATCACTTTGGTCTGAAGGTTTCATGCTGTACAGGGAAGAGGCCCTGGAGTTAGACACCTGCCTTTATCTTGTGCAGGGACCAAGGTTTCACATCTGAGTGACATGAACAATGCTGATCATAACAAGGAGCCATAGGCAGGGAGACATTCTTGGGACTTTATTGGCCATAGCGAACATTATGTACAAGGGATTAACACCCATGCCTAGGCTGTGCAACTACATCTTCTTAACCTTCATAACACTGCCTCTACATTTTGGTGCTCCCCAAACATCCACAACGGAGGTGGAGGCAGCCTGCTGACTGCTACGCCCTGTCTGTGATGACCTTGGTGGGCGTCTTCTGGAGGGCTGAGACCTGAAGGGCCCCGGCCTGCTTTTGGGTTTCTGCCGTGTGGCAGTGGCACCCTCCTCGGTCTGTGGAGCTGGAGCTGCTGAGGTCACAGGAAGAGGAGATTGGGATGGGCCAGACACTCCCGGACTCACCTGGATGGATGGCCCTGGGGTGTACACCTGCTGATCCTCCTCCCTATGGGTGCCCAAGGGCCCCTGTCTGACCACTTGAGAAGAAGGGGAAGCTGGAGTGAGATCGAGCTGTCGCACACCCTTCTCGCGTTGACACTTTTGAAGGCCAACTATGGTATCAGCGATGGAGTTCAGCCCACGCAGAAGTGCAGGACCATTGACCTGGACCAAGGTCTCCACGGCACCTTGACCTCGGTGCATTGGCATGCCAGTGCTATCACCTCAGCCTGAAGGCGGACAGACTCCTCCATCGTGCCTTGCATTCTGAGGAGTGCAGCGGACATCCCTTCCTGATGTTCCTGCGCTTAGCTTTACAGCTCCAGCAACTGAGGCATGACCAAGTCCAGAGACTCCTTAGCTGACTCGGACTCAGCAGAATTCTGGCCTCCAGAGTCCTCCAGTGCTGGAAATCAGTGACATTCCTGCCGCCGCCTGCTGTGGATCAGACAGTGCGATGTGCTCACCAGATTGTGACCCCGAGGCTACTCTAAAACGAGGTCTCTGCACTGGTGGATGGTGTGAGCGAGCGCTGTGACGGGTCTTCAATTAGGGTCATCAGATTTTTCTTCCGAAATGAGTCAAGAACCTGGCTCGTGGACCCCCTTGGCTGCTACCCAGATGTGACTGCGAAAGCAAAGATAATTAGTGCATGGCAGGAGACTGCGGAACGGGGGAACTGACTCACAGCATGACTGTTTGATGGATGTTGCACTGCTGGATCCTCAATTGGTTGAGCACTGCCAACCTCACCGTCAACACAGGACTGGTCCAGATCGTCATCACTAGAGAAGAAGTACTGAGCAAACATCACTAGAGAAAAAGTACTGAGCAAACTATTGGGATTAAAGGGTGACAAGTCCCCGGGACCTGTTGGCCTACATCCCTGGGTCTTAAAGGAAGTGGCAGAATAGATAGTGGATGCATTGGTTATAATATTCCAAAATTCCCTGGATTCTGAAAAAGTTCCAGAGGATTGGAAAAATGTTAATATAATGCCCTTATTCAAAAAGTGGGGGGTGCAGAAAGTAGGAAACTATTGACCAGTTAGTTTAACGTCTGTTGTTGGGAAATTGTTGGGATCCATTATTAAGGAAGTAGTAATGGGGATTTGGAAAGTCAAAATGCAATTCATCAGTATGGTTTTATGAAGAGTAAATCATGTTTGACTAATTTGCTAGAGTTCTTTGAAGATGTGACAAGCAAAGTGGATAATGGAGACCCTGTAGATGTAGTATATCTGGACTTCCAGAAGGCCTTTAATAAGATGCCACACAAAAGATTAATACACAAGACAAGATCACACGGAGCTAGGGGTAATATATTAGCTTGGATAGAGGATTGGCTAACCAACAGAAAACAGAGAATCGGGATAAATGGGTCTTTTTCTGGATGGCAAGCTGTAACTCGTGAGGTGCCATAGGGTTCGGTCCTTGGGACCCAACTATTTACAATCTACATTAATGACTTGGATTAAGGGACAGAAGGTGCTATAGCTAAATTTGCAGATGACACCAAAATAGGTGGGAAAGTAAGTTGCAATGAAGACATAAGAAATTTACAAATGGATATGGACAGGTTAGGTGAATGGGCCAAAATTTGGCAGATGGAGTTTAACGTGGATAGGTGTGAGGTTATCCATTTTGGTTGTAAGAATAAAATGGAGAGAAACTTCAGAATGCTACAGTGCAGAGGGATCTGGGTGTGTTCGTGCATGAATCGCTGAAAACTAGTATGCAGGTACAGCAGGTAATAAGGAAGGCAAATAGAATTTTGCTAAAGGAATAGAGTATAAAAATAGGGAAGTGTTGTTGCAACTGTACAAGGCATTGGTGAGACCGTACCTGGAGTACTGTGCACAGTTTTGGTCCCCTTACTTGAGGAAGGATGTAGTTACATTGGAGGCGGTTCAGAGGAGGTTCACTAGATTGATTCCAGAGATGCGGGGCTTGTCTTATGAGGAGAGATTGAGCAGTTTAGGCCTATACTCGCTAGAGCTTAGAAGGATGAGAGGAGATCTAATTGAGGTATATAAAATGCTAAAAGGGATAGACAAAGTAGACGTGGAGCGGATGTTTCCCCTTGTGGGGCATTCTAGGATGAGAGGCCATAGTTTTAGACTAAGGAGTGGTAGATTTAAATCAGAGATGAGGAGGAATTGCTTTTCTCAAAGGGTCGTGAATCTGTGGAATTCACTACCTCAGAGTGCAGTGGATACCGGGACGGTGAATAAATTTAAGGAGGAGATAGACAGATTTTTAATTAGTAATGGGTTGAAAGGTTATGGGGAGAGGGCGGGAAATTGGAGTTGAGGCTGAAATGAGATCAGCCATGATCGTATTGAATGGCGGGGCAGGCTCGAGGGGCTGAATTGCCTACTCCATAAAGTTCTTATGTTCTTATGCCATCGACTAGCTGAATGACTCTATTTTCAAAATCTGTGAGGACCTTTATTTCAGGCATTCTTCCACCAGTCTGTGACCTCCCCCTTTTGTTGTGTGCCAGCTTGTCCTGCATGAATACAGATGGAGAGGGTGTAAGCAGGGCACCTGCCAGGCCAGATGACAAGGATGCCTGGCATGTGTGGGTGGTGAGTGGTGCCATGCATGGGATCAGGACATGTTCCACAGGGCAGATGAAGGTGTATGTGAGAGAGTGAATGGTGATGTCCCTTAAACTGGCAGTGAGTGAGATCCCTGTGGATGTGTGATGGGTTTGTGATTGTGTGAGTTGAGAGTGATGAGAAGAGTAGCCTAGCGGAATGGAGGAGATCATTCATCCTCTGGTGGCACTGGGTAGCTGTCCTCTTTTGCAGGGTGTTAGCGCTGACCACTGCTGCCACCGCCTCCCATGCTGGATTGGTGACCTTGCTTGCTGGTCTTCACCCAGAGTGGGGGTAGAGGACTTCAAGGTGGGTCTCCACTGCGTGCAGTAGGTGCCTGAGGGAGTCATTGCTCAATTTGGAGGCAGCATATTTCCTCCCTTTGGCAGCCATAACTTTGCAGCAGCTTCCGATCCCTTAGAGAGTGCTAGCTCTGTACAGGGGTGCCCTCTAAATATGGTGCCTGGATTACTGAGGTGACGGTGGGGCAGACAAATCAGAGGCTGTCCTGCCTGCGATCTGGGGTGTTTCCTGGGAATGCATCATTAATGAAGCATGAGTGGGAATGGGATGATACGGCGCGAAAACCTGCCATTGCGGCTGATGGGTAAAATGTCCTTTTTCCGCACTTACCGCACTTTGTGTAATTCTGGGACGATTCCTCCCCATGTCTTTATTCACAAAGTTCAGGATCCAATAAGCCTTATTAACTAATTTCTCAACCCGCCTTGCTATCTACAATGATTTGTGCACATATACCTCCGTTCCCTCGTCTCTCTGTTCCTGCACCCTATTTAAAATTGTACTCTTTATTTTATATTGCCCTTCTTCACTCTTCCTTCCAAAACGTGTCACTTCACAATTCTCTGCATTAAATTTCATCTGCCACATGTCTGCCCATTCCGCCAGTTTGTTTATGTCCTCCATAAAGCCTATCGCAACCCTTTCAAGTTTTGTGCCATCTGGAAATTTTGAAATTGTGCCCTGTACACCCATGTCTAGCTCATTAATATATATCAAGAAAAGCAGTAGCTTTAACAAAGACTCATGGGAACCTTCCTCCTAAAAAAAAACATTCATCACCACTCTGTTTTCTGTCACTCAGCAAATTTCGTATCCATCTTGTCAATGTCCCTTTTGTTCCATAGGATTCAATTTTGCCGGGAGGTCTTTATGTGGCATCTTATCAATCACCTTTTTTTTCAGGTTTTAACTATCGGGTGGCTGGCCAACTGACTGTGTTGGCTGGTCTCCCAACCCTGCAGGCAAGAGAACTGATCTATTTTGAGGACCAGATCTCGTTACCGTGCCAATGAAACAATGCCATTTTATGCTCTATTTGCAAGAAGTACACTTCGGGAGCATGATACTGGCTGAGTTGCATACATCTCCTAGGTGCCATCGAAGCCATTTCAGGAGCAAGCAACAGGTCGTGTGACCTCAACAGGCTTATTTATTATAACTTTCTTCCTCCCTCTTTACACACATCCAAACTATTATCCCGCCCAAGCTGGAGCAGTATCTTTCCTCAGAAAGAGTACCAATTTGACAATGAATTAGCAAAACTCATTGGAAAAAGCAAAAACATTTGCAACCAGGTCATTTGGCTTTGGGTCTAATGCTTGACCACAGAAACACATAGCCACATTAAAACTCTGAGTTACAGTGCTTAAGTTACTGATCAATTTTTATAAAAGCGGTCGTGTTAATGTTTGCTTTCAAATACTGTTTCTTTCTAAGCTTACCTCCAAAGGAATGAATACAGTAGGTTTGCATGAACATTAAACTGAAATGAAATCCTCCTGATTGCCAACAGCCACTAGCTTCTCCATGCTTTGCGATGCTCTGCAAAAGAGCCTGTTTCCCAACTTTTGCTGGAAAAAAATCCAAAGATCTAATAGAGATATTTAATGATATTTTTTTTAAAAGCGCAAGTTGGCTTGGCTCTAGTGGCCTACTGCCCTTGATGCCAAAATTAATATTAAGCAATGATGGGATATAATATATAGCTCAGGTGGATTTATGCACTGAAAAGACATGTCCCTTACCTGCAACTTAACAGCACATTCTTTGTACGGGGAAATGTTTAGCTGTCAGTTTTATCAGGTAAATCCTGTGATTAACGAAGGTAATAACATTCTTTTACAAGCCAGCAGTCATGTAGCACCTGCACCCTGTAATTACCTTATTGGAATAGCATGTTTGCATGATTCTAACAGATGACAGCTTTTAAACTTGAAAGCACCAAAACGATCAAGCTAACTCCTTGCATTTTGAAACGTTTAATTGCGGGAGGTTTTGTTCCTACCGGAAAAGGGGCAGCTACCGGAGAAAAGAATGATATCCAGAATCTATACCGGCAGGTTTTAACAAGAAGAATCATGCCACGTGCGCTTTCCACCTTTTAGAGACTATGAATTACTCAATTTCCTTTGCAGGCAAGGAAATAAACAGCCTGTTGTGATAATCCATTTTTATTACATTGGAAGGAAATGAAGCGTAAGCCAAAAACAACCCTAAGGCACCCATTCCAAAATCTCTGGATGGTGCTGTGCTGTCAGACATTTTGGGTGGATGACAGTAGTTTGGATGTTGAGTATGTAACAATACATCTCCAGCAGTGTCTTAATGCTCCAGATAATGGTGTTAAAGTTGTCATTGCTTTAGAATGTAGCCTGGGATAGTCCAGATCTTGCACATTCTCCCAAGATATAATTTCATTGCATTTAATGATGGAGGCAGATCAGCAGGGCACTTTGTCCCCTGCTCACATTAAACACTGAAATAGAAAAGCCTGCAGACACTTTTGGGGGTAAAGTTGGAAACTTTTTAGGCCTGGCTTTCCACTGGACTGAAGTTAAACTACCTCTTTGCCGCAATGTGATTGGTGCACTGATCTTACTTGTGAGCAAAATTTTTGGTTTCATACTGATACAATGTGTGAAGAAGTGTCAGGAGTGTAAAACATATAATGAATCTAGACCTTTAATCTTCCAATTGTTACATCAATACAGAAAATAGCAAGGACTTTAACTCCTGGTTGGAAAGCAGGGCAGAGGCATTAGATTTTTCCACTTGGAAGTGTCCTTGGAGGGGCAGTCGATTTTAAACACTGGGTCTCATTAACATTTCACCTGCTTAAATCGGGTGTAAAGGTGAGGCCAGCTGGCATTCAGCGAAGACCGAGAGTCTTGGTAAGTTTGTACAATAAGTTTTGTACTTAGATTTTGGGGATTCTGCTTTTTCTTTGGAAGCTTTTCTTTGGAAGCATGCATGGTGAAGGCTGTGCTCAGTAAGCCATTAAAACTGCCCTTGAGCCAACTTTAGCATCTGGTCACATTTGAATGGAAACTCTAAGCTCCAGCCAGAGGAATAGGCATCCTAAAGCAGCTTGTGATTTGGGAGCTGATGAATTCTAGCCAGCTGTGATGCCAAGCTGGCCCACAGATTGGTCCCAGGGATGAGAAGATGAAGGCAAAGTTGGGGTGGGGGAGGTGGCTGAAGCAACAGCCAGCAGTATTTTTGTGGAACCAGGAGCCCCACTTTAAGAACTGCGGTAAGTTCCGCCCATTGGTTTTGCAAATTTTGCATCAGGGTCATACAACCGGTGTAAGACCCCAATTTGCATAGTATTTCAGCCTGACACCTGATTCATGTGGGTGCACTGTTCTCCACTTATAGGTCCACCTGAATATGGCATCATTGGGGCTTTGGGTGTCAATAGGTTGGTCATGATGACCCCCAATATTTTCAACTCCTGGCCCCCTTCCCCATTTTTCAGACACAAAACAAACTGCATGAATTGAATCTGCCCCCAGAAAGGCTATCAACACAATTTCTGTGCTGTTTGGAGAGGCCCAAAAATATATCCTGTTTGGAGCAAATAATATGGGGAAGATAGTAAATGTTGGCAAATTGATACAGGACCACTGTCTTGTGGATTAGAACTCACATCTACATCAACGCACATGTCATAAATATTCGGAGATTGTTTCCTCCTGCAAATTGTGCCACTTACCCCAGGTAGTCCCGTCTGATCTGTACTCTTGTTTTCTCCAGGACAGCTGTCAATGTTGCCCTGTCGTCAGCCAAAGGAAGTGTGGTTCAGGAGGGAAAATCAAATATGTTTGTTTCTTCCCTTCCCAACTAAGCAGTGCAATTTTGAACGACAAGCAGACCTAGGAACTCAAATATCACAATATGCAACTTAGACCAGGATTTTCCATTAGTCGGGCAGGAGTGGGCGGGGGCAGTTGCTGAGCCGACCGCCACCTGCAATTATTTCCGCACCGCCATTTCACGTGGGTGGGCCAATTAAGGCCAGACCTGCGCGGATCACGAGCGGTAGCGAGCACTGCCTGTACGGGCGGGTGGAGGAGGGCGAGTCGGGTCCAGCACTCTTTCGTGCATACGCGCGTAAGAGCACTTCAATCTCCCTGAGGCATGGGGCTGCCTCAAGGAGATTGAAGCGCTTTTTAAAAAGTTAAATAAATACAATAAAAATTTAATGAAAGATGGCCCCTCATGTGACTGTGTCACATGAGATGGGACGTTTTTATTTTTCAAAAAAAGTTTTCATTTAATTTGTAAAAGCTTTAGGAAACCTCATCCCGCTCATGGATGAGGTTTCCTAAAAAACGTAAAGTCCGCCTGGCCTTTTTGCCTGCCCGCCAACCATAAGGTTGGACGGGCAGCGTAAAATTCTGGTTAATTACCTGGTTAATGGCCTTAATAGGCCTATCAATTATTGGCGACGCGCAGCCGACTCCAGCTGGAAAATTCTGCCCTTAGTTAAGTATTCCAGTTATTGGCTGGGAGCTATGCTTAGAACACTTGTTTATTTCATGTCACTTCACCTCCAATCTAGCCAAGATTCATAGTTTAGTAGACAGGATTTTCCGTCCAAATCAGTTTTCCAGTTGGGTGTGGTGGAAAATTGTTGGGAATTAAGCTAAACAGCCGGAGTCCTGCCCATTTTTACACCAATCTTTCACCAGACACCAGAAGGACTCAACTAAATAAGAGCAGATGTGTTCAAATAAGGTGGTAAAGAGTGATATTAGGTGTTACATTTTCAACATTACCACTTTAACAATGCTGGTCGATAGTTATGCCAGCATTTTATTGGCATCCAATGGTAGAGAGAGATTCTAATTTAAGTGAAGTGTTTCTACAGTGCAGGTGGTGCTTAAATTTGAACTGGCTCATTCTGGCAAATACACTGAATTTGCGATGTGCTCAGAAGTACTATCTCTCACCATCAGGTTTTGCCTGGAGGTAAAGAGAGCTCACGCTTTTGTCTGTGCAGGCAGTGATTGGCCATTTTTTCATTGGTATAATTGCCAGAATTCTACAGCAGCAGCGATTTTTCATCCGCTCTCATCCAAGTGAACCCTCCAGTATAGCCAAGATACCTTTGGCAATTTGTCAAAATAACATGCCTAAAGCTAACTTCAGGAATTCTTCAGGATCAACAGAGGAACAAATGAGTTGGTACAAAAACCATCCCATCAGCCCAATTCCTCGGGTCTTACTCCAAGGAAAATCTCAGCTAGCAAGTCTTCTCTATCCATTATTTCTAGTTATTACTACATTATTAGGAATTACTTTGGCACCATTGCCACATAAAATGCTTCAGTATTAGTTATAAGGGTGCAGAGGCTGCCTACTGCAAAGGCCTTGCTTTTTAAAAATTTATTTCATGGGCTGTGGGCATCGCTGGCTAGGCTAGCATTTATTGCCTATCCATAATTGCCCTTGAGAAGAAGAATAAAGTTAAGTTTATATTATAGTTATATAAACAGCATATTCAGTTCACATCAAAGATGACTAGTACACCTCAGATTGTAATTTCTCAGCTTTTATATTTTTATTTTATATTTACAGTATAGACAACTATCTTGATTTAATTCATTTTAATTCCCCAGTCTAGCATGTATAATTTTCATTCACTTGCAGAAAAGGAAGTTCCTTGTTAGCTTGATGCCGATCTCCCAACTCACAATCCGGTTCAGTATAAAAATAGTGTTAGGAAATAGAGATAGTTTAAATAAGTAATATTGGTATTTGTGGGTGTTAGGAATGAGTTTTAGCTTTAATGTTTAAATTTGATTTGTATTTCTGTTTCTGTGATAAGAAGAGGTCAAATTGAGTTTTAGTTTAATTTTAAAAGGTGCCTGCATTTCTAATGAGTTTGTGACTGTAAGAGAAGTTAAGCAAACACAAAAGTAGAAAAACAGGGTCCAGAGAGGCAGGCCCCTCCCACAGACGCACACAGAAGAAACTAGAAACAGCAGTTATATTTGGAAGCTGGTTAAGTTCAGTCAGTTTTTGAAGTCAGTTGCCAGGCAAAAGCAGCCAGAAGGGGCAGAATAGCCAGTCCCAAGCTAAATTTGGTTGAAAGTAACTGCCAGAGAGAAACTGGAGCAAAAGGAACAAATAGCCAGTCCCAAGCTAAAGAAGAAAGTCTCCAAATCTGGGGGTGTGGAACAGGAGAAAATTCCAAGCAGACCTTCTAGTCAAAGGAAGGATAGGAACCTGGAAAATGATCTGTTAAGTGAAGTAAAGGATGAGGAGCAGAGAAAGTCAAGCTTTAAGCTTCAAGCTGCAGGAAGCAGAGTCAAAGTGATATAGGCATGTGAGAAGCCAGAAGGTCCAAAGAGACTGCTGAAGGTATATAACTCTTTGCTATGGGCATGTGAAGCAGTGATGTACTGTTGATGGCTGAGGCAGTGAGAGAGAGTACATGGAAGAAAGCTTGAATGCATGTGTTGACCCAGGAGAGAGGAACATAGGAAGGCGAGTTCAAAACCCTGGAGGTGAACCCTCATGGAAGGCATCTGAAAGAAAGTGTCAGTTTGGGAGAAGATTCCAAAGTGAAATCCTGGAGGGTGGAGATTGGAAACCCTCGTGTGAAAGATGGAGTTCAGTGAGACTGATCGGCCCATGGTGCGACAAGCATTTGGGGGAGAGTTGAGGAGAGATCCATGGCAACTGGTTGAGGTGGCATCTGTCACTTAGTTTCAGAGTGTGATATGTCTGACCATAGGTTGACCAATTGGTTTACATGGACTGTACTTACTGTGAACATTAGAGTATAATATAGCTTTTGTAACTTGTGATATCCTTACAAACCTGTATATATCCATAAAGGTATAGTTGTGGGTGAAGCAGTGTTGTAATAAAGTTCATCTTTTTTTGTTTAGTAAATGTTTTATACTTTTGTTAAATGTTCATTAGCTGACTCAGGTGACTCTGTTCAGTAGCCCCTATCTAAACAAAGGAATAAAAGTTAGGATCTATCAAGCTGGGATCCACCTTAGGATCAGGCTTGTCCAGGGGTAACCTCAGCTGGGGCATAACAACAGAATAGGAAAAAGGAAATGTAAGACAGGTGTACTTCTCTGGAAAACTAGCAATGTACAGTAAGATAGAAAGAGACCTTACCCAAATTAAATGGAGTGGAAAAACTGGTAGAACTGTAGATCAGCAAAGAGGAATACTTAAATAGGAGGTGAAAAAAACATAACCAGGAGCATTCCAGTAAGGAAAATAACTCTTTTGGGATTCCAGAAATAAGGAGATTAGTTCAAGTTAGAACTTAAGTGAAAAAGAAAGTCAGGATAAAAGAAAGAATTTAGGAAAACTATAGAAATGGCAATTAGAAAGGCTGGGAGAAAAAACTAGCCAAAGACAAAACATGAAGGGAATCAAAAAGTTATTTTTTCCAATTAGTATAAAGCCACTTTTCTTCGATAAAGTTAGTAGGTCAATCACCATATTGTATATGGTAAAGTGCGACGTACATACACATGTATATTTTTGTGAAACTATTGTACAATTAAGTGTACATTCACTTATATTTATTGACTATTCTGTGTGTAGCATACACATTTTATGAGTACACTCTTCCATACATATTTTATGGAGGAGCTGCATGTCCTGACTTTATGGTGACTGTGGGTGGATAGCAATTCTACCTCAGCTTCTTTGCACTGGGAGCAATGTCTGTTACATCCTCAAAGAATTGTACGTAATTTGTCAAACATGGTCATCCCTTTCGAAATCCACGCTGGCCAGTATTATTTTCTCTTTATCTGGGCATGTGGTAATTTAATCTTGAATAACAGACTCCAAAATTTCCCTACCACAGATTTTAATATAACTGGTCTGTCATGACCTGGATTAGCTCAGCCCCCCTTTTTTGTAAGAAATGGGTGCTGCATTGGCCACTCTCCAGTCCTCTGGCATACATTCACGGTCAATAAATCCCTGAAATATCATTTCTACATCCATGGCTATTTGTTTTTCTCATTTTCCTAAGGCTGCTAGGATCCATTCCCTTGGGTTCTGATGCTTTGTCTTCCTTTGGCCTAACCAAGTTAACTAAAATTTTTCTTTTTATCCATCGTAATATCATGAATGTCACTTTGAGCCACTTAGAATTTACCTCTACTCCAATTATCCTTCTCTTTAGTAAAAACAAATGGAAAGTACCTATTAAACACCTCTGACGTTTTTTGAGCAAGTACAATCAACAACATTTTCCTTTCAGAGGTGGCACCTGGCTTTTAATAAATGTAATTTTACTGATATGCTTGTAAAACACTTTCCCATTCCTTTTTTTTCTCATGCTGCCTCTTAGCTTCTTTTAGACTGCTTTCAATCTTTTGTTTTGTGGTATTTCTTTTCAGCTTTTCAACATTATTATTACAGTCCTCCTAGACGAGTCTTCAATTTCTAATTAACCATGGCATCCTAAAACTATTCGTAGGGTTATTTCATTCTAATGGAATATTTTTGGTCTATATCTTTTCAATTGTCTTTACAGCCCTGGCCTGGCTGCAAATTTCTCCTACCACTTCAGCTCAGCTAGCTCATTCCTCATCGTTCCAACATTTATACTAATCCAAACTGATGGGCCTGAATTTTTAGGTCGGCGGGCAGGAGCGATTGGTGGGCCCGGGATTGGTCGGAGAACGGACCACCGACCGTGATTGGTCCCTGACCACGATTTCACGCTAGCTGGCCAATTAACGGCCAGCCAGCTTGAGACGGGTGCTGAGAAGCTCAGCGTTGCTGGGGTGGGGGCGGGAGGAGGGCAGTCGCCAACATCAACGCGGGCGCGTGCCAGCGCTGAGACAAAGCTCCCTGAAGGCAGAGAGCTGCGTCAGGGAGCTGAAGATCTGAAGAATCAAAAATAAAGGTTTCAGAAGCTGAAAGAAAGCGTCCATGCCTCATGATAAATCACCTGAAAATTTAGCTACTGAAAATGCTGTCCACAGAAATTTATTTATGTTTTACTTCGTCACAGAAACCTCATCCCACCCGTGGATTGGTTTGATGAGAGGCCTAAAGGCCGCCTGGCCAATTCATCCATCTACCAACCATAAGGCTGGACGGGCAATGAAAAATTGCAGACAATTGCACCGTAAATGGGCTTAATTGCCCTCTCAATTGTCGGCGGGCGCGCTTCCAACTTTTGTGGGTGCCCGCCAACCGAAATATCGCGCAAGCGTGGGATTACACCAGGATGCTCGCCTGACATCATCTCACGCCGGATCGGGTCAGGCGTACACCTGCCTGCCAAACTTAAGATTCTGCCCATGTCCTAGTTTTTGTACTGATATTTCCACTTTCTTTTTGAAAAGGACTCAACTGTAGGGTTTTGGGGAAAAAACTGGCATGGAACTAAATTGGACAGCTCTTTTAAAGAGCTGGCACATGCATGACAGGCCGAATGGTCTCCTACTGTGATGTATTCTATGATTTTTGTTGGAACTAAAGCCTCATAATATTGTGGGGTCAGTTGCTCACCCACATTTAGTCCATACACCTGACCTATTGCATTACTCATAAGCATATTTATCAATACCTCCATCCTTGTAGGCCTACCAACTCACTGCTTGAGAAGAGTCCTATTCACATTTTGGAAATTATGTTCCCTTTTCTGCATTTACTCTGTCTCTGTCCCAGTTGATAACTTAAAATCTCTCAGAAGAATAATTTTGTTGTTTCTACTCATCTTTCTAAGCTGACTGCACATTTCCTCTTAAAACAAATTAGAGGTCTAAAATAAATGCCTATCAATATAACAAGCCATTTTTTAATTTTTTAACTCCAACTATATTGACTCTGTTTGTACCCCTTCCTAGACCTCACCAACTAGTTCATTCTCACTTTTACTAATATTATCACTCTGTCTCCACCTCTTTTCTATCTTCCTAAATATACTGTAATTCCCATATGTTTATTTTCCATTCGTGCTTAGATTGCAGCAGGTTTCTGTTGATGCTATTAAGTCAAGATCTTCCTGTAAAATAATTGCTTCCAGGTTCCCCAATATATTTCCCACACTCTGTGCATTGCAATAAATACTTTTAGTTAACACTATTTTCCCCATTAATTTTTCCTAAACTATCCCCTATCTTTATTTGAGTCTTTTCCCCATTTGTCATTAGTTTTAATTTCTCTGCTCCGCATCTCTCTTGTTAAATTGTTTTCTCCATGAATATTATCCTTAGCTATTTCCCTTTCTCTATTAGTTGATCCTGGTTGGTTTGATTATTCTAGTCCAGCCCCTTCTTAGCCTTAAATACCTTATCACCTCCCTATTTAGCACCATTTTGACAGTTGTGATGATCTTTAACCCGGAAACAGGACAGTAAGGAAAGCTTGTAATTTCTTTAAAATGTGTGTGGAATCTGTAATTGTTTTTAAGAATGTTTGAAGGGCCTTTTAATAGTTTGTATCAATTATAAAGGAATCAATTATAATTTTTTTGAATAATGGTCTTTATGACCTGGCGACCTTTGACCTAGAAGCTGTACCGACAGGAAGGAAGTTAAGGTACAGAAGTTGTCTGGCCAGACACAAAGGAAAGCTGAAGGCAGAAGTGGATTAGCACACAGATGCAGACATGAAGAGAAAGCAGACAAAGACAGAAAGAGGAACACAGAATTTGTGTGAGGTGAAACCAGTATAGCTCTCTACAAAAAAGGTTGGTTTTCCGTTTGGCAGTAAGAAGGAAAATAGAATTCCAGAAGGTCTTGAGGAAGTGATGCATGAGCGAGCTAAAAGGGACTGAATTCCAAAAGTGGAACGAAGGGCTCAGGCATGCAAAAAAGCTGATAATTTGTATCAGAGGACCAGATTATTAACTGGGTATTTTTGGTTGGTCGGTTGATCAGGAATTCTGGAAAGCTACACCATCAGACTGTAGTGACCTGAAGGAGAGAGGTTTGTAGAAGTGTGCCTTGTTGATGATAATCATACCCATGAAGCTTGGAGGTGAAAGCTGTTGTCAAATAGGATTCCTGACCTGCCCTGCATGAATAGAGAATAGCATATTGTGGAACTGTGTAGCTACATAGCGCTACATGTCTGTGGGGAGTGATGCGAATGTTAGTGGCTGTACCTTTATTGTATTGACTATTCAAAGTGAAATTTACCCTTTTATCTGAAGTATCACTTGCCTGTTAACTTATGTTTCATTTGTGTCAGTTTTGAGTTGTGTTAAAGTAAAAGTTACAAAAAGTGGAATCTTGTTGGTAATTTCTTCATTTGGGGGTCACTCAGTAAATTTGGTTATTTTGGTTTATAATTACCCCATGGAAATTGTAACACAGTCTTTGAAGGAGAGTGCCCGTTTGTTCCAGAGTTTCCCAATGCCCAACAAATGCAATCCCTAATCCTCACACCACACCTTTAAGCCAGGCTTTGAATACCCCTTTCTTTTTGTTGTCAGTCCTTTTAATTTGCATCCTTCATTTTAGTACTGAACTCTTCTTTTTTTCATTCTCGGGATGTTGGCTTCGCTGGCTGGGCCAACATTTATTGCCCGTCCCTAGTTGCTCTTGAGAAGATGGTAGTGAGCTGCCTTCTTGAACTGCAGCAGTTCATATGGTGTAGGCACACCCACAGTGCTGTTAGGGAGGGAGCTCCAGGATTTTAACCTAGCAACAGTGAAGGAATTGCGATATATTTCCAAGTCAGGATGGTGAGTGTCTTGGAGGAGAACTTCCAGGTGGTAGTGTTCCCATCTATCTGCTGCCCTTGTCCTTCTAGATGGTAGTGGTCGCGGGTTTGGAAGGTGCTGTCTAAAGAGCCTTGGTGAATTCCTGCAGTGCATCTTGTAGATGGTACACACTGCTGCTACTGTGCGTCAGTGGTGGAGGGAGTGAATGCTTGTGGATGTGGTGCCAATCAAGTAGGCTGCTTTGTCCTGGATGGTGTCAAACTTCTTCAGTGTTGTGGGAGCTGAACTCATCCAGGCAAGTGGGGAGTATTCCATCGCAGTCCTGACTTGCGCCTTGTAGATGGTGGACAGGCTTTGGGGAAACCGGAGGTGAGTTACTCATTGCACAATTTGATGAAGCAGCTGAAGATGGTTGGGCCGAGGATACTACCCTGAGGAACTCCTGTAGTGATGTCTTGGAGCTGAGATGACTGACCTCCAACAACAACAACCATTTTCCTTTGTGCTAGGTATGACTCCAACCAGGGAAGAGTTTTCCCCCTGATTCCCATTGGATCCAGTTTTGTTAGGGCTCCTTGATGCCACACTTGGTCAAATGCTGCCTTGATGTCAAGGGCAGTCACTCTCACCTCACCTCGGGAGCTCAACTCTTTGGTCCGTGTTTGAACCAAGGCTGTAAAGAGGTCAGAAGCTGAGTGGCCCTGGTGGAACCCAAACTGGGCGTCAGTGAGCAGGTTATTGCTAAGCAGGTGCTGCTTGATAGCACTATTGATGACCCCTTCCATTACTTTACTGATGATGGAGAGTAGACCGATGGAGCGGTAATTGACTGGGTTGGATTTGACCGGGTTTGGATTTTTCCCCAACATTGGAAGGATTCCTGAAAATACAATTTTGTGTCCATCATCTTCGAGTCACGAGGCAATCCGCAAGTATGTGCCTCTTTAAAGTCCCTACCCCATTTCACCCTATGTCATGAATGCTTATGTGGACTACCGCAATTAGGCCTTGTCCTGACTCCTTCAGTATCTTTCCTCAATATGTAATAATCTAGGTGCAGGTTGACAGCTTGCCATCCTGGGAATTTTGATTTTCCAGCACACATGTCCTTATTGTCCTGTATGCTTTCTTTTAATTTTACTTTCTTTTAATTTTACTTTATTATCCTGTTGAAACCACCCATTAAACAGGACAGTGGCTGTGTAAATAGTATATCAGTAGAATCTCCTATTATCTACCATATCTATTGTCCATCAGAATTTCCACAGGGTAAATCTTTGTATAAGCTAGTGCTCCACTTACTTTACTTGTATTTCTACTACTCTTTTTGGAAAATAAAACTACATAATGTTTCTTTTGCTACTTGGTTTGTACTTGTCTTTATCCCAATGCCAAGGTAATGCTGTACTATATGTCAAGGGCCATTGTTTGAGGACTATCAATTGTCTGCCAATTTCCATTATTTGTCAGGGGCAGGGTAGCATCAATAAAATAGATAATGGAAATTACCCTGCATTGTGAGACCACACCTGAAATATCGTGTACAGTTTTGGTCTCCTTATTTAAGGAAGGATGTAAATACATTGGAGGCGGTTCAAAGGAGGTTTACTAGATTGATACCTGGAATGAGTGGGTTGTCTTATGAGGAATGGTTGGACAGACTGGGTTTGTTTCCACTGGAGCTTAGAAGAGTGAGGGGTGATTTGAGTGAAGTATACAAGATCCTGAATGGCCTTGACAAGGTGGACATCGAAAGGATGTTTCCTCTTGTGGATGAGTCCAGAACTAGGGGGCACTGTTATAAAATTAGGGGTCGCCCTTTTAGGACAGAGATGAAGAGAATTTTTTTTCTCCCAGAGTGTTGGGCAACTTTGGAATTCTCTGCCTCAGAAGGTGGTGGAGGCGGAGTCATTGAATATTTTTAAGGCAGAGGTAGATAGATTCTTGTTAGGCAAGGGAATCAAAGGTTATTGGGGTTAGATGCGAAAGTGGAAATTAACACAAGATGATCATCCATGATCATATTGAATGGCGGAGCAGGCTCAAAGGACAAAATGTCTGTTCCTATTTCTTATGTTCTTATTGTGTTACGAGGTGTGTGGAGCAAAGTTACTTCTTCATTCCAAACTGTGTCATATTCTTAACCTCTTTCCTTTCCCTAAGTTATTATTTTACAATTATTTGCCAAGAACAACTTTGTTCTGAGAGAAGTGAGGCAAAGTCAATACAATTTAAATTCAAGAAATTGTGGGTTTCTGAGAAGAAATATTATTTTTTCCAATATTCCATAAGGATATGTAACTAAATCCATGAGCAATGCTAAATGATAATTCTTCAGCCTTTTCTGAAGAGACATAACTGTCTTAGTGATCACTAAACCTGTGGAAATTCAACATCTCTGGGGACATTGCACCCATGATCACAGACTATTAGAGTGCTTACCATGATCTTAGCACTGAGAATGATGTCATAAAAATATATTGACTGATGAGAAACAGTAGTACAGGATCGCTTTATTTCTTATTGTCTGTTAAGTATATGTGTTTAGTGAGCAACATCTAAATTAAACTTTGTCTTGTTGTTGTAGGTCCTCCAGGAAAGCGAGGTAGAAGAGGTAGGAATGGAGAACCCGGTAAGTGTTGACTTTCACTTCAAAATTTTGCCTTTTTTCCACATTGGTATTTAGTCATTAAAGAACAAAGGTAGTCATAGCAAGATGTTTCACATTAAGTCCATTATTCCTAGCCAGGCTTATATTTTATTGATCGTAAATATAGGTTTATTCTGTCGTGATGTAAAAGCAGTATCCCAGCATGACTCGGTGTACTGGAATTGTGTTTTCTCTGCACCAATCTGGAATTGTTAATGCATTTAGTGAGACAGCTGTAATCCTTGGCATCAAACCTTTGTTTTTTCTATTTAGAATACTGCACGTTTAAGGCAGATTAAGCTAATGAGGGGAAAGATCTTAACAAAACCCACCTGTGAATTTTTCAAGTGCTCAAAGTAAAAGGCAGAGTTTCAAAATGTGTTTATTAGATAAACAGATATTCAAAAGTACAAGAAAGCCAGGTGTGAAAATATTGGAAGACAAAATCACAACAAGTCATGCAAATGTGAGTTAGCCAATTAATTTTTTTTGAAAATCAGACCCAGTTACCAATATTACCTTGAATATTGTTGACTTTTTTCATGAATTGGTTGAACAAAAATGGTTTCTCATTTGGTTGTTTTCCAACTTTGTAAATCACATTACCCCAACACTTGAACAAATTTTTATATGCCAGTTTTGGCAAAATGCTATTTAGGAGATCACTTGTTTGTTTTAATTGAAGTGCTTGTTTCATATTAAAGAAAATAATCAGAACTTATATATTTTTTTTCCAAATTGGAAGACTAACATGCTATATTGCAGCTAGGCATTGAAAACTCCTTTATCCAAACAGTACTGTTTTGGAAATCTTGATTATCTCTCATATCCCAAGTCTTGTTTTAATAGGTTTCCTCTCACTTTGCTCTATGGTGTCAAAATTCCTTTGTTCAACTAACTAAGGGTAAAACATGGTTGAGTATCAAGAGATAGCATCATTCCATACGCAGAATAAGGATTGAAGACAGCTAGTGCAAAAAACCAATTTAAGAGAAAGCAGAGAGGCCAGCTCAGAGGGTGTTAGAGATTCACAAATCAAAGCAAGTTTTTACCTCGGGCAACACTTGAAGGGTGCACTGGTAAATCATATCTTATCCTGTTAACGTTTTCTACAAGTGTCTAATCCACAGCTGGTTTATCAAACTTGTTGACATTTATTATGGACAAGGGTTTCCCAGGTGCTTGATAAGCATCAACCATTCATTATTATAGGTGACTCCTGATTGATTGTTAGCTTTTCGTTGCTGTTGGCAACATCACATTCTCACAAATCATACACCTGAAAGCTTCACATTTCCACAATTTCATTAAAAGTTGATTGACATCAGTGTAAGGCTTAATTTCCTGATGTTTTCTTCCACCATCCTCCATTCGACAACTTCCTTTTTATATCTGACTGCTTAGGTTTCATCAAGGTGTGAATTTGACAGAGCGTTCTCCAGTTGATCATCAGGAAACATTGTCTTATTCATCTCCTGCCATATAGTCATTCAACTTTGTCATCCAGTATGCCCCCCCGCCAAGTGTTCCTCAGTTGGTAGTAGAGAATTCAGATATTTGATACTACCATTTGGAACTCCTTCCCTCCTCCCAATTCTTCTCTTTGCTACTTCCATTCCTGCTTTAAAAGACTTCCTTAAAATGTATCATTTTGACCATGCTTTTGGTCAACCCTATTCTTCCACTGCCTCTCACCACAAAGCAGGGTTCCAACAGAACTGCGTAACACCTTATGTACTGCCCCTTCCCTCACCCACCCCCAACAGTTATGCTGGAGATATTTCCACAGCCAAGGCAGAATTTTGGGTTGAATGTCTTTAAGTTGTGTCTTTAAGATGAGTTGTGAGCAAGTAATAGACAGAAATTTGAGAGTTCGCAAATCAAGCTTGTACCCAAATTCTTGATACGTTTGGCTAATGAAGCTCTGGACTAAAATGAAGATTGACCCCCGTAATGTTAAAAGAAATTGTGAACATGTTCAGCAGGAATAGCATGCAGTGCTTGGTTCTTGAACATGAGCTAGCTCCTGCTCAGCTTGGATTTTGAATAACAGAAACTGTTATTGTTTAGTTTCCTCTATAGAAACACTGGCAGCATAAAAGGGCTGATTATTTCAGGCCTATGTTTCTACATTGAAGCACAAAGAAAGTAAAGCCATGTCATCAGCAGATACAGTTACTGAAGCACATTTACTGGAAACCTCATCCTGTCCATAACTAGTCAGTTATTACCCTCCTGCAGTTTCATTAAAATAATAATGCGGGTCGCTTGCGTTATAATTAAATTCAGGTCTCTTTGCTTTCCTTCCTTTAAAGTCAGCTGTACTTTATAAAACCATGGAATGTGTGAGGAAAGATAATTAAATTCTACCAGAACAAAACAAGTATGAAGCCCAAAGCAAACTTTTCACATTTAAAAAAAAAGCTAAATTCCCATTATTTTTAATCAACAATTTATTTGAATTTTTAAATGAAATAATACATACAGATCACAACCACAACTGGGGAGTTTTCACTTCACTTGATACAGCAACAACTTGCTTTTTATAAAGCATCTTTAACGTGGCAAAATCTCCCTCGGTACTTTACCGGAACTTTGGCAGACAAACATCTGCAAACAAACAACTAAGATAGTTTAAATATTAAATAAACATTTTCTAGAGGTAGTCACTAGCTTTGATAATCCTAATTTACTGTCCAAGTCTTGCATTGCTTTCAAAGTTTTAAAGGCTCTGAAATCACTGGAAGAGGTAGTTCATAAATTGAAAGGAATTATGGAATACCTGATGACTTGTCCAATTTTCACATGCAATGCGAATGTCTGGTGATGTTGCAAGGCCTTAGGATCACCTCAGACATACACATTTGGAAGCCTGACAAAGGGACCAGAGTAGTCATTCTAAACAAATGCAATTCTGTTGACAAAATGCACATCGTTCTAAATGATGGTTCCAAATTTGTATCTGTTGAATGTGTCACCAAGCATGACTGCAAAACCTTGTTCAAAAGCAAGCTACAAAAACATTTGTTAGGCTTGTGGAAGAGTAATGAGCTGCCTTCCGACATATATGATAAATCCATCTTCGTGGCTCACTATGCTCACACATGTATGGGCAGCCAAAGACACACAAATGTGATGTCCTGTTCTGCCCTCTTTTATCAATGACTGGTCCTGCACAAAATGAATTGGCCACATGGTTAAGTGAAGTGCTATAGCCAATTCTTTGTGAGTTTTCTGAGTACACAGTGAAGGATTTCTTCACCTTCACAAAGACTATATGTGACCGACATATTGATAGCAACGCCTTGTCTACATGCTCGTTCAGCATTGTGAGTTTATTTACGAATGTGCCACTGAAGGAAGCCATCAAGATTTGCGCCACATCGCAGTGCCACGGCAATATAGACATGCCACCATTTTCTGAATCTTTGGCCAAAATTTTCCCGTTGGCGTGCGGGGCAGACCAGGTGTAAAATGACGCACAGTGACATCGGACGAGCGTTCCGATGACACTGCGCGTCATCGCAATATTTCGTTGGGCGGGTGCACGATGATATCCGATGCGCACCCGCCATTAATTAACGGGCCACTTAAGGCCCTTGAGGCATCAATCGATGGCGATTTTTCGGCGCCCATGTGATCGTCGGGTCGGCGCACGGGTGCAACAGGCAGGCGGGTAGGACACATTTGTATAAACCTCACCCAAGGGTGGGATAAGAGGGCTCAGTGGGTTCGCAAGTGTGCTCCATCAAATATTGATTTTTCAAAGTTACTGATACTTGCCTGTGTGATCTGCAATACTTCAAAACTTATACCAGCTGCTTGGACTGGACAAACAAACTTCAGGTCTGCACTCTGCAGTGAGGAATCTTTTTTGGGCCTGCATGTTTCAGGAAGCCTTCCCTTAGCCTGGGAATAGGAGCTGAACTCTCCACTGGAGGCAACTCCTCTGAGGAGGAAGGGAGGGCTAGAAGGGGGAGGAGGCCAGGAGTGCACATTCAGCCTCCAGGTGAGCCACCTTTGGGAGGACAGGCGCAGGCACAAGGGGTGCAGGGCGAAGAGATAGTCCAAGGTGGAAGGGGCCGCAGAAGACACCACTATCCTGCTGCCAGGGTATACAGGCAGCGAAGCAGCTACCTCAATATGCCTGAGGTGCAGTGCCGAAGGAGGCTCCGTCTCTCAAGGGAGACAGTCACCTCCACCTATGATTGGACCTGAGATCTCTGCGAACTGTATGGGTGGACACCCCATGCCAGCGGCTCTAAAGGTCACAGATGCCCTCCACTTCTATGCCTCTGGCTCCTTCCAGGGCTTGGTGGTTGATCTTTGAGGTGTTTCTCAAACAGCTGTCCACACTTGTGTCAAGCAGGTTACAGAGGCTCTGTTCAGGCGTGCATTGACATTCATTCACTTCCATTGGGACCAGACAAGCCAGACACAGCGAGCCAGAGGCTTGGCAGCCATTGCTGGCTTCCCCCGCGTCCAGGGTGCAATAGACTGTACACATGTGGCCATCAAGGAACCAGCAGGTGAGCCCGGTGCCTTCGTCAACAGGAAGGGCTTCCACTCCATGAACGTGCAGATAATGTGTGATCACAGGATGCTGATTCTACAAGTCTGTGCAAGGTACCCAGGCAGCTCCCACGATGCCTACATCCCTAGACACTCCCAGGTGCCGGGGCTCTTCAGTGCTCCAGCCCAGCTGGATGGATGGCTGCTGGGTGACAAGGGATATCGCGACTCATGACGTCTCTCCGCCATCCAAGAACAGAAGCTGAGCAGCGGTACAATAGGAGCCACGCCTCCACAAGTGCTGTGGTGGAGAGAGCCATTGGTCTTCTCAGGATGCGTTTCCGATGCCTGGACCACTCAGGCGGCGCACTCCAGTACCCCCCAGATCATGTGTCGCTGATAGTGGTATCATACTGCGCTCTCCACAATCTTGCGCTGGAAAGGGGGGGGAAAGGGCTGTGGATGAAGAAGATGTAGACGCAGTGCCTGCAGCTTCACACGATGAGTCCAGCGGTGAGTCCGGGGATGAACACACACAGGGAAATGCTGAGGGGGTTGACGCTGACCCGGGCATACTGCAGGGAGGCAGGGATGCCTGGAAGGCTTTAATCCAACGAACCTTTAGCTAGCACACCACAGATGGAACTCCAGGACAAGCCTGGGCTGCAGGCTCCATACTTGATACCTAAGTGCAAAATCTGCCTGGATAAGAACATTAACTAACGGCCTTGTTAATAAAGCTGAATGTTCCACAAATCACTCATATCAATATTGGTAACCATCCACCTGCAGAAGAAACGAGGCACCCTCAGCCATGGTGACATGTCTGAATTTAATGGTACAACCAAAGGAACATAAGAAATCAAAATGACAAAGTTGTTAAAAATCACACCAACTCATAAAGACCTCATTGTGGGCCGACACAAAAGCACCAGTGATAAACCCGTGGTGTGCCTAAGGTGCCTTATGTTTCTGCTTTCGGGTGCTACATCTTAGTGCTGCCCCCTCGTTGGGAGTGACATCTGAGCCAGCCTGCTGACTCTGCTGTCCTGTTGGCCTCGATGATCTTGGCGGCTGTCCTCTGGCCCGTGGAGCCTGTGCTGGCTCTGCCCGGGAGGGATCTGCCAGGTCCACAACTGGCATCTCCCCAGTCGTTGCAGCCTCACCAGATGCAACGGTCACTGGCAGAGGGGTGAAGGAGCTGCCGCCCTTATTCAGAGCGCCCCGAGAGGAGCTCGCAGAGACGACAGGCAGCTGCTGCGCCAACGTGAGGTCGCTTCGGACCTCCCTGCTCACCATGGATGGATGGGCGCCGAGATGGGAAACTTGGTGCCCAGACCATCTCCCGCATTGGCACTGACCAGCTGAGGTCAATGCCGATGTGAGGGCTTGCTGGTCCAAGCGCATCCCCAGGAAGCCCTGATTGGTCCCCTGGAGGAGCCTCTCCATGGGAGTCGCCACTCTCTCCATGGAGGCCGTTTGGCGCTTGGCCATGAGGCTCGTTGCATCGGTGATAGACTGCATAGACTCCTCCACCATGGACACCAAGCCAAGCATAGCCTCATGTATCACCCCCCGATGCTCCTACACACCCGGCCGCATTTCCTGCGTTTGCTGCATCGCAGACGACTCCAGAGGAACATCATCAGCCACTGACTGAGCATGTGCCTGGTTCCCTGCAGTCCTCCAATTGCTGGTGCCATGGGCACTCTCTGTCTCTGCCAGCTCCTCTAGTGACTGTGAAGTGCCCTCACCGCTGTGCCCTGGGACACTAGCCAATGTTCTAATTCCCACCGAGGTGCTAGTATCTGCGCTGGTGCCTGCCTGGAAGAGATGGTTTGACCCTGGCGAGTCCGAGACTTCAGGGCCTTCAGGTGTGAGAGGGTGTCCCTGCTGACCCTCCTCCCGGCCCTGCTCCGCTGATGCTGAAAGGAAGAACAAGGACATTGGATCAGTTAACATGGAGACAATGTCAATGTGCGCCCCTGTCCCCCGGATCATTATGCGCTCATCCTTCCATAACCAATGGTCAAGCCATGTTGCAAACTTCAATCATTGAACATTCAGCAGTGCCATGGCTGCTGGGAGAACAATGGGGACCTCACTGCTGGGCAAACATACCTGCCCGTGGCACCCAGCCTCACCAACACTGGTGGACCTGGGCGCATGGTGCATCTCCAAATCTAGGGCCTCCTGCTTGAAGCGGCTGAGAATCGCCAACTGGGCCGGCCCTCTGCCAGTCCTCACCCACTCGGCGGCATTATGTGGCATTCTTCTCCTGAAAAGGAGAGAAGAACATTGATTAGTGCAACTTGTACCTGAAATCTCTTCACGGATGTCCCACCCCAACCAGAGTGGGACATTGCAGGGCTCCAGTGCCTCCTCACCCCGCTGCTGCCAAACACTCACACAAAGATGCTAGGCCTGTCCCCTGACCACCCCCTCACCCCACCCATCCTCTTGGCCAAATGCTGCCTACATCACATTAGGCACCACACAGTCTAACCTTCCATTGCAAGGAGGCACAAGCACATGGAGTGCAGGGGGCAGCAGATCGATCGGTGCCACGCCACCTTGAAGCTCCCCTCCCAGCATGTCATCACCCTGACTTTGACGTGTCCTGGAGTTCCAGCACTGCGCCTAGGTGTAGCTCCAGGTTGCCCCGCAAAACAGTCATGTGGGTCTCAGTTTACCACATGCTGTGGGGGCAGAACCCATCTCTTCACCACCCTCTCAGGGTGACCTCAGCATGGGCAATATCTGCTGGCCCACCCAGCGAAGGACACATGCCATGTCCCGGGGGGGGAGCAGGGCGCTGGGGTTTGGGTTGGGGGGGGCGGTGGTGCAGGGAGATTTCATTTTAGAAAAGAGTGCGGAGAGTGAGGAGACTTCATTTAAAAAAGAGCGGGAAGACTTGGGCCAGAATTTTTGGCTCGGCGTGTGGGGGTGGGTCCTGCTCACCGAGGCGTAAAATGACGCGTGGTGACATCGGACAGGCGTCTCAATGTCACTGCACGTCATTTAGATTTTCAGTTCGGCGGGCGCGCACCAGAGTCGGCTGCACACCCGCTGAACTGTGAAAGGCCTATGAAGGCCATTTAAGTATCAATTAAAGTAATAAAATGAGCTACCCGCCCAACTTTAAGGTTGGCGGGCAGGCAAAGAGCCCAGGCGGCCTTCACGTTTTTCATGGAACCTCATCCATGGGCGAGATGAGGTTTCATGAAGGGTTTATAAATTAAATAAATTTTTTCATTAATGTTCCTTGGCATGTCCCAGCTCATGTGACACTGTCACATGAGGAGACATGTATTAAAATATTTAATTTTCTTTATTTAAACTTTTAAAACAAACTAATCTCCCTGAGAAACCTCTGTGCCTCAGGGAGATTTCTGCACTCCTTCGTGCACATGTACGAAAGAGCGCAGGCCCCGACTCAGGGAACTGCCCCTCCCAACCCGCAAAGGGAGGACTCTGCGCTTACGGGCACACGTCACGCTGGGCGGGCCTTAATTGGCCTGCACATGTAAAATGGCGGCATAGACCCAATCGGGGGCGCCAATTGGGTCTGTGCCGGCCCCCACCCGCCCCTGCACAGCTCCCCCGTCGGGGGGAGAATTCTCCCCTTGGTTTAAAAAAGAGCGTGACAAGTGGGGAGACTTCATTGTAAAAAAGCAGGGAGACTTCACTGTAAAAAAGAGCACGGGGAGCGGGGAGATGTCATTTAAAAAAGAGTGGGGAGACTTCAATGTAAAAAAGAGCACGGAGAACGGGGAGATTTCATTTTAAAAAGAGCAGAGAGACATCAATTTAAAAAGAATGCAGAGAGCAGGGAGACTTCATTTAAAATAGAACAGAGAGACATCAATTTAAAAAGAATGCAGAGAGCAGGGAGACTTCATTTAAAATAGAACAGAGAGACATCAATTTAAAAAGAATGCAGAGAGCAGGGAGACTTCATTTAAAATAGAATAGAGAGACATCAATTTAAAAAGAACGTGGAGAGCGGGGGTATTTCAATTTAAAAAAGTGCAGGGAGAGCGGGAAGATTTCATTTTAAAAAAGAGCGGAGAGACTTTATTTTGAAAAAGAGCGGGGAGACTTCATTTTAAAAAAGAGCGCAGAGAGTGAGGAGACTTTATTTTAAAAAGGAGTGAGGAGATTTCATTTAAAAAAGAACGGAGAGACTTCAATTTAAAAGGAACGCAGAGAGCAGGGAGACATCATTTAAAAACAGTGGGGCGAGCAGGGGGAATTCATCTTAAAAAAGAGCAGGGAGAGCAGAGAGATTTCATTTTAAAAGAGCATGGAAACTTTATTTAAAAAAAAGCAGGGAAAGGAGACTTCATTTAAAAAAGAGCGCGGAGAGTGAGGAGACTTCATTTTAAAAAAGAACGGGAGGCTTCATTTAAAAAAGAGCGGGGAAAGCGGGGAGACTTCATTTTAAAAAGAGCGGGAAAAGTGGGGAGACTTCATTTAAAAAAGAGCACGGAGAGCAGGGAAACTTGGTTTAAAAAAGAGCATGGAGAGCAGGGAGGTTTCATTTTAAAGACAGCAGAGAGTGTTTTATAAAGGAGCCGGGAGAGCAGGCAAACTTCATTTTAAAAAGAGCGGGGAGACTTCATTTAAAATAGTGGAGAGACTTCAATTTAAAAAGAAAGCGGAGAGACTTCATTTTAAAAAAGAGCAGGGAAACTTCATTTAAAGAAGAGCGGGGAGAGCGGGGGACTTCATTTTTAAAAAATAGCGGGGAGACTTGATTTAAAAAAGAACACGGAGAGCGGAGAGGCTTCAATGTAAAAAAGAGCACGAAGAGTGGGGAGATTTCATTTTTAAAAGGAGCGGGAAGAGCAGGGCGATTTCATTTTAAAAAGGAGCGGGGAGAGCGGGGAGACTTCATTTAAAAAAGATTGGGGAGATTTCAATTTTAAAAAGAGCGTGGCGAGAGGGGAGGCTTCATTTAAAAGAGAGCGGGGAGAGTGGGGAGATCTCATTTTAAAAAAGAGCGGGGAGACTTCATTTAAAAAAGAGCAGGGGGAATTTAATTTAAAAAAGAGCGGGGAGACTTGGTTTAAAAAAGAGCGTAGAGAGCTGGGAGACTTCATTTTAAAAAAGCGCAGGGACACTTCATTTAAAAAAGAGTGTGGAGAGCGGGGAGATTTCATTTTAAAAAAGAGTGGGGAGACTTCATTTTAAAAAGAGCACAGAGAGCGGGGTGATTTCATTTTAAAAAGAGCGGGGACACTTCATTTTTACAAAGAGTGGGGAGACTTCATTTAAAAAGGAGCGTGGTGAGCAGGAAGACTTCATTTTAAAAAGAGCGTGCAGAGTGCGGAGACTTCATTTAAATAAGTGTGGGGAGACTTGATTTTAAAAATGAGTGAAGAGACCTCATGTTAAAAAGGTGCAGAGAGGGGGTGACTTCATTTAAAAAAGAGCAGAGAGACTTGATTTTTAAAACGAGCACGGAGAGCAAGGAGGCTTCATTTTAAGTAAGAGCCCGAAGAATGAAGAGACTTCATTTTAAAAAGCACGCGGAGAGCAGGGTGACTTAATTTACAAAAGAGCGCAGGCAGTGAAGAGGCTTCATTTAAAAAAAGAGCGCAGAGAGGGGAGCGATTTCGTTTGAAAGAGAGCAGGGAAAGCAGGGAGACTTCATTTAAAAAAGAGTGCGGAAAGCGGGGAGAGTTCATGTGAGACCAGCGGCAGAGTGACCTCACAAACCACAACGGGAGGTGAGTGCAGGGAGAGTAGCGGATTGGTGAGTAGGATTGGTGAGCGTTTCTTACCTTTAAAGTAAAAGTAAGGTGTTTTCTTTGTGTTTTGGTCTCTAGTTTTTTTTTTCTCTCTTCTTAAAAATAGCTTGTTAAGTATAAGATCAATACTGGTGTAAACAAAAATTAATTACAATAAAGCGTAAAGACCAAGGGATTCTTCAAGTGTAAAGAGCAGGGATCCTAGAGTAATTAATTAATAAATAAAATATGATAGTGATGGCAGGACGGGTGATGTGTTGCTGCTGCAGCATGTGGGAACTGTTGGACACCAAGGTGATCCAATGTGAACACACCTATAGTAAGTGTTTGCAGCTCAAGGAGCTTCGGGTCCGAGTTGAGGACCTGGAGTCCGAGCTGCAGACAATGCGTCACATCAGGGAGTGGGAAAGTTACCTGGACACTTTGCTCCAGGGGGCAGTCACACCCCTCAGATTAGGTCATTCAAATTTGGTCTGTGATCAGGGACAAGAGGGTGTGGCTGCAGGTGAGGCAGGTGTGGGGACCCAAGGGGTAGTTTTCAAGCAGCCTCAGCCCCTGAAATTGTCCAACAGTTACGAGGTTCTTGCAAGCTGTGTGGACGAGAGTGGGGACTGCAGGGAGGATGAGTGAACTGAACAGGGCACTGTGGTACAGGGAGCCATTCAAGTGGGGGGAAGAAATAGAAACGTAGTAATGGTAGGGGACAGTATAATTATGGGGATAGATACTGTTCTCTGCAGCCGTGAGCGTGAGTCCCAAAGGCTGTATTGCCTGCTTGATGCCAGGGTTGAGGACATCTCCTCAGGGCTGGAGTGTAACCCAGAGTGTAACAGGAAGGGACAGAGTATACAAACATTTTTAAAAAGCAGCAAATAGGGTCAAAGGGGAAAAAATAATAGAAACGCAAAATTAATGGCTCTTTACTTAAATGAACGCAGTGTTCGGAACAAAATAAATGAATTAACGGCACAAATAGAGGTTAATGGGTATGATCTTATAGCCATTACCGCAACATGATTACAAGGAGATCAAAGCTGGGAACAAAATATTCAGGGCATGAATTTTCGAAAGGACAGGCAGGAAGGAAAGGGTGGTGGGGTAGCTTTGTTAGTATGAGATGGAATAAGTACAACAGCAAGAAATTATCTTGAATTGATAGATATAGAATCCATATGGGTGGAGGTAAGAAATAACAAGGGGAAGAAGATACTGGTGGGAGTTGTCTATAGGCCCTCTAACAGTAGCTATACTGTTGGACAGAGAATAAATCAGAACATAATGAGGGCATGTAAAAAGGACAGTACATTAATCATGGGTGACTTTAATCTTCATGTAGATTGGGAAAATCAAATTGGCAGAGGTAGCCACAAGCAAGAATTCATAGAGTGTATTCGGGTCAGTTTTCTAGAACAATATGTTGTGTATCCAACCAGGGATCAGGCTATTTTGGATCTGGTAATGTGTAATGAAGCAGGTTTAACAAATGATCTCAGAGTAAATTATCCCCTAGGGAACAGTGACCATAACATGGTAGAATTTAGCATTCAGTTTGAGAGTGAGAAACTTGGGTTGGAAACAACTGTGCTAAACTTAAATAAGGGTAATTACAAAGGAATTAGGGCAGAGTTGGCTGGAGTAGACTGGGAAAGGAGTTTAACAGAAAAAAATGGTTGATGAACAATGGCAGACATGTAAGAAAGTAGTTCATGACTCACAGCAAAGATATATCTCAGGGAAGAAGGATTCTAGGAAGGGGATAAACCAACCATGGTTAACCAAGGAAGTTAAGGATAGTATCAAATTGAAAGAAAAAACATACAATGTGGCAAAGATTAGTGGTAAGCCAGGAGATTGGGAAAGTTTTAAAAACCAACAAAAGATGACCAAAAAAATAGAGGGAGAAAAAAAGCTTTGAGGGTAAACTAGCAAGTAATATAAAAATGACAGTAAGAGCTTCTTTAAATATATAAAAAGGAAGAGAGAGGCCAAAGTCAATATAGGCTCCTTAGAGAATGAGGCTGGGGAAATAATAATGGGGAACCAGGAAATGGCAGAGGAGTTGAATAAATACTTTGCATCAGTCTTCATGGTAGAAGACACTAATAGCATTCCAAAAATGCTAAATAATCAAGGGGCAAAAGGGGGGAGGAAGTAAATACAATTACTATCACTAGAGAAAAAGTACTAGGGAAACTAATGGGGCCAAAGGCCGATAAATCCCTGGACCTGATGGGTTGCATCCTAGGATATTAAAGGAAGTAGCTACACAGATAGTGGATGCGCTAGTAGTAATCTTCCAAGAATCCTTAGATGCTGGAAAAGTCCCAGAGGATTGAAAAGCTGCCAATGTAACACCCTTATTCAAAAAGGGAGACAAAAACCAGGTAACTATAGGCCGAACCTACTCAACCTCTGTGAACATCTGTCATTAGGAAAATGTTAGAGTCTATTATAAAGGATGTAATAGCAGAGCATTTAGAAATGCAGAATATAATCAAGCAGAGCCAGCATGGCTTCATGAAAGGGAAACCATGCCTGACCAATTTATTAGAAGTTTTTGAGGAGGTAACAAGCAGGATAGGTAAAGGGGAGCCAGTAGATGTAATATATTTGGATTTCCAAAATGTGTTCAATTAGGTACCACACATAAGGCTACTTAATAAGATAAGAGCCCATGATGTTGGGGGTAGTATATTAGCATGGATAGAGGATTGGCTAACTAATAGAAGACAGAGTTGGAATAAGGGGGGCATTTTCAGGATGGCAACCTGTAACTAGTGGAGTGCCACAGGGATCTGTGCTGGGGCCACAACTATTTACAATATATATTAATGACTTGGACGAGGGAAGTGAATGTACTATTGTCAACTTTGAGGATGACACAAAAATAGGTGGGACAGCAAATGGTGAGAATGACACAAGGAGTCTACAGAGGGAAAAGGTTAAGTGAGTGGGCAAAAACGTGGCAGATAGAATATAATATGGAAAAATGTGAGCTTGTGCATTTTGGAAGGAAGAATAGAGGAACTGAATATTATTTAAATGGGGAAAGACTACAGCACAGAGGGATTTGGGGGTCCTTGTGCATGAATCACAAAAAACCAGCATACAAGTTCAGCAGGTAATAGGGAAAGCAAATGGAATGTTGGCCTTTATTTCAAAGGGAATGGAGTATAAAAATAGGGAAGTCTTGCTAAAATTATACAAGGCACGAGTTAGACCACACCTAGAATACTGTGAACAATTTTGGTCCCTTTATCTAAGGAAAGATATACTGACATTTGAGACAGTCCAGAGAAGGTTCACTAGGTTGATCCCGGGTATGGAGGGATATTTTTTTGAAGAGAAGTTGAGTAGGTTGGGCCTATACTCATTGGAGTTTAGAAAAATGAAAGGTGATCTTATTGAAACATATAAGCTTCTTAGGGGGCTTGACAGGGTAGATGCTGAGAGGTTGTTTCTCCTTGTGGGACAGTCTAGGACCAGAGGGCATAATCTCAGAGTAAGGGGTCACCCATTTTAAGACCGAAATGAGGAGGATTTTTTTTCTCTGAGGGTAGTGAATCTGTGGAAATATTTACCGCAGAGGGCTGTAGAGGCTAGGCCGTTAAGTATATTCAAGGCTGAGATAAATTTTAAATCAGTAAGGAATAAGGATTTTGGGGAAAGGGCAGGCAAGTGGAATTGAGGATTATCAGATCAACCATGACCATGTTGAATGGCGGAGCAGGCTTGATGGGCCAAATGGCCTACCTCTGCTCCTACATCTTATGGTTTTATGGAATTTAGCAATAAGCTCAGTTGAATTCAGTTTAATGATACCGTGTATGCCAAAATAAATGGTGTAGCCATGGGATCCCCTCTTGGTCCAGCACTTACTAACATTTTCATGAAGAACTCGGTTTTGATGGAATGAGCCCTAACCTCCTACCCTGTACATATTTCTAATATATAGATGATACATTCATGATCTTTGAATCTGCAGCCACTTGCAAGGATTTCCTTATGATGCTCCATCCCACGCTCAAATTCACTTTTGAG
The DNA here is from genome assembly GCF_964194155.1 of Cetorhinus maximus. Taxonomy (NCBI): domain Eukaryota; kingdom Metazoa; phylum Chordata; class Chondrichthyes; order Lamniformes; family Cetorhinidae; genus Cetorhinus; species Cetorhinus maximus. The sequence goes on along the minus strand of NC_135879.1, from coordinate 100,550,252 downwards.
ATGGGGCAGTTTAATGTGTTCCCCTTCATCAACATTCTAGTTGAGAAATCCGCTAATGGGTTTTCCACTACTGAAAACCTGCCTTTACCCATCAAAATACACATTGGGATTCATAGAGTGTCACACGCTGTAAGATTGGCCGTCTTGTAAATAGGATGCTAGCCATTTGCTCACCTTGAAAGCTAGACATAGAAATAGAATGCATTAAAGCTATCCTGCAGGACAATGGCTATCGTGATCAGATTATTTGCAGGGCTTATTTCGGCTTTTATTTTAGTGATCAGATTATTGTTCGCTGTGTATCCCATAAACTCACAAATGGAACAAAGGCTGCCACTTTCAGATCTGTAAAGCATCCAGTCTACCTAAAATATCCTGGAAAGGAAAAGTATCTCAAAAATTTGAACAGGTTAAAGAAGCCATTCCAAACTGTTACCTGCAAATATGCAAGTGGTATTTTCCACTAACAGGATGCTGCTGTCAGTCCAAAAAGACGTTCTTCCTATCAAAGATTGAACAATGTTGTATATAAGATTCAGTACAGGTACGATGCCAGTTATGCAAGTTTTATGTCCCACCAATTGGCTGATCGAATCAAACAGCATATTCCCTCAGTTGTTCATAATAAGCAGAGTATAGACTGTACTCAACCAGCCCGTGCTTACAAAACCCAAAACAAAATGTCTACTGTTAGATGTAATTCCATGGTTGGGCAGCACTTGCTGAATCCTGAGTGCGCTAATGGCTACACTAACAACCAATTTAAGATAATGAGTTGAGTTTGTAACATGGCTCATTTACACTTGCTAGAAGCAAGATACATTCTTATGCAGGGAGCCGGTCCCTGCAAATAAAAGAAACATGTCCAAGCCTTGCACCTTTTTTGAGTTACCCGGGAGCTTGGGGAATCTATAGTTCCCTGTTGCTTTCTCCATGGCAATGCCTCGGCCAATCAGAGTTGATTTGCCAGCCAATCTGCACCCTTTTCTCCTGTAGTTAAATTGTTGTGATCATTTGAAACTTGGCATTCTTGCGTTTGTCCTGATGAGTGCAAGATGAAAAGCTTCAGCAACATGCCTCTCTTTTCAACAACAAAATTAATAGCCAAGGTAAACTCAAAATACTATTTTAAAAGTAAGATGGCAAAAAAAAAATCAGTGGTCTTAATTTAAATTAGAGAGTAAAACTTAAAAAAAGTCATTGGATCCTCAATTCAAAGACTGACAGATGTTGGAAGGATTTGTCAAGAAGGTAGTAGAGACAGCAACATAAGCAGCACCAGTTCAAGTAATGGATAAATTCATGTACAGGAGGAATAAACTTTCAGGGACAGATTGGCCTGTTCTTGTCCTTGACTTTTCTTGCATTCTGACATAATGTGCATTTTGAAGAGAAATTGACCTGGACAAGCATAGCATACTGGTTCAGCACAAAACTGTCCCTCTGTGTCCTGGATTGCACATGGTTAGGATTCAACAACACATCATGTGCACTCCTGAGTTTACAATATTTTACTCACACTTTTGGAGTCAAATCCTTGTTGATGTTGATTGATACAGAATCTGTGGAGCTGGTAGTTCGATCCATTGTCACAGCTTGTCAGATTGCAAGTGGCTCCACCTGGGGTAATTCAAAGATCTGTATCTATAATAGACCATTTTTTTAGTGCTAACCAGTTTACTAAAGCCAATGGGCAGGAAGTGCAGCACATTTCCAACTTGAAGTACACCAAAAACCCTATTGGGAAAAGAAGAAAAAGAGAGACTAGGCCTTTAGAAAGAGAGGTTAAGCCTTTTGAGTATATGAATAAAGGGTCTAACACCTGATTGAAATCCCATTGCATGCCTGTTTTGCCCTGAAACTGCTGGGACCTGCATTGGCTGCCAATAATAGCAGACCTTGCAATCGCCTGCTACGCAGTGCTTATGGCCTATGGAGATGAGGACTCCGATCATTGGAGTTTCTCTGCCCCAGGCTTACTTAAAGACATGTGCCCACCTCCATCCTCTGCTACTAACCTCACCAAAGTTTGAAGAGGAGGGGGAGGTCACCCCATTTAAATTGCTGGGGCATCATTCACCCAGCCCTTTGAATGACCAGAGGATCTGACAAAGAATCCTGGCCTGGAAGACGGGAGTTGGATTTCACCAACGAATGAAAAACTTAGACCCCAATTAAAGTATTTTAAACAAAGCTTTTCGTGTTGCATTTTGCAGTGTCCAGTCCGCCATCCTGGTCTCTACCCCTAGAGAGGAGTTGAGGAGGCCGGTGCATCACTACAACCATTTTGTCAGTCAGTACATACCTGCACTCGGACTGATTTAGCTTTGTCATCAATGGGCCGCTCTATCTATCCGAGTTGCAAACCCCACCCCATACTTTGTGGGAAGGTGTTGTGTCCTCTGCTCCCACAGGAAACTGCACTACTTGGTTAGGACTCAGGATAAACTGTTCCTGGCCTAGTTTCCAAACTTGCAAATCAAATTTTCAGCCTTGGATTGTTGACCTCACTATCGTTGGGATAGAATCTGTGTTAATCACAGAAAATGTGCTTTATGTGGTTTCTCGATCTCTGAGGACATTGTAGACAATTTACAGTGTAAGAACACTAGAATGTGTAATTACAATAAAGATTTTTGTGTCCGTTTTTGATATTTTTAAACCCAACCTGCAACTTCCATTAAACAACAGCATTTTTACGTTGAGACTACAGTATCATACTAGAGCAGAATAGAACTTATAGGAAAAAAAACATATTTTAGTAATAAATAAGAAAATAATGGTGAACTTATATTTTAATTTGGAAACCTGTTAGTGATAAGAAAGTAACCAGTGAAAGGAAGTTCCTGTGTCTTCTACATTAAAGGCACTATATGAAAACAAATCATTACTGGTTTGTTGGGAATCTCAGCAGTGCAGAAACCAATGAATTTAACTAGCCTGGCCTGAATGCCACTATCAGACTTCAGTTAAGTCAGAATTAGATGTAGAACTCAGGGTTGGTGACCCACATCACAAAAAGAAGCCATGACAATATCAAAGGCACATTTATGATGCCAGCAAAAATGTTTAAATACCATTTGTATTTCACTCTCCAGAAGCTGAGATAAACCATAAAACATAATGAAAAACGGTAGGCTTCTCTCCCTCTTTCAATAAGCTTGAAATATTAGTTCCTATTTGTGGGACTTTGATAATGTTCAGAAGCAGCAACAGATAAACTAGCTTGAAAATGAAGGTAATTGGAAAAATGTGCAAATATCATCTCACAAAGCGTAAGATTTAATAAGGAATGTTTTTATAAGCTGAAGTTGAAATGTTTGCCACATCCTAGTGATGAAAGAAAGGTTCCCGAAGGTCAGGTGACTGCTTAGGGGGAGGTGATGGCATAGTGGTATTGTCACTAGACTAGTATTCCATAGACTCAGGGTAATCCTCTGGGGACCCAGGTTCAAATCCCATGGCAGATAGTGAAATTTGAATCCAACAGAAATCTGGAGTTAAAAGTCTGATGATGACCATAGGCTGAATCTTCAGCGCAGGGGCAGGGCCCGCTCATCGAGGCGTAAAATGACACAGGGTGACATTTAGATTTTCAGTTCAGCGGGTGAGCACCCAAGTCGGCTGCGCGCCTGCCAAACTGTCAAAGGCCTGTTAAGGCCATTAATGAACTAATTAAGCCTATTGAGAAAGCTGCCCATCCAACATTTTTGTTGGTGGGCAGGCAAAGAGCCCAGATGGCCTTCGCATTTTTCATGGAACCTCATCCACAGGCGGGATGAGGTTTCATGTAGTGTTTATAAATTAAATGAATTTTTTCATTAAAGTTGATTGACATGTCCCAGCTCATGTGACACTGTCACATGAGGGGACATGCCTTAAAATTTTTTCTTTTCTTTATTAAAATTTTTGGAACTTAAACTAATCTCCCTGAGGCAACTCTGTACCTCAGGGAGATTTCTGCGCTCTTTTGTACGCATGCACCCACACAGGCAGTGCTCAGCGCTTCTGGCTGCACATCACACTGGGCAGGCCTTAATTGGCCTGCCCACTTAAAATGGTGGCGCGGACCCCCTCCCACCCCCACCCCGCACAACCCCCCCGACAGGAGGAAAATTCTACCCCATGGAACCATTGCCGATTGTATTAAAAACCCATCTGGTTCACTAATGTCCTTTAGGGAAGGGAATCTGCCGTCCTTACCTGGTCTGGCCTACATGTGACTCCAGACTCACAGCAATGTGGTTGACTCTTAAATGCATTTAGGAATGGGCAATAAATGCTGGCTTAGCCAGTGAAGCCCACATCCCATGAACGAAGTTTAAAAAAATGCTTCACCCATTGGCAATAGGAGGCAAAGGGCTGTAGATGAAAACTTTTTTTTGTCTAAGGCCAAGGTTAAATACCAAGGTTACAAATAAAGCTGTAATTTTGGAGTCAAGCACACTCTTGTGTATTAACTTAGAAGTAAAATGGATGGTGCTGTGATTATCAAAGTTGAAAGAAAACAGGTTAAATTATTTTTGGCTAGGCACCAGTTTGCATGTGTGTGGTAGGAAAACAAACTATTCAGACAAGAAGTCTAGTACTTGCGACTAAGTATCTGCACTAGAATCTGCGATTTGCTATTAAAATTGTTGCTTGTTTAATAAAATTAAGCCTGCTCAAAATGATTCCAGGCTTCTTCAGATAAGGAAAAATGTCAACTATCTCTGGCATTTCTTTAGATGCAGGTTTGGTGTAATAATTTAGTGTTCCTTAAGTTAATTACAAGGCTTTGATTTTCTTGAGGCAGGAAATACAAAATATTAAGAAATCTTTGGGTCATATTTTCATGTGCTGGCTAATTTTTGCATAAGAGAAATAGAATGTCAGGAGCAATTACTGAAGGATGGGTCAGAAAAGGGCAAGGAAGCAGCACTGGAGGGATTTAGGTAGGGAATGCCAGACACTCAGACTGATGTGGCTTTGTCATCAATGGTGGAGAAGGAAGGAGAAGATGTACAGAAGGTCAGAACTGAAAGGATGAAGGAAGAACAGAGCTATTTGCAGAGGTAGAGGGAGTGAGGGAAATTTGAAGACAATGTTAAAATTTATAACTTGAATGCACGGGGGGAATATTGTAGCTAGTATAGGTCAGCAAAGATTGAGCTGATGGAAAAGCAGAACATAATGTGAGGCAGGATATGGAAAGTTGTTTAAGGAAGATGGACAATGGATGGCCAATGAAGAAAGTACTGGACTAATTGAGCTGGAGGTGACAGGGGATTTGATAAGAATTTCACTGTGGAGGCAAAAGTGAGAATATTGCAAAGATAGATGTAATGCTGAAAAAAAAAATTTTTCAAAGCTTTTCGACAGGATAATTTGCAAGAATAGCAAATGTAAAGGGAACAACAATTTATACTGTATGAGAAGAAAGTGCTGATTGGTTGGCCAGTGGACTCTGATTGCTTCCACTGATGCACTAGTTGATAGTGACTGACAGTTAACTGCCGAGCATTGTTTGACATTTAAACCAGGCAGCTTGACATTGATTGGTCAAGGCATTGCCCTGAAGAATGAACAGCGAATGGCTGTCACTTATTTTGTTCAGCTGAACCAGGCCCAATGGGTGTACGTGTTCTTTCTGTCTGCAAAGAACAGAGCCCTGTATATTAATGTATGTAGCTTCTAGTATAAGCAAATATGTCACACTGCAAGCCTTACTGACAATCTTAAATTGGTTGTCAGAGTAATCTTTAGCACTCTAAGGATTATTTAGCAAATGTTTTCCAATCACAGAATCGCATCTAATGTTGACACTGTGGGCAGAATTTTCCGACTGACACGCGGGTGGCGTAGCCCGCACGTCAGCGCGTAAAATGTCCCATGACCGTGCCGATGTCAGTGCGCGGCATCGCGATATTTCGGTGGGCGGGCACACTCAGTTCGCCCACCATTAATTGAAGGGCTCATTAAGGCCCTTAACTTGCCACACATATGGATCAGCAGGAGCAGCACTGTCTGGAACTTCCACACGTGGCACTTAGGTGCTACATCTTCCACCTGATCAGCTGCTAATAAGGGCTTAGTACAGAAACATCAATGTCCACTCAAACACTCATGATAAATATGTGAAAAAGCAAAATGCACCACAAACAAAAGACCCTCAGCCATGGTTACAAAGGTGGACTTTATTTTGTCCAAAAGAAAAACACACACCACTTGTTAGCGATCACAAAAATATGGGTCCCTATTCTAAGGTCAACACAAAATCACCAGTGATATACCCGTGGAGTGCCTAAGGTGCCTTACGCTTACGTTTTCGGGTGCTACATCTAGGTGCCGCCCCATCACTCGGAGTGGCTTGTGAGACAGCCTGCTGACTCTGCTGTCCTGTTGGGCTTGATGATCTTGGCGGGCGTCCTCTTGCCCGTGGAGCCTGTGATGGCCCCCCCTAGGAGGGAGTGGCCAGTTCCAGAACTGGCACCTCCCCAGTTGTCGCAGCCTCAATGGAAGAAATGTTGACTGGCAGAGGAGCGGAGGAGCTGCTGCCCTCATCCGGAGCACCCTGAGAGGAGCTCGCAGCGACGACAGGCAGCTGCTGCGCAGACGTGAGGTCCCTTTCGACTTCCCTGCTCACCACAGATGCATGGGCACCGAGCGTCGACACTTGGTGCCCACAGCATCTCCCACATTGGGAATGACCACCCATGGCCAGTACCGCTGTGAGAGCTTGCAGGTCAGAGCATATCCCAATCATGAAATATTCCATTCGATTGAAGCACCTCTCTATGAGAGTCGCCAATCTCTCATTGAAGGAATCCTGAAGCTCTGCCCTGAGGGCCAAACCTTCACGTGCACTCTGCCTAGACTCCTCCGTTGCAGAGAGCAACTGAACCATTCCCTCATGCAACCCTGCCAGATGCAAATGCACTTCCTGCCGCCTGTCCTGCAGCTGCTGCATTGGAGACAACTCCAGAGGCACATCATTAGTACCGGACTCAGCATGTGCCTCGTCCCCCTGCAGCCCTCCGGCTGCTGGCGCCATCGGCACTCTCTGCCCCTACCATCTCCTCCAGTGATCGTGATGTGCCCTCTCCACTGTGACCCGGGGCACTGGCCGACGGTAAAGTCCCCACCGAGGTGTGTGTGTCTGCGCTGGTGCCTGGCTGGCTGAAATGATGTGCCGCAAGCTGCACTTGTTGGCCCTCAGGTGTGGAAGGGGGGCTGCGGGGTCGAGGTGCGGGTCGCTCTGGTGGTGATGCTGAAATTAACAACAAGGACAGTGCATCAGTTAGCGTTCATTCAGTTCAATCTTTCATCCCTTTCCTCCCCCCCAGCCTCAAAAGTAGCTCACCCTTAAAGACCCTTGAAAGAAGAACATTGGTGAGGTGAAAAAGAGTCAAGACGAGCCCCAAACATTAAACACACATGCAGACAGGCTGATCAGATGGCCTCAGGAATGCCACATGGCATGTTATGATCCATAGGAGTGGGAAGAGTGTAGAGGTACCTGACCTGGATGCATTGTGGCCTGGATAGTTGCGGGGCTGAGGAAACATCGCAAACAGTAGCAACATTTGCCGTCAATCACAGGAGATTGAGTGGTCACATTATTGGCCTTCATTCTGTAAGGAGGGGCATAGACAGAAGGCAACATTTCCCCTTGGCGCAGGGATGAGTAATGTGGTGGCATTCATCTAAGTTGAGTGCCATGATGTTCACAGCTGAGGTGCTGAGAACCTTTTGGACAAAGTAATGTGGGGTGCACTGGCTGAAAGGGTGGTGGAGGTCCCAAACCCCCTCAGATGAAATAAGTCTTTGGCTGTGCAGCAGCGAACCAATGGCATGTTAGACCATGGTAATAGTGGTCACAAATGGGATAGGTGACTTTGGAAGGTGGTGGAGACACGATTCCTCAAGGGGACGAGAGTCCCTTCTGTATGACCCACACGTCAGAATGACTAAGTCTGTGAATGAGCATTGTTGCAGCATTAACGATTGCAGCAGCCACCAGTGGTTTGGATGGTGTGCAGACAGAGTGGATGGGACTGTGGACCTCAAATACCTGCCCGCCGGACCCCAGCCTCGCAGCCCCCGGCCACCCTAGCCTCCTGCCTCCTGCCCAGCTCCATGGCCTGCTCCTCGAATGGGGTGAGGCGCTGCAGGAGGGTGCGCCCACCACCAGTCCTCTGGCTCTCCTGGGCATCGTGGTGAGTTTTTGCCTGCAGAACTGACAAGAGGATTTATTGGGGCTGCTCACTCATGTACTCTGCACGTGCACGCTGCACCCCAACCACAGTGGCCCATCTGAGGCCTCCAGCGGCTCCTGTCCACACTACTGGTGATCAGTCCCCAGAAGTTAGTACGGCTGGTCCCAACCCCCTCCCCCAACGGCCACCTTGGACACATTCGGCGTCCAACACTTTGAATATCACACGGCTCTTAGCGCCCATGGCAAGGAGGCGCAACTAGGTGCGGCGCCGATGCCAGCAGATGGCACTTGCCCAAAACACCTTGAGGCTCCCCTTCCACCATCTTATTACCATCAATATGACATGTTTTGGAGTTCTGAGAATGTGTCCAGCGGCCTCCCCTGCAGGTTGCCCCCAGACTACTCAAATGCGACAAACACCAACATATGCTGCGGGGAGAACCCATCTTCTCCTCAACCACTAAGGCTGGTGTAAGCATGGTCAGTACCCATTTGCCCACCCAGCGTGCGACAGATGCCCTATGCAGTCACGACAGCAAGACATGGTGGGGGTGCTCAAAGGCTAAGGCTGCCTTCTGGGTCAAATGGCTAAGACAGGCATGGTACTCACCCTTCCAGAGCACAGCAAATCATTGAATCGTTTCCTGCACTGTGTGCCAGTGCACTGCACATCATCATGGGCGCTTACAGCATCACCCGCCTCCTCCCACGCCTGGCTGGTGATATGGGGGGCCCTCCTCCTCCCATCCTCCGGATACAGAAGATGGATGCCCACCTCTTGGAGGAGGACAGCAAGGCATGCATCGGAAATTCGGTGGGGCACAGTGGCCTCTCCTGCAGCCTGCCCCCCTCCTCCTGCTCATGCTGCTGTCCACTCGGTCCTCCCTCCCTCTCTCCACGAGTGGCCATGGTGCACTGCCTCAAGCAGGCTGCCTGGCCACTCGTTATACAGACTGCCATTTCCCCATTGGAACCGGCAGTCTGAGGCCGCCCGCCCCCGCGACTATTTTCTCGTTCTCCACGGGTGTTGCTAACCCGCTGGGCAGGCCTTAATTGGCCCGCCCGCGGAAAATGGCAGCGCAGCCCATTTCTTCAGCGGCAATTGGCCGCCCGCCCGCTGCCGAGTCGGTCAGGCCCACCCGACCGACGACTGTAAAATTCTGGCCTGTGTTTTGAGTTTTGCAAGCACAGGCTGGTTGGGTACAGTTTGTACCTTTGCAGTAGCAAAATGAGTGGTATTCGCCACTAACAGGATGCTGCCGTCAAGTCAAAAAGACCTTCTGCCCATCACACGAATGAGTAATATGTTGTATGAATTTCAGTGCAAGTGTGATGCAAGGTACATGGGCCATATGTCCCAAAGATTGGCGGTTTGTCTCAAACAGAATGTCCCAGTCGCTGCTCGCAATGGGCAAGGTACAGACTGTACCCAACCAACCCGTGCTTGCAAAACTCAACATACATTGTCCAACATTTTCAGACAGAAAGAACATGTACACACACTGCGTCTGTTTTAGCTAAACAAAATAAGTGACAACCATTCACTGGTTCATTCCTCAGGGCAATGCATTGACCAATCAGAGTTAAGCTACCTGGTTTAAATTTCAAAAAATGCTTGGCAGTTAAATCAGTCACCATCAATTGGTGCATTCTCCATGGCAATGCCTCTATTAACCAGAGTCCACTTGCCAACCAATCAGAACTCTCTTCTCATACAGTATAAATTGTTGTTCCCTTTACATTTAGGGTAGGATTTTCCCCCCATTGTGGGGGGGGGGGTGTTGTACAGGCAGGCGGGCGCAGACCCAATCGGTGCCCCCGATCGGGTCCGCGTGGCCATTTTATGTGGGTGGGCCTTAACTGACATGCACACGGAAGCACTGTGCGCGCAGGGGTTGGGGGACGGAGTGGTTCCCTGAGTCGGGAGTGTGCTCTCTCACACATGCGCACGAAAGAGCGCAGAAATCTCCCTGAGCGCAGAAATCTCCCTGAGGCACAGAGGTGCCTCAGGGAGATTACTTTTAAGTTTTAACAGTTCAATAAAGTGTTGAAAAATTTTTATGACATGTCCCCTCATGTGAAACTGTCACTGGGCTGGGACATGTGCATTAATATTAATAAAAAATTTTGAGAAAATTTAAAGTCATTCATGAAACCTCATCCCGCCCATGGATGAGGTTCCATGAAAAATGTGAAGGCCGCCTGGGCTTTTTGCCTGTCCGACAACCTTAAAGTCGGATGGGCAGCTCCATTAATTATTTTAATTGTTGGTTAACTGGCCTTAATAGGCCTTTGACAGTTCGGGCGCACAGTTGACTTGGCTGCGCGCCTGCCGAACTGAAAATCTAAATGACGCACAGTGACGTCGGGGCACACGCCCGACATCACCCCACATCGTTTTACGCCTCGGCGAGCGGGCCCCGCCCCCACTCACCAAGCCGAAGCTTCTCCCCATGGCTTTCTTGCAAATTGTCCTGATGAGTGCAAGACAAAAAATTTCAGCAAAGCAAAGTCTTCTTTTTCAGCAATACTCAAGTTCGGTCCCAGCAAATGACTAAAGAGTTAAGTAAAAGCAAAATACTGCTGATGCTGGAAATCTGAAATAAAAACAGAAAATGCTGTAAGAACTCAGCAGGTCTGACAGCATCTTTAGAGAGAAAAACAGAGTTAACATATCGAGTCCGGACCAGTTCAGGTTACCAATGCTACACTGGGTTCCAACTTCAGAAGGTCACCCCAGAAATTGTGGCTTAAGGTCGAGATATTTGAATCTTATAGCATTGGAGGAGACCATTCAGCCCATCCTGCCTACACTGGGTCTTTGAAAGAGCTATGCAATTAGTCCTGCCTAAACGCCCAGATTAGATCTCTCTTTAACCTTCTCTGCTCCTAGGAGAGCAATCCCAAATTCCAGCAGATTCTACCAGAACAACTGTAGACTTCAGGGATCTCGATGTCAGACAGGCGGGCTCACAGAATGGCCATGGAGTTAAGAGTAGTAGTACAGACTAGGTATCATCAATATATACATGGAAACTAAAGCTATGCCTGCAGATGAGGTGGCCAAGGAGCAATGTATAGATGAGGAAATGAATGTGACTAAAGATAGGACCTGAAGGAACTATGGAGGTGCAAAAGGAAAATAATCCATTGCTAGAAATGATTCACTGGCATCATACCCCTTCCCTTCAAAACTATTGCTATCACTCCTCGATCAATAAGCCCACCCTTAACCAATTCATGCTCTCCACCAACTACCCAATCCTAACTTGAGAGTCGCCTCCTTTCTGAAATGTAGCACCCAGAATCAGATACAAGTCTCCAGCTGAGGCCTAACCATGGCCATTTCCATTCTGTGAGCCCGCCTGTCTGACATCAAGGCCCCTAAGATCTACAGTTGTTCTGGTACAATCTGCTGGAACATTCACAAATACGACTGGGAGCAGAATATGACTTGATTCTGTTCTTTGATGAAATAATGCAGAGGGTTGAAGTGTGTACATGGACTTTAAAAAGGTATTTGATAAAGTATCACAAAATGGACTTGTTTGTGAAATTGAAGCCATGGGGATTATAGGGACAGGGGCAGCAAAGATACAACATTGGATAAGTGACAGAAAACATCATCTGCAGTAACTGTGAGCTGGTCTGGGAGGGGTAGTTTTCAGTAGTTTGTTATATATGTTTAGTGCATTTTCTCCCTTAACTGTTGTGCATTTCTACACACTTAGCCTCAGGGAAATGAGTGCACTCTTTCGTGAGCATGCGCAAAAGAGCGCACTCTCGATTTTGGAATTCTCCCCCCCACCCGCACAGGGAGCGCATAGCCCTTAATTGGCCCGCCCACATAAAATGGCGCCGCGCCTCCGATCGGGGGCGCCGATCAGAAGCGCGCCCGTACGCGCCCACCCATCAACTTCCCCCCCCGCCAGGGTAGAATGGTTACAGCACGGAAGGAGGCCATTTGGTTTGTCACGTCCATGCTGGCAAGAGCAACTCAGCTGCTCCTACTCCCCTCTCCCACCCATTCCCCATAGCCTTGCAATACCTTTCTCTTCAGGTGCTGATCCAATCCCCTTTTGAAAGCCCTTATTGTATCTCGCTTCACCACAGTCTCAGGCAGTGCATTCCAAATCAAATTATTCAATAAGTAAAAATGTTTTTCTTCATGTCGTTTTTTCCAAATCACCTTAAATCAGTGCCCTCTGGCTTTTGACCCTTCCGCCAATGGGGACAGTTACCCCCTACCTGCTCGGCCTGGACTCCTCATGATTTTGAATACTTCTGTCAAATCTCAATCTTCTCCTCTCCATGTAGAGCAACCCCAGCTTCTTCAGTCTATGTATCACTTCACATTGCTCTGCATTAACTTTCATCCACCATGCGTCCACCCATTCCACTAGCCTATGTCTTCTTAAAGTCTGTTTTGCTCCTCACATTTCACAACACTTCCAAGCATTTTATGTGCAAAATTTTGAAATGGTACCCTGGCCACCCAAGTCTAGGTCATTAATGTATATCAAGAAAACCAGCCCTGGTTTCCTGTCACTCAGCTAAATTTGTATCCATGCTGCCGCTGTCCATGTTATTCGATAAACTTCAACTTTGCTGGCAAGTCTATTATGTGGAACTCTATCACGTACCTTCTGGAAGTCTGTATGCACATCAGCTGCATTTTATCAACCTCATTAAAGAAAACTGGGAAATCTGAATACAACTTAGGCAAGGTTGACGATCTGCCAGGCTTTCACGTTGCGTGAGTTGGCCCTTGTACCTTGCCACTGTTAGCTTCCTGTTTGCACCTCCACTTGTGCCAAATTCATCTGAGGACGTGAGAGACTCTGTTCAAATGAGTAGAGCGCTCTTCATGTCAACCACCACATTCACTGTGCCCGTTAAAAAGAAAACAAATGGGGCATTGCGGAAATGATATCAACAAAGGTGCCTCATGGTGGCCAAGCCCCCAGCGGCTGTTCGACACAATCGTTTAATGTCAAAATTACCCCCGTGAAATGGCGTGTTAACTTCTCAGGATGTGTTGAAGGATCATTCCTTACTACAGGTGTAATAGGATTGGCTCCTTTTTTTGTTACTGCGAATGAGATCGCATTGTAGGAAATCTCACATTTCCAACCCGCACATTTCCCTGAATTTCATTAGTGATCGTAAGTTATGACAAGAAACAGATATTTCTCTGCTTCTTTCAAATAGAGGGAGACCTAGCTCTTGTGTGAGTTCAATACCACCGGGGGCAGTAGTACCAACCCTGAGAGAATCGTTTCAGAAATTTGAAGTTGAGAACTTGCCCTGAAGCACTGAATGTTATTCGCAGCTTTTAAAACAACCTTGCACACAACAGCTGGAATAATGATTGTTGGTGAAATTCAAATATTGGACTCGGTACAGACAAAAGACAAATGGAGGAAAGAGCAGACATTTCTTCATCATATTATTCTTTAAATCAGCTGAAATAACATCATTAGATTCAGTCATTCTGAACCACTCTTCAGTTCTAGTTGTCAGAGTTTTTTTCTAAAAAAAAGAAACCACCTGATGGTTAACCCTCTGCTAACAGGCAGTTCTTTTTCATAGTTATGTGATTGCTGGCCTGAATAAATAAAAGTCCCCAACATGGGGTCGTTATTAACCTCGTAGCTTTCGGGTCACTGCAGCTGGTGTTAAATTCAATAGAGTATCTCTCCGAGGTAGACACATACCAACCAGTTCGGGTGGCATCTCATCCAAATAACATGACACGGGTTAAATCAACGTAAAACTAAAGTGGTTTTGCACGGACATGAGATGTACAGTCAGGTATTGCGGTAGTTATAAAGATGGTTATTTCTAGGAAGTGTGTTTGTTTTAAATAGCAAAGCCAGCGATAGAATTTCTAATTTTGAGATCCCACCACTGATAGCTCACCAATTAACTGGGTCAGTGAATTCAATCGGAGTTGCGTTTCTGCTCCCAAAGCACAGCTTGCACTCTCAATGTGAACAGGTGGAGCAAACTGTGCTCTCCACTGATCTCCAGCCTGCCTGACTCTGCTGGGTCATACAATGGCACAGTTGACTTATTTCATGATTTCACATTGCTATTGTCAGTCCAACTGATTTGAAATTAAAGTACTGGCGGCAATTGAGAATTTAGCAAATGAATTATTTAAATAAAAACATTTTCTGAGTACGCACTGGTGGTGAAAAATCTCACCCGATGCAGGTGTAGTATTAAAACAAAAAAATCACCCATACACCCACTGAAGATTGGGAAATTGTAAATTCTTCCATATGAGATGGCAACGGTGGGATTAAGCTTCCCAAAGCCAGTGCATACTTGGAGAATGATGCTTTTTAGGGAAAAGTTTGTATTTCTTAAAAGACTCCCCAGAGTATTGAAGAACAGTGATCATATTATATTCCTTTCCACATTTAAAATAAATGGGTCAACACCTGCATTATAATAATGGACAGAGGAACATCATGAACACATTGCACATTCGTTCACCAATATTGGCCATTGTAATTTCTGGACTCTAGCCACAACTAAATAAAAGAAAAGGTGTATTTAAAAAATAAAGACTTGCATTGATAAAGCGCTTTTCACAACCACCGGACATCTCCCAGCACTTTACAGCCAATGAAGTACTTTTTGAAGTGTAGAAACTGTTGTGGGAAATGTTGTATAAATTTGGCAGAGCGACTCATTAATATTTGGATCTGTCATGCTCTGCTTTTGGAAGCAGAATTCAGATTTAATCGCCTCTAAGAAACAGCAGCATATGCTTTGGCAAATTAACGAAACGGGGAAATTTCCAGTTTTTCTGTTCATTCTGATCCTTGTACCTTTGAAAAGGTCTTGAAATTGTTGGTGGTCTGGTGACTAAGCATGTTTTTTTTGTCTCTCTCTCTTCACAGGACCTCCTGTAAGTACTCTTGATGTCTGAACGCTCAATGAACATCATCAAGATAAGAATTGTTTTTATTTTAACAAGAGACAGATTGTACCGAGCTCATTAAGCACATTGATAAACCTACTTGGTCGAGTGCAATAGGAGATAAAAATGCAACGGAGATAGTTCTTACGCTTAAAAGTTTATTTTTAATTTACTGGAGCATCAATATACTGTAAGTTATCTCAGCATTCCAATTATCAGGTTTCACAGTCAGTTAAAGCTAACTGCTATGAAAGAATAACAAAATTGTAGCCACAGTGATATTTCTGTATGCCTGTTCTGTTAATTTAATTAATCTCAAAATACAGTACATTAGAGGACCAGCGTTGCTGTTTCTGGAAGTTTCTGAAATTCCTATATTTGTAATGCTGATACATGAATGTTCTGGCTGCTTTGGGTGGAAAGTGTATCAGCTTCCAGTTTAGAGAATTGTATCTTGTTAGATACAATTTATAGATTTTTAGGAATCATTGTGTTTTCTACTCTCAGAACAATGCATTATTTGCCAATATTAGTTAAACTTGTAACTGCCTATTTGATGGGGCCCATCACCAACTACAGTGATCATCAATTACTAGCTTCTCTGGAGTAAAATTTGTGTAAAAGTTAATCTCAAAGGTGAGGTTTTACATTGCTCACTGTTGCACAATCATAAATGCCAACATGACAAGACACTTTTCCAATTTTGTAACAAATAGCCACAAGAATAAGACTCTTCCCTGTCCCCCCCACTGCTGTTATTCACAGACTGTGAAAGCGTGGTGTTACCAAGTCAGAATTGTGCATTCTTCCTGCCCGAGTCATCACTTCAATTTTTATTATTTATTCGTTCATGGAATGTGGGTGTTGCTGGCTAGGCCAGCATTCATTGCCCAACCCTAGTTGCCCTTGAGAAGGTGGTGGTGAGCTGCCTTCTTGAACCGCTGCAGTCCATGTTGTGTAGGTACACCCACAGTGCTGTTAGGAAGGGAGTTCCAGGATTTTGACCCAGCGACAGTGAAAGAACTGTGATATAATTCCAAGTCAGGATGGGGCGTGACTTTGAGGGGAACTTGCAAGTGGTGGTGTTCCCATCTATCTGCTGCCCTTGTCCTTCTAAGTGGTAAAGGTAGTGGGTTTGGAAGATACTGTCAAAGAATTCTTGCTGAGTTACTGCAGTGCATCTTGTAGATGGTACACACTGCTGCTATTGTGCATCGGTGGTGGAGGGAGTGAATGTTTGTGGATGTGGCGCCAATCGAGTGGGCTGCTTTGTCCTTGATTGTGTCAAGTTTCTTGAGTGTTGTTGGAGCTGAACTCGTCCAGGCAAGTGGGGTGTATTCTATCACACTCTGACTAGTGCTTTGTAGATGGTGGACAGGCTTTGGGGAGTCAGGAGGTGACTAACTTGCCACAAAATTCCTAGCCTCTGACCTGCTCTCGTAGCCACAGCATCTATATGGTTGGTCCAGTTCAGTTTCCCTAGTATGTTAATGATGAAGGATTCAGCAATGATAATGCCATTGAATGTCAAGGGAGGATGTTTGGATTTTCTCTTGTTGGAGATGGTCATTCCCTGGCACTTGTGTGGCATGAGTGTTACTTGCCACTTGTCAGCCCAAGCCTGGATATTGTCCAGGTCTTGCTGCATTTGGACACAGACTGCTTCAGTATCTGTGGAGTAGCGAATGGTGCTGAACACTGTGCAATCATCAGCGAACATCCCCACTTCTGACCTTATGATGGAAGGAAGATAATAGATGAAGCAGCTGAAGATGGTTGGGCCTAGGACACGACCCTGAGGAACCCCTGCAGTGATGTCCTGGAACTGAGGTGATTGACCTCCAACAACCACAACCATCTTCCTTTGAGCTAGGTATGACTTCAACCAGTGGAGAGTCTTCCCCCTGGTTCCCATTGACTCCAGTTTTGCTAGGGCTCCTTGATGCTACACTCAGTCAAATGCTGCCTTGATGTCAAGGGCAGTCACTCTCACCTCACCTCTAGAGTTCAGCTCTTTTGTCCATGTTTGGATCAAGGCTGTACTGAGGTCAGGAGCTGAGTGGCCCTGGTGGACCCAAATTGAGCGTCAATGAGCAAGTTATTGCTGAGTAAGTGCTGCTTGACAGCACTGTTTACGATGCCTTTCATCACTTTGCTGATGATCAAGAGTAGACTGATGGGGTGGTAATTGGCTGGGTTGGATTTGTCATGCTTTTTGTGAAGTTTTCCACATTGTCAGGTAGATGCCAGTGTCAGAGCTGTACTGGAACATCGTGGCAAGGGATACGACTAGTCCTGCAGCACAAGTCTTCAGTATTATTGCTGGAATATTGTCAGGGCCCATGGCCTTTGCAGTATTCAGTGTCTTCAGCCATTTCATGATATCATGTGGAGTGAATCAAATTGGCTGAAGACATGGCATCTGTGATGATAGGGACCTCAGGGGGAGACAGAGGGAATTCTTTTTTTTATTCATTCACGGGATGTAGGCTTCGCTGGCTGGGCCAGCATTTATTGCCCATCCCTAGTTGCCTTTGAGAAGCTGGTGCTGAGCTGCCTTCTTGAACTGCTGTACCTACACCATGTGGTGTAGGTACACAATGCTGTTTGGAAGGGAATTCCAGGATTTTAACCCAGCGACAGTGAAGGAACGGTGATATATTTCCAAGTCAGGATGGTGGGTGGCTTGGAGGGGAACTTCCAGGTGGTGGTGTTCTCATCTATCTGCTGCCCTTGTCCTTCTAGATGGTAGTGGTTGTGGGTTTGGAAGGTGCTGTCTAAGGGGCCTTGGTGAATTCCTGCAGTGCATCTTGTAGATGGTACACACTGCTACCACTGTGTGTCGGTGGTGGAGGGAGTGAATGTTTGTGGATATGGTGCCAATCAAGCAGCTGCTTTGTCCTGGACGGTGTCAAGCTTCTTGAGTATTGTGGAAGCTGCACTCATCCAAGCAAGTGGGGAGTATTCCATCACATTCCTGACTTGTGCGTTGTGATGGTGGACTGGTTATCAGGAGTCAGAGGGTGAGTTACATCCACCCTGAGGATCACTCACCTGGCACGTCTGCTTCAGCCTTATCTTTTGCACTGATGTGCTGGGCTCCCCCATCATTCAGGATGGGGATATTTGTGGAGCCTCCTCCTCCAGTTAGTAGTTTAATTGCCCACCACCACTCACGACTGGATGTGGCAGGACTGCAGAACTTAAATCTGATCCATTGTTTGTGGGATTGCTTAGCTCTGTCTGTCACTTGCTGTTTATGCTGTTTGGCATGCAAGTTGTCCTGTGTTGTAGCTTCACCAGGTTGACACCTCATTTTTAGGTATGCCTGTTGCTGCTTCTGGCATGCCCTCCTACACGCTTCATGGAACCAGGATTGATCCCCAGGCTTGATGATAATGGTGGAGTGGGGGATATGCCGGGCCTTCAGGTTACAGATTGCGTTAGGCCACAATTCTGCTGCTGATGCCACAATGCCTCATGGATGCCCAGTCTTGATGTGCTAGATCTGTTTGAAATCTAGCCCATTTAGCACGGTGGTAGTGCCACACAACACGATGGAGGATATTCTCAATGTGAAGACTAAACTTTGTCTCCACAAGGACTGTGCAGTGGTCACTCCTCACAATACCATCATGGACAGTATCTTCAACAGGTAGATTGTGAGGATGAGGTCAAGTATGTTTTTCCGTCTTGTTGGTTCCCTCACCACCTGCCGCAGTCCCAGTCTAACAATACCCAGTCTAGCAACAGTGTCCTTTAGGACTCAGCCAACTTGGTCAGTAGTGGTGCTACCGAGCTACTCTTGGTGATGGACATTGAAGTCCCCCACCCAGAGTACATTCGGTGCCCTTTCCATCCTCCGTGCTTCTTCCAGCTGGTGTTCAACATGGAGGAGCACTAATTCATCAGCTAAGGGAGGTGGGGTGGGTGGTAGGTGGTAATCAGGAGCTTTCCTTGCATGTTTGATTGATGCCGTGAGACTTCATATGGTCTGGAGTCAATGTTCAAGGCTCCCAGGGTAACTTCTTCCTGACTGGATACCATGTGCCGCGACATCTGGTGGGTCTGTCCTACCAGTGGGATGGTGATGGTGGTGTCTGGGACATTGTCTGTAAGGTATGATTTGGTGAGTATGGCTATGTCAGGCTGTTGCTTGACTAGTCTGTGGGACAACTCTCCCAATTTTGACACAAGCCCCCAGATGTTATAAATCAATAAAATCAAACTGCCCTTCCTCTTCAATCTGACTGAGTGTGTAGTCACACTGAGCCATTATGCACAGATCCAAATGAACAATGCATTTCAGAAATTCTAAAGAACCTTAGCCAGAATGGGAACTTTCATCAAAAGTGAATTGGGTGTTTGAATTGCCTAGGTCTGTTGGTGGAGGAAAACTGCATAAAGACCAATCTGTTATATGTAGCAAACCGCAATAATCTTATATGTGTCTGCAATGAAGTATTTTGATAGCTTTCTGTACCCTTATATTGTTTGGAGCAAAATTCAATTCCAATCCATCCATAAACCATCCTACTTGTATATTTTTAAACAAGAGATCACTGGTAAGTGGCTGCACAGTAAGGCAATGCAACTAAGATAAAAACAAAATATCTGAAATCTGAAATAAAAACAAAAAATGCTGGAAAAACTCAGCAGGTCTGGCAGCATCTGTGAAGAGAAACATAGTATCTCAGAGGTGGATAGATTCTTGGTAAGCAAGAGGGTGATAGGTTATCGGCGATAGATGAGATGCAGATTTCAGGTTACACTCGGATCAGCCATGATTTATTAAATGGCAGAGCAGGCTCGAGGGGCTGAATGGCCTACTCCTCCTTGTTCATATGTTCGTAGTTAACATTTAGAGTCATACAGACTCGAAATTTTAACTGTTTTTCTTTCTCTACTGATGCTGCCAGACCTGCTGAGTTTTTCCAGCATTTTCTGTTTTTATTTAAGGCAGTGCTACTGTTTGGTGTCTCTTATTCTTGGTCTTCCAATTCACCCTCTTGACAGTCCCATGACGTAATCCACCCTGACCACTTATAACATAGAATATTGTGTGTTAGGTCTGACACCCATGAGGAAGCTTATGGCCAAAAATAAGACAGATAAGACAGACTTCAGAAGAACAGCAGTCAGGGCTATGTAAAGAGTTCATGTAAGGTTAAGTTGAAAACTTAATTATAAAACGAAAAAAGAAAAATGGACACTCTCAAAGCTACGTTAAGGGATGCGGAAAGGAAATACACCCTTGCAAGAAAACTGGATAATGCAGCAAGACTAATAGATTGAAATAATGTTGAGCAATAATGTAATAGCAATACATGCATTGGTGTTTGGGGTAATAATAGTCACAAACATGTTAATAATTTGCATCAAACACAAACAACAACTTGCATTTATATGGTGCCTTTGATATAATGAAATATCTCAAGCTGCTTCACAGGAGCATTATCAAACAAAATTTGACACCAAGCCAAATAAGATATTAGATCAAAAGATAAAAGCAAAATACTGCGGATGCTGGAAATCTGAAACAAAAATAGAAAATGCTGGAAAAAGTCAGCAGGTCTGACAGCATCTGTGGAGAGAAAAACAGAGTTGACGTATCGAGTCCGTATGACTCAGAGTTAAGTCCGTATGACTCTTCTTCAAGACTGGTATTAGATCAGATGACCAAAGGTTTGGTCAAAAAAATAGGTTTTAAGGAGCGTCTTAAAAGAGGAAATCAAGATATAAAGATGGAAAGGTTCCTCCAAAAGTTAAGGCCTTGGCAGTTGAAGACCAGAATTGGAGCAGTGCAGATATGTTGGAGGATTGTTGAACTAGAGAAGATTACAGGGATAGGGAGGAATGGAGAAACAATGATTTGGAGATTGTTGGACTAGAGGAGATTAGAGATAGGGAGGGGTGAGAAAACAACAATGATCTGGAGGATTGTTGGGCTGGAGGAGATTACAGGGATAGGGAGGGGTGAGGAAACAAAAATGAGAGTTTTAAAAATGAGGCATTACTTAACCAGGAACAAACATAGGTCCATGAAAACAGAGATGATGGGTGAGTGGGGGTTGGTGCAAGTTGGGACACAGGCAACAAATTTTTATTCGACCTCAAATTTAAGGAGGTTAGAAAGTGGGAGGCTGGCCAGGAGTGCATTGGAATAGTCAAGTCATGTATGAGGACCTCAGCAGATAAGTTGAGGAAGGAGCAGAGTTGGGTGATGCAGAGGTGGAAATGTGGATGGCATTAGTGATGGCTCGGATATGTGGTCGGAAGCTCATCTCAGGATCAAATATGACACCGAGGCTGTGAACGGTCTGGTTCGGCCTCAGACAATTGCCAGAGAGAGGGATGGAGTCAGTAATTAGGGATTTGAATTTGTGGCAGGCATCAAAGATCATGATTTTAGTCTTCCCAATATTTAGTGAGAGGAAATTTTTGCAATATCCAATAAGCAGTCTGGCAATGTAGAGGCAGTGGAGGGGTTGTGAGAGGCAATGGTGAGGTAGAGGCTGGGTGTCACTAGTATACATATGGAAACTGATGATGTCTTATAGAGGCAGCAGGTAGATGAGAAATGGGGAGGTAGAGAAATTCTCTGGGACACCAGAGGTAATGGTGCGGGAGCGAGCAGAAAAGCCATTGCAAGTGATTCTGTGGCTATGACTGGATAGATAAGGAAGGAACCAGATGAGTGCTGTCCCACATAGCTGAACAATGGTCGGAGAGGTGTTGGAGGAGGATGATGTGGAAAGTTTGGATCAATTTTAGTAACAAACACATTAGTTATTAATATTGCCCAATACTAATGTTCAGATGAAATTCCTTTGACAGCTATTTAACAAAAGTTAGTTATTGCCTGTGTCAAGAAGAGAGAAATTGTTTACCTATCCACTTATACAATTAAGCATAATTTCAACCTTCACAGCTTTAGTACCTTAATGAGGAAGTCAAATACTTTTCAATGTCTAAGAAGAATTATTAAAAGTCTGGCTGAACTTGTTCTCAAACTGAACAATTTCTCCTTAAACTCCTCTCACTTCCTCCAAATAAAAGGTGTGGCTATGGGTACCCGCATGGGCCCCAGCTATGCCTGTCTTTTTATGGGGTATGTGGAACATTCCTCGTTCCAGTCCTAATCCAGCCCCCACCCACAACTCTTTCTCCGATACATCGATGATTACTTAGGTGCTGCTTCATGCTCTTCTCTGGACCTGGAAAAATTTATTAATTTTGCTTCCAATTTCCACCCCTCCATCATTTTCACATGGTCCATCTCTGACACTTCCCTTCCCTTCCTTGACCTCTCTGTCTCAATTTCTGGTGATAGACTGTCCACCAATATCCATTACAAGCCCACCGACTCCCACAGCTACCTCGACTACAGCTCCTCACACCCCGCTTCCTGTAAGGACTCCATCCCATTCTCTCAGTTCCTTCGCCTCCATCGCATCTGTTCTGATGATGCCACTTTAAAAAACAGTTCCTCTGACATGTCCTCCTTCTTCCTTAACCGAGGTTTTCCACCCACGGTGGTTGACAGGGCCCTCAACCGTGTCCAGCCCATCTCCCACGCATCTGCCCTCACACCTTCTTCTCCCTCCCAGAAACATGATAGGGTCCCCCTTGTCCTCACTTATCACCTCACCAGCCTCCGCATTCAAAGGATCATCCTCCGCCATTTCCGCCTACTCCAGCATGATGCCACCACCAAACACATCTTCCCTTCACCCCCCCGGCGGCATTCCGCAGGGATCGTTCCCTCCGGGACACCCTGGTCCACTCCTCCATCAGCCCCTACATCTCAACCCCCTCCCATGGCACCTTCCCATGCAACCGCAGAAGGTGCAACACCTGCCCCTTTACTTCCCCTCTCCTCACCGTCCAAGGGCCCAAACACTCCTTTCAAGTGAAGCAGCATTTCACTTGCACTTCCCTCAATTTAGTCTACTGCATTCGTTGCTCCCAATGCGGTTTCCTCTACATTGGAGACACCAAACGCAGACTGGGTGACCGCTTTGCAGAACACCTTCGGTCTGTCCGCGAGCATTACCCAGACCTCCCTGTCACTTGCCATTTCAACACTCCACCCTGCTCTCATGCCCACATGTCCGTCCTTGGCTTGCTGCATTGTTCCAGTGAAGCTCAACGCAAACTGGAGGAACAGCACCTCATCTTCTGACTAGGCACTTTACAGCCTTCCGGACTGAATATTGAGTTCAACAATTTTAGATCATGAACTCTCTCCTCCATCCTCACCCCCTTTCCAATTTCCCCCCCACCCCCCTTTTTTTTCCAATAATTTATATAGATTTTTCTTTTCCCACCTATTTCCATTATTTTTAAATGTATTTCCATCCATTATTTTATCTCTACCTTTTAGCTTTTTTCGATTCCTTCACCCCACCCCACCCCCACTAGGGCTACCTGTACCTTGCTCGTCCTGCTTTCTACCCTTAATTAGCACATTCCTCAGATAATATCACCACCTTCAACACCTCTTTGTCCTTTTGTCTGTGACATCTTTTGGTTATCCCCACATATCACTGGCCCTCTATCCAGCTCTAAACCACACCCCACCCCCAAACCTTAAACCAGCTTATATTTCACCTCTTTTCTATTTTTACTTAGTTCTGTTGAAGGGTCATTCGGACTCGAAACGTTAACTGTGTTCCTCTCTGCAGATGCTGCCAGACCTGCTGAGTTTTTCCAGGTATTTTTGTTTTTGTTTTTGCATTAAAAGCTGTACCTTGAATTATAGGTCATAAAGGCTGTTAGTAATGCAGGTCAGTTGAGAACTACACAAATAAGTAGATGAAGAGGGTGGAGGCCAATAACAAGTAGATCATTGGCGATGCCAGTAAGCTGAAGATATTAGCCCTGAAATTCTGCGAAGGTTTTTCTGGTATTCTGCCACAACTTTGGCAGATCATTCAGAACCCCGAGAGAATTGCAGAAAAGAGCTGTTTATGCTGCTTTTCCTAGGGTACAGTCAGTCTTCCCCAACTCCCCAGTTATGGCAGGAGACTAAGAGGTCCTGAAAAATTTCCAGGCCATTATTCATTTATGTAATTGGTAGAATACAGCATTAAAGACCAGTGGGTAGAATTTATGTGGCTATTCCCTGATTTGCCGCTGTAGCTTTGGTCGGAGATTTTTGCTGTTGCCTGTTTACACCATTTCTCCCTGTTTCTCCTGACATAATCATTGGCTGTCAGGAACCCACCCCCATCACCCAACCAGCCACACACAAATATCGTCCAATCCCTCTACACCTCCGTCCCCCAGCAGGATGGTCTGATGGCTCTCCGCTTCTTCCTTGAACAGAGGCCCGAACAATCCCCATCCACCACCACTCTCCTCCATCTGGCTGAACTTGTTCTCCCACTGAACAATTTCTCCTTAAAGTCCTCTCACTTCCTCCAAATAAAAGGTGTGGCTATGGGTACCCGCATGGGCCCCAGTTATGCCTGTCTCTTTATGGGGTGTGTCGAACATTCCTTGTTCCAGTCCTACTCAGGCCCCCCTCACACAGCTCTTTCTTTGGTACATCATCATGCTCTCACCTGGACCTGGAAAAATTTATTAATTTTGCTTCCAATTTCCACCCCTCCATGACTTTCACATGGTCCATCACTGACACTTCTCTTCCCTTCCTTGACCCCCCTGTCTCAATTTCTGGTGATAGACTGTCCACCAATATTCATTACAAGCCCACTGACTCCCACAGCTACCTCGATTACAACTCCTAACATCCTACTTCCTGTAAGGACTCCATCCTATTCTCTGAGTTCCTTCGCCTCCGTCGCATCTGTTCCGATGCTGCCACTTTCCAAAACAGTGCTTCTCACATGTCTTCCTTCTTCCTTAACCGAGGTTTCCCACCCACAGTGGTTGACAGGGCCCTCAACCGTATCCCACCCATCTTCCACGCCTCTGCCCTCACACCTTCCTCTCCCTCCCAGCACCATGATAGGGTCCCCCTTATCCTCACTTTTCACCCCACCAGCCTCCGCATTCAAAGGATCATCCTCCACCATTTCCGCCAACTCCAGCATGATGCCACCGCCAAATACATCTTCCCTTCACCCCCCCCATTGGCATTCCGTAGGGACCACTCCCTCTGGGACACCCTGGTCCACTCCTCCATCACCCCCAACATCTCAACCCCCTCCCACAGCACCTTCCCATGCAATCGTAGAAGGTGCAACACCTGCCCCTTTACCTGCCCCTCCTCACTGTCCAAGGGCCCAAACACTCCTTTCAAGTGAAGCAGCGCTTCACTTGCACCTCCTTCAATTTGGTCTACTTTATTTGCTGCTCCCAATGTGGTCTCCTCTACATTGCAGAGACCAAACACAGACTGGGTGACCGTTTTGCGGAACACCTTCGGTCTGTCTGCAAGCATGACCCAGACCTTCCGTCGCTTGTCATTTCAACACACCACCCTACTCTCATGCCCACATGTCCATCCTTGGCCTGCTGCATTGTTCCAGTGAAGCTCAATGTAAACTGGAGGAACAGCACCTCATCTTCCGATTAGGCACTTCACAGCCTTCCGGACTTAACATTGAGTTCAACAACTTCAGACCATGAACTCTCTCCTCCATCCTCACCCCTTTTTTCAAATATTTATTTTTTAATTTTTATATATTTTTTTTTCCCACCTATTTTTATTATTATTATTTTTAAATGTATTTCCATTTTTATTCATTGTTTTATCCCCAGCTTTTAGCCTATTTCGATCTTTTTTCCCCACACTGTCCCCTCCCCTCGCCCCACCCACACTAGGGCCATCTGTCACTTGCTCATTCTGCTTTCCACTCTTAATGCCACCATTAGCACCTCCTTTAGCCAGTATCACCACCGTCAACACCCCTTCGACCTTTTGTTTATGACATCTTTTGCAATCTCTCCTTTGCCTCCACCTATCACTGGCCTCCTATCCAGCTTCACCTGTCCCACCCCCTTAAACAGTATATATTTCACCATATTTTTACTTCTCTTTACTTCTGAAGAAGAGTCATATGGACTCGAAATGTTAACCCTGTATTTCTCTCCACAGATGCTGTCAGGCCTGCTGAGTTTTTTCCAGCACTTTTTGCTTTTGTTACACACAAATATCCCCTGCTTTCATTTATGGAGTTGGTGCGTTAAACACCAAAGAAAATAATAAGTTATGTTTAATATTGCAAAAATTCCCATAAAGAGGGGTTATAATATATTTGGATTTCAAAAAGGTGTTCGATAAGGTACCACACATAAGGCTACTTAATAAGATAAGAGCCCATGGTGTTGGGGTTAGTTTATTAGCATAGATAGAGGATTGGCTAACTAATAGAAGACAGAGAGTTGGGATAATAGGGGCATTTTCAGGATGGCAGCCTGTAACTAGTGGAGTGCCACAGGGATCATTGCTGGGACCACAATTATTTACAATATATATTAATGACTTGGATGAGAGAAGTGAATGTACTGTCACCAAGTTTGCGGATGACACAAAAATAGGTGGGAAGGCAAGTGGTGAGGATGACACAAGGAGTCTACAGAGGGATATAGACAGGTTAAGTGAGTGGGCAAAAACTTGGCAGATGGAGTATAATGTGGGAAAATGTGAGATTTTGCACTTTGGCAGGAAGAATAAAGGAGCTGAATATTATTTAAATGGAGAAAAACTGCAGAAAGCTGCAGCACACTGGGATTTGGGGGTCCTCGTGCATGAATCACAAAAAGCTAGCATGCAAGTTCAGCAGGTAATAGAGAAGGCAAATGGAATGTTGGCCTTTATTTCAAAGGGAATGGAGTATAAAAATAGGGAAGACTTGCTAAAACTATACAAGGCACTAGTTGGGCCACACGTAGAATACTGTGAACAGTTTTGGTCCCCTTATCTAAGGAAAGATATATTGGCTTGAAGGCAGTCCAGAGAAGGTTCACTAGGTTGATCCTGGGTATGAAGGGATTTTCTTATGAGGAGAAATTGAGTAGGTTGGGCCTATACTCATTGGAATTTAGAAGAATGAGAGGCAACCTTATTGAAACATAAGATTCTTAGGTGGCTTGACAGAATAGATGCTGAGAGGTTGTTTCACCTTGTGGGAAAGTCTAGGACCAGAGGGCATAATCTCAGAGTAAGGGAACGCCTATTTAAAACAGAGTTGAGGAGGAATTTCTTCTCTCAGGCTAGAGAATCTGTGGAATTCTTTACCACAAAGGACTGTAGAGGCTAGCTCATTAAGTATATTCAAGGCTGAGGTAGACAGATTTTAAATCAGTAAGGGAATCAAGGTTATGGGAAAAGGCAAGAAAGTGGAATTGAGGATTAACAGATCAGCCATGATCTCATTGAAAGGCAGAGCAGACTTGGTGGGCCTATGTCTTATGGTCTTATGGTCTTACAACTGAAGAATATCAAAATACAACATTCAAAAAGATATGAATCAGGGGATCAGTTCGTCCAACATTGGTTATGAAGATTGAACAAATGAAGAAACTTTCATTTTATGTAGCACCTTCCACAATCTAAGGATGTCCCAAAGCACTTTATAGCCAAAGATGTGATAGGTTAACAACTAAAGAGCATAATGGCCTTGTGTTTTTGAAGCACTCGCATTGCAAAAGTACATTTTTGGTGTATATTCTTGAATTTTTGAAAACCATTTGAGCTCAAAAAAATTATCTTATATGACATTAATTCTAATTGAGTTGGCTAAATTGAAACCTTACTTGACAATTCAAGACAGAATGTAATGAATACTGTTCTGTCTCACCAGTGGCGTTCCACTTGGTCTATTTTGGATACCCTGCTGTTTTTAGTATTTGTAAAACATATGGAAGAGAGGAATTCCAGAAACATGAAATTTGCTGATGATGCCCATCTGTGTGGTAAGGTAACTAAAGTAGGGAGATAGACAGCAGTGAAAGGGATCTGAATGAAGTAACTGGATGAGTTAAGAAGTGGCAGAAGGATTTAATATGGTTTAATATAAAGCAATATGTAGTGGTGAATGCTTCCATTAGTACAGGTGGAAATAATGAAGGATTTATACATGATTGTTAACATTTGACCGAGTGTGACCCTCTTGTCTACAAGGCTGCTGGAATGCATCTTTTTAATAAGATTTAATGATGTCGAGCACAAATTAACTCTGATATGGCTAATTCTAAAATAGTTTATCCAGTTTGAGACAGCATGCCTTCACAAAGAACATGTATTGATGCTTTTGTGGGAGATCAGTGAAGAGTAATATGTATTATTCTGGACTTTAAAACTATTTATATAGGACAAAATTTCACAATGCCCCACGCCACTGACAATATAGTGGACTGAATTTTGCACTGGGCGCAGGGTCCTTGCCTCCTTGCGTTAAACTCCGGAGGTGAGGCCGGAGTTTAATCTGCTTGATTGGCTCACCCTTCAGGTAATTGATTGGTTTGAGGCAGACCTCCCGCCCCCTTCAGGGAGGAATTCCTGCCTCTGAGGGCTGCCAGCCAATCAAATGTACCAGCAACCCACCAAAGTTTGGACTTGGACAACACTTACTTACTTAGAAGAAGCAGCTTGCAAACACCACACAGGTGCTGTTGATTTGCAATCCATTCTTGTACTTAGAATGTGCACAAGCAGCTGAAGAACAGAACAACTGCCTGGGAGATCCATGTCAATGTTGCTAAACAAGGGAAAAACAGAAATACCTGGAAAAACTCAGCAGGTCTGGCAGCATCGGCGGAGAAGAGCAAAGTTGACGTTTCGAGTCCTCATGACCCTTCAACAGAACTAAGTAGAAATAGGAAAGGGGCGAAATATAAGCTGGTTTAGGGGAGGGGGGAGGGGGGAGGGGGGGAAGAAGGCGGGAGGGAAGAAGGGGCGGTGAAGAAGGGGGTGGGAGTTGTTGGGACAAGCAAGCAGTGATAGGAGGAGATAACCAAAAGATGTCACAGACAAAAGAACAAAGAGGTGTTGAAGGTGGTGATGTTATCTAAAAGAATGTGCAGATTAAGAGTGGAGAGCAGGACAAGCAAGGTAGCTCTAGTGGGGGTGGGGTGAAATAAACGATGGGTGGAATACATTTAAAAATAATGGAAATAGGTGGGAAAAGAAAAAAATCTATATAATGTTCTGTAAACATCCCCCCTTTAAATCCAACCCAATTCCTTTCAATCCCCTTCCAAAATATACACCCTACCAACAATTATAGATAGAAAATAATGGTTACCTGGCAATGCATATAAGGTGGTATATAATGTAAGATTGAAACTAGTGATATACATTGAAATACAACCAGCATCTCATGTCAAAATAAGATTTCAGCTGTGAAAAGCCTCTAGAGTACTGCATTGATTATAAAACCAAATTTAAATTTGAATGATCAGACTGATTCTATGCCTTAGGCTAGAACGTAGGGTTTTTGGCCATGGAGAAATATGCTAGGAGAAAATGCCTCTATCCTGTTTTTAAAAGTATGTAGGTTGTGTTAACCAGTACACACTGAGCCTCTGTCACCTGTTTGCTGATAGTGTTTAAGTCAGTGTAAGATTATGATTCCCTAAAGAATCTCAGCCCCTGCAATAAAAACTGAACCACAGCAAAGGGCATGTAATCACCAACTGTAAAATAAATAAAATGAGACCTGCAATGTCCATGTTTTGTTACACTTGTGATTTATAGCATTTCAACACACTGGAGTTCTCCAAGTGGTTATCAACTAGGCTCACTGTTATACACCCAACTCTAATTTCCTCTCTATTGACTTTAACAGAACTGAAGGGTGTAAACAGGCAGCCGGATTGTAACGGTCAAAATTCCTTCACTGCTACTGATTGTCCTGCTTTGATTTTTCTAGGTTAGAAGAAACTTTTTTTAAAATCTTCAAATCTTAAATAAGAACAGAAAAAAATGGAAATAACAAGCAGGTGTAGCACAAGCTGAAAATTGGGTGTGGGTGCGGGGGAGTGGTTAAGCTCTTCGTCAAACTGTCAGAATGTAGGGTTGATAGCTGAAACATTGGCCTGTCATTGTTCCCTTTTCCTGGTGTGGAAAACCCGCTGCTTATTTCCCACATTTTCTGTTTCTATTTAAGGAGAGTTTTTTTTTTCTAATTTAACACTTGTAGCAATATCTCTGATATCAGTGAAAAGCAGAAATTGTGAACAAAGAGGATGTTTGACCCAAATGTAGCAAAAAACTGACAGAAATTGAAGGTGATGGATAAATAAGAGAAGAGCTGAAACCAATATGATGGGAAATTTTAAGAGAAGAGTAGATAAATTATCAAACAAAGGAGGATAGAAGATTGTGAGCAGAATATTAATATGTGTTTTTGATTTGCTCGAGCTCATGCCAAATTTATGCTGCCTGCTGATTTGAATGATTTCAGCATCCAACCAGCGCTAACCACACTGTTCATTGATTGGATGCATCAGCAGAGAGCAATATTGCACCACTTAAAGCCAGCCAGCACTCCTTAATAGCTGTCACCTCTTAAAGAGGAGGTACATTGTGGCTGGAACAGGTGCTGGAAGTCGCGCAGGAAGTGATTCTGACCTGGGAAACATTCAACAATGGCACAACATGAAAGAGAGCAGGCACTGGACACTCGGACACTGCACTGGAGGCCTTGGTGAAAGAGGCGGGAAGGAGCAGAGATCTCCAGCATCCACAGTGAACCAGGACGCCCGCAGACACAAGCTCAGAAGGCATGGGAGCTGAAAGCCATACAGTTCTGTGCCAGGAGCCATGCCCCCAAGGACCTGGATGAAGAGTCAAAAGAAGTTCAGTGACCTCACACGAAGGGTCACGGTCAGTTAATACATTTCAAATGCATTCTGCCAATTGTACCACGAACTTCAGATACTGCTCAATTCACCACACCCCCATCAATAATCTCTATCAATCAGGATTCAAAGTTGATGGAGACATCCATATGCTCCACCACAGCCTAACACGCTTTGCACTGCTACAAGCCTCATAGCTCACACACATGGCTGGCTATTCAACTATGACAGTCACATCACCCAAACAAATTGCACAACACTCACTGGCGCATTTCCCTCGCTCTTGCAGGACACGGTGGCACACAGCAGGGGATAACTGGAGGAGGACAGGTGCACTTGCATGTCCTAACTCCTATGGAGGAGACAGTGCTGGCCATTACCTGATGTCCATTGCTATGGCTATAGCAACACCACCATAACAAAACAGCTCTTATCAAAGTCACAAATAACGTCCTATGTGACTGTGACAAAAGTAACCTTTCCCTTCTTGACTTGTCTGCAGCCTTTAATACTGATGACCATGCCATCCTCCTCCAATCCCTCCCCACTGTTGTCCAGCTGGGTGGAACTTCTCTGGCTTGGCTCCACTTTATCTAACTGGAGCCAGAGAATCGCTTGCAATGGCTTCTCTCCCTACTCCTACACTGTTACCTCTGGTGTCCACCCAAGGATCCATCCTTGTACCCCTCCTATTTCTCATCTACATGTTGCTCTTTAACAACATCATCCCAAAGCATAGCATAAGTTTTCACATGTACGCTGAGGACACCCAGCTCTACCTCACAACCAACCTCTCTCAACTCTTCCACTGTTGCTAAATTGTCCAAAACTTTGTACTGGATGAGCAGAAATTGCCTCCAAATAAATATTGGGAAGACCATTGTTTTCGTTCCTCACTTCAAACTCCATTCCCTAGTTAATGACTCCATCTTACTCTCTGGAAAAAGGCTGGGATTAAGTCAATCTGTTTGCTACCCTGGTGTCACATCTGCCAAGATAAGCTTCTGACCTTATTCATGCTATCACTAAGACCACCTATTTCTACTTCCGTAACATCATCTGACTTTGCCCTGTCTTAGCTCACCTGCTGCTGAAACACTCAATCATTCATGCCTTTGTTACCTTGAGAATCAATCATTCCAATGCACTCCTGGCTGGTCTCTCACATTCTGCCCTCCATATACTAGAGATCATTCAAAACTCTGCTGCCCATGTTTTAACTCGCACCAAGTCCTATTCACCTATCACCCCTGTAATCACTGACGTAAATTGGTTCCCAGTCAAATAGTATCTTGAATTTAAAGTTCACATCTTTGTTTTCAAATAGCTCCATGGGCTGAATTTTGCCGTCAGCGAGCAGGGGCTGGGACCCACTCGCCGACGCATAAAATGACACGGGATGATGTCGGGGGGAACCCCTGACGTCATCCCGCCCCATTTAAATTTTCAGGAAGGCGGGGGCACAGCAAAATCAGCTGTCTGCCTGTCGACCTGTTAATGGCCAATTGAGGCCATTGACAGGACCATTAAAACAATTAAAGGACCTGCCCGTCCAAACTTAAGGGACATCCCCTCATGATGGGGAGGTTGCACAGCATACAACAGATCGCCATGAATTTTGTCACGTGCTATGCTAAGTGTTGTATGACTCCTCCAGAGCCATCCTGGTAGGGGAAGTGTAGTTTCAGCATGCCAGTGGTCTCCTCTATCACATTTTATTATGCATATGCATGCTGTCCATATGTTGAGTGCATTACCCACAGGACACATGAGCCATGCTATCAGTGGATAGCCCTTGTCACCCAGTGCCTTTGCCATGGTGGCACAAGTGCAGCTGGCACAATGGATTGCCACAGAATGAAGGCAGCATGACTGTTGCTTGGATACTGGGCAGTGACCAACATGATCTGCTGTCTGTGGTCACACACAAGCCTAATCTTGAGGGAGAGGAACTCCTTTTCATTCCAGAACATGGCGGAGATGGCAGGAGGCGCCCGTAAAGTTGTGTGCACAGTCACAGGCACCCTGCACCATGGGTAAGCCTGCAATCTGAGCAAAGCCACGTGCTCTTTCTGCCTGCTTGTCTTGGGTGAGAGATAATGAAATGTAGCTAGCTTGAGAGCGCCTCAGTGACCTCCTCTAGGCAACAGTGGATGGCAGACTGCAAAATGTTGCAAATATCTCCAGATCCAGCCTGGAAGAAGCCAGACATGTACAAGTTCATCATGAAAATCACCTTCACAGTCACTGGCAATGCAATCCTTTCTCTGCTCTTGGGTTGCAGTTGTGGCTGCAGCAGACAGCAGGTTTCGTCGAGGATGACCATTATAGAAGCCCAACCATCTGAGTACTGATCCTCACTATGGTTCACAGAGGAGAATTACTCCTGGATGGATACGACCTCCTGTAGAGAGTCCTTCTCCCCATCCTCCTCCCCCTCTTCTAATGCCCTCTGCACACTCTCCTAGTCATGCTGTACTCTGAAGGGAATGTCTACCAGAGCGCCCATGTGTGAGAGCAAGTGGTTTGTGCAGAAGCCTTGAAGTCAGTAAAAAGTCTTTCAGCACCTGCCACACCAATCCCTGTAGACTTCTACAACTTGAAACAACTAAGTAGAGTACCAAACATTTTTACAATTATAGCAACAGCCAGAAGTAATCAGCCAGCAACTAGCCTGTAAGTAGTCGGTAACTCCATGCTGGTTGGGGTTTCTGCCTGCTGCTGAACATATGTTCAGTTGTGTGAGGTTAAGAGAAGGGGTTAGATGGAGTGTTGAGCTCCAAGGTGGCACTTCTGGCATCAAATCGGCATTACACACTGATGCCATGATCTGCCCGCTCTGCATAATTCTGGCAGCTGGTCATGGTACATGCGCTAACATCCTCACCAATTTGGTATCTGGTGTGATTTGCCCCAAAAGTGTGTGTGAGTGCCATGCCATTTTGAATTTCTAAGGGCTGTAGTAAGCACCCATAAAAATGGGTACTAACAAATCCAATTTCTTGCATTATGACTCAGAAATTCAATCCCTGAACCAGCCAGATCCACACCACCCCTGAGCATTGTTGATTGATTGTTGACTAGTCAGCCTGGTGGACTAATAAAACCTGGAGACTCAACCTTTCACTGGATTCCCCCTGTTTGGCTCCACATTAGAACCAATGTCCTAATGCTCAAGCCGGACAAGCAGCAGGAAACTTATACTCGAAAACTGCATAGTTTCAGCTGTTCAAATTTCAGCACTACTCCTGCACACAGCTGGAGGTCCTTGAGCTATCAGAGTTTAGCCAAGTCACATATGTTCCCACAAAAAGAACATACATCAGACAGAGAAACTCTACCTGCGTGAATTGCTTAGAAGCTTAAACACTTTGAAGCCCTGTAGAAACCCTGATGACTAAATCGATTGTGTAACAAATGATGACTTTTCATGATCTTTAGCAGTTCCAATACATTACCCCTGGCTCAAAGAAAAATATTATTCTGAGTCCAGGGTTGTTGAATTTTCTTTATTTTACAACATTAAAGTCTAACGGGTGGAAGTTGCACTCTTTTGAAAGTATTGTACTTAATAGAAAGCAAGTAGGGTTCTTGTTAGTAGATAACCAGAACCGTTTGTAAGCTGTAATTGAGTGTAAATGTTGCTACGTACCCATTGCAGCCGGGGAGAGATCATCACATCAACACGACTTTTCCCTTTTTGAAAAATACAAATTTTCAGCCTTCTTACTATTTTTATATCAAAGCTGGGTATGAGTGTATTAGCTGGCTTCGTGGCTACACATTTAAATTCTATTCTCAAGAATGACCTGTTTTCTACCTTTTATAGTAAAACCAGAGGACAACAGAGAATGACCTTTTTAGGACTGAAGGGGCTAAAAACTGGATTAGGGCACAGAGATTGTGATGCACAAGTACTCCTTGCCGGGTTCTGTTGTAACAGGCAGCACACAAACTTCATGCTGCCTGTTCAGTAACACGATTGTTGCCCATCCTGAAACGTGCTGCTGATTGGGTGCATGCTTAGCAGGTGACCCAGGTTCGTATGTGACTAGCACGATGCACACCCTGAGAAGAAAATGGGAAGCCAGGGATATCAATTCCCAGAGTCTTGAGTCAAGGACCTGTTTGTAATGCCAGGAAAAATTCAGTGGTCTCAAAAGTGTGGTTAAGGTCAGTGAATGCATCTTGAAAGGATATCGCCTACCCAGTACGGCGCTTTGCTGCTCAAAGCACCACAGCCCCATCAGTAATCAGAACTCACGGATAACATCCAGAGACTCTAACTTGCACCATGTGCTTGCCAATGCTGCCAGCCTCACACCCACATCTCGCAGCTTCCACATACTGCTGGCTATTCAGGTATGGTAGGCACATGACCCAAACACAGTGCAGCACATTCAGTGACACTCTTCCCTCTCTCTTTCAGGACAAGGTGGCCCCCTCAACACAGTAAGCAGCAGAGGACCAGCAGGGGGTAGGCAGGCATGCATGTTGCCTTTCAGTCAGTCAGCCCTGACTACTGGCGCCTATGCCTAGGCTGAGCATTCCAAAGGGGCCAGGATCACTAGGCCCAGGGCTGCTCAAGGTCGCCCTATCTGTAGTCTCCCTTGGTGAAAGTCAGCGGCCTTCCACTAGCCATGATCCAGCCATAGTGTAGCACTGTGTAGGAGCATTAGGATAAACAAAGACACCTGCAAGACCTGCACTAAGAGAATGCAGAAGGGTGAATAGTTCAGTTCTGAAAGTACTGTTGGATAAATGGTGAATTATGGAGCAATGGTGATTTAGGGTTGCGATCTCTGGGGACCCGAAGTCTGAGTATCTGCTTGTCTGAAGCAAAGGAATCCTGGATGCCTCCTACCCGTTCTTTTGATTCTGTTCCTCCTCCACCCTGGGATATCCTATGAAGGCCTGGTGGAAAGACTGTAAAAAAAGTGACCTGTTTCTTGGTACTCTGTTATGTAGAATCACAGAATCTTTACAGTGCAGTTGGAGGCCATTTGGCCCATTGAGTCTGCACTGGCTCATTGAAAGAGCAATCTACCTAACCCCACTCCCCTGCCTTATCCCCATAATCCTGCACATTCTTTCTTTTCAGATAACAGTCCAATTCCTTTTGAATACCTCAATCGAACTTGCCTCCACTACCCTTTCAGGAAGTTCTTTCTAGACTCCAACCACCCTCTGGGTGAAAAAAATTTCCCTCACATCACATTTACTGCTTTTGCCCATTATTTTGAATCAGTGCCCTCTAGTTCTTGATGTTGTCTTGAGAGGGAACAGTTTCTCACTGTTTACCCTGTCCATATCCCTCAGGATCTTGAATACCTCTATCAAGTCTCCTCTCAGCCTTCTTTTCTGTTAGTATGTACATGTTACATCTCTGAAAATCTTTTCTTAAGTGTGTATGGCTTGTGTGTGCGCCTGCGTGTTTAGGGAGTGGGCATTTGTTGCATTCAGTTTGCGTTGTGAAAAATAAACATTTTTCCTTTCTTTTGATTTAAACTTACAAGAAAGTCTTTTCATGCCTGTTCTTTAAAATCACACCACTCAAAAGGGTTAAAACACTCCTCCTCCAAAATGCATCCTGTTGCAGTCAGCTGAGAGGTGAGGAAACGGGCAAAAATATCCCACACATTTGCCCATCCATAACAGTGTCATCTGCGAATTTTGAAATGGTGTCCTATACACCAAGGCCGAGGTCATTAATCTATATCATGAAGAGCAGGGGTCTTAGCACTAATCCCTGGGGAACTCCACTATAAACCTTCCTCTAATCCAAAAAACAACTGTTCGCCACTACTCTCTATTCATTTCAATTAGCCAATTTCGTAACCATGTTGCTACTGTCCATTTTATTCCATGAGCTTTAACTTTGATCACAAGTTGTTTTGCGGCACTTTACAAATGTCTTTTGGATGTCCATGTACACGACATCAATAGCATTACCCTCATCAATCCTCCCTGTTACTTCATCAAAATGTTTGCATAAAGCTGTTTTGGATGTCATTTTCACACCGTTGATAATTTGCTTTAAAAATTAGCGCTGTATCATGCAAGGGAATGGAAGTATTATTTGTTAATGCGCTACGAGGCAAAATTAACTCCTGTCAATCAATGCTGATTTATGAGTAGATTTGTTTTGTGAATTTATACCCACTAGAAGCTGAGTTCAGACTGTACAACTTAATTTTGTAAATGGCCTTAACAGCTGGCAAAGAATATGCCCCAGAGGTGAATACGACCAGATACGAATGCAAAATGCTATCCAATTCCTCTGACATCTGCTATAGTACAGCAAAAGTATAGGCCCTGGAGTCTTTAAACTAGAGTTGTCCATCAATGTAAGTACAAATTAGGAGCATAATAATCTGTGTTGGAAATGGAGAATGTATTGACAACTCCTATCTAACGTTCAATTTAATATTTTGATACACAAGCCAATTTCATTTTTTATGTAGTGTGTAAAGCTTTGATAGTATTTTGGCTTGTTATGCTTGCATCTATTATTAAACAGCTTGACTATGAAATTTATATGAAGTGTGGCAATATGAAATTTGTAAATATGTAAAATATTCTAGAATATAATTGATTGATGTTGAACTTTACAGCCAACATGTAAACAATTCAGCCTCTTGTGTTTTCTGTCATATTAATCATCCTGCATCCTACTGTAGTGACATTAAAAGCCATCCCTCACTCCAGTGGAATGTAATTCTTAAGGTAGTGAGCAGTTTAGTCAGAGAAGAGTGACAACAGATGATGTTTGATATGCTTGAGAAACATCTGGCAACTCTTGGCAAAGATGTGTGCCAAGTATGCGCAAATCTGTGCCTATTGGAGGAATGTCTATTGGGGGAAATAGCTGCAACGGGAGACAGTGAAAGTTATTCTGGGGTAATGCACATGAAAGATGAATTTGAAGGACTGGTCGACTACATCTATACAGAGATATTGTGCTAAATTTCCCTCAAGATGATTGTCAGTACTTAGTTACATAGGCCCAGATTTTCACCACAATGGAGACCCTTGAAATGGCAGAAAATCTTAAGCCCCGCCCCCAAACTTGGCATTTCCCATCTTCGCAGGGGCTGGACTGGAGTCAGGTGGGGTTCATGCATGTGCGATTCACAGAGGCAGCTGACCATTTAAATCACTAGCTGCCTCTATTGAAGTATCATTTTGGAAGAATAGGAGTATGAAACCCAGGTTGTGCAGATTAGAACAGGTAAGAGGAGGTCTCAACTTGGTGGATTCTTATGGAAAGCCAGCTGAGTATCCCTTTAGAGAGGTAAGAAACCCTTTGGATAGGGTTCCAGGCACCCTTTGGGAGGGGTAAGACACCATTTGGGATTGTTAAAAGTGAACATGAATATGCACTTTTTACGCACAAACGCATTGAAACTGTCCAGCTGTCCAGGAGGTGTCCAGATGTCCAGGAGGTGTCCAGATTTCCAGGAACTGTCCAGCTGTCCAGGAACTGTCCAGCTGTCCAGGAACTGTTCAGCTGTCCAGGAACTGTCCAGCTGACCAGGAGGTGTCCAGCTGTCCAGGAGGTGTCCAGCTGCCCAGGAATTGTCCAGCTGCCCAGGAATTGTCCAGCTGCCCAGGAATTGTCCAGCTGCCCAGGAGCTGTCCAGCTATCAAATCTGTCAAAGCTACCCAAGAAGTGTCAAACCTGTCAAGGAATGTCCAAGGGTACTAGGTAAGTTGGCATGGAGAGGATAAGGGCATGGGTTGGCATGAATTGGAACTAAGTTGGCATGGGGACCTAGGGCAGTGGGGGTCAGTAGAGGGACATTAAGTTGGCATAGGGATGTGGGAGCCATGGTGGGTGGATGGGTATGGGTTAGCATCGGTTGGCATGGATGGGGCATTGGGAGTGCATGGGGGTATGAGGGGTCAAGGCTGGAGGAATGTTTTTAGTTTTTTTTATCATTTATTATTTATTTAAATACAGTACGAGGACACAGAGGCAGGCCTTGCACCCAGCCCACTTCCGCAGCCGGCAGCCTTCAGATTCAATTCAGGGTCGCCTGCCCCAACTCCTGTTTTAGCCCACTTGCCCCAACCAGAAATCCCACCTGCAGGCGGCCATTTTTAAAGGCCAGAAAATCTCCAAACTCAGCGAACCCGACCCAGGGATGAAATTCTGGGCCCTCGTCTCTTTACGTCACTGTGGATAGAGTTGTAACCAGAACTCTCTCTCACTTTTTTCCATAATGCCAATAGACTCTTCCTGCTGCCTAAGCTACCCTTTTTTTCCCTTTATTCTTTCATGGGATGTGGGGTTGCTGACATGTCCAGCATTTGTTGCCCATCCCTAACTGTCCTTGAACTGAGTGGCTTGCTAGGCCATTTCAGAGGCAATTTAAGAATCAACCATATTTCTGTGCATCTAGAGTCACATGTAGGCCAGAGCAGGTAAGGATGGCAGATTTCCTTCTCTAAAGTGAACCAGATGGGTTTTATGAAAATTGATTATAGTTATCATGGTCACCATTCCACCATTACTGAGGCCGGCTTCAGCTCTTTCAACAAAAGCACAATCACACTCCTCTCTCCTTTCTCTGAGTGCAATCATCCTGCAAATAAACATATTCCTACACTTTGTGGTCTCTACTTGATCCTGGTCCTTTAATTGGTGATTATTCTCTTTTCGACTTTTTTTGGCATTCTTATTAAGCACTTCTTCATGATCGCAAAGACTGATCTTGATGGAGGCTGACTGTTTTGGATAAGATAGATTTCACATGAAGGTCTGCAAATATTATCTTAGCCTCCATGAGCTACAGATTTCAGCCAAAAAAACATTTACAGTAATGTAAAAAAATGAAATGTCATAGGTAATATTTTTAAACGTGTCTGATCTGAATAAAACACACAGAGTAGGGAGAGGATGGGGGGAGAAGAATATAAACTCTGATTCCACAGTTTAGCTCAAAACACAGTGATAGAAAATCAGCTCAACTGTTCACTACCGTGTGTCTGCTCTTTCTGGTTTCCATTTGAACATGTAACCAGCAGCAACCACAATCCTTCTCTTTGCCAATAAGCTAATTGCATTGTTTTAGCTCCATATTTAATTTAAAATGGAGTTTTTTTGTTTATACTTTCAATGATGTTGAATCCATGTTTTAGTCTTAAAAAAAACTAGAGTATTTTTGCAACTACTGAACAACCGTATTAACCATTAGACTGCCAAGTGGTCCAGGCAAATGATTGCTATTCTGGAAGTGATTTTGCAGAATATCAGCTCACAGATTGAGTGCACTGCAGGATAGTCCAGTCTATGGCCTATTGACTATGTATTATCCCCAAGTCCTGCGATCGACTCTTAAAATTAAGGAGCTATCTGCATTTACATTCTAACTTGTCAGTGTGTCCTGTTTAAATTTGGTGGATCCGTCAACTGGACAGTGCTATTTTTAGTGCTTATAGAGGTAAATCCTAACTCAGAACATATATTAATATCAGCAACTTGAAATATATGCACATTATGGGAGTATTGATTTAAAATTTACATGTGACCCTGAGTTTTCTGGTATTACCCAGCCTGTGAAGACAAAAAGCTTGGACGCGTCTGCAACACTATAATGTCAGGAGCAACTTGAATAATTAATATTCGCCCAGCAGGACTAAATTAAAATTTAAAACAACACTAAAGTTAAAAAAAAATATTGAAATCTTAAACTGCCCTCACTGTTTCTGCTCCATTCTCCTCACCCATAAAATCACAGAGACTGCACTACAGATGAAGGCCATTTGGCTCATTATATCTGTGCCTGCATCAATATTACCTTCATTCAAATACAGGAAGTTCATTAACCACCCATCCCAACTCTCAGACACTTCCTCCTACCTCCCCCTGGACCATGACCCCACCACCGAATATCAAGCCATTGTTTCCAGGACTGTCACTGAACTCATCTCCTCTGGAGATCTTCCCTCCACAGCTTCCAACCTCATCGTCTTCCAACCTAGGACAGCCCCCTTCTACCTCCTCCCCAAAATCCACAAACTGGACTGTCCTGGTAGACAGATCATGTCAGCCTGTTCCTGCCCCACGGAACTCATTTCTTCCTATCTTGACTCCATTCTCTCTCCCCTTGTCCAGTCTCTTCCCACCTACATCGGCGATTCGTCTGATGCCCTACATCATATCAACAGTTTCCAGTTCCCTGGCCCTAACCGCCTTCTCTTCACCGTGGACATCCAATCCCTGTCAACCTCCATCCCCCACCAGGATGGTCTGAGGGCTCTCCGCTTCTTCCCTGAACAGAGGCCCAACAATCCCCACCCACCACCACTCTCCTCTGTCTGGCTGAACTTGTTGTCTCGCTGAACAATTTATCCTTAAACTTGTC
The DNA here is from genome assembly GCF_964194155.1 of Cetorhinus maximus. Taxonomy (NCBI): domain Eukaryota; kingdom Metazoa; phylum Chordata; class Chondrichthyes; order Lamniformes; family Cetorhinidae; genus Cetorhinus; species Cetorhinus maximus. The sequence continues at coordinate 100,508,971 of NC_135879.1, read as the reverse complement.
TCACTTCCTCCAAATAAAAGGTATGGCTATGGGTACCTGCATGGGCCCCAGTTATGCCTGTCTTTTTATGGGGTATGGAACATTCCTTGTTCCAGTCTTACTCAGGCTCCCTCCCACAACTCTTTCTCCAGTACATCGATGACTGTTTCGGTGCTGCTTCATGCTCTCGCCTGGACCTGGAAAAATTTATTAATTTTGCTTCCAATTTCTACCTCTCCATCACTTTCTCATGTTCCATCACTGAAACTTCCCTCCCCTTCCTTGACCCCTCTGTCTCAATTTCTGGTGATAGACTATCCACCAATATTTATTACAAGCCCACCGACTCCCACAGCTACTTCGAATACAGCTTCTCACACCCCGCTTCCTGTAAGACTCCATCCCATTCTCTCAGTTCCTTCGCCTCCGTCACATCTGTTCCGATGATGCCACTTTCAAAAACAGTTACTCTGACATGTCTTCCTTCTTCCTTAACTGAGGTTTCCCACCCACGGTGGTTAACAGGGCCCTCAACCGTGTCCAACCCATCTCCCACGCCTCTGCCCTCACACCTTCCTCTCCCTCCCAGAACCATGATAGGTTCCCCCGTGTCCTTGATTTTCACCCAACCAGCCTCTGAGTTCAAAGGATCATCCTCCGCCATTTCTGCCAACTCCAGCATGATGCCACCACCAAACACATCTTCCCTTCACCCCTTCCCCGTCAGCATTTCGTTTGGACCGTTCCCCCCCGGGACACCCTGGTCCACCCCTCCATCACACCCAACACCTCAACCCCCTCCCACGGCACCTTCCCAATCCAAGAAGGTGCAACACCTGCCCCTTTACTTCCACCCTCCTCACCGTCCAAGGGCCCAAACATTCCTTTCAGGCGAAGCAGCACTTCACTTGCACCTCCTTCGATTTGGTCACTGCACTCGCTGCTCCCAATGCGGTGGTCTCTACATTGGAGAGACCAAATGCAGACTGGGTGACCGCTTTGCAGAACACCTTTGGTCAGTCTGCAAGCATGACCCAGACTTTCCTGTCGCTTGCCATTTCAACACTCCACCCTGCTCTCTTGCCCACATGTCCGTTCTTGGCCTGCTGCAATGTTCCAGTGAAGCTCAACGCAAACTGGAGGAACAGCACCTCATCTTCTGATTAGGCACTTTACAGCCTTCCAGACTTAATATTGAGTTCAACAGCTTCAGACCATGAACTCTTTCCTCCATCCCCACCCCTTTTTGATCCCCCTTTTTCCTTATTCAATTTTATTTTTTAATTCTTTTTTGTTCTTTTTCCCACTTATTTTCATTATTATTATTTTTAAAATTTATTTCCATTTTTATTCATTGTTTTATCCCCAGCTTTTAGCCTTTCCGATCTCTGAACTTAATAACAAGTGCTTCAGTGCCAAGCTTGTTAAATAGAACTATCTGCCCTCATTTTCCTAACCTTTTCTCATGTCCTACTTTGATTGCTTTAACCTTAATTTGACTTACTTTTTAACGATCTACAAAGTAAGATTTTTAAAAAAGCGGGGGATGTTTAAAAGATTAAACTAGCAAAAGGAGATACTGTACAGCAACTGTGCAGTTCAAGTAGCTCTGCAAAGACCCTGATCCGACTTGATTCCTGCCTGCCATCACCTTAATTCAGATTTTGTTTAGGTAGCTGATCCATCTGCTTAACCTAATGTGGGCATTCCGCTCATGAACACTGGGTGGGGAAGAGGAAGAGGCACTTGAAGGTAAATCGAACACATTCCTTACTGCGGCCAAGGAGAACAGACAAGTTTTGCCGAGCCCCCAAAATGCAATCTGAGATCCCACTGTCAATCACCAGGGCCCCTGCGCCACAGCTTGGCGGCCGATTCCATGCGGATGACTTCCAAAGTTGCACCGTTTCCCACCCAGAAGTTCAAATACTCTTGGGCTTCTTTTACACTGCAGTAGGTAATTTCTGACCTGACGCCAAGGGCTAAATTTTCATTCAGCTGTGGAGGTGGATGGGCCTGCAATTTCCTGCTGCCAGCAGGCGTGTCGGTCTCCCGCCATGGGCCCTTCTCTGGGCACCTTTTATGCAGGCAAGGGTGGTTGAAGGCTATACCTGTCCACAAGCCATGGGTAGCTAATTAGGCCAACTGAAAGACCAATAGGGGAACTCTAGTCAACTAGAATTTTGCAGACGACATGTTCTCCCCCCTCGGCTGAGACCGAAACATGGCCCGGGGACCGAGGTGGTCACCCAGGGAGGAGGTGGCAGCCAGTGCTCCATCCACCAAGGAATCCGCTCCCTCACCACATGATGACAACCTGGCAGCTGTGACTTTGATTGAAAATAAAATATTTACTCTGTCATGGGACGTGGGTGTTGCTGGCAAGGCCAACATTTGCTGTCCATCCTGAATTACTCTTGAACTGAGTGGCTTGCTAGGCCACTACAGAGGGAAGTTAAATGTCAACATATTTAAAAATTTGTGAAAACTTTTCAGAGGGTATCTCCATCTTGAGGCACCCTCTCATTCTGCTACCTACATAGGCAGCTCCCACCTCTCATGGTCAGGCTGCTGACCTCTCTCTCTCAGTGCTATAGGACCTCCTATTGGCTCTCCAGCTTTGGGAGCCTGCCCACTGTCCTTAACTGGATGAGGGTTCCAGAGGTGGCCACTTAAATGACCACCTCCTCAAAAATCTACTGCTGGGCCCCAACGCCAGCATGTCTAGGTTCCTGACCTGCATTTCCTCCTGACAGGAGATCAGGACAGACACAAAAAATTCTGCCCTAAAACTCACCCACCAAAAATGGCCTCCAGTTAAAGCTAGATTGTATATAAAGCACTGCCACAGCTTTATCTGAAAGATCTAACATTGACAGTAGCACCCTTTGAGAAATAGCCAAACAAAATCATAATATAGCAAGATATTTCCAACTCATTTCAATAACCATTTGATTGGATGTGTGATTTTTTTTCCATTACAACACACACATAATCTGCATCTATTCACTTTAACTTTGTCTACAAAAGATTATAAACTGTCATTTGTGATTTACATTCCAATTCACATTGCTGAATTGCGACATGTTATTCTGCTTCCAAAGAGCTTTATTAGCTGTTACTTGACACATTCCCCAGAATGTTTGATCTCCTGCTACAAAATGAAGCACACATGCTATGGCTGAAGATCTCTTGGCTGTCGTAGACTAACCAGCAGGCACCCGGAGGTCACCTATTTTAAATTTAGTTGTGTAATGTGCTTTCTTTCGATGTGTTTACTTAGCCACTCATGTTACCTGCTTGACACTGCAGCACAAGCTGCTTAAACCTTGGGAGTGTATGGAACTAATCAGGCTTTGGGTAGTGTGCAGCATTTAGGCTGATTAGGGGATCCCAGACTTCATTGTAACCTTAAAGGAAACACATCTGAAACAGACATTTCCTTAAAAAACCTTCCAGCTCAGGAGATTTATTTTATTTTCCACTCTATCTGTATTAATTTAAAAGATTCCTAATGTACCATAATGAATTTCCAGCCCAATTTCAGTTAAGCATTGGGGAGTAATTCCAATTGCGACAATGTTAGGATTAGCCCTATTTATAATTAACTAAAACCCTTCGGTTGTAATAGATTGATTCATTAGTGATAATTGTAAAAGCTGGAATAACTATTTGGTGTTTGTAATAGATTATTTTCTTGTAATAGTCGAGAGCTTACATTTGTGCTTATGGTGATTACAAAGGATTATAAGGCATTTTAGCTTAAATTAGGACCGTAACTGTGTTTCCTTAACATCTACTACTGCAGTAGATAGTGCCTCTGTGTGACAAAGAACCTCCTAACACAGAGAAGCACCACTTTCTAGCATATTACATCAAACAGCACAGAAAAAGGCCATTTGGCCCAACATGTTTCTGCTAGTTTTTTGAAAGAGCTATCCAGTTAGTCCCACTCCCCTGCACTTTACCCGTTGCCCTGCAACTTTTTCTGTTTCAAAAATATATGTAATTCCATTTTGAAATCTCCTTTTGAATCTGCTTCCACCAACCTTCCAGGCAGTGCATTCCAGATCATAACTCTCTGCATAAAAAAATTCTCCTCTTCTGCCTTATGGCTCTTTTGCCAATTAATTTGAACTTATGTCCTCTGATTACCGACCTTCCTGCCAATCGATTAGGTCATAAGGATATTTCCAACGGCCTAGACTAATTTTGAGGGAGAAAAGCTCCACTAGTACCCCATCCACAGGATCATGAATGTTATGCTTTTTTTTTCATTCATGGGCTCTGGGCATCACAGGCAAGGGCAGCATTTATTGTCTATCCCAAATTCCCTTTGAGGAGATGGTGGTGAGTTGCAGTCTGTGTGGTGTAGATACACCATTGGTGTTGTTCGGTCAGGAATTTCGTAAGTTTGACCCAGTCAAGATGAAGAAATGGCAATATAATTCAAGGCAGGACGGTGTGTAACTTGCAGTTGGTGGTGTTCCCTTGTGATTGTTGTAGTTATTCTTCTGGCTGGTCGAGGTCGTGGGTTTGTAAGATGTTGTGAAAGAAGCCTTGGTGAATTGTTCCGGTGCATCTTGTAGGTAATACTCACTGCTGTCAGGGTGTGTGTTGGTAGTGGAGGACATCGATGTTTGAAATGGTGGGTGGGTTGACAATCAAGCGGGCTGCTTTATCCTGGATGGTGTTGAGCTTCTTGTTTGAGCTGCACTCATCCAGGCAAGCGGAGAGTATTCTATCACACTCGTGACTTATGCCTTGTAGATGGTGGACAGGCCTTGAGGAGTCAGGGGTGATTCAGTCACCACCAAATAGAGAGCCTCTGTCCTGCTATTGTAGCCTTATTATTTATGTTGCTGTTCCTGTTTAGTTTCTATCCAATGAGGGGGATTTGATGAAGGCAATGCAGTTGAGTATCATTGGGAAGTGGTTAGACTTTCTTTTGTTGGAAATGGTCATTGCCAGGCATCAGTGTGGTGCAAATGTCGCTTGTCACTTATGAGCTCAAGGCTAAATGGTCTTTCTGAATGCGGGCACACACTGCTTTATTATCTAAGCATTTGCAACTGGTGAACATCACCATTTCTGACCTTATGATGGAGGGAAAGTCATTGGTGAAGCAGCTGAAGATGGTGGGACCTAAGATGCTGACCTGAGAATCTCCTGCAGCAATGTTCCGGGGTTGAAATTATTGACTTTCAACAACCGCAGCCATTTTCCATTGTGTTGGGTGTGACTCCAGACAGCAGAGAGCTTTCCCTGACTCTCACTAACTTCAATTTTATGAGGGCTCCTTGATGTCAAGGGCAGTCACTCTCACCTCACTGCTGGGATTCAGATCTTTGTCCATGTTTGGACCAAGTTTGTAATGAGGTCTGGAGCTGAGTGGTCCAGGCTTGCAACCTACTACGGCACCTAATAGTGTTGAAGTGTGTTGACGATGGTCCCCAGAACATGGAGGCACACTTACCAGCCAGTGGCCTGCATTTGTGTCACCAGAAGTCAGTCAATCTCTGGATCTGGATCATCCCCAGGGCCCTGAATTTGACAAAGATTGCCGAATTTTAGGCTTAGGATTTTATAGAAATATTTAACCACTGCATCAAAAATAGTGCCCAATCAGTTTTCAAGTTTAAGATGTTTTTGGGCAGATTGATGAACATCACTCTTCAAGTTAGGATTGTGATACTTCATGAAAAAATTTTCAGCACCCTAGATTAAGAACTTCTGGCTGAAGAAGCTATCCATAATTCCAACAGGCACTGTTAACTCTCGGAAAAATCAAATAAACATCATGCCATCAACTGGGAAACTCTGAGTGGAATCATCCCAGATTTGCACTAAGTGCAGTGGGCGGGAAAACAACGTTTTACCCACTGGCTGCAATGGCGGCTTCTCACGCCGTATTATCCCAAGCCTGTCGCATTAATTATGCATTCACGGGAAACATGGTGTCTCCATGGTGGGTGGGCTCTCATTCGTGCTCCATTACCTCGCTGCTTCATCACGCCGGACACCATATTTAAAGTGCAGCCATGCGGACACCTCTCAGTGCTTGCAGCCCATGACTGCTGCAAAGAAGACATGGCCCCTAAAGGCAAAAAGACTGCAGCCCCCAGGTTCAATGACGCGTCCCTCAAGCGCCTTTTGGATGCCGTGGAAACCCATTGTGATGTCCTCTGCCCCACTCTGGCCACAAGCTGAGCAGCAGCCTTACTAACCCGGCTTGGGAGGTGGTGGTCAGTGCCAACGGCCTGCAAAAGAAGACAGACACCCAGTGTCACAGGAGGATAAATGATCTCCTCGGTTCCACCAGGGTAAGTCACTCTTCTCATCACTCTCAACTCACACACTCACAAACCCATCAGACATCCACAAGGATCTCACTCACTGCTGGTTCAAGGGACATCACCGTTCACACTCTCACACACACCTTCATTATCCTCATCCCGTCCATGGGACCACTCACCACCCACACATGTCAGACATACTTATTCTCTGGCCTGGCAGGGGCCTGCTAACACTCTCACCATCTCTATTGATGAAGGACAAGCTGGCACACAACAAGAGAGAGAGGTCACAGACAGGGGGAGGAATGCCCGAAATCAAGGTCCTCACGGACTTTGAAAACAGAGCCATCCAGCTGGCCGGCGATGACTGAGACCGGTCCTGTGCTGACGGTGAGCTCGGTGCTGCTCTTCCAAGTAAGGATCCAGCAGTGTAACATCCATCAGACAACCATGCCATGAGTGACATGTCCTGTTTCACAGGCCACTGCCATGCATTAATTATCTATCCTTGCTTTCGCAGGCACATTTGCCAAACAGCCGACGAAGTCCATGACCCATGGCCTCCAAACAAGCCCCTAAGAAGAGGAATCTGAAGGTACCCTCCTTGAAGCCCCATCACAGCGCTCACCCACACCCTCCACCAGCGCAGAGACACACATCTCGGTGGGACCTAGCTTTTGAGTATCCTCGGGATAACAATCTGGTGGGCACATCGCGCTGTCTGATCCACAGCAGGCGGAGTCAGGGACTTCCCATGTCCCGGCACTCGGGGGATTGCTGGAGGCCAGAACATTGCTGAGTCCGAGTCAGATGATGAGCCTCTGGACTCAGTCATGTCACAGCTGCTGGAGCTGCAAAGGCAAGCTTGGGAACATCAGGAAGGGATGGCCACTGCACTCCTCAGATTGCAAGGCACAATGAAAGAGTCTGTCCACCTTCAGGCTGAGGTGATAGCACCAGCATGCCAATGCACCGAGGTCAACACTGGTAGGATGAAGACCTTGGTCATGGACATTGCTTCTGCACTGCTGCGCAGGCTGATCTCCATCGCTGACGTTATAATTGGCCTCCAACAGTGTGTATGCAAGAGGGGTGCGGGTCAGCTCGATCTCACTCCAGCTTCCCCTTCTCCTCAAGGAGTCAGCCAGGGGCCCTTAGGCACCTAAAGGGAGGAGGATCAGCAGGTGCACACCCCGGGACCATCCACCCAGATGACTCCAGGATTGTCCAGCCCATCCAAATCCCCTCTTTCTGTGACCCCATCAGCTCCAGCTCCATAGCTCAAGGAAGGTGTCACTGCCACACAGCAGGACCTTGAAAGCAGGCTGGAACCTCCAGGCCTCGGCCCTCCAGAGGACGCCCGCTAAAGTCACCACAGACAGGACGTCACAGTCCGCAGGCTTCCTCCACCTCCCCTGTGGATGTTCGGGGAGCACCAAGAGGTAGCAGCAGGGTTAGGAAGGTTAAGAAGATGTAGTTGCACAGCCTGGGTACGAGTGTTAATCACTTGTACATAGTGTTCACTATTGTAAATAAACCCCCAAGAATATCTCCTTATCTATGGCTCCTTGCTCTGATTCGAATTGTCATGGAGACACAGTGGAGGCCCTACAAGTCACTTGATTGCAAGAGGATGATGACCACATGCATCTGTGAATGTCTGACTGTAATCAGGGTCATATCATGGAGACGCAGCCATGAAACTTTAAAAGCATCTGATCCTTTGTCCGCCTTCAGCACCTGAGCCCTTCAGGAGCACAAGGTCACTGGTCACAGATGCTGGTGTGATGGGGCCAGCTCCACCTTAAAGGTGCTGAGAGCACACAGAGAGAATGAGGGAATTCTGTGACGGCTGCCCACTACATTCGGACAGCCATGACAAGCACTGTCAAGGTGCAGGCATCAGTAATGTGTCCAGGGAGTGTGAGGCCGGACCGTCCCTTTGGTCTGAAGGCTGCACAAAGCACAGGGAAGAGGCCCTGGACTGAGACACCTGCCTTTATCTTGTGCAGAAAGGCTTCACGTCTGAGTGACATGAACATCCCGCCACAGCAGATAGTGGAATTTGAATTCTACAAAATCTGGGATTAAAAGTCTAATGATGACCATGAAACCATTGTCGATTGTCGTAAAAACCCATCTGGTTCACTAATGTCCTTTAGGGAATTAAATCTGCCGTCCTTACCTGGTCTGGCCTACATGTGATCCCAGACCCATAGCAATGTGGTTGACTCTTAAATGCCCTCTGAAATGGCCTAGCAAGCCACTCAGCTGTAACAAACTGCTACAAAGTCACAAAAAAGAATGAAACCGGACGGACCACCAAGCATCGAGCTAAGCACCAGAAACAACAATGGCAAACTCAGCCCTGTCGACTCTGCAAAGTAACTCACCTCGTTGCTCCCCGGAACCCGTCCACCATCTATAAGGCACGAGTCAGGAGTGTGATGGAATACTCCCCACTTGCCTGGATGAGTGCAGCTCCCACAACACTCAAGAAGCTTGACACCATCCAGGGCAGAGCCGCCCGCTTAATTGGCACCACATCCACAAACATTCACTCCCTCCACCACCGATGCACAGTAGCAGTAGTGTGTACCATCTACAAGCACTGCAGGAATCACCAAGGCTCCTTAGACAGCACCTTCCAAACCCACACCACTACCATCTAGAAGGACAAGGGCAGCAGATAGATAGGAACACCACCACTTGCAAGTTCCCCTCTAAGTCACACCCCATCCTGACTTGGAATTATATCACAGTTCTTTCACTGTCACTGCGTCAAAATCCTGGCACTCCCTTCCTAACAGCACTGTGGGTGTACCTACACCACATGGACTGCAGCGGCTCAAGAAGGCAGCTCACCACCACCTTCTCAAGGGCAACTAGGGATGGGCAATAATTGCTGACCCAGTCCCCATGAATGAATAAAAAAATCAAAAGATCTCATAGATGCATTTGTGGGTGGAGACTTGTGATATCCTACAAAAGTCACCTGTGGAGGCCTGAAAGGGGCGACTGGTGTAGAAATTGAGCACCGCTGTCACTTTCACAGCCACTGGCAGTGGATGCCCTCCATGTCCACATGGTGCTAAATCCTGCAATAGCTGGCAGGTGTGACCGACCAGTTCCCTAGACATGCACAGTCTTCAGTGACAATATTTCTCAGTCATCTGCAGCATTGAAAGCCGGGGTCTATAGACCGGGGGTTGGGGGGGTGGCGAGGATTCCAGTGGGCTGGCCTTATAATGATATGCAGATGTATTATAAGGAGTTTTCCAAACCCGAACTGGGAAACGCGACCCGCCATCGATGGGCTGAGCAGAGGATCGCAAACTGGTTTTGCGACTTTGTCGAACCAATTTCTGGCCTTCTCACCATATTGTCCGCTCACATCGCCAAGCACGCCCAATGCCAGCGGGCATGGAAAATTCCACCCTCTGTCTTAATGCACTTCAGAAAATTTCGCTGTCAATTTAATTTTGTCATTCATTCCAGTGGCATGAACTGAACAGATTTGACAAGGGGGGATATCACAATAAGCCAGCTCATGTGATGATGTTTGAAAAATGAATTCTCAGAGAACTCTCATAATTTGTTCTTTGCCTTTAAACTGTCAGAACTACTGTTGAGATATTGGCCTAATCTGTTCATCTTTAAAGTATTTCATACTTTACTGTGCAAAGAAAGCAAGTTAGCCTTGGATGGAAAGTAGAGGTGATCAGATTTAAGGATGCTATTAGGCACTACCACCATCCTAAACTGAAAATGCTTTCTTTCCAGTTTCCCTGTATTTGGTGGCATATCATCCCTAGAATGAATGCACCAGGTTATGTACTCTGAGGATTGCTCATTGTTTTGTGGTAGTATAGAGCCAAAGGTTAAAGAAAATAAAATCAAACAGTCACATCAATGGGTGCAGAGAGCAATGAAGATGATTTTACAACCAAACTCGTTATAACCACACTTGCAGCTTTACTATAAATAGAATACAGATGAAATCTTGCCCCCACGTGCATACTATTTAACCACAGGAAGCTGATGTGAGAATAATGTTGGGATATCTGAGTTTGGATTTGTCTTCAGATCATTAATGACCACATCAAAACTGATTCACAGAAAAAAAGAATTGCACCCCAGATTCAGTCGCCATGTGTTTCTGCTTTATATTTATAAAAAAGTATTTCTTTTTAATCAGGTATGCTCCGAATTATTATTTCAAAGCAGAAAAACGCCTAAGGTCAAAGTGAATTCACTTTGACAAAGTTAAGCCCAGTACATTTTGAAGATGTAATTTGAGATCAGTTGTAATTGATATTTTTCCCCTCTCTACTTTTTTAGCTTCTATTGAATATTATACATCTTGTAAGGAAAACATGGCCAGGCCAAGAATATAATGTAACTAGGCTTTTCCATTGCTTTATGACAAATAGCCTGAATTTAAGTAAGTCTCTGGAGAAGGCTTACCACAGCAAGGAGAGGTTCCTGTTAATGTGTAGTGTGAGGAAATCTTCAGTCAACTCCATGAGGACTGATGATGTCCCTATTACATGGAGAGAGTAAAGAATGGGTAATCTTATGTCAATTAACCTGTTGCTAGGTCTCGAACAAGTGCATAAATTGTTTTCGAAAACACAAACACCATAAACTCTCCATGAACTTACTTGTATTGGAGCGGATGTGGCTGGGAAGAGGACTCGGCCTGGGCATTTCCTTACCTGCAGCCTGGCACATGAGTAACGGCCTGTGGAGAGTCTTTCCCTCTGATTCCCAGTGACTTCAATTTGAGTCAGGCTCCTTAGTGCCACTTGGTCAAATGCGGCCTTGATGTCAAGGGCAATCTTTCTCGCCTCACCTCTAGAGGTCAGCTATTTTGATCATATTTGAACCAAGGCTGCAATGAGCTCTGGAGGCAATTGTTCCTGGCAGAATCCAAGGTGAGCATCGGTGAATAGGTTTCTGGTGAGCAGGGCTTGATAGCACTAACAATGACACCCTCCATCACTTTGCTGCTGATTGAGAGTAAACTGATGGGGTGCTAATTGGCCATATTGTATTTGTGTAGCTTTTTATGGACAAGAATAGCCAGGCAATTTTCCAAATTGTCAGGTAGATGCCAATGTTGGAGTTGTTCTGGAATAGCTTGGCTAGAATACACCTAGTTCTGGAGTACAAGTCTTCAGCATAATAGCCAGGATGTTGTTCGGGCCCAAAACCTTTGAGGCATCAAGTGCATTCAATCATTTCTTGATTTCACATAAATTGGCATCTGTGACTCTGGGGACCTGAAAAGGAAGCCAAGCTGGATCATCTACTTGGCACTTCTGGCCGAATGATACCAAGCTTTGGTTTCTAAACTTGAAGACAGTAAAGCGAGAAAAGCTTTTCATTTATATACTACCTTACTACATCTCCCCAAAGCACTTGGAATATAGAGACAAATGTAGGACTGGCACAAATTTTTAGGCTATGTATATAGTCCTAGATTCTCCTCTATCTGCCCGGCCCCAGCCACACCCCACCCCATCCACCCATGGACCAATCAAGTGGGCAGAAGAGTTGGACCCGGAGAAGCCCAAAAGGTAGATTTATTTATTTTCTTCTTCTTTCCCTGTGGGACCATTAGGATATTGGCCCTTACCTGACCTGGTCTTCCACCCCTCCCACCTTCTCCAACTACAAAACCCTCCTAAACCCCTTTCCAACCACTTGACTGTGTGTTGGGATTGTAATTCAATTACCTGGCAGCAACCTCCCAATCCTGCCTGCAGGCCGGCTTCCACTTCCAAGTTCAGGTGGGACACTGAAGGGTTAGGGTTGCTGGGCGTCATGCTGCCGACCATTTGCCATTCATCTTGAACCCCACTTGGACAACTATTAACCCCCCCAACACCCCCAACCGCCCCAGTTAAAATCAGGATCACAATGAGTTACTTTTCAATGCAGCAACCATTGTTGTGTCTGCAAAAGCAGCAGCTATTTTATAGACAAGCAACAATGAGATGCATGACCAGTTAATTTTCCAGTGATGTAGGTTCAGGAATGAATGCGGGGCTAGGGAATTAGGACAACTACCTGCCTTAACATCCACCTGACTGGGCAGGAAAGGGTCCGGTTTAACATTTCATCTGATGGACGGCACTTCCAAAAATGCAGTTCCCCCTCAGCGCTGCACTGATGTGGCAACCCGGAGTAGGTACTCCTACCCTGGAGTGGGATTCAAACCCACAGTGTCCTGACTCAGATGCTACCCACGAAATTAAGCTGCCATTTTTAGCAGAAGGAATCACTCAGAGCAGTAAAATATTCAACCATTCTGGGCAGAATTTTTAGCCCCCACTGGGGACAGAAACAGAGTGGGCAGGTGGGGAGTTTCACGCTGCCAGCCTGGATGCCTGTTCCCTGGCTCTATCCTGTCCCTGGGCTATTTTCCCATAGATAGGATGGGGAGGGGCGGTAGTGGGACTACTCACTCACAGGTGACGGGTAACCTGTTAAGCACTTGAAGGCTTATTAAGGACAGAGGCTGACTGGGATTTTGCATTTGGCCTCCAGGTCTCTGCAGGTGGCAGGGGACAGTTAAGCTGCCTGAAGGCAGAATCTTAGTGGCAGACAGTACACGGGCCATTGCTCCAGGCAGGTTTAGAACCCTCCCTCCACTGCCTCCCTGGGTACAGCTGCAGTTCTGCCCTGTAGAGACCCACTCACCACCAAATCCCTCAGTGGTGGCCCAGCTGAAAATTTATTTTAAATGTAAAAATGTATTGGAGAGGGGGCACCTCCATCTTGGAGCATCCTCTCTCTCATTTACCTTCTGTCATTGCAACCTGTTGCTGCTTTCGAGCTGGAAGGCCATTGATTGGATGCCTGCTTCGAGAACCACCCGCTGTTCTTGGTTGGGTGACAATCCATCCTCTGGCCAATAATTGGACAAATCTTGGAAAATTACAATGAGTGACTGTTCCCCACACAGTGCAGGCTTCTGATCCCCATTTTGGCCTGGCAGTAGGTTCAGAAACCTGCAGGGAAAATCCTGTCAATGGTGTCCAATCATAGAATCGTTACAGCACAGAAGGAGGCCACGTCGCCCATCACGTCTGTACTGGCCCTCTGAAGGAGCAATTCACCTCCCTTTTCCCCATAGCCATGCATTTTGTTTCCTTTTCAGGTGATTATCCAATTTCCTTTTGAAAGCCTCAGTTGACTGCCCTCCCCACACTCTCAGCCAGTGCATTCCAGATCCTAACCACCTGCTATGTGAAAGAGCTTTTCCCCATGTCACCATTGCTTCTTATGTCAATTACCTTAAATCTGTGCCCTCTGGTTCTTGATCCTTCCACCAATAAGAACAGTTTCTCCCTGTCTACTCTGCCCAGACCCCTCATGATTTTGAATACCTACCATAAATCTCTGTCAACCTTCTCTTCTCCAAGAACAGTCTAAACTTCTGCAATCTTTCTACGTAACTGAAATTCCCCATACCTGGAACCATTCTCATGAATCTTTTTTGCATCCTCTCTAATGCCTTCACATCCTTCCTAAAGTGTAGTGTCCAGAACTGGACGAAGTACAGTACTCCAGTTGAGACAAAACCAGTGTTTTATACAGGTTTAACCTAACTTCCTTGCTTTTGTACTTTATGCCCCTATTGATGAAGCTCAGGACGCTGTATGCTTTATTAACCGCACTCTCAGCATGTCCCGCCACCTTCAATGATTTATGTACATATCCACCTGGTTTCATGTGCTCCTGTACACACTTTAGAATTGTACCTTTTATTTTATATTGCTTCTCTATGTTATTCCAACCAAAATGAATCACTGCACACTTCTCTGCATCAAATTTCATCTGCCACTTGTCCTCCCATTTCACTAATGTGTCCATGTCCCATTGAAGTTCTACACTACCCTCACATTTCGCAGTACTTCCAAGTTTGGGACCACCCACATGTTTTTAAATTGTGCACTATACACCAAGGTCTAGAGCCTTGATGTATATCAGGGAGAGCAGGAGTCCAAACACTGATCCTTGGAGAACTCCACTATAAACCTCCTCCAATCTGAAAAACAACCATTCACCAGTACTCCTTGTTTCCTGTCACTCAGCCAATTTCGTATCCATGGCCAGAATTTTCCAGCCCTTTACACCAGTGGGATCTTCCAGTCCCACCGATGTGAACAGAGATTTCAATGGCTCGCCGGCCCCACTGTGGGGGAACCTGCCGCGTGGGGGCAGGAAAATTCCGGCCCATGTCGCTACTGTCCCTTTTATTCCACGAGCTCTAACTTTGCTCACAAGTCTGTTGTGTGGCACTTTATCAAATGCCTTATGGAAGAGCAGTTGCTTGTAAGAATACCTTTGTATTATGTGTTCTGGCTACAATGTTTGCTGTATTAAGTTTTGACTTCACTTTGGTGGAAATATGAAGGAAACTCTCTTCACTCACATGAACAGCATTTCCACTGTACTTCTGGCACTGTACTTCTGGCAAAGTAGCTTCAAGGAAGTTCTCAGCCTATCATTAGTCTTGCTATCACTGTCCTGGAGTGAGAGGGGAAAGTAACAAATAACAACAACTACTTTCATTTATAAACCTCCTTTAAAGTCACTCTGTGGGTGTACATTTTGACCACCAAGCCAGCAAAGGTGAAATATGGAGAAAACTAAATTTTGGTCAATGTGTTTCAAGAGGTATTTAATGGAGGAGACAAGGAATGGGTTTAGACAAGGGGGAGAGGGGAGGAAGCAGATGGCTCTGCTGACAATAGAAGGCTGGAGGGAACAGTCTGGAGAGTTCGGAGGAATTACAGGTCTGCAGTAGGTTGTAGAGATGCGGGAGGAAGTAAGACAAGGATGGGGATTTTAAATGGGCCAAGGTTCCATTCCAGATATGTGCTAGGGAGTATATGAGCATGGACATCAGGTTCAGATAAGATTATGCTTGATTGTGAAGCCCTCCATTGTTAGATATCCTACCAGCATAAAGTTACAGATGTAGAATGTCCTTCAGTGCAGTACCTGAAGTGCCCATGGAGTAGTGTCCCAGCACGGAACTCGAGGAACAATTAGCAAGAATTGATTTTACTCCAGTGAAATAAGAATGCAAGAAATAGGAGCAGGAGTAGACCACATGGCATATCAAGCCTGCTCCACCATTCAGTACGATCACGGCTGATCTTGGGCTTCAATTCCATTCTCCTGCCCTCTCCCCATATCCCATAATTCCCTGAGAGACAAAATCTTCCTATTCCAGACTTAAATGTATTCAACAACGGAGCATCCCTCTGGGGTAGAGAATTCCAAAGGTTTACAACCCTTTGATTGAAGTAATTTCTCCTCATCTCAATCCTAAATGATTGACCCTTATCCTGAGACTGTGTCCCTGTGTTTTCGACTCCCCGACCAGCGGAAACAATCTCTCAGCATCCACCCGCTCAAGCCCCTTCAGAATTTTGTAGGTTTCATTCTTCTAAACTCCAGAGAATGTAATTTACTAATTTACTCAGCCTCTCATCATAGGACAAGCCCCTCATCCCAGGGACCAATTTAGTGAACCTTCGCTGTACCACCTCCAATGCAAGTATATCCTTTCTTAAATATGGAGACCAAAACTACACACGGTATTCCAGATGTGGTCTCTCCAAAACCCTGTACAATTGTAGCAAGACGTCTTTATTCTTGTACTCCAATCCCCTTGCAATAAAGGTCAACATGCAATTTGCCTCATTGCTTGCTAGACCTGCATGCTAACTTTCTGTGTTCCTTGTACAAACACACCCAAGTCTCTTTGAACATCAACGTTTACAAGTTTCACACTGTGAGGCACTAAGACCTCACATTTTTTTCATAATATATATAGATATCCTCATGGCTATTTCTAAAATTGTAACAACTGAACAAAGATCCTTAAAGTGGCTGAATCTATGCCTGACCCTTGAAGAAAAGGAGCTGCCTGGCAGTATCGGGGGAACTCGCATTGATATCCCTGGGAAGCCACTAATGACCCCTGCAGGCTGCACAGACCGAATTCAAAGAGAGCAATACAAAGGGCATTTGCATTTCATAACCCAGGCTGGCCAAAAGGAGTCTGCTCGCCTGCTAAGATAAAGGTTTCCACAACCTTCCTTTCAATTCTTAATGTATAAGACATTTAACAATCTTGGTGACCCAGATGAGGGATACACATCCATTGTCAAAGACAGTGTGGAGTGGTGGGAGTCATGTGACATGGGCCTCTGGCCTGTGGAATCAGTAATATTGCCTTGCTGAATGGCTGTTTAGCATATGACTGGCAGCCTCACAAAAAAGGAGCTCTGCTCCAGGTTGAACATCTGGTTCCATCTATACTGCTTTTGGGAATTCTGTACAATCACCTGCAAGACTGATTCATCTCTGCATGCCAATCTTATCATGTGAAGTCAACTCCGCCTGAACAGTGAATTATACAGCATTGGTTTTCAGTCCACTGACCTCCGTGAAGGAATACCTCATTAGACTTTGATTCTGGACTCTGAAACCCACGGGAAACAATATTTCCTTTCTCTGTGATCTCTGCATTGTAAATGTTTCTTTTCTCCATCCCTCTCTTTACTGTCCTGAGTGTGGAGGCAACAGTGCGAACCTCCTTTCGCATTTTAGGTGTGTGCAAACAAACTAACCCTTTGAATTCATCCTATTTCGAGTTTGCTGTGGGGCTATTAATAGAAAATTGTATCGCAACAAAAACGAGGAGTTGGGAAATATGTTTCCCTCTTGCTTCTCAAGAGGGAAACAAGTCAAAAAAATCTTTCTGTTTACAGATGTGTGGTGAGGGGAGAAATTAGTGTTGTTTAAATTAATTCCCTCCTGTCTGTAACACCTTTTAAAAAATATCCTGCTTTTCTATTCTTTTGACCAAAGTGAATAATTTCTCACTTCCCTACATTATATTCTATCTGCCATCTTGTTGTCCACTCACTTAATAATAATAGAATTTGGGAGAGATATAAAACAGGCTTCAGATTCAATATGATCAATTTTACACCATTGTACAAAATCAAAATGATCCCCTTTGTCTTTCAATTGAATGTGTCTGAACACAGTTATTGTTGGAAACTCATAGTAAGTTGAATTAACCATGTCATAAGCAAAACTTTCAGTGAAAATTCAATCAGAGGTTTCATTATGAAGTAGAAGCACATGGGGCTGGATTTTACGCCCCCCCACCCCCCACCATTGGGCTTGTTTTCAGTGGTTGGGAGTGGGGGGCGGGGGAGGCACATAAAATATGACGAGTGGCTAGCCCTGTCAGTTGGCGTGCAAGCACCAAAATTGGCAGACCACCTGCCCTTTTAGATAAATAATTAACAGGCTATTGCACTTATTAACAAGCCAGTTAAGCCAAATATTACACTGTCCACACCTTAATACAGTTGGTTTGGGCAGGGTGGGAGTTAAGGCATTTTTTTAAACCCAACTGGTTAAAAGGGGTGTATTCTCTTTGGTGGGTGCCCTGTGTGCATTGGAGGCACCGCCACCCCACCCCACCCCACCCCGATTCCAAGATGTTATCCCTCCTTTGTCTCTTTCCACCTGGCCACCAACACTCGACCCTCGCCTCCCTTGCTCAACCCCCCTCCCCTCCCCCCCTCACCCCTCACCCCTCACCCCAAGCTTCCTGATCCCTCCCTGTCCGATTCCCGATTTACCTCGCTCCAGGATCCATGTCCTCTTTATCCCGGGGCCGAATTGCTGTCCCAGCAGCACCCGCTATTGAGTTGTGGCACTGCTGAGACTGCTCGAGTTGCTGGCCGATCCGATTGGCTGGCAGTTCTCAAGAGCAGGACTTCCTCACAGTGAACGACAGAAGTCCCACCCTCATCTCCTTAAAGCTGCCAGAGCATATTATGGCTACAGGGCAACCTTGTTTACCGTTGGTCTGTTCAGGACCTACACTTCTTCTTGGGAAGCTGGGCAGTACACAACACCAAAAACAGAATTACCTGGAAAAACTCAGCAGGTCTGGCAGCATCGGCGGAGAAGAAAAGAGTTGACTTTTCAAGTCCTCATGACCCTTCAGCAGAACTGAGTAAAGTTAGGAGAGGGGTGAAATATAAGCTGGTTTAAGGTTGGGGAGGGGGGAAGAAGTTGGGGGTGGGGGTGGTTGTAGGGACAAGCAAGCAGTGATAGGAGCAGATAATCAAAAGATGTCACAGACAAAAGGAACAAAGAGGTGTTAAAGGTGGTGATATTATCTAAGAAAATGTGCTAATTAAGAATGGACGGCAGGACACTCAAGGCACAGCTCTAGTGGGGGTGGGGTGGAAAGACTGACAGGGTATTACAGTTATAGATTTAAAAATAATGGAAATAGGTGGGAAAAGAAAAATCTATATAAATTATTGGAAAAAACAAAAGGGAGGGGGAAGAAACGGGAAAGGGGTGGGGATGGGGGAGGGAGTTTAAGATCTAAAGTTGTTGAATTCAATATTCAGCCCGGAAGGCTGTAAAGTGCCTAGTCGGAAGATGAGTACACAACACCACTGGTTAAAAGTGGGGTACACCCCCCACCTACCCCACTCCAACACCACACCCTGCCCCTGTAAGGTTCAGCCCATTGTAACAACTGGTGTTATATTTTTCTACCTAATCTGTGTTTATTGCAGATTGATTGTTAATTTCACTGCTGAGTACACACTCATTCACTGCAGAGACAATAAAAGCCTTCACTCAGTGATTTATCACTTAATAACCCAATGTGAGTTGTAAATGAACACTCCTTCCAGCCAAATGGTTATAACACCAGAGTGTTGGGCTTCTGATTAGGCAATTGAGCTCAAATCCTTAGCCTTATGATATTTTTACCCAGATTCTTTCTGGGCAGCAAAACTCACCAGAATGTTCTATGGGAAGTAAGGAAAGGGGACCAGCTCCAGCTGCTGTTGCCAAATTCATTTTCTGAAAGTTTAGTTAGGAGGGCTGACTATATCCAAGTAGATGTGTGCTGGCTACTCAAGGCATCTTCTCAGCTGAGGCAAACAAGTTCCGGGTTTTTTTGTTTTGTTGCTTAGAATAGCATAAACACAGCGACCAATCAAATATCCGTAATGGTATAACACTGATAACACAGATCAGCTCCTCAGCTTCTCATAGTTTCAAGTTTGGTTAAGTTTTGGAGTTTTGAATTCATGAAAAAAATAGTACAGTGTGGTGCAAAACTGTGATATCTTATCTTTAAACTCAAAAAAATCTAAATGAGCATTTTTGTATGCGTGAGAATATAAGATGGCTGGGAGTGATTACATGCCAGTAATTTAATCAAGGTGCTGGGAGGGCAGGATATGCCACGAGAGTGAAGCACTTTATAACCCTCATCCGAATCCTGATTCATGCCCCTATGCCCCCAGCATCTGCTGTTCTTTATTAGTGTGTATCCTGTGATGTGGGGACATTTATTTTGTTTTTGATCATTGTGAACTTGACTATCAGAGTCCCTATCCTTGATGGATGAAATTTGGAACACTTGTTATTGGCATGCACCAGCAGCACAAAGTGGGGTTGCAAGATGCAGACTGGATGATGTAGCTGAAAGACTAATTGAATTGGATGCTTGGGGAGGTGCTCCTGACCTCCTGCTGCAACTTTGGCAGAAAATTGTTGGAAACAGCAGAGAAACAGCAGCTAGACATGGCTATTTATGCCATTTCTCCAGGGGGTTCCACCAGTCTTCCGCCCAGAGTTACAGAGTTGATCAGTGGAACCCCCATGGGAATTCCAGGCTGTGAAGATGCAGCTGAAAATAACTCAATGTGACATGGACTGAACTTCCCTTCAACAGCCAGTGTCCAGCAACTAATTTCTATAGTGATGAAATGGTATTTAAGAAATGAGCAAAATATTGCAGATGCTGGAAATCTAAAATAAAAAGAGAAAATGTTGGAAATGTTCAGCAAGTCAGGAGAGAGAAACAGGAGTAATGTTCAGGTGTTCTCACGGAAAGTCATCAACCTGAAATGGTAGCTCCATTCTCCTCTCTCCGCAACTGTTACCTGACCTGCTGAGTATTTCCAGCATTTTCTGTTTTCATTTCTATATTTAAGAACATCACATGTAAACTGGGTGTAAATTTTCTTGGAGTTGTTCCAGAATTGCGACTAGGGCCCCACAGGTAAACAGAGTTTCCGCCACTCATCTGGTGATGTTACAATAATAGAGCGAGAACTGCTCCAGGGAAGTTCCTGGCCATAGCCCTACAAATTAGTCAATAACTTGAATTTGCTTACAATAATACACATCATGTGACAGGTAGTTGATAGCTTCCATTTTCCGTCATAACAATAGCTAAGCTATGTGAGGAGTATGCTTTCTTGGAAGTAAGAAGCTAATTACAAAAATAGTAGAATGCATACAAACATATGAACATATGTAAAACAATGATAGGCAGAGACATGCTGAACATTTGAGCCTGTCTCATCTTGGCATGGTGTAACTTCTACACATCTTTACTCATGGATTTTCAGAGCCCATCAAACTAATGATTTATAACAAAATAACGTAATAGGACTCATTTGGAATAAATATTATGTAAGTCCTTAATTGGATCATATCCTGGGGTTAATATTCACTTTGAAACCTAAAATAACAGTCAAGCTGAGTCACTTGTGAAGGGCTTGATTAATGACCACATTTATCGATTCAGGATATAATTTCTTCAGGTGGAAATAAACAGGTTAACAACTGTGATAAAGTAACATTAAAGGAATTTTATTCGATGGCATTAAATAGTGTGCTACTAAAATAAGTAATTCCCCCAATCGCTCCCCCACCCCACCCTCCAACGCCCACACCCACACCGAAGGAAGCATTGGAACTGTCATGTGTATCGACTCAGCATTGCTTTATGAAGCTTCTGAAAATTCATCAGCTTTCACTAGCAAAAAATATTCCGGCATCATAGAAGCTTCACTTGTTGCTTTTTACATCTGTTACTTATTTTCCAGATGTGTTACTTAAATTTTGGATTATTTTACTGATTTGTACATTTACATTAAATGTATCTAGTCGGAAAAGGAAATAGTATTTTTTTAATTGATTAAATATAATGATTATACTTTATATAATAAAACTAGTAAATGGAAAATTATACAGAGCCAAGGGTAAAGTCCCTGGGGGAAATCCTACAGAGCCCACTAATCCCCAGCGTTCACATTCTCTATTTGGTTCTGGCAAGGCCAACTTCCACAATGAGACACAAGTTTGTAAATTTATCTTTTAGCTTTCAAATTATGCTTGAACTGTTGATTAAGTCATCTGGTCCCCTGACTTGTATAGCTGTTCCATACTGCCCTCCTAACCACCTGGAACTGTGAAATAATGTGTGAACTACTCAGCAAGCAGAAATAAAGGTCAGTATAAAATAATATGCAATATATCTGAAGCTCCTTGAGAAACAAATGTTTTGTTAACTGGCATCCCTTTCTGCTGATTTCTCCTTCCTCTATTACAAATTCCCCATTTTGTCCCTGCAGCTTATAGTTACTACACAGTATGGGATTGTCGTCAGTTGACTTGGCCTGTTTTTAGTGGAATAACATGTAAAGATGTAAATGTTAATTTTCCAAATCATCACTTCTACATGTGTAATAGCAATGCTTTAAGTCACATAAAATAAGCATTTACCTTCCATTCTTCAACACCCTGTTGTGTTTAAAACAGAATTATACACCACAGGAGGAGGCCATTCACCTCACCACAACTGTGCTGCCTCTTTTAAAGAATTACCCAATAAGTCCCACTCTGCTGCTCTTTCCCCACAGTCCTATAAATTTCTCCTTGACAAGAATACATCCAATTCCCTTTAAAAAGTTAGTATTAATTCAACTACTGTCACACATTAAGGCGCTGCATTCAAGACTGTAACAATTTGCTATTTAAGAAAAATTCTACTTATCTCCTCCCTGGTTCTTTTGCTGATTACCTTAGATCTGTGTTCTCCAGTTACTGATCTTCAGCAAGTTGAAACAGTTTCTTCCCGTCTATATAAAAAACATAAATGTAATCATCTCTATTAAATCACTGCTTAGCCTCCTCTTCTCTAAGGAGAACAATCCCAGTGTCTCTCCTCCCTGTTACATTCTAGTAAATTTTCTCCGTATCTTCTTCAAGCCAGTGACATCCTTCCTAAAGTGTGGACACAATATTCTAACTGAGGTCTAACTAGTGGTTTATAAAGGTTTAGCATAATTTCCTTGCTTTTGTACTCCATGCCTCTATTTGCAAAGCCTTTAACCTTCAAACATGTCTGTCTGTTCCCGCACCCCTTTAAAATGCCACCATTTAATTTGTATTACCTCTCCTGGTTCCTCGGTTCCCAAAATGCATCATTTCACACTTCACTGTTAAATTGTATCTGCTGTGTGTCTGCTCAGTTTAATAGACTATCTCCTCCTAAAGTCTACTAATATCCTCACTTTTTATTTCTAAACTTAGTCTCATCTGCAAACTTTGTAATTATGCCCCCTATACAGAAGTCCAGGTCAAAAATACCTGCAGAAAACTTCAGGATCCTTATAAGATTTATTGGGCCACATTTACAAGATAAGCTTAATGGTGTGCATGATTTGAATACAATACTCAAGTGTAAGAGGTCCTATTCATTGTTTCAAAGTTCTTTATGACGGATAGCAAAAAGTATTTGTAACAGTGGGATAATAATGAACATAAGTAGTGATAAAATAGAATAAGAGACACTTTTATGAATAAAATCTATTAATTCTATGCAATGTACAATCTTTTACAGTTGATGATTGTGCGAATCTTGGCATGGTCTCACAAACACCTGCATCATTTTTCTGCATCCAATTATTCTCCATAGCAGCCTCTCAAGACTTTCAGCACTTAGTCTGGCAAATAGAGTTGAAATGAAAGACTACTTGTCCCATACACTAACGATGATGTATTCATGCATCAGACTCGGCTTCCTGTTTTTATTGCAGATGAACAATACAATATCATGTACCATTTGCAAACATTCCAGCTTCTTTAAGAACCACTCACACCTCTCTTAAAACATATGCGATGGAAAATAGAAACAGGCTAAAACTCGTGCTGTGCTTTGTTTACTTTTCGTTTCTCAACTGCACCAAGGAGATCTTCAAAATATTTTCACAACTGGTGAAATATCATACCATGCATTTCCTGAGCTTCCGTAGAATAAATAGCAATAAATACTTCTCAAATGCCAGGTCCATCAGTAAAGTCTCTTGCATTCTATTTCTTCAAGCTCCATCCAGTTTTGCTGCATACCTTTTGTTCATAATGTGCTGCAACCAGCTAACCTGTTATCAGTTGTCCCCATTTAAAAAGGTTTGAAAGAATACGTACTTCCGTCCTGTTTTTCTAAACGATATTAAAAACCTATGTGAGCCCAAACCTATACAAAATAATTGCTATGGTAATAATTAAATGCAAACAATAGAGGAGAGATTTCCTGCTTTTATGCTCTCAATATGTACCAGGAAACCATACTGGGGAACAATGCATACTTCTAAGATTTCTGGCCAGCTGGGGTTGCACAATTTATTGGACCTAGTGCAGGAAAGTGGGAGTCGGTCAGGTAGCTTTTTGTCAACTAACATGGTTACGATAAGCAGAATGGCCTCCTGTGCTGTACGTTTTCCATGATTTCTATGGGTAGAATCTTCCGTTTGGCGTGTGGGGACGGGCCCCACACAGCGACGCATAAAATGATGCGCGGTGACGTCAGGCATGCGTCCCGGCGTCACCGCGCGTCATTCCGATCCTTAGTTGGGCAGGCGCACACCAGAGTCAGCTGCACACCTGCCGAACTGTCAAAAGCCTGTTAAGGCCATTAATAAACTAATTAAAGTACTTGAGAGGCCTGCCCGTCCAACCTTAAGGTTGGCAGGAAGGCAAAGAGCCCAGGCGGCCTTCGCGTTTTTCACGGAACCTCATCCACGGGCGGGATGAGGTTTCATGAAGGATTTATTAATGAAATAAAAATTTTTATCAAAATTCATAAACATGTCCCTGCTCAGGTCACACTGTCACATAACAGGACATGTCTGAATAATCTTTTGTTTCTTTTTTTCAATTTTTCAAAATGAAATTAATCTCCTTGAGGAAGCTCAGTGCCTCAGGGAGATTTCTGCGCTCTTTCATGTGCATGCACGAAAGACCGCAGGCCCCGACTCTCTCTCCTCCCCCCGACTGCACAGGTAGCACTGAGCGCTTCCAGGTGTCATGCTGGGCGGGCCTTAATTGGCCCTCCCACGTAAATGGTGGCGCACAGCCGATGGCGGGTGGCGATCGGCTCCACACCCGCTCCCAACCGGCCCGCTCGCCAGAAAGGAAATTCTCCCCCATGACTTTCCTGATGTACATTTCCAGTGAATGCCAGGAAAGCTGAGCTGGAATATTTGCCCTTTAAATATTGCTTCCTGTAGCGGCATTTATTTTCTCTATTTTTATCTTTTTAAATCGTGTAAGTTTGTAATTTTGAATCTCTTTCTCCTATTTGCCTATTCTACATGTTTGAAACTTGAGTTGAGTCAATTCAAAACCAGAAATGAGCCTAACATGAAATGTACTGAAATCCAAAATAATAAATGCAGAATTTCGATCACAGACTAGGGATCAAACCTGGGACCTTCTTAGTTTGTTCAATGTCATATCACCTGCTGCATTTTTACCCAGTGTATTTTACCTATTGAGTTATTGAGGAAGATACTTTCTATTTGACATGTAAATGACCTTTTGTAAAGGCTAGGGATTATTGGATTTTTGGCCTAGCAAGGATTTCCGTTTTAAACTGGAATATATTTCTCATATGAACTTGGGTTCAGGATGTTAAGGGACAATTCTCAAATGTGCAGCATCTTTCTATGTAATTAAGACATAGAGGAGATTGATTGAACATCTTGCAGGAGTTCTTGAGCCAGCTATTAAAACTGTTATCTATAATTATTTGGGGCCGACACATAATTAATTTTCTTGTTTGACACTTCCAACAGGCATTTACAAGTGTGATGGTGAGAGAAACTATGCCCCTCCATATATGCCAGTCTGCTAGGCATCCAGACTTGGGAGGGCAGTAGCCAGTTTAAATGACAACACTACAGTCCAACCCTTTGATAGAAAGAAATAGTCAGAAGTCAAACCAGCAGTTTTCTGTCCAAAGAGAATATATATGGCAAATGTGAACTACGTATCACAATCTTTCCATGTAACCTTCTCTGATCTTCTGCAAGAAAGAAATTGGGAGCAATTTTGGAGGTAGAGGAGATCTCTGTATTTTCTTTTATTAATTTATGAGATGTGGGCTTCGCTGGCTAGGACAGCACTTATTGCTCATCCCTAATTGCCCTTGAGAAGGCGGTGGTGAGCTGCCTTCTTGAACCGCTGCAGTCCATGTGGTGTAGGTACACCCACAGTGCTGTTAGGAAGGGAGTTCCAGGATTTTGACCCAGCGACAGTGAAGGAATGGCGATATATTTCCAGAATACCTGTGACACTTCCCATAATATAAATAACAAAGCATGTGTTCAAGGTCAGTTGGTAATATCTTCTGTGAATGATAAACCAGGGCTCAAGCTAGAAGTTAAGATAGAGGCAGCCCAAAATCAGCTCAAGCTAAACCAAGAGGGGAAAAAATGAGTATATACTTCACTGACTGGGATAGTGTTATGCACCTTGTTCTAATGTAGACTTGAGCATATATAGCGCACAACAGGTTTAGCAATCCATCACTAATTCTGGTGACCACATTAAGCACATTTGGGCCTTGTGTTCCTCTGCTAAAACCATTTACTGCTCCAATCATGTGGCAGATCAAAGATAAACCCAGGCAATATATAAATGCTCATTGATGTTGCTGATATATAGTAGATTTTGGGCTGGATTTTATGCCCCCACACCGGGTGTGTTTTTGGCAGGGGTGGGGCAAGTAAAATATGATGGGTGGATATTCCACCCCTGACCTGGTCCCCATAAAATGGGGGGTGGGTAAGGCAACCACTCGCCCATCCATCTTTGTGCCTATCGAAGCCAGTTAATGGCCACTTAATGACCTCAATCCACCTCCACTGCCATAATACGCTAGGCAATGGAAGACGGGTGAGAGTAGGAAGGCCACTTTTTCACCAAAGCTGGTGAAAGGGCCAGAAGGACATCCTTGGGGGAATTGCCTGTGCGCATCGGGGGCATATCGCTGTACCCACCGCCTTAGTGCCTCCTGTGCTTGGCCTGCAAAACCCACCCCCCTAAGGTGTCCAATTCCTCCTCAACTAAGATCCCCAGGACTTTACGCAGG
The DNA here is from genome assembly GCF_964194155.1 of Cetorhinus maximus. Classification (NCBI taxonomy): domain Eukaryota; kingdom Metazoa; phylum Chordata; class Chondrichthyes; order Lamniformes; family Cetorhinidae; genus Cetorhinus; species Cetorhinus maximus. The sequence goes on along the minus strand of NC_135879.1, from coordinate 100,482,388 downwards.
TCCAGTTGATCTTCGTGAGAATGCTTTCAGTCCCAGCAGCACCCACTACTGAGTTCTGGCGCTGCTGGGACTGCAAGAGCTGCCAGCCAATCAGATTGGTCAGCAGCTCTCGAGGGTGGGATTTCCTTTCACTGAATGGCAGAAGTCTCACTCTCTGCTTGCTAAGGCCTCTGGCAGAGTAATATTGCTGCGAGCCAGCCATTTTAAACTCGGTCAGTTCACAACCAACTTTTCTAATGGGGCGGGGGGTGGTTTGAGCAATACCCCCACCTCCCTGTAAAATTCAGCCCTTTGAGTTTGGATGATGGACAGCAGAGAGAGATTCCCAAACCATATAAGGAGAGGGCTTCTTACATTTTTGAATGTGAAATCAGAGTTCTTCGTCATTTGGTTATCAGGGCACTGTGTTATCATAACATCCCATCACAGCAGACACTTTTCCGACCGTTGGGACTTCAACAAGTCATAATGCAATTCATTTTCAAGATGTTTGATTTGTTTTCCTCTGGGGAGAGTCAAAAAACTGAAAGTGTGCATTTTATGTCCTTACACCATTGACCTTTGCTCTTCACTACTGATTCCTAGATCATGATTGGCAGGAACCAGGGGCCAAGAGTAGAAACAGTGATGCAAGTTTGTTAACCACATATTTTCAGTTCTCTGTCCCTTGTGAGGGGGAAAAAAGACATCTTGAAAATCAATTGCTTTTGAATTTTTTTTCTCTGATGGGCACATTTCTTCAGCCAGCTTCTTTTCATAGAAATAGTTCGATTTTTGGGAGCTTTAGGACCTTCCTTTTAATCAAACAGCTCATCTATAATAAATTGAATGCTTTACAAACTTAACTACAGTTGAGACACAACACTGCAGACAATTTGTTCTCCTTGACTTCCTACTTTACTTCCTGCTTCCTGTCAATGTAAGTTTCAATGGCTCTAAGTGCTGATTGTAAAAACAGAAGCAGGTGCATGGAACACAAGTGAAAACGCAAATGATCTAGGATTTTGAATAACGTTTACGATTAAAAATGTAAGCCTTTTTAGTTAAATTCATAATAAAATACAGCAGCCAGAACATAAACTAGCTGGTGAACTATGGAAAGAAACAAGAGGTCAAATTATATCAAAAGAGATTAGGTTCATGTTCAGAAAAACAAAATTGCTTACTTTAAAAGTAAAACCTCCAGTCAATCGTAGGAAACTGTTGCAAACTTGGCAGGGCCTCTGCTATTTCAGCTGTTTATACAAATTTTCCAAATTTCAAATAAACTATATATTAAAAAAGTATTTCAAAAACAAGCAAATCTCAGCAGTCAGTGCAAAAAAAGGGCAAATGTCAATGGTATTTTTAAATCTACAATCTGGCCTTTTAAGAGATTCTGACTCAGCAATTCCAAAGATTTTGAAGTGCGGTGATTTTCATGCATTTCATAGGATGCATAAAGCTTTTAGGTCTCTTAGTCCCATTGAGCCTTTGCCTGTTATTTACCAAATTGCTACCCTCAGATTAGCAGTCTGCTGCAGCAAAGTGATCTGAGCAAGAGGGTAAATGTCACTGTTCCATAATAACTTTCATGTCCTCCGCTATGTGCCTCCCATTATATATATTATGACTACTTCACTGCTTGGGCACTGTAAGAGAAACAATGACTTGAAAGCAATTTCCTTTATCCCTATATTTTCTGCTGTCCCACTCTCACTTTCCGCTGTCCCTAATCTCGCTTTCCTCTTTTCCTCTATCTCAGTCTCACTTTCCACTCTTCCTGATCTCACTTTCCTTTGCCATGATTTCTCTCTTTCTCTTGCCCTGCTCATAAGTGTTATAACACAGAAGCATTCAGCCCATCAGGTCTGTGCCAGTGCTTTTCTCTACCTGAGCTACATAATCTAATTTTGATTTCTTGCTTACTTCATATACTCTTTAATATTCTTTGTTTTCAAACAAATAATTTGCTTTTCAAAGAATTTATGGATTTTGCTTCAACAATATATATCACCTTTTTCTTTTATCCTAGAATTAGCTTACCATTTTGCTACAAAGTGATATTTGGAACATTCACATTCCACAATGAGATCTCAAGCCTATGAAACCTATGTTTATTATGACTGATATACTAATATACTGATAGCCTAAGGAGGCCTTACTTGCTATTATTCTTTAGTATTCCTGTTCAGGGATAAAGCAATTAAAACTTATTCTAAAGTTATATTTTACTCTGACATTTTGTTTGAGAATGTGCCCTGTAATTCTTTCTATTTATATTAAATTCCGCATTAGAAATATGTAGAAAATCAATTTTGTATATAGAATAGGTGGAAAGGGACCTTCGGGACTCAAAGAGTTAATGGGTTGCACTTTTTTTCAGTATAATTATTATAATGAACCCTTTAAAACTGTGGTAGTCTTTCTCGAGAACTTCTCAGTTTCAGGTCAACTTCCTACATTCACAATCAGGCAGTGCCTGTCTGTGCATTCAGCCTTATTTAGAAACCACATGTTACTTTGATGCACATATGGAATATCACTTTTTAGCCATGAATATTATCACAAAGACATAAAATAATTTGTTCAAAGAAATATGATCTCTTACAGATGCATTATTTTACATCGAATAGTCACACTGCACTCTCCTGTTGTCATGCTGTATGTCCATGGTCCAGTAACTTGCATTATGCTCTATAGCCAGACAGCTACTGGTAGTTTTGTGCCATGTTGTTTCAATTACTGACTTTTATGGGTCCGTGTCTCCTGCAGTGTTTCTTTTACTTTGCTGCTTAAAAAGTCCCAAAGGCATATATTTTACTGTTGACATAAATCACCTACTAAGAGCCTAAAACTCTCCTCCAAGTCTACATATTTCCCAACCGCTAGTGATCCCATGATTTAACTCTTCCATTTTGTTTCGGCTTTTAATCATCCAGTATTTCAATTGGTCAGGTGGCAAATCGATAGACATTTTGTTCAAATACGGAACATATTAATCATTCCCTAATTTTGTTGAAGTAGTTTTTTTTAATTGCACAACTTTGGTGTGCTGACCCGGAGCTGAGCTTCAAACACAACAGTCCATCGCCATTACTGCCTACCTCCAGCTCCGAAACACTTCCAACCTTCATCACTACCTCACAGGCATTCTTGGCAAATTTTTCACTCATTTTTTTGGAACATAGGAACAGGAGTAGGCCAGTTAGCCCCTTGAGTCTGTGCCATTCAATGAGAAGATGGCAGATTTGGGACCTAACATACACCATTATTATAAGGCGTATAGAAACATCGAAACATAGAAACTAGGAGCAGGAGTAGGCCATTCGGCCCTTCAAGCCTGCTCTGCCATTCATTATGATCATGGCTGATAATCCGACTCAATAACCTTCTCCCGCTTTCTCCTCATATCCTTTGAACCCTTTCGCCTCAAGAGCTATATCTAACTCCTTCTTGAAAACATACAATGTTTTGGTCTCAACTACTTTCTATGGTAACAAATTCCACAGGCTCAACACTCTCTGGGTGAAGAAATTTCTCCTCATCTCAGTCCTAAATGGTCTACCCCATATCCTCAGACTGTGAACCCTGGTTGTGAACTCCCCGACCATCGGGAACATCCTTCCTGCATCTACCCTGTTTAGTCCTGTTAGAATTTTATAGGTTTCTATGAGATCCCCCCTCATTCTTCTGAACTCCAGCGAATATAATCCTAATCGACTCAATCTCTCCTCATTTGTCAGTCCCACCAGCCCAGGAATCATTCGGGTAAACCTTTGCTGCACTCCCTCTATAGCAAGTACATCCTTCCTCAGATAAGGAGACCAAAACTGCACACAATATTCCAGGTGTGGCCTCACCAAGGTCTTGTACAGTTGCGGCAATACATCCCTGTTCCTGTACTCGAATCCTCTGGCTATGAAGGCCAACATACCATTTGCCTTCTTTACCGCCGGCTGCACCTGCATGCTTACCTTCAGAGACTGGTGTACAAGGACACCCAGGTTTCGTTGCACATTCCCCTCTCTCAATTTATAGCCATTCAGATAATAATCTGCCTTCCTGTTTTTGCTATCGAAGTGGATAACCTTACATTTATCCACATTATACTGCATCTGCCATGCATTTGCCCACTCACTCAGCTTGTCCAAATCACACTGAAGCATCTCTGCATCCTCCTCACAGCTCACCCTCCCACCCAGCTTTGTGTCATCTGCAGATTTGGAGATATTACATTTAATTCCCTCATCTAAATCATTAATATATATTGTGAATAACTGGGGTCCCAGCACTGATCCCTGCAGTACCCCACTAGTCACTGCCTGCCATTCGGAAAAAGACCCGTTTATTCCTACTCTTTGTTTCCTGTCTGCCAACCAGTTTTCTATCCATCTCAATACACTACCCCCAATCCCATGCGCTTTAATTTTACCTGCCAATCTCTTAAGTGGGACTTTGTCAAAAGCCTTCTGAAAGTCCAAATAAACCACATCCACTGGCTCCCCCTCATCAAGTCTACTAGTTACATCCTCGAAAAATTCCAGTAGATTTGTCAAGCATGATTTCCCATTCATAAATCCATGCTGACTCTGTCCGATTCTGCCACTGTTTTCCACGTGCTCAGCTATTAAATCTTTTATAATGGACACTAGAATTTTCCCCACTACCAACGTCAGGCTGACTGGTCTATAATTCCCTGTTTTCTCTCTACCTCCCTTTTTAAATAGTAGGGTTATATTAGCTAACCTCCAATCTGTAGGAACTGTTCCAGAGTCTATAGAATCTCGGAAGATGACCACCAATGCACCCACTATTTCTAGGGCCACTTCCTTGAGTACTCTGGGATGTAGATTATCAGGCCCTGGGGCTTTATCGGCCTTCAATCCCATCAATTTGCCCAACACCATTTCCCTACTAATACTGATTTCTTTCAGTTCCTTCCTCTCGCTAAACCCAGGTCTTCAAAACCTGGCTTTCCCAGAAATGCAGAGCGCAGCATTCCTCAGAGAACTCAATTGCATTGCTGTAGCGTGAGGGGTGGGAAGACAGTACACATCACTTTTCTACTACACTAGCTGTCATATGGTAAGTTTAACAATCCACTATGAATGTTAGTGAATGGGTGAATGGCTGAGTGGATGATTGAGTGAATGATTAATGGGTAGGATGATAGGGAGGGTAGGTGGGTGATGTAAGTGGGTAAGTGGCCAGGGTGGCAGGTGGGTTAGCTGGTTGAGGTGGTAGCTGGTTAGGATGGCAGGTGGGTAGGGTGGCAGGTGCACGAGTTGGTAGTTGGGCCGGGGAGTAGTAGGGTCAGGTCAGGAGGGGTAGTTACGTAGGGAGCTTGTCAGGTCAGGTCGGGGGGGTGGGTAGTTGGTGGTTGGGGGTGGTAGTCATGTCAAGTCAAGGGATGGTGGGTAGTCGGAGGGTCAGGGGGTGTTTGGGGGTCATGGGAGGAGTCGGGTGGGGGGTTGTCAGTGAATGATTGGGGCGTCAGCTCTGTAGTTAACCAGGAGTTAAACTAGGATTTTTCTATCTATCATTTCCTGAGAGGGGAAGTGACACACTTCGAGTTCCTCAATCGGTAACGGCGCATCACTGACAAAATCCGTCCTGTGTGTCCGCACTGGTATGTTTTGTGAGATCCTCCATTGCTGACGGAATCTCATATTCAGTCAGCACATATCGGAAAATCACAAACAACTCATGATTATTTGATATGTATTGACTGCGCAGCCTTCCCAGCAGTTTGCAGCTGCAAAACTTTTCCTATTGAGTGCGTTAGAACATGATGGACCCACACTGGTGAATCTGTGCTGAAGGGGCTACACTCATAGGACCAACATTCTTATCTCTATTAATTTTGGCATAAATTATATCTGAGTAAAAAGTGGTGTAAAGTGGGACAAAGTGCCAATAAATGCTCAGCACTGATCTGAACATCTGTACTCCTATAAAAATGTTCCTCAAGTAAGTGAGAAAATTATTTTTCTTGTTAAAGCCTCCTTAAAGGTCATGAGTAATGGGTGTTCCTTGGTGACAGGCAAATTGAAAAGTTAGTATGGTGGTGAATGGATCATAGCAGAGCAGGGGGCAAATGAAAGAGCAGCAATGGAGAACAAATATAGGCAGTTCATGAGTGCAGCAGAAATTGCTCCAAGCAACAAGTATAATACGATATAATATACACATATACCTGCCTGAAGATGGTGGTGAAGCTGTGCAATGCGAGGTTCAAAATTACCAAGCAAAAAAATGATTGGCCCTTTAAGAACTGAAAGAACAATCAACCAGCTGCAATGTGCATTGAGAGTAAACGTCACCACTCAAAGAACGTCCAGGCAATCGGGAGGGACATTCAGGAGTCTGTGTCACTAGGGATTAGGCACTTTGATTTTTCATTACATATTTCCCAGTTTGTCCCTTTTTAAGTGAGCCCTTTCTCTTTTTTATTCATTTATGGGTTGTGAGCGGTGCTGGCTAGGCCAGCATTTATTGCCCAATTTATTTATTTCTGTCCTTCATAGAATCATTTAATCATACAGCATAGAAGGAGGTTATTCAGCTCATCCGGCCTGTGCCAGCTCTCTGAAAGAGCTACCAATTAGTCTCAATTCTCTTTCTCCATAGCCACAGGTGTATGCCTTTTGTCCCTTGTGCATTGCAAAATTGATTGTAGATGTACACTACTGTCAAATGTTCCCTCACTGGAAAGGAAAATATAGGTGACTGCTGAACAGTCAATTGCTGAGCTGCAGAGGTACAGAGGGCCTATATCTGTATCTGAAGTTAATTCTGTTGGATTAGTATTGGTGTCAAGGGTCGTCTTTACTGTAATCATTCAGAGCGAGAGCCCACCGTCACTTGGCAATGGCACAGAATTGTCACCAACTTGAGTACCAACAAGCTGCCCTTATTGCTGAGTACAGTGTGAATGGTTACTTATGCACTGTTAATTTTAGAGGGAGAGAGGCCAGTTTATTACCTTGCCTGTCCTCTTGAGGGCATTAAACATTTTGTGACACTACAGTAAGGTTCTGGGAATGAGACAGGTCAGAACCAATGGGAGTAATCTTAACCATAAAAATCAGGCAGTTATGTGTCAGGTGGAGGATTAAAATTTTCAAAATCAGGTTCTTCACCCAAACTCACCCCCAACCTGCCCAGCTGTGGCTTTAACTGAGGTCAAAAGGTAGGTGGACAGTCAACCCACTCCAAGGAGGTGTGTTAAAACCTTAAATTTGATAATGAGGCCGGCAGCCTCATTGTCATTCAAGATTTCAACTCTGACTCCAATTGGCTGGGTTTCCCAAGCTTCAGGGAACCTGGGCCTACACTTAGGTGAGGACATGTCAGATCCAGGAAGTGAGTGCCTTTTCACCTATCTCCTATTCCAGGTGCCTTCTGGACCACCCCAACTTTCCCAAGAGGCCTCTGATGACACACACCCACATTCCAACCAAGTCTCCAATCCACTCCTATGGCCACCTATCCACCCCATCAAGTGTCTGCCCCTAGCACCCCCTCCACTGCCTCTGCTTCCTCCCACCTAAAGGCCTATGGCCTCTCCCCATCTGTGATTCCACCTCCCCTGTCCCCACACCATGGTCCCCTTGCCCTCCCAACCTCATTTCGCCGAAGCCTCAGATCCACTGCCTCCCTCCGTTGCCATCAATCCATCAAAACTTTGATGGACCCAAGTCTTGGCTCAGCAGTGACTTAAAATTAGCATAATTGACCCCACCAAATTTTGGGTCCACTTTTCTTTAAATTTTGTATTGCCAAAAACAAGCACTGTAAACGGGAATATAGAATATGTGATCATGAAACGAATCTGACAAGACCACCTATGGGCAAGTTTAATTATTTACATACTGCCTCCGACATCCTTTAAGCACCAAGGTGTCACTCATGGCCTTTATTGTTAGCTCTTTACAATTTTGACTTATTCAAAATCAAGCAATATAAAAAATAACCTTCTCACAATAGGAAATTTCTACTAGACATGGTGATGAATCAAAGACTTCTGGCAGAAGGTGCGAATTCTTAAGCTTTCATTTGAAAAGAAATCATGAAAGGACTTCCCTCTTTCCTGGAGTTTTATGATCTCCTGTTGCAATTGTCCCTTTTCCAGCTTTCCAAGTTTCTTGCTATATTGACGGATATCCCTCCGTTGAGTGTAAAGTAATGTACACCATATGAATCTGTCTCTACTTCATGCCCAGAAACCACTGCACCAGCAGGCCAGACTCCTTGGACACACATTTTGGCCATAAAATCTGTTATTAAAAATGTGCAGAACCCAACCAAACAAAAAGTAAATTAAAGCTTCTGGGCCTGCTGCATTGTGATGTAGTGTACTGGGTCACAATGTTAGGTTTAAGATTCAACACATCCACGTGGAATTTTCATATTACTTTTCACACACAAAGTTAGCACTGAGATATTGCTGGATCTTTTGTCATGAAGCTCCAGATAAACATGATTTCTAACATTGGAAATTATCCTCGTTATCGTTTGGGGGATACAAGAACAGTGCTAGTGGACATGGGTTCAGAGTTTAAAAATCTATGGAAAGACCTGAGATTAGGATTTTTACCTTGAGGACAACAGATATTTGGAACAGGCTCTGGCCCAAGCAGGCGATGCTGTGGGGGTCCCGCACCTTGTTGAATATCTGGTTATGTATCTGCATATCTTTCTCCATGGCAATGCCTCAGTCAATCAGAATCGAGTTGCCAACCAATCAGCACCCTTTTCTCCTGCAGGATAAATTGTTGCGATTGTATGAAATTTGGCATTCTTGCATTTGTCCTGATGAGTGCAAGATGAAAAGCTTCAGCAACACGTCTGTCTTTTCAGCAAAATTCAATATTTGGTTAGGAAATGATTTAAGATTAGAAGCATTAGCCAATATAAAGTTATAGGGAGAGATTTTCAATGCTGGCCCCCTATTTCTTCCCTGTAAATTGGGCAAGTTGAAAGTTTGGTGGGAACCCATTTTCTCAGCTGAATAAATTTCAGACTGGCCATTAAATGGGTGCCCCGCACTCCCACTCAAACCAGATGTTAGGCTGTTTATGTATGCAAATTGGGGACCTGCGCGCATTTGCAACTTTCAAAGAGAAATGGGCAGGTTATGTATATCACAAAGCAATCCCAAAGCGCCAGGCATTACAAGGTTTGTCTGGCAATTCTTAGAACAATAGAAAAATGTTTAACTTGCCTTTCTGGGCCTCTTTTGGTTCCAGTCTTGTCTACTGACATGTTGGCCAACAGAGAAGGCAAGGTAACTTCCCTTGGATTAAAATTGCAGATGTGGCCCGGAATGTTGCTGGGGCTCAACCAGCATATTTAAAAACGAATGGAGAAGGAGGGTGAATAAGCTGAGCAATGGGCTACCTTCAAAGAGGAGAGAGTTTGGGCACAGTCAAAGTATGTTCTCTCAAAAGGGAAGGGTAGGACAAACAATTCCAGAGCTCCCTGGATGACAAAGGAGATAGAAATTAAGAAGAAATTAAAGAAGGTGTCAGGTAGCAAATACAATTGAGAACCAAGCTGAATACAGAAGGTTCAGAAGGGATGTGAAAAAGGGATTTTGAGAAAAGACTGACAGCTAACACTAAAGGAAATCCCAAAGTATTCTATAAGTACATCAATAGTAAAAGAGTGGTAAAAGTAGTAGGGCCAATTAAGGACCAAAAAGGGGATTTACACATAGAGGCAAGAGGCCTGGCTGAGGTGTTAAATTAATACTTTGCACCTGTCTTTACCTATGAGGTAGATGCTGCCCAGGCTATGGTGACAGAGGAGGAAACTCAGTCACTAGGAAGATTTAAAATTGATAAGGGGGAGGTATTGGATAAGCTGTCGGTACTTAAAAGTTGTTAAAGCACTGGGACCGGATGAGATGCATCCAAGGATATTGAAGGAAGTGAGAGCGGAAATTGTAGAGGCACTGGCAATAATCTTTCAATGTTCCCTGGATTCGGGGGAGGTGCCGGAGGATTGGAGAATTGCAAACATTACGCCCTTGATCAAAAAAGGTTGTAAAGATCTGCCCTGCAATTACAGACCAGTCAGTTTAACTTCAGTGGTGGGGAAACTTCTAGAAACAATTATTCAGGATTGAATGAATAGTCACATGGAAAAATGTGGATTGATTCGGAAGAGTCAGCATGGGCTTGTTAAAGGAAAATTGTGTCTAACTAATTGCTGGAGTTTTTTGAAGGGGTAATAGAGATGTTTGATGAGGGCAAGGCCGTTGATGCGGTATATATGGACTTCCAAAAGATGTTCGATGCAGTGCCACACATCAGATTTGTGGGGAAAGTTATAGGTCATGGAATAAAAGGAACAGTAGCAATGTGAATATAAAATTGGCTGAGAGATAGGAAACAGAGGGTAATGGTTAATGGGTATTTTTTGGGCTGGAAGAAGGTTTGTATTGGAGTTCCCCACGGGTCAGTATTGGGACCCTTGCTCTTCCTGATATATATATAAATGATCTAGATCTTGGTGTTCAGGGGACAATTTCAAAGTTTGTGGATGACACAAAACTTGGGAGAATTATAAACTGTGAGAAGGACAGTGTGGAATTTCAAAAGGACATTGACACATTGTCAATGTGGGCAGATAGGTAGCAGATGAAGCTCAATGCAGAGAAGTGTGAGGGGATACACTTTGGTACAAAGAACATGGGGAGACAGTATTTTTTTAAAAATGACACTATGCTAGAGGGTGTGCAGGAGGAGAGAGATCTGGGTGTATATGTACATAATTCATTAAAGGTGGCAGGACAGGTAGAGAGAGCTGTTTCTATAGCATACAGTATTCTAGGCTTCATTAATAGGGGCATAGAGTATAAGAGCAGGGAGGTTTTGATGAATTTATATAAGGCACTGGTTAGACCTCAGCTGGAGTATTGTGTACAGTTCTGGGCGCCACATTATAGGAAGGATGTGAACACATTGGAGAGAGTGCAGAAGAGGTTTACAAGAATGGTTCCAGGGATGAAACACTTCAGTTATGAGGAAAGATAGGAGAAGTTGGGACTGTTTTCCTTGGAGAGGAGAAGGCTATAAGGAGACTTGATAGAAGTTTTCAAAATAATGAGGGGCCTGGACAGAGTAGATGGGGAGAAACTGTTCCCGCTCGTAAACAGATTGAGAAGCAGAGGGCACAGTTTTAAAGTGTTTTGCAAAAGAAGCAAATGTGAGGTGAGAAAAAACTTTTTCACACAGCGAGTTGTTAGGGTTTGGAATGCACTGCCTGAAAGTGTGGTGGAGGCAGGTTCAATTGAGGCATTCAAGAGGGCATTGGATGATTATCTAAATAGAAAAAATGTGCAGGGGTACAGGAAAGAGGCAGGAGATTGGCACTACGTTAAAATGCTCAGAGAGCCGGTGTTTGCCCACCTTGCTTCGGTCAGCACTCGCAGTCATCAACGCCAGGCTTCACACACAGCACCACATCACTTTTAGGGGGGCTCACGAGCAGGTCTCTACCAACCAGATCAGCCGTATGTGGGTGGCTTTTCAATGGCTGCAGGGCAGGGTCTTGCTTGGGGAAGGGGGAGAAGACACTCAGGCAAAGGAGGAGGCTGTAGGACGAGGGCTGTACTGGTGAAGGGGGGTATCCCAGGGTGTGTGTGGGGGTACATGTTGATCTGTGCAAGTGGCCTCAAGGTGGCGAGGGCTGAGGAGGCAGTCTCCAGACGAGATGAGGCCAGATGGAGATGTAAGGGTATGTGTGTGAGAATGGGTGGTGATGTCCCTTGAGCTGGCAGTGAGTGAGATGTCAGTGAATGTGTAATGGGCTTGAGTGTGTGAGTTTAGAGTGATGAGATGGCTGCCATGCCCTGGCTGCACGGATGAGATCATTCGTCCTCTATCTGCATTGGATGGCCAACCTCTTCTGTGCAGCATTGGCACTGACCACCACTGCCACCGCCCGCCATGCTGGATTGGTGATGCCGCTGCCCGTCCTGCAGCCAGAACGGGGATAGAGGACATTATGGCGGGCCTCCACAGCATCCAAGAAGCGTTCCAGTAACGCGTCATTAAACCTGTGGGCTGCAGTCTTTGTGCCTTTCGTGGACATCTTTCCTGCAGTAGCCATGAGCTGGGAGCACTGAGAGGTGTGCGCGCAGCTGGACTTTAATTATGGTGCCCAGCATGATGAAGTGGCAAGTTGATGGCATGGCGGGTGAATGAGAGCCCACCCGCCATGGAAACGGCGTGTTTCCCGGGAACGCATAAGGAATGCAGCGGGTTTGGGACGAAACAGTGTCAAAACCCACCATCGTGGCCGGCGGGTAAAACACCGTTTTACCCGCCTGTTACCGCACTTAGTGCAAATCTGGGATAATTCCGCCCAGCATTTTTAAGCTATGATAATTCAGACTATATATGCTCAACATTCCGAAAATATTTGACCTTTTGTGTAAACCACAAATTATGCAAAACAAATTGGATTCTACTTTTAAAAAAACTTCTGTATTTCAATCAGCTATTAATCACACATTAGTTAAACATTTTTGGGAAAGTTATTTACCGATGGATCTTCTCCTCCTGTCAATGTTTTTTGTGTCAGTGGAGCACTTCCAGAGCTTTGACTGATCACATGTCAGAAGATGAACAATTATGCCATAATTAAAGACATTCACTGAACAGGGAGGAAGATGATACCTTTTATTTGATGCAGATTTATTGGACACTGGTCTTCAGGACCACCAAGCATCTTCAGCTGCAGAGGAATCCATCTGCTTTTAAAACCTTGTGCCTTAGCTCAGCATTTGTTAACCCCACGCCCAGTGTGTCAAGTGGGTAGTCATGGTTATATAGAAATAAAAACAGAAAATGCAGCAAATGTACAGCAGGTCAGTAAGCATTTCAATGAGATAAGATTGGTTAGCATTTTTACCCTGTCTTTTCATCAGACTCTTCATGTTTTCACTAATTAGAGATCCATCTGAGTAGATTAAATGTGTGTGCGCTGTCCTGTGATGGAAAATGTGCTTATAATTTTCCTGCCTTGGATTATTGCCATGGCCTGGCCATACTCCTGGAACAGACCTTTTCACTCTCAGGTCCTGCTGCTAGAATGAGAGGGAAGTGAACCAGGAAGAGGAAGAAATAGGGTGGGTAGGCACACTTGAGAGCAACAACCAGAAGGGTCTGTGGCCAAAGGCTGACGAAAGTGGTGGGGAGGGGGGGAGTGATTAATGCAGTTATTCAAATGCACTTTCCAGCTTTTCTTTGGGCTGCCTATACAGGGCCCCTGCTCAATGGCTCCCCGCCCAGTCTGCTATTCAGAGCAGAACATCGTCCAACTCAAATGACAGGGTCAGAATTTTCACTCTTTGGCCCTCTTTCTCCCTAATGCTGAGTGCCCTAGACACCAGTATGAATCTGGGATGCTCAATGATGGATGAGGGTGGTGGGGGTAGTGGTGCAGTGTCCAAGCCTGGACACCAAATCAAAAATGGCAGCGACTGCACTAACATCGGACCTCAAGATGGTTTTATTTATCTGGAGGTGGAGAACTTTCTCCCCCAGCAGCTGCAACACACCCGCTCTCCCCCAATCACCAACCCCAGAGTGAGCAGCTTCAACCAGATTTCCCAGCCTCCTCAACTGGAGGATGTCCAAGATGGGCCCTTAATGACAAGGGAACCCACTGTTCATATTTGTGTGTTAAATATGTTCCCAAGTGCACTATGGACATACTGAAAATTAATACATTCAGCATCATGTACAGTGTAAAAATAATGACTTGTGGGAGATTTCTACTGCTCACGGTTAATTTTTAGAATCATAAACATGTGTGCAAAGAACATCTCTTACTGTATTGCAAACAATAGCAAACAGCTCAATCCTTCTCCCATAAAAGCCATCTCATAAAATGAGTACATACCCTTGGAGCTTAGTTTTCACCAAGCTTACACTATATGCACCATAATTTTAGGGCGTTGTGACCTAGTTATTAAAGTACTGGGCTAGCAATCCTGGTGAGTTCATTCGCATCGTGGTATATTGTGATATTAAATTCAATTAAAAATAACTTCCATGAAAGCTACTGGAATGTTGTAAGAACCCAACAGGTTTGTTAATGTGCTTCAGAGAAGGGACCTGCCACCTCTATCCTTCATGTAACTTCATACCAACAATATGTGGTTGACTCCTAGGGTGGAATTGAATGCCCTCCCCCCAAGGTAAGTTTGGAGGCAGAAAGGTGTTTAATCAGGCAGGAAGGTGCTGGTGAGGACTCCGCCACCTTCCCGCCTCTGCCCTGATTAAGTCTGGAGCCGGGGAGGCTCATGGACGTCCTTCCTGACCTGCTGCCAGTTGAGGCCCTTAAATGGACAATTAATGCCCAATTAAGGGCCTCATGCTGACATTGATGGTTGATATTCAACCATCAGCGAGCGGAGGAATCGCCATGCGGGGAGTCCAAAAAGCAAAACCCTGTTGGGTTCACTTGCGGGCTCCCAGGGGGTCCCTCGTTGTCAGGTAGTTGATGCCTGACTGAGAGACCCAGCATCAGGAAGTGGGGAGGGCTACTGAAAGTCACCCCCTGTCCTTGCTGCATCTGATTGGTTAGCAACTCTCGAGAGGCAAGATTTCCATCCCCAGGGTCCTTGATTCCAGGCAAGGCCTGCTGCTGCCCAGTTAAGTGCCTGATTGGCACTTAAAGCAGCAGGCCTTCCTAAAAGGAGGTAAAGCAGGGCTCTCACCAGCTCTCCAGCCTGCGGGCTAGACCCCCGTCACCTGGATTGCATTCCGCCTCTAATGTCCATGGTCCAAGGGACTGATACTTCAGGACACCACAGAGTATAAGATGTGGGTTGGTGTCAACTATTGCATACCCACTTAATTCTCAGTTTTAGCCAGATCAGCAAGGTGAAGCCAGGTACTTCACTACAGAAAGAAGGGAAATTATCAGGCAAACCACTCCAGGACATTCATAAGCATGTCATTTTGCAGAGCGGTATTAGCAGATCACTCGCCAGCTCCCTCTTGGATGAGAAGTGGAGCATGGCATGAGAGGGGTGTGAGGAAATAGGCATCTTTTATTTTGATTCAATATGAGAATGCAGTACTTATTTCTTTAAAAAAAAACAACTAAATGGACTGGTTTTGAATTTCAGGAGTACAATTTGAGGAAAAAACAATTCATGACTTTAAATTGTTTCATTGCAGGGTCCACCTGGTCCAAAAGGAGACAAGGTTTGTGAAAATAATCATTTTTACGGACAAAATATATTTTCCTTTATGTGTAAAAACATAAAGCACCTATCTCTATAGAACAAAATTCTTAAATTCTCATTGTTTCTGCATTGATGTCAGTTAACCATATTTGTGTCCTTCAGGGTGATCAAGGGGACCAGGGTCCACGGGTAAGTTTCCAACAACAGCATGATGGCATTCTGGGGTGTACTGCATGATGGCTTGAGTGTAGTTGCTCATGAAATGATGATCTTTTCCCAATATACTTCTCAACTCCACATCAGTTTCATTGACTGAAGAATATTCCTGGCACACTGGAGTAATTAACTTATCAGGGCTGTGATGAAGGTCCTGTTTTGCCACTAGTGTCACAAGTGTTAGGCCTTTGTATTGAACTTGAGGTACTGGACAGGTTTCTTACTTGAAACAGATAACTTTATTACAGAGCTCTTTTAGAAGCTACATGCTTGAACCAGGTTCACAACTAGAAAGCTCCACCCTCTGAATTACCCGTGCTTAGGGCTCATTCGTCAGAACAATCACATGACCCCCTAAAGGCAGTAGGAAAGGTTATACCTTCAATCACCACGGCCTTCCTGGGGTTAGATGGGACTGTGCATCCACAGCACAAGGTCATTTCTCCAGCATGTCTCAATCGCTGAAGTGCATTGATAATTAGAAATGAATGTTCCTGTTTACTGTACTGCTTGTTCTCCAGCAGCCTGTGAATGGTACCACTGCCTGTACCGGTTCTGCTAGCCACAGAATAAAAATAAACCAAAATGCACTAGGGGTGGGAATGTCTTGGCAAGTATAGTAGTGATGGAGTTTAATCCCCAGTCGTTCTGGGTGGATACACTCACAGATTTAAGTCGAAGTGCATAGCATTTTAACTCTCAACATCAACTGCACGTTTGGCTTAAAATGGGCAGAAATCAGCAGCTGGCTAGCTCTTGCCTCTGGCCCCATAAAGGAAAATTTCCAGGTACCTTGGAGAACCGCTTCATCCTCTTGACAGCTGCTGGCATGATAGTCGTAGCTGCCTGAGTTGAAATTCAGTCGGGACCCCATTGGCTCTAATGCAACCCCAATTTTCATAAATTTATGAAACTCTGCTACAGTTAAAGTGATAACCAGAGAAAATGGGGAAGTAAAGCTAAATACTCCATTTTAAAGGCTCCCCCGTCCCCATCCCATTGCCACCAGGTGGGTTAAAATTCTCCCTCTTAAGTCTACGGCAACTCTGGAGAAACAGTTTCACTGGATGACTGCATACAGACACATAGAGCGTGCAAGGGAGTTAGACAAATGATGTCTATTAATTTCCATGTGTGTCTGATTATATAAGTGTTAGAAGAAGGTTTTCTGTTCTTTTGAGATGTCAGCTCATTTAAATTAAGAACTTCTGTGTGTTATTAGATCTGTTCACCACCACAGCCAAATGCTCAGTTTTTATGTGTCCTCCAGCACTTTGTAGTATGATTTTAAAAAAAGATAATTGATCTTTGGCCTTTTACAGTCACAGCATGTGGATTGTAACAGCATGTTTTTGATTCATGTGCTCTTGTAGCTTACCAGATCTTGTGTTCCTCCGAAGGGTGTTTCTAGTTAAAACAAACATTACAGTGGTTAATTTTCCAACAAAGTGCTATTGGCCCAACTCCACCCCTTCCCCTCCCTCAAATTAGCACTTGAAGCAATAGTAGATGCCCAGAAACACTAAATTAAACAAATGTATTATCTGTATCTGTCAAAGTGTCAGGAACTGAGGATAGCATTAGCCTGTCCTTGTGCAAAAGTCAAAGTCAATATATACTTAACGAGGACTGATCAGTTACTGACTGGCTGTAGTTCAAACAATGCTGATCAAATTTTATCATCAGGAAAATACACTTAACTGTCGGTACAAATGGAGTCAGACTGAATGACAAATTTTCAGTCTTTCAATTTGATAAGTGTCAACTTGTAGCCATTGAAGAATTTGAATTGTGGTCATAGTGCAGTAACAAGACGCTGACTATATTAATTTTACTCTGTTACCTAGAATGCTTTGCCCAGGAGTATTTGAATCTTGATTTCCATCTGTAACCAGCAGATATGGGGCTGGATTTTATAGGTCCTGCTGGGCATATTTTCAGTTTGGGAGGGGGTAGGGGGCATATAAAATATGACAAGTGGCTAGCCCACTACCTTCCCGCCCACCACCAATCCAATCCCCATAAAATGATAGGTAGGCGCTGAAATCAGCAGCCCACCTGCCGTTTTTTAAAAAAATTAATGGGAAATCGAGCTTGTTAACAAGCTAATTGATCTGATATTACAATGCCTGTGCTATAATACAGTTGGCATGGGCAGGAGGGCAGGAGTGGACAGGCTTTTTTTAACCCAACTGGTTAAAAAGCAGGAAGAAGGGGGAGGGTTCACCCTTCAGGGGCAGGGTGCTCTGTGGACATAGGGGGCACCATCCCCCAAGATGATAGATCTCCTTTGTGCTTCTCATCCCCGCAACTCCTTGCCATTCCTCCCTAGAGTGCCTGATCCCTTCCGCCCTCAAAGTCTAGGACTTATTTTAGTTCAGAATCCATTGCTTACAGCAGCATTCCCTGCTGAGTTCTGGCACTGCCTGGACTGCTAAAGCTGCTGGCCAATCTGTTCATTCAGCCAGCCTCCAGCATGTTATATGGTCAGTTTGAAATCGACATTTGTAACTTGGGGGGGTTGGGGGGGGGGGGGGGGGGGGGGGGGTTGGGATGGGGGAGCAATATGCTAAAATTCAGCCCATGGTTTCTATGTAATATAATGAATGTTGTTAAAAAGGAAATGCAAGGAGTGCATTGAATATTGATTATTTACCATTTTTACAAGTACATGATAGGTTGCCAATTTTTAAAGTAAGAGAGAGAAAGAGAGCGAGAGAGAGAGAGTAGTGCCCCAGGATAGGATACTGTTATGCAATTTACTGTGTTTGTCTACAATAGTTGAAATGTTTAAAAAAGAAGGAAAACAGAATAATTTTCTTTGCATAGCATAGTGCCTTTCACATCTGCAGGATGTCACAAAACCCTTAATAACCAAAGAAGTATTATTGAGATGTAGTCACTGTTTTAATGTAAGCCATGTGGCAGACAGCAAGGAAAGCCTTACAAACAGCAATGAGAGATAATGACCAATGAAAGTATTTCTGTGTTGTTGGTTGGGGAATAACTGTCATCCAGGGCACTGAGAGAACTTCCCTGCTTTTCAAATAGTATGTGGGATCTTTTACGTCCACTTGAGCAGGCAGTTGGGGCTTCAGTTTAAACTCTCACCCACAAGACGGCACCTCTGATACTTCAGCGCTCCCTCAGTAACATGACGGAACATCAGCCGAGATTATGTACTCAAGTCTTTGAAGTCAGGCTTGAATCTATGGGCAAAATTTTCCCCCCCTATCAGCGCCCCTGACTGGGGGGGCGCCGCCAAATTTAGTGGGCGGGCCAATTAAGGCCCGCCCAGCGTGACGTCCACAGGGAAGCCCTGTGCACTTCCTGTGTGGGGTGGGAGGGGGATTCCTAAAATCGGAAGTGCGCTTCTTCCTGCATGCCCGCGAAGGATCGCTCCAATCTCCCTGAGACTAAGTGCTGCCTCAGGGAGATCGGTTCCCAAAGTGAAAAAGTTAGTGCAGTGAAAATTTCATTCACCATCCATGTCCCCTCATGTCCCAGCTCATGTGACAGTGTCACATGAGCTGGGACATGGACATAACGTTAATTAAAAGTGTTCATTTTTTAATTCAATCATGAAACCTCATCCCGCCCGTGGATGAGGTTTCATGCTTTTCATGCCTTAAGGTTGGGTAGGTCCACTAATGAGCTTAATTGATTTTTGAATGGCTTCAATTGGCCGTTGACGGGTCGGCGGACGCACAGCTGATTCAGCTGCACCCCCCGCCGACCTGCAAATGCAAATACGGGGTGATGTTGGGAGTTCTGCCCGACGTCATTACACGTCATTTTACGCATCAGCGAGTGGGCCCCACCCCCGCTTGCCGACAGGAAATTTCTTACCCATGGCTTTCTGACTCCAAGCTGAGTGCTACCACTGAGCCTTTCCCTGATCAACCCTCCTGGAAATCACGGATGGGGTGCTTGGGGGGGAAATCACTTTTAAAACTGCACCTTGTTCAAGCTTACAGCTCCTCCCCTGGAACCAAAAGCAGCCATTCAATGCCACATTTTCCATACTCCCTATACCCAGGTGGGCTTCCAGGATGTGTCCATACTGGCACAAGTGCCTACTGAAAAGATATATATGATACACCAGCAGGGTCAAGAGTAAAGTGGGCACTGAAGATTTTTGGGCCACAGCGTTTGATAATGGCAGAAGGATTATATGATGGTTTGTATTCTGTATAACCTATAATGTATAACATAATAACAAGGGGAATATTTTCCTCTTAATAACCCTTTCCCAATGGTTGTAAAGGCACTTCCTTGAGGAAAGCTGCCTGCTGCTCAGGTACTGCTTTCTGGAAAGTACAAAGTCATCAACAGCTTCCAGTTCCTCAGGCAGTTTAGTGAGAAAGTGATCAATTTTCCTGTGCAATACATCTTGCCTGTGCCTATTTCTGTGATACAAAACAGAGGGAAAAGGCACGGTGGCCCATTGCACTGGGTTTACACTCGATTTGTACTTCATGTGACTTCTGGTCGCAAATCAGTTAAGAACTGGCCTCACATTGTGTTTCAAACAGGCATTCCTATTTTAAACTCATTTTAACAATCAGAGCTGATGTCATTGAGTCCTGCATGTCAGTTTCCTTCTTTTCTGCTGGTCGCAGGTAATGTGCAAGCTGACCCCCCTCTAAACCAGGCATTACGTTTCTTTACGCTGCAGTTCAAACGCTGAATGATTTAAAGAGTTAGGCAACATTTGGCATAGGGAGTGAAGGTTTGATTTTTGTCCACTCCACTCCTTATAAAGTTTCCTGGGGAAGGATTTTACCGTCGGCGAGTGGGGCCGGGGCCCACTCACCGATGCGTAAAATGACACACGGTGACATCGGGTGGAACTCCCGACGTCACCATGTCCCATTTAAATTTTCAGAAAGGCAGGAGTTCAGCAAAATCAGCTGCGCGCCCGCCGACCTGTCAATGGCCAATTGAGGCCATTGACAGAGCAATTAAAGTAACTAGTGGACCTGCCCTTAAGGTTGGCGGGCAGGCCAGGAGCCCCGGCGGGAAGTAGAAAAAACATGAAACCTCATCCACAGGCAGGATGAGGTTTCATGTAGAGTTTTAAAAATTTTAATAAAGTTTTTTTGGAAATTATGAACATGTCCCAACTCATGTGACATTGTCACATGAGGGGCCATGTAAGGGAATTTTTTTTTCTCTATTTTTCATACTTTTGAAAGTAGAGGCGATCTCCCTGAGGCAGCACTCAGCCTCAGGGAGATGAATGCGCTCTTTCATGCACATGCGCGAAAGAGCGCACTCTCGATTTTAGGGATTCCCCCCGCCCACACAGGGCGCGCATAGCGCTTCCCTGTGGACTTCATGCTGGGCGGGCCTTAATTGGCCCGCCCACGTAAAATGGCACCGCGCCTCCGATCGGGGGCGCCGATCAGAAGCGCGCCCGCCCATCAACTTCCCTCCTCTGACCGGGGGCAAATTCTGCCCCTGTTGTGGGGCTGCACCATAGACTTTCCAAAACCATCATCTCCATGGAAATTAAGATCCAGAGTGTTATGTCTTGTGATCCCCAAAAGTTCGAGATAATCACACTTTTAAATTCAAATGCTGGAGCTTCATTGAAGGCATTTCTCAGATCACACCATGTGCCACGAACTGATATATTGTTAGCTCCGTACACAGGCTGTAGTACAGCAGTGAGTGATGTGGCACTCTGGATACCTATATATACATACACATGAGCATTACGACTGGGATTTTGCCAACAGTGTACCATTTCGGATGATGTAACCAGAACTGTGCATCATTTCCACTTTCTCTCTTTTTGCCTTTTCCCACACAATTACAATTAAAATTCGAAGTGCCAGTGGCGTCCATGCAAAACGCATTCAATTTAGCGGCTGTGGAAGCTTTCCATTGGTCAAACCCACCATCAGCTGATAATGCTACATCTACAGGCAGCCTATTAAAGAGCCTCCTGGTCAAATAGGGAGGACGCTCTGCATCACGGCCACAAGTTTCCCGCCCAACTGCATGTCCTTAACATAATACTTGAGAGCACAAAGGGTGTTTTTCCAAATTAAATTTCACTTGTAAATATTTCACATTACATTGGCTTCACTTTATTCATGTGGACACCATTGTTATATGTTGAGACTAGCTTAGTCAGAGATCTAAATGTACTTGCACGCCTCATAGTTGGCATGCATTGATGGCTACAAGGGAGTTAGGGACATTTCCTTTATTGTGGAAGAAACAACGTTGTATTTTTGCATTCACTCCTTATTGAATATTCATATTACTGTCCTGTACTGTTGGCACCACTCTGTGGGACATGGCTGAACTTGCAAGCTCAGCTGGTCCTGCTTTCTATGCATTGTAAAGGACATTATCCAAGATCACTCTCAGCGGGGATAATTGAAATGTTGTAGGTGAACTCAAAGCCCTGTAAGGACTCTGGCATCTAACACCCGGAGATGGACCCACATTTAGACAGTACTGATACCATCTTTAGGCCCCTCATTTTCTTACATTGACTGACTGTCCCCACCTTCCCCCAACACATCCAGGACGCCAAGCCCTTCCCACTTCACTCCTCTATGCCACAACCCCACCCTCTATCCTCTCCTGGATCCCTCTCCCAATCCTCCATGCCCCCAACCCCACTCCACAACCCCCCATACCACTGACTCACCTTTGCCAGTCCCAAGCCACCATGCAAGCTGTCATTCTCCTGCTCCCCTCCCTTGTGCTGTAGAGTTAAACAAGGCAAACCGCTGACCTTACACACAGCTGCACAAAGCCGACTGGTGCACACCACCTTTAAATAATCATGAACCGGGTGCCACAAGATTCTCGTGTGCCACTGACTTTATCTTGAGGGTAGGACTTTATTGAAAACTGTTTCACGCTAATGAATATTCATGGCATGCAAATGTATTACAAGTATGAACCTGCCACAGGCTGGCATAATGCTGGACACGCCACAAATACCCCATTGACGTTATCTCTGCATCTCAACACCCTGTCAGGAAATCCAAATTTTGCATCGCACCTAATTAAGGCCACGTTTCCCGCTCTTGTGAGCTCCATAAAATCCCCCCTAAAGCTCCTAAATCATAGTGGAATAATAATGTTGAAAAAGAGCATATGTAAGAGAAACTGCCAGCTGTACAGTTAGCAGAGGAGCATCTAAGAGGGAGATCCTGAAGCTCAGGCCAAAACTTCAACAGCACGTGCTTCAAATAGAAGAACGTGAAAAAGAAAAGAATGAAAGTGCTGAGCTCAGACAGCAAATGAGTGAATTGCAGATGCAGCTTAATACATTATCAGTCAGAGAATGATTTACTGGAGACCAATAACAAAGTGTGAGAAATGCTGGAGCGTTTCAAAGAGGAAATAGGAAATGCAAGAAGCCATGCAGAGCGGGTAGAGCAGGAAGCTGAAGAACTGGTGGAAGACAGGCGCATTGAGTGTTTGGAAGAGAAAGATAAGCTGTAGAATGATAACGCAGAGCTTGAGAAGAAGAACTACCAGACTGACTGCTGCATGTTGCTTTAGCTCAGAAGAAGAGGCACAATTCCCACCTAACCTAAGCGATACTGTGAATAGTATGAATAATATTTTTTTGAGAAAAGAAAACAAGCTATAAGGAGTTCAATTTAATTATGAGTTGATTGTTAATTTTCTTTAATTTAGACATAAAAAATTAATTGATGATTGGAACAGTTAATATTGATATATAGAGGCATTTTTTTAAAGAAAGGAGAGGGATATTATATTGTTTTATTTTTCCAATGTGATTTTTGAACTATAAGTTCATGTGTATGTATACATAAATATCCAGAGTGTCACTCACTGCTGCACTACAGTCTGTGTAAGAAACAAATAATGTATCAGTCTGCACCACATGATGTGACCTGAGAAATATATTTGATGAAAACTCCAGTATCTGAGTTTAAAAGGGTGATTATTTCAAATTTCTGGGAACCACAAGACGTAACACAGAGAGAGGTATAAACACTGCTCCAATATCTCCTGTCTGGTCTATCGCTTAATTCAAATCTCCACTTCACTCAGCATTTAAATGCATTGGATCATTCTTGCAGCAAGCAAATCGGGGTCACGGGAGAGAAACCACAATGACTATTTTAGGTGCAAAGTTGCGGCAAAGGGCCTCTCATCTATTTTATATAGAAAACTACATGGAAATGGCCACGTTTCTTAGTAAAAATCCAGCCTAGTATCTACACTCAAAAGGGAAAATGGTGGCATATAGCTGGGTACTGGAGGCTGCCAGAAAGTAAACCCCACCAGAGAAGGGAAAGGGTGAAAACAGGGAAAAAGAATTTAAATAGAAAATGTCTCTCATGAATCTTCTGCTTAGCCATGGTGATAGATTCAGGAATTCAGGTTGGGATTAATGATCCCCACATGCGCTTTTTTAGGGTTATTATCAGATGAATAAGGATAAATAAACATTTGCTTTATGAGTGCTGATTGGAAAATATAATGAACAAAGAATCCTACTTTATATTCATATTTAAGCAAGCTACCAATTCACATCTAATTAACCCAGTGAAATGATGTTTAATGGTTTTTATATATTTGTGTTCAATTTACAAATTTAACAGAGTTTGTCCTCACTCTACTTCATCTACCTAGGTTTCCTAATTATCATAATAATACCCAGACTAAAATTAATTGCAGTGATATGTCCTGAAAACAGTCTGTGGGCTGCAAACTTTGAATAATTGTAATCTGACTCTTTTATAGGCTTATTTTTATTCAAACCATACGCAGTGCATGTCACTAAATTGCAACCAATTCACAACTCCTCACAGTTTGAATTAAATTCTATCTCCTCAATCTGTTCCAATGTGAAGTATAGAAATCAAATAAAGCACATTCCAGACCAAGACATTCTCAAGAAATGCACAATTAAAATACCATAGGTGTTAAACTTCTGACTAAAGAGTGTAGGAGAAACAAATTTAGCACATTCCAGACTACCATTAACTATTGGATTTTTCTTGATAAGTGCAAAATAATAGAACCATCATGTACTATGATACACTGTGAATGATTATGTCCCTTTTGGGAGTATCCATATAAAAAGCGTATATAAAACAAGCACACATTTTAACACATGTCTAGTCAGTGCCAATGGAGTCTATCAGTTTTCAATGTAAATGGAAAGTAATAAAGTCACAATATGGTGCTAAAATTTATGAATTTAAAGCCAGGTTCATGTGCTATGCAGAGCAGTATCAATCTGTGGGATGTGCTTGCTCACATCACTTTTGAATGAGGAAAGGTGAGGCTTTGTTTGTATGTATTGAAACAAACACACCAAGAACTTGTCACCAGTCCCTGTCATGTCAGATCGTTTAAACAAGCTTTTTCAGGCAATGGAAATGAAAAGGTAGTGCAGTGGAGCACCTGAAGGGTTTTTAAATTTATAATTGAAAGTTTAAAAATTTGGCTGCACTTCCACTGCAACTGGCTTGTATCCCTGGCAGCACGGGACTACCTTTCACAAGCAATTTCCTGAATACTTGTACAACACCAATATGAAGCATTAGATGAGACAGAGTATCATTTACAACCCAACTCGAGGGTCATTCTTCTAAAATAATTCTTCAAAGATAGTTTTTAATTAATGTTGTAAATTACTCAACAAGGCTTTTTTAAAAAAATGTTAGCTGCTATTTGAAATAAAAGCAATCTTGACATTAGTGCTAAGAAGTAGATAAACTCCAAGTGGAGCTTATTACATCACTGTTTCACACCCAAAAAATGATCTACTTCCAAGGCTCTAAAAAGGAAACCTTAAAAAGTGACTTTTTCATGGAAATTCACCACTGTAGTAGTGATTTGTTGTGAGGCATAAGTAACAACTTAGCATTTTAATTACTTAGCCTCCTTCTCTTTCATGCAACCTTGTCAATATCCATAATTGATAATTATGAGCACTTAACAGCTTTTGATCATTAAACTATCTACTAGCGAAGATGATAATGTACTGCTACACCAATCAATGTATCACTGAATAGGTTGCGAATTTGTGTCCATGATTCACTCATACAGTGAGTGTCAAATTGGCAATCTCAGATGGACTTTCCAGAAGACAGAGGGCAACAGTGAAAATCAGAAAGCATTGAAATCACCCTATATCCACACTCCTATTAAACGCAGGCATTATAGAACAGGCTCTCCAAAGGTTTGGGCACGAGTAACCTGGCTCCACTCGATGAGGAGATCAAGTGCAAGAGAAGGGAATAAAAATAAATAAAATAAAGAGAAATTGTTTTAAAAATGTCCTTTCATCTATTCACTCACTTTGAAGGGTCAACTGAGGAAACCTTAAGAGGTGTATTCCTTAATATAGATTTGCTGCTTTTTGATTTGTCTTGAAAAAAATGATAGATAATTGCTAATCTCAACACTGCCAAGCTGTTCCTCAGCACAAAATGTAAGTCAGAAACCTATTTTTAGATATAGCCAGGGCTAATCTACTACAAAGTTCCAATTTTCACTATAAAATTTTCAATGGTTACAAATGTTGAAAGCAGATTAAAAATTAAGAATATTTTGTAGAAGAATCCATTGATTTATTATTGTATTAGATACACTTTCCATCCCTGACACTTCAAGGTTTGTCCTCTGAAACATCTGTTTTACAAGACTTTTTTTACGACAAAAATAAGAGAGTTACAACCTATATGAATTTCAGCAAGCAAGCAAGATGATAAATGACCATGACTGAAAATGAGAAAACAAAGAAATGCCATTGTTAACGTTTTGCACCATGTTGTAAATAATTAATGTTAAATTAAAGAATATACATCATGGCGTCTTATAACAGCAAATTAGCCTAAGTGATTGATGCTGAAGATAATTTTTGTAGCTGATGAACAATCTTGTCTCCAATGGAAAATGATTGCCATAAATAAAAAAGAATTATAGGCTTTTAACTGGCTTCTGCTTTGCCTCTGGAATATGCAGGTGTTGGGTCAATGACTTAAAATAATCTTAAAGTTGAATGAGCTTGATACACAAATTAAGATGGGCTTGATATGCAAATTAAGATTGATATATTTATAGGCTATTAATGAGAAGTGCTGCTCTGTGTTGTAACTTCAACAAATTTTACTGGAACGTCACTTGTAAACAAGTTTGAGGAAAACTTTAGACAGGGACAGTGCTGAGATTCTGAAATGAAGCCTCCCTGATGATTCCAAATATTAATGTCGATCTCCTTGTTGTAACCTTATTTGGAAAGGGTCTTTGTTGCTTTCCTGAAGAGCAAAGTTCTGAAATCTCAGCTATGAAAAGCTGCCTATTATATGAGAAATGTTTGTAATACAGCAAGTATTATACTTGCAGCAATGTAGGTTATTTTCCAGTTTAGTGCTTTTTGACATTTCTTCAGAAAATACCACTGTTGAAGCCACCAATCACCTGCTTTGTTCTCCTCTATTTGTTCTCAAGTACCCTTTTGTCCATTGCTCACCTGAAGGCATTGACTCAAACAAGATCCAATTCATGAATCTCACTATTTACCAATACATGATATATGAGTCTAGACTTAAGAATAAGTCCTTATCTGCCTGGTAGGAAATTGACAGGGTCAGATCACCTGCCATTCAATATCCCATCCGGTTTTTATTTTCCATTACATGTCAGGCAGATTAAATTTCAATCACCCCTTTAATGTGTTGGCCTGCTATTTGATCATGGAGTGTAGTAAAGCTCATTCTAATTCTGGCCTCACCTGACATGTACTCATGCATTTCTAGCATTGGGCACTGGATAGGAATCCAGGTTTATTTACTTCCCCTCCCAGCTTGGGATGGTTAATACCATGCAGCACAACTTCAACCCAATAAAGAGAACTAATAAGAAAATGGCACAAGTTTTAAAAAAAAAAAATTGTGGAAAGCTACCACAGGATAACTTCAACAAAATACTCTCGGCCATTTTCGGGAAAGTTATTTCAGAATCTTGGCTCGTCTCCAATGGTGGAGTAGGTAAAGCTGTGGTACTCCGGCAGTAACAGTGAGAAAGTAATAAGCTGGCATGCCCTGTAATATGTTGCAATGTGGAAACCTTGTGCTGTTTTGTTGTGTGTTTTTTCTTGTTTGTTCCTACACTGTGTTGTGTTCCCAGGGTTTGCCGGGGTCCCCCACAGTGGCGGCTCTGCACAGTAATCAGATCCTCACTGTCAAGGTTTGTGGATAATGTGTGCGTGCTCAGTCAGGCCTCAACCAGCATACTATTGTAATTGTTTAAATTGAATAAGGCTTAGGCCGGGATTTCCTGGTCCCACCAGCAGTGGGCATCATCATGGGCGGGACCGGAAAATTTGGAGAGTGGCCAAAGTTCCGTTGACTTTGGGCAGGTAATTCAAATTCCGCCCTTAATGACCTATACAAAGTCAGTTATTAAAAATTAGGCTAATTAAATATAAAAGTCTTTAAAATTAAAAGGGAACTCTTCCTTAGTACTGGCATATATGAGATAAGGTTTAAGTCTAAAGGAATAAATATTATTCCCAGCATAGTGAATTTAATTAGGATGTTTAAAATGTTGCTTTACTCCCACCCATCGTCTAAAAGCAGCAGCAAGAAGGAAGAAATAGTGGCAGAGGAGAAGTTCCCTTCCCCAAACACCTCAAGTGCCCTGAGAAACAGAGTTGACGTTTCAGTGTTCTGAAGGAGAGTCATATCCGGCTTGAAAGGCTAACTCTGTTTCTCTGTCCACAGATGCTGCCAGACCTGCTGAGTATTTCCAGCATTTCCTGAGTTTGTTTCAGATTTCCAATATTCGCAGTATTTTGCTTTTATTACCCTTTAGTGCTCTAACTGATTGCTTCACTAAAGACGACTGACAGCCTCCATAGAGCAACCATAAGCGACCATCTTATCCTACAGTCTAAGAGCAGTGTGGGTGCACCTGAGGGAAAGGAAGAGATTCTATTATGGAGAGGGGGATGGTTTGAAGGGTGAACAAAGATAAAGTGAAACAAAGTTGTTCAAGACAGACTGTATTTTAATTCACCCAGGAAAACAAAAGGGAAATTTCATCATGCAGAGTGATCTTTCTATATAGTCAGCTCTAGATACAAAATTATTCAAATGCAGTTAACGAATCAAGAGCGAACGTGTATAAGTTAAATGATTTTCATTTAAGCAGATAATGAAGAATTATGCATTCAAGTAGGCTTTAATTCACGTGGGACAAAGAGGAATGTCTTACTATTCCAATTCTGATTATTGACGCAGTATGGTCTTGATAAAATTATTCTTTTAATAACTATATATGATTTGGCTCTGAACAAAACTTTCTCAAGATTAAAATAAAATAAAATGTTCCCATTTAATTGGCTGGCTGTTTGATACCAATACATGTTTGATAGTAGGGTCTAAGGGTTAAATTCATATGCTGTAATACTTGTATTTATCCTTTTGTTTGATTAAGCACAGAATTAGTATGCTGGACTAATGTCTGACTAAATGCATCGCTGTAAATCCTAATGGTTTGGTATGTGAAATCCATGCTGATCTACCAGTTAATAGACACAGTGAGCTACGCAATTTTACATTGAGACCAGCAAAATGATATGACCACGCATAAGATAGGGACCTATTAGATTGACACTTCTTTAAAAGATATAGTAATGACATAGTGAGATAAACAGTGACTATTTTTGACATCACTGCACTTATGGACCACACTTTTTGGTGATTAATATTTTGGTTGGATTTTCTACATTACTAAGTATTTTACTGACAATGTCTAGGATTCACCAGTGTAGATTTTCTGATTGATATCAAACGTGTTAAAGTAATACCAATGTTGTAGTATTAATCT
Source organism: Cetorhinus maximus (assembly GCF_964194155.1). Taxonomy (NCBI): domain Eukaryota; kingdom Metazoa; phylum Chordata; class Chondrichthyes; order Lamniformes; family Cetorhinidae; genus Cetorhinus; species Cetorhinus maximus. Next base: position 100,453,128 of record NC_135879.1, on the reverse strand, counting down.
GCCTAAGAGCAGGTTCTCTGCTTATTTTGCCACTTTCCTCTTTAGTTGCTCATAGGAGCCCCAAACTTAAATTTCAATGAGCAATATGACTAAGAAAAAGAAGATATGAGGTGCCTTCTTCATGTGTGTTTAAAGGAAACACAAGTCCTCTTCCTGGAGGATCCTCTGCCTGTATAGGTAGCTGTTGTCCCTTGCAGTTCTAGTTTTGCCATCACCGCCAAAGATTCACTGGTTCTGTCGTTGGCCATGGCTCATAAACCTGAGCATGGGACCCTTACCTGGACCTGGAATGACTTGCAAAAGGGCAGGGATGACTGAGATATCAAAGGACCCTACTATCCTGTTATCAATGGCAATTGGAAAATTTAGCTAATCACATATTACCGTTAATTTCCAGATTTTTGGTACTAGGATTTGGAGATAATTGTATTAGATGAATAGAAAGCTAGACAGAAAGCAGATGAATGGGTTGATACCTCACAGCTAAACATTTAGTCAATTTGATGATAGATGGATCAAGCTTTGGATTATTAATTCCATCAGTTTCTGTTTCCATTGCTTAATATTGTGTTTATGTATTGGTATTGATAGGGCATGGATTTCATAGCCAGCCTGATCTGTATGTCGTTGACAGAAATGTTAACTTGCTGCTCTTAACTGTTTCTCCTCCTTCTTTTGAAACCTTCCCTTGCCACTCCTTCACCTTTCTGACCTCTGACCTCCAAACTTTGACTTTCCTTGCCTGATCAGATGGCGTTTCCTTACCCAAGAGTCAATCATGGGTTCCTGTCGGCTGATCAGCAGTTTATTAAGCGACGTCTCATGAAGGTAGTGCTAGCACTTGTAGAATTCTTCTTTACATTCTTTACTGTAAATATTATTCTTACTTCTCCTTGATTTTCTTTACTTGCATTACAATTCGAAGTAATTACATATTTGCTGTTGACTTAATTTTCTCAGTATCATCGCTCATTAGAATTTTAATTTAACTGTAATTACTTATCGTTGATCATAAAAATCTAAAAATACCCTCCCTAGAGACTTTGTCATTGTAAATAAAAATAACCAAACTGACTATCTAATGCACATCATTTTTATTCACATGCTTTTTCACCAACCTCCAGGGTGATCAAGGTCAAGCTGGGCCACCTGGACCACCAGGGCCTCCTGGTCCTCCAGGCCCACGTGGTCCTCCAGGTGACACAGGAAAGGATGGTCCTCGAGGAATGCCAGGAGCACCTGTAAGAATTCAGATTAATTTCAGTACTTTATATCATAGTTTTGTTTCAAGCACCATGGAGCAGTAGGACATGGGCTCAATGCAGCCATTGGGAGGTGTCCCACAGCAATCAGATATCTCTTAGGATGCAGAAAGGGATCACAAGTGATAGCAATGCAGTGGCTCCGTGGCTCGTCTTGTGTAGGCCTTAGCACCTGGTTTCAGAGCAGCATTGAAAGAAACCTGAGGCATGCACTGTTCCATGGTCCAGTGAGACTCAATAAAGGAAGAGGGGGGAACATGTGTCTGATCCTAAAAAAAAATTAATGTTGCTGAGAGACATCAAATTTTCAAGATAGCTACTTATCAAATATTAACATTAATAAAATTTACTAAATAAATTTTATGTTTTGGTTTTAGGGGGAAACAGGATCAAGAGGTGAAACTGGATTAACGGTGAGTGAAATACCTATCTTGTATTATGGGCAGAATTTTCTCCCTGTGGGGGGGGGGAAGTTCCACCATTTTAAGTGGGAGGGCCCATTAAGGCTCACCCAGCGTGACGTCCGCAAGGAAGCTCTATGCGCTCCCTGTGCGGGCGGGTGGGAGGGGGGGGATTCCCTGAGTCAAGAGTGCGCTCTTTCGCTTACATGCACGTGAAAGAGCACAATCATCTCCCTGAGGCTAAGTGCTGCCTCAGGGAGATCGGCTTCACATTAAAAAATGTTAAAAACAGAAAAATAAAATTTCCTTAATGTGTCTCCTCATGTGACACTGTCGCATGAGTTGGGACATGTCCATCACTTTTTGTTACACTTTTATTAAATTTTTTAAAACTTACATGAAACCTGATCCCACCCCTTAAGGTTGGACAGGCAGGTCCACTAATTACGTTAATTACTTTCCCAATGGTCTCAATTGGCAATTGACAGATCGGCGGGTGCACAGCTGATTCAGCTGAGCCCCCGCCGACATGAAAATTGAAATGAGGCGGGGTGACGTCAGGAGTTCCGCCTGACGTCATCCCGCGTTGGCGAGTGGGCCCTGCCCCCTGCTCGCCGACCGGGAAATCCTGGCCGTTGATTCAATAGGTAGGTGTTTCAGATCATGGGGAAAGGGACAAGGGAAATTCTCCTTAATTATAATGGATGAATTTGGTGACTTTATGATGATTGTGTTTAGGATTTAGGAAACCTTTGCCACCCCACCAACTCTGGAGATTAAATATGTGGCCTAGGTTCTATTAAAAATAAACTCTACTTGGTACGTGGAAGGTGCATGCTTGATGGGATGAATAGCTCTTGCTTCTTGGAGGACCTTGAAGTCACAGCCATCCAACTGACTCAATTTGACCTTGATTAGCTTGTAGAATTAATGCACATCATCTAAAGTTGAGATTAATTTTTACTATTTATTTACAATTATTAATTGTTGAAATTTTTCCACTCCTTGAGACTTTGCCCAGCTCAGTCACATCCGACAATTGTATTACTAAATAATGTAATTTTTCCTGGATTTATTATTCTTTGCTTCCAGGAAATAATAATATCCTTCCCTCTATCCCTTGTGATCAATAGATCTCGATTGGCTCTCAGGGTTTAAATATTGTACAAAGGTGGAAAGTCAGATATACTGAGCTTCACAAGTGATAGCAATGCAGTGAATGTTTCCTGTTACTGGTTAACCCGTTCTACCAAAATCCAATTGTTTGTCATACAACTAATACAGTCAATTTGCCACTAATAAATTTTAATGGTACTTCATTTTGTTGCTTCAACTTAATGTGAAAAATAGCATTTATATGAAAGTTAATTATGTGCCATTTTAATGAAAGTTTAAGCCCGTTTACTTTATTAGTTTGTTAAATTCATTAGGAGAAATACTTCAGCTTTTTATTGGCTGAATTGTCAATGATTGTGCAACCTTTAAGACTCACTAAAGCTTTAATTGGCAATCTTGCAGAACAACATTTGGCTCATCATTGATTATGCTGTGTTGCTAAGTAACATTATTTATTCAATTCCTTCAGTGTTGGTGGAAAAAGTTTATTTTAAGAATATGGCAGCCACAGGGGAATGTGCTTTTCAAATATCAGACAATTATAAAAAGCATCTGGAACTATTATCATTTTGATAAATTTAATCAGAAAAGAGAAAACCAACTTACTGACCAGTCAACCTATGATTATTTTGATGACATTGTTTCAAGATCTTAACTTGATTAGAACTTTATGTATTCATTTTTGCATTTGGATGTATAAACATTCCTGAGGCTGCATTAGGATGAGATGTACTCCCATTTATCCTGTTATTCTAAGTTACTGGCCACTTACCATCACAGGTCTTGCTGTGCCAACCAGTGTCTGACTCAAATATCCTGGGGTCATATTCATCAGGGACAGATGCAGTAGGTTCAATGCTGCATTTTACTAGCGGTTCATCCCAGTGCATTGCAAAAACATTTGCAGATATCCTACCAAGTCTGTGACCTTGGAATTTTCTATAATTGACAGTAAAAGCACTCCAAAGCTGGGCACGCAGGAAGCAGAATGCCAAATAGTGCCAGTTTTCTATTCCCATATCCCAAGAAAGAGTATTCGATTTCCATGTCTTAAGAGGAACCAGTGCTCAGCTACTGAGGGGCTCCATTCGGTGGTTTAGCCGCGAGCTGAATTCCATCTATTGCAATCTGAGGGCTGTTACATGTTTGATCGGGACACCATCATAACTCTTGATGATATATTTTTTTGAAATGTCAGTCTCCACCTAAGCTTTTCTCCATTACATATTTTTGAAATTGTTTCATCTTTGTTTTATTTCTACTGAGTATTAATGCCATTGTTTGAGACTGAGTAGCATCAGGGCAATCCAGTGTGACCCAGACTTGGAGAAATTTCCTTTCAGAAATGACGTTGTGCTGCTCTGAAAGGGACTGTGCCGGCTATCAATTGAAAATGCAACTGGTTACATCAGTCCTTCCCCCGGCAGCTGATCACCACTCTTTTCACTTTCTAACAGCATCATTTCCAATATTTCACAAGAATCGCCTCATCACCCATTAAAGTTTGACACTGAGTTAAGAGTCTTTGAAGGAACTGGCTTGAAAAAAGAAGTTGCCAAATGCACTAAGAGTTTACCACGGAACTTGTCTTCTTCTGTAACGTTAGTGCTGCAATGTAGCTCTCCTATTTTAGCCAGAATCAGATGTCCACTAACAGGAGTACCTTCATCACCTTTTTGAAAGAATTACACTGAGCAAAGATGTGTTTTTGATTTCTTTATCCCACCTAGCAAACTGTGTTTTTAAAAAAGAGAAATAAATGGCCATGGTATTTCCCTTCAGGAGCTGAGCAAGGGTCATTTTTCTCCTCCTAGATTACCTGTAGAATTTTGCAACCACACAATCAAGCTCCCAACCCTGAATAACAATCTTTATTCAGAAGAATCAAGCTACTTGTGCTATCTCCTTCAACCTTTTCATTCCCATACAAATGTGAAATTCTGCAGTGTGTGCAACAGGTGTATGGTGATTATTAGACCACAGGCTGTTGTTTTCATGAGACTCATGAATTCTTTCTGCTGGAAATAGCAAAGTTAATGAAAGCAAGCTCATTCAAGATCTGGTGAAATGGTTAATTCTATCAAACCTGAGAGGAGAACAACTGCATTCAGTTGAAGGCCTTTTTGTACTATCAGAAATCAACAATCTTCTTAGATAACTGGACTTTGGGTAAATAAGAATCTACTGTATCTAATTTATAATCGAGTCGTAACTGAGACTGACATATGTTCCTGTTTAGCCAAATGTCTTCCATGCTTACTTCATTAACAAGAAAAATACGACAAAGGCTCATTCAGCACTTTCACAAACAAGAATGCTGTGTCGCAAGCTGCCACTTGGATCCAACTGGAATGGATTAGGCATCTTTGGTGAACTGAGCATGTCACTGCTTGGAATTCCATTGGGCGAAGTTATAACCAAAATCACATTTCAGCAACTGACTTTATTCACAGGACAAATAGCTTTTCTCCTTGGAACATTCATATGACTATAATCATTAGGTTCCTGTGTCCTTAACATTTTAAGCAGTTTAAGAAGTTTCATTGAAACACTTACATGGTTAGATTTTGAAGATTGATCATTTATGCTGCTATCACCATAAAATAATGCCTTAATGTGCCTTTGTTTTTCTAGGGACCCCAGGGGCCACCAGGACAAAAGGTACAATATTGTTATACCAATACTGAAAAAGCAATCAAACTGTTTATTGCCAACACTTGACCCAGACTCTGAAGGAAATCTGCTACTGTAGTTTAGGAATTAGTACATAGTTATGTCTGCAACTGTAGCCTATTTAGTCAAGACAACACAATATTGTATGATGTATAATATGTTTAATTTCTCCATTATATGAACTTCAAGTTAAAATACTCGAGCTGGTTTAAGTTTTTCTTCAGGACTTTTATGTGAAAAGAAAGGCCTTAAAAAAAGAAAGTTACCGGTCTTCCTATTCCAATGTTGGCAAAACTCTGGAATTTAAATTTGAAACATGTACGGAGGATACAGTTTCTACTTCAACCCACACTAAGCTTAATAGATCACTGCCATATGATTGATACTGAGCGAAACTTTCTATGTGTTGCTGATGAATGGGTTTGGTTTTGCTGTGATCACTGAGCCGCTGGTCTTTTCCTGTTTCTGAGGTAACTTGATGACAGACTTCCTGAACCTTCTGTCAGCACCTTTTACAGTTATCAGAATCGGCTGCCAGTTTTTTTTTTGATAAACTCAACACACGATTTATGAGATTTCTTCATTACCACATCGTAAAGAACGTCAGTTGTATATTCTTAACTTACTGCCAACCACCAATCATTGGAAGCTTGCCTCTGAAACCCTTCCACAAAAACAAAAGAGGTTTTAAAAGAAAAAGCATTCATCGCTCTGTTCTACATTTATTTTTCCCTTTCTTGGCTGTAGAAAATCTTTAATGGCAAACAATTTACAGAAAGCCTTAACTAAAATGTTGATTTTGTTTCTCCCCCTGCCCCACCACCCCCCACAAGCCATCAAAACAAAATGGCATGAAATTCCATGATTCATTGAGATACTATTTCCTTTATGTTAAGAAATTAAGATGAAGGTAATCATTCGATGTCTCCAAGGTCAGGCTTTAAAAGTCTGACAGGAGTCCATAGTCTTGAGATTTTGGAAAAGAATAAGTTAGAGTAGGAAATGGTGCAGTCTTGATGTCAGCACAGTGAGAATGCCGGGAGGAGGAAGATGTGTAGGATATATTAGCATTGTATTTAATTTGCCAGTGAAGTTGGTTACTGCAGCTGAGCTATTACATGAAGTAAAATCAATTATTGTGGAGAAATAAAACTCAAGAGAAATAATCCAAAAAAAAAGAGACCATCAGAAAAATGAACAACACTTTCAAAAATCCCTTCTGCAAGGAATATTGGCAGAGCAGACTGGAAATCATTCAAAAAGCTATTTAAATGTAATGGGAAGACTGGATCTGTCAGTGAATTGAGATGAACAACAAGTGCTATTATAAATTGAAAAATCTATCTATGAAATAATCTACTGCAAGCTTTTAATGTTTCAAAGCGCATTAGATCCAAACACAGGTTTATTACTATGCTGACGAGCCAAACAGCTAAGGTTTAGTTTAGATATTATCAACTCCACTTAACCCTATTGTGACCAAAATTAATCTCAAACCTAGGCAGCATGTTCTGTGGCTTCCCCTGCCCTTCAACAAAGTGTACTTTGATAGGGTTTTATGTATATGTACCTACATCTCTTTGTGGGCTGTTTTTGTTTATTTGTGCCCTATTTGAATTTATGGAGAATTTCCAAACATCTTTTTATCGGCGCCAAATCTAAACAAAACAGGAGAAAGGCTAGTCGTGTTTCCACTGAACCAATAAAATTGGAGTTAGCTTCAATTAGTTTTGGTTCAGTATCTTAAGGTCAATTTTTTAGCATGGCTCTTTAAAAACGTCTTACAATTTACTGTTAAGTATCTTAATGTCGTTTTTGTTAATCAAGATACAATAATTAGTCCTGGCAAATCATCCATAAGCAAAGTCTAATACAGTGATCTAGAACATATGACAGGCAGTTTGAAATCATATAAAAGTTTAAAATGATTTAGTATGATTAGATGAAAATCTCTCTCTTAAACGTACTGAAACTTAGACGTGCAGTTTGAAAATTAACATTTTTAATCTTAGTAAATCTCTTCCTATGACAACAGCTAGGACTTGACATGCTGATATGACAAAGTCACCAATCACAGAAAGCACAACATAGAATGAGACCCTTCAGCCCATCTAACTATGTTGGTGCTAGATCTTCAGCTGGAGCCATCCACTCTAATTCTCTCCCCTTTTTCCTATATCCTTTTATATTCCACCATTTCAAATAATTCTCCAGGTCCCTTTTTAAGTCACGTCTTGGTCTTAACAGTTACTCATAGTAAAGCAATCTCTGTTCTAATAATCTCCTTATTAGTAATATCTTATTACTTCCCCTTCATTGTCCTAGTGGTTTACCCTCATATGAAATCATTTGCTTTTTAGGAACTTTTTTAAATCTCAACTTTAAATTGCTTTGTGCCTCTAGATCATTCTGTTCATCTCACAAAATGTTGAAATCCACCTTCTGCGGGGACACAGAATAGGTGGTAATGGATGAGCCACTTGTTCTAAACCTCACCCATTTCCCTTTCCATTGACTTCAAATGTGATCATGCTCATCACCACTAACCCTAAGGGTGCCATTGGTCCTAATTCCAATATGTTGTCTGGATCGCTTGCCATGACCAAATCATGAACTGCCCTCATGTCTTCCCTGGCATAAGGACTGGTGAAGCAGTCATGCATTTCATTTACCAAGTTGGACTCTGGGAATTCCCAAATTACATTTAGTTGATTGAAGTTGTCCATTAAAATAATCTTCCTGTTCTTACATACCCTTCTTATCCTTTCATGAAGCAGACTGCCTTCTTATACAGGCCTAGCACTCTATAATGTATCCGTACTTTCTCTTTATCCTTTTCATGCAGAAGATGTCAGGTAAGAGTGAGTCTTTCCACCTCCCAGGGATCAGCATTTTTATCTTCCCTGTGTCCCTGATTATAGGCTACACCACCTCCTTTCACGTCTGTTCTATCTTTTCTGAACATTTTGTATCATTGTATGTTGTACTCATCACCATCCTCTGGGGTTTAACATGTTTTTCCATATTCCCACTCATGCTATAAGTAATTTCCACTTCTGGTGTCTTATTACTAACACTTCTAGCATTCATTTTCTACATCTTTGTAGGTTTACCTCCTTTTTTGGCCCTCACTGTTTCTGATATCTGATAGGTGTATGGGTAACACTGAGGAAGAATGCAATGTAATACAAGAAGACAATAGAAAACATGCAAACTGGGCAATGAAGTGGCAAATGAGCTTTAACTTAGATAAATGGGAAGTGATGCACTTTGATAGGAAAAATAAGAATACCATCTACAGCTTAAAAATTAAGAAATTGAATGGAGTAGAGGAGCAAATGGATCTAGGGATACAGGTGAACAAATTATTAAGAACAGCATCACAGGCCTGTAAAGCAATTTAATATGCTAACAAAGCATGAAGATTTATTTCTAAAGTGTAGAATTCTAAAGTGATGAAGTTATGTTGAACTTGTATAGGACCCTGGTCAGGCCATACTTAGGGCGGAATCGTCCATGCCCACTGACATCGGGTATGTTTGGTGCGTGAGCGGACAATATGGCGAGAAGGTCAAAAATTGGTTTCACAACGTCGTGAAACCAGTTTGAGATCGTCCATTCTGCCCGCCAATGGCGGGCCACATTTCCTGCCAACGGATGTTGGGAACCTCGTTGTAATAAATATGCATATCATTATAAGCCCAGCCCGCCGGAATCATCACATCCCCAGTGGATCGCATGCCCGCGTTTCACAACAGCATATAAAAGGTGTGCACTTGGCAGGCTGCACTTTGAGGGGAACTCGGAGGTGAGTACACAGTAGTGTTGGGGAGCGCTCTCACCCGGGATGCCTGTTGGACTTTAAGGTTGAGGTGCGTTGAGGGGATGGAGTGTTCAAGGGCTCCCCTGTGGTTCAGGTGTGTTGCGGGGGGGAAAGGGTTTATCTGCGGTTGAAGATAGTGTATAAGTACATGCGGGGTGGGGTGGGCAAGGGAAGTGGCCACGCTTAAGGGAAACCTTGTATAAAGTGACCATTCCTCTTCAGCCGAGGCAGTTCGGGTGCAGCTACATTGATATGATTGGAGTTGGGCTCCTAACTTCTTTGCCCACTCAAGCAACGCAGAGGTATCAAAGTGCCACCGAGTGCTCCAGAGCTTTTCATCCCTCGGGCACAGACTGCAAACTAATGAGCGTTTTAGTGGACTATGCTGCTGACAAGCTTCTTTACATCTCTGATTGGGTCTCATCACTCTCATATATTTTCTATATTCTTGAGCAATTTGATCATATTTCAGATTTTAAAATTGTCACGAAACTACAGCTGGTGAACCAGCTGTATGCCTCATGGCTTAGAGAGAGTGAAGCCGATAGAGGAGAGAGCAATTGAGGCACCTGGCTGTGCAGAGGGAGGAGCAGCACCCTCTGGAAGAAGGAGCAGCTGGAGCTCCTGCACATGCTGCTGAAGAGCCACAGCGAGCCGTCACTGGTCAGCGCCTAGCTAGACCCAGGGTCTATACATGCTGCCTTTCATTCCTGCAGATGACCGAGAACCAGTGTCGCTGAAGACTCTGAATGTCTAGGTCACATCTGCCAGCTACTGCAGGATTTGGCGCCAAGGGGACATGGAGGGCATTCACTGCCAGTGGCTGTGAAAGTGACTGCGGCACTCAATTTCTACGCCAGTGGCTCCTTTCAGGGCTCCACAAGTGACCTCTGGGGATATCACAATCCTCCACCAACAAATGCATCCATGAGGTCACAACTTCACACACAACTTTGTGCATTTCGCCTGGGACCAGAACAGCCAGGATTTAAGAGCGATTGGATTTGCCCAGATCTCAGCTTTCCCAAATTTGCAGGGTTTGATCGACTGCACTCACGTGGCACTCAGATCTCCATCGCAACACACGGTCAACTATGTCAATCGCAAGGGATTCCATTCGCTGAATGTGCAGCTGGTGTGTGACCACCAGAAACGCATCCTGCAGGTCTGTGCACGGTTTCCAAGGAATGTCCCTGACTCCTACATTCTCAGTCGGTCACAGATCCTTGAAGTCTTCCAGGATCCACAGAAGCAGCAGGGATGGCTCCTCGGGGACAAGGACTACCCGCAGAGGACGTGGCTGATGACACCCGTGTGGCGGCCTCAGACTGCAGCAGAGAGAAGGTATCACGAGGCTCATGCTGCAACTCACAACTTGGTGGAACAGACCTTCGAGATTCTGAAAATGAGATTCCAGTGCCTGGAACGGTCTGGTGGAGCCCTGCAATATAGTCCACAGAGGGTGTCACGCATCGTCGTTGCCTGCTGCGCCTTTCACAACCTGGCACTGCAATGGGGAGAGGAGCTGGTTGAGGAGGAGATGGAGGAGCTGGAGGTTTCCACCAATGAGGAGGACTCCGATGAGGGTGAGGAGGTCCTCGAAGGCAACAATGGCGGGTATGAGGCCCTGGCACTGGCCAGACGAGGCTGGTGCACTGGGGAGGCCCTCATAGCTGCTAGATTTGTGGAGGATGATGACATGCAGTGAGGAGACACTATGGATCCTCACATTGCATCTCTGAAAGATTGACTGCAGTCTGGCTTATGACATAGCACATACCCTCTAGGATAATGCTCCTGTCAAGGAGATGCAAAGGAGGATCCTGACGACATGCAGTGAGGACACTCCACAGATCTTCACATTACCTCTGTGAATGTCTGACTCCTGTCTGTCCGAGGGCAGCTCACTTTCGCTCTGTGATCAGGGTCATATCATGAAGATCCAGCCATGAAACTTTAAAAGCATCTAATCCTTTGTCTGCTTTCAGGAGCACAGCGTTACTGGTCACAGATGCTGAAGAGATGGGGGCCAGCCCCACCTTAAAGGTGCTGAGAGCACACAGAGAGAATAATGGAACTCTGTGGCACCTGCCCACTACATTCTGGCATCAATGACAAGCACCATCAAAGTGCAGGCATCAGTAATGTGTCCAGGGAGTGTGAGGCCAGACCATCACTTTGGTCTGAAGGCTGCACAAAGCACAGAGAAGAGGCTCTGGAATGAGACACCTGCCTTTATCTTGTGCAGAAAGGTTTCACATCTGAGTGACATGAACACTGCTCATCAGAACAAGAAGGGGTAGGTGGAGTGAAATCGAGCTGCTCCACACCCCTCTCATGTACACACAGTTGGAGGCCAACTATAGCATCAGTGATTGAGTTCAGCCTGCGCAGCAGTGCAGGAGCGGCGTCCTGGACCAAGGTCTCCATGGCAGCCACCATGCTACCAGTGTTGACCTCGGTGCGTTGGCATGATGGCACTAACACCTCAGCCTGAAGCCAGACGGACTCCTCCATTGTGTCTTGCAATCTGAGGAGTGCAGCGGACATCCCTTCCTGATATTCCCTAGCTTGCCTTTGCAGCTCCAGCAACTGTGACACAACCGAGTCCAGAGGCTCGTCATCTGACTCCAACTCAGCAAATTTCTGGCCTCCAGCAGTCCTCTGAGTGCCGGACACCTGGGAAGTCCCTGCCTCCACCTGCTGTGGATCAGACAGTGCAATGTGCTCACCAGATTGTGATCCCAAGGCTACTCTAAAGCTAGGTCCCACCGAGGTGTGTGTCTCTGCGCTGGTGGAGGGTGTGGGTGAGCGCTGTGATGGGACTTCAAGGAGGGTGCCTCCAGATTCCTCTTCAGAGGTTTCTTCAGGGCTTGATTGGAGGCTCTGGGTCATGGACTCTGTCGGCTGTTTGGCAGATGTGTCTGCGAAAGCAAGGAGAGATAATTAGTACATGGCAGTGGCCTGTGAAACAGGACACGTCACTCACACATGGTTGTCTGATGGATGTTGCACTGTTTCATTCTCACTAGTGCTGCCTCAGGAAGCTCGGCTCAAGTTTGAAAACTTTATTAAAGAGAGAAAAAAATATTCCTGACGTCCCCTCGTGTGACACTGTCACATGAGCAGGGACAGGTCAATTACTTATATTTAAAAATTTTATACACATTTTAAATCCCTCATGAAACCTCATCCTGCCTGTGGATGAGGTTTCATGTTTTTTCTGAAGGCCACCTGGGCTCTTCGCCTGCCTGCCAACCTTAAGGTTGGATGGGCAGGTCCATTAATTACTTTTTTAAAGGCCTTAAGTGGCCTAACTGAAAATCTAAATGACACGCGGTGACGTCGGGATGCACGCCCAACATCACCGCGCATCATTTTACGCGTCGGCGAACAGGCCCCGCCCCCCGACAGGAAAATGCTGCCCATGATTAGATACATAACTCCACAAACTCTAGCAGTCAGTACTGGGGAGCACGAGTGGGAACAATCTTGACATAACTGTGGGGATTGCAGCCCACAGATTTTCAGGTTCCAGCCTGCCTTAGAAACCAAACAGATCAGATACATAGCACCCTGGGCCACATGGACATTTGTTTACTCCTACACTGCTACTGAAATTAGACATGCCTGTATTGCTAGATTGTCAGGAAAATCAGGTGTAGACATAACTCATGACACTGCTATGGAGATTTACTTTGAAGACACTATTAAAGTGTCAAGGAGATCAAATGCACACACTATAGGATAAAATAATATTTTAAGACACTAAGCTGTCAGAGTCTCCCTGTCACTGTCAAAAAAATCACACGGTGTGAGGGAGAGATGCTGATTGTCTGCATGCTACCTACCAGTATGGTATTCACATGGCTACATCCAGGTAATGAGATATTGTGCATGGTTAGAATGATAAAAGAACAAGGAAAAATTCCGTCACATCTTTCCAGTAGAGCAGTCTTTTCCAAGTCCATCCAATTTGGATATTATTGGATTTTTAATTCAGTTTTGGAGTTCACCAGTTGATCAGACACAAGGAGATTGGTGATATTGAAAAGGAACCCAATGTTTGATGAGAGGATGTTACTTAATGTTCTTCATCATGATTTAATCAGACTTCATCAGCAACTTCCTCTCATGAAGAGTTTGAAGTCATTTGGTCAGGAGTTAGCTCACAGATGGAATCTGGTTAGAAAAACAGTGCTGTAACATAAATCTCTATTTCTAACATATCTTGCAAGGCAAAAAGAAATGCTGGGGGTGCTTTCAAGCTTTGTGTTGGAGCACTAATTCTGAGAGCCACAGAGTGAAGAGCAACTTCTCCACACAAGAGAAAGGTCATGCCTGATGGACTCTCATACTTCCTGTTGACTAGCTACAGGAACTATTCGTGATATTCTGGGAGTACACCTATTCCTTCAGCAGCAGAGGTGTATAGGCCTGGCAGACCAAAGGAATAACAAAACAAGAAAATTAAATGAAAAAGAAAACTTTTAAAAATAGGGGAAAAGGTACTTGTCAATTTTACTTGTGATAAAATTGCCTTTTATTGCTTTAGTTCAGACTACTGCGCATTAAGAATTGTACGATTTTAAAGTGAGATTGTCAGCAGGTATGATCCTGGACATCCTAGTAAGGGCAGGAAACACAGGAATGAACATTAATGTCATCACTGTGCATCAGTCACAACAAATTTCAAAACAGTTAAACATGAAACCTGACCCAAACAAACATATTATCATACAAGCCATTAATGCATTTGCTACCTTAACAGAGGCATTAACATGTTTATTTTACACAGTTTTAGTCCTTTTAACTTTTTTACTGGTACTGTAAATGGGGAGATATTGGATCAACTGCCCGTTACACATCTGTCCTGATTTTCATCTCTAATGGTGTCACATTTCAATAGCAGTCCAGGAGAGAACAAATGTGTTTGATCTCCTTTTGGCCCAGGGAACTACGTATATTTCAGATGAGGCAATAAATTGAGGCTCCTTTCCCCTCTCCCCTCTCAGCTGGATGTAAAAGATCCCATGGCACTATTTTGAAGAGGGCTAGAGTTTCTCCAAGGGTCCTGGCCAATACTTAGCACTCAACCAACAATAGCACAGGCACGATGAGCCAAATGGCCTCCTTCTGAACCATTAATTTTCTAAGTTTCTGACAGCAACCTGCATTCATATAGCACCTTTTAAGTTGGAAAACATCCCAAGGTGTTTTAAACAGGACTTGACACCAAACCACATAAGGAAGTATTAGAACAGGTAACCAAAAGCTTGGTTTTTAGGATCATCTTTATGAAGAAACGAGATAGAGAGGCAGAGATGGTTAAGAAAGGAATCCTAGTGTTTCAGGTTCAGACAGCTGAAGGCATGACCACCAGTGGGAGAGCGTTAAAAATCAGGGTTATGCAAGAGGCCAGAATTGGAGGGGCCTCTGCACCAGAGAGGCAATACACCATGCGGGACTCATGATGATGGTCACATGAGGAGCACTGAATTTTTGAATCTCCCCTTGTTTGTGTGTTATTTTTGCATAACATAATTTGCAGATTGAAATGTAATTGGAGTTTTGATAATCCAGAAGGCGCAGAGTTCTTTAAATCATAGATCACCCACAATGATCACCCACACCCTCTTCTGCCCTGAGAATATGGAAGATATTTCAATGCAAATCTTTCCTTTTAGAAAACTAATGGTGAATGACTTCAAGCAATGCCATTGCTATTATCGCAAGGCAGAAAAACTATATCTGTGGGATACTTCTTTAAGTGTGACCCAATTATGATCTCATCTATTATCATTATGGCTAATGAGTAATAGAATATCACAACCTCCTGCAGCTCCAACAGAGGCCAGGGACATCCCTCAACCCCCATTGTGCTTTGTATCTGCCAGGAAGGAACAGGAAGCCACAAGGCCCACATCCTCATGCCAGCTGGAGAGTTGCATTGACAGAGGCCTGACAGTGGATCTCCTATGGACCTCACAGCTGAAAACCAGACAAGATAAACTAGGGTAAAAGATTAAAGAGTAATTAGCCCTCAAATGAGTGATAGAATTCTCAATTTGACCTGGCTGGCATCCTTCCATCTGTGAGAGATGATGGAAATGCAGCCTCAGAACTTTGATGAGGATGGATGAGATTATCCACTGCACTCCTTTTGATGGCTGCACAAGCCGATTCTGGAAAGACAATGTCTGCCACAAGTGCCACAGATGAAGCTGCCCCTTGCCGGTGGTGTGGGATGATCACTGCTGATGCCTTGTTTACAGGGCGGGCATCTGTTTTGAAGATTGTGAAATCACATGTCATCATGGTAGTAAAACCTTGCCACAGCTGGTGTAGCCATTTGCATGAATCGTTAACTAGAGTTTCCCACTTGTTGTGATTGATGTTGAGGGCTTTCACGTCTCTTGTGACAGCATCCTGGAATCAGAGCTCTGGGTGCCCTGCTGGTCTCTTGGCACAAGCTGCTTCCCCGTATAGCATATCCTTGGGGTTGCAGCCATCTTCCATCCTGTGCACATGCAAGTCAGCAAAGCCTTCTTTGCTTGATTAGCGTCAGCCTGCTTGACATGCTTACCCTAGAAAGAACTGTTTCATTGGTGACTTTGTCTTTCCATGTGATGCTGAGAATGAGTCGTAGACATCGGAGATGGAAGCTATTGAGCTTTTTTTCTTGATAAGTGTAAGGTATTCAAGCTTTGCTGCCATACAGAAATATTCTGAGGATACAGGTCTTGTAGATAAACATTTTGGGCCTGCAGGTCAGTTTGTTGTTTTCCCATGCATATTTTGTTAGTTGGCCAAAGTTGGTGGTTGCCTTTCCAATGCGTGTGCTGAGCTCTTTGTCAAGAGGGAGGCTGTCTGTCACCGTAGATTACAGGTGGCAGAATTTGCTGACTGCTTCCAGTGGTTTGATCACAGGTGGAGACACACCACCCTGTTGTATAATTCAATTAAGCCGCAAGACAATAAAATGTACCTTTCACGTCAAACCATCCGATGTTTGGACATGTTTTAAAAAATGCCAAAATTCTTTCAAATTGTTAATAACAATAATATGAAAAAATGAGAAATTATTGGAACTGTATGCAGCCTTAGAACAGGCCTGGCGAAGAATCTGCACCAGAATAATCTTTTTTATCCTTACAGATACTAAAGGACCCGCTGTCTGTTTCGGATCTAATGTGTTGTCTTTCTTTTTATTTTTGACCTTGGTAGGGCTCCATAGGAGTCACTGGTGTTCCTGGCTTCCAAGGAGAAAAGGTGAGCATCCGCGCACTCACCCTTAACATTATCCATGCAGTGTTATCCATCCTGTTAAGAGGAATTCTACAGAGAGCCCACTGTAGTAGCTTCGAGGACATGTAGTGTACAATCGATTGTGGTGCACCTTTCCCAAACCAGTAGACTGCTGCAATGTTATCATTTACCTTCCAAATCAGGATGAATCGCATTAGCTACTTTGATATAATAGTCAAAGTATTTGGTCATTTTAATTAATGGAGCAGTAATCGAGGCATTGGCTGTGACAGTGAATCAAATGTTTTGTCCTTGTATCTGTGACCTGGGTTTGTGTTCAGCCCACTCCTGTGCATTGCCTGTGAGAATTCTGTGTGGTATTAGCAGTCACAATTCCACATGAACACAAGCCCATATCAGAATGTGCCTTTAATCAAGCAATAGTTGACTAGTTTGATTCGCATAATCCTGTCTTGCTGTATCAGACTTTATGATACTATCACCATATAAAATGTGGAAAGAACATTCTATTCTCCTATACTGTACATCCAAATGTCTCTGATCTTGGACACGGGCTGTCTTGGTACAGATAGAGCAAAGGCTGTTTTCCTTGTGTCTACCCTTTGCTGTTATTGGAATTTTCTTTATGTCCTTGAAGCTGTTACAGTGGGCTCTCTGTAGAATTCCTCTTAACAGGATTGTCTGCTTCCCAAAATAAAGGTAGAAACCCAAGTCACTTTAAGCTCACAGTAGCAGGAGTGATGTTCCTCATGAGCTGGGAACAGATAATAATGGGAGAGACCACAAAACACACAGGTCCAAAAAATGAACCATGATGTACTACCTATTACTTTGGTCATAAGCATGAAGGAAAGTTGAAAGTTATACTTTCTGTAAAAAGGACTGCCACGAGCAGCATCTTAAAAAGTATAGCAAAAGGGTAGAATATTCTGAATTTGCGCCTGTGCTAAAACAAGGCCACTAGGCAAGATTCCCTGTCACCATTGTGTATACTCAGAAAAAATAACGCCCTAATGTTTACAGGCCTGGTCACAGAGCAGCTGCATTTATTTTAATAGATGCAGGCCCTACTGACTGGCCTGTGAGCCAACCTATAGCTGCCCAACTCCAGAAGGAACTCCGCCAACTGAGCGTAGTAGTGTATACCCAGCTAGTAGTGCTTATTTTTCAGGAGAAATCCTTGAAATGGTGCAATTCCCAGATATTATTTTGATTTGTTCATGGGATGTAGGTGTCACTTATTGCCCATCCCAACTTTGCAAATTTGGCAATGATTTCAGCGATATGAAATCACTGATAGCTTCATCAGTTCCACAAATAGAGTTGGCAAATGCAAATCCAGCTAAATAAATGTTAAATAAGACAAATTACAGAATTTATATGTTCCTGTCCTAACAAATGAGATGATTAAGTGATTGGATCAAAGGGGTCAAGCTGGGATGCACCAGAATGATCTTATTCCAGGAAGCAATGATTGATGAGTGGACAGTTACAAAAGAGATGTTTATTATGAAAAAATGTTGAAGTTGAACAATTGGCAGTGGTTTTAGCCATACAATAATTTCCTTCAACGGATCAAGGTAAAACCGTTCAGATAAAAGCAAAATACTGCAGATGCTGGAAATCTGAAGTAAAAACAAAGTGCTGGAAATCCACCGCAGGTCTGGCAGCATATGCGGAGATAGAAACAGAGCTAACATTTCGAGTTGAATGTGACTCTCCTTTTGAAGAAGAGTCACATTTGGCTTGAAACATTAACTCTGTTTCTATCTCCATAGAGGTAAAATCATTATTATGGTAGCCTCAATGTATTCTGTTTTCAATATAACTGAAGACGTAGTTGTTTTTACTTTTTTGGGTGTGTCCGCTTGTATTTTAGTTGGGAGTCATGAGGCAATAGCTTAAACACAAGCTTCCGCTGATCATGTGTGATTTCAGTTTTTATGAGGCACATTTGCTAGATCAACCTATTGTCTGTGTGGATCTCATGCCTTTAATGTAGTGAAAAACATACTGTCTTACTTCCATTTATTCCAAAACCTATGACAATCTGATAAGATTTAGTAGCAATAGCAATTCATTCCTGCCTTTCCTTTGTTTTGGTAAGTTTTTCTTTCAATTCTTCTTAATTAAATTTAAAAGCAACAGTTTCAGAATTCAGTTCTTAAATAATAATTCTATCCCATTCATTTTCTCTAAGGAACCAAAGGAAACTTACAGCACAGGAGGCTACTCAGCCCATTGTATCTGCACTGGCACTTTGCTAGCGCAAATTAAAATTAATCGCACTGCCCCACTATCTCCCTCTTTACTTATGTAACTGTAGAGGTTTCCAACTCATTTCAAGCGTCATCTGGAACACTTTGTGCAGGATTTTAAACTGAACAAGCAGCGGCACCATCAGTGGGTCAAGAACCCACTGGACACTTCAGCGTCTTTGCACTAGATCTTTAACTGAGCCATGGCATTAGCATCCCTCCTCTGAGTTCCCCAACCAATCTGGGAGGGCAGGCAGGATCATACACTGGGTCCGTCAAAGGAAGGATTTCTGTGTAAAGAAGCCATGGCGTGGGTTACAATGGCTCATCTACATATGGATTTTTGAGGCTGCAGCAACTACATGAATGGAGAGAAGAGCTGGGAAGGCTGCTCCCTGGGTCTCTAACTCTTACCTGCAGGTCCTGCTGTGGGATCTGAGGGGCTGTAGTGAGGTGATCTTTCCCAAGGATGGGAGGAAGAGGACAACTTCTCCAACCAAGCAGACATGGATGGAAGTGGCCAAGGAAGTCGGCAGCCAAAGTATGGTCCCTCCAATCTGGAGACAATTCATCAAAAAGATCCAGAACTTCAGGGGGGCATGAAAGGTCAGTGTCAGGTACTCACACCCTGAGTTTCCTGGCATTCTACTGCACCACACTCCTCAGAACAACACACCTTAATATTACATGCTTAATATTAAGGATACAAAGTGTTCAGAAAAAGTAAGGAAGGAAAATGGGAGATGGGTGGCAGTACTGATTTATGGAAGACAGTGTAATATTTGAAAGAGAGGATGCCCTTGAAGAGGAAGGACAGAATCCATTTGGTTAGAGTTGAGGAGCAAGGGATGTATGGTCACAGTACTGGGATTGTTCTGTAGGCATCCAAATAGTGGCAGAGAGAGAGAGAGGTGGAAATCTGCAGGGAAATCACAGAGATGTACAAGAACTATAGAGTGATGATATTTGGGGACTTTAATTACCCAAAAATCAATTAGGATAATGTTAGAATAAAGGGTAAGGAGGGGAAGCAATTCCTGAAATGTGTTCAGGAGAACTTCCTTCACCAGTTTGTTCTCCCAAAAAGGAAGGAGGCATTGCTGGATCTGGTGCTGGAGAATGAGGAAGGCCAAGTGGGCCAAGTGTCTGTGGAGAACACTTGGATAAGAGTGATCATCTATCATGAAGTTTGGATTAGTAATGGAGAAGAACAAGTAACAATCTAAAGTAGAATGTCTAAATTGGAAGAGCTTTATCTTCACTGGAATGAGAGGGGTTCTAACCAGGGTAAAATGCAACCAATGATTGACAGGAAAAACTGTAACAGAACAGTGGATGATCTTTAAGGAGGAGATGTTTCAGGTTAAGTACATTCCAACAAGGGTGAAAGATAGGGGAACCAAAACCAGGGCTCCTTTGATGATGAGGATGATGGAGGGAAATATGATGGAATAATGGAGTATATGATGTAAGTTAGGTGAATCCTTCGAGCCAAATACAATAAGTGGAGAGGGGAAATTAAGTGAAAAATAAGACTGGCAGAGAGAGAAGATGAGAATAGAATGGCAGTTAACGTAACAGGGAACCCAGAAATCTTGTACTGGCATGTAAATAGTGAGCGGTAATAAGGGACAGGGTGAACCTATAGGAATAAAAAGAGAGGTATATGTTTAGAGGCACAAGACAAGAATAGAATACTTAATGAGTACTTTGTATTAGTGTTTACTAAGGAAATGAATGTTGCAAAATATTAGTAGAAGAGGAACTGGTAGAGGTAAAGGATGTGGTGAAAATTGATGTACTGGAATGGCTGGAATGCTTAGGATATAAGTCACCTGATCCAAATGGCCTGCATCCCACGTGCTAAAGGAAGTGAGAGCGGAGACAGCAGAAGGGCTTGCCATGATCTTCGAATCTTTCCCAAGCACAAGGAAGGTGCTAGAAACTTGGAAAGTGGCAAATGTAACACCCCTATTTCAAGAAGGAGTATGAGGACATTTCTAGAAACTACAGGCAAGTTAGTTTGACATCAGTGGTTGATTAGGTTTCAAAACAATAATCAAGGGAAAAAAATTAACAGGCACTTGGAGAGGGTTGAGTTAATTAATGATTTGTAAAAGGCAAATCGTGTTTGACTAATCTAATTGAATTGTTTGATGAAGTAACAGAAGGTTGATGAAGGGAATATGGTGGATGTTGTCCATATGGATTTTAAGAAAGCGTTTGATGATTAAGTACCACGTAAAAGGCTGGTTAACAAAATTGAGGCTTATGGAATAGGAGAGTCAGTGCCCAATTGGATAAAAATTATGCCTTAAGGACAGGAAACAGCAGCTCGTGATAAATAGTTACTAATCAGACTGGAAGATGGTAGACAGTGGTGTTCTCCAAGGGTTAGTGCTAGGACCTTTCGTTTATAACTTGAATATTGAAATACAGAGTAAAATCACAAAATTTGCCTATGGTACCAAATTTGGAGGTGTGGTAAACAGTGAGGATGTTACAAATTGACTCTTGCGGGAAATAGATAGGCTAGCAGGATAGGCAGACAAGTGACAGATGGAATTTCATGCAGGGATGTGTGATGTGATGCATTTTGGCAGAAGGGATAAGGAGAGGCAATGTAGACATAATGACAGCATTCTAAAGAAGGGGCAGGGGCAGAAGGAACTGAGTGGCTATGCACCTGTCTTCAAAGGTGGCAGGACATATTGAGAGAGTGGTTATCAAAGCATATGGGTTCTTGGTTCTTGATCGCTTCTCGGCCTTTTGGCTAAGATCAAGTGTTGCAGGGGCGACACCATGGTCCTGCCAAGGCAAGGTCGGGATGGAAGGGCGATAACCAATCGCAATCCGAATCCATACCGTGGGTTACCTATCACCGTCCGAGTCACGGTGAACCACAGCGACGAAGGAGGATCACCTATGGATCGGGGCTTCTTCACCAGGAGGATCCTGTTGAAGGCGTGCGGCTTCCAAGCTACGGAGATCTTCACCCTGCACGACTCCCGCAAAGGTGGTTATTTTGACGTGACGTTCAAGCGAGTGGCAGACTGCGTCCGGCTCCTGAGGGTGTTCGAGGAGAAGAGAGACCTGCCGGAGATGAAGATCCTGACGGCGGAGCCGCACTTTTCTCTGCCGTTGCAACGGGAACGTGAGGTGATGGTGCATGTGTACAACCCCTTCGTCCCTGTCGCCGACGTGGTCACCTTCCTCACCAGGTACTTCGATAAGGTGGGGAGCGGCACCGAGATTCGAGACGACTTGGGGATCTGGACAGGCAAACGCCTGTTTAAGGTCACGCTAAAGACCGATGGTAAGGGAGCCATTTTCCACCCTCCCTCCAGTTTCGCCATCGGGGGAAACCGGGGCTACCTGGTCTACGCTGGGCAACCCAAGCATTGTCGCTCATGCGGCAAGGCTGGTCATGTGGCGGCCAACTGCAGCGCCTCCCTCTGCAAGATCTGCAAACAGGAAGGGCACCAGACAAAAGACTGCAAACAGGCCAAGTGCTGCAACCTGTGTGGCGAGGCAAGTCACCTCTACAGGACCTGCCCCAAACGCTGCCGTACTTACGCACAGGCAGCCAAAGCCGACCAGGGGGAAGCAGAAGAAAGGTTTCGTGTCACTCCAACCACCAAGGCCCCCAGGGAGCCCAACGGGACAAAGGAGGACACAGAGAGAGACAAGGTGGAGAAAGAGATTGAGGCAACAGAGAGCCAATCAACAGCACTACCCCCTGAACCTTCCAGTCCTCAGGACAGCGAATCAATGGAGGAGGAGGCAGCAGTGGAAAAGCAGCAGGGGGAGTGGCGGACGGTGAAGAACAAGAAAAGTAAGAGGGAGCGAAGAAGAAGCAAAGGCGTTTCCCAGAGAAGCGGCAAGAGGCGTCTCCCATCCGACACGGATGACAAGGGCAGCAGCTCTTCGGATGAGGAAGTGCCAGAGCGGCACCGACAGAAGAGGCGGCAAAGCTCCAGGGCGTTGGAGGACGAGACACCCGAGCTCCAGAAAATTGGAGACAACAAGGAGCCCAGCGCACCCCAACTTTGCCTGCAACCTGAGGAGGCCAGTGCACCACAGCCCCTGGAATCTGGGAGCAGTGAGGCAATCATCGCACCCCAGCTCCAGGAAGCCGGGAACAGCAACCCCCCAGAGGGGGTGAGTTTTGGAGAAGCTTCTCCAGCAAAGGTCATCTCAAAACCCGCTCTCTACGTGAACCTCCAGATGCCACTGGAGCAGAACACGGCCAAGGAGATCTACCTCAGCCCATCCAAAGTGAAGGAATTTGAGCTCACTACGGGTATGAAGGAGCAGACTAAAGGTCTGGGACTCTCAGAGACAGTGGGTTTGGTAGGAGAATAAATGCTTTAAAATGGGTTTAAAGATTGTATCCATAAATGTGCGTAGCATTAAATCTACTACGCGATGTGTTGCGACCTTGGACTACCTAGCCAAGGTCAAAGCTGACCTGTTGTTTCTGCAGGAGTGTGCGATACCGCACCTCAGCTCCTACAGGCAATGGTCACGATGGTGGTCCCACGGGCCATCGATCTGGTCGGGCGGAAACGACTCTCGTTCCTCCGGCCTGGGTATTCTGCTGCGGGGAGGCAACTTCACCGTCTCCGAGGTCAAGGAGGTGGTGGGCGGGCGACTCCTCGTAGCAGACGTAATGTACAAGAACGCTCCACTCCGGTTAATTAACGTGTATGGCCCGGCACAAGGGGCTGAGCGGCTGGAGGTTTTTCAGCAGCTCCCACTGCTGCTGGCGACCTCCAGGCCGGTCATTCTGGGCGGGGACTTCAACTGCATCATCGATGCGGCTGGACGATCCGGCAGGGCCGGAAGCAGATTGGACGCTACGTCCAGATCCCTGATGGAAACAGTTAAGGATGCCAAGCTGCACGACGTCTTCAGCAACCCTGCAGACGGAGCGCAGCGTAGATACACCTGGTCGCGGCCAGACGGGTCCATTCGTTCCAGGATAGACTTCCTGTTTGTGTCCCGTGCATTCACAGTCAGATCCACCGAGGTCAAGCCGGTGTTCTTCTCTGACCACTGCCTCCTACTGGCGGACTGCCACTTGGAGGAAGACCTGAGGGTGGGCAGGGGGGCATGGAAGCTAAATGTGCAACTGCTGACCCCAGAGAACATTGAGGAGCTCAAGAGGGATTACAAAGGTTGGAGAACCGTGAAACCCCTCTTTGAGTCCCTGACACACTGGTGGGAAGTGATCAAGGGAAGCATCAAGAGGTTTTTCATCCGCAAAGGCACCCAGAAAGCTAGAAAGGAACAGAGGGAAATGTCCCGACTCCAGGAAAAGATGCAGAATCTGCTCCGGCTGCAGTCGATGGGGGTCGATGTCAAGGAGGAGCTCCAAGAGGTGAAGGGCCAGCAAGCCTCGCACTTTGCCTCGGAGGCCTCCAAGATCATCTTCCGTTCCAGAGTCCGCTCCGTGGAGCAGGATGAGACGTGCTCACGTTTCTTCTTCCAAAAGGTACACAGAGAGCGCTCTGTGATCAGCAGCCTGAAGGAAGAAGACGGCTCAGTAAAGTCATCACAGTCCGACATTCTGAGGATCAGCAAATCCTTTTATGCCGGACTGTATGACGTGAAGCCCACGGACAGCACGGCCTCCCAGTCCTTCCTGTCCTCTATCACGGAGATCTTAGACCACAGTACGCGGGAGAGCCTAGACAAACCGCTAACTCCTGACGAACTGACTAAGGCCCTCGAGTCCTTCGAGAAGAGTAAAACCCCCGGAAGCGACGGCCTGCCGGCGGAGTTGTATTCGGCTCTGTGGGACTTGATCGGCCCAGACCTGCTAGAAGTGTACGAGAGTATGCTCCTGGCCGGCAGCATGTCAGAATCCATGAGGAAAGGCATCATCACCCTCATCTACAAGCACAAGGGGGAAAGGGAGGAAATTAGAAATTGGCGACCCATTTCACTGTTGAATGTGGACTATAAGATTCTGTCCAAGGTCATCGCCAACCGGGTCAAATCCGCTCTGGAATTGGTGATTCACCCTGACCAGACCTGCTCTGTGCCAGGCAGGAAGATCTCTGACAGCCTGGCGCTGCTCAGGGATACGATTGCCTATGTACAGGACAGGGGTGTGGATACCTGCCTCATCAGCTTGGATCAGGAGAAGGCCTTTGACAGAATATCGCACACCTACATGGGGGATGTGCTCTCCAAAATGGGCTTTGGGGAGGGAATTCGAAATTGGATCCAACTGCTCTACACTAACATCAGTAGCGCAGTCTCAATCAATGGGTGGGAAACAGATAGCTTTCCGATTAAATCTGGAGTCAGGCAGGGCTGTCCTCTCTCGCCTGTCCTTTTCGTGTGCTGCATAGAACCCTTTGCCGAGTCCATCAGGAAGGATCCGGGCATAAGAGGAGTGACGATCCCAGGCAGTGGAGGCACTCAGGTAAAAGCCTCCCTGTACATGGACGACGTCGCCGTTTTCTGCTCGGATCCGCTGTCGGTGCGCAGACTGATGCACGTCTGCGACCAGTTCGAACTGGCCTCGGGAGCCAAGGTAAATCGTGGGAAGAGCGAGGCCATGTTCTTTGGGAACTGGGCTGACCGATCCTTTGTCCCCTTCACTATCAGGGCTGACGGCCTGAAGGTGCTGGGGATATGGTTCGGAGGGACCGGGGCATGCGTTAGAAACTGGAAGGAGCGAGTGGCTATGGTGAAAAGGAAACTGGGCATGTGGGAGCGACGCTCCCTCTCCATTGCGGGTAAGAACCTGGTCATCAGGTGTGAGGTACTCTCGCTGTTGCTGTACGTGGCGCAGGTCTGGCCCATTCCACACTCCTGCGCGATGGCGATCACTCGAGCCATCTTCCGCTTTATCTGGAGGTCGAAAATGGATCGTGTCTGCAGGGACGCGATGTACAAGCCTCTAGATAAAGGGGGAAAAAACGTGCCCAACATCGCCCTCATACTGATGGCCACCTTTGTGTGTGGCTGCATCAAGCGGTGCGTAGACCCTCAGTACGCAAACACCAAGTGTCACTACGTGCTGAGGTTCTACCTGTCCCCGGTGTTGCGAAGGATGGGTCTGGCCACGCTGCCGCGGAACGCTCCAAGTAGATGGACCGTGCCGTACCACCTGTCCCTGGTGGAAAAATTTATGCAGAAAAACACCTTTGACCACAAGTCCATCAGGCAGTGGTCAGCACGTAACGTCCTAGAGGCCCTGAGGGAAAAGGAGAGGGTGGACCCTGTGGGATGGTTCCCCGAGCAGACTGTCAAAGTCATTTGGCAGAATGCCTCATCGCCAGAACTTTCCAACAAGCACCAAGACGTAGCTTGGCTGGTGGTGAGAAAGGCCCTCCCCGTCAGATCCATCCTACACGCCAGGAGTCTCACCCCCTCTGCACGTTGCCCTCGAGGTGGCTGTGGTGGGGAAGAGACCGTTGTTCACCTCCTTGTGGATTGTGCCTTTGCAAAGAAAGTCTGGAGAGAGATGCAGTGGTTGCTGTCGAGGTTCATCCCGAGCAGTTCTGTGACACAGGACTCTGTGCTCTACGGGCTGTTCCCAGGGACACACACCGAGACAAACATCGACTGCAGCTGGAGGATCATCAACTCGGTGAAAGAGGCGCTTTGGTCTGCCCGAAACTTGTTGGTCTTCCAGCACAAAGAGTTGTCCCCGACCGATTGTTGCGGACTGGCACAATCCAAAGTCCAGGACTACGTGCTGAGGGACGCACTAAAGCTTGGGGCAGCTGCCGCAAAGGCGCAATGGGGAAGGGTCGCTGTCTAAGACCTTTCTACCACAGCGCACCGAGAGACTGGGAACTGTTTAGAGCCCCTCGGGCTGTACAGATCAAAATGAAAGGCTGTAAATGATTGTAATATTGTTTGTACTGATGCACCTGGTGATACATTTTGTAAAAGTTTAACCTGGATTGTACCCTTGTAATGTTGTTTTTGAAATGGTTTTGAATGTGACTGAAGATTTTTTATGAATAAAGTATATTTTTACAAAAAAAAAAAAAAAAAAAAATATGGGTTCTTGGACTTCACAAAAGCAACTTTTATGAAGGTATGGTTAGGCCACAACTAAAGTGTTACATCCGGTTCTGATCATCTGACGTTAGGAACGATGTGAGAGTCCTTGAGAGGGTGCAGAGGAAATTTACCAAAATGTTTCCAGGGTCAAGGATGTCACAGACTGGCTGCAGGACATTCCTCTGAGGGAGGGTGAACAGCCAGAGGCCGTGGTCCACATCGGTATTAATGACATAGGTAGGAAAGGGGATGAGGTCCTGAAAGCAGATTTTAAGGAGCTAGGAAGGAGATTAAAAAGCAGGACCTCAAAATCAGTAATTTCAGGATTACTCCCAGTGCCATATGTTAGTGAGCATAGGAATAGGAGGATTGGGCATCAGACGTGGCTAGGAAACTGGCGTAGGAGGGGGGGCATCAGGTTTATGAGGCACTGGGACCTGTACAAGATGGATGGGTTGCATTTTAGCAAAACTAATATCCTCGCAGGGACATTTGCTGCTGCTGTTGGGGTGGGTTTAAACTAGATTGACAGGGGGATGGGAACAATAGAGGGAGCTCTGATTGGAGGGAAGCAAAACTGGTAACAGGAAATAGAGAAGTGGTAAGTGAAATTAGAAGACAGATGAAGCAGAGTCAAGCATCAAATAGGATCAGAATACAGAATAATGTTAAAAAGACAGAATTAAAGGCATTCTTTCTGAATGCATGTAACATTCGCAGCAAGGTCGATGATTTGAAGGCACAAATTGAGGTAAATGGGTATGATTTAGTTGCCATTACAGAGATGTGGCTGCAGGGTGACCAGGCTTGGGAACTGAATATCCAAGGATATTCATCATTTAGGAAGGATGGGCAAAAAGAAAATGGGGGTGGGGCAGCGCTCTTAATAAGGGATGAGATTACTACATTAGTAAGAGAGCATCTTAGATGGAAGGATCAAGATGTAGAATCAGTTTGGATGGAGCTAAGAAACAGGAAGGGGCAGCAAACATTGATGAGAGTTGTTTATAGGCCACCAAACTGTAGTGCTGATGTTGGGCTTGATTTAAATCAGAAAATTAGAGATGCATGTAACATGGGTAATACAGTAATAATGGGCGACCTCAATTTACATAAAAACTGGGTAAACCTAATCAGCACTAATGCTGTGGAGGATGACTTCCTGGAGTGTGTACAAGATGGGTTTCTGGAGCAGTACGTTGAAGAACCAACTAGCTACTTTAGATTTGAGCTACTTTAGATTTAGTGTTATGTAATGAGAAAGGATTAATTAATAACCTTATTGTAAAGGAGCCTTTGAGTAATAGTGGCCATAATATGATAGAATTTCACATTAAGTTTGAATGTGACATAGTTCATTCTGAAACTAGGGTCTTAAATCTGAACAAGGGAGACTATAAAGCTATGAAGGGCAAGTTGGCTATTGTGGATTGGGAAAATACACTAAAAGATTTGACGGTAGACAGGCAATGGCTAGTATTTAAAGAAGTACTACATGGTTTACAACAGATATACATTCCTCTAAGGCACAAACACCCAATGGGAAAGGTAAATCAACCGTGGTTAACAAAAGAAGTTAAAAATTGCATTAGATTAAAGGAAGTGGTTTATAAGGATGCCAAAAAAAAGTGGTAAGCCTGAGGATTGGGAGCAATTTAGAACCCAGCAAAGGAGGACCAAGAAACTGATAAAAAAAGGGAATATGAATGGAAGCTAGTGAGAAACATACAGGGGGTATGGATTGAGAATTGGTTAGCAGACAGAAAGCAGAGAGTAGGAATTAACGAGTTATTCTCAGGATGGCAGGATGTTACTAGTGGGGTATTGCAAGGATCAATGCTAGGTCCACAGCTGTTCACAATCTGTATAAATGATCTTGATGTGGGGACCAATTGTAATATTTCC
The DNA here is from genome assembly GCF_964194155.1 of Cetorhinus maximus. NCBI lineage: Eukaryota > Metazoa > Chordata > Chondrichthyes > Lamniformes > Cetorhinidae > Cetorhinus > Cetorhinus maximus. Next base: position 100,424,390 of record NC_135879.1, on the reverse strand, counting down.
AAATTTGCTGATGACACAAAACTAAGTGGGAATGTAAGTTATGAGGAGAATGCAAGGAGGCTTCAAGCAGACTTGGACAGGCTAAGTGAATGGGCAAGAACATGGCAGATGGACTATAATGCGAATAAGTGTGAAGTTATCTATTTTGGTAGAGAAAACAGAAAGACAGAATATTCCTTAAATGGTGAGAGGCTGGGAAGTGTTAGTGTCCAAAAGGACCTGGGTGTCCATGTTCACGAGTCATTAAAAACTAGCAGGCAAATGCAACAATCAGTAAGGAAGGCAAATGGCATGTTAAAGGTGTCTTGCTGTAATTGTATAGAGCCTTGGTGAGACCACACCTGGAGTATTGTGTACAGTTTTGGTCTCCTTATCTAAGGAAGGATATACTTGCCATAGAGGGAGTGCAATGAAGGTTCGCCAGACTAATCCCTGGGATGACAGGATTGTCTTCTGAGGAGAGATTGAAGAAACTAGACCCGTATTCTCTAGAGTTTCGAAGAATGAGAGGTGATCTCTTTGAAACTTACAAAATTCTTACAGGGCATGACGGGCTGGATGTAGATAGGATGTTTCCCCAAACTGGTGAGTCTAGAACCAGGGGCATAATCTCAGGATAAGGGATAGGTCATTTAAGACTGAGATGAGGAGGAATTTCTTCACTCAGAGGGTGGTGAATCTTTGGAATTCTCTACTCCAGAGGGCTGTGGAAGCTCAATCTTTGAGTATGTTCAAGACAGAGACCAATAAATTTCTGGAGAATAATGACATCAAAGGATATGGAGATGGTGTGGGAAAGTGGTATTGAGGTAGATAATCGGCCATGGCTCGATGGGCTGAATGGCCTATACTCCTGTTCCTATGTTCCTACAAGGTTAGGTTGGAGAAGCTAGGGTTGTTCTCCTTGGAAAAAAGGAAATTGATGGGAGATTTGATATGACGGGTTTCGATAAGGTGGACAAAGAAAGGCTGTGCCCAATAGCTGATGGTACAAGGATTAGGAATCACAGATTTTAGACAAGAGATTCAGAGAGATTGTGAGGAAGAACTTTTTTACGCAGTGAGTCGTACTGACCTTTAACTCCCTGTCTACAAAGTTCATGCAGGCAGAGACGCTTCAAAAGGAAATTGGATTGTCGCCTGAAGGAAAATAAACTTACAAAACAAAGAGCCGGAGGGAATGGGACTGACTGGATTTCTCTACAGGGAGCTGGCCTGAACTCAGTCTGAAAGGCCTCCTGTGCTGTTATGACTCTATGACCTTGCAGCTCCAGTCACTCCCTTCTCTCCAGACATCTCCTCACATTCCCATCTGAAAAGTAAACACTCAAACTCACCCTCACCCTATTGCCCTCTTGCACCCATGCCTCAAAGTCACCCTCCAGAAATGTTGTCTTTGCCTCTTCACAAGCCATTACAAACATTCATAACTCTCTGTTTTCTCTCCTCGAAGAAGAAGTGAGCACAATACCCTGGAGAGAGGCAGAGACCCAGATATGGAGGGCAGCGCACCAGTGACGAGCACCTTGACAGCCACTGGCAATGCATGCCCTCCTGGGAGGGAGGTCTTGTTCCAAGAAGCTACAGATGTCAGCAGTGACCTGCCATGAGAACCTGAGTCTCCTAAAGCACTAGTGCTCAGATATGTCAAGAGAGCTGATCCTCTGCCTGCAGATCCTGTGTTGGGGGTCTCGCCTCCTTCCAGCTGGATCTGATGTCTGTCTCCTCTGCCTGTGGAGTGGCATGTGGCTGAGGAGAAGGCAGCTGCTGCTGCTGTGGGTGCTGGTGTTTCTCCTGTGTTGTTGTTATGGTGTTGCTGCTTCTGTTGCTGTTCATCAGAGCTGGTAAGTAAAGCTGCATAAACTGATCCCATGCCACTGTGAAGGCTGGCTGCACGGAAGCGTAGCTGAAGGTGAAATGCAACATAGGTGAAGTGTCTTCCAAGCACTGAATGCACTCTCTGTGCTGTGAACTGTAGCCTCTCAGTTGGCCATGGCTGGAGTTGATCAGCTTCATTTATCAATTTTCATTTAGCAGCCTGTTAGTTTCACTGAAGAAGCACTTTCTGCTGTACACTCACCCACTTGACCCTAATGAGTTGCTGAAAGCGCATGAAATAAGTCGCTGGATGTTAAAACCAAAATCCTTAATTGCCTACTGGAATATTTAAATTCCTTACCAGACAGCTATCTGGTTAGTTCCCTGGTCATCTTTAAACCTGCCTGGGTGAAACCCAGAAGAGGGTGAGATGATGTCAGGATCCTGACCCACCGTCACTTTGAGGATTTAACTCCCTACACGCACCTGAACCTGTCTTCCCTGGGCTGGGAAAACTCCATCCTTGGAGCTTGTTTGTAAGGTTTCTAACCCTCCTTCCCTCAATATTCACCCTGCAGTTTTGTAACCATTCAGCATGGGGCGAGGAAGGACACGCACAAACTTTTCTTCCACTGGTATTTTTATTCCCAATGAACTGGCAAACACTAGATGAACCTTCACTTTGGTAAATTCTATCACAGGGAGAGCATTCCAAACTCAAACTCAAAGATGAACTCAAGTCCATGAAAAGGAATGATCTCTCAGAAAGGAAGATTTCATGAACAAAAACACAAATGGATGCCATAAAGATATACCTGGTGCCCCAGATACTGTGAATAGGATTAACAAAATGCCAGGTCAAACTTGAAGGATGTACTGTTTATATGCCTCCCATTCTCTGAAAGCGATTAATGATTTACTCTCACTGGGTCAATTAATAACAATAGTCTACCTTTGCATAGAACTCTTCACGTAAAGGAATATCGCAGAGCACTTTAGAAATAGGAGAGCCTGACAATTCTTTAAAATACTGTTTTAGCTGTATGAATGTTGTGCTTCTGAGTTTAGAGGTGGGCAAAAGTTGGTGACTCATGTGAACAATTGCAGACAAGTAAGCAAGTGTTTTACCAGATCCAGTCTGTGCAATTCCAACCTTGCCCCTGCCACTAAGTACAACAGGCTGTTGGTCTGTGAAATTCTGCTGCATTAGAACATTCAATACACATGTTGGAAAACTTGCTTCAACCAAGTTGAAAATTGGTTTAGGACATTCAAGTCATTTTACTGTGATTTCCTTGCTTTTTCTGTATTGTTTATTCAGGATGTAATGCAGAAAAAATCTATATTCATTTTTCTATTTTTCTCACCCAATCTTTTTTTTCCCAGGGCGAATCTGGGAAGGATGGTGATCCAGGCCCCAAGGTAAGTCTTTAACAATTCTTAATTCCTACAAACACTGTGCCCAGAAAATGTCATTGGCCCAAAATTATCCATTATTCACAATACAATGAACATATGATGCTGACAAAGGTCAGCTCCACTGACAGCAACTTGCAGTCGCCAATTCTAACAAAATGTTTAATGGCAGCTAAATAATAAAATTAATAAAATTCTGATGTCTTCACCTTCTGATTGGAATAACTTGGCTCTGATAGTATTATGGGTTATGAACTCAGAAACGAGGTTGCTCCATCTTCAAAACAGTCTACTTTGAAAGCACGTCAATATTAATAACAAATGTGTTAATACATTCAAATGGAATTCCTTTCTCTAGCATTTTAATGAAGGTATTAACTCTTTTGATGCCTTTTTTAAAATGTACAGACAAAGAAAACTTAAAGCCTTCATTAAATAATGTTGCATAGTGAAATTCCAACTCCAGATGTTGTTATTTACTATATTTTCAATGGTTTTCCAAAGTAGAAGAAAATACTTTAAAAAAAGCGATGTTTATTAATTTACTTTTTCAGATAAAATGTAGATTACTCACTTTGTAACCTTGGGTAATTAACTTGTTTATTTGGGTAAATATTAACTCATGTAGGCTGGATTAAAAACATAGGATTTTTAGGAATGTTAAATAAAGACAGAAAGTTGCTAGTTACATACAGCACACTGATGAAAAGTTTCATCCAATTTATTAATTTGCCTTTCATTTTCAGAAGTGAATCAGTGTTCTCTGCCTTTCCTATTTTCATTGCAGATTTCCCGAATCTGATGTTTTGTTTTGTTTTGTTTTTATAAATATTTATTATAACTTTAGTGGTTTTGTGTATTCTTCCATTTTATCCCTGATGCTGTCTCTGCTAACCTGTGACGTGACAGAAGTCACTCAGCCTCACATTTAAGCTGACCAAAGGCTGCTGGTGACTCAAAACTGCCTGCTGGACATCTGAGTGCCTAGGGCGCTGTAAACAACCAACTTAAAAAGCCTCATCATGTAAATTGTGTGGCAAATATTTTAATTCGCTTGGAATATTCTGTGAAATAACCGTTGATTAAAATACATTATGTTATAGTACATTCGAAGGAGTTGGGGTTCTTGTCAGTGCAGTGCATTATACACACAGCACAACAGATTGGCAAGATAGGAATTCTGGCTCACAACTCTCAGTACTGTGTGGTATATTTTTACCTTTATCATTCGAGCATTAAGCACCACCTGTGCAAAAGGGGGAGGTGATGGTATAGTGGTATTTTTGCTGGACTAATAATCCAGAGACCCAGGGGTAATGCTCTGGGGACCAGGGTTCGAATCCCACCATGGCAGAATTCAATAAAAATCTGGAATTAAAAGTCTAATGATGACCATTGTCAATTGTTGTAAAAACCCATCTGGTTCACAAATGAAAGAAATTTGTCAACCTTACCTAGTCTCATGTGCCTCTTCAATGTCCTCTGAAATGGCCTAGCAAGCCACTCAGTTGTAACAAAGTCACAAACAAGGAATGAAACCGGACAGACCACCCAGCATCAACCTAGGCATCAGAAACGACAACGGCAATTGCAGCCCTGTTGACTCTGCAAAGTCCTCCTTACTAACATCTGGGGGCTAGTTCCAAAACTGGGAGAGCTGTCTCACAGACTAGTCAAGCAACAGCCTGACATAGTCATCCTCACAGAATCATACCTTACAGGTAATGTCCCAGACTCCACCATCACCATCCCTGGGTACGTCCAGACCCAGCAGAGGTGGCAGCACAGTGGTATACAGGGAGTTGCCCTAGGAGTCCTCAACATCGACTCCGGACCCCATGAAGTCTCATGGCATCAGGTCAAACCTGGGCTAATTACCATGTACCACCCTCCCTCAGCTGATGAATCAGTACTCCTCCATGTTGAACATCACTTGGAGGAAGCAGTGAGGGTGGCAAGGGCACAGAATGTACTCTGGGTGGGGGACTTCAATGTCCATCATGAAGAATGACTTGGTAACACCACTGGCCGAGTCCTAAATGACATAGCTGCTAGACTGGGTCTGCGGCAGGTGGTGAGTGAACCAACAAGAGAGGAAAAAAGTACTCGACCTCATCCTCACCAACCTGCCTGCTGCAGGTGCATCCGTCCATCATGGTATCAGTAGGAGTGACCACCGCACAGCCATTGTGGAGACGAAGTCCTGCCTTCACATTGAGGATACCCTTCATCTTGTTGTGTGGCACTACCACCATGCTAAACGCGATAGATTTCGAACAGATCTAGCAACTCAAGACTGGGCATCCATGAGGCGCTGTGGGCCATGAGCAGCAGCAGAATTGTACTCGAACATAATCTGTAATCTCATGGCCTGGCATATCCCCCACAGCCAGGGGATCAAACCCTGGTTCAATGAAGAGTGCAGGAGGACCTGCCAGGAGCAGCACCAGGCATACCTAAAAATTAGGTGTCAACCTGGTGAAGCTATAACACAGGACTACTTAAGTGCCAAACAGCATAAGCAGCAAGTGATAGACAGAGCTTAGCGATCACACAACCAACAGATCAGATCTAAGCTCTGCAGTCCTGCCACATCCAGTTGTGAATCGTGGTGGACAATTAAACAACTCACTGGAGGAGGAGGCTCCAAAAATATCCCCATTCTCAATGATGGAGGAGCCCAGCACAGAGTGCAAAACATAAGGCTGAAGAATTCGTAACAATCTTCAGCCAGAAGTGTCCAGTGGATGATCCATCTCGGCCTCCTCCGGAAGTCCCCAGCATCACAGATGCCTGTCTTCAGCCAATTCGATTCACTCCACGTGATATCAAGAAACGGCTGAAGGCACTGGATACTGCAAAGACTATGGGCCCTGACAATATTCCAGCAACAGTACTGAAGACTTGTGCTCCAGAACTTGCCGCGCCCCTAGCCAAGCTGTTCCAGTACAGCTTCAACACTGGCATCTACCCAGCTATGTGGAAAATTGCCCAGGTATGCGCTGTACACAAAAAGCATTATACATCCAACCCGGCCAAATACCGCCCCATCAGTCTACTCTCAATCATCAGCAAAGTAATGGAAGGAGTCATGAACAGCGCTGTTAAGCGGCACTTGCTTAGCAATAACCTGTTCACTGATGCCCAGTTTGGGATCCGCCAGGGCCACTCAGCTTCTGACCTCATTACAGCCTTGGTTCAAACATGGACAAAAGAGCTGAACTCCCGAGGTGAGGTGAGAGTGACTGCCCTTGACATCAAGGCAGCATTTGGCTGAGTGTGGCATCAAGGAGCCCTATCAAAACCGGAGTCAATAGGAATCCGGAGGAAAACTCTCCGCTGGTTGAAGCCATACCTAGCACATAGGAAGATGGTTGTGGTTGTTGGAGGTCAGTCATCTCAGCTCCAGGACATCACTGCAGAAGTTCTTCAGGGTAGTGTCCTAGGCCCAACCATCTTCAGCTGCTTCATCAATGACCTTCCTTCCATCATAAGGTCAGAAGTGGGGATATTCGCTGATGATTGCACAGCGTTCAGCACCATTCGCGACTCCTCAGATACTGAAGCAGTCCATGTCCAAATGCAGCAAGACTTGAACAATATCCAGGCTTGGGCTGACAAGTCGCAAGTAACATTCACGCCACACAAGTGTCAGGCAATGACCATCTCCAAGAAGAGAGAATCCAACCATCGGCCCTTGATGTTCAGTGGCATTATCATCACTGAATCCCCCACTATCAACATCCTAGGGGTTACCATTGACCATGAACTAAACTGGACTAGCCATATAAATACTGTGGCTACAAGAGCAGATCAGAAGCTAGGAATCCTGTGACGAGTGATTCACCTCCTGACTCCTGTCCACCATCTACAAGGCACAAGTGTGATGGAATACACCCCACTTGGCTGGAGAAGTGCAGCTCCCACAACACTAAAGAAGCTGGACACCATCCAGGATAAAGCAGCCCGCTTGATTGGCACCATATCCACAAACATTCACTCCCTCCACCACCAACGCACAGTAGCAGCAGTGTATACCATCTACAAGATGCATTGCAGGAATTCACCAAGGCTCCTTAGACAGCACCTTCCAAACCCATGACCACTACCATCTAGAAGGACAAGGGCAGCAGATAGATGGGAACACTACCACCTGGAGGTTCCCCTCCAAGCCCCTAACCGTCCTGACTTGGAAATATATTGCCGTTCCTTCACTGTCGCTGGGTCAAAATCCTGGAACTCCCTTCCTAACAGCACTGTGGGTGTACCTACACCATTTGGACTGTGGCGGTTCAAGAAGGCAGCTCACCACCACCACCTCAAGGGCAACTAGGGGATGGACAATAAATGCTGGCCCAGCCAGCGAAGCTCACATCCCATGAATGAATTTTTAAAAATTCAAAATTCAATTTAAAATGGGGAAAAAAATTGGGCTCATTCTCTGTTCGGGCAAACCTTCCTGTCTGAATTTCCATTTCCTCTCTTTGTTTTGTCCAAGTAATGCTTGGTGCCCAGGCCCTACTTTAGTGAGTCCATATTGCCAGTCAAATTATCCAAAGAGCGCCCAGTCAGGCTGGATCACAACCAGTCAAAGAATGGGGTCAGTAGTGGGCAGAAATGTATTGCCTCATACCTTCCTAATAGATTGTAGATTTCAATATAAGGGTGGTGTGGGGATGGAGGATCCAATGAAGCAGAAAAGCTGCTAAAAATACATTGGAAGTAAAAAAAAAAATAGGCCTTGAAATGACATTGTGGGATAATAACATATGAAATGCATTTTTCTCTAACGAAGATAGGAATTTCAGATATACGCATTCCCCCTCTTCTCACTCACAAGATAATTTCAAGGCCATCTAGATCAGCCCTCTGACACACTTTCTGCTATAGCACATTAGCTACTGGTGGGACTACAATGGAGTTGGAAATTTATTTACATTTAAATCAAGTGTTTGACATCGTGTAGTTGATGTACCATTCTTTGAGCCTGTATTGTCGAAAGGCCTGTTGAGCTCCAAGCATACAATTTCATTTTCTTTCACACAAACAATAAACTTCTGTAAATTTCTATTTGATAAGTAAAAATTGTGAAATCTATTGATGATGATTTATAGTATTTTTTAAACGGCATTCTATTTGTGATTTGGGTTTAGACATGTCTTTGCTAGCCTTAAAGAGGCAGCACCGAAATTTCATGCCAACTCCCACAAAAGCTTATAGGAAGCATCAATCACGTAGAGAACAAATGCTAAACTTTACACACTGGGATAATTGTAAATTAGCTCCTAAGACAATGAAGCCTAACCTGTTCCAAATATATTTGGTATGATCATACAGAGGATTAAACATAAGCAGCACTGCTTTTACTTAATTGCGACGTCATTATCAGAAATTTTAGCAACCCAAATCATACCGCAGACAGCTGTGTACTATCACATTGTGCTTGGATGGAGCAATGTTTTCATTATTATTATTATTCAGAACCCCAGGTGAATGCCCAAGACTCAAACATTAACATGACCTAAATTTTAGGATAAGACAGAAGTGGAAATAAATTCAGAAACAACAACTTTATGCCCCCATTTTAACTATTTCTTGGGAAATGTATAAATCTAGAGTAAAGCCAAGGATATAGAGCAGTGAAGCAATTTTGGTAAGAGCAAGCAAAGTGTGACAGGAAGAGATATATTTTAATGGTAATAGTGCAGTGAATAAGGTCAAATCAGGGAAACATGTTAAAAAGTTAAAATTAAAACGGCTTTTGGTGTGACCAAGACCAATGACAGATTTTACCACTGGGCTACGTGTTCTTAGGTGCCATCAATCTTCCACTTGACCTGGCGGGAAGCGGTACCTGGCCGGTGGGTGAGAGAGGGATTTTAGATTGTAGGAGGCCACTGCCTAGGAACCAAAGCAACAGGCGCCAAAACTGGGTTTAATGGTTGGGAAGGGAGGTTGGAAGGGCAGGAAAGGGTTCTCTGTGCAGCCGTTCAGTTATAATTGCAGTCAAGTCCTGATGACATCATTGGAACCTGAACTGCATTTTTAAAGAAGGACCTCACTAACATCTGGTAGGTATCTGTCTCGCCTGCTCAAAAGAGCAGGTTCATTCTATCCTCAAGAAAAGGCAGCTGGACTGGTGTGGTTAAGTCCCAGCAGTCATTTTAACTGCCTATTCAGTTTCTGATGAACGTGCCGGATTAAAAGTGGGCTTTGAAGTCTGTAGATCTTCAGAGGAAGATAAGATTGAGGAAAACAAGGAGTCTCATAGCTTTTGGGATATGGGGCTAAATGAGTAAGTTGAAATATAATGAGAACAAAAGAATGTAAGAAATAGCAGCGTACCCTCTAGCCTGCTTCACCATTCAGTAAGATCAGGGCTGATCCTTAACCTAAATTTCATTTTCTGCCTGGTCCATATATCCCTTGATTCCACAAGATGTCCAAATATCTATTGACCTCAACCTTGAATATCCTCGACAACTCAGTATCCACAGCTTTCTGGGGTTGAGAATTCCAAAGCTGCATAACCCTCTGAGTGAAGAAAATACCTCCACATTTCAGTCCTAAATGACCGACCCCTTATCCTGAGACTATGTCCTCTATTCCTAGACTCTCCAGCCAGAGGAAAGAACCCTGCTTAACACCTGTCAAGCCCTCTTAGAATTTTATATGTTTCAATAAAATCACATCTCATTCTTATAATCTCCAGTGAGTATAGGCCCATTCTACTCAATCTCTCCTCAAAAGACAACCCTCTCACCCTAAGAATCAACCTATATCCTCTTTGTACTGCCTCAATGGCAAATATATCCTTCCTTGCTTAGTTATGGAGATGCACACTTTATGAAGTACTGTAAGTGTGGTCACAACAGAGCCCTTTACAATTGCAGTAAGACTTCCTTACTCTTGTAAAGGACAACATACCATTTCCTTCCTAATTGCATTTACTATAGCTGCGTGTTAATTTTGTATTTCTTGTACAAGGATATCCAAATCTGAACACCAACATTTAATAGTTTCTCACCATTTAAAAATATTCTATTTATCTATCTTCTTACCAAAGTGAATAACCTTATCTTTCCCCACGTTATACTCCATCTACCATCTTGTCCACTCACTCAACCTTTCTACATCCCCTTGTAAATTCTTGGTATCCTCCACAGAGCTTACTTTTGCACCCAGCTTTGTATCATCAGCAAACTTGGATACATTATTCTTGGTCCCTTCATCCACGTCATGAATATAGTTTGCCAATAGCTGGGTCCCCAGCACTGATTCTTGTGGTATTCAACTCATAACAGCCCATCAACCTCATAATGACTTGTTTATTTCTACACTTGTTTTTTTTGCCCTTTAACCAGTTCTCTATCCACGCTAATATATTACTCCAACTCCATGAGACCTTACCTTGTGGAACAGACTTTCGTGTGGCACCTTATTGATTCCAGAACGTATTGTTCTCGGAAACTGTTTCAACTGTATTCCATGAACTGGGTTGCCAAACTATTTTTGCCAGTTGGATTTGTCTAGTTTTTATGAAGGTTAAAGTCCCCATGATTATTGTGTCACCATTATTACAAGTACCCTTTATTGCTTGATTAATACTTTGTCCAACAGTCTAGATACTGTCTGGTGGCCTATAAACAAAATTTTCTGACCCTTCTCATTTCTTATTGTGACCCATTCTGATTTTACTTCCTGATCTTCTGAGCCAAGAACCTTCTTCACCACAATCCCTGTGTTATACCTTATTATCAGGGCTAACCGCCCCCAACAACTCCCACTCCTTTTCTATTTTGTCTGTCTTTTTGAAACTTCACAAACCCTGGAATTTTTAGTTCCCAACCAATTGGTCACCAGGCAACCACTTCTGCAATGGCTATTAGTTCAAAACAGAAAATGCTTTAGATACTCAGCAGGCCTGGCAACATCTATAGAGAGAGAAACAGAGTTAACATTTCAGATTGATGACCTTTCAACAGAACTGTTCATCAACCTGAAACGTTAACTCTTTTCCTCTCTTCACTGATGTTGCCAAACTGTTGAGCCTTTCCAACATTTTCTGCTTTTTTCAAAATCAAAATGCTGCAGATGCTGGAAATCTGAAATAAGACCTGAAACGTTAAACTCTGTTTCTCATTACAGACGCTGCCGGACCTGCTGGCTATTATCAGCATTTTCTATTTTTACCTTTTCCTCTATTTCAGATTTCCTGTAACCACAGTATTTTTGGGGGGTATTAGCTATCAGATCAAACTCATTCTTAGCTTGTTATGAAATGCTTCATGTGTTCTGATAAAGCTGTTTTAATTTTAACTTTTTAACATGTTTCCCTGATTTACCTTTATTCACTGCACCATTACCATTAAACCATGAGCGGAATTGTCCCAGATTTACACAAAGTGCGGTAGCAAGCGGGAGAAAGGACGTTTTACCCGCCAGCGGAAAGACTTTGGAACTCTCTGCCTCAGAAGGTGGTGGAGGTGGGGTCACTGAATATTTTTAAGGCAGAGGTAGATAGATTCTTGTTAGGCAAGGGAGTCAAAGATTAGATGGGAATGTGGAACTCGAAACACAAACAGATCAGCCATGATCTTATTGATTGGCGGCACAGGTTCGAGGGGGCAAATGGCCTACTTCTGCTCCTATTTTGTATGTTCATATGGCAGGATTTCGCGCCATATCGTCTCATCCCCTGCACATCCTGCCTCATTCATAATGCATTCCTGGGAAACATGCTGGACCGCTCGGGTTTGGCTGCCACACCGTGACCTCAGCACTTCCTCGCTCTGGAAGCCATATTTAAAGTGCCCTAGAGCACATGCCTACTTCATGTCTTCAGACCAGGACTACTCCAGGTGACAGATGGCCCTGAATGCAAAGAAGATAGCAGCTCCCAAATTTAGTGACGCCTCACTGGAGCGCCTCCTGGATGCAGTGGAAGGCCACCGCGATGTCCTCTACCCTGCTCTGGCTGCAAGAGATCCACCAGAGTGACCAATCCGGCCTGGGAGGAGGTGGCAGTGGCAGTGAGCGCCACCGAGCACAGAGGAGGTCAGCCATCCGGTGCAGGAAGAGGATGAATGCTCTCCTCCGTTCCGCCAGGGTAAATCAACCGTCTCATCACTCTCAAACATTCACAAACCCATCACACATCCAGAGGAATCTCACACCTCAAGGGACAACACCACCAATTCTCACGTACACCCTCACATCTCCATTAGGCTCATATCCTCTGGAACTCGCATCCTCATCCTGTCCATGGCTCCGGTCACCGCACATACATTCCACACAGTGCCATGCATCCTACTCACACTCTCTCCATCTGTTTTCATGCAGGAAAAGCTGGCTCACAACAGTAGGGAGAGGTCCCAGACCCAGGGGGTGGAGTGGCCCACATTACGCCCCTCACTCACTTTGAGGGATGTGCCATTGCGCTGAACTGGTGAGGACGTGGAGCGTGCTTATGGCAATGGTGAGGATCCTGCAGCACATCATCCCTCTCTCAATGCAACTGAGAGTGCTCTCTCTCCTGCTTTTGACTCTGCTGCCATGCACTAATCTTCTCTACAGGGAGCTCAGCCAAGCGACTGACACCCTCAGCCAGCCAGTCCTTCAGCTTCATCCACGTCCTTACCTCCAGCCAAGAGGACACCTCCTTCACTGAAGAGGTGGAAAAAAGCAGCCCAGAAGACCTGTCACAGAGTTTACCCACACTTTCCACCAGCGCAGAGATCTAGATCTAGAACAGGCTTGGGTTCACAATCTAGTGGTCAATGCATGGGCATGTGTCTGCTGCAGGAGGAGGCCGGTTCAGCCGACCTCCGCGGCACTCAGAGGACTGCTGGGGAAAAGGTACTTTGTGGGCCGAGTCAGATGACGAACCTCTGGATTCAGCCTTCCAGCTTATCGTGGAGAGTCAGCAGAAGCTAGGGGAACATCATGCGGAGCTGTTGGAAGCCCTCAACAGAGTGGCACACAAGTCAGAGGAGTGCTTCTGCCTGCTCTCTGATGGTGTGTATGGAAGTCGATGGGGAGGATGGCGGACACCATGGAGACCCTAATCCACCAGAATGTGGAGACGTGCACAGACTTGCACTCCATTGTAGCGGCCATGGGTGAGTTTCTGCAGTGGCAATGCAAGAGAGAAACGGGGCACCTCGACATCTCTCCAGGTGCTCCTTCCCCTCAAGGAGTCAAGCCGGGGCCCTTGGGCACCAAAAGGAAGGAGGAACGGCAGCTGGACACCTCTGGGTCATCCACTCAGAGGCTGTCCTCTCCCTCCAAGTACCCTTTGCCTGTGACTTCGTCAACCTTACCCTCTGTCATCGCAGAGGCAGAGGGAGCAACTGGCCCACATAAGGACAGCAAAAGCAAGCCGGGGCCCTCAAGGCCTCGGCTCTCCAGAGGACGCACGCCAAAGTCAACAGAGGCAACAGGGCCAACCATTGCACAGGCTGTCTCCACCCCTGCTGCAGATGTCAGGGCAGCACCTAGAAGAAGTGGTGGGCCTAGAAAAGTTAAGTAAGCCTGATCACAAGTGGTTGTACAGGAGAACACATTTTGTCACTTTACAATCTGAAAATATATTCACTTTGTGTGTGGCAGGGCCCTTCAGAGCCTTGTGCAAGCATTTTCCCACACACACACAGCCTTCATCCATTACATTCATCTCAATGTCCTGAGCATTTTGAATGCTGCTTGCTGGGGTTCACTTTCAGTTGTCCATCTGAGCTGACCTGCATCTCCGCCCACCCACTGATCACACTCCCATGCAGCACCTGTTCCTGCCCAACACGAGGCTCCACTCACTTTCGATTTCGATAGCCATGGTAGTCATTAAGTTTTTGATCAGCTCCCCTGTCCTTTCCCCTCCCCACATCACCAATGTCCTCTTCACCCATCACTGTTGACTCCCCTGGCATTACTTTCCACCTCCCCATCATCACCTACCACCCCGAACCCTTTACTTTCCAGGATGTCCAGGTGAACGTGCACATTCCTTACTTTCCCGAGAATCCCACTCCCATCCACATCGACCTCCCCGACCTCCTCCTTCCCACCCTCAGGGTCCATGCCTGCCTCCGAGTCTCCACCAACCACCCTTGCTGTCCTTTCTACCAATACCATCGCACCCTCACCCTCCCGCTCACTCTGCCCCCTCTCATACTCACCATTCCCTCCTACCACAGCCACCCTCAGCTTGCTCCCCAGGAGGCAGTCATTGACTGCAAAGATCCCTCCCTTGCACGTCCCCCCCTTACTCCCTCCTCAACCGTTACGTCCTCCGCAACCCTTACTCTTTCCTCCACGCTTACTCCTTTCTCCTCCCCCCAGACACCTTCCTGCCTCTGGATTCCTTACCCCCTCTGGATTCCATACCCCCTCTGGATTCCATACCCCCTCTGGACTCCTCCCCCCCTCTGGACTCCTCCCCCATTCTGGACTCCTCCCCCCTCCAAAGACCTTCCCCCCCCTCCAAACTCCTTCCCCCCCCAAACTCCTTCCCTTACACCTTTCTCCTCCTTACCACATTCTCCCCCATTACACCCTCCTCCCTCCAGTACTTCCTCCTCCCCTCTCCCAATCTCACCCCCCCCCCGACACCTTTGTCCCCATCCTCCCAACCTCAACCCATCACCTTCATCCCCCACCTCCCAACCTCACCCCACCCCTCCGGTACACCTTCTTCTCCCAATCGAACCTAGACCTTCCTTTCCCATCCCCTACGGTAAACCTTCCTCTCCCACTCACAACTAGACCATCCTCCCCCCGCCCCATCACCGACCATCTTTAGCAGCCCATGGCCAACACCATGATGTTCCGAAGCAGACCTGAGACATCAACAGAAACCTCCCACCTTCCATGAGCTGTTTCGCGGCAGAGCCATGTCCATGAGGATCCACCCAGCATGCGATGCGCATGTTCCTCCAGGGTCTCGCAGCTGTAGGGCTCCAACATCTTCTGCCCCTCGGATGATCTGAGCAAGGCCTCAATGGTAAGTCCCGACTTCTGCACTCCACACTTGTCCAGATGTGTTCTGGGCTGGCATACTTTCCCGCTGGCGCAATGGTAAATCGGGCGTGTGGGGGCGATACTGGCCGGGCCTTACTATGCATCCCTCTAGCGGGATGCAAAGCGGGTTCACATCGGCCTCCAGCGGGATTGGCGTTGCACCATGGCGGACACCATAGGGTGATTCCGTTGTGCTTTAATGCCGGAATGAAACCAATTTTTGCCCTTCCTGCCATATTGTTTCACCCCCACGCGGCCCACCATGACACTCGATGCCAGTGGGGCCAGAAAATTCGGGACTGTGTCTCTTCCTGTCACATTTTGCTTGTTCTTGCCAAAATCGCCTCACTGCTCTATGTCCTTGACTTTACTCTATATTTATAAATTTCCCTTATTTGAATCATGCCTTTTTCCAGAGCCCTAGTTATACTGTTCACCAGGACACTGGTCCCAGTCTGGTTTACGTGGAGCCCAACCCAACAGAACAGCTCCCTCTTTCTCCAGTACAGGTGCCAGTGTACTATGCAGTGAAGTAGAAGAGAATGTATTAACCTTTGGTTATTTCAAAATCTTGGAAAATACCTTTCAGTTGAACACCATTGAAACAAAACTAAAAAAAAATTGCATTTACCAGGAGATTCAATGACACTCATCTTTTGCAAACAAATTGCACATGCTGTAATCACAAGAAAATTAAGCATGAAGTCTACTTCCATTCAAATAGACCCTTTTACAGGCCAGTCTTTCCTAGAGACCAAGGACAGAATTCTAACATTTAGATCCACTTGTGGCGGGGAAGGCCGGCAGCAGATCTGAAGGCTAGTGAAGCGGTCTTTGCCATGCCTTTTTTAATTCACTCACTGTATAAACATCACACTTCCAGGTTTCCAGACCAATCGGAGTGGGCCGGTGTAATGACAGACCGCCCTGGAGAGTTCAAGCTGAATTATTTATTTAAAGGGGCCCCCGCAGGGGTCCGTAATTGAACTGTCAGGATACAGAGAGCAAGTGTAATGATGGAGCCCAGTATGGGAAGGCTGTTCTTATTTCTGTAAGGCATCTCTGGAGGTCATCCTGCAAGCTGGAAAGGCTCGCAGAGAAAGATCCTTCCAGGTAGACTGGAGGAAGTGGCCAGCCTCTAAAGCTAAGCAGGCATGGCTGGATGTGGTTCAGGGGGTGAGTAGCAGGAGTGTGGCACCTCGCAAATGAATACAGTACCCAAAGAGGTTCAATTAGCAGGAAAGGTGACTGTCACCCCACATTCAAGTGCAGCCCCCAGCATGACTTCCCCAACATTCTCCTCCACAAAACTCCTCAGACTAGCACATCTTGCAGCTCCACTCGTTCCTCTCTCTCTTCAGGCACCCTCTCACATCCCCACTTGAAGAGCCACCACTGACACTCACTTTCATCTTATTGCGATCTCGCATCCATCCCTCAGTCAACAAACATAAACGTTGGCCTTCCATCCTCTCAAAACATTCCATTTCTCACGTTCATAACTCTCTACTTTCTCTCCTCGCAGAAGAGAACGTACAACTGTAGGGAGAGGCACCACCTTGGAAACAGTGGCCCCCTGCTTGGAGCATCAGACCGATAGGCAACCGAGTACATGCTGCTCTCACTAATGGCCTAGTCAGTCTGCAAGTTTAAGTAAGATTGAAGGAAGCCTCACCTTGGCCAGTCAGGGCGTCACGTAAGTGCAGCAAAGTGCTCCCCAGCTCTTGACTAGCAGGAAAACGCAGGTGGACCATGGGAGGGAAGATGAAGAATGGGCATCTGGAAATGTGGACTCTCAGCATTCTCACTCCTCCCCCTTTCCCCCACCCTCTCAGTCACAGTCCCAGAAACTGCTTCCTGTCCGGATGGCCAAGTATGCCCCTGCTCAGATGCAGGTGGAGCAGTCTTTGGCGGGACTCTCGCAGGCTCCAAAACCCAGTGGATGTTGGCTGAGAGCACCCCAGCTGTCAGAACAGGGGAATGAGCAAGCTATCTTCAACTCTGCTCAAGCCATAGGGGCACCATGTAAAAGTGATAAAAAAAGGAAGGGAAAGACATTGTGGTTTCACAAGGGGAATCGCTTGGGTGTTTAAGAGTCTTTCACTGTATCAATTTCATTGTCAATGTTTATGCACCATAAACTTCATTTTAAGTCTCCAGTATCCAATCATCATTGTTGCCTCTCTCCTGCCAAGTGGTAATCTGTGCCTTGAGGAAAAGGGCATCTATCAGCCATGATTGAATGGCGGAGCAGACTCGGTGGGCCGAATGGCCTAATTTCTGCTCCTATGTCTTATAGTCTTATGGTCTTATGGCATGCACAGAGTAGAAGGCAAGCAATGGGCATCAGTGAGATGGAAGAATTATTGACTGTGAGAACGCTTCACGCTTGAATCATCCTGTATGAGTCAGTCAGGGGCATCTCTGGCAGATAGGTGAGCAGCTGCAGGAGCCCTGGCCGCATCAGGCTCCTCCTCCTGCTGCTCTTCCTCCTCCTTCCCCGAAGAAGCAGAGAGGCCCTCATCCTCCTCCTCCTGTAGCTCCAGTTCCCTCTGCTGCTCTATGTTGTGCAAGGCACAGCAGACCACTATCATTCTGGACAGCGATTCTGGTGGATAATAAAGGGAACCCCAAGAACTGTCCAGGCACCTGAATCGCATCTTCAGCAACCAAATGGCATACTCTATGACTGCCATTGTGTTCATATGGCTCCGGTTGTGCTTTCCCTGTTCAATAGTTGTATAGTTCCTCATAGGTGTCATTGTCCCTTGTCTCCAAGAAGCCACCCACTGAGTGATTGAAATTACAATGATCTGTGGGAGTCCTGACACTGAATGAAGGCATCATGGCAGTTAACTAAGGATATCGTGGTTATATACCAGCTGAACATTAATGGAGTAAAATCCCTTTTGATTGATGAATCCTGCTGGCTGATCTGAGGATGCCTTGAATGTCACATCAGTGCAGTCTGTCTCCCTGTACATGTGGCAATCCAACCATTGCAGCAAGTTTGAGGGGTCTCTCATTCTGACTGGCCTCATCAGTAGCAAAGTAGATATAATTGGCAGCCTTGGCAAACATTGCAACTGTCGCCTTGGAGATGCATTTGTGAAATCTTGCAGATGTCACTAGCAGATCCCTGGAAGGGGCAGGAGGCAAAGCAATTCAGGTGACCTGACGGCCATTGGCAATGCATACCCACCTTGTCCATTTAGAAGGAAGTCTTGTTCCAAGAACCTGCAGACGTTGGCAACAGCCTGCCAAAAATGTCTGAGCCTGCGCCTCCTGAGGCAGAGCTTCTCAGTCATGTTCAGGAAGCTGGTCCTCTTCCTGAATACTGGATGCTGGAGGTCTCGCCTCCTTCAAAGTGGAGCTCTTGTGTTTATCCCCCTCGGTCCTATGGAGATCCTGATGACTGAGGAAAAGGCAGCTGCTGCTCCTGCTATCTGTAGATTTGCTGCTGCCACTCCTTTAGTTCCTTATCAGACATCCGAGATAGAGCTGTATAAGATGCTCCCATGCTGCTGAGAAGGCCGTGACTAGAGGCACATGCAGATCAAAGTCACAGAAATAATCTCAAGTCATGAAATTTACCTCTAAAGCAGTGAAAACACACTCTCAGAATAAGTCCTGGGAGCAAAAACCTTTCATTTAGGCAAAGAAGCAATTGGCCATATCGTTCAGTATTGTTAAAGGTTTTCCATGCATGTCAATCGCCGCTATGCTCACGTGTTGTTTGACCCTGGCAAACTTCAGACCACTGAGGAAACATGTGCACTAGCAGTTAAAGCCAGAATGAAGGGTTAACTCTTCAATCAATGACCGCTTTGCATAATTAAATCGCAGAGCACATGCAGAGTTTATATCCAGAGGTCAGAGGATCATGTTGGATTTCCAACATGCTGGCACTCTTCCTTCTTTAACTCCCAGCACGCACCAACATGCGCAGCCAGCCCTCCATGTAGGTTAATATCCTCGTCCAAAACTCTGGTCTTCATCACAACTTGCTGAGCAGTAATGTCAAGCATAAAGATGAATTCAGTTTTCTATTTTTTAGATAGAGATTCTCATGTTTGGAACAAGTGTAGTTTTAAAAAGAAATCTACTGTTCATTTGTCATGTTCACATTCAGGATTCTTTTCTTTCTCCTGTTTCCTTTCATCAGGGTGAGATTGGAGGTCACGGTGATAAGGTGAGAACCGTACTGTGTTCAATTATTGTACTTCTTACAATTTTAATTTAAGTTTACTTTTTATTGATTTAAGGTGAGTCTGACTGCATTCTAATAAAGTGCTTCTTTCCTCTTCCACTTCCTATGTTGCTCAGGGTGATGTTGGGAAGCCAGGACTGAAAGGTGACAAAGGAGGAAAGGTAAATTCTTCAATAACTGGACTGATTGGGTGTAATTCCAACCTTCCCATGCTGGGCGGGAAATTAAAAAAAAAGAGCAACCTGACACAAGCCCACCCACTTCTGGTTTTAATGAAGCTGCATCGGGGCAAGGTGGGCAGAGATGGCGTGTTGTGGGGGGCAGTGGCTGTACAGGATGACCATCTGCTCTCAGGAGGCAGCTCAGTCACTGAAATCTTTTAAGGAGGCTGCTTGCCTCCATTTTAAGGTTGCATTTCTTTTTAAATACATGCAGGTCCTGGGAAACCTGGCATCTGAAGGGAGACATGAAGGGACAGATCAATGCAATCTGTCAAACTCCTACCTGTAATCTGTGGGCACCTACCCGCTATCTGACTGACGCCAACTGCCAACAATCGGTCCTAAATCCACCCCCCCACCTGCCCAACCCTCCGGCGATCTGTACAATATTGCTTCTCGGCAATCTGTTGAATACCCTCACCCCCAGGAATGTTTTGCATACCCCTGCTCCCACTGCCCCAGCAATAAGTCCAATCCTCTCCCGATGATCTGTCCCACCCTAACGCCCCACCTGCCCCCTCCTCAAATGCCTGCCCCTTGACAAATCCCTGGCCATGGCCTAGTTTCTCAGGCCTACCTGACCAGAAGCCAACCAGCTTTTCAATATGGTAGTCTATGGTTGAGAAATGGTTAATTTAAAAAACAAAATCAGTTCCTATAATTGAGCTGGGCAGAATCTCTGGAAAACTCATTCTTCCAAGCCTTATTAGCTGTGGCTGAGTTGGTAACACATTTGCCTCTGAGTCACAAGGTACCAAGCTCATGTCCCACTCCAGGGCTTGAGCACGAAAATCTATGCTGACACTCTTAGTGTAGAACTAAGGGAGTGCTGCACTGTTGTGGCTGTTGTTTTTCGGACGAAACATTAAATCAAGGTGCCTCTGGCCAATAGCAACCCCTTAATCAACATTGCAAAAAGACAGATTACCTGGTTATTATTGCATTGCTGTTTGTGGGAGTTTGCTGTGTGCGAACTGGCTGCTGCGTTTCCTACATTACAACAGTGACAACACTTCAAAAAAGGATTTCATTGGCTGTAAGGAGCTTTGCGATTTCCGGTGGTCATGAAACACGCTGTGTAAATGCAAGGCTTTTTTTTTGCTTAATAAAAACAGAAAATGCTGGAAAAACTCAGCAGGTCTGGCTGCATCTGTGGAGAGAGAAACAGAATTAACGTTTTGGGTCCATGTGACTCTTCTCTGGAGCTTTCTTTTCCTTTATTCGTGACCGTTAAGTTCCACCTCCCCCAGCTCCATTACTGTCATTATTGGGGATAACATCTTGATACTGCTAAATTCTTGAAGAAAGCCGTGAGGTTTCAAAATGATTTGACTTTTTGCAAACAAATTGCAATTAGATTCAAATTATTCAATAGTTCTGTTATTTTTTGCCCTTTCACTTTACAGTGCAACCACATGTAGCATTGCCAATACTAGCAGCAGAACAATAACATAACTGATCTCGGGGTGCTGGCTCCAGCAGTACTGGACTCCTGATAACCTGAAGCCCTTTCATCTTGACCTCTGGGACCATGACATGTTTTAATAAGGATATCAGGAGCAGTGTGCATTAATCAGATAGAGGAGCTCCTGATAGAGTTCTACTGCTGAACGAATAGGCCATCACTTTGCCTGATCACAGACGGATAGAATCCTTACATGCTGTGCGGCTACGTTTTTTTTCGTTTGACGTTTCTTTGTTTTGAGATCCACTCCATTGTGTAAACAGGATCGATTCCACAAAACTAGCAGCCTTGTGCTGTGTTGTAGGATCACTTCATGAAGCAGTTTGGCAATATAAAGAAGACATGAAATTGATCGATTTACATTATTCTCTGCATCCTTTTCAAAAACATTAATAGGCCCCAAGTTAGATGGGTTTCAAGATGAGAGTGAATTGCTTCCCAGAAGTTATCCTGCTGATACAGTCCAGTTGGGCACTGCAAACTAGCACAAAGATGCTACAGGGTTTCTAAACGTCATAAAGACACAAATAGATAGAAAGAAATTGAAGAAGAATCTTATTTTTACAAAAGCCTTATCACATTCTCAAGACATCCCAAAGTTACATGAACATGACAATTTGCAAACAGCAAAGGCATGGGTAAGACCTTTTGAAGTTATCTTTCAAAAGGTTCCCTCATCCAGACTACGGTTCACGGCTCCTCTGGGGGGGCTCTGAACCACGAGGCTCTGAGGTGCTGGCTCAACTCCATCAAAATTGCAGGGGTCTAGGAGATGCCTACCCCTGCAATAGAACTGGTCAGGTTGGGAATGCAGGGTGCCGGCCCGCTACCCACACCCTTCTCCCACGTTTGCAAAAATTGGGGGCTCTGGGAATAGGGAATATAGGAACCTAAATCAGGTCCCATCCACCATTTTTAAAGATCCGCAGTCTCCCCAACTACATGAAAGTCGAGTCCTATAAATCTGGTTTAGAGGAATACACAAAAAACAGAATGTAATACGAAAATGGTCATCTGTAGAACGTCTACATTGCAACAAAAATGAAATGCCAGTCCTCAAAGAATTAGCAACATGATTAGATATTGACTTTTGTGACTACCCAGAAACATTACAGTAAGGAAAATTTGTAATTTCTTGAAAATGTCTGTGAATCTATAATCGGTTTTAAGATGTTTGAGAAACATGTCTAAGGGTTTGCATCAATCATAAAGGGGTAAATTAATTTTCTTGAATAATAAGAAATCACTGGTCTATGTGATTTGGCAACCGTTGACCTAGAAGTAGAACCAACAGAAAGGAAGTTAACATACAAAAGCCGTGTGGCCCAGACACAAAAGGGTGCTGCAGACTAAGGAGAGCTGCAGCAGTGGGGGAAACAGAGAAGGCACATTTACAAGGAGCTGTGTGTGTGTGTGTAATACAGTTAGGACAGAAATCTGAAGACAGGGTTAGAGCAGGGATTGTGAATTGGTTAATTTTACTGCTGCTGCTTCGGTTTTCCAGAGCCAACTAGACCATTTAATGGGATTTATTGAAGGAATGAGATAAGGGAATCTCTGGGTAACCTGTGCCATCAAGACTGTTGTGAACCTAGCTAAGGAAACTCCTGTAGGAGAGTACTGTCTAGGTGACCACCTCCAGGAACCTCGGATGGAATACGGCTACTGGTGAGCGCAACTTAAGGGCTGAATTGATTGAGTTGGAAAGTGAGAGATCCTACATATCAGAGGCCAAGGTACAGAACTTTGGAAATGCATGTGGTGCCTCATGTCTACAGGGACTGATGTGAATATTTCTGGATGTGTAAGACATATCTTTGTTGTCCCTACCGTTCGAAGTGAAATTTACCTTTTATTTTAAGTATCATTTGTCTGTTACTTCATGTTTAATTTGCATTGGTTCTGATTCATGTTAAAGTAAAAGTTTCAAAAAGTGAAATCTTATTGGTAAGTTCTTCATTCGGGGTGATTTGGTAATGGTTTACTGATCTCCCACGGATTGTACTGTCTTTATGTAAGCTGTAACCAGACAATGGCCTTGTACTGTGTGAAGATTAGTTTAGCAGCACATGAAGCATTTATATTAAGTTCTTTTACCCACGGTTTTAATAAAGCATTAACCTATTTCAAATGAACTGATTAACGCCTCTATTAATACGGGGGAAGAAAGAATTTAATAGAAGTCTATTAAGTGTGTATATGCTAATCTTCACACACTACAATTTAAAGGCCAATGTGACTTGATTTCAATTACCCTGTTATTGTTTACGTACAATGGGGGTGACTATTTTAGTTTGATAACACAGCCCTTTGCAGTACTGTCAGATCACAATGATTATTCACTTGCTGTAGCTAGAAAAACAGCACAGCTTTTTGTCTCCTCTTGTAACAACTAAATTGTAGCCTGTCTTAGAGAACGTGTGGGAGAGCTTTTCTGTAATTGCTTTTTGAGGAGTATTGCTTTACTTCAATTCTGATGCATTTATAAAAGAGCTCAATTCTGTGATTTTAAATAAGCTTTCCAAATGTACAGATGAACCTTTTCAGGACCAACTATGCAGAGATTGCATAAGACATTTAAAATGATGTATGCTTACATTAATCCAAGTTCAGAGAGTCTGCGGTTCTCTATGGTTGTAAAATTCATAAGACTGCCAGCAAACCAAATCATCATTTTCTCACAATTCAAATCTGCACCATTTTCTTCACATTAGGGTTAGGTACAGTCAAAATATACGCATCATATGTTATAAAATTATTGGACCTGTGTCTTGGTGTGGTTCTTGGCAACACATCCAAGTTTAGCTATCTTTAAATTATTTTTATTCATTCATTGTTGGCGGGTGGGCGAATCGGCCAGGCAGCCTTTTGATTTTTTAGCAAACCTCGTCCACAATTAAATAAAAAATAAATATAAATTTTTGGGCAGGATTTTTATTCTGCTGATGTTATTGTGAGTGGGTTCCATTCTTAGATCATTCTTTTCAGATTTTAAAAGTCTTTATTTTTGCTTTTAAAATTGGTCAGCTCCCTGAGGCAGTTCCCTGCCTTCAGGGAGCTTTCAGTGCACGCTCCCCCGTGCATACGCGGACTTTTGCGCTTGGCACTCCTCCCACCCCCACCCCGGCAACGCTGAGGTTCTCAGCATGCGTTTCACGCTGGCTGTCCGTTAATTGACCAGCCAGTGTGAAATCACGGTTAGCGGCCACTCCTGGGCCCACACTTCGCGGCCGCCCGATGACCCAAAAATCCTGTCCCATGTTTTCCAGTCCTTTCCTACAGTCAGGAAGTTTAAAAATTGTCAGTAAGAAATATTCTTCCCCGCTCATTTCCTGGCCGGCTACCAGCAGCTGGTTAGCATCCAGCACCCCCTGCATAGGTTGTGCACCAGACAGCTAAAACATGCTCCA
The DNA here is from genome assembly GCF_964194155.1 of Cetorhinus maximus. Taxonomy (NCBI): domain Eukaryota; kingdom Metazoa; phylum Chordata; class Chondrichthyes; order Lamniformes; family Cetorhinidae; genus Cetorhinus; species Cetorhinus maximus. Next base: position 100,399,832 of record NC_135879.1, on the reverse strand, counting down.
CTTGAGCTGAACATGATAACTGTGAAAGAGCTGATGGCAAAATCCAACCCCGGCCAATTACTGTGCCATCAGTCTACTCTCAAACATCAGCAAAGCGATAGAAATTGTCATTGACAGTGCTATGAAGCGGCACTTACACAGCAATAACCTGCTTACTGACGCTCAGTTTAGGCTCTGCCAGAGCCACTCAGCTCGTGACATCATTACAGCCTTGGTCCAAACGTCGACAAAAAAGCGAAACTCGAGGTGAGATGAGAGTGACTGCTCTTGACATCAAGGTAGCTCTTGACCAAGGGTGACATCATGGAGCGTGAGCAAAGCTGGAGTCAATGGGAATCAGGGGGGTAACTCTCCACTGGTTGGAGTCATACCGAGCACAAAATGAGATCGTTGTGATTGTTGGAGGTCAATCATCTCAGTTCCAGGACATCATTGCAGGGGTTCCTCAGGGTAGTGACCTGGGCCCAACCATCTTCAGCTGCTTCATCAATGACCTTCCCTCCACCATAAGGTCAGAAGTGGAAATGTTCACTGATGATTGCACAATGTTCAGTATTTTTTGCAACCCCATATATACTAAAGCAGACCATGTCCAAATGCAGCAAGATCCAGACAATATCCAGGCTTGGACTGACAATTGGCAAGTAACATTCGCGCCACACAAGTGCCAGGCAATGACTATCTCCAACAAGAGAGAACCTAACCATCTCCCCTTGACATTCAATAGCATTACCATCGCTGAATCCCCCACTATCACATTCCTGTGGGTTACCATTGACCAGAAACTGAACTGGACCAGCCACATGAATACTGTGGCTAGAAGAGCAAGTCAGAGGCTGGAAATTCTGCAACAAGTAACTCACCTCCTGACTCCCTAAATTCTGCCAAGATGGGCCAGACAGCTGGAGTAACCCCACCTCAGCTATATGGTGGATCCCCAGAAGTATCATTGTGCAGTTAATGAGCTGGAATCAGGGTTCCCAATGCTTTAAAGAACATCTCCAAGAGCTGCCAGCCAATTGGAGGGCCAGTAGCTTTTCAGTCCCAGGAGTGCCACTGGGAGCAGTGGCCACAGCTGAGGCTGCCCCCAGCCGAGAGGACGCAGTGATGGACACCACCCTGGGAAAAAGGTGAGTGGAGCTGTGGGTCTCTGGGGCTAGTCATGCCAGCCCTGGTGAGGTAGTTGGTGAGGAAAGGGGGAGATTTTGTAGTGGGGCGGCCTTTGCTGCTGTGAAGCACTTCCATGGGCAACAAAGTACCCGATAAGGAGGGCATGCCCCCTAAGGGAGACTATCAGCGATCACCAGATAGTTTCCCCACATCACAGAGGACCCACTCAGCTGGTAAAATGCCAGCGGCTGCAGCAAGGGGTCCTTAATTGACCACTTAAGTGGATAAGGAGCTTCTGGGTGCAGGGCCATTCCTCCACCTTCCCCACCACTGGAAGAATGCCAAGACAGAGGGCAGATGATGAGCACTCCACCACCTGCCTCCTCTCACCATTTTCTGGGCCTCCCGCACCTCCCAGCCTGTCCTTCGAGGGCTTCGAGTATTGTCTGCAGTTCTGGAATCCGCATTATAGGATGGATGTGATTGCACTAGAGAGAGTGCAGAGGAGATTTACCAGGATGTTGCCTGGGCTGGAGAGTTTTAGTTATGAGGAGAGATTGGATAGACTGGGGTTATTTTCCCTGGGGCAGAGGAGATTGAGGGGGGAAATGATTGAGGTGTATAAAATTATGAGGGGCATAGATAGGGTAGACAGGAAGGAACTTTTCCCCTTGGTGGAGGGATTAATAACCAGGGGGCAAAGATTTAAGGTAAGGGGCAGGAGGTTTAGAGGGGATGTAAGGAAGAATTTTTTTCACCCAGAGGGTGGTGGCAATCTGGAACTCACTGCCTGAAAGGGTGGTAGAGGCAGAAACCCTTAAAACATTTAAGAAGTATTTGGAAGTGCACTTGCGATGCCATGGCATACAAGGCTATGGGCCTAGTGCTGGAAAATGGGATCATTGTTGTCAGTGATACTCTGCTCCTCCACAGGGTACGTTGTTGTAGCCTATGCAGGTGGAATCATTAGAAAACCACTGGTTGTAAACTTCAATTATTCATGCATTATTCTTGTTGTAAAATGAAAATGTTGAGCCTTGTTCAGTCAGGAATAACTGAGTTTTTAACAGTGTACTAAGTCATAATTACTGCTGTACAGCTTCTTTGGCTCTGAGAAACTAATTTTGCAAGTGTGGAGTCTCATTTCCTCAAGGGGATATTTAAAAATTGCTATTTTTTTAATTTTTATGATCTTTGTGCTTCTCCCTTCACCCCATGTGTTGTCCCAACCATTATTTTGTTTTCTGTACAATGACTTAAATTTGATTTATATTCTCTGCTTTTGACTTCCTGCTTTGCAATCTGTGAGACGTTTTCAATGTGATTAGCCAATCAGCCTGCCTGCTGACTACCCTGTTGTTGACAACCACAAATCCCTTGTAGGAGCTGCCAAATTCAAACTAGCATCAGAGTAGAGGAAGTCTGCACTCTTGAGTCTGTTAAATGTTTGTGGGCAGCTTTTTTGAGGTCAGTGGTAAGCACCGTCCCTTCACCACTGATCATAAAATCCAGAACGTAATATATTGTAATGTAACTGCCTAGAGTGATTATAAAGAATAAAAAAGAGAGAAAAAGTTAGCATGTGGTGGTAGACTATGTGGGACCAAAGTTTCAGGGGTGGTGATGGTCAGAGAAGTGAGGTGAGTGGGGTGGTGATGGTATGGTGCAGAATTTTAGAGTGGAACCTAGCCCTACTGCTCTTTTTTCCAGCTTATGATACACTTAATTTTCAATGGGTGAGGGCCTCCGATCATCATCTGTTTTTTGGGTGTGTTTGGGGATGTTCTCAGGATACCCCTGATTTTTAGCAGGCCCATGAGTTCCATCTTGAACCTTCCCACTGTCCTAAGCTACTCGGGGAGCAAAGGCACTTCATCTTTGCAATCCTAGGCCTTCTAACCCTAATGGTGAAGTGACCCCTTCCCTTCAATTTGGGACAATGTCAATGTCCTCTTTAACAGGTGGAGCAAGAACCCCAGGATGTGGGCCCTGGCTATTTTGAAACCTGTAGTTAGATATTTAGCGCTGATAGGGTTAAGTCCCTCCATTATCTGTTGCTGGATATAGTTTTTACAGCACCTTCAAAAAACATCAAAATAATCTAAAAGGGCAGGTACAGGTGACATTTATTAACTGAACATATAGTATTACAATTGTTCTCGGAAGGGCAGGCCTGTTTTTAATGAAGGTGGCTGAGTGCTCCATGGTCTGAATGCAGGGTGCTAAACCCCTCTCGTGCATGGCACAGCAGGTCTTCACAGATGCATTAGTAATAATTCAGCTCTTTTGCTTTTGCACTCAATTTTTATAACACCCAGAGGCAGCTGTGAAGAATTGCTGATGGTAATTATACTGCTCTTCATATCCATTACATCCAGAATTCCAACATTTCAGATCAAATCCACCATAAGAGAAAGAAACTTCTTTGACACAAAGGGGTGAATTTTTGAAGGGATTCTCCTGGTTGTCTGTCTTAACTACAGCGAAAAAGCCATAAAACTCCTGGTTTTCCATGGCTCTTTCATTAGATAAGTGGAAAAATCCCACAGAGATTCACCTGCAATGTTTTATTATTTAGCATGGAGGCAGCAATAATTTATTCACTAGAGAAACACTGCAAATGTTTAAAGCAAGAAATTAGTTTAAGTATTGGGGTACCTTGTATTTGCAAGTTGATGATTTCTGTGATCTATTTGCAGTGTAGTCCATACATAAGCAAATGCAATTGGTAACATTGGGTGGAATTGTCCCAGGTTTGCACTAAGTGCGGTAGCAGGCGATTAAAATGATGTTTTACCCGCTGGCCGCAATGGCGGCTTTTCATGCTGTATCGTCTCAAACCCGCCACATTAATTATGCATTCCCGGGAAACACGCCGTTTCCATGGCAGGCAGACTCTTATTTGCCCGCCACGCCATCACCTCGCAATTTCATCATGCCAGGTGCCATGTTTAAAGTCCAGTCATGCGCACACATCTCAGTGCTTCCAGCCCAGGACTACTGCAGGCAAAAGGCCAAAAGACTGCAGCCCCCAGGTTTAATGATGCGTCACTGGAACGCCTTTTGGATGCTGAGGAGACCCACCGCAACGTCCTGTACCCCCGCTCCGGCGGTAGTAGTGGTGAATGCCAAAGCCCTTCAAAAGAGGACAACCACCCAGTGCCGCAAGAGGATGAATGATCTCCTCCGTTCCACCAGGGTAAGTCACTCTTCTCATTATTCTTAACTCGCACACTCTCAAACCCATCACACATCCACAGAGCCCTCACTCACTGCCAGTTCAAGGGACATTCACACTCTCACACACACCTTCATTGTCCTCATCCCGTCCATGGGATCACTCACCATCCACACATGCCAGGCATACTTATCATCTGGCCTGGTAGGCGTCCTGATACACTCTTCCCATCTCTATTCATGCAGGACAAGCTGGCACACAACAAGAGGGAGAGGTCGCAGACCGGTGGAGGAATGTCTTAAATCAAGGTCCTCGTAGGCATTAAAAACAGAGCCATCCAGCTGGCCGGTGATGATGTGGACCGGTCCTGTGCTGACGGTGAGGTCGGTGCTGCTCTACCAAGTGAGGATCCAGCAGTGCAACATCCATCAGACAACCATGTTGTGAGTGATGTGTCCTGTTTCATAGACCACTGCCATGCGCTAATTATCTCTCCTTGCTTCTGCAAGCACATCTGGGAAACAGCCGACACCTCGGGGTGAATGTAGCTCTTTACCCCCATGGCCCTGTTCAGGAGGCGGAACGGTAACTGGGCCACGGGAGCAGTGAAGGCCACGGAAGCAGTCACTCCCACGTAGGTCTTCTTGGTGGGCCCCATCACCGATGAAAGCGCCACCTCTACAGCCGCCCCGGAGGGCCCGGCCACCAGTGATCCCGTGACTGCCATTGAGGGATGAGCCACACTCACCCTGAGCTTTGCTGGTGGGAGCAACGTTTGTAACAATGGGAGAGGTGGAAATAAGGATTACTCTCTCCCTCCCGATGGTGTGTAAAGACAGAAAGGGAGGAGAGAGAGAGGGAAAAAGGAAAGGGAGACACAGGAGGGGAAAGGGTAATGGGTGCAGAGTGGATGGGTGTCACTGGTGGAATGGAGTAGAGCGGTTTGGGTGGTGGGGGCCAACTGTTCTTCCCATATAGGGGGAGGGCGATGTCTTTGCCAGGCAGCCGGTACTGGCACACGGAAGTCAGGTCCATCCCTGTTCACCAGGCAGCACCTGCTACCTGGACTTGGATACGGGCGGGGCAAGAAGCCAGGGGAGGGAGGCAAGATGTTAAATGGACACACACAAGCAGCTCTTCTCCCCGAGTCCCATCAGTCGTCTTCTTCTTCCCCCTACAAAGCAACACAGTCTTCACAGCCCCCACCAAACAAAAGTCCAGACACCCACCACAGATGTAATGAGAAAAGTCCTTGCCTCCTGGCATCCCTGTCTTGCAGCACCTCCTCTCTCTCTCTCTCTCCTCTAATTCTTCAAGCCTCAGGCCTTGCAGGCCCCAGGCCCATGCAGCCTCGGCAACAATACCAGCAATAGGCTTCTAGTGTCCCTTAAGCAGCAGCAAAACCAAAGCAGCTTGGACAAGTCCAGAGGAATATGTTGGAAAAGGCAATAGTAGCAGCAGGGTGTACCTTTCCCAATAGCAGCAGCCACAGCCAGCACACTGCACACAGCAACAGCTCCCACACAGGCAGCAACAAGCTGCACCTGAGCCCAATCAGGAAGCCGTAAGCTCCACAGTCTGGGCACGGGTGTTAATCACTTGTATATTATGTTCATTATTTCAATAAACTCCCAGGAATGTATCCCTGTCTATGGCTCCTTGTTCTGATAAGCAGTATTTGTGTCATTCAGATGTGAAACCTTTCTGCACAAGATAAAGGCAGATGTCTCAGTCCAGGGCCTCTTCCCTGTGCTTTGTGCAGCCTTCAGACCAAAGTGATGGTCTGGCCTCACACTCCCTGGACACATTACTGATGCCTGCACCTCGATGGTGCTTGTCATTGCTGCTAGAATGTAGTGGGCAGGCGTCACAGAGTTCCGTCATTCTCTCTGTGTGCTCTCAGCATCTTTAAGGTGGGGCTGACCCCCATCTCGTCAGCATCTGTGACCAGTGACACTGTGCTCCTGAAGGGCTCAGGTGCTGAAGGCGAAAAAAGGATCAGATGCTTTTAAAGTTTCATGGCTGCATCTCTATGATATGACCCTGATCACAGAATGCAAGTGAGCTGCCCTCATCCAGATAGGAGTCAGACATTCTCAGAGGCAATGTGAAGATCTATGGAGTGTCGTCACTGCATGTCGTCATCATCCTCCTGCAATTGAGCGACTATTAGGGCCTCCACTGCATCTCCATAACAGGAGCATCCTCACAGAGGGTATTTGCACTGCCATAAGTCAGACTGGAGTCAAACGTTCATAGATGCAATGTGAGGATCTATGGTGTCTCCTCACTGCAAGTCGTCATCATCCTCCACAAATCTAGCAGTTATGAGGGTCTCCCAAGCGTGCTCGCCTTGTCTGACCAATGCGAGGGGCTCATCCCCGTCATCACCACTGCCTTCGAGGACTTCGTCACCCTCATCCCCGTAGGCATCCTCCTCATCGGAGGAGACCTACAGCTCCTGCATCTCCTCTTCAGCCAGTTCCTCCCCCTCTTGCAGCACCATGTTGTAAAGGGCACAGCAGGCGTCGACGATGCATGACACCCTCTGTGGACTGTAGTGCAGGGCTCCACCAGACCGATCCAGGCACCAGAACCTCATCTTCAGCATCCTGATGGTCTGCTCCACCAAATTGCGAATTGCAGCATGAGCCTCATTATACTGTCGCTCTGCTGCAGTCTGAGGCCACCGCACGGGTGTCATCAGCCACGTCCTCTTTGGTAGCCCTTGTCTCCGAGGAGCCATCTCTGCAGCTTCTGTGGACCCTGGAAAACTTCAGGGATCTGTGACCAACTGAGAATGTAGGAATCGTGCACAGTCCCTGGGAACTATGCACAAACCTGCAGGATCTGTTTGTGGTGGTCGCACACCAGCTGCACATTCAGCGAATGGAATCCCTTGACATAGTTGACTGCGTGTTGCGACGGAGATCTGAGTGCCACATGAGTGCAGTTATGGCACCCTGCACCTGTGCAAAACCTGAGATCTGGGAAAATTCAATCGCTCCCGCACCCTGGCTGTCCTGGTCCCGGGCAAAATGCCCTTGCAAAGCTGGCATCTGTAACCTCATGGATGCATCTGTGGGTGGAGGCTTGTGATATCCCACAGAGGTCACCTGTGGAGCCCTGAAAGGAGCCACAGGTGTACAAATTGAGTGCCATGGTCACTTTCACAGCCACTGGCAACGGATGCCCTTCAGTCCCCAAATCCTGCAGTAGCTGGCAGATGTGACCGACCAGTCCTCTAGATATGCGCAGTCTTGGTCATCTGCAGGAATGAAAGGCAGCGTCTATAGACCCTGGGTCTAGCTAGGCGCCGACCAGTGACAGCTCACTCTGGCTCTTCAGTGGTGTGTGCGGGAGCCCAAGCTGGCCTTTCTTCCAGAGGGTGCTGCTCCTCTCTCTGCCCAGCCAGGTGCCTCAGTCGCTCTCATCTCTGTTGTCTTCGCTTTCAATAAGCCACGAGGCGTTCAGCTAGATCACCAGGCTCCATGATCCTGATGTAGTCCTCCTGCAAAATGAAAGAGAGAGAGACACATGGCCAGAGTTTAGTGCGCTGCATGCCTGTCCAAAGCCCCACCCACCTCCGCCGCACTCCACCCGACTAATTGCCGGCTACTTTGCCCATTGGACTGCATGCTGTGCTCTCAGCTCAGGCACAGGCATTCTCCTAACCCACACTGCAAGGCTGCACTGTTATCTTGAACCATGGGGGAGACTGGTCCAAACCGGGATGCTGACATTGCAAGGGGCTGTGAACATCTCCACCAGTGACTACTCTATGGCCAGCTTTAGCAAGGAGATTGGATAACGTGTGCAGCTGTCCAACTGTTCTGCAGCCAACTAAAACTCATTACTTTGCAGTCTGTGCCAGAGGGGTGAAAAGCTCTGGAGCACTTGGTGGCACTTTGGTGCCTCTGCATTGCTTGATTGGGCAGATAAAAGAGGCCTGACTCCAATCATATCAATGTGGCTGTACCTGAACTGTCTCAGCTGCAGAGGAATGGTCACTTTATATAAAGTGTCCCTAATGTGTGGACGCTTCCCTCTCCCACACCCCCCAACCCGCATGTGCTTGTGCGCTGCCTTCAACCGCAGGGCAGCCCTTGCCCCCAACAACGCACCTCAACCTTGAAGTTCAGCAGGTGACCCAGGCAAGAGCGCCGCAAAGTTACAGGTTCCCCTCAAAGTGCAGCCCGCCAAGTGCACAGCTTTTGTATGCTCACGGGGGCGGGGGGCCGGGCGGGGATGATTCCAGCGGGCTGGCCTTATAATGATATGCTGATGTATTACAATGAGGTTCCCGACCTCGTGAAACCGATTTTTGGCCTTCTCGCCATATTGTCCACTCACACCACCGAACACGCCCAATGCCAGCAGGCACGGAAAACCCTGGCCATTGTCACCTCTGCCTCAGAAGATTAAGGGCTTGACTACAGCACATAATCTAGGCTGAACGTTCAATGCAGTACACAGGGAGTGCTGTATTGTTGGCGATGTCATCCTCTGTCAAAGGTCTCAAGGCACTATTTGAGGAAGAGCAGAGTTTCCCCAATACCCTGGTTAAAATCCACCCTAAATCAACAGCGCCAAAAAAATCTGAGTAGTCATTCGCCTTATTTCTTAGTTGGAACTGAACAGCTGCTACATAACAGTCACTGCTTATTCTAAATTAATTAATTGTGTGAAGTCATAGAGTCATACAGCACAGAAACAGGCCCTTTGGCCCATCGTGTCCATGCTGGCCATCAAGCACCTATCTATTCTAATCTCATTTTCCAGCACTTGGCCCATAGCCCTGTTTGCTATGGTGTTTCAAGTGCTTATCGAAATACTTCTTAAATGTTGTGAGGGTTCCTGCCTCTACCACCCCCTCAGGCAGTGTGTTCCAGATTCCAACCACCTTCTGGGTGAAAGAATTTTTCCTCAAATCCCCTCTAAACCTCCTGCCTCTTACCTACAATCTATGCCCCCTAGTTATTGACACCTCCGCTGAGAGGCAAAGTTTCTTCCTATCTCCCCTATCTATGCCCCTCATAATTTTGTACACCTCTGTCAGGTCCCTCCTCAGCCTTCTCTGCTCTAAGGAAAACAACCATAGCCTATCCAGTCTCTCTTCTTGGCTGAAGTGCTCCAGCCCAGGCAACATCCTGGTGAATCTCCTCTGCACCCTCTCCAGTGCAATCACATCCCTTCCTATAGTGTGGCAACCAGAACTGTACACAGTACTCCAGCTGTGGAGTAACTAACGTTTTATACAGCTCCAACATAACCTCCCTGCTCTTATATTCTATGCTTTGGCTAATAAAGGCAAGTATCCCATATGCCTTTTTAACCACCTTATCTACCTGTGCTGCTGCCTTCAGGGATCTATAGACATGTACACCAAGGTCCCTCTGATCCTCTGTACTGCCTAGGGTCCTACCATTCATTGTGTATTCCCTTGCCGTGTTAGTCCTCCCAAAATGCATCACCTCACACTTCTTAGGATTAAATTCCATTTGCCACTGCTCTGCCCATCTCACCAGCCCATCTATATCATCCTGTAATCTAAGGCTTTCCTACTAACTATTTACGACACCACCAATTTTCGTGTCATCTGCAAACTTACTGATTATACCTCCTATATTCACATCCAAATCTTTAATGTACACTACAAACAGCAAGGGTCCCAGCACCAATCCCTGCTGTGTATTGCTCATCACAGGCTTCCAATCGCAAAAACAACCTTCGATTGTCACCCTCTGCCTCCTGCCACTAAGCTAATTTTGGACAAAAGTCCTTTGAGATATTTCAACTTATTGCAGGCTCTTGCTGCATTAGCCTTTTACGTGCATCCAGTTGACCCCTCCCCCAGCCTCCACCCCTCCCCCAGTCTTTCATTCCCTCCTGCAGCACTGCACCATTCCTTGGGCTCACCGCTTGACCCCCAAGGCTTTTGGGGTCTACTGCTCAGCTCTGGCTAGTCTCATTGCCCTCGCTCTCTCTCCAATGCCCGTTCCCCTCTTTGCCTTTGATAGATTTTTCAAGTTATGAAGGAGAACAGAAAGGGTAGATTGGGAGAAATTATTTCCGCTAGTTGGGGAGTCTGTATAGTTTCAAAATTAGAGCCAGGCCTTTCAGGGGTGAAGTTAGAAAACATTTCTTCACACAAGGATGGTAGAAGTTTGGAACTCTCTTCTACAAATGACAGTTGATGTTGGGTCAGTGGTTAATTTTAAATGTAAAGTTGATAGATTTTTGTTAACCAAGGGATATGGGGAAAAAAACCAAAGATCAGCTATGATCGCATTGAATGGCGGAACAGTCTTGAGGGGCTAAATGGCCTATTCCTGTTCTTATGTTCCTAACTTGTTCTCAGCAGCTGCAAAATTGAACCTAGCCATGCTGCTTAGCATTGGTGTTCCAGTGTCTCTGCCAACGTCTGTCATGGGTTTGGAGGATGAAGAAGAGTTCAGGCAAGAGCATGAAAGGCAGGTCCCCTGGCACCTCAGGCTCCAAGACCCAGCTCAGGAACCAAGATATCACACCTACTTGGCTATGTCTGAGCAGATCTGCCTTCACTACTGCTGTTTAACAAAAGAGGCTATTACTGAGTTATGTTGTCTACTGAAGTATGGCCAGCAGACAAGATCCAGCAGAAGGACAGCCCAACCTGTTGCCATGGGAACCACCACAACATTAAAATTTTCTGCCACTGGTGGCGTTGCCATAGAATGCAAACTGCAGTCCTTTAATGCATCCAGTAAGTCACAGAAAAACAGGTTTACCAGGAAAAACACCTTGTATCCATTTTCCCCTGTAAAATAGCCAGCTACAGGGGAGGACACATCATTTTAGTTAGATGACAGGCTTTCTTAAAGTGCAAGGTCACATTGAAATGATCTTCCATCAGAGCCCCCAACAACGCACCTATGACATCTGGGCAGAACTTTCCATTCGGCATGTGGGCGCGTGCCCGACATGCCGAAACATTAAATGACACGCAATGACATCGGGTGTGCGTCCCGACATCATCGCAAAGTCACACGATGTTTCGTTCGGCAGGTGTGAGCCAGAGTCGGCTGCGCACCCACCGATAATTGATAGGCCTATTAAGGCCATTAACCAGGTAATTAACCAGAATTTTACGCTGCCCGTCCAACCTTACGGTTGGCAGGCAGGCGAAAAGGCCCAGCAGCCTTTATGTATTTTAGGAAACTTCATCCACGAGCGGGATGAGGTTTCCTAAAGCTTTTACAAAATAAATGAAAACTTTCTTTGAAAAATAAAAACATGTCCCATTTCTTGTGACACAATCACATGAGGGGACATGTTTCATTAAATTTTTTATGGATTTATTTATTTTTTTAAAAAGCGCTTCAGTCTCCCTGAAGCAGCTCCGTGCCTCAGACAGATTGAAGTGCTCTTTGTACACATACACGAAAACGTGCTGGCCCTGACTCTCCCTCCTCCCCCCGCCCGCACAGGTAGCGCTGAGCGCTGCCGCTCATGATCCACACCGGGCGGGCCTTAATTGGCCTACCCACGTGAGATCGCGATGCCGAGCCGATTGCGGGCGGCAGTTGGCTCTGCGACCACCCGCTCCCGCCAAGCCCGCCCAATGAATGGAAAATCCTGGCCATAGGAATGGAACAGTTTTGATTCCATCTAAATACTGGCGAAATTGAACAGGATAATGCTCGTGATTCTTCAGCAATCCAGCAGCAACCATGTCATGTCCATTTTACATACTGTTTCAAGTTGCTGGCAAACTGGGCAGATGGCTACTTGGGGACATACGGTTATTCTCTGGAACCCAAGCCGCTAACTCTAGTCAGGAACTGACCAAATGAAATGTAATAGAGCTGATGCCTCCTTGTAAACTCTGGTAGAATTACAGTTGGCAGGTTAAACTCAGATTCCGCTGTCTGGACAGATCAGCTGGGGCATAGCCCCGTAATAGTGTAGAAAATTATCAGTGTACGCTGCGTCCTTCATAACTGTGCAATATAGAGAGGGAAAGCACTTCAACTGGAGGAGCAGTGGCACCAGTCTACAACCTTGGGGCAGGGGGGTGGGTGGGGGGAGGGGGAAAGGAGGAAGGCGATGAAAAGCTGCGTAACTGGCCGCATTAATATATTCTGAGGTTGCTTAGTTGGACAGAACTTGAATATTGCTGAAAAGAGACATAAGAAAAAAGCAAAGCTTTTTGTCTTGCACTTACTAGGACAAACACAAGAATGCCAAATTTCAAACGATCACAACAATTTATGCTACAGGTGGAAAGGGTGCTGGTTGGTTGGCTCAGCGGCCGAGGTGTTGCCATGGAAAAAGCAACAGGGAATTTATAGGCTCCCCTAGGTCCTGGGTAATTTTTTCAAAGCGTTAGGCTTGAACATATTCCTTTTGCTTGCAGAGAATGGGTCCCTGCTCTGGAGATTGATTTTTTAAATTTTTTTGGAATATTGTAATATTCTGTAAAGAAGGCTGTGCGTGTTTGTGTGTGTACATGATTAATTAAACTGGGGGAAGGTTAGTAAAGACAACTTGTCTCTGGGAAATGAAAGATGGAAGGTAAAGGAGCTAGATGCATGCATTCGTAATGAGAGGCTATGTTGAAGTTGTATTTCAAGTAAATCGGTTGGGTTTGAAATTTGCATTATAAGTAGGGACTTGACTGTTCGGCTGTTTAGTTTCAAGGGGGAGTTTAGAAGTGATGTGGGACTTTTACAACTTACAAAGGTTTCATAAGTAAACAAGGGAAGGTTATTAAATTTTATTTGACCTGAAAGTGGAGGCAATAGGAAAACATGAAAGATTTTTATATTTTGGAAAAGTTGAGTTCAAAGAAGTGCTTAGGACAATGGAATCTAAGATGAAAAGGGAAAAGGATATTTAAGAAAAGATGAGTTTGTGTGGCTGTATGGGGGAGATGCCCTGAGACCTGATCTGTGCTGGGAGAAGGTGTGAAAGTTGTGAATTTGAAGCACCCATCATGTTTTCAAGCCTGGGAAGTCTTTGTTTTCAGAAGCAGTCTATTTCTGAGCCTTTCTTTTGGATTTTCACAGCAGTATGGAAGACAATGAGAAGTCATGTGGTATACCTTTACTAAAGTGACAGCAGTTTTTGCCTTCGGTAATATTACTGTATTTTTATGGTGAAAAATTTATAAGGGAGCTGTTGCCAAGTAGTTTACTTGCGTGTTCTGACCAAGTGGGTTTTTTTGGGGATGTTTTGTAAGACTGTTTCAATTGTGTAACTGTAATCTTATGTACTTACTTTTTTTTCCTTCTTGTTAATAAACCTTTTAACATTTTAAAATCCTATAGGTGTTACTGGAGTTCTCTGCCTCTGGGATCAGTAGCTTTTTCTCCTTGTTTTCAAAATACAAAAAAAAGGTTATGATCAGTAAGACAGGTTTCCCTCTGGGATCTGGCTCGCTTATAAAATAACATCAGCTGTGGTCATAGCAATGCGAATGAATGTACATCACTTCTAGCAGGCATAAATGAGCCACGTTACCAATTTGACTGATTATCTTAAATTGGCTGTTAGTTTAGCTATTAGCACACTCAGGATTATTCAGTAAGTGCTGCCCAATCACGGAATCACATCTAGCAGTAGATCTTTTGTTTTGGGTTTTGCAAGCATGGGCTGGTTACTCTGGTTAATCAACGCTGCCTTTAATATTATATCAACCTGTATCCCACCACCCGTAACCTTCATGAACCTTTTTGACAAATCTACAGAGTGCATTCCAAATAGGGTGAAGCCAGTTTATTTCCCAATATGTGTCCTGTCTCTACTTGTTAATGTGTAGTTCTGTGGTTCTTGCTCTTGATGAGCGTGTAATTTTTCTTTCTTCTTCCCAGACTTGTACTCCTTCTTATTGCCTCAATGGAAGGAACGTGTGTTTTACTTCTCAATGGAGGCCTTGTAACTCCATTATAGCAATCTTCCTACTGGGCCGTAAGATGGCCTGACAATTGTCACCAGTACTTAGCCCACTACCTCTTCTGGAGTCCTCAGTGCAGCACCAGGTTAGGAATATCACAGTGGGCACCAAAAATAGGCGACAATATATGTTGTAACAATATATGTGCACAGTAATACTGCCTCATAATAGGAAGTCAGATGTTCTGAGATTTGTGTGTTTTTTCTTTGTTTAGAAATAAGGTTGGAGGTCCTTTTTTCAAAGAACTCAGTTTCTTCTATACAAAAGCAAAATACTGCAGATGCTGGAAATCTGAAATAAAAACAGAAAATGCTAGAAATACTCAGCAGTTCTGGCAACATCTGTGGAGAGAGAAACAGTTCATGTTTCAGGTTTCGATTTTATTTCAATTTCTTCTATGCTTCCTAACCAAACTGTTGCATATCTTCTGATACATCCTTGAATGAATAGTGTGGCCTGTAGACCCTGTTTGAAAGATACAATGCTCATTGTGTCCTTTGGAGTAAGCAAGTCATATAACCATTGTATGATTCTAAGTGACATGAACAATGAGTTCCTCTTTCTCCTGCTCTACCTTCATCGTGAAATAGATGCAATGTCAATAGTGAACCTCATGATCCATGGGGGTGTGGAGTGGGGGCAGAAACAGATTTCCCTGCTTGAAACTGCTGAAAAACAGCTTTCAGAATTCTTTTGAAGCAACAGACCTGAGAAAATATTTTTCCAATTATTTCGCTCATGGTTGATATTTCAGACAAAGACCTGGACTTTAACCTGGGGCAGGTTCTGAGTTTTGGATGAGATGTGTACCTTTTGGCCCTGGTAAGTTCCCTGCCCCTGCCTGGAAGTCAGTCTGTTTGACAGGTTTGGTTTACAGTCAGGCAAGGAGTACTCCAGTGCAGGATACAGGACGAGGTCTGATCCTGATGGGGGTCCGATCCTGGTAGGGGGCGTCCAGTGCCCTACCCCAGTGGGGTCTAAATCCAATCCTGGGGGCCATTGTATGGGGACGTCTGATGGGGAGGAACTTAGGAGAACGGGGCAACATTTCTCCTCCTCCTTGGCCACATGCAGTGCTGTGAAGACACTTACCTTCTCCCCAAAGCTGCCCTTGCCTCAGTTCAGCTGTTGGGTTTCCCAATGCCACCCACTGTAAAACCAGCAAAGCAGCTTAAATCAGAGGGTACTAGCCTCACTAAACTCTTTAATTTGCCAACCCACCTCCTGGGAGTAGCTTGACTGGCCTCCCCCAGTCCCACCTCTGTAAATGCCAGAGGTTGACAGGTCAGAGGCAGATCAGGGTGTGGATTCAAATATTTAAAATTTTAACATCTGACCTGGACCCAATCCACCCTTAATTGTGTGTGCTAAACTAACTCCCCGATCCCCCAACAAAAGTCTTTAGACATTCAAGGCTTGTGAAATCAAACCATTCCTCATTTAGCATCTGGTGTAGGTAACTTACCACTCTTCTCTATACTAAAGTCAGGAGCAATTCTGCTGAAAATGAGAGAATTTATGGGCTAGCTTCTTTAACCTTTAATATAAAAAAAGAGCTTTCATTTTTATAGCACTTCTCATTATCGCAGGTTATCCCAAAGCGCTTTTCATCCAATGAAATACTTTTGATGTGCAGTCACTGATATAACATAAGATACTGCAGCAGCTAATTTGCACCCAACAAGGTCCCATAAATGGCAGATAAATAACCAGGTAATCTGTTTAGAGATGTTGGCTGACAAAATAAATGTTGGCTAGGACACTGGTGAACTTCCCTGCTCTTCTTCGAATACTGCCATTAGACCTTTTGCCTGAAAGAGTGAACAGGGTCTCAGTTTAATGTCCTATCCGAAAGACGGCATCCAACAGTGCAGCAGTCTTCAGTCATTCACTGAAATGTCAACCTAAAACATGTTACCAAGTCTCTGGAGTGGGTGTTGAGCCCACAAGCTTCTGACTCAGAGGTGAGAGTATTACCACTGAGCCATGGCTGAAATCTTATGTGTGTGTGTGCACCACTTTAGGGATGGCTGCATTTTCTGCCAGCACTCAGTCAATTCCACCTACACTTAACATGTATGTTGGATGAGATGCAAGCCAGGCGTATTGTATCTTACTGACATCCTGAGTTCTTACCTGCTACGTCAGAACCACAGCACTTGTACCTAAAACCAATCACTGCATTTTAGGCCCAAAGTAACCTCATGAAACCCATTTTCAAAATATGTAGTAAAGGTTTAGAATATATACATTTAACAAGCCACAGAAAATAATTTCTTATTTTGACACTTTTTCACCTTTAAGTAGTAATATTGTGACTGTGACCATAGAGGTCGTTAATTGCTTCACACTCACCCGCCATCCAGGGAGTAACAGTGTGATCAACCAGTTGTACTGTTCTCCTGGAGTTATGTCCAACTCTTACTGATGTTATAGCAGAAGAACAGAAAAACTAATGTGGCATTTTATGGCCAGAGTATCTTTATCTCAATCACATTAGACATACAGTTGCTACATATTATTAGTATTGCTATTTGCATTTGTTTTCTTGAGGGAGCTTTAGGATGCCAATGAAGTTGTGTACACATTTGTAAGAGGCAGTTTGCTCACTCACCAAGACTGAGTGATCCTCAATACCTTGATGATCACTGTTTTATATCAATGGAATAGAATTAAGAACTTTTTACAGCCATAACCTATAGCCCCCTGCTCGCAGCCTGTGACCTCTGTGAACCCGTGTGTGCCTGTGTTGTGTATAATTAATTCCTGCTGTGGTTGGGCCAAGAATTAGTAGTTTTCTGCAGATGATTCATGCAACTGATACCTTGAAGTTGAAAGTAGATTTATGAAATAAATATACATATATAAAGGTTGTCTTTGGTCATGATGTGCCAGAAGGTTTGTGGAGCAAAAATTATCTCGAGAGAGCATTTGAACTGCAAAATTATCGTAACAACAAATCTCAGCTAATGTGACCATAATGGCAAGTAGTCCTAAAAAACAGCAGTCCTTAGGCTACACATAAGAATCCTTCAGAATGAGAACTAGACAAATCTGCAATATTAATTACCTCTGTAAAAATTAAGGCCCAGATTTTTGCCATGACGAAGAGGCTTTCTGTCATTTCCCATCTTCGTGGGGACGGGCCTGGAATTGGGCCGGGGTTCAAAGATGCATGATTTGCTAAGGCAGCTGGCTATTTAAATCACCAGCTGCTTCCACTGAAGTGGGATTTTGGAAGGCCAGGAATGTGAAACCCAGAGTGTGCAGATTAGAACAGGTAAAAGGAGGTCTGAACTTTGTGGATTCGTTTGGGTAGCCAGGGTACGCCTTGAAAAGGTAAGGTACCCCTTTGGATAGGGTACCGGTGCACCTTTGGGAGAGTAAGACACCCTTAGAGATTGTTAAAATTAAACATGATTAAGCACGTTTTACGCACAAATACATTGGAACTGTCTGGCTATCAAAGAATTATCCAGTTGTCAGGAAACTGTCAAAGCTGTCAAGGAACTGTCAAGAAAGTATCAAAGCTGTAAAGGGAGTGTCCAAAGATACTAGGTGAGTCGGCATGGAGAGGGTAAGGGAAAAGGGTGGTGGGTAGAGGGGCATGCATTGGCATAGGGCATATGAGGGGCTATGAGTTGGCATAGGTTGGTATGGATAGAACATGGGGAATGTATGAGGACTGGAGGGCTGTTTTTTGTTTTAATCATTTTTATTTATTTACACACAACAAATATCACAGATTGGAATGATGTTTGCATCCCTGGATGAGAACATTTTAAAGTGAAAACTGAATTATCTAGTATAAAGTCGCTGTCACTTTTTGTCCGTATGCTCCTGTGAAACATGTTGGGAAGTTTTATTTTGTTGTCTGTAAATGCAGGCTATTATAATATCATTACTACTTTGTAAGAACAGAGGAGATATGTTTGTATGAAAGAAGAGAATCCGTTCTAAATTTCAGAATGGAATTCTTTCACTGACAGCTCTCTGCTCTACGAGGCACTGAACTTGAAACTGTCCTTAGATTGCCCACAATAAAACTAATCCAGCCAAGGAAAATTTGAAAACATATGGGTAGATTCAATTCAGCTGAGTTTAAATTCATCAGCAACTACTGACTCCAACGATATTAGAATTGCACGCTGCTTTCTCTGATTATGGTATTACATATTAATTTTATGTATGCAGTTACTCAGCAGTCTGCCATTCCAGATGCTAGAAATGAAAGACAATCAGCCCAGACAGATGGAGTGAAAGTCCATTCTTTCTGCCGGCTGTGTTAAGGCACTCATGAAGTGGAGCTGGGAATTTTGAAGCCACTTCATAACAGGAAAGTTTCAGAGTTTTACGCTGACCTAATTTGGTGCAGATTGGCAGTCTTAGAGCAGAAAAAGGGTGGCTATCCTGAAAAACCGAATATTTACCTGTGTACAATGGCCTCAATGTTAGAGCAGAGTGGAGGGAGCTTTATTGTAATATATTTGAACCGGGAGATACTAATATTTGATGAGAAAGTTTTCCATTCTACCATTACCAAGATTCTGCATTTTGATTACAAATAAATTATTCTGTGAAATCTTTTTATTAATTTCAAATAGAGCATAATGACTTGTGTAAAATTTCAGGGCAATGGAAGAATGTAGTGAAAGGATCTTCAGTGAGATGTTTACTCATGATGACCATTTTATTAAGCACCCTTTCTTTGTATTGAATACTGTAGTTCGTGGTGTGTATTTGCACAAGGTTTATGTTCTCTTTTCAAACCACCAGAATTTGGTAACAGTGCATAAGACTCATTTGATTGTGACACATACTTTATAAATGCTATTCCTCAGAAGACCAAAGAAAAATTAACCCAACTGTCTGCAGTTTATTGGTAAGGGCTTGTAGCTTTTATCTACAATAATCTTTTCCCTTTCAAGCAGTTGGAGACTGGCAGAGGATGAGGTCCAGGATGTTTGACACTTCTGCCAGCCACTATTGTAATCTGCTCTACGGTTTTCAGTTAGACCATCAGGTGGATTATTTCACACCAGGGAAGCAAAAGCAAAGCAGCTATTGTCCATCTCACCTCTCATCCAAATACCCTTTCTATAGATTATTAAGAAGTAGCATTAGCAGTAGTAGTGCTAATGTAACTCAGAGCTGTCAGGTTTTCTGAGCACTCATATCAAAGTGGGCAACTGATGCAACAACATGGAAATGAAGAAAGATTTACATTTATATAGCACCTTTATGTCCCCAAGATATCCCAAAGTACTTTACAGCCAACAAGTTACATTTGAAGTGTAGTTATTGTTGTATTGTGAGCAAATATAGCATCCATTATGTACCAAGCAAGGTCCCACAAACTGCAATGAAATTGAGCTGATCATCTGGAAAAGAATATGCCATGTTTTCTATATTAAAATTAATGTAACTTGTAGAATTACTGTATGTTTGCTTTTTCCCTCTGATTGCGATTAGGGTGACCCTGGATCATCAGCTGCTGGAATAAAGGTTAGATTGGTCCTTGTTACTGAAGTTCTAGGTTCTGTTTTTTATTAGCTCTGAACTTTGTTGAATGATTATTGGTTCCAAAGATCATTGGGTGAATTGTATCTTTCCTTTCTCTGCAGGGTGAACCAGGTCAACCTGGGCATCAGGGACAAAAGGTAAGAGCAAAGGAGAAAAGCATGAGACTGCTTTTTATGTTTTTTTCCAATATTTATACAATGAGTTTGGAAATGGGATAATCTTTGGGCAGGAATTAACTTACTTTCTGCATTGCTCTTGCATCTGCTGATTATCCAGGTAGAAAACTGTAAAGAAAGAAAAAGAAATGGAATTAACAGTGACGTGTTGGCTTAGGCTTTTCAATCAATACCCAAAGATAGACAGTCCATTAAACAAATAGTTAGGAATCGATCAGAACATAACCATTAATAGACTGTGATGCTCCGACTAATATGCTTGATTGTGTCACCTTAACCTGCTCTAATCCTGAATGCTTCACTAAAATACTAAACCCCTTATTTTTTACATTCTAAAAAATATGAAGAGGCATTATTCTGATGATAAAAAATCTTGAACATATCTAGCGAGCCAAAATTTAGGAAGCACCTTTTGTACTTCCTAATTATCTCTGTTCTTCACCTATGCAGTATTGTACTTGCTCAGACAGCCACCTGTGTGGGTATGAGTACAATGGAAGGTGTGTTTAAATATTTAAAACCTTCCTGACATTTCTTCAGCAATTAAGCCACAACTTTTCTCTTCTCTTGATTACTGCTTTTTTAATAGTTATTGGTGACCAGGTTTATATTATCTCGCAAGGAAGATAAATGAGGCTCGTGTTTTCTTAAATTGTTAGTTATAGATTTGTCTAGTAACTTATCTAAACAAAGCTATTTGTCAGCTGTCACCAATAAAATTCTGTTTGTTATTCATGGACTGAAAAGTGACATTCAATCCTGTAGTGTTTTTATCCAAAAGCAAATGATGGAAGCATGGACTATTGGGAATTAAATACATGCTATGTGACAAAGAGCAAATACTGATTGAAGTCAGATACTGGGAATATAATGGATACAAAAATATCAATTTCTGAGTTGACGTTACATTCCTTTTCTGATGATGAATAGGGTTTCCCTCATGAAGGATCATTGAGGGTCATTTTGACTTTGTGCAAGCATGTAAAGCAACCAAAAGCAAATCAGCAGAATGTTTTACAACTCTTCAGATTTCAATTTCCATTGAAGTCCCTGGAATATACATGATGTGTGAAAGAGTGCCCACTCACTATCACCTGTTTTATACCACTGCACAAAGTCAAAACTACCCCCATTCATTCTTATAAATCCCAAACGAATTGTTAATACATAAAGAGATTGTTCTATATATAAAATCAAAGAAATTTACAGTTTGAATTTTGTTCTGTTGAGTTATTTTTTAGTACTTCATTTTCATTTTGTAACACTTTCCTCTCCTTTTCAATTTCCTTGCACCATATCCTACTCCTGTGCCTAGCCAGGGCTCTACCAATTTAATTGACAAATAGGTAGTGTGAGCCAATTTTTTTTGGCATAGGTAATCATCACCTTTCCTGCAACTCCAAAACCCACATGCAGGCGGTTGAATCTCTGGAGTGATATCCCCTGTTGTTGCTCTCAGTCCCCCGGGGATGCATTAAACCTCAGCCTACTTCTCTCCACTACTGACTTTGCTGAAATCAGTCAGCCTATCTTTTGTGGACAATTCTGATCCCAAACACTTTCCTGTTGCTCTTTGGCACAACCTAAAAGTATATTCGCCAGCATTTGATAAATTGATAATGAATGCTTCATAAGTGAGGTATTAAGATAAGAAAACACCACTCTGCAGAGTTGTAAAGTTTTGAAAGCTATGTATGTTTCTTTCTTGCAAATATATCATTTCATTAGTATTGTACTTAGAGCCTTTTTGACAGATCCTTTTTTTATGCAATCCCCTTTCACTTGGCCTATTCAATATTTTCTTGTTATCACTATGCTGTGAATAATTTCTAGTTAGTCAAGCAGATGTACTAAATTTGTGATGATATCCTATATGTATGGGGCATTTCCACCCCTCCCCACTCTCCTGATGTATGTATCTAAGTATATATATATTTCATATATATAGAACCACAGCAAAGTAGACCAACATTTCCCTGTGTTTGTCCAGCACACTTGTATTACAAAGGTTCGTACAAAATGCAGGTCACAAATAAAAAGACAAAAAAATGAACATTGGAAATCTGAAATAAAAGGAAACATAAACTACTGGAAATGTACTGCACTTCAGTCGGCAACTGAAACAGGAAAGTGAGGTTAACAGTTCAGGTGAGACACTTCATCACCAGTTTTGATGAAGAATCACATTCAGAACATTAACCTATGATTCTCTTTTAGACGCTGATCAACTTGCATTCCCACCATTTTGTGTTTCAAAAGCAGATTGCAGATATCAGTTGCAGTGCAGATTAGTGACAACATTGCTGGAGTTATTCATAGTTTGAACAGGAATACAATCACAACAAGAATAGTCTAGCGTCAGTCACTGAACTTTCGTGAACTTTCACATCAGCTAATCAATGTGGTATGTTAGGCATTCCACTGGCCATTTAGAAATCAGCACATGTTTGAGTAACTTGATGCAGTAGCAGTTTATGCTGGGATCTTACTTGTTGAATCTTGCAATCTTAATATTTGAACAATTGCAATTTTGTTCCTCTGATGCATAGACAACAAAATACTTTCTTGCTTTTTTAAAAGAAATGTTTTCTTATACTGGTGATGCCCCTTCAGAATTCAGAAACAGAAACCTCTTTTTCAGATCCATGTTGAATAAAAGAACTCTCTGTAGTCAGTAACTCCATCAAATCATGGCAAATTGTACAAAAATTCCATTAAAAACTGCAGTAATGGTTCCCTCACCAGCTCAGTGAGTGAATTCACCACTCAGTATGGTTCTGAACAATACAGATCAGAAAGTTTACACTCCTGAAGCTCATATGGCTGATCTCTGCTAAATGCAGCCATGCAATGTTACAATTGGCCTCTGCATCTTTGGTCCAGAGAATGGGAAAAATAAAATATATTCCCTCTCCTGATTGCTATTCAGTGTTCCCTGTAAAAAAGCATGCTTTTTTGGACGTCAGATAAGGACAGGGTCAGGCCTAACTATACTTTCCTCTATAGTCAAATGATTTGCGGATACTTAATGTCTATTCACACATTAAGAATGGTCACTTTGGCAAAGCACTGACAAGTTGTTGCACCTTGTAGAACCATAGCGCAACAAGAATCGAGGCCTTCAAGGGAAGGAGAGGAAAATTAAACACTTCTATTCAATGAACAAAGATTTGGGCATAGATTAATTCTTCCATTTAGTGAGTGGCTAAATTCCTCCAGCAACAGTCAAGATCTAATGCCAGTGCTTGTTATTAATCCTTGATTGGCACCTTCCAAAATGTACATCCTGATAAATGAGGGGGAATCATCTGCAATGGCGCATGAAGTTAAGCCTGTACATCAGGGTATTTTGTGCATGGTGCGATTGTTATCCAATAATGAAGCCACATTTTACTTGGTGCCAATTAGGTCCATTGTGAAGATAACTGAATGGTGGCAGTTCATGTCCATTGAGAGCTGGATTGAATCTGCCAAAGCTTGTTTTCTGTAAGATCCCCTAATTGTAGTCATAGAGAGGAAACTGTTATCCTCTCTATATTGCCAGCATTTAAATCCAGCCCCCAGATGTGAATGGGCAGTAATCTGATACATGGTGCCACCTAGTGCCTCATTATAGTGACTTCACATAAAATTGAGAAAATGTGAGCATCTTTACAAGATATTTCCATTATAATCCTGATCCAATTCAACTTTGTACTGATGAAAAAGAAAAATACATTTTAAAATGCTTCCTTGTTGAATAACTTATGAAGTCATACTGCCTTGACTAAAAAGCAAACAAAAGGCATATTGTATTTATTATCAATTGAATCATGATTCAGATGTCATTGAGTTACCATTGAGGTGGAGATAAACTAGACTCTTGAGACAGCTGAACACTCCTCTATAATGTTTTGTAATTTTCCTGTGTAGGGTGAACCAGGTCTTCCTGGGCTTCCTGGACTCCCGGGGATAAAGGTAATGACTGCTGCAGCCTGTACGTTGGGGTGGATGTGGAGTAAAGAATTTGCAAAAAAGCTGCCTGCTTGGTTTCTGATATGTAGTCACCTGTTTCTGTTTGCAGCTCTTCCCCTCAGTTCTAACTTATATGTAAAGCTGCTCAATTCCTTTTGGTTGGTTTTAGTTTGCAAGTTATCAGAAGTTTTATCATTTTGTAGATCAGATCTGTTCAGGGCCCATCACCTTCCTCCACCTTCCTCAACCTTGTTATTAATTTTGCCAGATGATCACACTGCATATATTAGCAGAAATTTGGCTCAAGTAATTTAACTAATGTAACAAGGGACTATGAGATTATGCAAGGCCACCATGTCAAGTAAATTTATTTTGTCGCTGTTTTGTAAAAAGACAGCACTCAATTATCTGAATAAAGTCTACCTGTTCTAATTATTTTTATACATTAAAATACACATACCCCTTAAGTGATAAGAAGAATTTCTTTGTCTTTCGCTAGTGCCATAAAACTGTTTTTTTTAAATTAAATTTTAAAATTTGCTCATTTGAAGTTAGCCTTCAAAGACAGTGTTACCACTGAAGTCTTTGGTGAGTTAACACTCAAGGTGCATCATCGTTATTTTAAAAGGTATAACATTGTCTATGAGAAAAAACTAAAAACCAAAAGAGCTAGCTGTACTTCTTTGTCACAGTGACTGTGTATAAGCAGCACAATGATGAAACTTGCATCATGTTTGTAAATGTACCAAAGAGGATTTGAAACAGACCCTTTCAATGAGAATGATTTGCTCCTGCATGTCCATTGGAGCTTCATAAAGAAGGATATTATTTGGGTGGAGGAGGAATCAGCACAATTAGTTTAACAGTGCAATTTCTTATTTGATGGGCAGCTTTGTCCTTTGCAGCAGGAAGACATCTGTAGAATGTTTTTTCAGCAGACTAAGTGAGTTGTGCAGAGTACACGATAAAGCACATGGTACATGGGCTGTGGATGGAGTGGTTTGATGGGGCACATGGTCTTTTCTCAGTGAACAAAATAAGTTTCTGATAGTTTAATACTCCAATATGATCAATAATTTCAAATGTTTCTCAGCAGTTATAAAATAAGGTATCACAATGGAAAAGATTGAAAATGTAGAAAATACCTATTAGTTGGAAACACTAAAAATGAGTACCCTGTTTTACTGTACCTACAACAGAGAGTTGATTCACTTGTGTTACTAAATATTAAAGAGAATGAAGACAAGGAATATAAATGTAAGCAGTATAATCTTTATGCCCAAAGAAAATTTGTGGTTATCAAAGCGATGGATGACAGAGCTGGGTTTGGATGCTGCTTCTCCTTTGTGCCTAATATCAGCAGTAAACACTTTCCAGTCAAGTCAGCATATTCGTAAAGACCCAAAATATCTCTGACATCAGCAGGAACATACCCAGAGTACTTATTGGAAAGCTGTCAAGTGGCCAACCAAATGGGGACCAAATAACAGAGGCCCTTGACTTTATTATCTTTAGGGTTAATAGTTTTATAGTTAGGATATCTCATTATTTATATTTAAAAACTTAGTGGAGAGTACACTTGTGTGTGTTCTATACCTTTGTGTTTATTAGATTTATGGGTTTTCAAATCAAGGCGTATCGTCAGAAAATTAAATTTGTTTCACTTCAATCCCAAATGCAGCTTGTGTCATTCAGAGCTCCCGCTTGATCAAGTCATTTGGTCAGACTGTAGAAAACACACCATGTCAGTGACATGCTAGTGATATGCACAGTTTGCATCAATATAAATTGGATTTGGCTTCACATTGATGCAAAGTGCACAAAATGGGCTGGATTTCCCTGCTCTATCACACCAATCCCATCACCTTCTTATTTAGCCCCAAGCTCACCCCCATAACACGGTAGGTGTGCGGATGCTGAAATTGGCATCCAGCCTGCCATATTTAAATTAAAAAATCAAGGAGAAATTGAGATTATTAACAAACCAATTGACCCCGATAATCTGCTGCCCACACCAATACACGGTTGATGTGGGCGGTTGGGGTGGGAATTGTCATGGTCTTTTATGGTCTGCTGCCACCATTTATGTTAAGGGTCTCGATGTAGACCTCCAGTGATCTGTCTCTATGCTATCTATGCTAAGCAAGACTGACGAAGGTTGTAGTCGAATGCAATTATATGGAAGTTTATTACTAGCAACAACTATGGTGGAAATGGCAGGAAATGGGGCAGAGAGATCTACCGCCACCTCCTTCCCCTGAACTCGTTTTCCATCCTCCATCTCTCTGGAGACTGCTGGCAGCTAACTCTTCCCTGAACTATTGCCATCTTCTGACATTACAACACTGCCTCTTTAACAATAGTCTACTCTCCTAGCACATTTTTTTTCCACTGAGTTTACTTAAGGTTTCATCCAGATACAATTTCCACTGGGAACAAAGCAAGATACCCAAAATATGAAGTGCATTTTAAGTAACAATATTTATGAACAGTTTCAATGACGTAAGATTGCAACCTGCAAACTCTCCACTGGAGCAACACCAGGCATACCGAAGAATGAGGTGTCAAACTGGTGAAGCTACAACACAGGACTACTTGCGTGCCAAACAGGAATATCAGCAAGTGATAGCCAGAGTTAAGCGATCCCGCAACCAATGGATCAGATCTCAGCTCTGCAGCCCTGCCACATCCAGTTGTGAATGGTTAAACAACTAACTGGGGGAGGATGCTCCACAAATATCCCCATCCTCAATGATGGGAAAGCCCAGAACATCAGTGCAAAAGACAAGGCTGAAGTATTTGCAGCAATGTTCAGCCAGAAGTACCGAGTGGATGACCCATCATAGATGCCAGTCTTCAGCCAGTTCGATTCACACCACGTGATATCAAGAAAAGGCTGAAGGGCACTGGATACTGCAAAGACTATGAGCCCTGACAATATTGCAGAAATATTACTGAAGACATGTGCTTCAGAGCTATCTTCACCCTTAGCCAAGCTGTTCCAGTCCAGCTACAACACTGGCATCTGCCTGACAATGTTGAAAACTGCCCAAGTATGTCCTATTCACAAAAAGCAGGACAAATCCAACCTGTCCAATTACCGCCCCATCAGTCTACTCTTGATCATTAGCAAAGTGGTGGAAGGGGTCGACGACAGTACCATCAAGCAACACTTACCCAAAAACAACCTGCTCACTGACTCTCACTTTGGGCTCTGCCAGGGCCACTCAGCTTTTGACCTCATTACAGCCTTGGTTCAAACATGGACAAAAGAGCTGAACTCCTGAGGTGAGGTGAGAGTGACTGCCCTTGATGTCAAGGCAACGTTTGACCGAATGTGGCATCATGGAGCCCTAGCAAAACTGGAGTCAATGGGAATCAGGGGGAAATACTCTCCACTGGTTGGAGTCATACCTAGCACAAAGGAAGATGGTTGTGGTTGTTGGAGGTCAATCATCCCAGTCCCAGGACATTACTGCAGGAGTTCGTCAGGATAGTATCTCAGGCCCAACCATCTTCAGTTGCTTCATCAATTACTTTCCTTCCATCATAAGGTCATAAGTGGGGATGTTTGCTGATGATTGCACAATGTTCACCATTCGCGACTCCTCAGATGCTAAAGCAGTCCATGCCCATTTGAAGCAAGACCTGGACAACATTCAGGCTTGCGCTGATAAGTGGCAAGTAAACACTTCACGCCACAGAAGTGTCAGGCGATGGCCATCTTCAATAAGGGCAAATCTAACCATCACCCCTTGACATCAATGGCATTACCACTAACAACATCCTGGGGGTTACCATTGATCAAGAACTGAACTGGACCAACCACATAAATACTGTGGCTACAAGAGCAGGTCAGAGGCTGGAAGTTCTGTGGACAGTATCTCACCTCCTGACTCCCCAAAGCCTGTCCACCATCTACAAAGCACAAGTCAGGAGTGTGATGAAAACTCTCCACTTGCCTGGATGAGAACAGCTCCAATAACACTCAAGAAGCTTGACACCGTCCAGGACAAAGCAGCCTGTTTGATTGGTACACAATCGACCGCCTTCAACATTTACTCCCTCCACCACTGGCACAGAGTGGCAGCGGTGTGTACAATCTACAAGATACACTGCAGCAATTCACCAAGGCTCCTTCGATGGCACCTTCGAAGCATGGGAACACCACCACCTGGAAGTTCCCCTTCAAGCCACACACCATTTTGACTTGGGAATACATCACCGTTCCTTCACTGTCGCTGGGTCAATACCCTGGAACTCCCTCCCTAACAGCAGTTCTAGAATGCGGCTCACCACCACCTTCACAAGGGCAATTAGGGATGGGCAATATAAATGCTGACCTAGCCAGCAACACCCATGTCCCATGAAAGAATTCAAAGCATCCAAATATGTGTCCAGTTTCAAGAATTGTGAAGTAAATTTGGAGAATTATGAAACCACTGGAAGTGCTTCCTTTTTTCTTTTTTTAAACAAACATTCTCCAAATTTGTTTTTTAAACTTGCACCATGCATTTCCTTGGATTTATTTTCCTGCACTGCGTAAACTTCAAAAGAAGTACTGTGGAAACCACATTTACACTTGTAGTTATGGCAGAGATACAGTGCACACCATTGGAAGAAAATCTGGGTCTATATTTGCTGTTCACTATAAAATTCTTCCCAAAAGATTAATTTGTGAAGTGAAGAAGAAACTTGCTCCATGGGCATTTATTGCCAGAAGCTCTGTATATTGTCTTCCTTATTCTATCTGCAGCTGAAAGTTGCCTATAGTAACTCATCCAAAATCAATAGTGCAACTTTAAGTGACAGATTTCCTATTTAATTCTGTTACGTGCAGTTTGCTGTATTTAAGTCCAGAAGCAGCTCTTAGGCATTTCATCCCCTGATGACTAGATATACATACTGAGGCCACGACTGTTTTGTTTCTCCAACAAGAGTGGTCAAAGATTCAGAACTGGTGGATGCACTTTAGAATTGCATGCGACTTGTGTAGGTACTGGCTTCTGACTCCATGCCAGCAAGACATATTTTTAGTGATGGTGTTTGGTGATGGTTTGAATATAAATCTGTTGACATTTTCAATCTGTTTTGGAAGAAATGTTCCATACACAAAGGAAGAGCTAATGCTGGGGTACTGCAAAAAGCAGACTCAGCATGTGTATAATAATATATCAGAGAAACTAGTATGTTGGGTTCTTAGCAGTAAACCCTCTCACGTCTCTTCATCTTCCAATATAAGAATCACGGGGGATAATTTTGACTTTGGGCGATTATGTAAAATGGTTGACATCAATTCAGCCACCCATTATATCTCTTTCCCAATTTTAAGTTCGATTGATTCTATTGAGAGACACATGAGAGGTTGCCCACATGATGCCAGGTTTTAAAAGTTGAGAACAGGTCAATATCCTAGCACCAAGGTTCAACACCTGGGACTGAATCAATCAATCAATTGGCCTGTCATGTTAATTCAATTCTGACCTTACTTATGTGACCAGCATCTCCCAGTGCAGGAACTCTGATGGCAGCAGTGGGAATTCTCTCTCCATTGCACGTACTATTTTCTTTAATGGAGTTAATCAGCATGTTCATTGTCATATAAAAATGTAGATGGTAGTGATTGTTGTGGTAGTTTTCAAGTGGATCTGTGCCACAGCAAGAGGTATCACCATGTGAAGGGGGCGGGGGAGGCTTTTGGAAACTAAAAAGGAAACCTTAACACTCTACAGGCAAATTATTTCATTAATTTATCATCAGAAAGATTATCCTCAGGGTTTATAGATTCATTAATTTTAATAGTACACTTTCCAAAAAAGACCTGAAAGACATTCAATTAAACAGATAACTGAAGTTCCAGAGCTGCTTGTAAGAATCTATCCCTATTCCTCTTTGTAGACTTGGAATCAGTACTGTTTGGAGTACCGGTTGGAGTCATACCTAGCACAAGGGAAGATGGTTGTTGTTGTTGGAGGTCAGTCATCTCAGCTCCAGGACATCACTGCAGGAGTTCCTCAGCGTAGTGTTCTAGGCCCAACCATCTTCAGCTGCTTCATCAATGACCTTCCTTCCATCATAAGGTCAGAAGTGGGCATGTTCGCTGATGATTGCACAATGTTCAGCACCATTTGCGACTCCTCAGATACTGAAGCAGTCCATGTCCAAATGCAGCAAGACCTGGACAATATCCAGGCTTGGGCTGGCAAGTAACATTTGCACCACACAAGTGTCAGGCAATGACCATCTCCAACAAGAGAGAATCTAATCATTGCCCCTTGACATTCAATGGCATTACCATCACTGAATCCCCCATTATCAACATCCTAGGGGTTACCATTGACCAGAAACTGAACTGGACTAGCCATATAAATACTGTGGCTACAAGAGCAGGTCAGAGGCTAGGAATCATGCAACAAGTAACTCACCTCCGGACTCCCCAAATCCTGTCCACCATCTACAAAGCGCAAGTCAGGAGTGTGATGGAACACTCCCCATCTGCCTGGATAGTGCAGCTCCCACAAAACTCAAGAAGCTTGACACCATCCAGGACAAAGCAGCCTGCTTGACTGGCACCATGTCCACAAACATTCACTACCTCCACCACCGATGCACAGTAGCAGCAGTGTGTACCATCTACAAGAAGCACTGCAGGAATTCACCACGGCTCCTTAGACAGCACCTTCCAAACCCACAACCACTACCATCCAGAAGGGCAAGGCAGCAGATAGATGGGAGTACCACCACCTGGAAGTTCCCCTCCAAGTTATTCACCATCCTAACTTGGAAATATATTGCTGTTCCTTCACTGTGGCTGGGTCAAAATCCTTGAACTCTCTTCCTATCAGCACTGTGGGTGTACTGACACCAAATGGGCTGCAACGGTTCAAGAATGCAGCTCATCACCACCTTCTCAAGGGCAATGAGGGAAGGGCAATAAATGCTGGCCCAGCCAGCGAAGCCCATATCCCATGAATGGGTGAATAAGAAAAAGTTTGCCCATCAGTATTGTGCCCTCTGCTCCTTTGGTTTATCTTCCCATCTGCTCCAATGCCTGTAGCTACTAAGAAGTCTATCCAAGGCTTTAGGAGATACAGTATTTGTTTAAAATGCATTGTCTACCAGGTTATTTAATTCTATGCTCTGTCTGAAGATAGATAAGACTAAAGCTGAAAATTTGTAGCTATTCTGGCACAGCACTAACGTACATCTTATGGGAATATGGTCGATGAGTTTCAAATTAGGGCATAACTTTGATCCCTAGCCTTCCTGAACAGTTTTCATAGGGCATGATGAAGAGTAAAGACACCACCCACTCTGAGCAAAGTCAAGGTGCAAGAGGGGCTGTGACCACAGGAGGATACTCCCAGCCAGGAGTTTCCTCATCACAGGGCCAACAGGATATCAGTGGGTCAGTACACCAGGTAAAAGCAGACCAACTAGCTGCTGAATGCCAGATGTGGAACCCATATCCTCTGTAAAAAATACTTCTTAGGTGGATGGGAGGAGCCCAGCCCAGTCTCTTTCTATTATTTATCAGTTGACAAAGACTCCCACCCCATTTGTATAATTTAAAACAGCCTCTTCCTCTGGCTTTGCAAGCTTTGGTGATGTCGTCAACAGCGGGCAGATCCTGACAATATACACCAGGATCAAATGTGTCAGGGTTTTTAGGCCTATTATTTGTAGACAAAACCCAATTAAGATGGTCCTATCAATGGGCAGTGGTAGGATCTCCACAAAAGTAAAACAAATGTTTCCAGCTGGTTGCAGCCCTGTTGGGACAGTGAAAGTGAGACTTTAATTACAATATGTACTAATACATAGCACAGCATGCAGATGGAGAACTGATTGCCCGCACATGTTCTCATGAGTGTACTATCTTATACATTAACTACATTACAACCACCAGAGGCTAATAATGAAATCTTGTACATCATAACAAAGCTGCAAACTAACTTCACACCTTTGTTGTGCATGGATGTTGGTGCATGTGTTTATATGCATGTAGAGTGTGCGCACTGGGAAAATGCCAAGTTTGCTGGTCAGTGTGATGGAATGGATCAGAGGCAAACAGTGCCACCTTCTGGTGTTGTGGCTGCATTTTCTACTCGGTTTATCAACCTCGCAATGCTGACTGGCAATGTCAGTCTGACATGCTGGTGCTCTTGGAGATTTAAAGACTCAATAAAATTCATCCAAAAAATCACCTAACTGTCCAGTTAATATGCCATTAGAGAGCATGCCAGTTACATAGAATCATTCATTACATCAATGTCATTTTATTTCTTTCTAACATTCTGAAGTGGAATGCATGCCTGAAAGGGTGGTGAAAGGAGATTCCATGGTCCCTTTCAAAAGGGAATTAGATAAACACTTGAAGGGAAATAATTTGCAGGGTTATAATGAGAGCAGGGGAGTGGGATTAAGTGGATAGTTCTTTCAAAGAACCAGCACAGGCACAGTGGACCAAACGGCCTCCCTCTTTGCTGCATTGTTCCATGATTTTTGAACTACTTTCCTTTAGTAGGAATCAGTAATTTTTTTTGGATTATTAGTGTCGCTCCCAATTCAAGTGTCACAAATCTAAGGACCACTGTTGTTGCTCCCGATCAAGTATCAGAAGGCTTAAGATCATTGACGTCACTCCTGATCAAATGTTAGAAGTCTCAGGATTGTTAGTGCTACTTCCAGTTAAGTGACAGGAAGCCTTCTGCAGTATGAGTACAAGCCCCAATCAAGGAAGAGAAGACTCTGGATGGTTAGTGCCATTCTTGATTGAAAGGCAGCATCAACTGCCTTTAAATGAAGAGTATTGATGCGTATAGTTACTGACAGCTCAAATTTAGAGATTAGATGTGCTTAGACAATCCTTAAGGCAGTACAGTTGTTTTTTTCAGTCTGATTGTCATAGACGAGTATAATTTGCCTCCTTGTATTATTTCTACTAAATAGGCAGTAAAATGAGTAGCTCACATTAGATAACAGTTGAAAAATAATGCCGTTGAGGTCATTGAGAGTTGTGCTGCACTTCAACTATTATGGAAAAACTAAGCTGAGGGATCAAGATCTACAGTGCAAGAAACCACCAAGATTGAAAAGAGTAAAGGAAAAGACAAGATTAATCAGGAAGTATTGGTTTGATGACAGGCACCAACCTGATTTTTAAAAACATGATTTTAAGAGGAGAGGTGACAGAGAGATAAAAATTCCTCAGTTTCAGGCTAGACGAAAGAATGACTTTGAGTTGGCGACAGTAGTGTGCCTTTTCCTAAACTTTTACGTTGTCCATCTGTGTGCAAAAATAACCTCTCGTGCCTACCATTAAATTGCCTCATGAAAGTGAACAACTTCTTGACAGGAAAGGTAACTAAATAGTGCTGAAAATTTTGAAGGTTAAGAAACAATTGCACCTCAGCCCTTAGCACAGAGTAGGAATTCACACCTTTTTCTAACTGTGACGCATAATTCAATTTTTTTCCTAGTGCTATGTAATGCATATTTTCAATTCAAGATAGATGTCATCATTTCAACGTCTCATATGTGTCTCAAATTACATTTTTTATAAGCACCATTTGTGTGTCAATAGGGATCTCCTTAGTTGAAAGGTTACTGTCATCGTGAGAAAGCATGAAAGGGCTGGGTTTGACATACTGCCATTGATTTCTCCATTGGCTGGTATCTAACCAGCTGTTGCTGCTTTTTCTTTATTAATACGAGCTGTTGGGGATATTATATGAAGACTTTGGAAAAATAAGAGAGGCCATCAGGGTGTTTTCATTTACAGCTTAGTTTGTACATCTGGGATGAACAAAGAAAAATTTTATTTGAAGATAAGTCCAAAATGTGCTTTGAAGGATCTGATCTATGTGCCATCTGTAGACATGCCATAGTCATACAATGGTATCACTGAGTAAGGCACCAAGACTAGAAGAACAAACAGGGAAACTGATATTTAACACAAGATTTCTGATACACTGAGGAAATGTTTTCAGAATTACAGCTATTTAAAAGAGCAAAGATTTTCTAATTGCTAAAATTATAATAACATGTAACTTTGAATCTGTTCTTCAATCAAGTCAACAAATAAGTTTTCATTTTGTTACGATGGTTTCTTTCATCTTGTCCTATTTGTCACTAAGAATAGAAACATCATTGGTAAGATTATTAAGCATGTGGAGTATATGGCCTCCATGAGTTAGAGCTCAGTTTCTTTCACAGAAATGGTCTAACTACTAATGTCACTGTCACGTAGGTTGACCAGACAGTATAATCGGGGCATAAGTGCAGGAGGGATGAATACATGTGCCTACAGGGCCTATGCCTAGTGGACACAGCCAAATATGGGAGTCCTGTTGGCATAGTGATCAGGGGCACACAGTGTTCAGCAGGAAGACCATGGAGGCTTCACTAGGTTTCTCCTTCAATGCAGAAAGTGCATCTCAGGGCAGCAGGTTTAACGCTGACTGACAAACGTCCACATTTATCAAATGTTAGCGTGCATCTGCCACCTTTTGATTACTGTCTGTTGAGCTGCATCTCGAAAGCTGCAGGAAGCATTGCCAGTCCTCCTCTCTGCTCCAGCCCTGTACTGCCCCCCAGGCAGCACAGCTCTTGGAGACAGGGTCCTCGTGCTTGGGCTTGAAGAGTGCTCTTTCCACAATGTTTGAGGTTGAGAGGATTGATGGCCCAAATATGCTTAGTGCCCAAGGCCTCAAGAATTCTTAATCCAGTTGTGGGCATGGAAGGAAATGAAGGACACTTATTCGAGTTTCACATCCTCTGCATTGGAGGAACATTCTGGTTCAATCTGGAAGTGAATCGCTGCCTTTACATGGAGTGTGCACTGATGTTCAGCTAGACGATCTGACTGCTACTTTTACCCTCATTTTCTGCTGTGCACAACATTGCATCTGGCTTAATGGCTGCTCATGATTGGCTGATATCATACCACTTGAGTTCATTTGAAGTAGTCTAGTTCTTTACAATGCAACCTCCTCACTTAAACCTTGTGCTGAATCAATTTATTGTTTATTTCCAGCTTTATGGAAGCCTTTACTCTGTCAATCTCACAGATGATTAATTTTTAAAAAAGCAAAAGTTCAAACCCATGTTAAGATTTAATATATATTAACTTTGATATTTTTATTTTAGGGCGAACCAGGATTTTGGGGACCTCAGGGAGAACCTGGGTTGCCTGGGTTACCAGGAACAAAGGTGAGTTCATTGCAATTTTGTGCGAGAGGCCACAGTCTGAGAGCGCTGATCCTCTGCCTATTCAGAGACCTAACCCAAAGTATCTTTGATCTGTAGGGCTGGATTTTTCCTGAGTCCGGATGGCTTGTAGGTCCTTTAAAAATGGTGGGCTGGTCCAGATTCTGGGGTTCCCAACCCCCTTCTTGGGTTTCCCAATTTTCTGGAATGCCTTTTAAGGGTGCAGGCTGATTCGGGTTGTGAGCCCGCACCCTGCACTCCTGACCTGGCCGATTCCATTGCGGGGATAGGCATGTCTTAATCCTCTGCAATTTTCATGGAGTCAGGCCGATTTTTCAAAGAGTTGTCGTCCACAACACCTCAGAGACCATAGTCTGCAAGGGGAACCTTTCAACACTTAAGTTAAAGAGGTCCTCATGCCCCCCATGCTATGGCATGCCAGCAACCCACCCCTTGCCCCCTCATGCCAAGTATGCCCCCCACCAAACAATGGCACTTTCAAGCCCTTTCACCCAGTACACACTGTATAGAAGCAATGAACCCTATAGTGACAGTAGGATGTGTAAAATAATAGCTTTTAAAAATTCATTCATTGATAACTTTCCACTTTCTTAAAAACAACTCCTTTTTACGACAGGGCAATAAAAATATCGATCACCCAGACATTTTTGAAGTATCAATAGCTGAAACTGTGAGCACCTGAAACCTCTCTATCTTATCGCTGGGTCAAAATCCTGGAACTCCCTCCCTAACAGCACTGTGGGTGTACCTACACCACATGGACTGCAGCAGTTCAAGAAGGCAGCTCACCACCACCTTCTCAAGGGTAATTAGGGATGGGCAATAAACGCTGGCCTAGCCAGTGATGCCCACATCCCTTGAATGAATTTTAAAAATCAATAAAAAAAATAAATATTGTGAAATTAACAGCATAGATCAGACAGCCAGAGCTTTCAATTAAGTAGTGTTTTATCTTGGGGCTCAGGTGTTTCAACAGGCAAATGGGTTTCTGGATGCTCAGCCAGGAATACATAATAAGGCCCAAACATCCATTACAGTACTAAAACACCTGAGCCCCAGGTGGCATGGATAGAGCATGGAGAATGTGTGGGGGAGAGGGGTTGTGAGGTGGTGAGGGCCTTTCTGTTTTTATTATAACTGGGACAAAGTCCCACAGCCTGTCTCCATACCCAGCAGCTCTGTATCTGTCTCCAAACCCTTTCCCAAGTCAGCTTGCCTGACTGCAGCCTGCACCCACCACCACCCTTCCTTCCCCCACGCCCCACAATGAAAATCCCATCCATGTGGAAACTTCCTCCTGAGGCAGGAACTTTCCTGACTCGGCACAAGGATGAAAATCCAGTCCATAACATGGAAAAGCTGCACTGAGCAATGATGCCAAGCCCCTTTCAGGGAGGAGGAGGGAAACTCCTAAATTTAAGTTTAAAAAGGTGTAAAGTTACACACAGTAGAAATTGATTTTGAAGATGAATTCCTTTGTACTTCAATAATGAAACAGGTCAGTCCTTACTTCACCAGAAAGTGCAGGAAGTCTGTTTGATGTGCAGAAATCTAACTCCTTTGTGGAAGAGATGTGGTAAAGAGTTAACTATCAGCCATACCGCCTCTGAAAGGCCACTATTGTGATCATTGTGCATACTCTAATTGGAAATGCAAGAAAACATGGAGGGAGTTACCAATGGTGAGATCAGTGCACTAGCTGATGGAATTTGCAGTGTACGCTGCCAATCTCGCTGTTGCAGAGAAACCTGGGCCATCATATCTGTGATGCTGTTTATTCTGTGGTATTTTTAACAGGGAGAGAAAGGAGATGGAGGGCCACCAGGAAGAGGTGAAATAGGCCTGCCTGGACCTTCAGGCCCAAAGGTCAGCTGATTGTTTTACCCAGGAGGTTTTTTGTTCCTGTTCACACTGGTGGACGTGATATTTAGAGCTCTTGAGTTGTTCATTTGCACCATATCACACATATTTCCAGACTCTACCTTTAGTTCTACACAGGAAACGTGCTGTTGGTGTCTGTGCGGTCTGCTACAAGGGTTGGCAGATCTTTGTTCTTTCTACTGTTAAGCTGAAACAGGAGATCATTTGCAACTGAGAGTCTGTTTCTATATGGCCAAAAAAACAACTCAGTTTGAACAATGCACTGCTGTCAGGCTGGAAGAACTTATTTTCAATTGATTTTTCAGATCGCCTCAGTTGCAAAATATCTTTGCAATGTTGTGATTTCAATTCAGGGGCAGCTCATTGACTGTGTGTCTTCAAGGAGCAGGACCTCCTATTTAGAGATTGAACAAAGGAGGAGTATCTGTTCAACTGGTCAAAAAAAGCTGTCATCCATTTAGTTTGGGAGCAAAACACCCAGAAAGTTGTAACTTATAGACACCAAAAAGCTATTTTTTAATTATAAAATGAGACCATTCTTGTCCATTTGCTCTTTGACATAGCATGAAGGCATTAAAGTTAACTTTATCGTGCCTGCATAGCCATGCAAAAGATTTAGACGCTCAAACGAACTGGCCACAAACTACAAAAAATATTAGAGACTGTGTTGGTGGGGACCCTGGGGAGAGGCCGAGATGAATCATCCACTCGGTGCTTCTGGCTAAGGATGGAAGCAAACACATTAGTCTTTTGCACTCATGTGCTGGGCGCTTCCATCATTGAGCATGGGGATGTTCTCTGAGCTTCCTCCTCGTCCTGTTAACTGTTTAGCTATCCACCAACTTCCACGACTGGATGTGGCAGAACTACAGAGCTTTGATCTGATTCATCGGTTGTGGGATCCCTCAACCCTGTCTATAGCATTTCACTCCCACTGTTCAGCATGCATGAATGTATCCTGTGTTGCAGCTTCACCAGGTTAGTTCCTCATTTTAAGGTATGCTGCTCCTGGCGTACTCTCCTGCACTCCTCATTGAGCCAGGGTTGCTCCCCTGGCTTGATGGTAATTGTGGAGTGAAGGATATGCTAGGCCATGAGGTTACAGATTGTGGTTAAATACAATTCTGCAGCTGCTGATGGCCCACATCGCCTCATGAAGGCCCAGTTTTGAATCAAGTGGAGGGAGACTGGCTGTACTATCTACCTGATCTGTTCCTTTTGATATCTTGAAAACTTCAACCAAATCACTCCTTAGCCTTCTAAATTTCAGGGAATACAGCTCTAGCTGGTTTCATCTCTCCTCGTAATTTAACCTTTGAAGTCCAGGTATCATTCTGGTAAAAATAAGCTGCACTCCCACAAAGGCAAGTATACCTTTTCAAGTGTGTATTATCTGAACGGCTCATTATGTTCCAGGTGTGGTCTAACCAGGGCTTTGTACCGCTGAAGCATGACTTTTACCCCCTTGTATTTCTGTCCTATAGATTTTTAAAGGCCAGCATCCTTTAGTCTTTTGGATTATTTCCTGTATTTGTTCATACCATTTTAATGATCTATGTACCTGGATCTCCAAGCTCCTTTGGATCTCCACTATTTCAATCTTTTCACTATTTAGAAAATTCCATGTTCTGTCCTATTTAAGTCCAAAGTGGATGGCCTCACATTGGTCTACATGGCAAACCATTTGCCATGGTTTTGCGCATCCCCCTCCTGGAGTTACTGTGTGGTACAGCCAGTCCCCTCTCCTCGGGGTTACTGTGTGGTACAGCCAGCCCCCTCTCCTCGGGGTTACTGTGTGGTACAGCCAGCCCCCTCTCCTCGGGGTTATTGTGTGGTACAGCCAGTCCCCTCTCCTCGGGGTTACTGTGTGGTACAGCCAGTCCCCTCTCCTCGGGGTTACTGTGTGGTACAGCCAGCTCCCTCTCCTCGGGGTTACTGTGTGGTACAGCCAGCCCCCTCTCCTCGGGGTTACTGTGTGGTGCAGCCAGTCCCCTCTCCTCGGGGTTACTATGTGGTACAGCCAGCCCCCTCTCCTTGGAGTTACTGTGTGGTACAGCCAGTCCCCTCTCCTCGGGGTTACTGTGTGGTACAGCCAGCTCCCTCTCTTCGGGGTTACTGTGTGGTACAGCCAGCCCCCTCTCCTCGGGGTTACTGTGTGGTACAGCCAGCCCCCTCCCCTCGGGGTTACTGTGTGGTACAGCCAGCCCCCTCTCCTCGGGGTTACTGTGTGGTACAGCCAGCCCCCTATCCTCGGAGTTACTGTGTGGTACAGCCAGCCCCCTCTCCTCGGGGTTACTGTGTGGTGCAGCCAGTCCCCTCTCCTCTGGGTTACTGTGTGGTACAGCCAGTCCCCTATCCCCGGGTTACTGTGTGGTACAGCCAGTCCCCTCTCCTCGGAGTTACTGTGTGGTACAGCCAGCCCCCTCTCCTCGGGGTTACTGTGTGGTACAGCCAGTCCCCTATCCCCGGGTTACTGTGTGGTAAAGCCAGTCCCCTGTCCCCGGGGTTACTGTGTGGTACAGCCAGCCCCCTCTCCTCGGGGTTACTGTGTGGTACAGCCAGCCCCCTCTCCTCGGGGTTACTGTTTGGTACCGCCAGCCCCCTCTCCTCGGGGTTACTGTGTGGTACAGCCAGTCCCCTCTCCTCGGGGTTACTGTGGTACAGCCAGTCCCCTCTTGGGTGTAACTGTGCCTCACTGTAACCCTGGAAAGGGGATCTCATTGCAACTTCGAAGGACACATGGGGACTCCAGCTGCACTTTTCTGTAAATGAGGGCAGAAGAAGGGACTAACTGGCAAAATAATGGCAGAAATGCCCTGCATGGGCTTTTCTAAGACATATTAGATAGATGCATAACTTATAAACTGTAGCTAGTAGAATAAGTACAAAAGAATCCTAGCTATATTCAATTTATCTCTATTATTGCTAAATTCACTGCCAACAATATCAGTTAAATGAATGCCACTTCTCCAAACAGAAATCAAAAAAAGACTTGTGACACTCCAAGTTAATTGAATCCACTCATTTTAATGTGTAGAGTACATCTGCAGAAATTGAGATTGCTATTTGAGTATAGCACTTATATTAAAGTACCATTAACCAAGCTTCTTTATCCTCTCTGTTCACAAGATGATTTAATGTTTCCTCTTTATCTTTCCCTTCTGCTCCCCTTCTGCTGCTTTTCCTTACCTGTTACTGTGTGACCTGAAACAGGGCGAGCCAGGTGAACTAGGGATGCCAGGCCGCTATGGGGTAAAGGTCAGTGTTGTAGGTTACTTCAATGATTGTGGTTTTCCTTTTATTGGTTAATAATTAGGAGTGACTTCAAAAACTTTGTGGGGGTGAAATTGGTCCTGAGTTGTCGAGGTTAAAGGTGGTCAGAGTTGTACAGAACAAAAAGCTACTTAGAATCTGTTTAAGAACAGCAAAACACCCATTAGGCCCACCAAGGCCATCAATTTTTATACATCACATCCCTTATTTTACCCCTCTTTCCCTCTCTCTATTAAACCAATTCATTCAATCTGCATCAGTAACCTTCCCTGGTAAATTATTCCAGAACTCCATTACCCTTTGAGTGAAATGTTTTGTCTGACTTCCCTCCTAGTCCTAACTTAAGTACCATGGTACCTTGCCACAGAGCACAATGTCCTATAGGAAGGCCTCAGTGTTCTGGTAAGCTGCCTGCCATTTTGTACTAGCTGACAGATTTGTAACCAAACTTCTTGCTGTTCCCAGTCCTCTGTTTTCTTTGCTCTGTGTGTACTGTTTACTCCTATTATTGCTTGAATTTATTTTTTTTAATGACAAATCTTTGTTAATGTGTTTTTCTAAAAAATTATGAGGATTCAGCAGAGTCAGCCTTCAATAGAAGCAAGCCAATAGCACAAAATCCAGCTGTTCACCCTCAGCTGAGCTCAGAATCCTGCACAACAGTGGATAAATATTCATGGAATCACCAGTACAAATTGTGTGACGTAATTCAGATGCGAAGCACCTTTAGGTAACAAATGCAAGATCAAATCAAGTGTAACTTTGGTTGGCTTTAAGCCCAGTGCGACACACCCATTATCAGCACAAAGCAAAGCTTTGAAAATAGTCCAGTGGATTCATGCAATATCTTTAACCTTCACTTTTCATCATCTTACTGTTAGTAGAGAACTGAACCAGTTCTCTTGATGGTAAAACTGAACTAGCATTTGGGCCTCATAAGCAGAACTCTGATGTGTATGGAAGTATACACATTTAGAGCTACTTGTTCCCTAACCACAGAGTGCAACAGAGCAGGAAGGGTAACTCAGGTGGCTCAATCTATATTGAGCCAAGCAAGTACCATTTTGAAATCAGCACCAGTAGAATAACAATACTCAACAATGTGCTTTATAAAAACAGGCATTGAAAAGTATGACATGAAGGCCTCTATCAGCAGACCTTTTAATCCAGGAATTTATTGCCTGACATCATGGTATCACTAATGAAGAGAGAACTCCCAGGGCTTGCAAACAATGGCCTGTAGAATCACTTCAGCATCTTTCTGCTATGTTTCATTCTGATAATGACAATTCTCAAGCATTCCAGCTTTCCTAATTGAACAGATCTAGCTCGTGACCTAAATTCCCAAGGGTTCCATAAGCTATTGCCAATATTTTAAGTCATTAACGTAAGGGGGCAGGTGTAAGCTGGTCAGTGATTAGTCTCAGGCCTGTTGGATGTAACTTCAGGAGTTCCAGACAGTCTAGACTGACAGCTCCAGAGGAAATATTAGGGACTAATTTAATCCACAAAAATATCATAAGGAACTCATCTAATCCTTTTCCCTGGTTTTTGGAGGCTGTGTTGAGCTCAAAGAAGACCAGGTCTTTCACACCTCGTCACTGCAGTTCCTGTGTGGATGCATTGAATGACACATGAGAGACAATACTCCTGCTCCTAATTTGTATGTTAGAAGGTATGTGTGGTGAAAACGTACTTTCATTTCTTCCATCTAAACAATAGTAAAGCATGATAAGCTTCCTACCTTATAATAAGTTTCCAGATTTTAAATTTATCCCCCTCTGCTGAGTACTTCGAATCTCACCTCTCTCGAGGAAACTTTAGCTAAAGTTGATCTTTTCTGATCTTAGACAACAATCAGGCAGTGTTTAAGACAGGAATATCAGTGCCACATGGGTGGCATGGTGTCCTTGCCAGGACAAACTTCCTCAAATTAGGCGATAGGGAGATCTGTGAGTCTGCGATGCAGCCCACTCACCAACAGTCTCAGAGCTAGCATCTGCTCAGCAGCTTCACACTGAAAGTGGAGGGAAGTGAATGTGAAAACAAAAAGCACCTTCCATGAGGGAAGAGTATTTTTCACACAATTGGTAATGGAGTAGACGGGCATGAAAATGGTGTTACAGATCAGCCGCTGATTATCAAAACCACCCAATTTTCATTGAATGGAATTGAATCATTGAAGGTTGGAAAGGAAGAGGTGCATGATTACATCGTCTGTAGCTTGTATATCAGGAGAGATTGTGGGGTGAGGGGGAAATGGGATGTGAGGAGGAGGATTTGGTAGGAGGACGCCATCCTATTCAATGGTCTCAGTCCTGCCACTGGCCATGGCATCAGCAACAGCCATCCCAATAATGGCCAGCACCGTCTCCTCCATGGAGGTTAGAACATGCAAACCCACTTCTCCCTCTCCAGTTAGTTCCTGCTGCCTCCAGATGTGTGCAATTTTATACTGCAGGAAAGAGGGAAGTACGTCAGTGAGTGTGATGCAATCTGTGGGTGATGTGGCTGTCATGGTTGAATAACTGGCAGTCCATTCAAACTGTGAGATGTGGTGTGGTGCGAGAGTTGCAGCAGTGTTATGTATGTGAGGGTGCAGTGGAGCATATGAATGTTAGGTATGAGTCCGGATGGATAGAAATTGTTCAGATGTGATGGGGGTGTGGTGATTTGAGCAGTGACTGAGGCAGTTGGTGGGAAATGGCATTCAAAGATGCATTCACTGACCTTGACCACCAGTGTGAGGTCATAACTTTTTGCAGCACTGCGTTCAGGTCCCTGGGGCTAGACTGCTGTCATTGACCTCCACAGCTATCTGCTCCTACTGCTCTTTCAATGTGTGCCTTTAGGGACTCAATCCCTGCAGGTACACCTCTCCTTCTTTCCACCTTCTCTACCAAGTCTGGGAAAATATGTGTGGCTGGTCTCTTCCTTATCGAGCCTTTTTCTCCTGTCTTGGGGGTCAGATTCAGCTCCCACAAGACTCCCAGCATCTACATTAGCTGCAATGCACCTCCTCTTTAAGAGATGGAAGCTATCTTTAAGCAATGCTTTTATATAATTCTAACGTACCAATTTGGGGCTGCCTGCTGATAGATGCAGCAAAACAATTGCACATTTTGCACTGGCTACATACAGAAATCATGTAAATGAGCAGATAGCACAAAGATGGTGGCTTGTCTGCATGACACCCAGGGGGCACAGGTTAGT
Organism: Cetorhinus maximus; assembly: GCF_964194155.1. NCBI lineage: Eukaryota > Metazoa > Chordata > Chondrichthyes > Lamniformes > Cetorhinidae > Cetorhinus > Cetorhinus maximus. The sequence continues at coordinate 100,356,355 of NC_135879.1, read as the reverse complement.
CGAGCATCACAATCCTGGTGCCCATTTTTGTGGGTTGTCCAATTTAGCCCACAATGTGTTAAACAAATCGATGGATGGACTGAGAAGCACTTTAGGTCAGCAAGGACAGTATGATAGATGACTGGGACTGGATTCGACTGGGATAAGGAAAGCAGAGCTTTGAAGGAACTGAGGTTTTCAGAGGGTAGAGGATGGGATACCAACCAGGAGAGCAGCGTGATAGCCAAGTCTGAAGATAACAAAGGCATGGATGAAGTGTTCAGCAGTCGATGGGAGACAGGCAATGGTAAGTGGAGGTAAGAGTGACTGCCCTTGACATCAAGACCATATTTAACTTAGTATGGCATCAAGGGGCCCTGGCAAAATTAAAGTCAATGGGAATCAGGAGGAAAACTCTCTGTTGGTTGCAGTCATACCTAGCACAAAGGAAGATAGTTGTGGCTGTTGAAGGGCAATCATCTCAGCTCCAGGACATCACTGCAGGAGTTCCTTAGGGTACTATCCTAGGTCCAACCACCCTCAGCTGCTTCATCAATGACCTTCCCTCCATCATAAGGTCAGAAGTGGGGATGTTCACTGATGATCACACAATGTTCAGCACCATTCGCGACTCCTAAGATTCTGAAGCAGCTGTGCTAATATACAGCAAGACCTGGACAACATTCAAGCTTGGGCTAAGTGGTAAGTAACATTCATGCTACACAAGTGCCAGGCAAGAGAGAATCTAACCATCACCCCATGACATTCAATGGCGCTACCATCGCTGAATCCTCCACTATCAACATCCTGGGGATTACCATTGACCAGAAACTGAACTGGACTAGCCATATAAATAATATAGCTACAAAAGCAGGTCAGAGGCTGGAAATTCTGCGGTGAGAAACTCACCCCCTGAATCCCCATAGCCTGTCCACCATCTACAAGGCACAAGTGTGAAGGAATACATGGAATACTCCCCACTTGCCTGGATGAGTCCAGCTCCAACAACACTAAAGAAGCTCGACAACGTTCAGGACAAAGCAGCCCGCTTGATCGGGAGCCCAGCCGCCAACTTAAACATTCACTCCCCCCACCACTGATGCATAGTGGCAGCAGTATGTACTGTCTATAAGATGCACTGCAGCAACTCATCAAGGCTCCTCTGCCAACACCTTCCAAACCCACGACCTCTACCACCTAGAGCAGGCTTGTCTAACTGGCGACCCGCAGACCACAATGTGGCTTATGGAGCCACTGTTCAAAAGCCGGGTAAGAGAAACAGGTGAGTTAAAAATGCAGGGATGTGAAAGTCAAGATTTTGCAAGGGGCTGCTCCTCTAATCACAGGCTGTTCCTTCCACAAGTTTACGGCGCAGAGAAATGGTCTATGGATGAGCAGCGAACACTAGCAGCAGTGATTGTGCTGAGGGCTGCTGGGCCCAAAGGCAGCTGAGGTGCAGTGTGGCTGGAGCCTGGGCAGGACCAAGTTTTGGCAGGCCCTGGGAGGGCACAGTGCCATGGTGAAAGTGTGGGAGTGAGAGAGTGAGTGAAAAGCCTGAGACTGGGAGTGAGACACGCACACACACTGATCATTTTTATGAATTATCCTTTTTTAACCTAACAGTTTATGATATTGCTTTACTTTTGCTCAGGAATTGTTTTTTTTCTTAATATCTCAACTTTTGTTTGAAATCCAGTTTAATATTGTGCCAAACTTTATCTTTCCAAAATTCGCTCATCAGTCCTTCGTTGAGAAAAAAAATGCAAATGGGCCCCTGAGTGAAAAGGTTGGACAAGCCTGATCCAGGGAGACAAGGGCAGCAGATGCATGGGAACACCACCACCCACAAGTTCCCCTCCAAGCCACACACCATCTTGACTTGGAACTATATTGTTGTTCCTTCACTGTTGCTGGGTCAAAATCCTGGAACTCCCTCCCGAACAGCACTTTGGATGTACCTACACTACGTGGACTACAGTGATCCAAAAACCACCTTCTGAAGGGCCATTAGGGATGGGCAAAATGTGGCCCTGACAGCAATGCTCAAATCCCATGAAAGAATAAAGAAAAATAGGTGGAAGTAGGCAGTCTTTCTGATGAAGGATATGTTGGCTTGGAAAATCAGCTTGGTGTCAAATAGGACGCCAAAATTGCTAACTGTCTGCTCCAGCCAGAGATAGCGAGACACATAGGGTCATTGGCAAAGATACAGAGGTTGCGGTAGGGTCATAAGATGATTGTTTCAGTCTTCCCACGTTTAACTTGATCATCTAAGACTGGATATTGCTATGCAGTCTAATAGTACAAGGGGCAGTGGAGGAGAGGCGGAGAGAATAGGTAGAGCTGGGTATCATTAGCTTACATGTGGAAGCTGAACCCTTGTTTGCCCTTTATGTTGTCAAAGAGCAGTATGGAGATAAGGGAAAAGAGAGACTCAGGAGGGATTGTTGGATGCCTCCCAAGTGTGGGGTTGGGAAAAGAAGCCATTGGTAAAGATCCTGTGGTCAAGATTGGATAAATGAGTAGATACAGGTGAAGGCAGTAATACCAAACTGGACAACAGGCCAGGGATTGTAGGAGAATAGAGTGGGCAACCATGTCAAAGACTACAGTGAGGTCAAGGAGGATGAAGAAGGATTATGAACCATAATTACAGCCACAGTGAACATCACATGGCTATGGTTGGGGCCATTTCATGCTCTGGGATAGGTAGAAACCTGATTGGAGGAATTTAGACAATCGCAAGAAAGATGGGAACTGATTTGGAAGCCAACAACATGCTAAAGGCTTTAGCGAGGAAAGGTAATTCAATGAAGGGGCGCTAATTTTCATAGACAGAAAGTTGGTTTTTTTGAGGTGGGGGTTCATGATGGCAGATTTGAAAGCACTGGGATAGTTCCTGCTGAGAGAATATATTTACACTGTCAGCTAGCATGGGGGCCAGGAAGGGTCATTGAGTGATCAGCAGTTTAATGGAAATGGGTGATCAAGATGAGCTTGGAGCGGACATGAAGAAAGGGAAACAAAACTAAACAGATGTAGGAGTTCAAAGCTGGATAGTGGGGCTCGGCTAGAGGGAGAATTGTCCTAATAGGCAAGGGGAACAGGGAAAGCAAGGGTTAGTGTAGAGGCAGCTGAACGGACAATCTCTATGATGTCCTCTTTTCCCATCTAAAGCATTCAACTACTTCTTGAATTGTTCCCCCATTCTACCTGGAAGACCACTGCAACAGAACAAAATGTCTGACTCAGTCCATTTCTGCACAAGTACTCCTCATGTTCAAAACATTTACTAGAATCACTGTGCAAATGGACAGAGAGCAATCATTACCCTAAATTATCTAGTTGTTTCAGGTAAAAAGGAGGTACTTGGCAGGGTTGAAATAAACCTCAAAAATGTAATACATTATATATTTAAAAAGATGAAAGATTTTACTCCTTAGGGCTCACTCATCCATCATGCTTGTAGTGGACTCTGAAGGAGACAATTGTTTTTTTGCATGTGGTGCACATGTAACTCATCAAAGAAGCACAGACTGAAGTTTACTTAACAGCTTCCATTTATGAAGCAAGCTGTGTTCTTTCCTCATCTCTGTGCCCCACAAACATTCACACTTCTTTCTTACTGAGACATTCTGACACATGCATGTGGTTTTCCCCCTGGGCTATATTGTTTGGCAGGGTTTCACTTGTATTAATAGAGTGTCTGCAACCCTCGGTCACAAGCCCGAGGTATTTCACAGCTGCCTCAACAATGGAGCAGGTAGCGTATCTGGAGGCTATGAATCTAATTCTCAAGTGAGAGCATTAGGTTGTCTCTTCTCCCATAGTAACAATTTTCTCTTTTTTCTTGCATCCAGAGGGACCCATTGCCAAAATAATGTCATGCCTGTACCTTTACAATAAAGAGAACAAGAAATAGCACCATCAAATGCTGCAAACTGATATTGCAACTTGTAAGAGCGTAAGAATTGCTAAATGAAAAAGCATGAAGGGCCATCTGGTTTGCCTATCATCCTGGTATTGCATGCCAAAACAATAATGGAGTTGATGATGAATCGTGCCAATCAATCTCTATCAATTAGTCTACTACAGACCCAGACATGGGGTGAGGATAACCTACAGTCATATAAGGTTTGAAAACCAGAGAACAAGAACAAGAGGCTCAAAACCAGAGAACAAGATCAGAGGCTCAAAGTCACGTGTTTCTGTCAGACATACTACAGTTTCCAAATTTCATGACTCAAATTACACATATACTAATCCAAAAGATTATTTTCTGCAACTAATTTACATTTGAATAAATCACTACTTTCTGTTTCCACTGCCTCCCTAGGCTGTCCATAGATTCATCACTCACTCTTTGAAATATTGTTTCTCCAAATGAGGTTTAAATTTACCTCCCTTCAAGCACAGGACCTGTGGTTCTAATTTACTGGGCAATTTGAAACAACTTGCTGTAATCTACATAATTTTAGTCCATTTTGAATTTTAAAGTCGGCAATCACGTCAACTCTCAACTTTCTCTGTTCCAGTGAGAACATACTCAGCCTATAAAATCGCTCTGTAATCCAGTCCCTCCCCCGTCCCCTCAATCTTTCCGGTTGCCCTCTTGTATATCCTGTCAATCTTTGCAATATCCTTTGTCCACTATGGCAACCAAAACTGTATACAGTATTCCAAGTGCATTTTCCCTAGTGATTTATAAAGTGGAAGGATTACCTCACTATTATGGTTCTATCTTGGCCTTTTAATACTTTTCAACATCTGATTTGTTTTACTCGCTGCCACTGAGCAATGTTACAAAAGATTCAGTTTGTCGTCAATCAGGGCTCCCAGAAACTTTTTTTTTTATTTCCCATACATATTTTCTTTTCTATTTTCAATAATATTTCCTTCCTGAATTTTTTGGCTTATGTTGGTGTTTCTCTACATTGAACTTCATCCACCATTTGTCTGCCAAATTCCCAGGTATATCTATTTTGTCCTGCGACTTATCCTGTTCAGTTTTGGAGCCAACTACCATTCATTAGCTTTGCATCATATGTAAATCTAGGCACTAAGCTTTTGACCCCAACTTCAAGTCAATTATGAAGGTGTTTTACAGGACCCTGCAGGGCACCACTGGTATCATTCTCCCAGGTTGATGACAATCCATGTACTCCACTCTTTGGTTCCTACAGGCCCCTGATTACATACCCATTGGAAAATGTTTCAGCTAATTCCTGCTTGCTTTAGTTTTATTGCCGCCCTTTCCCCGGTAAATGTATCAAAGGCCTTAATGAAATCCAAATATACCAACCCTCCACTGCCTTGCCCAAAACAAACTCCTTAATCACACCCTCAAGAGAAATCAATAGGTTTGACTGACAAAACATCAGCTTCATGAACCCACACTGACTGTGCAGGTAGAGTCCCTCAAATCCGGCAGCCTTTTCCCGCGCTCCAGCAAACCTTGGCCCCAACCGAACGAGTGCGGAGATGGGGGAGGATATTTAGCTAATACCGTACTTGGGATCGGGACATATGCCTATTCTTGCTGCGGTACAGGGTACCTGTAATTGAGTTTCGATGCCATTAAGGCCTTTCATAGGCACTGGGTGCCATCTAGCAGTTGCTGCAAGCAGTGAAATGCCCATTAAGCTAACGTGCTTTGAAATCACACTTGTTGGTTTTCCCGCGTCTCCTATTCACTGAACTCAGACGCTCTGATTCTGAAAACCGGCAAGTTCGAAATCCCGGCGTGGACTCAGTCCCGTGGTTGCCGGGTTTAAGGGACTCCACCTGCATAATGTTATTTCTGTCTAAATGCTCCACAATATAATCTTTAATCGGGGTTTCCATAACTTTACCCACAATGGAAGTCAAACTCACAGGTTTATTGTTTCCTGGGTCACTTTGTTACCTATTTAAAAAAAAAAGGCGTAACATCTGGATATTTCCGTCTGCAGGTATCTCTCCAGTATTCAGCGATTTCTGGAGGATTTATGCCAGAGTTCAGCAATGTCTTCCCTTCTTTCATTAAAAATCCTCGGGTGCATCTCTTCGGCCCCTGAAATTTATTCACTTTAAGTTTGCATAGTTGTTTGCTAGTCTTACTGGTATTAATGTGAATAACATCACAACATAGCTCTGCAACACACTTTTTCTTTCCCGAGCGAAGACTGAGGCAAAAACTGATTGAACACTTCTGCAGCCTCTGTAGCATAGTCGCCTTAAACACACCAATCGTACCTTAAGTGGCCCAACTCCATCCTTTATTTTGTTATTACCTTTCATTTCCTTTGCCATATTCAATTTAAAAATGTTCTTTGTCATTTTGATGCATTTCGTATACTCCAGGCAATCTGTCTAAATTCTGTGCTGTTTCTTTCATGGCCTTAACCACGATTTCTTTCAACAACCACTTGTATTTATATAGTGCTTTTAATGTCATAAAATGTCACAAGGTGCTTCACAGGAGCTTTCAAAGTAAATTTTGGCACCAAACTACATAAGGTAATATTAGAGGAGATGGCTCAAAGCTGGGTCAGAGCTAAGTTTTAAGGAGCATATTAAAGGAGGAAAGAGGGGCAGAACAGTTTAGGGAGGGCATCCTAAAGTGTAGGGCCAAGGCAGCTGAAGGCATGGCCACCAATGGTGGAGCAATTAAAATCAGGGATGCTCAAGAGGTGGGAATTAGATGAGCACAGATATCTGAGGGTTGTGGGACTGGAGCAGATTACAAAGAATGGGAGCAGTAAGGCCATGAAGGGATTTGAAAGCAAGGATGAGAATTTTAAAATCAAGGTGTTGTTTAACTGAGAGCTAGTGTAGGTCAGTGAGCACACGGTGACCAAAATTTGGTGCGAGTTCAGACACAGGCAGCAGAGTTTTGGATGACCTCAAGTTTTCCTTCTACGAGTTGCTTCAATCCAGCAGGAGTGCCTTTAAGTTTGGTACCTTTGCTTTGATTGGCTACATATTGATCCATTGCATTCAGAGCCACCTCCTTGAAGGAACGCGGTAGTTCCTGAACTTCCCTCACCAAGTTCAAATCTGCTGGGTGTGTTCTGCCAATTCTTCTGAAGTGTCTAAAGTTGGCCCCCTTCAAATTTAACAACTTTGTTTGGGTTCTTTTTTCCTTTTTTATTTAATTTATTAATATTTTTAGCTTCACACTATTGGGATTAGACTTGTACTTTGATTTATGTTGACATTGTTACACCTTTAGATTTACTCTACCTAGTATGAGTGCTCCCTTACACCTATTACACCTACACTTACAACCAACTCTCCTCCCTCCACTGCCACCCACCCCCCTTAGACCCTCAAAAATGCAAATGTCTTGCATTAAAAGGTATTATATGTCTGAAATATCTGCAATGTTTAGGCTTTGCAACTTTCCAATGAGCAAGGAGTTAACTTATCAAGAGGACATTGTTTTTATGACACCGTATTTGGTGCTTTTTGTTTAGGGAAGAACTGGGGAACCACACACTGAGCCGAATTTAATGTAGGTAAGGGGGGCGCTCGCCCACCAGCTGGAGAGCTGTTGGGAGCCTTGCATCGCCTCCTTTCGGGAAGGCCCGCTCACTCATGCCAATCAGGCAGCAATGGGCCATTATTATGATCAAAGACCCCGGGGGAAGAAATAACGCACCCCCTAGAGCTGCTGGCTGGTAAGAAACTGGCATCTATGCTCTTCCTGGCAGTGCCATCAGGGAGCTGGTGGCTGCCGCCAGTAATGCACCCACCTGAGACTTAGGATCGTCAAGGGGCCCAGGCCACAGGCGAGTGATGGCAAGAGAGGGCTCATGGAGGAAAAGGAGAGATATTGGCAGCAAGGGCAGGGGGTTGGCCCTCAGGGCCCTCTTTCCTGATGTCATTTCCCTCAATCTGGCACTGAGTGCCTTTGAACAAGGGTCCCCCCATGGAAGTCTACAAGCAGCCCGACAAGGTTTGCTTTTTGGGGTTCTGGCATTGCAAGACCCCGCCTGCCACTGGGTGAATTCCAGGGCATTAAATGGGTATTAATTGGTGATGGGGCAGGAAGGTACCCCACGAACCTTTCTTTCTTTCTTCCGGTAAAGCGGCCGTAATGGTGGGAGAAGATGGGGAATGCGGGAGAGGACAGTTTGGTCACCTTATTGAGGTCCAGGGCCCACCCTGATACTATTTTCAGGTGGGCCAATGGATGGCCCAGCGTCACACCCCTCTGAAACAAGCAGCTAGCTGCTTCACCAGCTGAAAGACTCAGTGGCTTTTTTCAGGTAAAATGGGTGAAGTATGCACCACACATAATCCATGTATTTGTACCAGGTGTTGAATGGCCAAACCAGCAGCCCTTTAAGGCACTACTGAAAGCCAATCACAAAACAGCCACAGAGATTTTAATGCTTTGTTTATGAGAAACAGGTGCCTGCTTTTGAATCCACAAACATTCCTCCAGCCTGCTGATGGCTCATGCAACGTATTCCATCCCTGGAATCAACTTTCTCCTTATACCCCTCTCTCTCCACCTCCACCCCCAACCCCCCCAACTGGGTCCAACCTGCCAACTGAATTTCCACCCTCTCATACCCAGCATGGTGCAGAATAGTGAATATTTGGCATCTAGAGCTCATTTATAGCTTTGAAATGAGGCCCTGAACCTGTACGTGGTTGTGGTTTCTCGATGTCGATGGTGGGAAGGCAGCACGGCCCCTATGCTGATACCGTGCCCAGTTTAGAAAGAAGTAAAAGAGCACCCCAATGTATTCAGATCATTAAAATGCAATATCTGACAGGGACACAATGCAATAAATAATCCACTCGATGTGGTATTTAACAGATGCACAGCGTATTCGGTCGACTGGAGAGTTTACAACTTTGAAGTTCTTAACCATGAGGTTTTGCTGTAGATAGCATGTTCTAATCAAATTTTTCTGTGTTAATTCTCCATCCAAATTGTTAAGTGTCAATTGATAAACTGGCGGTGATCATCATAGTTATTTTTCTTCCAATGTGGATACCATCAGCTATTAGTTTTGTAATAAGTGAAAGAAATGAATCACATACTTCATAGCATATATACTGTAACAGTATACTTATATATGGAAGTGATTTGAAGGCTGTAATCTGATTGCATATGTTGCAGAATATATATGGTGTGTGTTTATATTGTATATATATGCAAAAACATTGACAAAATTTGAGGTTTAACCAAACTGGCCAGATTCCTGTTTTCTTCAATGTTGAGTTGGTACAATTCTGAAGAGTGTTAAGTATATTTGAAGTCAGGGACATCCAAATGTTTAACTTTGTGGACTAGTTGCTGGCACGAAGCTTAGCTCAAAGACAGAAACCCATTGAGATTCACTGTCATAGTTTATCAAGTGAGCCCCTCAATGTGGATTGCTTCTTGACAGTTATTGCCCAATCTCCACCATACAATACATCTGGTGTGAAATTTCTGTCCATCACACTTAGCGTCATACTCAACGTTCTCACTCAGATCTTCCTGTAATTGTAATAGCACATCTATTGAAACTGAATTATGATTATTTCTGTGTTCCAGGGTGAACGTGGAGACCATGGGGATTCAGGGCCTATGGGACCCAGAGTACGTTGCTTTGTATTTTTCAGTATTCTAGTTGTCATACATTTTCCATTTGTGGACCTGAATTGACTGTGACCTGTAATGATGTTCTTTTAGGGTCCACCTGGACAGAAAGGAGAACAAGGGGTAACAGAGATAATAGACTACAACGGCCATATCCATCAAGCACTACAGGTGAGTGGAACTGCACCAAACCCTCTATTCCCTTAAGATTTTGCACAAAACAACTTTTTTATATATATATCAAACATATGATGTAGGACAACATGCGTTTCAGGAGGAATAGCTCGATCTTACACCAGATCCTGTATTGCAGGTGTTGTTTCTGCTGTTAAGGTGAGGGGTGTCAGTGTTGAGCACTTTTTCACTTTGGACACTCGATGACAGCATATGCCAAATCAGGCATTGGTCAGAGAGAGAGAGTAAAGCACCAGTTGCTCTGCTTCATTCCCCAACCTTCAAAAAGATACTTTCTAATGCACCAGCCTGACATTTTTATTTCCTGCATCTAATGGGGTCTCTGAGTGAACTTGTCAACTTAGAACCAACCAGTGCTAAGTTGTGAGTGCATACCCATTGGAACTGGAAGTATAAATGGGATTGGCCTTGTTACATAGATACCTCAATTCCACCATTCCACCATTCCCAGAATGAAAAAAACAGTAAAAACTGGAAAATAAGAATACTGGTCTGAACTGGTCTTGTATACTTTAAAATGAAACACCAGTAAAAACTGGGAAATAAGAGTACTGGTCCGAACTGTTTTGCCTTCTGAGTTCTGACCACTTTCTGCCAGTTATGCTGCTTCTTTCCCAACTGGCTAGTCAGTGCAGTATCTTCCTGCACCACCACACACTCCCCCCGCCACCCTCCAACAACACTGTTGGCACCCCCCTATTTATGTGGATGACAGTCAGTCAAAATTGCGCAAATTAGCTAACCCCACCCTGAACTCAGATACTCTGGTGAGGTCAGGAGCAGAGGTCAGTGCCAAAACAGTCATGGCAGCAAAGCAAGATTGTGGAATCTCAGCCCCAGTATCTCTATTTTAATCTCAATTTTATTTCTGGCTCTTCTGTTCATTTCTGTGGTCTCAAGCATCTGTTGATATAAGAAGTTCTTTTTATCTCAGTGTCTTCAAAGCTTTTGTTAGCTTAATTTAGCTTTAAAGGCAAACTTAACTCAGAGTGCAAATATTAGATTGGTATCATGAAAGACTATGATCTTCTGCTTGTAATATTCCTATCTCTCATCATATGTAGCAGATCTATACTGGTCTGTTATCCTATCTGTATAATACTGTTTGCTAAAAAATAATTGTGCAATTATATACTCCTTACTTTGTTTTCCATTGAGGTTATATCATAGCAATAGATATAGGTACCAGATGTGTTGTTAAGAACAGCTAGTCCTTTTAGATTGCCTAGGACAGTGAGCACAGATTGCCAGACATATATATTAATCAAATATTGTTTAACTTTAAAACACTGTTATTTTGAAGTGGAGTTATTGTAGAGAGCTTTTAACCCATTGGTTTTAAAATGTTGGATTGTGTTTTCATATCTCAGTTACCATGACAACCTTGAAGGCTTCTTCCATCTGTGTGGGCTTTTGCATTGTAATAAAACAGTTTATGCTAAGTACATTTTATCCTAGAAAATTTTATCCAGTAATAAACAAGCATTATTGAAAATCTAAATAAATCCTGTGGGAATATCTGCATTAAAGCTCTAGCGGTCCCTTAGTCGGCCTTTCTTGTGGAATCTGCATTGCTGGCATGGAGAGGATAATTGTGAATGCACAATCACAAGACTGAGGTGGTAATTCTCGCCTTCACTACTTGGACAGTAAACTAGTAGAGCAGTGTTATGACGTGACAGATGATGTGTGCCAGGCAGACCAAATCCACAAGGGAAACTTGGTCCCACTATCACAATGGTTTTGCAAGATGTGTGCACTGAATTCAGAGGTATTGAGTCTGCCAAGACCTTTAGAGATCTTAAAAATTAAATTAAAATATTGATTAACAAAATAAAAGATTTCAAGCACATACATAAGACAACAATTGCTTACTGCTATAACAACTCCTAAAATTCCTAATTAACCTGACTTCCAGTAACACACTCACTTTAAGGCAGCCGTCCAAAATAGATTTTAGATTTAAAACCAAAACCAGCAAGTTAACACAGTACCCATTTAACAATGGAATTCCAAATGGCTTTCTCCAACTTCAGTTACTGGACATAACAGACTCATGCACAAATGGCTGGAGGCTTCTTGGAGGTTGTTTCATGCACTCCTGTTAGGTCTTACATGGATCTCTCCTCACATAGCCTTTCATTCTCCTTTATATATGTTTCTCTCTCTTTAATATGTAAATTCTATTGTTCCATATGTCTTTGGAATGGTACCTTTCCCATAATATAAAAACTTTAAACTTGCTAATATTGTCAGTAACTTTTGGGAAAAATAAACATAGTCCTTAGCCTTGCTTATCTGGCTAGTTGTAAAACAGACTAACATCCCTTTGAAATCCAAACAATCCCTTCATTTGTCTAAAAATGCAAATTCCCTCCACACCTTACATGCTAAGCCAGCATCCATGTTTACTCATTAGCACTTCAAACACATTTCTACATCTAGTTTCTTTTGATAATTCCAAATTTGCAGTCTACCTGACTCCAAATGTAATTAAATCACACAGGCAGACCCAACTATACTCACACCCATAAACTTACTTTACAATAAACCAGAAAAATATTATGAAAATGATTATACTATCGTAACAAGCAGATTGTCTATCAGTTGTAAAAAGCATCCGATTTCAATTTTCATTGATTTCAGTGGAATGGGACAGGTTCCAAAATGGGTGGGTGAACTGCCCTGCAAGGTCTATGCTCAAATGGTGATGGTGAAAATTACTGCTAAATTGCCAGACTGACTTTGGACAATGCCCTTTAATTTCTGATTCTGGACTTGAATCCAGCTCAAGCAGAGAGGATGAAACACTCTTTCCTCTCATGACACTAAGATAATTGCTTCAAATGTGTTTAAGCCATCTCAGCCTGCTCCTAATGGGCAGTAAGCCACAGTTGAGAACTGTATATAAATTAATCCTATTTTGAAAATGTCACAGCTCTCATCTGTCTGACATAAGAAAAGGTAATGTCACTCTCCAATAGGATGCGCTCTCCTGCAGTTGGCCTTGAAGCTCACCTTAGGCCCAATAGGAAAGGTGCTTGTAGGTCATTTTAAGTCAATTTAGGAAGAATATCGGGAACCTGCTGAAAAAAAAACAATCTTTATCACCTTTTCCTTTGGCTTTATTTTATAATGCCTACAAGAGTTCATCAGTACATCAGCCACTAAGGAGGCGAACCTACCATCTTGGGCTTTGTTGCATCTATACAAGGATTGTTTTATTGATCTAAAGGTAGCAAGCACAGAACTGCAGTAGTTGGACAGAGCTGCTAAATCGGAAGCCCAGTGGAAACCCAATTTATATTCACAAATGGGGTTTCTGGTAAAGTTACGGCAATGGATAAGAAGCAGCTCCAAGGAAATTCCGGGCTCTAGTAAATAAAATCAGCCACACAGCTTTCAGGAATATATTCAATGTACAGTATGTCTTCAGTACATATCCATCTGCAGAAATAAATAATCTGCAGAAATAGTTAAAACTTTTACAAGTTTGTCCTTACATTTTCTTTCTTTAATTTTGGCATTGTCAACAGAGGATCACCACCTTAACTGTGACGGTAACATGATGGTTCCTGAGGGTTACTGCATGAGCTGTTATGTTTTATGGCTGTATTATTATGAATTCAGGCTGTTGTAAATAATTGTCTGATATGCTGAAGTTCAGACCAGTAACAGTGTTAATACACTGAATGAAGAAAGTTTCTATATAACCTGCCATTAATGTAAGCTTCTTGGTACACCTTATTAGTGAATTACAATAACCACTCATTGCTTACGTTCTTCATCAGTGTTCTATTAGTTTAGCACCTTTTACCGTAGACATTATTATTCTGCACCCGGCCAGCTCTGTTTTGTACTGTTGTGCTTTTATTTTTGATTTCATAAAAACAAATTGCATGACCTATGGAAGGATGTTGATCTAAAAATATTTCAATTCTTTGCATGCAAAAGTAATTCATTTCTGTTTCTGGGTCATCAGGGACCACCAGGGCCTCAAGGATCTCCAGGAATGCCAGGACCAAAGGTAAGAAATCCTTATTTATTTTCCATGATTGACAGCGGGCTTTCTCAATAGTCACTGGGGACAGCCTAATTTTAATGACATAGACTGAAAAGGATGGTGCAGAGTGAAACTTGGTTTCCTGCTGTCAATGCTGCTGTTTTTAAAGGAAGCAGATTTGTATTGTAAGTGTTCATTTACGCACAGCCAGTGTGAGATCTGTTCAGGTGGAACATGTGCACGGGTTTGCACGTCCACCGTTAAATCGGTGCAAACCTGTTCAGAATAACGCTGGCTTATACAAAGCTCCATAAAGCAACATTAAGGAACTGCATGCAAGCTTGCACAGCTGCTCCGTGACTAAATGTTTCACTATTTAAGTGGAACCTGCTTATTGGGTTATTGAATGAAAATAATTTTTTCCTTAAAACAAAGAAGCCCTATTACACTGGATATTTTCATAACAAAAATAAAACAAAAAAAATACAAATTCACAGTCGGTCAGTCAGCATCTGGAAGCAAATGATACAGCAACATTTTAGTTGGGACTCTATCCAAATTACCAGAAAAACTGATGCTGTCGCTCTAATAAAGGTCTCCCATAAAACACTAACCTATCTTTCCCTTCCAGCTTCTGATTGCATTTCCAATATTACTGTTTTCCAGCATTTGCGTTTTCCATCTTTTTAATAAAACATTTCAATACTTATTCAAATCTAGTACATTAGGAATCAATAAAATGCACAATTCCAAGAGATGTCCCAATTGGTGTATTTATGGCAATGATTGAGTCAAGCCAAGTTGTTCTGACTTGAAGTAAATAAGATAAGGTGGCAGAGCAGGTTATATTAGGAAAGGTAACATTGCCATTTAAGCGACCACTAATTTGTACTTAAAATGTGAATGAGACTCACAAGCCAGTATTTATTGCATTCAGAGCCAACCATATAGCGTGGGACTGAACTTGCATGCAGGCCAGTCCAGGTAGGAGTGGTGGGTTGCCTTTGCTGAAGGTCACTAATGATTTCTGTTGCACTTTTACAACAACACAGCAGCTTTATTGGTCACACATTACTAAATTTATTAAATAAAATTTCAAAACTTGCTGTGGTAGGATTGTGAACTCACAATCTCTAGATTGCTAAGGCAGCACCATAACCACTAGGCTACTGCACTCTACCTTGAAGTAAACATTAATGCCAGACTAGATGTGGCTAGATTAAATTTGAGACTATAGCCAGGATTTTCTGGTCCCGCACGCGGTGGGAATCGTTGTAAAATCCCGGCATATATAGCTTTGATTTTATATATATATATATGATGCCAATAGCAACAACTAGTATTTATATTTATAAAGCATCTATAATGTAATAAAATGCCCCAACGCACTTCACAGGCGCATTCTAAAGACTGACAGCCACGTAAAAACTTTGTCAAAGAAGTAGGTTTTAAGCAGCGTTTTAAAGGAGGAAAGTGAAGTGGAGAGGTGGAGAAGTTTAGAGAGAGAATCCCAGAGCTTAGAGTCTTGGCAGCTGAAGGCATGGCTTCCAATGACGGAACGATTAAAATCATAGATACTCAGAATTAGAGGAGTGCAGATTTCTTGAAGAGCTGGGAAGATGGAGGTGATTATAGAAATAGGGAAGGACAAGGCCATGGATGGATTTGAAAACAACAGTGAGAACGTTAAAATCGAGGCGTTGCTTTACTGGGAGCCAATGTAGGTCAGTGAGCACAAGGGTGATAGGTTGAAGGAATTTGATGCAAGTCATGATACAGGCAGCAGAGTTTAGGATGACCTCAAGTTGTTGGAGGGTAGCATATGGGAAATCAATCAGGAGCACATTAGAATAATCAAGTCATAACATTCAAGGCTATGAGCCAAGTGGTGGTAAATGGGGTTAGGTAGGTAGGTCAGCTGTTTCTCACGTGTCGGTGCAGACTTGATGGGCCGAAGGGTCTCTTCTGCATTCTGTGATTCTATGAAGTCTGGAAGTAACAAAGACATGGAAGAGGTTATCAGCAGCCGATAAGCAGAGGCGGAGAAGGGCGATGTCACAATGGTGGAAATTGCCGGTCTTGGTGATGCCACAAGTACGTGGTCGGAAGCTTATTTCAGGTCAAGTTGATACCAAAGTTGTAAACAGTCTGTTTCAGCTACAAACAGTTGCCAGAGAGAGCGATGGAGTCAGTGGCTAGCGAACGATGTTTGTGGTAGGGACTAAAGACAGTAACTTTGGCCTAGTTGCCAATATTTAGTAGGAGCAATTTTCTGCTCATCCAATATTGGACATTGGACAAGCAGTGTGACAATTTAGGGACACTGAAGGGGTCGAGAAAGTTGGTGGTCAGGTAAACCTGTCATCAGTGCTGCTGAAAATTGACACTTTTTTCAGGCGACATCGACAAGGGGCAGCATGTAGATGAGAAAGAGGAGGTGTCCTAGGATAGATCCTTGGGGGGCACCAGAGGTAACAGTGCAGAAGCAGGAAGATAAGCCATTGCTGTTGATTCTCTGGCTATGAATAGATAGATGAAAATGGAAACAGGTGGGAGCAGTCCCACCCAGCTGGTCAACAATGAAGAGGTATTGGAGGAGGATGGGTTGGTCAACTGTGTCAAAGGCTGCAGACAGGTTGAGAACAGGCCTCTTCCTCATAGCATTGTGGTCGTACCTACACAAGATAGATTGCAGTTTTTCAAGAAAGGGCTTACTGTTGGCTTCTCAAGGGCAATTAGGAATAGGCAATAAATGTTGGCCTTGCCAGCGACACCCACATCTTATGAAAGAATGAAAAAAAGAATGAGGACGGATAGTTTAATTTTGACATAGTCACATAGGATGTCATTTGTTACTTTGAGCTATTTTGGTACTGTGACAGGGGCAGAAACCTGATCAGAGGGATTCAAATATGGAGTTCAGAGAAAGATGACACAGATTTGGGAGGCAACACATGTACAAAAACTTCGGAGAGGAAAGGCAAGTTGAAGATGGGGCAGAAGTTCTTGAGGACAGAGGAGTCAAGGATTTTTTTTGAGAAGAGGGTGATGATGGCAGATTTAAAGGAGAGGGGGATGGCACCTGAGGAGAGAGAACTGTTAACAATATTAGCTGACATGGAAACCAGGAAGGGAAGTTGGATGGTCAGTGGTTTAGTAGGAATAGGATCAAGGAAAGAGGAGGTGGATCTCATGGACAAGATGAGCTCAGAAAAAGCAGGTAGGAGATAAACTAGAGAAAGATGCAAGTTCAGGTTTGAGATAAGGGACAACCTCAGTGGAATTTTGGCTCAGTGGGCTTGGAGATGAGAGGGAAGTAGCAGAGGCAGCTGATTGGATAGTCTTGGTGACAAAGAAGTCCACAAACTCTTGTTACTGCAAGTAATGGTGGAAGAGACAGGGGAGAGGGGTTTAAGAAGACAGTTTGCCGCAGAGAAAAGAAGCCAGGGGTTATCTTTGCACTCCAAGATAATTCCGGAATAGTGTTGTTCACCATATCCATCCAAGCCTTTGTACCTTGGAATTAAGGGTGCAGAGATGAGGGCCATACCAAGGGAGGCTGCCAGGTTAAGAGAGAGTAATGGCTTTAATGGAGACCAGGCATTGAAGATGGAGATGAAGTTCTGGGTCCGATGTCCTTACTGCCAATTTCAACATGGAGCACTAAAAATGTTATATTTAGTAGCAGGGAGGGAGAGAGAGAACACATGGACTTGGTTTATCATTAGGAACTTGATAAAAAAAATGAGAACTTATTGCACTCATTCACTGGAAGATATTTTTGCATTCCTTTTTATACTGAACGACAGGGAGACATTGGTAATCCTGGACTTCCTGGAGCTGAGGGAACACAGGTACTGAAATCATCTTATGCTTGATGGTTTTAATTTTTCCCCAACATTTATAATAAAAAGCTTTGAAGAATTTTTCTATGGAATTAAGTTTTTGTGTTCATTTTCAGGGCCCTAAAGGTTCAAAAGGTGACATTGGTATTCCAGGAGATAAAGGAAGCATAGGATTACCCGGATTACCTGTGAGTGTGTTTGATATGGTCAGAGTGAGGAAATTTTAAAGCAGATTTTAATATTCTGTACTGAGAAAGAGTTGTATAATTTCCACTTGCTAAATGCATGGTGTGAAACTAGAGTTGTATAGACATGAATATCTCAGGTTTGTGCTGAATTAGTTGATCTCAAGTGAGCCAACAGGAGGAGTACTACAATTGGCCTCAACATCCCTGGGATAAGGAGACAAACAATTAACCCCTCTCTTGCCTGTAATCTTGTGGCACAGCAGGTATGTGTCCATCAGGTGAGGAAGAGAGCAGGCTTAGGTGCCTCTTACAGCTTACTAGCCATTTTAAGACAGGTTAACTCCAGAACTGTTTGTTAGTTGAACTGATCAATGTATTTGTAGTAATGAGCCCAACAGCATTAGAATTGTAAAACATAGCAATAGGACTTCACTATTGAGTCCTGCAAGTCTACCATTTTGGTAGTCATGAAATGTAGTTTTACACCTATGTTCCTCAATCCTTTCTCCATATTCCTTAACACACTTACTTCTCCAATAAATATCTAAGCACCTTGGTTGACTTTTTATTATGACTTTCTGGGCAGCGTATTCACATTCTCACAGCCCTTTTATGAAGAGCAGTTTTCTGGATTCAATTTTAATCAGTTTAGTTCTAATTTTGGTCTAATATTATGTTCCCATGTTCTGGTGTTTCCTAGTTGAGGAGAGAGGTATTCCCTCTTTATATTGTCAATTCCCTTCATTATTTTAGACAGCTAAATTGGATCATCCCTTTAATTTTCTAATTTCTAGGGAGTAAAGCCTAAAGTTATAGTTTCACATCATTCCTACAACCTTTCATCCCAGTATCTTCCTGGTGAATCCTCACTGACCATCTATTGATCCAAAGTCAATATATTCTTCCAAAAGTATAACTGGAATCATACTGCCTTGCTTTTATATTCTAAACATCCTGCGATGAAAGTCAGCATCTCATTAGAATAGAAAAATAAAGAGCATATTCCATAATTGAGCCATGCTCAGCTGATAGCATCTTGCCTCCAAGTTAGAAGGTTGTTCAGTCAAGTGTCACTCAAGAATTCAATCTAGGCTAACATTTCATTCCAGTGCTGAGAGAATGCTGAATTGTTGGAGATACTGTCCTTTCATTGAATGTTGACCATTAAACATTGGCCTTAATCTGCTTATTCTAGTGTTTCAGGTGAATGTTAAGGATTCCATACACCATTCAACAAGAGTAAACATTTTCCATCATTATTTAAAACTACTTTTGCTTATATTGAAAATAGGATATTTTGGGAAGTTCAATTCATCAAGTGCTAATTCACAATTTGGTTGTAACTCTTGATTTTTGTTTGGACAGGGTGTTAATGGAGAAAAGGGAGAAAAAGGAGAGAAAGGAGATCATGGGTTATTTGGTCCAAAAGGCACTTCAGTAAGTTCTTCAAAACTAGGTATTCTGATCATCATTTCATATAGTAAAATACGACAACTCTCTGATTACTCATTGTCAAACAAGACACCACTTTACTGCTTTAATAATAAAGAATGGAGGATTCTATCGGTATTCTTACATCATGCATTGTTTAAGTAGGATTGTGTATTAAATAACTCCTTGTTATGCAAAGAGTCACTTATTACTGTCACTATAAGTATCCTGCTGACTCATATACCTTCAGGTAGAACAGGTTTATTGGAGGAAAAGTTGAGCAACTGAAGTACAGTTAACGGGAGAAAGATAGCCAGGTACAGGCATTTGAAAGGAAGACCCAATAGCCTTGTCCTGGCAACAATTGAGGGTAAAATCAGAAAAGGAAGAAGGAAAATCGGACGGGTGGATAACATTGAGACCTGGACTGAGGAGGACTTGAAGAAAGCCAAAGAAGGAGCAAGACAATGCCAACAGCCCCACTAAGGCTGTAGTGACAGTGAACAAATGGAACATAAAAAGAGTTCAGCTCATCCAATTTGAAACAGTGAGTGAAGTAGAGATGCTTTCCATTCTATCTGGCCGGGGCTAGGTTCGAGGTTTTCAGGTATGGCCCACATGCTGCCTATAACAAGAGAAGTTATTGCCAGCTGGTATTGGCATGGATTGATAGGTTATAAAGTGGGTTTAATCCACTAACAGGGGTATAGTAGCTGGCTTTTTTATTTTCCAAGGAACAATACATAATTTCATTGAAAAACGTATTCTGATCATTCATACTACATGTAAAACAAACCATCTTATCAGTTTGTAGTTGGCCTCATCTCACTCGAGTAGTTAACAGTTCGTCTACTGGAAGATAGAAGAAATAAACACCAGGCACGTGTGAAATTACAAGGGTCCAGTGCACACAATGAGGGGTCTTAATGTTACATTTCCTAGACCAATGTTATTATGTAGTCAGATAGTAAGTAGTAACAGTACACTCCAGATCATAGGGGCACAGAGCCACTTACAAAGTTTGTAAGGATGCTGAACTCAAGACAGTATCTAATGCAGATCTGAAATTTTTAATTTTCTCAGTATTTCTAATGAAAACACAATGCACCACACTCCTTGTTAGAAAAACAAAGAGATGGAAATATATGAAAACGCGTTTATTTTGCTGATTGAAGAATGTACCACTGCAGAGTTTGGAATACAATCAGTCAGCAATTAATCCTCAGGATCTAGTGCCTCATTGACTTTGGCAGAACCAAATGAACTTAAGTCCAGCCTCCAAAGTAAACCTTTTGGAATTTTCCCACCAAATTGAGCCTGGCATAAAGTAAGGTTTAGAGTAGGTTTCTTACTTGAATTAATTTGAAGGTAATCCTTTATAAAGAATAACCAATTCTGTTGCTACATTTGCCCATTCTGTTTTGTACATGCAGTCTGTTTTGGATACTGTAATAATAAATATGCTGTTATTGAATGTATCATTATTTCAGTGATTATATCACCTTATTGTTGATGAACAATGTGAAAAATCCAAAGCCACTCAATCCACCAATTAATATATACATTGGCCATCAAATAAGAATTACTAACATAGGAAATTTTTACCTTAAAGAAAGATATAGGGCCAGATTTTGGCTACCCGAAGGAGGTAGCTTGAGTCGGGAAATTTTCCTGCCTCAATAACTAAGTACCCCAAAAAGCCCAATTTTCACACTGGGGGTGAGTGGGGCCGTGGCGGGGTTGGGGGGGCTGGTGGGAGTTTGCGATAGAATTGGGCCCACCAACCCCAGAAGCAGGGCATAAGTGGCCACAGGGGAGGGTGAGTGCCGAGACGGGTGAATGTGGAGATGGGCTCATTAGAAGGCCAGCCTCAGTTCTCTGGGATTTTGGCACAGTCGTTTTAGAATTGTTGGGCCCTCTAGCCCTCACCCCTCACACCCCCACCGACTCCCAAGGGCCTCTCATACCCTCCATGCTGACCCTAAGCCAACTCATGTCTCCCACCCACCCCGTGGCCCTTCATACTCTCAATGCCACTCAGGCCCCGCCACCCAACCTCGGCTCCTCATTGCCTCCATGCCACCTTCATAGCCATTCACTCAATAATTCACCATGGGCATACCTAAGGAGCCATGTGGAGATGAAAAAAAAATAAATTTAGAACAATCTAATCCAACTCTCACTCCTACACATTTTAAAGTGAAAAAAACTCCCATTCATAAAATCCATTCAAAACTTTTAAATCTCCACAAGTGGTTAATCTCTTTTAAAAACAAACAAACTTCCATTCAGACCCCACATTAAAGACAACTGATCCTTTAATTGTCTCTTTAAGCTCTCAATCAAACTGAACTCAGAACTCCCTGTTGAAACTCAACCAAGCATTCATAATGACATAATGATAGCCCTTGGGGAAATGACAATACATTCTCTATTGAAACTGCACAACCAGATGCTTCTTTTATTCCAATCTACACCTGTCAATCAAAGCAGTCTAGCAGAGGGTTTTTATAACTCTCACTAACAACTGCGGCCTGATTTTATAAAAGTTTAAAATGTGGGGCATTTAAAAAGGCTTTGCATCATGACAATTATACAGATCTTATATGCCCTCCAAGAGTGTTTACATCTACTCCATCAATTCATGACTCCCACACTGCAGGTTAAGGCGCTTGCAACAGTCAAGATATAGTCTGTTTGAACTCAGCACTGATTTGAAATGGCCTTGCAGAGTTCGGTTTCCCACCTGTGTGAATCACATCCTGTACTGCCCCCTTCCCCTACCAGCAAAAATTGGATCTGTCGGAAATGAGGGCGAGACTTCCACATCTGGATCCTGCCCTCCATTTCTAAAGGTCTGCTGAGCCTTCCCGACTCAGCCGGAGACTCCCAATCCAGCCCATCGTGATTGCTTTGAGCGGTATACATAAAATCTTGAGGACATGATTTGGAAATGAGTATTGATTGACTAAAGTAAATATTCACGTAGCTAGGATCAAATGTTTTGGGAGTATAGTCAAAGGTTACAGAAGAAAGTGGTGTTTGTACCTTTTTTATTAAATTTAAAACCAAAGTTCCACTGACACTGCACAAGCCATATTGTATTATTCCCAAGTCTTTTTAGATTCCTTCTAACCACAATTGCCTGAATTCCCTCAGGGGTTCTCCCAATCAACTGCAACTGGCAGATGATCGACAGAAATGGATAGACTCTTAAACAGTTACAGCATCCAATCAGGAGGATATTCCAAATCTCCTCTTATACTTAATTCCCTTGATATTTTTACCTCTTTCATTTGCTATCCTTTTTCATTATTTTTTTCTATGTTCTAAATTAATTTCTTTGGCAGCCTTCGTGCGTTATTCTGCTGCTCTTCTGCACCTGCCACAATTTTGCAACTTCACCTTTCAAAGCCCTATC
The DNA here is from genome assembly GCF_964194155.1 of Cetorhinus maximus. NCBI lineage: Eukaryota > Metazoa > Chordata > Chondrichthyes > Lamniformes > Cetorhinidae > Cetorhinus > Cetorhinus maximus. The sequence continues at coordinate 100,333,710 of NC_135879.1, read as the reverse complement.
TCTCCCACTGCCACCAGAGCTCTAATCCTAGCCTTTTTTTACATTGAGGCTTATTGACTTCTCCAATGTTTTCCTAACCACCCTCCTTGCTTCCACTTTCCACAACCTGCAGATTCTTCATAATGCTTAAAGCCCTTGATCTTGAACACTGAAAAGCCATTTATTTGCCTTCTTAGTCACTTGCTGTACCTGCATACTAACTTCATTGAGTAAATAGAATCTTGTTGTTACCATGTCCTTGCTGTGTAGTTGTAAAGGTAGACAAATCCCACAAAATCACAAATTTCTCCAGAGTTACGTAAAGAAACTCACTCATTTCGGAGGGTTGGAAGAAACCAAATGTCCTCCAAATCATTTTGTCTATCACCTCAATTCTCACAATCCACTGGCTCTCTGTGGCCTTAGGAATTAACTGTCAGGACCTTTCTACTTGCCTTTAAATGCCTGCCTTCAGGCCTAGTCCTTGCCCTCACACTTTGCTTCAATGACATGCCTCATTCCCTTTGCCTTTGCTCCACCATAGGCAGCTGTTTATTCACCCACTGTAACTCTGCCCTCTGAGCTGCCACTTGTCTCCTACATTTTGCTTTCAAAACCCTGCATTTCTCTCAACCATTTTGACCTACCCCATAATTTCATTCTACCCAACCCTTTCCCTCCAATTCAGTGTGTGTTTCATTCCCCAATCTAGTAGGCACTTTGGGACATTTTATCATTAGAAACACGATATAAACGTTTCTATATTATTGTTGGATAAGAGTGCTCAGATAATATAAATACACAGAAAATGCCGTTAGTATTTAATTTTTAAAAAATAATACACACTGATTACTGCCTTACAGAACTGTTGTTTATATGTACAGGTTGTAGGACCCCCAGGACCTACTGGCTCACAAGGTCCACCAGGTCCAATGGTAAGTAACAGATATTGTTTTGAGAATATGTATGTTCCATTCCTATTTGCTGAAAGGTATGTGAATGTTCTTGAAAGCCGTGCGTCATCTGGGTTTATTCTTACACATGTGAACATTACATAGGAACATAGGATTTAGGAGCAGGAGTAGGGCAATGAGCCCTTCGAGTCTGCTCTGGGATTCAATAAGATCATGGCTGATCTGGTTATGGTCTCAACTCCACTTTCCTGTCTGCCACCCATAACCCTTGACTCTCTTATCTATCATCTATTGAACTCTGCCGTGAATAAATTCAATTACCCAGCCTCCACTGCTTTCTGGGGAAGAGAATTCCACATCCTAATAATCCTCTGAGAGAAAATAATTCTCCTCATCTCTGTCTTAAAAGGGAGACCTCCTATTCTTAAATTGTGTCCCCTAGTTCTAGTCTGTCCCGCAAGAGGAAACATCCGCCCGGTATTCACTCTATCAAATCCCCTCAAGATCTTATATGTTTCATAAGGTCACCCCTCATTCTTCTAAACTCGAATGGGTATAGACCCAGCCTGGTCAACCTTTCTTCATAAGATAAGCCCTTCATCCCAGGAATAAGTCGAGTGAACCTTCTCTGAGCTGCTTTTTAAAAATTCATTCATGGGATGTGGGTGTCGCTGGCTAGCCAGCATTTATTGCCCATCTCTAATTGCTCTTGAGAAGGTTTTGGTGAACTGCCTTCTTGAACTGCTGCAGTCCATGTGGTGTAGGTCTAACGCAATCATGTCCTTTCTCAAATAAGGAGACCCAAACTATACAGAGTACTTCAGATGTGATCTCACCAATGTCCTGTACAGCTGCAGTATAACTTCCCTGCTTTTATATTCCATTCCCCTTGCAATAAATGACAACATTCCATTTGCTGCCTTACTTACTTGCTGTACCTGCATACTAACTTCACTGAATAAATAGAATCTAGCTGTTACCATGTCCTTACTGTGTATGTAAAGATAGCCAAATCCCACAAAAACACAAATTTCCACAGTTACTTGGACTGAAAATAAGTTGTTTCTCAGTTCGCTTTGCAGGGTTGAAAGAGTTCTTCCAAAATGTCCTCCAAATCATTTTACAGAACATTTTAAAATGCAGCAAGTCACTTTACATCAATTGAAGCATAACAAGATGGTACCATTGTACTCATCACCACTATGAGTGATGTAATCGAGACTCACTCCAAGCTGCTGCAGAAATTGGACAGGGGTTCAAAATGAGAAATATGATGGCATCTTCCTTTTATAAAATAAGGGCCAAGTTGTTATCATTCTGCTCATTAGGAAGATTTGAACAAAAGAAAAAAGTTGGAAAGGTTACATATATATGCCAGCAGTGTGTCATGACAATATGGTTGTATTCACTAGTGTTTCCACCAATATAAGACTTAATATTTCTACACAGAAGTGGGTGTTATTGTGACAACGTGGGGGGTGGGGGGATGGGGTGAAACAATGAACCACTTATAAAGTGGTGGTCTGAAGTAATTAGTACAGAAACAGAAGCACTACTGAGCATGAGAACTGACTCTGTGGCTTCACACAAACAGTTTTTTTTTGAACTGCGAAATCAAGTTGAAGGGACATTGTACAGGAGGCCACTGAAGTTGAGAATTGCTAGAGAACACTGTGCTAATCAGGAAGAAAGGGTCAGGTGATAGCAGGACTGGGTTTTGAAAAACGGAATATTGTAAGAGGATGGAAGTAAGTAAGGAGCTTCCTAGTTTAACGGCCTTATGAGAGATCCTGCTCTTTGGGGTGGAACGCCAGTGAACAGGATTTCCACCCAGGCCTCCAAATTCGCCCAGACCCAATCCGTTTTAGGTCTCTCTAAAGACACATGGTGGGCTGCAAGTGGGACCTCCACCTCCAAGAGGAAGTCAACCAGAAGAGATGAGAGAAGAAATAAGAACAGAAAATGATGGAAAAACTCAGCAGGTCTGGCAGCATCTGTGAAGAGAGAAACAAGTTAATGTTTTGAGCCCATATGACTCTTCTTCAGACTCTTCTTCATATGCACTGAAAACATTAACTCTTTTTTTCTCTCTCCACGGATGCCGCCAGACCTGCTGAGTTTTTCCAGCATTTTCTGTTTTTATTTCAGATTTCCAGCATCTGCAGTATTTTGCTTTTATCTTCAAGATGAGAGAAGAGTTGGCTGTCAGATAACAATTATTTTCCTATACAAAAACAGAATTACCTGGAAAAACTCAGCAGGTCTGGCAGCATCGGCGGAGAAGAAATCAGTTAACGTTTCGAGCCTTCATGGCCCTTCGGCAGAACTGAAGCATAGTCAGAAGAAGGGAGAAATATAAACTGGTTTAAGGTGGGTGGGGGGGGCGTGGGGGGGAGAGACATTGAGGGTGTTGTGATTGTGGAGATGAGCAGATAATCAAAAGATGTCACAGACAAAAGGGGCAAAGAGGTGTTGAAGGTGATGATATTTGTCTAAGAAAAGTACTAATCAAGAATGGAAGACAGGGTATTCAAAGTACAGCTCTAGTGGGGGTGGGGTGGAAAGACTAACAAGGTTTTAGTTTTAGATTTAAAAATAATGGAAATAGGTGGGGAAAGAAGAATCTATATAAATTATTGAAAAAAAAAAGCGGTGGGGGGGAGAAACGGAGTGAGGATGGGGGGAGGGGGAGTTTAAGATCTAAAGTTGTTGAACTCCCCCCATCCCCACCCCGTTTCCCCCCCCCCCCGCTTTTTTTTTCAATAATTTATATAGATTCTTCTTTCCCCACCTATTTCCATTATTTTTAAATCTAAAACTAAAACCTTGTTAGTCTTTCCACCCCACCCCCACTAGAGCTGTACTTTGAATATCCTGTCTTCCATTCTTAATTAGCACTTTTCTTAGACAAATATCACCACCTTCAACACCTCTTTGCCCCTTTTGTCTGTGACCTTTTGATTATCTGCTCATCTCCACAATCACCACACCCTCAATGTCTCTCCAACCCCCCCCCCTCGCCCCCCCCCACCCACCTTAAACCAGTTTATATTTCTCCCTTCTTCTAACTATGCTTCAGTTCTGCCGAAGGGCCATGAGGACTCGAAACGTTAACTGATTTCTTCTCCGCCGATGCTGCCAGACCTGCTGAGTTTTTCCAGGTAATTCTGTTTTTGTTTTGGATTTCCAGCATCCGCAGTAGCTTTTAGCAATTATTTTCCTATATTCTGTTCAAGCTCAGGGGACAGGTATTTGAAGGGGCTCCTACATAGGAATAGGAGGAGGCCATTGTAAACCTCTTTCAAACCTTCCCCTTAGAATGAAGCTGTGTTTTCTGAGATCTACCCTGAAGGACCTAGTTCTAATTTTAAGGTTATTCACCCTGTCCCCAGGGGAAATAGTTTCTTTCTATATACTCGATCAAATCCCTTAATCGTCTTAAACCACCTCAATTCAACATCCCTTAATCTTCAACATTCAAGGAATACAAGCCTGGACAATGCAACCTGCCTTCATCATTTGACCTTTATTCCCGAATATCATTCTAGGTGAACTTTCACTCAAAGTCAAATGTATCCTTCCTGAGGTACCAGTGCATAGAATTGAATGCAGTATCTGTGTAAGCAGTGCACTATACAGCTGTGTCATAACCTCCACCCCTTTGTATTCCAGTCCTCTTGAAATAAAGGCCAATAGCCCTTTTAATCATATTTTGTACCTATCTACTAGCTTTTAGTGATTTCTGTACTTGGACCCCTAAATTTCTCTGCTCATCCACAGTTCCTTGTCCCTCAGGTTACCATGCCCTAAGAGGGCATTGGCAACCATGGGCTTCCATTGGATTGGTCCATGATTATGCTTGGCAAAATACTGCAGTGGTTTGCCATTGCCTTCTGCAATATGGCTGACCAGGAAACTTTCCCGCTCTTAACACCTGCCATCAGTCATACTGGAAGGATTTACAGGCTGATAATCAACCTGCTTGGCCATGTTATGAAAGCACCTTCCATGGTCAACAAGTCCTTGACCCAGAGGTAGGGAAGCTACCACAGTGCCACAAGACCTCTCCCACAGTTCCTGGCAATTTAGAAAATACTCTGATCTATCTTCCTTAAGTCCAAAATGGATGATCTCATTCTTCCTCACATTGAACTCCATCTTTCCTAGATTCGCACTCTAAAATATAGATTCAAGTATTCAATGGACTTGGGTTTCACAGAGAGTTGAGAATTATACCAGGATTTCCCGGGTGGGCGGGGCCCACTCACCGACACGTAAAATTACATGGGATGATGTCAGGCAGAACCCCGACGTCACCCCGCCTCATTTCAATTTTCAGGTCGGCGGGGGCTCAGCAGAATCAGCTGGGCGCCCACCGACCTGTCAATGGTCAATTGAGGCCATTGACAAAGTAGTTAAAATAATTAATGGACCTGCCTGTCCAACCTTAAGGTTGGCGGACAGGCCAGGAGCCCCGGTGGGCTTAAGAAAAAGCATGAAACCTCATCCATGGGCGAGATGAGGTTTCATGTAGGTTTTTAAATTTTTCATAAAAGTGTCAATGAAAGTGATGGACATGTCCCAACTCATGTGACAGTGTCACATGAGGGGACATGGCAGGGAAATTTACCTCTTCTGTTTTTAAAATTTTTTCAGACAGGAGCCAATCTCCTTGAGGCAGCATTTAGCCTTGGGGAGATGGGTGTGCTCTTTCGCATGCATGTGTGAAAGAGCACACTCTCGGCTCAGGGAATCCACCCCCCCCCCCCCCCCCCCCACCCTCCCACTGCCCGCACAGGGAGTGCATAGCGCTTCCTTGCGGACGTCACACTGGACGGGCCTTAATTGGCCCGCCCACGTAAAATGCCGATCAGAGGCATGCCTCCACACACCCGCTCCTAAACTTTCCCTCCCTCCCCAACGGGGGGAAAATTCTGCCCTTGGAATACATAGACCCTCACCTAATTAGTTTGAAGTTCAAAATAGAGAAAGAGAAGAGGAATCATAGGCTTTGAACTGAAACTTTGCTAATTGCAGTGGGTGAAAGGGGATTTATCTCAGATTAATTGGTTGTATAAACAGCAGGTCAAAAAACAGACTAGCTGTGGAAGATTTTATATACGAGATGAAGAAGTTAAGAGTTAAATGGATTTTTACCAAGAGTAAAGCGATGTATCAAAGACTGGCTTGCATTGATAATTAGAAGTGAGAACAAAATACAAGGTTTAAAATGAGGTTTACCATGAATGCAGTAAGAGTATCCAATCAAAAATTAAAGCGTACAAAGCAGCAAAAACTAGTAGTAAGCCAAAGGATTGGGAATGTTTTAGGAACAAGTAGCGGATGACTAAAAAGCTAATAAAGAGGGAGAAAATTGATTATGAAAATAAATTGGCAAGAAATATAAAAACAAACAGCAAAAGCTCCTACCGGTATATAAAAAGAGAGTGGCTAAAGTGAGCATGGGATCCTTGGAAGATGTGACTGGAGAATTAATAACGGGGAACAGGGAAATGGCAGATAATTTAAACCAATATTTTGCATCAGCCTTCCAGGTGGAGGACACTATAAACATCCCAAAGATGTCAGATAAGCAAGGAGCTAATGGGAGGAAAGATCTTGTGACAGTCTCTATCACGAGGGACAAAGTATTTGACAAACTAATGGGACTAAAGGCAGACAAGTCACCAGGACCTGATGACCTGCATCCAAGGGTTTTAAAGGAAGTGGCTGCAGAGATAGTGGAGGCATTGGTTGAAATATTCCAGAGCTCACTGGATTCCGGGAGGGTCCTAGTGGATTGGAAAACAACTAATGTGACACCACTGTTCAAGAAGGGAGGGAGACAAAAAGCAGGAAACTATAGGCCAGCCAGCCTAACACCTGTTCTTGGGAAAATGCTAGAGTCCATATTAAGGAAGTAATAGTAGGACATTTAGAAAAGCTTAACGCAATCAAACAGAGTCAACATGGTTTTGTGAAAGGGAAATCATGTTTGACAAATTTGCCAGAGTTCTTTGAGGATATAACAAGCAGAGCTGATAAAGGGGAACCGGTAGATGCAGTGTATTTGGATTTCCAGAAGGCATGAGACAAGGTGCCACATAAAAGATTATTGCACAAGATAGGAGCTCATGGTATTGGTGATAATGTATTAGCATGGATTGAGGATTGGTTAACACACAGAAGACAGAGAGTCGGGATTAATGGATCTTTTTCAGGTTGGAAAGACGCAACTAGTGGAGTGCCACAAGGATCAGTCCTAGGGCCTCAATTATTTACTATCTATATTAATGACTTGGAGGAGGGGGCAGAGTGTAATATATCCAAATTTGCTGACGATACAAAAATAGATGGGATGGCATATTGTGATGACATAAGGAATCTGCAAGGGGATATAGATAGGTTGAGTGAGTGGGCAAAAACTTGGCAGATGGAGTTTAATGTAGGAAAGTGTGAGGTCATGCAATTTGGTAGGAAGAATCAAAAGGCAGACTATTATTTAAACGGAGAGAGACTCCAAAAAAGTGCAGCAGAGAGGAATCTGGGTGTTCTTGTGCATGAAACACAAAAGGTTAGCATGCAAGTGCAGCAAGTAATTAAGAAGGCAAATGGAATTTTGGCCTGTATTGCTGGGGGTTGCAGTTTAAAAATAGGGAAGTCTTGTTACACTTGTAAAGGGTGTTAGTGAGGCCGCACCTGGAGTACTGTGTACAGTTTTGGTCCCCGTATTTAAGAAAGGATATACTGGCATTGGAGGCAGTTCAAAAGAGATTCACTAGGTTGATCCTGGGATGAAGGGGTTGACTTATCAAGAAAGGCTAAGCAGGATAGGCCTTTATTCATTAGAGTTTAGAAGAATGAGAGGTGATCTTATTGAAATGTACAAAATTCTGAGAGAGCTTGACAGGTAGATGTTGAGAAGATGTTTCCACTACTGGGGGAATCTCGAACTAGGGGACATAGTTACAGAATAAGGGAACATTCATTTAAAACTGAGATGCGAAGGAATTTCTTCTCTCAGAGGGTAGTGAATGTCTGGAATTCTCTACCCAGAGAGTTGTGGAGGCTAGATCACTGAAAGCATTTAAAGAGAAGGTAGATAGATTTTTGAAATATTGGGGAGTTGAGGGCTATGAGCACAAAAGTGGAGTTGAGGCCTGGGGCAGATCAGCCATGATCTTATTGAATGGCAGGGCAGGCTTGAGGGGCCGAATGGCCTACTCCTGCTCCTATTTCTTATGTTTTTATGTACAGTGCAGATAGTACAGAAGAAACTATGAGAAATACAAGTGAAGAGGTCACTTAGTAGAGCCCATATCTCCATCAAGCTATGTTAACTCAGCATTATTACTATTACGCCAATCTTCCTTGAGATTTTTCCCTGCCTGGTTGCTGCTCTGTAACTACAAAGCTGAAAAAAGCAACCTTTTTACTAAGAACTTCCACCTCACTGAGGAGACTTCAGGTCAATCCACATCCAACAACCTGCTCTGAAAACTGATTACATTTTGACAGCTGTAACAAGCTTCGCCACTGCAGCTGAGCTGAGCTGAGCTGAAACAAAAACAGAAACAGAAATACCTGGAAAAACTCAGCAGGTCTGGCAGCATCAGCGGAGAAGAGCACAGTTGACGTTTCGAGTCCTCATGACCCTTCAACAGGTCATGAGGACTCGAAACGTCAACTGTGTTCTTCTCCGCCGATGCTGCCAGACCTGCTGAGTTTTTCCAGGTATTTCTGTTTCTGTTTTTGTTTTGAATTTCCAGCATCCGCAGTTTTTTGTTTTTATTATATGAGCTGAGCTGAACTTAGCTGTTAGGCGGCTTAATTCACAGGAAGCATGTCTGGGGGATTTGGATTGGAATTGAGGTTGGGGCTTCAGTAAATGAAAGATAGTTTAACATTTTGGTGGCCATTCAAATTCATTGCTGCAGCAACAACTCAAGGTGACAGCAATGATCACTAGAATGAAGCTAGGAGCAAAATTTATAGCTATGAGGAAAGGCTTGCAATACTGGCAAGCTCTGCGCTGGAACTGAGAAAGTTAAAGAGAGATCCGACAAAAGTTTTCAATATTTGAAAGGCTTTGAGATGATGATTACTGAAAGACCATTGTCTTTGGTTGACAAGATGCTAACAAGGGGATATAAACTGAGAATGATCCATTGAGGAATGAATGGGGAATTGGAGGAAATGATTCATACATGGGGTTATTCGAACATGAAATGCTTTACCACAAGTAGCCATTGAATCAGCGACTGTAATATTCAAAAGAGAATTGGATAAATATTTGAAAATAAAGAATATATAAAGAAATGGGGAAAGATCATAGGATTAGAGTAGAATACTGAAGGATTAGTATCGACACAGGTGGTAAAGTTTTAGTAGCCTCTTGGCCTTGATTGCTTTAGCAATAGAAAATTACAGTGTGATGAAACATTACAGCTAGAATTGCTTATTTTCAATCAACTGTCCTGTTCTGTTCTTACAGGGGCCACATGGACTTCCAGGACCTAAGGTAAATCATAAGCAAAGTCCAAAGGGGTCTAGCAGAGTGAAAATGAATGATGCCCTTTAATTTGTCTCCATGCCCTTTGTTAAAATTAGCTATGCATGCTGTGTGTCATTTGTTTGACTAATTTAATGTTGATTTTATGTTGTAGCATCTTTAAACCTGTAAGTTCTTGCAGCTGTAGAGTACATGTCTCCTATAAGCTTAACAAAATTTAACAAAAGTCTTGCAAAAAATGACCTAAGATGTATTCATACAAGATCAAGATCCCATTTTAAATTGATCAGCTGTCGGTAGGGCTCTGTTTTTCATGGAGAGGGAGAGGATATATGGGCTGAACCCCTGAAGTAGCACAAAGCCAGGGGTGATAAATTTCATGCAACTATACTGCACAGATGTTAGAAGATTTCTGTGAAGTTCATCATGGCCCTGGCTTCACAGAACATCAGGGACTCCATGCAAGATATACACCCTGTGAATATCATAATCCTAGCAATTTGATTGGACTACACATTGCATTAGAACAGCTACCTCTCATTTCTAGGATGTAGGAGCTGCAGGCCAGACTGGTGATGGAATTCTCCTTATGTCTTGACAACTGATAATGATCCCGCTGTAATTGAAGAGAGCTTGGTCCATTTAGTTGAGGTGTCCAGTAATTGTGAATGCCACTAAGAAAACAACCCCAAGTCCTGTGCAACAGGCATCGTTGTCACTCAGAGTATCTCACTGTGTCATGTTAATGTAGGGAGAGCTCTGCATTGCTTCTGACACAAACTGTCTCTGACTTAGAACACTCCATATTGTCACTGGATGGAAAGCAGAAAATACATTCCATTTTCCATCACTATCATCAGTTTCCCAATACTAAGAACCTCTAAACTAACCTTATTGTGTGTCACAATCAAAGCTCATGAACTTATAGGTTTAAAGTGATCACCGCACAAAAGGTATTACTGAAATTTCTGTGCATCTGTCAGTGTGTTATTGATAGTCTCACCAGTCACATATCTGAATCAGCATCATTAGCAAATTACATTTTTGTCTACAGTTAATGTAACTGATCAAAGTTGAAGGGTTATCTTCTTCTACATCAGTGCCTTCTGAGCAAGGATTCTTTGTAGGCTTCCTCTCCCTGTAATACACGACTGTGCAGATGTGGCAGTGATCCCTCTCATTGCTTTGAAAACAGCTCTGTAGATTCTGGAATCTGTACATACAAAACGTTGGTCACTGTGTTACAAACATTGCAGGATGAAGCTCTATGAGATACTAAATTCGCAATGGATATTTTTTAAAAATCAATCACATTTCAATAATCATGCAATGACTTGATAATGAAGGCTTGGATAGAGTAATAAAGGAGAGACTGTTCCACTGGCAGGAGGGTTGGTTATCAGAGGCCACAGATTTAAGGTCATTGGCAAAGGACCATAGAGAGTTGAGGATATGAGGAACTAGAGGGTTATTATGAAGTTCTAGATTTGATTATGAAGTTCCGAATGTATTGCCTGAAGCAGTTGTGAAAGAAGATTCAATAATAACTTTCGATAAGGAATTGGATATATACTTGAAAAATAAAAATAAAATGCAGTACAATGGGAAAAGAATAGGGAAGTAGGACTCCTAGGGGAGATAGCTTTTTTAAAGTGTTGGCATATGAATTATGGGCCTCTTTCTGTACAGTAGATTCTATGACTGGCACCCAGATTGAGGTTAGTGTTTTTGTCACATTTCTGGGTCTGTGATCTGTAAAATAGAACAAGAGATTTATCAGACAGACATTTGAGCAGCAACCAAAGCATTGGTCAGGACAAAATTCAGGAAATCCCTGGCCTGTCAATCTTGCAAAGCCCTCCCCACCAAAATCCAGGGAAGTTGGCACAGCCATCCCAGTGACTGGTTGAGCAGTCACCTGACATTGTTGTTTTCACAGGGATATATTTATCAGCCAATATCTCAGTCTCCTCCATCATCATTCCTGGGTATGCTCCATCCCATTGGCATAGTAGACCCACAAACAATGGGAATAGAGTAGTATATAGTCCAATGAACATGGCACTGAATCCCCTGAACAATGTCTCTGGATTCCATCAAATCTCACAGCTTCAAGTCAAACAAAGAAACCTCCTATTGATTATCTGCTACCAGTCGCATTCCTGCCACCTCCCTAACTGAAGCTCCATGTTGAATACCACTTGGACTAAGTGCTTAAGAAATCAAGGGCTCAAAAATGCTCTTGGCTAAGGAATTCAATGTCAACCACTAAGAGGGGTTCAGTAGTGCTACCACTGATGAAACTGGCTAAATCCTGAAATTGCACAGTTGCCAGACTGGGCCTCTCTCAGATACTGAGGAAATCAATACAATGGAATAACTAATTTGAGCTTGTTCTCACCAATCTACCTGATGCAGATATATCTGCCTATGACCAAACCGGAGTGACCATCATACAGACCTTATGAAGAATCTCATCTTCAAAATGAGGACATCTTCCATCATATAGTTAGGTACTTATCATTGTACCAACTAAGTCAGACATAGCATCCAAAATTGGCCATCTGTGTGGTCCCGTGGGTGATTAGAAGCACCAGAAATGTTGTTGGTACAATCTGTAACCAGATGGCTCAGCACATGCCTCACTCTTTCATCACCACCAAGCTGGTAGACCAATCTTGGTTTAATAGGAATGCAGAAAGCAATGCCAAGCAAGAGAGGTCCAAACATACCTTTGAATGAGACACAACCTATTGAAGTTACAGTACCATGCCTAGATGTGATACATTAAAAGCAGAAGGTTATAGGCTGAGCTTTGTGCTCCTACAACTATCAGAACAAAGGAAAGTACTCTCACCCTCCCATATTGAGTTGAGAATGGTGGTTAGTAACTAAAAGGGGGAAGAAGGAAGCTTCATGAACAGTATCATTTTCTATTATGTTGAAACCCAGTATGTGATTCCAAAAGATAAAAGCTGATTAGCCAGAAGTGCAAAGTGAATGATCTCACTCATAAATGCAGCATGCAGTCAATTTAGTTCACTTCAAAAGACAATAAGTATCTGATTACACTGGATACTGCAATGGCTATAGGCCCTGACACATCCCAGCTGAAGCACAGAAAACCTGAACATCAGAAGTGACCACCTCCCCAGTCAAATTCTTCTGGTCTGGCTAATGTGCCATCATCTAACTGGCAATGTGAACATTTGCCTGGGTATGTTCTACCCCAAAATGGGCAAATCTAACACAGCCCATTACCACCTGGTAAGCATCCTCCCAATCACCAGCAGAGTGATGGAAGAAGTCCACAATAGTGTCATCAAGTGGTACATACTTACCGAAAAACAGTCATCCCCAGTTCAGGCACGGTCAGCACCGCTCAGCTGCAGATCTCATCTCAGCCTTCATTCATTCATGCAAGAGCTAAATGCAAGAGGAAAGATGGGAGTGGCCACATTAATACAGCTTTTGACTGAGAATGGCATCTCGACTGGGGTTAATGGGAAAACCCTTCCATGGCTGCAGCCAGTCATCACACAGGAAGACGGTTATAGTTGTTAGGTGTTAATGATTGCAGCCCCAGTACATCACTGCCAGAGTTTCTCAGGGAAACATTGTAGACTCAGTAGCAAATTGATCATTGACATCCCTTCTATTGTAAAATCAGGAGGTGAGGCTGTTCACTTGTGATTCACACACATCCCAAAAACAAAATAATAAAAAAGATAAATTGCAGTTCAGTGTACATATGTGAATATGGAAAAACCAACTGAGTGGCTCCTCAATCAAAAATTGGAAGATAAGTGTTGCCATTAACACAATATACTGCTCAGCTATTTTGGTCTTGAAGGAGGATATTATCAAGGAGCTGAGAGCAACGGCAGAGACGAAGGCCTGCCACAACCATCAATATCTGAAGAAGTCTCTGGGGTATCACAGATTGCCTTTCTGTGGATTCCAACTCAGGAGGCAACAGGGGGTTTGAGTAGGAATCTGCCAGTTTCCTCAGAGTCTCTACTGATTGGTGCTTAACAGCCTTGCCCCCAACCCCCAAACAAAACTGCAAGGAAGCAAACCTTCCCAAGAAAGAAATTCACATCAACCTAGGCCAGAGGTGCCTTCACAGTTTCTATCCTATGCTGACTACACAAATCCAAATGCAGAGGGATCTGGATGCCCTGGTACATGTACCACATAAAATTAATATGCAGATACAGCAAATGTTTAGGAAGGCAAACGGAATGTTGCCACTTATTGCAAGGGGAATGGAATAGAAAAGTAGGGAAGTTTTCCTGCATCTGTACAGGGCCTTGGTGAGACCACATCTGGAGTATTGTGTACAGTTTTGGTGCCCTTATTTGAAAAAACATATCATTGCATTAGAAGCAGTTCAGAGAAGGTTCACTTGACTCGTTCCTGGGATAAGGGACATATCCTATGAAGAAAGGTTGTACAGGTTGGGCCTGTATCCATTGGAGTTTAGAAGAATGAGGGGTGACCTTATTGAAACACATAAGATCCTGAGGGGATTTGACAGGAGGATGTTTCCACTTGTGGGAGAGACTAGAACCAGGGGACATAATTTAAGAATAAGGGATCTACCGTTTAAGAGGGAGACAAGGAAAAAGAAAATTCTGTCAAAGGGTTGTTAGTCTGTGGAATTCTGTTCACCAGAAAGCAGTGGAGGCTGGGTCATTGAATTTATTTGAGACAGAGTTAGACAGACTTTTGATAGACAAGGGAGTCAAGGATTATTAGGGGCAGATGGCAAAGTGGAGTTAAGACCACAACCAGAGCTGCCGTGATCTTATTGAATGGCAGAGCAGGCTCGAGGGGCTGAATGGCCTACTCCTGCTTCTAAGTCCTATGTTCCTGTAATATTAAGTGAAACTAAGCTTTTCTTTTGCACACTCCCTATTCTTAATAATAAACAAAGACTTTAATATCTTCATATGGTGGTCATCTATCTGCTATTTTAACACCGATATCACCTATTTCTTTTAACTTGGTTAATGACTCTGATGAAATTTCAAATTGAGAAATCCCTTATGAACACATTAAGTTTTAATTTCCTAATATTGCCAACAATATGTTCTGGGCTCGTATTCCGGCACCCAGGCTGTGAAACCTAGGGAAAAATGGCAGCCCACCATCAGGGAGCCAACAAAAAAAAATCACTGACAAAACCATACATATGGGTGTCTCAGATTATTCCATCAGTAAAGTACATAATGACAACTTTGGTCAGATGAAATACTACACAAACTCAGATATGACCACTGTGATATTAAAAATGTCTGCAAAGATACATGGTACGATCTTGAAGCAGGTCCCTTCCTTACATGTATAATTTAATCAAGGAAGGAGAAAGTATCTTCTGCATCCAATATGGAATAAATATCAGGAATTCTAATGTACTATAGAAAGATTGGAAAGAGCACTGATCACTGGGGGGAAAATAATGCGTTGATGGATGCACAGGTATTTGCAGTAGCTTTTTGTGATTAATTTAAATGCATTTCTGTCCCAGCTTCAAAGTAGCAAAAAAAAGGTGGACTTTACTTTTACATTTAGGGTGAACCGGGGTTGAATGGTGTTAAAGGAGGGAAGGGTGAACCAGGTCAAAAAGGTGACAGAGGACCCCTTGGTCTCCCAGTAAGTAGATAACATTTAATACAGCTTACATCGTAAGAGTGCCAAATCTCTGGTTTACTCTGAGTAATACTGGAGAACAAATGCACAGTGCTGGAGCAGAAACAAACCACTAACTGTCAGTACCACCCAGTTACATTGTATGCTGTCTTATTAGATTCCTTTAATAACTGTTTTTATTCGCAAATATGTCTTTTTTAAATTCACCTCTGCAGAATGCAGATGATAATTCCAAAAGAATTAACAACCATCATTGTCATTGTATGTACATTATGTCCCGTCTTGTGATGTCTCACTTAGGTTTATATTTTTTAATATATATTGTTCATTTTTCTTAAATTGTTCGAAGAATGGTGTGGACATCTCACAAGTTGTACAAATGCATTTAATTTAACTTATTGTAAGAGTATTTAGGGGTACATGTTTCCTCCATTTGGCAATGTTAGTGAAAAGGTCAATGTAACTGTACATCAGTTTACTTTTTACAGTTTCAGTAAATATATTCACAACCACTAGTGAATGGAGGAAAATATTAATGGCTGTTTTGTAGTAAGTGACAGGTGAGATTCAGTATATGGTATTCTCCACAGTTGGTGCCAAATGTAAAAGCAGATGGTAAAATGTAAACTGTTTTTGTAGATGTAATCATTCTCACTTACACCCAATGTGCTTATAAATGAAGCGTTGCTACAGCCACAGTGTGATTCTGCCTGCAGTACAAGTAATATAGGTTTTACTTTGTGAGAACCGCATTTCCTATGCTTCTGTGGACTAAATGGGGGGACATTTCTGCTTTTGATGGGGGTGGAAAATGTGCAGTAATGAGTCAGCCACTCATTACACACCCACTCGATATCCCTTTCCACAATGATTATAGAAAATCAGATGAGGTGGGTAATTGACAGCTGATCTGCTACCCCAAGTCTTCTGACCTACTAGAAGTGGAAATTACCCCCATTAGAGTTAAAGCAGTTTTGTTTAACAGAACTGCTGCAAGAAACTTTTCTGGAATATAGCCTGGAGGCTGCTAGGACATGGAATCCACTTCATTTCCTGGCAGGATGGACTCAACAGCGTTCAAGCAAAAGACTAACGATTGCAGGCGATTGAAACCCTCTGATTTGAGATTGTATTCTCTAGCTGCCAGAGATTTTAGCTTGGCTGAAGGTAGATCATAAATGGCTGCAATGAAATTATATCTCACTGACCTGTAAAGACCACTTGCAGTCAGTGAGATGGGTGGTCTGGAGCCTTCAGTTCAGCATTTGCTCTGTTTTTATTAAAGGGGTATGATTTGGTGTTGCATGTTAATCAGGTGGGTGGAACGTATTCAATGTGAGGTCATCCAAGTTGGACCTGAGAAGGATAAAGATGAAAAGCTAGAAGCAGTATAGGTTCAAAGAGACTTGGGGATCCAGGGGCATATATCATTAATATGTCAAGAACAGATCCAGAAAATAATCATAAAGACTCTTGAAATTCTGACCTTTATATCTGAAGGACTAGAATACAAGGGGGAGGGGGGTTGAAGTTATTCTTCAGGAGTACAAAACCCTGGAATACTGTGAACGGTTCTGGGCAGCACACCTTAGGAAGAATATATTGACCTTGAGGTAGCACAATGCAGATATACCAGAATAATACCTGGACTCTGATGGTTAAGTTATGAGGAGAGATAGTCAGGGTTGTATTTCAAAGGTTATGGGGTGATTTGATCAAAGCTTTCAAGCTATTATGGCGGGGCAGAGAGGGCAGACAGAGGGAATCTATTTCTATTTAGTTGGGGAGTCCAGGACTAGGGACCATAGACTAAAATTTAGGGTCAGACCATTGAGAAGTGAAATTAGGAAATATTTCTGTATGCAAAAGGTGGTAGAAGTTTGGAACTCTCTTCCACAAGCGACAAGTGATGTTAGATCAATTGTCAAATTTAAACCTGAGCTTGATACACTTTTATTAAACAAAGGTACTAAAGGATGTGATACATGGAGTTAGATCACAGATCAGCCATGATTGCATTGAATGGTGGAACGGGCTCGCAAAGCTTCATGGCCTAATCCTGTTCCTATATTCCTATAATCCTACGATGCCAAACTGGAGTTATCAACATCAGATTTTGGTCCTGGATCCTCATTATAATGTGCTTGGAAGCTGTTAGTGTGAAACACGAAACCCATGAGACTGGGGAATGGACTCATTTGGCTGAATAGGGCCCTCCAACGGCATCTTAATGGGAAGGAGTAGAAGTATCAAGAATGAAAAGAAGTAGGAAGTTGGAACAGTGGCAACATCTTTGCAGAAACTACAGCAGCAGCAGCATTAAATTTAAATTACTTTAACTTGCAAAACCCACAAGCCACTGCCACATAAATGGCTTCTGATCTCCATCCAGCTTTCTCTGACTGCAGCCGAAGATCCCTTTAATGTACACTGGAAATGGCCGCCTTCTAACCTGCACTGTCCACAGCTGGGGCATGGGAGTAGGAACTGGTGATAGTCAAGCGGGCAAAGGAAAATGGGAATCTTATATTTGATCCCAATTTGCATATATTTACAAGCCTGTCATCTGTGTCCAAAGAGAGATCTAGCTGCCATAATGGATGGACAATGGCTCAGCCATAAGCTTATAATTCTGTGTTTTGCTCCCAAAACAACACTGTGTTTAATCATAACTGGATGATGGCAATGCGAAAAGCACACCACTGAATCTGCCTAGCGCACAAAAATTAAAATTAAAATTATAAGTAGAAGTTTCGCAACTTTTTGTATTCTGCTGTATCGCACAGCTT
Organism: Cetorhinus maximus; assembly: GCF_964194155.1. Lineage (NCBI taxonomy): Eukaryota > Metazoa > Chordata > Chondrichthyes > Lamniformes > Cetorhinidae > Cetorhinus > Cetorhinus maximus. The sequence continues at coordinate 100,315,861 of NC_135879.1, read as the reverse complement.
ATCAAGATTAATGCAGTATAGCTTAATTAACAACTGGTAAATGTTGTCCAAACTTACTGCCACAAGATAAGCTTGTTTAGGTCTGGACTAAAAAGATACAAATTCCTCTTCAGAAAGTGGTACTAAACAGGCAGTATCTCAGCACCTGTCCATTATTCACTGCAATGTTCAATTCAGTTGGCTCCAATAGTAGTGAATATCCAGTGGGGAGTAAAACTGGCAGCCATTGTGATGTCTACCTTATGAAGAATAGTTATTACATGATCCCAAAAGTCGCTTTTTAAAAAAATTTAAAATTACAAAGTCAGTTGGTACTTGTGCAGACAGAGCAGGGGATATCCTAGTCCAAACTCTTGTCCGTGCCAAAGTTAGCACTTGGAGGAAATTAAACTTCACAATGAGTTGTGGACCTGAGAATGCCTATTTAAAAAGAGGCGACCCAGCTCCTTCTCCATTAGGCATGAAGTACTTATTGACTGTGCTGCTCATCCCCGTTTCCCATTTTTGAACAGCCAGCAGAAGCTGCAAAGGCTTGGAAAACCTTGCTCAACCCCTGTTTCATCCCCACATCTTCAGGTATGGCATTCATTTTATGTCCCTGAGAATGATGAAAAGCTGAGTGAACTCTGCTAGGACTCAAAAGCAAGATTTTCTGGTCTTGATCCATTGGTCAACAGATTGGAGAAAGAAAAACAGGCAGCACGTTGATCTCACAGCATTTCTGCATGCCTCCAAGGACTTCGTTCAAAGCAGCAATGGCAGACACTTGTAAACTGTGATCTGCCTGGAAACTTGTGCCCGGATTTTCCCTCGGAGGTGGGAACTAGGCTGCCAGTTCAGTTAAGCATTGGAAACCAGCCTCCTGGGAAGTGGGATTTTTTTCGGGAGGGCGAGGCCTTAATTGGCTTGGAGACAAGTCTGCTGCCCAATTAAGCAGACCTGAGTGGCAAGTGGAGACGGGTTCTGGGGTGGGCAGGGTAAAAGACTGGCCTCTGTTCCCAGCTGTTCCCAAATACGTCAACCTGGATCTTGTGATGGAATTAGTAGCAAGCATTAAGCTGTATTGGAAAGGCCTCAAAATGTATTTAGAACTATTTTAAAAGTATTTCAAAAGTAATTTAAAATTTAAATAAATCCCCCCCACCAACCCCCTCATCTACATAGTCAAGTATTTATAAATACATTGGGCAACATTTTCCCCCCATTGGGGGGGGGGATGTGCGGGAGCGGGCGTGGATAAGCGGGTTCGCGATCGGCGCCTCCGATTGGGGGCGCACCACCATTTTACGTGGGCAGACCAATTAAGGCCCCCCCAGCGTGACGTCCACCAGGGATCGCTGCGGGCGGTGGGGGATTCCCTTGGCTGGGAGTGCAATCTTTCGTGCATGCGCGCGAAACAGTACACAGATCTCTCTGAGGCTAAGTGCTGCCTCAGGGAGATTGGCTCAGATTTGAAACATTAAATAAAGATGAGAAAAATAATTACAGACATGTCCCCTCATGTACCACTGTCACGTGATGTGGGACATGTCAATTTCTTCTGTTTAGAGATTTCATACAAATTTTAATAACCTCATGAAACCTCATCCCGCCCGTGGATGAGGTTTCATGTTTCTTCAGGAGCTCGCCTGGGCTCCCGGCCTGCCCACCAACCCTAAGGTTGGAAGGGCAGGTCCATTAATCACTTTAATTACTTTTTTAATGGCATTAATAGGCCTTTTATAGTTCAGTGGGCCACCAAATTAAAAATCTAAATGACACGGGGTGACGTCGGGATGCACGCCTGATGTCACCCCGTGTCATTTTATGCAGCGGTGAGTGCCCCCGCCCCGGCTAGCCGACCGGAAGATACAGCCCATTAAAAAGATGGATTGCATCCAAGAGCCCATAAATCCCCCGAATAAACAACTTGACCTCAGAACTGTTAATCTCAGCAGATGTCTAAACTGAAACATAAAGATTAGTGCTTAAAAATTAGAAATTATTTTATTTTACTAGGCTACACTTACAATACTGTAAAATATACATTACCATTTATTCAATTTTACACTTTTACATCTTCATCTTCTCTTTGCAAAGATGATATAGATCTGTGAGGAATCTGTCTCCTTGCTACAATGTTGCCACAAATGGTGGAATTTTTGGGGGGAGAGCAGTTAAATACTTTGTCTTTACACGTCTGCAATAAGTTTCCATACACAACTCCACCACTGATGCACAGTAGCAGCAGTGTGTATCACCGACAAGATGCACTGCAGGAATTCACCAAGGCTCCTTAGACAGCACCTTCCAAACCCATGACCACTACCACCTAGAAGGACAAGGGCAGCAGATGCATGGGAACACCACCACCTGGAAGTTCCCCTCCAAGTCACACACCATCCTGACTTGGAAATATATCATCGTTCCTTCACTGTCGATGGATCAAAACCCTAGAATTCCCTCCCTAACAGCACTGTGGGTGTACCTACACCACATGGACTTCAGCAATTCAAGACGGCAGCTCACCACCACTACCTCGAGCGCAACTAGGGATGGGCAATGAATACTGGCCCAGCCAGTGAAGCCCACATCCCATAAATGAACTAAAAAAAAGGAGCCCTTGTGTCATTGAATTCCATCCATTCATTCATTATCCCACCTAATCTTGGTATTTTTCTGTAAAATTTATAACCTGATGAACCATGCCAGGTACTTGAAGTTAACTAAATGAAATCTAATGCAAAGTTGCCTAGTCTGGTCTGTACTGCAGCCTGCATATTATCACTGACTCAATTTGCATTAATTCTGTTGATTCATTCCAGTGCCGAAAACCAGTATATTTTAATATTTAAAGCTTTCTTTACTAATTTTGCAGTCATTCTACTAATATTGTTCAAGTACTTTGTTTAGTTATTTGTTCATTAGATGTACACCTTTCTTCATTTTACATATTACAAATTACATATAGGATGACTCCCACTTGTGTTGTTCTGCATCTTTGTGTGAATATTTCTCCTGTCTCTTCTGTGTATCAGGTCTGTTGTCTACATCATGATTATTAAATGTGTTTGTAAGTTTTCATGTCCTCAGTGATTAAGCATCATTGCTTCTTTTATCATTAATTAAGCCTCTTGGAAAGCAGTTCAGTTTTGGGAAGTAGGGGGTAGATAGTGGGGGGGGGGAGGGGAGTGCAGGAGTTTCACACTGGCTGGTAATGCATTGGATTCCTGATATACACAATCAAGTCAGTGAAAGGGAAGGGTGATGACAGTGAATCAGTTGCCCATTATACAGTCTTCACTGCAGCTGAAGTTGAATTTTACCCCATGCCTTCCCCCTTTCTGAAGAAGAGCAAAAAACTGAAGTGCAAGTGAAAAAAGGAATGAAAGTGAAAGAGAATAGAAAGAGCAAAACAGAAACAAAAGAGAGACAGGATAGAAAGAGGACAAGTGAAAGAGCAGAGACAGGAATGACAGAAGGAACAGGAATAGAAAGAGATACTGAAGAGAAAGAAAGAAATGAATATGTTGAGAGAGAGAGGGAAGTGAAGGAGGAGAGACAGATGGAAATGGAGGAGAACTAAAGTAAGAAAGAGGAACAAATGAAGGAGAGAGATTTGAAAGTAAATAGGAAGCGGAAGTGACGGCTGAAAGAGAAACAAAAGTAAAGCAGTGGAAAATGATATTGAAGGAAGAACTGGAGAAAAACATGTGAATGAGAAGGACAAAAACGTGGTGAAGGGAGAAAGAGAAATGAAGGAAATGGGTGATGAACAGAACTGAAGGAAAAGAGAGAGCAAAACAAAGTGGAGGATGAGAGAGAAGACTTTTTTTTTCAGGATCGACAGTGCCAGTATCCATAATTATAGGTTACAAGAGGCTAACATTGTTTTTTGGTGGAGCCTAGATTTTAAACAGTGGAGCCCAACCTATAAAGATTTAAAAACCATTCTTCTGGCCAGTGATGGTCCCAGTATGGGAATTAGTTTCCAATGAAATAGCTCCTGACTTTATTTGTTTCAACAACTCATGACCATGTTGAAGAGAGATTGTGATAATTTGGAGGCAGAGTAACTATGGGCTGAATTTTCCCCCTGTCGGGGGGAAGCTGAATGGCGGGCGCACAGGCGCGCTTCTGATTGGCGCCCCCAATCGTGGGTGTGGCACCATTTTACATGGGTGGGCCAATTAAGGCCCACCCAGTGTGACATCCACATGGAGCGCTATGCGCTCCCTGTGCGGGCGGGGGGGGGGGGGATCCCAAAATCGAGAGTGTGCTCTTTTCGCGCACACGCACAAAAGAGCGCAGTCATCTCCCTGAGGCTAAATGCTGCCTCAGGGAGATCGGCTCAGAATGTACAAAACCTAAAAATAGAAAAGTAAAATTTCCCTAACATGTCCCGTCATGCAACAATGTCACATGAGTTGGGACATGTCTATAATTGTCACGAAATCTTTATTAAAATTTTTTAAAGCGTACATGAAACCTCATCACACCCGTGGATGAGGTTTCATGCTTTTTCTAATTCCTGCTGGGGCTCCTGGCCTGTCCGCCAACCTTAAGGTTGGACGGGCAGGTCCTTTAATTACATAATTGACCCTGTCAATGGCCTCAATTGGCCATTGACAGGTCGGCGGGTGTGCAGCTGATTTCACTGAGCTCCCGCCTTCCTGAAAATTTAAATGGGGCGGGGTGACGTCGGGAGTTCCCCCTGACTGCACCGCGTGTCATTTTACGCGTCGGCAAGCGGGCCCCACCCCGCTCGCTGACGCGTAAAATCCTGCCCTATGTTGAGGGAAGCTGAAAAAGCAAAAGAGAGAGATCTTCTTAAGGAAATGTGGGAAAGCCCTGTTGGGGGAGGGAAAGAGAGAGACCCTTTTGAGAACTGAGTTAAGGAGGTTAGGCAGGGTGGAACTGAGTGAAAGGCACACTGTTAGAATGTTGGCTTGAGATACAACGAAACTCTGTTAAAGGAGGAGAGGAAGACACATATTAACTATTGAGGATATTGTATGTAATAAACCATGATTCCGCATTTAACATTCATGGAGGTCTTGTGGCACAGTGGGTAGCGTTCCTGCCCGAAGCTGTGGGTTCAAGTCTCACCCCAGGACTTGATGGCCTAGGAATGTATATCCATAACGCAGCCAAACAGGCTAATGTATCAACAATTTCAGGTATCAACCTGAAAATCCTTCCAACACACACCAATGGCAGGTGGTAAGAGTAGGAGTGATTCCTGGTCAGTCATGTGATTGAAAGAACATTGGAGCCTCTACCATCACTATCCATAGCTGCATACAAAATACATGTAAAAGTGCATGTTACCACAACAACTCGGACTCCTTAAGTGAACTGTAACACTACACCAACAGCAGCGAGCAACCTTGGGCTGAAATTCCTTCGGCCACAGCCTGCTGCTAGAAGTGTCGCAGCCTGGGGATTCTGGCAGCCAATATGACCAGCATTCACTGGATCCGAAACCCATTAAATAGGGTCATCAGCATAAAGAGACAGGGTCTGTGCCTATCAAGTCGTTCTCTGGGTGTCCTCTCTGCAGACGACCAGCAGCATCACAGACACAGCGTTGTTCTTCTGTGAGAAGGGAGGAGCTACTGGGGTTGAGGGTCACTGTTGTTGATTTAAACATGTTCCTTGTGGAAGTTGATCACTTGGGATCAATCGCTATTAGGAAAGCAATTTGATGTGGCCTATTTCACCAAATCTTTTCAAAGTACAGCTGCCTTGTGCAACCATTCCTTTTTCTGGCTGGCAAGATTTCTGACAATGAGAATCTTCAGCTGTCTCGCCTCGTGTATGACCTCAGGGCAGGGATGAGATGCAGCCTCCCCCCTCCTATCAGAATTTCCGAACATTAATGGGACAGGGATTTTGGGATGTCAACAAAACACTGAGGATGCTGAAAATCTGAAACAAAAACAAAAAAATGCTGGAAGAAATCAATGGGTCTGGCAGCATCTGTGAAAAGGGAAACGGTTATGTTTTTCTCTCCACAGGTGCTGCGACAGCTGCTGATCATTCCCAGCATTTTCTGCTTTTCATTTCAGGAGTTTAAGGGCCTTTGTTTCCCCATGAACAAATAACTGTGTAATAGAGTGCACCATAAACAGTGTTGCATTTTCCTAAAGTTTCCACTGTTCTTTCATGAAAATTCTACTGTAAAAAATAGAGACAGAACTTGACCAAAATTCCTGTGAAAAAGGATCACTCTAAATATGTAGCGCCAAAATACAAGAGATGCTATTAAGTGACATAATTGTGAAAAACAATTAAGTACATGCTAGACTTGCTTCACTCCTTCAATTCTTTTACTCCAAATTGAGATCTTGGAACTTTCAGTCTTACGCTTGAAGGATATTTAAAAATTTTAAGAATGCTGCTCCATAGTAAATATAGCAGAGCATTGCTGAATTAGAATATTCCAATTAAATCCGAACATTTGAAAAAGCTGGCTGCCAATAAAAAAGCATTACCCAGTGTCACAATCCTGATGCATTGCAAAAGAGACACCAGCAGATGGCAGTCATCTCAAGCCTTCGATCCTTGCATACATATTATCCTTCTTAGAACTCATTCAAGTTTTAGGAGTACAAAACAGGTCCTCATTGCACCAGTTTTGGAGAATGGTTCAAGTTTAAGGACAGCAGTGCTTTATCAGTGTCTCCTCAGTGAGAGGCTTTATTGAACTTGATGTATCATGGCTGCCCCCTTTCTCAGAGTTAATTCAATTCCTTGATGGTTTGCATGGATACACTTCATCATCTCTCATCTCCTTAGGGATGATGACTCTATTTCCTTTGTACAATATACCATCTTGGGCTGTCAATTAATATCGGTATACCCAATCGGCTCTTGTGACCACAGGTTTATCCTTGATACTCTCAGGCCATCCTTTTGTCACTACTACTTGTAGAGTTGCATCTTGTTGGGTAGTTTGCTCGATTTGAGCAAGACGCTTGTCTGTCAGATTCAAAACAAAAACAAAAATACCTGGAAAAACTCAGCAGGTCTGGCAACATCTGCGGAGAGGAACACAGTTAACGTTTCAATTCCGAATAACCCTTCAACAGAACTAAGTAAATATAGAAGAGAGGTGAAATATAAGCTGGTTTAAGGGTGGGTGGGACAAGTAGAGCTGGATAGAGGGCCAGTGATAGGTGGAGATAACCAAAAGATGTCATAGACAAAAGGACAAAGAGGTGTTGAAGGTGGTGATATTATCTAAGGAATGTGCTAATTAAGGGTAGAAAGCAGGACAAGCAAGGTACAGATAGCCCTAGTGGGGGTGGGGTGAAGGAATCGAAAAAGGCTAAAAGGTAGAGATAAAACAATGGATGGAAATACATTTAAAAATAATGGAAATGGGTGGGAAAAGAAAAATCTATATAAATTATTGGGGAAAAAAGGGGGGGATCAGAAAGTGGGTGGGGATGAAGGAGAGAGTTCATGATCTAAAATTGTTGAACTCAATATTCAGTCTGGAAGGCTGTAAAGTGCCTAATCGGAAGATGAGGTGCTGTTCCTCCAGTTTGCGTTGAGCTTCACTGGAACAATGCAGCAGGCCAAGGACGGACATATGGGCATGAGAGCAGGGTGGTGTGTTGAAATGGCAAGTGACAGGGAGGTCTGGGTCATGCTTGCGGACAGACCGAAGGTGTTCCGCAAAGCGGTCACCCAGTCTGCGTTTGGTCTCTCCAATGTAGAGGAAACCGCATTGGGAGCAATGAAAGCAGTAGACTAAATTGAGGGAAGTGCAAGTGAAATGCTGCTTCACTTGACAGGAGTGTTTGGGCCCTTGGACGGTGAGGAGAGGGAAAGTGAAGGGGCAGGTGTTGCACCTTCTGCGGTTGCATGGGAAGGTGCCGTGGGAGGGGGTTGAGGTGTAGGGGGTGATGGAGGAGTAGAGGAGGGAACGATCCCTGTGGAATGCCGCCGGGGGGGGTGAAGGGAAGATGTGTTTGGTGGTAGCATCATGCTGGAGTTGGCGGAAATGGCGGAGGATGATCCTTTGAATGCGGAGGCTGGTGGGGTGATAAGTGAGGACAAGGGGGACCCTATCATGTTTCTGGGAGGGAGAAGGAGGTGTGAGGGCGGATGCGCGGGAGATGGGCCGGACACGGTTGAGGGCCCTTTCAACCACCGTGGGTGGAAAACCTCGGTTAAGGAAGAAGGAAGACATGTCAGAGGAACTGTTTTTGAAAATTGCATCATCAGAACAGATGCGATGGAGGCGAATGAACTGAGAGAATGGGATGGAGTCCTTACAGGAAGCGGGGTGTGAGGAGCTGTAGTCGAGGTAGCTGTGGGAGTCGGTAGGCTTGTAATGGATATTGGTGGACAGCCTATCACCAGAAATTGAGACAGAGAGGTCAAGGAAGGGAAGGGAGGTGTCAGAGATGGACCATGTGAAAATGGTGGAGGGGTGGAAATTAGAAGCAAAATTAATAAATTTTTCCAGGTCCAGATGAGAGCATGAAGCAGCACCGAAGTAATCATCGATGTACCGGAGAAAGAGTTGTGGGAGGGGGCCAGAGTAGGACTGGAACAAGGAATGTTCCACATACCCCATAAAGAGACAGGCATAGCTGGGGCCCATGCGGGTACCCATAGCCACACCTTTTATTTGGAGGAAGTGAGAGGAGTTTAAGGAGAAATTGTTCAGTGTGAGTACAAGTTCAGCCAGACGGAGGAGAGTGGTGGTGGATGGGGATTGTTCTGGCCTCTGTTCGAGGAAGAAGCGGAGAGCCATCAGACCATCCCGATTGAGGATGGAGGTGTAGAGGGATTGGACGTCCATAGTGAAGAGGAGGCGGTTGGGGCCAGGGAACTGGAAATTGTTGATATGATGTAGGGTGTCAGAGGAATCACGGATGTAGGTGGGAACGGACTGGACAAGGGGAGAGAGAATGGAGTCAAGATAGCAAGAAATGAGCTCCGTGGGGCAGGAACAGGCTGACAGGATGGGTCTGCCGGGACAGTCCTGTTTGTGGATTTTGGGAAGGTGGTAGAAGTGGGCCGTCCAAGGTTGGGAGACTATCAGGTTGGAAGCTGTGGAAGGAAGATCTCCAGAGGAGATGAGGTCAGTAACAGTCCTGGAAACAATGGCTTGATGTTCAGTGGTGGGGTCATGGTCCAGGGGGAGGTAGGAGGAAGTGTCTGCGAGTTGACGCTCAGCCTCTATGAGGTAGAGGTCAGTGCGCCAGGCAACAACAGCACCACCCTTGTCAGCGGGTTTGATGACAATGTCAGGGTTGGACCTGAGAGAACGGAGTGCAGCATGTTCAGAGAGAGACAGGTTAGAGTGGGTGAGATTGTCAGATTCAAAGTCTAAATAGTTCACAAATCCAACAAATTATTGCACTGTTTTCACGTCTGTTTGTTGCTGCATCAGTGCTACAGCTCTGACCTTGTCAGGATCTGGGCGAAGATCTTTTGTTGTCAATACACGACCTATGTACTTTACTTCAGGCATTTTCAGTTGCAATTTGTTCTGTTCAGCTTCAGGTTTATCTGGTGAGCTCCCTCCAGCTGTCATATTAAATTCTGATCATGGTCCGCTATGGGTTCTTCCATTCTGTCTCCACATCCATAGACTGGTAGATCACTATGACTTCCACTCCGGGAAGATCACTGACTACCTCATGCTGTCTACATTGATACTCTTCTGGAGCCATGGAAATGTCACACGGCATGCGCAACCATCTGTATCTCCCGAACGGTATCCAGAATGTCATTATTAAGCTGCTGCTCTCATCCAGCTTCACTTGCCAGTAACCATCCTTCACAAAAAAGGGTAGTGAATACCTTTGCCGTGGCAAGTTGTGGCAAATTCCTTCCATGGTTGGCATGGGTAAAGAGATCTCCTTCATGTTTTATTTAGATCCTTTGGGTCTAAGCATACTCTCAACTTTCCAGGTTGTTTCACTGCTACCATGCTGCTAATCCAGTCTATACGAGTTGTCACTTTTTTGATTACTCCCTCCTTTCCCAGTTCTTCAAACTTATCTTTTAGGCTTGACTTGAGGGCAGCTGGAACTCTTCCCGGCAGATGCAGAATTGGTCTTACACTCTCATCTATTTCTAGATGGTCTTCTCCAGGTAGACATCCCAACCCTATAAACACATCTTTGTATTCCTCTAAGATCTGTTCTGCCGTCAATGGTTTCGTGTGCTGTGACATGTTGTGAATCTCTGTTGGCACATTCAGGGTTACCAGTCCAAGCTTTAGACTTGCTTCAGCTGAACTGAGTGGGCGTTGTGTGCCATCTTTGATCTAGAACTCTAGATCTTCCTTCTTGCCATTGCATTGGACTCTCAGACTGATTTGTCCTCTTGGTTATGAGTATCGCACCATCGTATAGCCTCAACTTAACTTTCGAGGGTTTCATTTTCAGACTGCCATGTTGAGCTACTTTGAACAGGTCTGTGAGGTCATTATGTTGCACGGTGCACCAGTGTCTATCTGACACTTCTTGGTCGCTTGATACTCTGTTTCTGGGGTCATCATTGTAACAGTCACAAACCATTTATCTCCTATAGACTTGACTGAACCAACTTGTTGTATGGTACATAGTTCTTCGTCAGACTCTTCTGCTGATATCTCTCCAGTGGCCATCTGTGTAGGCTTATGTTGCTTCTTCTTAACCAAACACTTGTGTGCAAAATTATTCTGTGTCTTGCAGTTAAACACTGCTTTCCCCATGCTGGGCAATCCTTCTTTTCCTTTGTATCATGTTGTCCACAGTATTTGCATCCTGCCTTTTGCCTGCAATTGTTCTGCTCTTTTAGCCTGGAATGTCTCTCAGCGTAATGCATCTCCCGGTCTGTACTGCCATACATGTGCTCTAGCTGATGTTTCACAACTTCCGCATTTTGACACATGTCTATCACTTTCTTTAACGTAAGTTTCCTGTCTTTCAGTAGACTGACTCTAACCGCATACCTAAGACTAATCTACCTTTAATCAGATCATCTTTTAACCGCCTGAATTGATTCTGCAAGCTGTATTGCTGCAGTCACATACTGTTCAATGCTATCCTTTGCACCCTAAGGTCTAGTGTTGAATACATAGCATTCACGTTCACTCGGGGTTCAAAGCGTTCGTTCAAGGCTTTCAAAATCTCTGTTGTCTTTTTTTCTCTATTCATCCGTTAGATTTAGGGTGATACACACTTTGTAGCAGTCCCTCCCCAGCAGTGTTAGGAGTGTGGCTACTCTTATCTGTTCCGGCTCGTTAATTAAGTCTGTTGCAATTGCATATTTTTGCCATTGCAAATGGAAAAAATGCCAGTTCTGCCACGTATCTCCATTTATTTCTACTGGTGTCGGGAAGGAGAAGTTTACAGCAGCCATATTCACTCACTCAGTATCTTACTTGCAGCCTTCGATTTGTTTGCTTTTCCCTATTCTTTTTTCAGCAGTTTTTAGTGGATTTGAACATGTTTGTGTGCCTGGGTTCTCTGTCTTCTCTGCAGCATTTGCAAGATTCAAAAATCTGTTTTTATCTCCACTTCTCGATACTACATTTTAAGTTTAAGGACAGCAGTACTTCATCAGTGAGAGGTTTTATTGAACTTGATACTTGATGTATCATGGCTGCCCCGAGTCATTCTCTCATGGCAGACATCACATAACTATAACAGGCGAGGTTGTACACTGAGTAATGATTGCATTTCAAAACATAAATAGAGATAAACCAGGCTTGATGAGAGTCAGTTTCAGAGACCAATGATCAGCAGCCCAATAACCTGAAAGAAGCTCGACCCCATTATTGAGTTGGGCCATTTTTCAGGCATCCGGGACAACTTATGTTAGTCCCTTTACATGTGCTAATGAAGGACTTAATGCCTGTTTAGGGCACTGCAGGAAACCTGAGCCCCCTTGAGCAGAGCAGATGCCATGCCTGATAAGCAAATGTTACAGTCATGGATACAGTCACTATCAAAAGGTTTTTTTTTTTAAGTTTGACTTGGAGCAGGAAGATGCACTCCTGTGCCTCCCAGCTGCAGCATTCCTGAGCGTCATGGTCACTCAATGATTGCACCCCTAATCTGGGAATTTATCTTCAAGCCACTGTCGACAAGGCATGCCGCTCAGCATTCATCCTTATAAAACAAGCTAGCTGCCTGTGAGGACGTGGCAGGTACTGGCAGCTCACCCAAATAATGCTAATGAAGCTCTTCAGGCCCAATTTCAGTCTCAGTTCTCCCAGCTGAGGCATGCACGCTGAGTGTGCTACCTAACTCAGGCCTGGAGTTCGACCCCTTAGTATCCGTTTTCATGAATATATGAAAAATCTGTATTGGGGGGCTGGAGGGGAGAGGGGGCAAAGTGCATTGTTCCTGTTAGAGTTGGCATTCTGTTAAAAATCAGAAACTGACTATAAAAACTGACTGGACCCCATGAAGTCAAAGGCATCAAGTCAGACATGGCACAGAAACATCCTGCTGATTACCACCTACCATCCCTCTTCTGCTGATGAATCAGTGCTTCTCCATGTTGAACACCACTTGGAGGAAGCACTGAGGGTGGCAAGGGCACAGAACGTACTCAGGGTAGGGGACTTTAATGTCCATCATCAGGAGTGGCTCAGTAGCACCACTGTTACACACCGAGCTGGCTGAGTCCAAAGGACATAGCTGCTGTACTGACTCTACAGCAGGTGGTAAGAGAACCAACAAGAGGGAAAAAACTACTTGACCTCATATTCACCCATCTATCTCTCACAATTGCATCTGTCCATGACAGTATTGGTAGGAGTGACCACTGCATAGTGCTTGTGGAGACGAAGTCCTGTCTTCACATTGAGGATACCCTCCACCGTGTTGTGTGGTACTACCACTATGTTAAATGAGATATAGATTTCAAACAGATCTAGCAACTCGAGACTGGGCATCCACGTAGTGCTGTGGGCCATCAGCAGCAGCAGAATTGTACTCAACCACAATCTGTAACCTCATGGCCTGGCTTATCCCCCTCTCTACCATTACCATCAAACCAAGGGATCAACCCTGCCCTGGTTCGGTGAAGAGTGCAGGAGGGCATGTCAGGAGCAGCACCAGGCATATCTAAAAATGAGCTGCCAACCTCGTGAAGCTATAACACAGGACTACTTGGCGTGCCAAACAGCGAAAACAGCATATGATAGACAAAGTGAAGCAACCCCGCAACCAACGGATCAATCTAAGTTCTGCAGTCCTGCCACATCCAGTCATGAATGGTGGTGGACAATTAAACAACTAACAGGAGGAGGAGGAGGAGGTTCCACAAATATCCCCATCCTCAATGATGGAGGATCCCAGCACATCAGTGCAAAAGACAAGGTTGAAGCATTTGCAACAATCTTCAGCCAGAAGTGCCGAGTGGATGATCCATCCCTGCCTCCTCCGGAGGTCCCCAGCATCACAGATGCCAGTCTTCAGCCAATTCAATTCACTTCACATGATATCAAGAAACTGAAGGCACTGGATGCTGCAAAAACTATGGGGCCTGACAACATTCCAGCGATAGTACTGAAGACGTGCTGCAGAACTAGCTGCACTCTTAGCCAAGCTGTTTCAGTACCAACTACAACATTGGCATCTACCCGGTAATGTGGAAAATTGCCCAGGTATGTCCTGTCCACAAAAAGTAGGACAAGTCCAACCTTGCCAATTACCAGCCCATCAGTCTACTCTTGATTATCAGCAAATTGATGGAAGGGGTCGTCAACAGTACTAAAAAGCTGCACTTATTCAGAAGCAACCTGTTCACTGATAGTCAGTTTGGCTTCAACCACGACTACACAGCACCTGACATCATTACAGCCTTGGTTCAAACATGGACAAAAGAGCTGAATTCCAGAGGTGAGGTGAGAGTGGTTGTGGTCATTGGAGGTCAGTCATCTCAGCTCCAGGACATCACTCCAGGAGCTCCTCAGGGTAGTATTCTCAGCCCAACCATCTTCAGCTGCTTAATCAATGACCTTCCTTCCATCATAAAGTCAGAAGTGGGAATGTTCGCGAATGATTTGCACAATGTTCAGCATTATTTGCGACTCCTCAGATACTGAAGCAGTTCATGCCCAAATGCAGCAAGATCTGGACAACCTTCAGGCTTGGGCTGATAGGTGAGTGACGAGTAACATTCGCAAGTAACAAGTGCCAGGTAATGACCAACTCCAACAAGAGAGAATCCAACTATTGCCCCTTGATGTTCAATGGCATTACCATCACTGAATCCCCCCACTATCAACATCCTGACCCATTGACCAGAAACTGAACTGGACTAACCGTCTAAATACCGTGGCTACAAAAGCAGATCAGAGGCTGGGAATTCTGTGGAGAGTAACTCACCTCTTGACCCCCCTCCCAAAGCCTATCCACCATCTACAAGGCACAAGTCAGGAGTGTGATGGAATACTCCCCACTTGCCTGGATGAGTGCAGCTCTAACAATACTCAAGAAACTCAACACCATCCAGAACAAAGTGCCTGCTTGATTGGCACGCCATCCACCACCTCCAACATCCATTCCCTCCACCACCAACACACAGTGGCAGCAGTGTGTCCCATCTACAAGATGCAATGCAACAACTCACCAAGGCCCCTTCAACAGCACCCTCCAAACCCGCGACCTCAACCACCTAGAAGGACAAGGGCAGCAAATGCATGGGAACACCACCTGCAAGTTCCCCTCCAAGTCACTCACCATCCTGACTTGGAAATATATCGCTGTTCCTTCACTGTCGCTGGGTCAAAATCCTGGAACTCCCTTCCTAACAGCACTGTGGGTGTACCTACACCGCATGGACTGCAGCGGTTCAAGAAGGCAGCTCACTGCCACCTTCTCAAGGCAATTAAGGATGGGCAATAAAATTGCTGGCTTAGACAGCGATGCTCACATCCCATGAAAGAATAAAAATAAACAACAAAATATATGCAACAGGTCAGTTTGTGTTTGAAAGGAAAAAAGATTTCTGCTTTGACCCTTTATCAGAATTAGTAACTGGATTTATTAAGGATTAAGCTCAAAGGTAAGGAACAAATTAGAAAGCAGTTGAGTGCTGGAATTACAAGTACAGAGGAGTAGCTAATGGAGTTAATAACAAAGAAAAGTACAGCACAGGAACAGGCCCTTCGGCCCTCCAAGCCTGCGCCGATCATAACCTAAGAATATTTTTGTTTGTTGGAAAAAGGTAAAACAAAATGCTGATTTATTATACAAAGACCATCACAGTCATCAATGAAAGTTCATTAGAAAGCAAAAGGGAGTGAAAATGGCTTCAAAATGGGAAGAGAATGAAGTGGAAGGTGAATGGGGCAAGTGCAGGAAAATGGGGTTGAAAGCATGAATTGGGAAAGGTTGATCTCTCTTGTAAGTAGGCGTGTTAGCAGGTGTGTTTTTCAGTAGGGTCGTGTTATTGATGAACTAAATGGTGAAAGATGGCCCAGCAATTTCAGAGGTTAGTGAGATGAAACGTAGAGGCAAGAGGAATCTTGATCTGTATTAAGGGAAAGAGATGATCTTCGAGAAATGAGACAGGTGATTAAAGAACCTGCGACCACAAGAGTGAAAGTCTCAGCGGAGCAAAAGGAAAGAAAATTTTCATAAGCTCTGATGTACATACTGGAGTCATTAAAGCAAATATGATACAGATGGGGAAACTGGATGAGCCCTTGCAGGAAGTGAAGTGGAAAGAAATATAATACAAAGACTTATAAAAGATGTCTGTGGAAAACCCATTAATAGTTAGAAAGAAGGCCAGGAGAGGGAGCAAAAGTTCAGAAATAGAGCATATAATGAAGGAATGGGTGGGAATAGGAAGCATAAACAAGATGCCTCAGATTAGGGTGAGAACAGGAAGCAACACTACATAATGTATCAGAGGAGGAGGTCAGGGATAGGATGAGTAGGATCGGAATGGACAGCAACCTGCAAAAAGGACAGATGTAGCTGAGAACCATGTGTATTCCAGTTTCTTAATATGGAAGTAGCATTATCTTTAATGTGGAAAAAAGGAAGTAGATTTAAAAGAGGTTATTAATTCCCAGACAGGTTCAGCCACAAAAGGGGAGTGGTCTGAGTCATTGATCAAGGAAGAATTCCCATTTTCCTTATCCAATACATTTTCACTGCTTGATAAAGATGTTCTTTATATATTTTTCAGCACTTATCCCTGCTTTCCATTTCTTATAAATTCACATGTTATTAAACGCATCACTACTCCCTTGTTATTGTGGTTAGCATAATGCACTCTGGGCTTCCAATTATACCTTTTCACTATATTTTTTATGTTCAGTTTTACAAAAGAGGTTTATCTTACAGTTTCTAATGCTATGAAGGATAATGTTAAATCATCTTTCAGATGCTTATGGACTTGCTGTGTATTTCCAACAGATTTCCAATATTTTTAAAATTTCTATTAATTTGCTGAATCGCTTTTGCTAGATTCACACACTAATTTGCTTACACTATGAGATGTTCACTATACTGTGCATCTCATTATAATAAACTAGAAATGATTTGCTTCCGAGAACTACATTATGTTGAGGCTGAAGGTTGAAGCATGTCTGTATTACAGTGAAAGTCTGGAGTGTGTTTGTGGAGTGTGTTTTTGAATTCTTAGTTTTTTTATCAATTAATCATTAGGCAGGTGCATCATATTTTTATTTTATTGAACCACTTATTGACGCGGCCACTGTTCACTACCAAGAACACACACATGTTTGAGAAGATTTCAGCATTCCAGCAACTGATGAGAGTCAATGGTGAGAATGTCAAGAGAAGATTTCCTACGTGCTCCAGATGGAATCAAATTGTAAACCTGTTCTTTATCAAATTTATAATTTGGCTACATCTGCTTTACAGAGAAAATCTTCTCCAGTGCTTATTCCACAGAACCAGCTGTGGTAGTTAAGATATCCCTTGAGCACAGTAAGACTGGTTTTAAACCAGTCTCTTGTGCATTTCTCACCTATAACTGTTTCAGATGAATCAACTGTAGTGTTGCATAACTCCATAGCATCTGTTCCCAGTTATCATTTATATATTCCCTTTGTCTTTTTTTAGTCCTTTTATGTCTGTGATTCATATTTAATACACAGTTGAATCAGGAATTCCCACCTTAATTTCATTGTGTAATGTTGTTTATGATCATTAACCATCGTACACTAAAAACATGTTCCTCTTACCCATCCCTCTAATGACACAAACTATGCAGGGTGCATCTGGCTTAGATGGACAGCCAGGACTGCGGGTGAGTGAGTCACATTTGTACTCTTTGTCCTTCCTTTTGACTATCTCCTTTCTGCTTGGTGCTGGCAGTCCACTGGAGTCAGTAAATGCTGTGCTCATGATCCCTTCCTTCGTACTCACTCCACTCTCTGTGCATGGAAAGCTCACAGTTCAGTGTGAGGCACTGGCAAGTCCTGTTGACTAATTTACCTTTTTTCACTATCCATTCAGGACAATGTTGCTCCAGGGAAAACTGAGACAGGGAGAGAGTGTCAGTGTCTTGGGATTTAGCTTTAAATATTGCCCACTGTTAAGGACAGCATTAGAACTATACAACCTTTGCAATTATATAGGGCCCTGAGCCAGTCAGGGATGGATCCAGTGAAAGAAAACCTAGGCAATGGTTTGGTCAATTATTTTTACATTACTGATGGCAAGTGTGCCTTTTCACAATCATACATGTATGGATTTCATACTAGATTAAATAAGGATTAATTAATATAATTGTCTTGTAAAATGTGGGGGTCTCAAAACAGAATCTTTATATGGGGGCCACAACCTGGCAAACAATGTTCCTGTCTGCTATTACACTACATTGTTATCAAAAGAACCAACAAAAAAAAGACAAGATTTACAGCCTGAGTTCACAGATTCTCTTCTATAACGGATCAACTTGGAACCAATCTCAGATGGTGCAGTCACAAGGTCAACATGATTTCTAATGGTAATTTTAATCATGTTAATGGGTAGTACAGCAGACCAAGACAATTTCCTGGTCATTTGTCATTATGTTGGACTTGTGTTAGGCAGTCACAAGTTGAGGAAGTAAAAAAGAAAATTGTGGAATTGGAATAAAAAAGACGATCTTCTGCACTACACTGCCTCTGCCTTTTTAGAAATGTTTTAATAGCATTAAATAGGACAAAGCTCTGGGGCAATTCTCATGAATGTGAGTTTTTTTTATCTCTATCTCCTAGACGAGACAAGTCTTTTCGTTTATCAGTATTTTGAGGGAATGTTCACCACAGTTAATTGTTTTCTTTGTGTTCAAAGGGTACCGATGGTCCAATGGGTCCCGCAGGTCCAGCAGGCCCAAAGGGAGATAGAGTAAGTACTGAATTTTAGGAATGTTTTACAATGCCTTGTATGAATTGAGAAGGAGTAGTGTATAATGTACATCGATAAATACAGTGCGTGAGATAAACAGAAATATGTTACACTTTACTTTGATGAATCATTGATGAAAAATAACCAAAAATAACCACGTGGCTGGCCGTAATGCTGTGTCTATAACTGTTGCTCTACTCTGATCTTGTATATCATTTACTTTGATAACATTTTTCCCTTTTCTATTCATAATTCCCTTCCTCTCACCTTACCTCCAACCTCATATTTGGACCCAGGAGAGATCCTTGATTGAATGAGTAGAATAGCCCCTGAAAGATCTACTCAATTTACTCAAGAGCTGCCCAATTAGGTGAAGTGAGCAGAGCTTCTTTCTCCCTTTTAGTCCTGCATCTTGTCACTGCTCTGTGTTCTGTAACAACCCACCCAGACCAGAAGCTACTCATTTCAGGTTGCGTTGATTTAGTAACTTGAGCTACAGCCTCTTGCTACATGGTAGCGCCTCTGTCATGTGTCTCAAATAATATGTGACAACATCCCTTTACAGTGTCTTTCAGCATTGAGTTTTAAGCTCAAACATTCCCAAGTGTGCTCAAAGTATCCAATTTAGGAGACTTCAGTCTGCCCTGTCTTTAGTCCTGGTGATATCTGCTCTCTAAATATGGCATTGTTTAAAGAGGTACTCTGTTCTGATTCTATAATATCGCAACTCTGCCAGAAGCTGTTCGGAAAGTACTCTGACATTTTGGCGTTGAAAACTGAAAGTTTGCCCAGATTGTTAAGGAGTGCTGAGATGTATTTTCCTATTCGTAAATCATTTTCTCAAAAGGTAAACTTTTAAGCAGAAAAAAATTAGAGGCAGTTTTTGTGCTGTAACTCCATGTTTACCAGAAACTGCAATTAAGATTTGCCTAAACTCATTGTACATAGGACCGTTACAGCCAACAGATAGAGGAGACTTTCTGTGACTCCAGACAATATTATTCATCAGTAATCAAGCGGTAGCATTTCCACTTTGGGTGTAATTGGCAAAATGAGCCCAAATTTCACTCTTTCTCCAAAGTGCATTTATCATTCAAGTTTCTGCCCAAATCTATTTGCATAATCACAAACATTAAATCTTCCATAAACCGGTGCAACTGGGCAGCATAAAGGAATGTCATTTTTTTGGGTTTTCTTCTTTGCATTAAAAAATATTCCGTTTTTTTAAAGAGTGGTAACTTGGTGCCATAGCTGAAAATGGGTTAATCGCAAAGAATATGCATTTTTAATAAGAGCATGCAACCTCCCATCTGTGAGTGAATTACTTTTAAGTCACTCAAAATGACTTTAAAAAAGAAAAGCAAGCTAATTTTGAAGACCCTTCCCAGACGGCCACAAATGGGCACAATCAACATAAACAGCTCCTCTGACATGTCCTCCTTCTTCCTTAACCGAGGTTTTCCATCCACGGTCGTTGACAGGGCCTTCAACCGTGTCCGGCCCATATCCCGCGCATCCTCCCTCACGCCTTCTCCTCCTTCCCAGAAACATGATAGGGTCCCCCTTGTCCTCACTTATCACCCCACCAGCCTCCGCATTCAAAGGATCATCCTCCGCCATTTCCGCCAACTCCAGCATGATGCCACCACCAAACACATCTTCCCTTCACCCCCCCTGACGGCATTCCGTAGGGATCGTTCCCTCCGGGACACCCTGGTCCACTCCTCCATCACCCCCTACTCCTCAACCCCAACTTATGGCACCTCCCCATGCCCACGCAGAAGATGCAACACCTGCCCCTTCACTTCCTCTCTCCTCACCGTCCAAGGGCCCAAACACTCCTTTCAAGTGAAGCAGCATTTCACTTGCATTTCCCCTAACTTAGTCTACTGCATTCGTTGCTCCCAATGCGGTCTCCTCTACATTGGAGAGACCAAACGCAAACTGGGCGACCGTTTTGCAGAACACCTGCGGTCTGTCCGCAAGAAAGACCCAAACCTCCCTGTCGCTTGCCATTTTAACACTCCACCCTGCTCTCTTGCCCACATGTCTGTCCTTGGCTTGCTGCATTGTTCCAGTGAAGCCCAACGCAAACTGGAGGAACAGCACCTCATCTTCCGACTAGGCACTTTACAGCCTTCCGGGCTGAATATTGAATTCAACAACTTTAGATCTTAAACTCCCCCTCCCCCCATCCCCACCCCGTTTCTCCACCCCCCCACCCCCCGCCTTTTTTTCAATAATTTATATAGATTCTTCTTTCCCCACCTATTTCCATTATTTTTAAATCTAAAACTAAAACCTTGTTAGTCTGTCCACCCCACCCCCACTAGAGCTGTACTTTGAGTATCCTGTCTTCCATTCTTAATTAGCACTTTTCTTAGACAAATATCACCACCTTCAACACCTCTTTGATCCTTTTCTCTGTGACATCTTTTGATTATCTGCTCCTATCACGGCTTGCTTATCTCCACAATCACCACACCCTCAACTTCTCTCTTCCCCCCCCCGCCCCCCACCCACCTTGAACCAGTTTATATTTCTCCTTTCTCCTAACTATGCTTCAGTTCTGCCGAAGGGCCATGAAGGCTCGAAACGTTAACTGATTTCTTCTCCGCCGATGCTGCCAGACCTGCTGAGTTTTTCCAGGTAATTCTGTTTTTGTTTTATAAACTCACCATGCTCATTATTTCAATCTGGGGCGTGGCCAGGTCAGTGGCCGGGATCAGTTTACAGCACAGTTTTTTTTAAAGCAGCATTAAGGACTGTGAAAACTTGATTTAGGATCAACATAATTTGCATTTTAAAATTTCACCATCTTTTCCCTTGTTCTGCCAATTTCAGCCAGAGTTAAAATTCTAGGCCAAGACATATTTAATTCATTGGTAATGAATGTGCAAATATGACATAGAATGCTGGAACAACAAAGCACTATAGTTCTCATTTATTCACTGTGGCTGTAAATGACGTGTCTAAACCATATTGCACATTTTGAACCCATTAAAACAAATCTCATATAAGGATGATGGATGAAATTAGATTATATAGGGTTAGAGTCAACTTGGAGTGTTTGCATCAGGAAACAGGTAGTTTTCTTTTCCAAAATAGCCCATGTTGCTGTTCTGTTCATCAGACTAAAAGAATTTTGATAGTTGTTGGTGAGGTAATAAAGCCAAATAATCCCATGTAAACAAGCAATACAACATATTCAATATAGCAAATCAATCAGAATCAGGAAGAAAAACTCTCCACTGATTGGAGTCATGCCTAGCACAAAGGAAGATGGTTGTGGTTGTTGGAGGTCAATCATCTCAGTCCCAGGACATCCTTATAGGAGTTTCTCAGGGTAGTGTCCTGGGCCCAATCAGCTGTTTCATCAATGAGCTTCCCTCCACCATACGGTCAAAAGTGGGGATATTCATTGATAATTCCATGATGTTCAGTACTATACGCAACTTCTCAGATACTGACGTAGTCCATGCCTGCATGCAGCAAGACTTAGACAAAATTCAGGCTTGGGCTGATATGTGGCAATAACATTCACACCACACTGCTGTCAGGCAATGACCATATACAAAATATGAGAATCTAACGATCTCCTCTTAACATTCAACAGCATTACCATTGCTGAATCTCCCACCATCACATCCTGGGGGCTGTCATTGACCAGAAATTTAACTGGACCAGCCACGTAACTACTGTGGCTACAAGAGTGGTCAGAGATTGGGAATTCTGCAATGAGTAACTCGCCTTCTGACTCTCCAAAGTCTGTTCACCATCTACAAGGCACAAGTCAGGAGTGTGATGGAATACTCGCACTTGCCTGTATGAGTGCAGCTCCAACATTTAAGATTCTTGACAGCATCCAGGACAAAGCAGCAGGCTTCATTGGCACCCCATCCACCATCTTAAACTTTCACTCTCTCCACCACTGCCGTACAATAGCAGTAGTGTGTACCATATACAAAATGCACTGCAGCAACTTGCCAAATTTCCTTAGACAGAACCTTCCCAAACCCATGACCTCTATCACCTTGAAGGAGAAGGGCAGCAAGCACATGGGAACACCACCACCTCCAAGTTCCCCTCCAAGCCACGCACCATTTGGAAATATGTCAATATGTCATCGTTCCTTCACTGTTGCTGGGTCAATACCCTGGAACTCCCTCCCTAACAGCACTGTGGGTATACCTACACCAGATGGACTGCAGCAGTTCAAGAAGGGAGCTCACTGCCATCTTCTGGGCAATTAGGGATGGTAATTTAATAAAAAATTGGATGCTTACAACAGAAAATAATAGGGAATTTAGACTGTTGATTAGGCTGGAAGTATTGTGCTTTCCTAGATTTTGAAAGTTTTTGCTGTTTAACAATGGAAGGGTTGCTAGTCCTGCACATGGCGAAGCAGCAGCCCCGATACAAACATAAATTGAAAGGTCGCAGGGGTGAGCTAGAGTTTCAAAATCACACTTACAGAAAGCCAGGTGCTTCTCATGGAGGAGGACTCATAAAAAAATCTATGCTGTATTTCTGATTCTGCTGCACTCTCTGTATTTCTGATTCTGCTGCACTCTCCTTGATTCGTGACTTGTACATAATGTACCATCTTGTACCCTGTTCAGGATGGCCTCGGCAGAGTGGAAAAACCCAGTTATCTCAAAAGCAGAACTACATACCCAATCTGAATAATCACCATTAGCAAAAGATAAATAGCTTCAGGGTTTTCATGTTCCACAGCACAACACCCCCGACATGTTTTTTCATCAGACTATTGGAGCTGCTGCTGCAGTGTTGAAACATGCTAAAGGTATTGAGTCATCTCCTTTGTGAAAAACAATTCCAAGTATTGAGAACATGATGACAACCAAACAGGCCTTCACTATTAGTGGTTTTCATTTCAGCTGTTATTTTCCATTAGGCGCTGCTGTTTGATTTTTTTTGTTTCACTTTATTATCCATACGTAAGTTCATTGGGAGATTCATTTTGCGTACACTGCTTGTTCGTGAAAAAAAATTATATATAAATGAATGATAACAATAAAAGCAAGAAAATTACCCTAACACAGAGATCTATTTTCAATTAACTATGTATTAAAAACTATTCCAATGCATTAAAATAATCAGTCAGTAAGTCCCACTCTGAGTGCATATTCTCATCCAAACATCAAACTCCTGTTCAAAGTTCTAATAAAAGAGGGCACAATAGTTTAGGAACCGATATGTCCTGTATCTGAGGGATTGTAGCCTTTTCCCTCAGTCTATCCAACAGTAATACTGAGACAAGGGCTGATTCTCATTGCTCATGACACTCATTAATTTATTCAAAATTCTTCAAGAACAGATTTAAGCAAGAAAGATCTGCTTATCAAATACCCTTCCTGCCTGGTTCAGTAATCTCTGTAAGATAACAGTACCAGGCAAGACATCGAAAACGGATAGCGCTCTCAACTACAGCTGTGTAGAAGAGTTTCATGAGTGTAGGATCTACATGAAAAGATTTTAATTTTCTGAGGTAGTATAATTGTGTATGTCCCTTGGCCACCACATCTGTACACTGCTCCCTCCAATTCAACTTATCATCTATTTTGATACCTAGGCCAGGATTTTCCATTAGTCGGGCAGGCTCAGCGGGAGTGGGCAGGGTGGTCGCAGAGCCGACTGCCG
Organism: Cetorhinus maximus; assembly: GCF_964194155.1. Classification (NCBI taxonomy): domain Eukaryota; kingdom Metazoa; phylum Chordata; class Chondrichthyes; order Lamniformes; family Cetorhinidae; genus Cetorhinus; species Cetorhinus maximus. Next base: position 100,291,874 of record NC_135879.1, on the reverse strand, counting down.
CCCGCGATCAGCTCCACACTGCAATTTCATGCGGGCAGGCCAATTAAGGCCCACCCTGCGTGGATCCTGAGCAGTAGCGCTGAGTGATACCTGTGCGAGCAGTGGGAGGAAGGAGAGTTGGGTCCATGCGCGAAAGAGCACTTCAATGTCCCTGAGGTACGGAGCTGCCTCAGAGAGATTGAAGCGCTTTTTAGAAAAATAAATACATTAAAAATTTAAAGAAACATGTCCCCACATGTGACTGTCACATGAGATAGGACGTGTTTTTATTTTTCAAAAGAAGTTTTCATTTAATTTGTAAAAGCTTTAGGAAACATCATCCCGCTCGTCCCAAAAAAGGTAAAGGTCGCTTGGCCTTTTCACCTCTCCACCAACCATAAGGTTGGACGGGCGACGTAAAATTCAGGTTAATTACCTGTTTAATGGCCTTAACAGGCCAATCAATTATCGGTGGGTGCGCAGCCGACTCCGGCGCGCATGCGCCAAACGAAATATCGTGCAACTTCGCGATGACATCGGGACGCACGCCCGACATCATCACACGTTATTTAATGGTCTGGCACCCACACGCCAAATGGAAAATTCTGCCTCTAGGTACTTGTGATTGGTAACTATTTCAATGTCTACATCATGAATCTTCACAAGAACAATATCATTAACAGGCTTTTTCCTAAAATCTATAATTAGCTCTTTCATCTTGTTTTCGTTCACCTTGAGAATTGTTATTGCACCATTTTACAAATGTCTTCACTGAATCCCTGTAGTTTACTTCATTATTCCTGATGAGATCGACAAGTACCATTTCATCAGCATACTTCAGGACCATTATGTTGTCGTACTCTGATCAAAAATTATTCAGATACAGGATGAAAAGCAAAGGTGACAGTACACAACCCTGAGGAGATCCAATATTCATTAGCATGGGCTCCAAGTAAATTACTGAAGCCTGTTGTGAAGGAAATCACTGATCCAAAATAGGAGATTAGGAAAGACATCAAGGCTTTTCAATTTTTTAATAAGTTTAAATGTTTGCATGGTATCTGAATAGAAATCAACAAAGGTAGCACAAGCAGAGTTGCCAATCTATTCATGTTCTGTTGGATCACATGGACCGAGGTCAGAACAGCATCACCTACTGACTTATGAGGTTGATAGGCAAACTGTAACTGATCAACATGTGGAGCAAAAGGATCTAAAAGATGCTTTGACACAGTGCGCTCAAAACACTTCATGACTATCAATGTAAAAGCAACTGGTCAGTAATCCAGAACTTGAGTATTGCTGAGTAAATGAGACATGCTATCGAAGCTTTCTGTCTTGCACTCATCAGGACAGCTCACAAGGCAAACCAACAGTAATGGGAACTAAGTAAAGGGAACAACAATTTATACTGCATGAGAAGACAGTGCTGATTGGTTGGTGAGTGAACTCTGATTGGTAGAGGCTTTCCCATGGAGAATGCAGCAGGGAACAATTAACTGTTAACAGTTAACTGCCATGCTTTTGCTCAAATTCAAATCAGGCAAGTTGACTCAGATTGGTCCAAGTCATTGCCATAGGGAATGAACTGGGGAATGGCTGTCCCCAAACTTTTGTTTAGTTGGAAAAGGTGCAATGCGTGGACATGCTCTTTCTGTCTGCAAAGGACAGGGCCCTATGTGTGAATACATGTGGCTTCTAGCAAGAGTAAGTGATCCACACTGCGAGCCCGGCTGATAATCTTAAATTGGTTTTCAGTGTAATTCTTAGCACAATCAGGGTTGTTTAGTAAGTGTTATCCAACCAGCCCGTGCTTGCAAAACTCAAAACTTAGGTTGGGATTTTCTGCTCTCGTTTGCAGCGGGTGTCATGGCAAACGGGAGTGTAAATTCTCATGAGATCGCAAAAATGGGTTTTACATCATCGTAAAACCAGTTTGCAATTATCCGCTCCTCTCTCAATGACGGGTCATGTTTCCCACTGCTGTACGTCGGGAATGTCATTTCCATCGATTTTCATCTCATTATAAGCCCTGCTCACCAGAATCATCCCCCCACCCGCTGGATCATGAGGCCACGTTGGCATTCAGTCACCCCGACATGTTTCACAACAGTACATAAGCGATGTGCACCTGGCGACCTGCACTTCACTCAGGACTTCGAGGTTCGTTTGCTTACCTTGTTTTGGGCAGTGCTTGGCGTATTCAGCGCCAGACTTCGCTGGCAGCAACACATCAGTTTCAGGGCAGTTCACAGGCAAGCGTCCACCTACCAGACCAGTGGTAAGGCAAGGGTGTCTTTTCAACGGCTGCAGGGTGAGGCCTTGCTTGGGGAAGGGGGGAAGTGGCCTCCAGCAAGTTAAGAGGCTGGAGGGCGAGGGCTTGCTTGGCAAAGTTTGGGGGGGGCGAATCCCAGGGCATGTGTGGGGAGACATGTTTAACTGTGCAAGTGGCCTCAGGAAGGTGAGGGCTGAGGTGGACATGAGGCATAGGCACCTCCACCTCAGAATGTCCATGGGCTAACAAATGGACATCCACCACAAAAACAATGGGATCAAGGAATACAGGGGAGGACTGAGAGGTCTTTGAGGGAGGGTAATCTTAACATTCACTTCCTCAGCGACAATGGAGGGGGAGGTGGTATGCATACTTGCACAGGGAGGATCCAAGCTGGCCTGGCAGTGAGAGCTCACCACCACCACCTTCCAATCTGCAGTGATTATGCAGGGAAAAAGTATAATGAGAACAAACCCTGTTGTTGGAGGCGCTGCAGGCACCTTGGACGCCAGCTAACTGCACTGGGGGAGGGGGGGAGCAACTAAAGGTGCGTATTCCCACAAGAGCAGACAGGCACAGCTGAGAGATGTTAGTCGTCTCGCAATGACATTGCAGGGAATCAGCAAAGTGAAGCAATGCTGCGCATTCATGTGACACTAATCACGCAAAGTTGCACTAATCAATCTCCTAGGATTAACCCCTTGCTCTCAGCATGGCAATTCCCCATAGCAATAAAGAAGTTCTGAGCAAATGGGCACCTAGACAAGCTTTTGAAGTGTGTTGCAGTAGTGGCACCGGACGGTTCCCGGAAGACAAGAGAAGGCCGCCCTCAGCATATTTCATAACCTGAGTAAACATTGGCGCTCATGTACATTCCAAAGACTGTGGTGTTACAGTGCTGTGTATGAGGATGCCAGCCCCTGGGCTGAAAGCACCACATCCAGGCACCTGGCCAAAGCAATCTCATAGTAGTTGCTCATGAATAGGTGGGGGAGCACCTTGATATGCACTTCGCATTGCAGATCTGGGGCGGGTAGTTGCCAACACGGGAACCAGAGCCATGAACCCAAAATAGCTCTAGAGTCATTGACAGAAAGATTAATTTTGCAGACAAGTCCTGACTCTTGTCTGTTTCTCATTGATACTGCTGAGAGGAGGCCAGCAGGAAGGTGGAGCCTGGATTCATTGCTGCCTGCATAATTGCATACAGGCATGAGAGAAGAAGGAGAAGATTGTGGCAGAGGAGCCTGGTTCGCCTAAGGGAGGAACAAAACCCACAAGACCAAGGCCTAACAGGGCCCTCCACACACAGAGGGTTTGGAGAACAGAGACGCTGTACGTAGGTGCCTCACTAGAGCCAGGGTGTACAGGTGTCTCCTGTCTTATCTGCAGATGAGCAAGAAACAGTGTTGTCAACGGCTTCACATGTCCAGGATCACATTTGCTCCATTTTCCGGGAATTGGCACTACATGGACTAGGAGGACATCCGTTGCCAGTGGCTGCAAAATTAGCAACCGCACTCAACGTCTATGCCATTGGTTCCTTCCAGGGCTCCACTGGGGACCTCTGTGGGATCTCTCAAGTATCCACACACAGACCCATTTTTGCCAAGGCCCACAATTACATCAACTTAACAGAGATCAAGCAAATCAGGATGCCAGAGTACTGAGCTTGGCAGGTGCAGGGTGCCATCAACTGCACTCATGTGGTATCAAAACTCCAGGTTTCCACGAAGTGTCCACGACTCGTATATTTTGAGTAGATGGTAGATCCCGATCATCTTCAAGGGGCCACACAGGATCCAGGGCTGGCTCCTCAAGGACAAAGAGTATCCACAAAGGACTTGGCTGATGATGCCCGTGTGGCGGCCACAGAATCCTACTGAGAGAAGGTACAACAAGGCTCGAGCTGCTACCCGAACATTGGTGGGGCATCCCCTTGGACAAGTGCCCTATATGAGGGGCCAACACAAACAGCAGCTTTGCTATTCCTATTTTTTCAACTATGCACTTCAAAATGACAGTGAGTCATTCCACATCGGGGTCACATTGCCGTGATCCTTTGAAAGTTGATGAAGCCTTGGAAGCATGCGTCCTTGCAGAGATGAGGCGCTGTCTGGAGGAGGACCTGCCACCACTGCCAGAGGTCCAAAGGTATTGACTCTGCAAACATCTCTGCAGCATCCCAGTTGCAACGGCAGCCTACGTGAGGCAGGAGCTGATCCACTATCGTGAGTGGGCTCATGCATGGTAGTCTTTAATCAGACAACGCTCCTCAAGGCAATCCATCCGCAGCAATGTGACAACGCATTCTGTGTAACCTCGATGATGCAACTGATGGGCGAGACTTGGTCCAAGGCAGCCGAGGAGGTTTGGAAGGTCTGAATCCATGTATAGATGAGTCTGTCCTCCCTGTCACTTTCCCAATCCCATTGACAGCCAGCACTCTGATGAAGAGTCATTCAGATTCGAAACGTTAACTGTGTTCCTCTCCACAGATCTGTCAGACCTGCTGAGTTTTTCCAGCTACTTTTGTTTTTGTTTGTGACTCTCATGCAGGTATGGTGGCCTGCATTTTTCCTCATCTTACTATGGATGTGGACCACCTGAGGATGCGACATACAAACAATTGCATGCCTGGCATTAACATTCCTTCTCCTTAATGCAGACATTGTGCCCTCATGGCCAGCCCTGGCCCTAGTGACGTGACAAATCTCTAAGACCATGAAGCCCTCAGGGCCATGCGTCATTTCTAACATAGAGCACACTTCAGCTTCAGTACATTATTGCTTAGACCCCATTTCTCCCATCAACATTGTCTGGAGCTACGATGTGTGGTTCCCAATCATGCTCAATGGATCCATGGTCCAGCACATATGACCATTTGGAATTAGCATCAGTGACCACGGCCACTGTTTAGATGAGGGGATGCACAGTGCTGCATCCGTACATTGAAGCCTTGTGGCCACAACACAAATAACGATACGGTGAGAGACACTCAGGTCTGTAGGTTCGAGCACCAGGACACTAGTTTGGCTGAGGGGACCAGAGTCTCATTACTTAATGTAGCAAGGTGCTCGCACTTATTAGTCAGCTTAATAGATATGCAGTCAGAAAGTCGCAAATGCGGTTGCCAGACAGGAACGCACACTACCTTAGAATATGGGCTCATAGCATGGAAGCCCTGTCAGATGTGAAGGTGGATTTTTTAAAAATATTTTGGGAATATGGTGATATTCTGTAAAGAAGGATGTATGTGTGTGTGTCCATGATTAATTAAACTGGGGAGAAGGTTCATAGAGACAGCTTGTCTGTGAGAGTTGAGAGCTAAAAGGGTATATGCATTTGTAATGAGAGGCTACGGTACAATTGGATTTACAAGTAAATAGGTTGGGTTTAAAATTTGCATTATGAGAAATGTGGGGACTTGACTTTTCAGCTGTTAAATTTTAAAGGGGAGTTTAGAAGTGACAAGGGACTTTTATAACTGACAAATGTTTCATGAGTAAACAAGGGAAGATTATTAAATTTTATTTTATCAGAAAGTGGAGGCAATAGGAAAACATGAAAGATTTTTATATTTTGGACAAGTTGAGGTCAAAGAGGTTCCTTAGGACAATGGAACCTAAGATGAAAGGGAAAAAAGATATTTCAGAAAACATTTTTAGTTGAGTTGTCCTGAAATGTCCTGAGACCAGCTCCGTGCTGAGAAAATATTTGAAATCTGAGACAGCCATCCAGCCAGACCAAAAAAATCTTTGTTTCAAAAAATAGTTTGTATTCTGAATTTTCTTGGATTTCTACAGCAGGGTGGAAGAGAGTGCGAAGTTGTGCGGTATGCCTTTACTAAAGTGACAGCAGCTTTTCCTTGGGTAATATTACTGGATTTTTATGGTTAAAAATCTCTAAGGGAGCTGCTGCCAAGTAGATTACTTGTTTTTTCCGACCAAGTGGATTTTTTGGGGGGATGTTTTGTAAGACTGTTTTAATTGTGTAACTTAAATTTTGTGTGCTTAAGATTTTTTCTTCTTGTTAATAAATCATTAATTTTCAAGTCCTAAAAGTGCTACTGGGATTTTATGCTTCTGGGAATCAGTAGTTTTTTCCTTGGTTTCAAAGTATGCAAAAAAGGTTATGATCAATAAGACAAGTTTCCCTCTCAGACTGGGCTTGCTCAGTGAATAACATTGGTTCTGGTTGTAACACAGATGACAGAGTGCATGGATTCCAGGATATATCACCCTTCTCCATGCGTTAACTCTTCTGTCCTTCTACACTGCCTCCCTGAATGATTGAAAGGTGTAATGGAGTAGTGGTATTGTGGTATTGTTGTTGGACTGGTAATCCAGATACCCAGGGTAATGCTCTGGGAACCAGGGTTCGAATCCCGCCACGGCAGATGGTGGAATTTGAATTCAATAGAAATCTGGAATTAAAAATCTAATGATAACCGTGAAACCATTGTCGATTGTTGTAAAAACCCATCTGGTTCACTCATGTCCTTTAGGGAAGGAAATCTGCTGTACCGTGAAACCATTGTCGATTGTTGTAAAAACCCATCTGGTTCACTCATGTCCTTTAGGGAAGGAAATCTGCTGTCCTTACCTGGCCTGGCCTACATGTGACTCCAGACCCACAGCAATGTGGCAATAAATGCTTGCCTAGCCAGCAATGCCCACATCCCATGAATGAATTTTTAAAAATGCATGCGAGATGGGAGAACACCTCTGCCTCTATGTCACACAGCCAAAAAACATGAAACAACCCTGCAAACCATGTGCCTTCCACAAGCACAGATAAACATTATGGATGAGGCATGACTGATGTTGGAATTGTGGGATATGAAAACGGTCAGACACTGTGGTAAAATGTAAGCAGACCTCACAGATGACATGCCCATGATAGCGACATCCGCAATAATTCGGAGGAGGGACCATTGAGTGTCATCTGATTGACTGCAACACAGCTCTTAATAAAAAGAAGGCATACACAAGAGGAGATGCGAAATGGGTGATATTCGATTTACAGTTGTGCACATTATATACAAGTTCTGAACACCCATACGACCATTGTGCTCCTAAAGTTTTGGAGCTTTCCTAATCCTACCACTACATCTTGGTGCTCCCCAGACATCCACAGCAGAGGTGGAGGCCTGCTGACTGGATGCCCTATAGTCCGTGATGACCATGGTGGACGTCCTCTGGAGAACTAAGACCTGGAGGACCTTGGCCTGCTTTGGGTGTCCTGCTGTGGGCCGGTGCACCCTCCTCGGCCTGTGGAGCTAGAGCTGATGGGGTCACAAGAAGAGGGGATTGGAATCGGTCGGACAGTCCTGGAGTCACCTGGGTAGATGGTGGTACTCCCTATGGGTGCCTGAAGGCCCCTGGCTGACCCCTTGAGGAGAATGGGCAGCTGGAGTGAGATTGAGCTACCCACACCCCTCTCGAGTTGACACTGCTGGAGGCCAACTATGGCGTCAGCGATGGAGTTCAGCCCACGTGGCAGTGCAGGACCGATGTCCTAGATAAAGGCCTCCATGGTGGCCGCCATTGTGCCAGTGTTGATCTCTGTGCATTGGCACGCCAACGCTAACTCCTTGGACTGAAGGCAGACGGACTCCTCCATTGTCCCTTACAATCTGAGGAGTGTAGCTGACATCCCTTCCTGATGTTCCCGTGATTGTCGTTGCATCTCCACCAACTAATTGAGGACCGGGTCTGGACGCTCGTTATCTGACTTGGACACAGCAGATTCCTGGCCTCCAGCAGTGGCCCAAGTGACGGTGATCTCGAATGTCCCTGCCTCCACCTGCTGTGGACCAGATTGTGTGCAAGTGACCACCAAATTGTGATCCCCCACCTGCTCTAGATCTAGGCCTCACCGAGGTTTGTGTATCTGCAGGGTGAGCGCTGTGGCAGGTCTTCTAAGGTGCTGTCCTCAGGCTCCTTACCTGAGGTGCCCTCAGGGCTGGAGCTGGGGACCTGGCTGGCTGAGGGTGTCAGGCGCTTGGCAGAGGTACCTAGGAGAGAAAGTAGAGATTATTAGTGCATGGCAGCTGGGTAACACACAAGAACAGTGCACTCAGAGTAGCATTGACAGAGGGATAATCTGGTGTAGAAGCCTCACGCATGTGCTTGCCGCTGACCTCAATGTTGCCACAGGAATGGTTCACAACTTTGGCCAGCATGATGGCTCTGTTTTCGGACCCTGTGAGGACCTTGAGTTCCAGCTCACCACTGCCAGTCTGGGACACCTCCCTTTTATTATGTGCCAGCTTGTCCTGCCCTGCATAAAGATAGACAGGGAGAGTATGAGAAAGACGCTTGCCAGGGCAGATGAGAAGGATGCCTGGCATTTGTGGGTAATTTGTGGAACCGTGGACTGAATGAGGACAAGATCAGCAGAGGGGATGAGGCCAGCTGGAGATGTGAAGGTGCGTGTGAGAGAGTGAGTGGTGATGTCCGTTGAGCTGGCTGTGAGTGAGATGTGTGATGGGCTTGTGAGTGTGAGTTGAGGCTGATAAGATGGTTGCCTTGCCCTGGCGGAAAGGATGAGATAATTCATCCTCTTTCTGCGCTGGATGGCCGACCTTTTCTGGGCAGCGTTCGCACTGACCACTGCTGCCACCACCTCCCAAGCCAGATTTATGATGTTGGTGGGCCTCCCGTGGCCAGGGCAGGGGTAGAGGACATTGCGCCGGGCCTCCATGGTGTCCAGCAGGCACTCAAGTGAGGCATCACTAAACTTGGGGGCAGCACTCTTCTTAGGTTTTGGGACTATCTCTTCGATGGAGCAGTCTTGGGCTGCTGGCAGTGGGAACTTTGTGTGCTGTGCGGCACCCGGAGTGAGGAAACGGTGAGGTCATGACAGGGCGGGTGAACTGGAGGCGGCCCGCCAGCGATTCGGCAGGTTTCACTTGGGTGCATAATTAAAGAGGGGAAGGGGACAATACGGCATGAAAACCCGCCATTGTGGCTGATGGAAAAAGTGCCGATTTCCATGCCCACTAGAGTACTTAGTGCAATTCAGGGAAAATTCTGCCCATATTATCCAACATTAGATCTGATTCCATGATTGGACAACACTTGCTAAACAATCATGATTGTGCTAGGACTTGCACTGAGAACCAATTTAAGGTTATCAGTCGGGCTCGCAATGTGGCTCACTTGCTCATGCTAGAAGAGCATGCACACACAGGGCCCTGTTCTTTGCAGACAGAAGGAGGATGTCCATGCATTGCACTTTTTCCAATTAAACAAAAACTTGGGGGACAGCCATTCCCCGGTTCATTTCCCCATGGCAATGCCTTGACCAATCTGAGGCAACCTGCCTGGTTTGAATTTGAGCAGAGGTTTGACAGTTAACTGTTCTCTGCTGCAATCTCCATGGCAAAGCCTCTACCAATCAGTCCACTTGCTAACCAATCAGCACTCTCTTCTCATGCAGTATAAATTGTTGCTCCCTTTACTGTTGGTTTATCTTGTGAGTTGTCCTGATGAGCGCAAGATGAAAAGCTTCGATAGCATGTCTCAATAAATCTCCGCTCACCCCCGGCCTCAGTAAAGCCACATTCAACTCTGGTGCCAGTAAAGCCCCGCTCTCCCCCAGCCCCAGTAAAGGTCAGCTCACCCCTAGCCGCGGTCAAGGGCCGCTCTCCCCCAGCCCCGGTAAAGGGCTGCTCTCCCCCAGCCGCGGTAAAGGGCCACTCTCACCCAGCACCAGTAAAGGGCCACTCTTACCCAGCCCCGGTAAAGGGCCACTCTCACCCAGCACCAGTAAAGGGCCACTCTCCCCCAGCCCCAGTAAAGGGCCGCCCTCCCCCAGCCCCGGTAAAGGGCCGCTCTCCCCCAGCCCCGGTAAAGGGCCGCCCTCCCCCAGCCCCGATAAAGGGCCGCTCTCCCCCAGCCCCGGTAAAGGGCCGCTCTGCCCCAGCCCCGGTAAAGCCCCGCTCTCCCCCAGCCTCGGTAAAGGGCCGCTCTCCCCCAGCCCCGGTAAAGGGCCGCTCTCCCCCAGCCCCGGTAAAGCCCCGCTCTCCCCCAGCCTCGGTAAAGGGCCGCTCTTACCCAGCCCCAGTAAAGGGCTGCTCTCCCCCAGCCTCGGCATAAAGCCCCACTCAAGCCCTCCCTCCCTTGGCCCCAGTGAAGCCCCGTTCACCCCAGGTCCCAGTAAAAGCCCTGCTCACCCCCAGCACCTATTCAGCCAATCCCAATCTGACTCCACCTGGCCTTACACTGGCCTTGGCAGTTCCAACAGCCAAAAACAAGCAGCCCACTTAAAAAAAAACAAAATAAAAAGGGAGAGAAAGGAAAACCAACAACTTTAAGAGAAAAAGGAAACTTTAAAAACTTTCCAGAAAAGCTAAAAGGCTAACACAAGGAGCACAAACCTGTGACACACAGTGACACACCACTTTTAAACTCTGGACATGTGCTTTTTTAAACTTGTCATTTCTCACAGGGGCTCCCTGAACTTGGTAGTTTCCATGTCTGTCACATCTTAAGATACAGAAGCATCTGGGAATGCTTGCTTCTTTATAACTGTGATTGTTCAGTTTACATCAAGTGTTGTCATTTCAGGGTGAAAAAGGAGCAGTTGGTAACCCAGGGCCAAGGGGACCCACAGGTTTGCCTGTAAGTATACTTAGTGTTAGTATGTGTAACTGTAAGAGGGAATAGTACTACTTTCTGCTGATTTTCAATTATTGTCACAGTCACAAGTGGCTGGTAATGAGTTCATGAACATTTTATTAACCCTGTGACTTGAATTTGCACTCTAGAAGTATTTAGGAGCAGGTTTTGTGATGGAGAGAATGGGTTTGGAAACACGCATCAGGGTGAAGGAGAGCTGCTGAAGTAGGAAATAAAAACAAAGTACTAGAAAAGTGCCCAGCAGGTTTGGCAGCATCTGCCATGTTTTTCCGGCACTTTCTGCTTCTGTTTCAGATTTCCAGCATCTGCGGTATTTTGCTTTTTGTTAAAAGTCCGGTTCAGTCCATGAGAGCACTTTGCATTTATATAACCACAATGATTGTGACTGTGATGTGCACACGGTGGAAATAGTAACAGATATCATATAAAGTCAGTTTTCCAGCTTGACATAGGCAAGATATTTTCTGGAAGGAAAAATAAGCGAGCAATGAGAATAGATTTTCTTCAGCTCAGCCATTTGTCAGGCATGTGAAGAGGAGAAGGAGTGGAGATCTACCAGGGCTCAGGCTATCCTGCACAGCTTCAGTATTACGCAGGATGTCCCCCCACTATTTATATTTGCGGGTCACATATAGTCATTTAATTAAGACAGCATTGGGTGTTCATGGTTCTCGCACAAATTGCACTTGAGTTACAATCGTTGGGTGCCTCAGGGGAACCTGGTGAAGGGGCCAGCTGCTGGATTCTTACACATTGGATGGCCTGTGGGGGAGATGAGGTCAGTCTCGATTCATCAGAGGCAAGCAAAAAATTGTATTGCTCCTTCGTCATCCCAAGGATGATCTTGTGAACCTTCTGCTTGCTGCTTTCCAGGAAGAGGAAGGGCCCAATATTGGGAGCTATGAGCACAGAGATAGACCTATCCCAATCCTGAGGTGCACAGACTAGAGAGAAGTCAGGCCTAGGCTTGGGACATCAGGACCGGAAGAACGCAGGCAGTGAAAACCTACCCCAGTTTATCTCAAATCTGAACCATGATTACTTAAAGTACCGTCATTTTCATTTATCTACAAACGTGTAACATGAATCAATGTGGGGTTATTCCTCTAAGAACTTCAATCCTATTTTATTTGCATATGATGCCACAAGTGGTGTCCAGGCCTTGTTAACCCATCACCTACCACAATTACTAAGTGGCCACAGCTTCACAATGGCACTCTTGTAATGTGGCCAGTTTTATTGAAACGCTTTTTCTACTTTGTGCGGGGCTTCCTTCTTGAGGTGCCCTCTCTGTCTCTCTTACCTGCATCAGCAGTTGCCACCTCTGGTGGGACTGCCACTCTCTTGTTGCTGGAGGGCCTCCTATTGGGCCTGCAGCCTTAGGACACCACCCGACATCCTTAATTAGATGGTGAACATTCTTCCTAGCCATTAATTGGCCATCACTTCAAAAATAGTGTTGGGCATGTCACGCTGCGATGCTGTTCAGGGTCAGAAACAGGAAATGATCCCAACATAGGGGTCCCGACTTCAAAACAAAAGTCCAGCCCAATGCCTCTTACTATTCTAGAATTCACCTACCGCATAATTTATTTGTGATATTTCTCAGTCATTGTTGATTTTTTACTGTAATTAATGTTTGATGAGATGACTGGAAGTCCTGTGAAAACTGGACTGGTGTTAGAAATTACGGTTGCTCATATTAATGGATGAATGCTTCACATGTTGATGTGGCATTATTCCGCCATTATTGAACAGAGGCATTCATGTTATGCGAATGCTTTAAACATTGGTCCACTAATATCAATAACAGTCATCTCCAAGTTCTAGTCACTTAAAAAGCAATCTAAAATTAAAGCAAATTATTTGAAACATTTTCTTAAATGTATCTGGCTTTCCCTTTTCCCTCTGCTCTTTGTTCTTTCCTCTGTTTCTGTTATTTTAACAGCATTACTTCTCAGTCACTTGGTAGTACAGAACTTGAATTTTGCTGAAAAGAGAGACATGTTGCTGAAGCGTTTCATCTTGCGCTCATCAAGACAAATGCAAGAATGCCAAATTTCAATTGATCACAACAATTTATACTGCAGAAGAAAACGATGCTGATCGGCTGGCAAGTCAACTCTTGATTCACTGAGGCGTTTCCACGGAGAAAGTAATGGGGAACTATAGGCTCCCCAAGCTCCCGGGTAATTCAAAATAGGTGCGAGTGGTGAACATATTCCTTTAATTTGCAGAGAATGGGTCCCTGCATATGAACGTATGTTGCTTCTAGCAAGCATAAATGAGCAACGTTACAAGCTTGACAGATTCTCTTAAATTGGTTGTTAGTGTAAATGTTAGCACACTCAGGATTGTTCAGCAACTGCTGCCCAATTACAGAATCATATCTAACAGTAGACATTTTGTTTAGGGTTTTGCAAGCGTGGGCTGGTTGAGTATAGTCTGTGCTTTGTCTATTACGAACCACTGAAGGAATATGCTATTTGATTCAATCATCCAATCGTTGGGACATACAGCCTGCGTATCTGGCATTGTACCAGCACTGAAATTCATACATGCTGTTCTGCCTACCACACAATTGAGAAGGTCATGTATGAATTTCAATGCTGATGCGATACCAGGTACATGTAGGCCTTATGTCCCAATGATTGGCTGATCAAATCAAACAGCATGTTCCCTCAGTTGTTCATAATAGGCAGAGTACAGACCGTACTCAACCAGCCCATGTTTGCAGAACCCAAAACGTCTATTGTTAGATGTGATTCCACAATTGGGCAGCACTTGCTGAACAATCCTGAGTGCGCTAATAGCTACACTAACAACCAATTTAAGATAATCAGTCAAGCTCATAATGTGGCGCATTTATACTGGCCAGAAGTGACATACATTTTACGCAGAGAGCCGTTCCCAGCAAATAAAAGGAACATGTCCAAGCCTTGCACCTTTTTAAAATTACCCTGGAGCTTAGGGAACCTATAGTACCCCATTGTTTTCTCCATGGCAACACCTTGACCAATCAGAGTTGATTTGCCAACCAATCAGCACCCTTTCCTCCTGTAGTTATAAAATGTTGTGATCATTTGTAATTTGGCACTGTTACATTTGTCCTGATGCGTGCAAGGTGAAAAGCTTCAGCAACATGTCTCTCTTTACAGCAATTTTGAAGCATTATTTCTAATTACTTTGCTTATTCTATCTATTTTAACTTGTTTTAAAGTTTAACACAGCTCCTTTCTCAACCTTGCATGTCTCACAATTCATTTTGAAGATGGAAGCTATATAGTGGGAAAAACTTGACCTTTGGTTGAAAACCTGGTGCATACTGGTTTCTCAGCTACCCAAGCATAGTGTGTAAAGACTATATTTGCAGATGTTTTGTGCTTTAGCTAGTTAATGAATAAATTGCCGGACAAACTGGGGTAGATTATCGTTCACGCTGCCTGAGCAATAATCTGGCGGAACAAATCAACCACCATTTAAAGAACCCTGATAGCTACAACTATGGGCAGAATTTAACGTGGCCTGGGAGGCAGGAGAGCCATATAATTGGGAGGGAAGGCAAGCGGCAGAGAGCCCATCGCTGTCCGAACCCCCGCCCCCCACCCCCTGTCCCCAATTAAGTCAGGGATGAGAAAGGTTGAAAGTTGAAGACATCCATTCCAGAGGTTAATGACCACTTAGGGGTTAATCCCTATTCAATCAAGGGGGTTGGGTCAGTTGGAGCGGATTATGCTCATGGGGAGGCTGCCCAATAAAAGTTGGCAGCTTCCCTCTGGCCTCAAGAGGCTGGTGGCACCCTGTGGCGCACAGAGAACTTCACCAGCAGCGAGGGTCAACCCCGCTTCAAGAACCAGCCTTAACCTCCCCCCCAGCCCCCCCCCACCTCCCCACCACCCCCAACACCTCCGGCCTCCACAATGACCCTTGCTCCCCTCATTTGGGCCTGCCTCACTGGCCCCGGCAAGCCTGACCCATTCCCCTGTGTTCCGGAGCCTGTTCCATCATGGCTGCTCCAGGAAGTGCTGCATAAATGGCCACCACTGCTGGTGGTCGACCCTCTGATTGGCCAACAGTTCTTAAGGGCAGGCTCTTCACCTTTAAAGGCACGGAAGCCCCAATGGCAAGCAGATAACTGCTTGATTGACATGCAACCCCATCAGGTCTCCGAAAATGGCTGCACCTGGATTGTCACCTATGTATATTATATAGGCCAGGGAACCCTGGAATTGCTATGTTCTAGTTAGTTAATGAATAAGTTGCCCTCAACAAGTCCTACATTCACAATTTCCCAGAATGTGAGTGTGAATTTGCACAGGCAGCACATCCTTCTGTAACTGATGAGACATGGAGCTTCAGAAAAATGGTGTCTTCACAGTTTTCTCAGGATTTCCCTGGCTCTTCCACAGAAATAGGACCAATCTCCATGGAAATTCACCCCTGTGTTTTAGTGAAAAAGCATTCAGGATTAAAGAGACACTCAACTGAGGTATGAATGAGCAATCATTACAGTAGCATAAAGAAAACGGCAGCATCTAACATCATCTATTAGATTTTACTTATCACTTTGGACAGTGTTGGATGTATCTTGGATAAAACATGTTGTTATAAATTAGTTAACAGCCACCCACAGGAAATTACAATATGTGAATACTGCACTTAATATAAAAGTTGGAAGCAGATATGTCAGTCATTACGTCTATGTTGTTCTTTGACAGGGTATCGATGGAGATCCAGGGTTGGACGTAAGTCCTATTTCCTTTATACTCTGTTTCTTGCAGTCTTGTTTCTAAGGATTCCAATTGTGTTCACTCAAAAAAGAATAATCCAGAATTTGTTAAATATTTAACCTTTTTTCCAAATTTTGTTTACTTTATTTATAGATTTCACATTGCTTAAAAATGATTTTTGGAAATATTATTGCTATTAAGGAAGTGTAGAGGTGAGCAACAGAGCTTATTCCACATATCAGATATTTAACTGATGAATAGATGTTAAGAAAGTTGGACGCCTTTCTTACCTTTTAAGAAAATGAAAGGAACTGACCGAATTAATCAAGGCAAATTATTTATTCTGGCAAAGGATTTAAATACCAGGGACATGGGTTAAAATTAGGAAATTAGGAGTAAGAAGGAAACAAGTGGAGATTGAGGGGGGAGAAAACTGCTCCCTTTTAAACCAGTAAAATGAAACAGAAACACAGAAACTAGGAGCAGGAGTAGGCCATTCAGCCCTTCAAGCCTGCTCCGCAATTCATCATGATCATGGCTCATCATCCAACTCAATAGCCTGCTCCCGCTTTCTCCCCATATCCTTGAGGGAGGAGCTGGCCAGAATTGACTGGGAGATGAGCCTAGCAGGAAAGACAGTGGAACAGCAATGGCAGGAGTTTCTGGGAGTAATTTGGGAGACACAGCAAAAATTCATCCTTAGGAAGAAGAAGCATACTAAAGGGAGGATGAGGCATCCATGGCTGACAAGGGAAGTCAGGGACAGCATAAAAGCTAAAGAGAAAGCATACAATGCGGCAAAGAGCAGTGGGAAACCAGGGGATTGGGAAGCCTACAAAGACCAACAGAGGACAACTAAAGAAGAAATAAGGAGGGAGAAGATTAAATATGAGGGTAAACTAGCCAGTAATATAAAAGAAGATTGCAACAGATTTTTAGATATATAAAGGGTGAGAGAGAGGCAAACGTGGACATTGGGCCGCTGGAAAATGACGCTGGAGAAGTAGTATTGGGGAACAAAGAAATGGCGGAGGAACTGAATAGGTACTTTGCATCAGTCTTCACAGTGGAAGACATGAGTGACATCCCCAAAGTTCAAGAGAGTCGGGGGGCAGAGGTAGTATGGTGGCCATTACCAAGGAGAATGTGCTAGGAAAACTGAGAGGTCTGAAGGTGGCTAAATCACCTGGACCAGATGGATTACACCCCAGAGTTCTGAAGGAGATAGCTAAAGAGATAGTGGTGATCTTTCAGGAATCACTGGAGTCAGGGAGGGTCCCAGAGGACTGGAAAATCGCTAATGTAACCCCCCTGTTTAAGAAGGGAGTGAGGCAAAAGCCGGGAAGTTATAGGCTGATTAGCCTGACGTCGGTCGTTGGTAAGATTTTAGAGTCTCTTATTAAGGATGAAATTTCAGAATACTTGGAAGTGCATGGTAAAATCAGGCAAAGTCAGCATGGTTTCATCAAGGGGAGGTCATGCCTGACAAATCTGTTAGAATTCTTTGAGGAGGTAACAAGTAGGTTAGACAAAGGAAAGCCAATGGATGTTATCTACTTGGACTTTCAGAAGGCCTTTGATAAGGTGCCGCACAGGAGGCTGCTCAGTAAGATAAGAGCCCATGGCGTTAGAGGCAAGGTATTAGCATGGATAGAAGATTGGCTGTCTGGCAGGAGGCAGAGAGTGGGGATAGGGGGGTCCTTCTCAGGATGGCGGCCGGTGACCAGTGGAGTTCCGCAGGGGTCAGTGTTGGGACCACAACATTTCACTTTATACATTAATGATCTAGATGAAGGAACTGAGGGCATCCTGGTTAAGTTTGCAGATGATACAAAGATAGGTGGAGGGACAGGTAGTATTGAGGAGACGGGGAGGCTGCAGAAGGATTTGGACATTTGGACAGGTTAGGAGAATGGGCAAAGAAGTGGCAGATGGAATACAACGTGGGGAAGTGTGAGGTCATGCATTTTGGTAGGAAGAATAGAGGCATGGACTATTTTCTAAATGGGGAGAGAATTCAGAAATCTGGAGTGCAAAGGGACTTGGGAGTCCTAGTCCAGGAATCTCTTAAGGTTAACTTGCAGGTTGAGTTGGTAGTTAGGAAGGCAAATGCAATGTTGGCATTTATTTCGAGAGGACTAGAATATAAAAACAGGGATGTGCTGCTGAGGCTTTATAAGGCTCTGGTCAGACCGCATTTAGAATATTGTGAGCAATTTTGGGCCCCGTATCTCAGGAAGGATGTGCTGGCCCTGGAGAGGGTCCAGAGGAGGTTCACAAGAATGATCCCAGGAATGAAAGGCTTAACATATGAGGAATGTTTGAGGACTCTGGGTCTATACTCGATGGAGTTTAGAAGGATGAGGGGGGATCTGATTGAAACTTACAGAATACTGAAAGGCCTGGATAGAGTGGACGTGGGGAAGATGTTTCCATTAGTAGGAGAGACTAGGACCCGAGGGCACAGCCTCAGAGTAAAGGGAAGACCTTTTAGAACAGAGATGAGGAGAAACTTCTTTAGCCAGAGAGTGGTGAATCCATGGAATTCATTGCCACAGAAGGCTGTGGAGGCCAGGTCATTGAGTGTATTTAAGACTGAGATAGATAGGTTCTTGATTGGTAAGGGGATCAAAGGTTACGGGGAGAAGGCGGGAGAATGGGTTGAGAAACTTATCAGCCATGATTGAATGGCGGAGCAGACTCGATGGGCCGATTGGCCTAATTTCTGCTCCTATGTCTTATGGTCTTATGGTCTTTGATCCCTCTCACCCCAAGAGCTATATCTAACTCCTTCTTGAAAACATACAATGTTTTGGCCTCAACTACTTTCTGTGATAGCGAATTCAACAGGCCCACCATTCTCTGGGTGAAGAAATTTCTCTGCATCTCAGTCCTAAATGGTCTACCCCGTATCCTCAGACTGTGACCCCTGGTTCTGGACTCCCCCACCATCGGGAACATTCTTCCTGCATCTACCCTGTCTAGTCCTGTTAGAATTTTATAGGCTTCTATGAGATCCCCCCTCATTCTTCTGAACTCCAGCAAATATAATCCTAACCGACTCAATCTCTCCTCATATGTCAGTCCCGCCATCCCAGGAATCAGTCTGGTAAACCTTCACTGCACTCCCTCTATAGCAAGAACATCCTTCCTCAGATAAGGAGACCAAAACTGCACACAATATTCCAGGTGTGGTCTCACCAAGGCCCTGTATAATTGCAGCAAGACATCTCTGCTCCTGTACTCGAATCCTCTCGCTATGAAGGCCAACATACCATTTGCCTTCTTTACCTCCTGCAGCACCTGCATACTTACCTTCAGCGACTGGTGTACAAGGACACCCAGGTCTTGTTGCACATTCCACTGTCTCAATTTATAGCCATTCAGATAATAATCTGCCTTCCTGTTTTTGCTATCAAAGTGGATAACCTTACATTTATCCACATTATACTGCATCTGCCATGCATTTGCCCACTCACTCAGCTTGTCCAAATCACACTGAAGCATCTCTGCATCCTCCTCACAGCTCACCCTCCCACCCAGCTTTGTGTCATCTGCAAATTTGGAGATATTACATTTAGTTCCCTCATCTAAATCATTGATGTATATTGTGAATAGCTGGGGTCCCAGCGCCGATCCCTGTGGTACCCCAGTAGTCACTGCCTGCCATTCGGAAAAAGACCCATTTATTCCTACTCTTTGTTTCCTGTCTGCCAACCAGTTTTCTATCCATCTCAATACACTACACCCAATCCCATGCGCTTTAATTTTACACGCTAATCTCTTATGTGGGACTTTGTCGAAAGCCTTCTGAAAGTCCAAATAAACCACATCCACTGGCTCCCAATCATCAACTTTACTAGTTACATCCTCGAAAAAGTTCAGTAGATTTGTCAAGCATGATTTCCCTTTCGTAAATCCATGCTGACTCTGTTTGATTCTGCCACGGTTTTCCATGCGCTCAGCTATTAAATCTTTTATCATGGACTCTAGAATTTCCCCCACTACCGACTTCAGGCTGACTGGTCTATAATTCCCTGTTTTCTCTCTGCCTCCCTTTTTAAATAGTGGAGTTACATTAGCTACCCTCCAATCCGTAGCAACTGTTCCAGAGTCTATCGAATCTCGGAAGATGACCACCAATGCATCCACTATTTCTCGGGCCACTTCCTTAAGTACTCTGGGATGTAGATTATCAGGCCCTGGGGATTTATCGGCCTTCAATCCCATCAATTTCCCCAATACCATTTCCCTACTAATACTGATTTCTTTCAGTTCTTCCCTCTCACTAAACCCTGTGTTCCCCAACATTTATGGTATGTTATTTGTGTCCTCTTTTGTGAAGACAGAACCAAAGTATGTATTTAGTTGGTCAGCCATTTCTTTGATCCCCATTATAAATTCCCCTGTTTCTGACTGTAAGGGACCTACATTTGTTTTCACCAATCTTTTTCTCTTCACATACCTATAGAAACTTTTACAGTCAGTTTTTATGTTCCCCGCAAGCTTACTCTCGCATTCTATTTTCCCCTTCTTAATCAATCCCTCGGTCCTCCTTTGCTGAATTCTAAGCTGCTCCCAATCCTCAGGTCTGTTGTTTTTTTCAGCCAATTTGTATGCCTCTTCCTTGGATCTAATACCATCTCTAATTTCCCTTGTAAGCCATGGTTTGGCCACCTTTCCTGTTTTACTTTTGTGCTAAACAGGAATAAACAATGGTTGCAGTTCACCCATGCACTCTTTGAATGTTTGCCATTGCCTATCCACCGTCGTCCCTTTAAGTAACGTTTCCCAATCCATCATAGCCAACTCGCGCCTCATACGATCGTAGTTTCCTTTATTAAGATTCAGGACCCTAGTCTCAGAATCAACTATGTCACTCTCCATCTTGATGAAGAATTCTATCATATTATGGTCGCTCATCCCCAAGGGGCCTCGCACTTTATTTTGCCAATTATTCCTCTCTCATTACACAATACCCAGTCGAGGATGGCCTGTTCTCTAGTTGGTTCCTCAACGTATTGGTCCAGAAAAACATCCCGTATACACTCCAGGAATTCCTCCTCCACGGTATTGTTACTAATTTGATTTGTCCAACCTATATGCAGATTAAAGTCACCCATAATTAAGATGTTCCTTTTTTACATGCATCTCTAATTTCCTGTTTAATGCCATTCCCAACATCACTACAGCTTGGGGGTCTACATACAACCCCCACTAATGTTTTTTGCCCGTTAGTGTTTCTCAGCTCTACCCATACAGATTCCACATCGTTGGAGCTAATATCTTTCCTCACTATTGCGTTAATTTCCTCTTTAACCAGCAATGCAACTCCACAGCCTTTTCCTTTTTGTCTGTCCTTCCTAAATACTGAATACCCCTGGATGTTCAATTCCCATCACTGGTCACCCTGTAGCCATGTCTCTGTAATCCCGACTATATCATACCTGTTTACATCTATTTGCGCGGTTAATTCATCCACTTTATTGCAAATGCTCCTCATGTTAAGGCACAAAGCCTTAAGGCTTGTCTTTTTAACATTACTTGTCCCATTCCCACTATTTTTCACTGAGGCCCTGTTTGATTCTTGCCCTTGATTTCTCTGCCTATCACTTTTCTTATTCCCCTTTCTATCTTTTCTTCTTGTCTTTGATTCCCCTTCCTCTGATTCCTTGCATAGGTTCCCATCCCCCTGCCATGTTAGTTTAAACCCTCCCCAACCACTCTAGCAAATATTCCCCCTAGGACATCAGTCCCGGTCCTGCCCAGGTGTAACCCGTCCAGACTGTACTGGTCCCACCTCCCCCAGAACCGGTCCCAATGCCCCAGGAATCTGAAACCCTCCCCCTCACACCATCTCTTCAGCCACGTATTCATCCAATATATCCTGCTATTTCTACTCTGACTAGCACGTGGCACTGGTAGGAATCCTGAGATCACTACCGTTGAGGTCCTACTTTTCAACTTCCTTCCTAACTCCCTATATTCTGCTTTTAGGACCTCATCCCTTTTTTTACCTATGTCGTTTGTACCAATGTGTACCACGACCACTGGCTGTTCACCCTCCCCCTTCAAAATGTCCTCTAGCCGCTCTGAGACATCCTTGTCCCTAGCACCAGGGAGGCAACATACCATCCTGAAGATTTGTTTGCGGCCAGAGAAATGCCTATCTATTGCCCTTACAATTGAAGCCCTATAACTATTGCATTCCCACCGCTTCTTACTCATCCCCTGTGCAGCAGGGCCAACCGTAGTGCAACGAATTTGGCTGTTGCTGCTTTCCCCTGACAGTCATTCCCCTCAACAATATCCAAAACGGTATATCTGTTTTGCAGGGAAATAGCCATAGGAAATTCCTGCACCGCCTGCCTAGCCCTCTTGCTGTGCCTGGTGGTCACCCATTCCCTTCCTGCCTGTGGACTCAGCCTGCGGTGTGACCATCTCCCTATACGTGCTATCCATGATACTCTCCGCCTCGCGGATGCTCCACCGTGTCCCCAGCCACCATTCCAGCTCCGAAACCCGGGCTTCCAGGAGCTGCAGCTGGAGACACTTCCCACACACATACTGGCCCCGGGCACTGGAAATGTTCCCAGCTTCCCACATAGAGCAGGAGGAGCACACCACGGCCTTGAGCTCTCCTGCCATGATTTACCCCTTTAAATTAAATTAAACCTTTTGGAAGATACTTAATATCAAATACTCTCGGGCCTTTCTTCCCTGGTCCTTGTTGTTACAGAATACAGCCCTTACAAATGATGAACCACAAAATAAGACCTTAAAAACTATAAGCGATAAAAGTAGTAAATACTTACCCAACCATGCTCACTGTACTCAAAGGATCACCTCGTTCCCTCCTCACCGAACTCCCAAAGCAGCACTCCAGTGCAGATTGTGATACTGACTGCAGGACACTCTTCCCAGGCTACTTCACAGTGATGCTGACTGCAGGACACTCTTCCCAGTCTGCTTCACAGCGATGCTGACTGCAGGACACTCTTCCCAGCTGTCTGAATAAACAGATTATTTTGTAATTTCATTTTTCCAGAGCAAGCATTGCAAATTTATTCAGAGTTATTTTGATTACTTTTTTTTCTTTCAGGGTTTCTCTGGTCCTAAAGGAGATAGAGGAGAGAGGGGAGAAAAGGTGCAGTTACAGATATGCTTAATTACGAGTGTGTTCAAATGGCTGTTTCTGTTGTTGGTGAAATGAAATGATCCGTGAGCATGAGAACCAAATGCACTTAGAGCTCCAGTATTCCTTTTTAGTTTGCAATGGATACAACACAATACAGTGAGTGAGGTAGCCCTCTGTTTACTCTATATATGCCTATTGTATAGCCTTGCAATTGTAACTGAACACTGTACAGTGAAGTACTAAAGAAAATTATTGAACTGATGGAATACATTGCAGTTAATTCACTCAGATTATTTCTCAATTCATTCCAAACTATTTATATATCATATTCAATGTTATATGGACAATCATTAACAGATAAAAATAAGGAGCAGGGATTAAACATCAAACAAAAATACTTGGTGGAGATTATGATGTGTTAAGAACATTATATAAATGTTATAACTTGGTTCATTATTTTACTAATTGGTTTGTGTCTGAAGTATAAGTCAGGCAACAGTGTCTACAGTTCTCAATGGTGGAACAGTTTTCATTTACCCCCGAGCTTTAAACAGTTGGTTTATTTTGATAGTAAATTGACTATGATATTTCGCAAGATCGGTTAATAAATATACATGTTGACAGGGAGACTTGTTACAAAGCACTGCCTAATAGGTAGAACCTGTAAACACATTATTATAAGCAGCTGTTTACATAGAAGGATTTCCATTATAAACAGAAAGTGCTGGAAAACCTCAGCAGTTCTAGCAGCATCTGTGGAGAGAGACACAGAATTAACTTTATGAATCCAATATGACTCTTCTCTGGAACTGCAGCATCCCGTAGTATTTTGCTTTTATTTCTATTCATAATTAATCTTGTATGTTGATTTAAAACTTAATTAAAAATGATGCCAGCAGTGTCAACATGCACAAGATTTTTATACTTGAAATTATCCCAGTTGTGTTAATCGTGTAAAGCTCTACCAATAATGCTGAATTCACCATTTTTCCTAGATCTTAGTTCATTACCTGTTCCATGTTTTTGTGACTAAGGTACTAGGTATCTATTTTTTTTAGTTTAGTTTTTCACTTGATGTACTCCCACTGTTTTACCGAAAAGCTTCATTAAGAAAACCCCTCAAAAATCTTGTTTTCTACTAAATTTATCAGCAGGAGGAGCCCCTAGCCCTGGCTGTTTCTTTTTTGGGTCTTTCTAGGAAATTTAGGTCTGTTGGGCTCAAGAAACTGGAACAGGCAATCTCCCGCTTTTGCTTCTCACTAACTAGGGGATGTATGCAAGTGGTCTAGATTACCTTCACTATGATTCTCCTCCGTCCAATAATTTTGCATAATCTTTATTTTTGCAACAACAAAAAATTAAATAAGTTTTCCTGATTACTTTACCATTTGACGGCTTAAAGCATTTGATCTAAAAATAAGGTGCTTATTTTGATGAGCTCGTGAAGCCAATAATAGCAAAGTAAAACTGAATGCGGCATTGGAAAGTGGTTGATTAAACAAGTTAATAAGGAATACTGAAGCTTTGGCATTTGGATTTAGACGTATGTTTTTTAATAAAGCACAGAGATGTTCATTTGGAGAGCACTTTTTAGGCTGCATGAGCAATCCATCCATAGCTTTATTGTGGTCTTGTATGAGCTGACTAATGGCATGAACTAGACATCCACTGCTCTCCTATTGACTGTAAAACTATCCATAAACTCTATAGACTGCATAAACTGTGTCCATCCAATGCTTTGATGTAGACTGCATGAGTTGTCCATTTTGTGTCGACTGTACAAACCAACCTACCACATCCATTTATTTAGGCTGAGAAGTGGCAACATAATTGGATGGATACTTAACAACTTCCTATGGTATTCCTCTGTCCACTAAGTGTTAGCATATTATTTTTAAAAGTTTAAATTTTCCATTAAAAATAGTGAACAGAGAAATACAATAAGCATTCATCTGCTGATATAATAGACAGTAGTTTCTAGGCTGTGTACTGTGTGAGCTATCAATCAACAGTTCATTTTCAAAGTGTATAAATTATCCATCTCTTGTAGGCTGTATAGGGGTGATTGTCTGAGTGCGCAATGCTGGCATGGAACCTTGTCCGCAGCACATTGTGAGGAGATTGCAGGCAGTGGTGCTGCAGCTTCCCAATATGTGCTGCCAGCTGGTAAAGCTCCTCGCCAGGAGCACATACTCAGAAAATTGACCCCTGTGTGCTATCCATCCACAGCCCTCCTTTTAAGTGTATGAGTTATCCAACAATAGTAGCTCTAATATCTTAATCAAGTCTTTCCCTGTCAGATATTTGAACTAGAAGCATAATTGATATGAAATGCAATAAAGACAGTGGCATCGTTTTGTAAAAATTATCATAAAGTTTTGTACATGCAATTTTCCAAGAGCAAACCTCATCAATGAAATTGTTCAAAGACTGAAATATCAAGGGATATATCAATTTAAAAAAACATGGCACTTTCATTGACCAAATGCCATGTTTCATGGATTATGTTCTCTGAGGGTTTAATTCCCTGGTCGTTAGACATTTATGCCGGTTAGATATCTCATAACATTAGGAGGGCTGTGTTAAATGATTATATTTTATTTCCATTTTGCTTCCAGTTGCACAACTGATTGAATTGTTTCTAGTTTGTAGAGGTGGTGTCCTTTTCCCTTTGCCTATGCAGCACTCTTAAATGATGACAGTGACCACTGACTGCAACATGTATCATTGCTGTAGAAAATTGCCAAAGCACTATACAGCAGATTTCTGTTGGTCACAAGAGCATTCTTAGGTAAACGCAAAGGGCCACTTCCTCTGTAGAAATGTTATTTCTTCCAGACGCTTCTTATTCCTGTTGCTCAGATTGAAGCATGCTTCACTTTCCTGGAGGTACCTACCCTTCTCCTTCCCCCTCTGCCCTCTGAAACCCAAGCATATTGGTTCCCATCTATGGACCTGCCCCACCCTTTTAATTTTTACCCCTTAATTTGACTGCAATAATGAGTTGTAGTTTTACCTCTTTCTGAATATAACTCACTCCTAAGTGCTCCTGCAACCTCACTAATTTCCCTTTTTTTTTTCTAATATCACCCTTTATCCTCACTGAAGTCCCTTTACTCTTTATAACCGCCAAGTGTTTTTCTGGCTTTAAACTCATTATTATTCTTTTACCGTTTAATTCTTAGTGTTCGAATTGGCTTGACGTAATGTACGTGTAACAGTGTCTGAGTTCACAAAACTTTTTTTTTTGACCAAACCATTGTGTCCACAGGGGGAAAAGGGAAAGAAAGGCAAAAAAGGGCCAAAGGGGGAGAAAGGAGAACAGGGTGCCCCTGGATTAGATGCACCTTGCCCATTGGTATGTCTCTGCTGTGTATTGGTATTCAGACATCTCAAGCCAAACAAAAGAGAGAGGCACGTTTTGTCTAACGGTCCCAGTGCACGTGATGAAATAATTTACTCAATATTTTAACTGAGGATTTCACAGTGAGCACCAGCTCTACTAAACTTACCATCTACAGCATTTGCCTTGTGGCATTCTGGTCATAGTGCATACAAGATTTGTTTCATGTGTGTAAAGGGGGTTTCCATCCCATCACAATTAATGTGCAGTGGGGCATACAGCTTCACATGGACACACACAAACTCATCACATATTTAAAAGTCCTTACCATTTCAGATCCTCTCTTTTTGGAGGGGGGAGAGGATTTCAATATTGCAGTTTTGCTCCAAACTTGCCATTTATGATTTGAAATATACAATCCAAGACGGAGTCACAAGAACAGTTTTACAAAATGAGCATTTGTTTATTTAAAGCAGGCATTATTGAGATTTTAAGAATGAAAATAGGAAGATGCTCAGTTTCACAGTCCTTGTATATTTCCAACTTGGCTTAAATTACGGAACCCTCTCTCCACACACTGCCCATGTGATCATTAGCTGCTTCTCTCTCCTGTTTGTAAACTATCAAGTGTTGGCCTCTCAGCAGGCGGAGCAATTCATTTGTCAATAACAATGCAAGTTAATTTCAATA
This sequence comes from Cetorhinus maximus, assembly GCF_964194155.1. Classification (NCBI taxonomy): domain Eukaryota; kingdom Metazoa; phylum Chordata; class Chondrichthyes; order Lamniformes; family Cetorhinidae; genus Cetorhinus; species Cetorhinus maximus. The sequence continues at coordinate 100,265,071 of NC_135879.1, read as the reverse complement.
AACAGGGACTCCGAGGCAATAAGGGGGAAAAGGGGGAGCCAGGCCAGCCTGGCCTGGATGGGCTGGATGCCCCTTGCCAATTGGTACAGTATTCTTTTTCCTACCAACCCTGCATGAAGTATTTAATTAGCCAATCTGTCATAATGCAAAGCAGTGGTCTGATCCTCTTTGCATTGCAGGTTTAATGCATGCGGCATGACTGGACCTTCCCTCAACTAATGTATCCCAATGCAAGAAGGGTGTGCTTGTTATTTATTTACTGACCAATATGTAACATGTGCTGTATAATATGACACTGATAAAATTTGTTCCATTGTATCACTGAGGAGTTTGGGGGAAATCAGTAGGGTGCGATGCTCAGATGATTTAGTAATAATGAAACATCAACATATTCAGTGCGTTAGGAATTCAGAGTCAGGCTGCATTGGTTTTTCTTAGAAATATCTGCAACAGGACCCAAACCTCTTCAGTGGATTGAAGGCCAGTCAGTGCCACCTTTAACATAGCAATGAGAGAAATTTGATACAAATGCATTATCCATTCGTACAATTACTTTGCCAATAGTGGCCAGGATTTCCCATGCCCACCAGCGTCGGGTGTGTTCGGTGGCGTGAGCGGACAATATGGCGCAATCGGTTTCACGACAGAGTGAAACCAATTCGCGATCGCCAGCTCAGCCTGCCGATGGTGGGCCACGTGGTCCGCCATTGGACATCAGGAACCTCATTGTAATACATTAGCATATCATTATTAGGCCTGCCCGCCAGAATCGTCCGACCACATCGGCAGGAAAACACGCCGGTGTAGAACACGTCTTGACAAGTGTGACGTGCAGAAGCCGGGGCTTACCCACCAGGGCCTTCCTCACATCGCGGACATCTGAGGAGCAGAAAATGCTGGAGCCCGACAGCAAACTTTTTCACACGGTGAGGGGCGCGGGTCTGGAATGCACTGCCTGGAAGTGTGGTGGAGGCAGGCTCAATCGAGGCATTCAGGAGGGCAATAGATGATTATTTAAACAGAGACAATGTGCAGGGGTATGGGGAAAAGGCAGGGCAATGGCCGGTGCAGACACGATGGGCCGAATGGCCTCCTTCTGTGCCATTAAAATTCTGAGATTCTGTGAGATCAGATGCTGCATGGAGGTGTGATCATTGGGTAGGCGGAGATGCAGGTCTGCTCAGATGGACAACTGAAAGAGAACCCCAGCAGGCAGCATTGAAAATGCTCAGGACATTGAGATGAGTGTGAAATGTGAAGGATCTGCATGCATGGGAAAGTGCTTGCATGAGGCTCCAAAAGTACCTGCCACACACACACTTCTCCCTCCAGAATTACTCGTGGGCCGGCTGCTTCCTCTGCAGTGACAGAGGACGAGATTGAGGGGCTCACAGGCAAAAGAGACTTGGAGGGAGAGGACAGCCTCTGAGATTCCTCAGTGAATGACCCAGGGATGTCCAGCTGCCGCTCCTCCTCCCCTCGGATACCCAAGAGCCCCAGCCTGACCCCTTGAGGGGAAGGAGCAGCTGGAGGTACATCACAGTGCCCTGTTTCCCCCTCACGTTGCCACTGCAGGAACTCACCCATGGCTACCATGGTGGAGTGCAGGTCTACGTGCATCTCCGCTTTCTGCTGGACCAGGGTCTCTATGGCGTCTGCCATCCTCCCCATGGAGAACTCCATATGCGCACATGTGGGAGCTGCTGCATCAGAGAACAGGCAGACGCACTTCTCCGACTCACATGCCACTCTGTGGGGGCTTCCAAGAGCTCTGTGTGATGTTCCACCGCCTTCTGCTGACTCTCCACGATGAGTTGGAAGGCCAAATCCAGAGGTTCATCATCTTACTCAGACCTCACAGATGCCTCCTCCCCAGCAGTCCTCCGAGTGCCAGGGAGCTCGCATGAACCTGCCTCCTCCTCCTGCTGCAGACATGTCTCCGTGCAGTGACCACCAGATTCTGAACCTGAGCCTGCTCTAGATCTAGGTCCCACCGAGGCGTGTATCTCTGCCTGGTGGAGGGTGTGGGTAAGCACTGTGACGCGTCTTCCAGGCTGCCTATTTCCACCTCTTCAGTGGAGGAGGTGTCCTCTTGGCTGCAGATGAGGACGTGGATGAAGCTGAGGGATTGGCTGGCTGAGGAGGTCGGGCCCTTGGCAGAGCTCCTTTGTGAACCAACGTAGAGATCATCATTGCAAGCAGCAGAGTCAAAAACAGGAGAGAAAGCACTCACAGTTGTGTTGAGGGAGGGATGATGTGGTGCAGGATCCTCATGAGGGTGGTCGCTGTCGACCTCACCGTTGCTGCAGGCAGGGTCCACATCCTCACCAGTCAGTAAATGGCATGCTCCTCAAAGTGAGTGAGGGGCCTAATGTGGGCCACTCCACCCCCGGTCTGGGACCTCTCCCTGCTGATGTGAGCTAGCTTCTCCTGCATGGGAACAGATGGAGAGTGTGAGCAGGATACATGGCACTGCATGGAATGTTTATGAGGTGAACGGAGCCATGAACGAGAATGAGGATAGGAGCTCCAGAGGGTATGAGCCTGATGGAGATGTGAGGGTGTGTGTAAGAGTTAATGATGTTGCCCCTTGAGGTGTGAAATCCCTATGGATGTGTGATGGGTTTGTGAGTGTGAGTTGAGAGTGATGAGAAGAGTGACTTATCCTGGAGGAACGGAGGTGATCATTCACCCTTTTTCGGCACTGGGTAGCTGTCATCTTTTGCAGGGCATTGGCGCTGACTACTGCTGTCACCACCTGCCATGTTGAATTGGTGATGCCGCTGCCCGTCTTGCGGCCAGAGCGGTGGTAGAGGACACCATGGCGGGCCTCCACAGCATCCAAATGGCGTTCCAGTGACATGTCATTTATCCTGGGGGCTGCAGTCTTTTTGCCTTTCGTGGACATCTTCCCTGCCGTAGTCGTGGGCTGGAAGCACTGAGATGTGTGCACACGGCTGGACTTTAAATATGGCATTCGGCGTGACGAAGCAGTGAAGTGATGGCGTGGCGGGCAAATGAGAGCCTGCCCGCCATGGAAATGGTGCATTTCCCGGAAATGCATAAATAGTGAGGCGGGTTTGGGACAATGCGGTGTGAAAAGCCACCATCGCGGCCAGTGGGTTAAACATCGTTTTACCCGCCCGCTATCACACTTCATGAAAATCTGAGACAATTCCGCCCAGTGATTTGTACCCTAATTATACTTGGGTTTGTACATGCAAGACAGTTATGAGATGTGAAGGGGGGAATTTTAAAATGCTCCCCCTCATGACGGGAGGCTAAGTGGTAAAAGCGTGAAAGCAGCCCCCAACCCACAATGAACACACCTACTTCTGGCTTAACCACAGCCAATTTGGGTGTGTACAAGTAACTTGCTCTGGAGAGTTGGGTCAGTGATTGTAAAATTTATATCAAGCAGTCATTTGAATGCAACAGCTGTGAGATGGGTTTTCCAGGATCGGGGAAACCTGACAGCTGAAGGGAGTTGAGAGCTGCCAGATAAATGCTTTTCTAGTACTGCTTGTTGGTCAGGAGGAGCAAGAGTGCCTCCCCCACCCCCGGCCACCACCATCTTCCAGCACCTCCAGCAAATATTCTGCCTCAATTGCTCCCTCCCTGCAATCCACTGACCACCCCACCCCCACCGCCCACCAGCTCTATAATCTTTTGACTCCCCCAACGAGCTCTCTTTACCTCCTTCCTTTGCTCTGTGCTCCCAACAGCTCCCCAAACCCCTGTGTTCTGGATTGTTGTGGACGGTTCCTGGCTCCTGTCTTCTATCACAAACTGTTCAATTTTCATTCCAATCATGCAGGTTCTGTGATGGGCAGGCCATCTTTTCCACCAGATAACCACTCATGCAGTGAAGGAGAAAATTTACTCCAGTGTGTTTCAGCTCTGTAACTAGGCTTCAGGTTGACCCCAGCTCTTGGCTGTGACAGTCTTATGTGAACTAAATTTGGTCAATTCCAACCCAGTTGCTGGTGGATGCAAGTCTGGTTCACAAATAAGCAACAAATTGACACTCACTCCAAAATGCTCTCACAAAGCAACAAATGTTGAAATTAAAACGGAGACTACTGGGAATTCACAGAAAATCATGACCTGTGGGGGGGAGAAAAACAGGCTCAAGGTGTAGATCAGATTCATCAGGACTCAAAACTGAAAGTTAAAATGAACCAAACAAAGAGGAGAGAGGAGACCAGCAACATGTCCAGCATATGCTCATCAACTCAATTCAGTCCAGTGCTGCCACCAGTCCTGGTCCATCGCAATCTCTTTCACTTCAGCCCAGATGATGTCCTGCTCTTGGAGGTCCTCCTTAAGTGTACTTCCCAAGGTCTTCTTCTGCCTGATGGTATCCTCTCTATTGCCACTCTGGCAGGCCTACGTCTGGGAGGCAAAATATATATCCTGCCAGCCTCAGTCACCTCTCCGTCACAATGTTCCACAGGCGCCTTTGACTAGTCATTTGTAGCACTTCCTCGTTGATGATGCTTTCTCTCCATGTGATGCCCAGGATCTTACGTAGGCAGCATTGGTGAAAGACGTCCAATTTATGTAATACCTTTGCTGTTCTCTTCCATGTCTTGCTGGCATATACTGCAGTTGGTACTACTATGGACATGTAGAGTTGCAGCTTCATGGCTGTGTTGATGGTGTTGGATGCTCAGACCATGAGGAGCTGCTGGAAGACCGATGCTGCTTTAACAATTCTTGTGTGGACATCGATCTCTACATTATCCTCCCTGGGGATGTTCCTTCCGAGGCAAGGGGAGTGGCCAATGTTCTCGATATTCTGTTGCCCGATGGTGATTGGAGGAGCCTTGTTGTCGTTCAGTTGTCTAGTCATGCCACCGAAGCCAGTCCCAAGCCCGGTTCAAAAATGAGTGTTTGGCATGGGGCTAGCACCCTCACCCCGTAAAACCCACCACCGCTACAGAAACAAGAAGAAGTTGGAGAGGAAAGAGAGATTGGAAACGAGTAGTTTTCAAGTACAGAGGGGTCAAGACTAGGTTCCTGGAAGAGGGAGTGATGACAGCAGATTTGGAGGGCGAGGGAGAGAGGTGTAACAGTACCTCAGGAGATGGAGTGTTAACAATATCAATTAACATGGGAGCCAGGAAGAGAAGTTGAGTGGTCAACAGTTTGGTTAGAATAGAATTGAGGAAATAGGAAGTGGATCTCATGGACAAGATAAGGTCAGAGAGGATTGCTGGTGATGGGATAGAATCTGGAGAAATTGAGTTCAGGGACAGGGCAGTGGGGAGTTTTTGAGGAAGTTTGACACAGAGGGCTAGCAGAAAGGAGGGAAGTGGCAGAGGTAGTCTTAGTCTTTGTGACATAGGTTCCTTGCACTTATTGTCAGAGGGAGGGTGGACGAGACAGCTGGGTGGTTTAGGAAGATGGTTTGTATTCAAGAAAAGAAGGCGGAGTTTATCTTTGCTTTCCTGGGTAGCGAGAAGTTTTAGTGATTTCATACTTAGTGTGGGGCTTTACTGTTTTCAAATTATGAGAAAATGAACTTTCGCACTCGAGCCTTCCTAATAAAGAAATATCCACCAGCAGCGAGGAACTCTGCTTATGCATATAAACATTCATCCACAGAACTCCCTCCCAGGCAGGTAGAATACAATTCACCATCACGAGAATCCATATAATTTAGTTATTGCTGGCTGTGCTTATCCCTCCCCAGCCTTCAATCTCAGACTAGTCTAACTGTGGTGCGAGTTACAGGACTTCATTCTGAGGAATGTTCAATAAAAAAAGGCTAGCTTGAATCAATGCTGCCCCTCCCACCCGAAAATGAAGCAATCCTTCAAAAGCGATTTTCATCTCATCCCCCCTCAAGTTAATAAACTAAGATGCAGATGGTCAGGATAGTCCTTGGAAAGCAAAGCATAGTATGTCCTAACCTAACAGATATTTGGGACAGTTACAGTAAAGCTACAATTTCCAACTTGGTGCATAGGTTTTCGTTCTAACTTGTTATAGTGTTGGAAACTTTTATCGAGTGCTTCTATTAAGGCCCCAATTTGTCTTAATTCCTAGAAATGAGAGAAGGGAAAAAACATTGGGTTGGATTTACTATTCCGATCATGGCATCCACTGGCTGGACCAGAAGTCTTTGGGGATCTGGCACGTGTTCATGACGGCCAGCTGAACCTGATCACGTGGTGACCAGCCAATAAGTGCGGGTGCTGCGGGCTTGCCATAGAATCACGTGGTAGGGCCCACACCAGCTGATGGCCATGCAGGAGCGGGCGCCATATTTAAAGGGCAGCCAGCCGAGGCTTTGAAACTGAATTCAGCCTTTCAGCTTTGAATGCGAGTCGTTTTAAATCTCCGGCAGCCAATTTTCAAGTTCTCAAACACATGGGACAGAATTTCACCCATGTCAGGTGGGCTGGACCATGATTTCACGCTGGTGGGCCAATGATGGCCCACCCGGCGTGAAACACGCACGGCAGCGTTGAGCGCTGCCTGTGCGAGCGGTGGGGGGAGTGTGAGCGGAGCAAGCATGCGAGTGCACGCTTCATAATCACCCTGAAGCACAGAACTGCCTCAGGGAGATGAAGAGTTATAAAAAATAATAATAAAGAAAAAAATGTAATAAAACATGTCCCCTCTGTCACATGAGCAGGGACATGTTATTAATTAAGTTTTAAAATTTTTATTTCATTTTTATTTGCTTTAGGAAACCTCATCCACCCGTGGATGAGGTTTTCTAAAAAGCGCAAAGGCTGCTTGGCCTTTAAAATTAACTTAACTGATTAACTTAATTGATAATTTAATGGCCTTAACAGGCCTTTTAATTGTCGGCGGGCGGGTTGCCGACTCCGGCGCACACCCGCCAAATGAAATATCGCACGACTGCACGTTGATGTTGGGACATTCGGCCGAGGTCAGCGCGCATCATTTTACGCTCAAGCAGGTCGAGCACGTCCCCGCCCGCTGAAGTAAAAGTTTTTCCCACGCTACCTTCCAAGGTCTAGAGAGAAGAGTTCACCAGTGTCCCACAGTTTCATTCTGTGGCATTAGCAGGATAGCTGAAGAGGTCTGAAAATTCACAGTCCTGTCACTGATCACCCCATGGTTTAACAAGAGCTTACTACATGACCTCCCCCTGTCACTCCATGAGTGTAGTCATATCTTGTTTCCTGGTCATGGCAAAGCTCATTGTGCATTTAGCCTGCCTCTCCTCATCCGTGCAAAATTTTATGAAGTCACCAGTCCTATTGGCAAGAACACTGGTGACTTTCTTGATGTTTGGGAGATCCCTCACAATCCCCCCAGTTGACCCCGGGAAGAAACCAGTGTCATAGAAATTAAGCACCGCTGTAACTTTAAGGGCGATTGACATGGAGTTACCACCATAGCCCCTCGGGAATCCCTTGGGTGAAGGTTGGCCTGCATGAGGGCGTAAAGCTCTGTGACACACTCATGAGAGAGGTGGAGTCACTGCTGGTACTGCCTCCCAGCCACTTGCAGGAAGGTCATATGTATGTGGAAAGCTCTAGGTCGGACATGGCACTGTCTTCTGTGTCTCTCCTGCTGCCTGGCCACTTGTTCTGGTGCTGCCTTCTGTGACTGCTGCTGGAGAGCCTTCCCTGGTGCCTCTGCATCCTTCTCCTGATGAACATCATGGGCACATTCAAATCTAAATGGATTGAGCATTACAGTGTGAATCCATCTCATTTCTAATCCCTGCAAGGAGAAACCACATTTTTGCGCTACTCCCTTGTGAGGGGGCCCTCTGCTCCTGTATTGAGCATGCCCACCTTCACCCCCCACTCTCCTCAAGCCAGTCCCTGGGACTGTCCGATTCTTCAGGCTGGATCAGAACACAACTTATAAGCTAAACTTCGATGTAGGTCAGATCTGAAGTGACACCAGCTCAGGCAGATCGGCTCACTGGGCTGGATTCTAGCAACGGGAAACCCATGGGGTTTTCATGTAATTTAGAAGATGCAACCAAAAAACAATCGTGGAAAATTCTAATTTAAATTGCTTTAACAGGCTCATTAACGAGCCTAATTACCTCCCCAACACATGTGGGCGACTTTCCGCATTGGCTTCATCCCACTGCCGATTTCATCACAGGAGGTTTTCACATCCCCGGCAACTTGACACTCGACCTCCCGTGCGATTAAGGGTCCCCAACCACCATCTTTCCTGCCACGACAGGTTGGATTAAATTCCGCCCACTATTTCCAAAGCAGGTGCAAAGTGTAATGTGAATCACTATAGTATTTGTTTGTGTTCCTGAAACAAGAAATCACACCTAATATACTCTTCTAATTGGAATATACCAATCTTACTCACTTAATGCTCCTTAGCCCTTTGATAGCATACATTTAACAAAGACGTCTTCCCTGAGCTCAATAGTTCCAAGCTTACACTAGCAACCCTTCCCTGACTATTAACATAATGTCAAGGCTTCTGGCTGATCTTAACAAACTGCAGTTCACTCCCAAAAGGACTCAACTTTTCATATTAGATTTTGATATTGCTTCCCAAACCCTTCTTAGCTTTTAATGCAATCTCCTGTTCCATTTGTGATATAAACTATGTAACCAATTGTACCCCTTACCTCCATTGTACCAATAGGGCAAAATTTGCAATATTAAATATTCATTTGGGACATATAAAAATTCATCAGTGAAATGTTTTATGCAATGCAATTTTCAACTGATCACAAAGATGAATTGTATTTTAATAGAAGGGTGCATTTTGAATGGATTACATCTCACACACGAATGAAGATATAACCAAAGAGTAGTGTGTACATTATATATTTATGAAAAGCTGTGGTATATTGTATTTGGTTCTTTCACAATTCAGACCCATTCAGCCTAGCTATAAAGGTAAAAGTGTTCAATGGAATGTATTGCTTTGCATGGTTGTCTTCCCTTTGGGGAACAAAATGCCACTTCTATACCAAATCCTGATAACGTATCCATTCTGATTTCTGGATATTATGCTTGATTTATTATAAAAAATAGTTATAAGAGACAGCAATAAGCTGCAAGGCTGTTTTTGATTGTGTGTGCTAAGCTAATTGCTTTAAAACTATAAATTAGATTTGACTGCACATTAGCACCTGTAGTTTACATAAAGAGTTGCAGTCTTGAGTCCTGCTATTGCTGATCTGAATGAGAACAAGGAGCTAATAATGATGGTGGTGCCGTATGAACAATGATATTTGAACTCCTGACAAGTTCTACATTACAGTGTTAAAACTGATCATTGACAATCATAACCATTCTAGAACAGAGTTTGATAGATAACTTTTTCTTAAGAACCAACTGAGATGTACAAAAAAAGATGTTCCTCTCCATAACAGCCCATGTGTGCTGGTTAGCAGGAGCTTAGGAATAGGAGAGGACACCTGTACCACTGACTGTCTGTCTGTTTGCATTGAGCACACTCCCTGGATGAAACAGACGCATAAGCGACCTAATAATGCCTCCTGTGTCACTCTCCAAGGATGACTTAATGCTCCTTATTCCTTTTTATTGCACCTGGAATAAATACCACCCATTGAATTTGAGTGCTAGAGGGTGTGAGGTGGACTCTTCACATTTGGAGGATCTGTAAAGAGGCTGGCAGCAATTTTCTGTGAGCCCATCAGGTGGGATGTTACTTCATCAGAAGTAGGGGATGAAAACCATTTGTTGCTCTTGACTGTCAACCAGAATTCCACTTGAGATTGCACTGCTACTGGCCTTGAAGTGAGGAAAATGCCAGTTCCAAAATGATACTCCTGCCCAGTGCACACCCAGCCCATTTAAACTAACTAAATACAGCATTCAGTTGAGGTCAAGCTGAGTAAATGCAAAAAAGACATCACCCAGCTTATGCTGGGGTGAAGTGAGGGTGGATGGAGTCAGACCCATGTTCTCGATGAGAGAGCATTGCATTTAATATATGTACCCAGAATTACCATGTGGGTTCTCTATTTCTCCCGCTATTTTTGCAGGGTTTCCACCAACGTTCTGCCAGAGTTCTAGTGAAAAATTGAGAGCTCTGGGGAAGTTCTACCCCTATGGCTAGTCGGTGTTAAAATAGGGTGGTGGTGATGAGCTTCCTTAAACCATCGCAGTCAATGTGGTGAAAACAATGAAATTAGGTGGAGAGTTCCAGGATTTTGATAATGTGGGGCAGCAAAAACAAGTCTGATCCTGATCCTGGTAATGGTGGGTCAGTGACTTCCTGCCTGTCCCTGTCACACCATTGGCTGAGATCCTCGACTCTGTATAGCTAATTGGCTGGCCACCACATGATTGTGGGTGGTCAACCAATCCCACCCACCCATGAGTAGAAGTCCCACACAATTCCAGTCCCGCCATCAGGGCACTGGGCATAGCAACAGAATTCCACCCAAAGAATTGGATCATTACGTGAAGCAGAAAGGTTTGCAGGACTATAGGGAAAAGGCTGTAGGTGAATTGCTCTTGCAGAGAGCCGGCACAGACATGTCGGACCAAATGGCCTCCTATACTGTAACCAGCATACAGTCCCCAACATCATAGATGCCAGTCTTCAGCCAATCCTATTCACTCCACGTGATATCACAAAATGGCTGAAGGCACTGGATACTGCAAAGGCTATGGGCCCTGACAATATTCTGGCAATAGTACTGAAGATTTGTGCTCCAGAACTGGCCACACCCCTGTTCCAGTACCGCTACAACACTGGCATCTCCCCAGCACGTGGAAAATTTCCCAGGAATGTCCTGTATACAAGAAGCAGGACAAATCCAACCTGGCCAATTGCCACCCCATCAGTCCACTCTCCATCATTAGTAAAGTAATGGAAGAGGTCACCAACAGTGCTATCAAGCATATTTGCTTAGCAATAACCTGCTCACTGACGCTCAGTTTGGGTTCCACCAGAGTCACTCAGCTTCTGACCTCATTACAGCCTTGGTTCAAACATGGACAAAAGAGCTGAACTCCAGAGGTGAGGTGACAGTGACTGCCCTTGACACCAAAGCAGCATTTGACTGATTGTGGCATCAAGGAGCCCTAGCAAAACTGGAGTCAATGGGAATCAGGGGGAAAACTCTCCACTGGTTGCAGCCATACCTAGCACAAAGGAAGATGGTTGTGGTTGCTGGAGATAAATCATCTTAATTCCAGAACATCACTGCAGGAGTTCCTCAGGATAGTGTCCTCGGCCCAACCATCTTCAGCTGTTTCATCAATGACCTTCCTTCCATCATAAAGTCAGAAGTGAGGATGTTCGCTGATGATTACACAATTTTCAGCACCATTTGCAAATCCTCATATACTGAAGCAATCAATGTCCTGGACAATACCCAGGCTTGGTCTGACAAGTGGCAAGTAACATCACGCCACACAAGTGCCAGGCAATGACCATCTCCAACAAGAGAGAGTCTAACCATCGCCCCTTGACATTCAATGGCATTGCCATCACTGAATCCCCCACTATCAACATCCTGGGGGGTTACCATTGACCAGAAACGGAACTGGACTAGCCATATAAATGCTGTGGCTACAAGAACAGTTCGGAGACTGGATATTCTGTGGCAAGTAACTCACTCCTAACTCCCCAAAGCATGTCCACCATCTACAAGGTACAAGTCAGGAGTGTAATAGAATACTCACCACTTGCCTGGATGAATGCAGCTCCCACAACACTCAAGAAACTTGACACCATCCAGGACAAAGCAGTCTGGTTGATTGGCACCCCATCCACAAACTTTCACTCACCCCACCACCGACAAACAGTGGCAGCAGTGTGTACCATCTAAAAGATGCACTGCAGAAATCCACCAAGGCTCCTTAGGCAGCACCTTCCAAACCCACGACCACAACCATCTAGAACGACAAAGGCAGCAGATAGATGGGAACACCACCACCTGGAAGTTCTCCTCCAAGTCACTCACCACCTTAACTTGGAAATATATCGCCATTCCTTCACTGTCGCTGGGTCAGAATCCTGGAACTCCCTTCCTAACAGCACTGTGGGCGTACCCACACCGCAGGGACTGCAGCGGTTCAAAAAGGCAGCTCACCACCGCCTTCTCAGGGGCAATTAGGGATGGGTAATAAATGCTGGTCTAACTGGCGACACCCACATCCCGTAAAATGAATAAGCAAAAAACATTGTATGACAACCCGAGAACAGCCAGTGCTGGCAAAACCAACAAAATTAAGCATCTTCAGAAGGGGACCATTTTGGGAGAGGACAAAACCTCTGCTCATAAAAACTCACAAAAGGAAGTTCCAAAAGTACAACAAAGTTTTCAACGTGCAAGTTTAAAAGAACTGAGAAGAAGCCAACAGCTCCATACCAATATTTAAAATTACCGACAGTAAAAGGCAATTAACAACACTATGGGCAGAATTTTCTGCCTGTCGGGTGTGCGGGCCCGACCCAATCTCCGGCGGGCGGGGAGCCAATCCCTGCCGGAGAAGCAGGCCCGACTGCCATTTTACGTGGGTGGGCCAATTAAGGCCCGCCCAGCGTGACTTCTGGCGGGAAGCGCTGTGCGCTCGCTGTGCGGGCGGTGGGGAGGGGGGTTTCCCCAAAAGCAAGTGTGCGCTCTTTCGCGCATGCGCAGGAAAAAGCACACATCTCCCTGAGGCTAAGTGCTGCCTCGGAAGATCGCTTCCACATTGAAAAATATTAAAAATAGAAAAAAAAAATTGCCTAACATGCGCCCCTCATGTGACAATGTCACCTGAGATGGGACATGTTCATAATTTACATAATAAGTTTATTAAACCCTACATGAAACATCATCCCGCCAGTGGATGAGGTTTCATGTTTTTTCTATTCTCCGCCAGGGCTCCTGGCCTCTCGCCAACCTTAAGGTTGGACGGGCAGGTCCTTTAATTGTATAATTGATCCTGTCAATGGCCTCAATTGACCATTGACAGGTCGGCGGGTCCGCAGCTGATATTGCTGTGCCCCCGCCTTCCTGAAAATTTAAATGGGGCGGGGTGACGTCGGGGGTTCCGCTCGTTGTCATCCCACGTCATTTTACGCGTTGGCGAGCGGGCCCCACCCCCTGCTCGTCAACGGCAAAATTCTGCCCTATGTTTCTATGCAAATGTATGTCTGCAGGCACGTGGCTTGCTGTCGTGTTTGTATGAGTAGATATTATCTTTTGCAAGATTAGATATCAAAAGAGTGGAAATGGAACTTCTGCTCCTCACCAAGTTAGTTACAGAACTACCATTGATTCATTGGATAACTGACCATTTAAGTTTTGTTAGCACTGTAGTGTGGAAATTGTTTAATAATGTGCCATCATTGTTAGAACTATTGCATTTAGATATTGAATCCCTCTTTGGTAATCATAGAGTTTATAACGTTGTTTTTACTGACAATGATTGCATTTACATCAGGTGAATAGATTATTTGGCAGGAATGCCTGTCTCTGCTTTTGCTTATTCCTGTCTTTTCACACACTAGTCAAAGTCTCTATCTTTGGTTAAAATAGGGCCCAGATGGATTGCCGATGCCAGGATGTTGGCAGAAGGTATGAAGTGCATGATTTCTTTAAGATAAGCTCTTATAGTATATATATATATAGATTGTGATACGGATAACGTAGCATAAACATATCCTTGCAATATCCTTCCTATTGTCATATTGGGGACGATTTCACTGTTCACTTTATAATGAAAATTGTAAATACTAATTTATGTATAGGTCAATTCTATTGCCTGGCATAAACAGGGGGTAGGGTAACAGCCTCAAAATGGGATAAATAGACCCACTGCCCCATTAACACCACCAGACAGCTGGTTAACTTTTTGAAAGAGTCCTACCACTGTGCAGCTGATGTGCCCACTTGAAACAGGCAGTAAGCCCCTTTCCCATGCAAATCAGGCTCCTAATGATGTAGTGAAAACCCCAATTATAATTCTGAGGGACATGTGGGCAGATTTTGCGACACAAACAGACAGCCCGTGTGCACTGACCTCCTAATCTGGAATAATCTGGCCAGAAAAATAAATATATAATTGCTCCTTTTGTGGAGTTTACACAGGTGTACAAGGTTTCTGCTGCACTTCCAGCAAAGTAACGCCAGCGAGCAGGAGCAGTTTCCCAGAATTTCCTGGCCAAAGTGTTAATGGAGCTATTCAAACTTCAGGCTGAGAAATCACCAGTACACACCAGTCTATTATGAGGGAAATTAAGGCAATCTGACTATGTTGTAAAGTTCTTTGAAATAGAAAATTGTACATATGAGACTCCCCTCTTCAGAAAAGGAGACAGGGACAAGTCAAGAAGTTATGGGCCACTTAGTGTTGCTTCAGTTGTTCATTTTTTTAGGGGTTTTATGCAAGATGGTTCAGTGTCACCGGTTACTCCTGCAATTGGACATCACATCCCTTACTATGCAGAGTGCACACATTCTGCCCAATATCTCGTTAAATGACTGCATGAGCCAGGGAGCATAACAGAGATCCTTTATCCTGTACACTAGTTACTGAAATATGAAGGAACTGAAATATGGCCTACTCTGGCTCCGATTTCTTATGACACATTCCCATATGAATCCTATTTTCTCTCTCGGAGACAGAATGAAATAGCGCACTAGCTATAGATGAAGCACAAGCTTAGCACCAATAGTTGGTTTATTATGTAAAATACATCAGTAAGTAATAAACAGTTTTCATATTGAGGATATATAAGTGGAAAATTGCTCCACTCAGGTCACCCTGCAGAGGGAATGAACTGCAACAAGAACAGCAACTTGCATTTATATAGCACCTTTAAAGTAGTAAAACATCCCAAAACGTTAATGGGTGTGTAATAAGATAAAATTGACATGAGTCAAATAACCACAGCCCCATATTAGGAGGTGTGACTAAATTTTTGGTCAAAGTAAAAGGTTTTGAGGAACACCTTAAAGGAGAAGGGAGTTAGAGAGACGGAAAGATTTAGAGACGGAATTCCAGAGCTTGGGGCCTAGACAACTGAAGGCACGGCTGCCTGTGATGGGACAAAAGGAGTGGGGGAGATGCACGAGAGGCCAGAATTGGAGGAATGCAGAGTTCCTCGAGGGTTGGAGAGCTAGAAGAGGATACAAAGATAGGGACAGGCGAAGTCATTGAGGGATTTGCACTGGAGGAGAATTTTAAAACTGACCAGTGGGGGTCAAATATTATATAATCTTTCTCTGAATGCAAAATGTTCCAGTTAAAAGCAGCTGGTCCTAATTGCTGGCAGAATGTGACCCCATAATGTGGCAGCCATGTTTGCATGGCGTGCAACTGTGTAATTTGAATCTTCAGTGGCTGGTTGGGAAGCAAATTATGTAACTAGAGCCCTTTTCATTTACTGCCCTGAAAAATGTGTTGGTCAACAGGATTTGACCATGTGTTATTACTAATCTTTTAGTAAATTAACACTTGTGTGTCTGTTTTTTTTTGCAGTGATGAATCTAACACGAAAGCATGAAGTTTGTATATAATGCTCCATATTTTGTATTTATATAGTTGTAACTGTTTAAAAAAAGTCAAGAACATGTTCACACATAGCTGCTTCTACTTCTTTATAGTAAGAAGTTACATATCGTACATTGACTGATAGAACAGTTCTGTCAGAGACTCATAGTGTTAAAAAGAAACAATGTAGGAATGTTGTGCGCATGAGCTCCCTGTGAGCTCTGTCTCAGCTTGTGTTTTGCATGGACAAGTGCCATTGATACATATCTGGACCAAGTCCTGTCATGTAATTGTGACCAAATCGACTAAAACAGATGAATACTGTGGAAGGTCCTTGGCTGCCATTGCAAATAACTGACCTGTGCTTACAAGCTCCACCTAAAGTTCCATCACTGATTTTCTGCTGCCATATTTGTTCTAAAGAGAAGTGCATGAAGTGTTTGACCAGTGCTTGATGTGTGGCCACTTCAGAGTTTCAAACACTAACGTCTTGTGCAGCCAGACCTGTGGCCTAGGCCTCTGAACTTTCTTTTTCTCTCCTCATCTAAAGGGAGGAAACCCCTGGCTCATTGCTAGAAAGAAATAAAAGAAATGCAGATGAAAAAGGGTTTTGAATTTGCGAAAAAAAAAGCAGCCTAAACTTCTGTTGTTCAACATCCTGTTTTGTGGGTCAAGTAACCACGGCAACATAAGTATTTTTTTGTTTTGTGCACGCCAACTCCAGTGGATGGCTAAGTGATGGAGTTCGCAGTTCGGTGCTCTAAGGTTCAGTCCTTGGTTAACACGTAGCCGGTGAGCACTGACTGCTTTCATTGTATGGCTACAGCATGGAACGCATTTCATTCAGACGATTTGGAAGGTCAAGGTGGTTTTGAGGATTCCATACGAGAACAAGGAACTACCCCCCAAGGTGCGAAGAGGTGTTAATCCTGAATGAGGCGAAAAGGAAAGACCCTTTGCCTGAGATTGGGCACTGGCACCCAAACATCCTTCACCCCAAATGAGAATTGTAAGCCGGCTCCAGTGGGTAATTTGGAGTTGAATTTGAATGAGAGGATTAGTATCATACGTCTAACGCATCTTGTAAAACACTTTGCTGCTGTTACAAACAGTGGAGAGATGCTGAAGGTATTGTGCATGACAATTAGGAAGATTCCAGCGTGAAACAGCAAGGATGTTTGGATTTGTATTGAAAAGCTGTCTGAAGCATATGACCCCGAAGCTTTAATTTGATGCATCAATGCACAAATACCTTTTGTGCCTCAAGTACTCGCTGTGGGTTCACTACTTTATACATTCATCTTTCATAATGTAAATGCAAAATGCCCAGTATTATATATAAAAAAGTATAAAAGTTTCCATTTGAGGCATTTTATGATAGTCTGTTGTCAGCTATTAATTATTATAGTGTGTTCTATATTTTACCGTCTTTTGCGGTCAGTTGCTGTTGACATGACATTTTTTTCTGATTCAAGACGGATCTTTCTGCAGCTTGTTTTAGAGTCTCCCCTTGCACTGACTCTGCATCTGTAGGCAGTTTTATTTTTATGACACTTTGCTTTCTGTTTCTTTTTCTGAGTAACCACGCCTACTGATTAAAGCTTGACATCCACTCCCCTCCTGCATTCGGAGCATCCTTTCGATGCCTCCGACATAAACAGCATCTCACATGGTTGCCAGTGGGCAGGATTGATATCAGACAATCTGGGTTTTTGAGTGGTCTGGAAGTTCTAATATGGAAGCCAGATACTTAAAGCCGACAGTTTTTAAAAATAGTCCTTTTTTTCCCTCTTCGCTCTTTTACATCTTTTGAAAATGGAAATGCCAAAGCTCATATTTCATTCCTTGCCTGGTATTCTTACATAGGTGTCAATCCAATTAATTATAACCTGTTTAAGCATAGTACACAGGAAATAGTAAAAGTGTGTTAACCATTTGTGTCGAAATTTCACGGATCAGAATTTGTACTCTATAATACAGGAAAATTAGGTATTAAGGTTTTCATCATCAGTAAAGAAAGCATCAAAACTCCAAGTCCCACCCTTTATTCTGCCCACTAATCAGTTTTGAGCTTGGCAGAAGATGACAACATTACATGTCACAGCTGTTAATGCCAACTATACACATCTTCTCCTGGAGAAGCAGACTCTTTTTTAAAAAAGCTTTCTTAAAAATCTAACCCTGCACAAGGTTGAATTTAATGAGCTCTTTTCCAAACTCATATTCATGCTTCTATTTTTTCTTCATTTATTCCCCTGTAATTCAAGAGAGCTTTTAGAAATGTGAAACTAAAACTATATTTTCAAGAGTAATCCATTTATAAATTGTTACTGCAAAGTCAATCATTAGTTAATTATAATATAAAAAGCAAGTATGTAAATTAAATTAAAGATTATTAATAATGTTACATTTCAGCCAGGGTTTCCAATGTACAACAACAGTGGATCACTATAGTTATGGTTCCAGCCAATGATCCATGGTTTGTGGATTGTGTTTAGATGGCATGATTACAAATATAATATGACCCTAATGTCACCATTAGATACAGCAGCTGCAATACTCAATATCCATTTCAGTCATAACTACAACTGGTATTTGATCCTATTACTTTTATTTGAGAGATGCTTCTTTCAAAGCCCTATGCTGCACAGCACAGCACTGTATTAATAGAATGCATAAAAAGAGACCGACTTATTTGAGATGTATCTAACTCACAGGTATATCCTAATGTGTTTTCATTCAGCACTTAACGTGAATCACTCCCTATTGAATATAATCAGTGTATTGCTCCTATCACCCTTTGTTCTTCACCTGTCCTTGCTAAAAAGGAACAGTTGTCTGGATCCTAGTTCTTATATCTTTTTTAAATAGGCTGTTAAATAATGTGTTTATTGAGTCATTTTTATGTTTATTCCAACGAAAGGATAGAGGCCTCGCAGCCTACTTCATTGTACTTTGCTTGAACGTGATGTAGGCAAAAAATGAAGCAACTGTACATTTTTTAATGCTAAGACCAAGTCCTGATATAGTTGCCAAAATCATATTGCTGCTTTAGTTGAGCATGGTTTATATTTTGATCTGCGCTGAGCATAAATTATGTATCTTTTATGTTTAAATGTCAGTTACATTTTATTTTCTAACTTTAACCATTCCGCATGTTCCTCAGTGTTTTATTGTAAAATGCACAGTTGTGACAGTGGTTCATCAAACCAGCATTTTTTTTTTAAGTGTCAAATGAAGGGAATATTTTATGCAAGCTTTCTTATTTTAAATATATATATTTATATATATTTGGTTATTGTCCTGTTCAAAGCCTCAAATACACAATTGAACTGCAGTTAATTAACATTATTATGTTTTTTCAGGTTTTCCTAAACTAAATGTACATCACACTGCTCCATCACTGAACTTACATTTCAAACTAATTAGCTCAGCAAAAAAAAAATCACTTGAAATATTTCTAGTGCAAATGTTTTGTTTTGTTTTGTTTTGGTTTTGTTTTTATTTAAATTCTAATGCATGGAATCATTTTGCTGCCTGTGTACTCATTGCAGAACGGTGTGAATTTACCAGAACATCAGCTCTTGGCACAGTTTCACTAGCGATGGCCAAGTTGTTCCTGTGTGATTTTGTGGAATATCCCCCCTCTGTTCCAAAAGCATTTGGCGCAGCAGCAGACTTACTGACCCAATGAGAAGCACTGGCTTCCAGGTCTCATCTTTGCACAATAATGCATGCAGTTCTCTTTTGATGTACCAACGGGTATTACATTATTTACTCCAGCAAGGCAGGATCATAAAAATTTTAATCTTTGAAGGCAAAAAAATCACGCATACTTTATTGTTGCATGGGATTTAGAGAAATCGGTCTTCTATTGTGCTATTCTTGCTTTTCACTTCTCTGATTTCTATCGAGCGTTTTCCAGTTTGATAATCACATATGAGCTGAGAGGTTCTCCAGTGCCCGATTTCGTAGAGTCATAGATTAGTGAGGCTATTCAGCCTATTGACTGTTAAAACAGCAAAACTACCCTATCCTTTTTTCTTTGTCTATTTTTACTCTGAAGATATTACTTTGTATTCTGAGAAATGCCATTTTTTATGTCACTCTGTATGCCATTTGATTTGTTTTGATTTTAGGCTAAGAGGTCAACTTAATTAATACTAAACTAAAGGAAACCCATTCTTGTCAGTTTATGATAATAACATCCTATTAAACAATTAAATTATTGTTACTGCCCGAATGGTCGGGTTGGATGTAATTGCTGCTGAGTGTACCATCAAAGCAAAGGCATAGCATTGCAAAGGGCCATTGCGTTGACAGCAATATGACAGATCCAAATTCATAAATTCAGAAAGATCTGCACAGGGTACAGAGGGATCATATCCCAACACTCTTCCTGTTCCTTCCTGCTGATTGACAAGTTATGCATTTTATTGTACCTGTGCTGACAATTATTGCCTCTGATTGTTTATGAAAACTATACACTATGAACATTAAATGATAAATATTAATTGGAACAGGCTTCCTAATGCAATCATTTTCACCGCACGTATCTAAAGGTTCCAATTATACTGTGGGACTCCATCCTCCTTAATATCATGAAAGCACACTCACTGGACACCAGAATGCACAAATATCTAGCTTTAAGAGAATGTTATTCCAATGGGATTTCTCTAATACTCAGATACCACATAACCACATAGACAAAGCAACATTTTGGAGTTGTATCAGTTTTACACCATCATTAAATAATGGTTCCAACAGGATTGCTTCATCTGAAAATGTACAGTAATATGGAGGATAAATGTGTCAACAGGAGTAGGCCATTTTGCCCCTTGGGCCTTTCCACTGTCCAATGGGCAGAATCTTACGGCCCCATTGTGGCGGGGGCGGGGCCGTAAAATGTGGCGAACCGTTCAAAAGTCCATTGATTACAACGGGACAGTAAAATCCCGTCAGCATAAAATTCCGCCCAATGAGACAATGCAATCTGTAACCTAATTCCATATCCCTGCTTTTGTCCCATATCCCTCAATATCTTTTGATAACAAAAATCTATCAATTCCAGATTTAAAGTTAATAATTGATGCACCATTAGTGGCCTGTTTGCGGAAGAGAGTTCCAAACTTCTCCCACTATTTGCATGTAAGTGCTGCCTAATTCCAATCCTGAAAGACCCAGCTTTATTTTTTTGACCAAGTCCCCAGTCCTAGATTCCCAATTGGTGGAAATAGTTTCTCCCAATCTACCCTATCTGTTTTCCCTTAATCTCTTGAAGACCTCAATCAAATCACTCCTTAACCATCTAAATTCTAAACTACAACCCTATTTTGTTTAATCTCTGCTCGTGGTTTAAACCTTGGAATCCAGGGGCAGAATTTCACCCATGTTGGGCAGGCTCGCTGGGGGCGGTCAGGAAACCAGGAAGCCAACCCCCGCCTGCGATCGAGGCCGGAAGGTGATTTCAAGCTGGCAAGCCAATTAAGGCCTGCCCAACGTGAAACACGAGTGGCAGCGCACTGTGCGGGTGGTGGGGGGGGAGGGTTAGTGCGAACGGGGCGCGCACGAACTTCACACGGGTGCCATTTGCAAATCTCCCTGAGGCACAGAGGGATGCTCGCCCGACGTCATCACACGTCGTTTTACGCTCGGTCGGGTCGGGTTGGGCACGCGCCCACCCGCCAAGCTAAAAATTTTACCCCAGATATCACTCTAGTAAATCTATGCTGCACTTTTTCCAAGGCAACTATATCCCTCCTAAGCTGTGGAGTTCACAGCACTCCAGGTGTGGTGTAACCAGGGCTTTCTATAGCTGATGAATGACTTTTACCACCATATTCTATTGCTGTAGATAGAACAACCTGCATTTTATTAGCTTTGTTGATTTCCTCTGCCCTGTGCCTTGGGAATTAGCATTTTCCAGTTGCAGAGCAGAAGAGAAAGGGGTAGGAACCATCGCAGCTGGTCCCTACCCTTACTACATTGCTTCACTATTTTGTTAGGACTTACCCACAATCTTAAATGACTTGTGCCTACTACGCACACAGGTCCAGCGGAACTAGCATCAGGAGGCAGAAGGGAGCTCCTCTATCCACCCACCTCATTTTCCTGCAGTTTTGCTCATTGGGAACTCGTAAATACTCAATGCTATGACCTTTCTCAGACCACTGCTGACCAGAGGATCTGTGGTGATGGCTGGGACAGGCTGAAGGCAGTGCCAGGGGGTTGGAAAATTCTGGCATTTTTAGTCATTGTGGTCTTTTGGCATCTGACCTGATGCCTCATCCCCTCTACGTTTAGTTTCAATCTTGATGCATCCTTCCCAATGCATGGTGTTTTGATTGGAAATAAACAGGTATTCCAAGTATGGGTTGACTATTGAACAGTAAAGCCCTGGCGTCATCTCCTGCATCGTACTGTCCTACTACTCTGTTTCACTTTTTGTTGCTTTGTCATGTTGACCACATGTTGAAAGTGAGCAGTCTGCTATTACTTCTAGGGCCTGGATTTTCACTCCCAAGGTGGAAATCCCCTGGCTCGCTGCACCCGTCTTGGAAAAAAGTGCCCTGAATGTGGGATCTTCATTCTGGTGGGAGGGTGTGTGAAGGGTGGAGTTGGGCCTGCCACTCCCCAGATACAGATCGGAAGTAGCTACAGGTGCTGCTGAGTGCCAAGGCCGACTGCAAAGGCCTGCCTTGCTTCCCTGGGACTTCGTCCCAGTTGTTTTCTTGAACATCACACCTCACAACCCCTCAACTCCCTAACCCCACCTCACTCCTCATGTCCATACATGCCAACTCATGTCCCCCACCACTCCCCCATGGCCCCTTATAGCCCCAATGCCAACTTAGTATCAACTCATGCCCCCAACCCACCACCCTTTGCCCTTACATACTCCATGCCAACTCATTCAGTGTCCACCATGCGCAGACTTCAGGAGCCATGCTTGGATGAAATTAAATAAAACTCTAACTATCTGTAACAGAGTTCACTAGATATAAAAAAAGCATCTCATTCATGAAACCCCAGTCAATACATGTAAATCTCCTCAAGTACGTAATCCCTCAGAAACAAACATTTGTATTCATAAGCCAACATCAAAGACAGCTAAATGTTTTATAACCTCTGAGCTGTCAATCAAACTGTGAACTTACAGGCCACTACTGTAATAATCACAGGTTGTGGAAGCAGTCAAGTAATAATAATACTATAATGATAGCCCTTAGGGTTATGTCAACAAACAGCTTTTGAAACTGCAAGCATAGATTTTTTTTCAACTCAGACTCAGGCAGGCAGTTTTTTTTCACAATTTTTAAAGGGCAGGCTATTTAAATAACTTGACAGTTCTATGGACCTTATCCGCCCTTCACCAGCATTTATGTCTTCTCTAAAGAATTGTAAGTCACACATTGTGGGATAAGGCCCTTACTGCAGCAAAAATGGGATCTGTTTGAACTCAGCACTGAGTTCAAATAGCCCTGTCGATTTCAGGTTTCCCTTGTGTGGGTAATGACCTGCCCCCTATTTCATCCCCCCTCAACCAAACGAAATTAAGATCTATCCAAAATGGGGGATGGGACTTCCAGATCCGGGTCCCGTCTGCCATTTCTAAAGGTACCCAGAGTCTCCACATGCCTGTAAAAATCTAGACCTAGGTTCCTTTCTAAATCTCCCTTCAATTCCATTCATTATATACTGTCAATGCAAACTTTTTAATCAATATGCACTAACTTATTTCCCTCTGTCTTTTCCAAAAATAAAGAAAGGTGGCATGTCTACCAAAGGAGCTAATAAGAATAATGTCAACGCCCGCAGACCAGTGCATACCATGGGCTAGTGTGGTGGCCGTTTCTTACTGCTATACTATGCCTTTGCAGGAATGCAATTGTTTTGCTCTAGTAATGAGAGTATGTTACTCAAACATATGCTTTACTATACTTTGAATGTTATTTTGGTGGAGCATTTAAAATGGATGTTTTTTTAAAAATTGGTATATATAATACAGGCTTGACTTTTATTTGTGTTTATTTTTTCTGCATCTAATTTTTTCTACAGTTGATATACACTGAAAGGCAGGTCTTGTCACTGTCTTTTGAATGTAACAGGAAATACTGTCAGTTTTTAATTTCAAACAAGGTTACATTGCTCTTTGCTACTTTGAATAAAATGGAATAGACATGTTGTATATTTGAATGCGGCAGAAGCAAAGACAAGAAAAGGTTCAAGTGTTGGCTTTTTGGTCATTTCAAAAGCAACAATAAACTTAATGCCTTGCTCTCTTTGTGGGTTGATTCTGAAGACATGATGAGGATTTGTATTATCTTGACCTTTATTAATTTTTATATTATTTGTTTGAAGCGTTTATATTTTTTCCCATTTTACTTCAGTTGTGTTTTTGTATATTTCCTAAATTTTGTTTTAATGTTAAGAAGTTGACCTTCAGATCTATTTGTACAAGATGCTGTTTTTGGCACATTTGAATATGATCATACTAAACTGTGTGTGAGACTGTTTAATAATATATATCTCAGCCATGGTTGCATTTCTTTACTGGTCATTCTGCGGATTTTTCTTTGTATAACTTTATGTAACATACTGAAGTAGGTATGGTCTTTATTGCTAATCTACTAGCTGCTGCTGAGTAATTCATCTTTGCTGTATCAATTACAATTGCAGGAATTGCAAGTGATAAACCCTTTGAGACCTGTGTAGTCAGATTGGGCACACTTCTTTGTAAATAGCACCGTTTTATTCCCCCGTCAAGCAGTAATTTTTAGTGGTGCTGAATTACTGAAAGAGCCTGCTATAAAGCACTGTAGCTACACAGCCAATATCATCTGCATGTCAAACATGCACCGCAGCAATGCTATCTGCTGAAGCACCAGATTTTCCAGTGCCATTTTAGTACTTTTTATTCTCTTCATTCAAATAAGAATTAAAAACCAATAAGTTTAGCGGCACTGGTAAACAAACATGTTGGAGCACCAGTAGTTTACTCAAATGCCAAGTTCCTGACTGTAAACAAGTTCACTATGACAAAGAGCCAACCAGGGGTTCAATTACTCCTCAAAGTAAAGTTGCTCTTGTACCCTCTGCTGTCTAAGGAATAAGGTCACTTGCCACATTGGCTCTGGACAGTGCAAAATTGAGGGAAACTAGAGAAGGGAACAAAGCAACTCAGGCAATAAAAAGGATTCTTATCCAGACTACCTGTGTGCCAAAGTACCTTACAATAACAATGCCTCTCTCATTTTGTACTATTCCTGTCTGTTGAGAGAATCCTATGGGGAAGGCAGGTTCTGCAGTGCCATACATGTGATGCATATGACCAATTTATATAATTTTTATCACAGCTGTGATATAACAGGAAACATGGAAGTAATTTAACACTTTCATAGGAAAATTAAAGCACTCAAGGTTTGTTGAATTGACATTTTATCAGTTTGTTCAAAGGAGAAGTATTTATCATCATTAGTTAAAAATATGATTTTAATAACGGTCAGAACAGTTTCTTTTTCAATTGTGAACCATACCAGTATTTTGTTTTTTGATGGTATTGCCAGAATAAAAAAAATCTTGGTGTACCAAATTATTTGTTTTATTAAGTCATTTATTTTAACTTTCAGACATAAGCACCATTTCACCTATCAAGAGCAACATTAGTTTAATACTGCACTAATTTAAATAGAATATTAACATAATGATGATGTGGAGCATTTTACAACACTGTGTTCATGGACTTATAGCTCCTGGATACAATTGACAGCATCTGTGGCCACAATATCTCTCTTCACCTTTCTTTCATGGTGTACTGTAATATTTTAAAGCACAGCATTGTCATATAGAATTAGTAATGTGGAAATTCTAGTTCTGAATTTTTATCTCGATACAAATTGAAAAGGTCAATTTATCCCTATCACTAGATTTTAGAAGTGGGTGTATTTTTTATCTTTAGCACCTGGACTTCAGGCATTACCTGGTTGGAGTGCATTGAGGAAAACTAAGTGGGCAGGTTTGCAGCTGGCCCCCCCACCCCCACTACCCCCATTGACCTCATAAGAGTTTAAAATTTTCTTTCCATGAATTTAAATAGAAGGGCTAAGTTACTCGGGCAAAGCTTTACGCACAGGCAATAAAGTCAAAATGGACCCCAAAGGTAACTGGTGATGTGCGCAATGGTCATATTGCAGCCAAATATTCCCCTGTAGATCATCATTTTCCTATCCTACCATAGGACTATGTCGATAGTGGCAGATGCTGATTGTTACGTGGTTGCTTATCTGTGGCTGAAGTTAAAGTAACAAAGGTAAATGTGAAAGGGCTTTCTTATAGTGGGAGCAGTGATCTAATGAGAGAGAAGCCACAGATTCCAGAAAAGCAGGAGCCAGAAGGGCCAATTCCTCTCGCTTACCGTTCTGATCATGCTGAAAATCAGGCTGCCTGGCAGATGACATTTTTTTAAAATCTCCCATTGGTTGCCTAAGGCTTGCTTGACTCAGTTTTCAAGCACTCTTCGAAATGAGTTCCCAGTTCTCCTGCCCAAAACAGTGGGTACCTTATTTTGATAAATTATTAACAGTTCCCATACTGGTGATAGAACATAACTCCATTTCCATGTACCTGTGGGCAAAGTATTTGCCGTGCACCCTTTACCTACTGATACTGGATGTTTAGCAACATGACAAGTGATCCTTAAAGGGACAGCTGCAGGCCATTGGAAAAAAGGTAAATTTCAGGTTTAAAAGTTATTTTTATGGGACCAGGAGAAGCATTAATGGCCCACAATAATCCCCCCCCACCACCCACCCCCTGACAATGCTTGACCATCCACGGCCTACCTCTGAGATTAGCTGCCCCCCACCCTATCCTTTTCACCTGTCTACAGCAGTTGTCATGATGCCTTCATCCTGCACCAGTCCTCAATTCACCCACTGGCAGGGTTGAAGGAACTGAAATTTCTTACCGGGGCAGTCATATCGCAACTCCCCCCCTAGACACTTAACTTCATGGATCCCTTTGCATAAAGCTACCACCAACACTCTAGAATAAAATTTTAATATTGGGATAAAAGCCGTGAACTAACCTTATAGAAACTCCCATCTAGGCCTGTACAGCTGACCTCGCTGCACTCCCTGTTCTCGTCGTGCCGTGCCTGACATGAAAGACTTGACCAATAAGAAGCAAGCAGTTACCATGGCGCTCAAAAGCTAACGTTTGGAATCAAGTGAACATCTTCCACCCGACCAGAAGTAAAAACTGAAGGGGAGCATTTTGTTTCTAGAGGATGTAAAACATATTGAATTCAAGCGATCAATCTGATTTTCTGTGATTAATACAGTTAAATCTCGCCTATTTTACCCATTTATACTGAATGCTTCAACTACTTTCTTACCAGTACGCTGTACCGGGCCATACCAGCTTACTTTCACCTCTGCTCACTGGTTGTCAGGCTGTCTGCTTGGAGACCAGGTGTAATCCTGATCATGTGACTCACACACCTCAGAACATGACAGAATTTTACGCTAATCGGGCAGGCATGCGCCAGATCCGATCGGACACAAAATCGCACAATATTTTGGTCGGCGGGCACGCGCAAAAGTCGGAAGTGAGCCCACTGACAATTAAGACGCCAATTAAGGTTATTAAAGGTGCAATTGTCTCTGATTTTTTTCTGTGGTCCATCCAACCTTATAGTTGGAGGATGGACGAATCGGCCAAGCAGACTTTACATTTTTCATGAAACCTCATCTAAGGGCAGGAAGAGGTTTCCGTTATTAAATGAAAGAAGAATAGAAATCTATGGATGGCCATTTTTATTGTGTGTATGTTCAGGTGACTGATTGTGATACTTGGACATTTTTTTTCCTGATTTTAAAAACTTTATTTAATGCTTTTCAGGTCAGCTCCCTGAGGCAGCTCCCTGCCTCCAGGGAGTTTTCTGTCAGCGCTCGCCCATGCTGACGTTAGTGCCCGCCCTCCTCCCGCCCCCACCCCGGCAGCGCTGACCATCTCAGCGCACACTTCATGCTGGCTGGCCATTGATTGGTCAGCCAGTGTGGAATCACGGTCAGGGGCCGATCGCGGTCGGTGGTCCGTTCCCCACTGATCCCAGACCCGCCGATCGTGCCCGCCCACCAGCCTAAAAATTCTGCCCACAGACTCCGAGAAGCAATGCAATCAAAGCTGCACCTCTGCCAGAGTTCTGACTGAACAAATGTCCGGCAGCCTGAACCTGACCTTCTGCTGCCTGGTTTGGGCTGCAGGCAACCTCTAACACAGTCCTGATAGAGCTCCTAGATTCACTGCTGCATAGTCCATAATATTTCCTGGCAAAAAGGAACAACTCTTGGAGTCACCTATGGAGGAGGATGTAAAGATGCAGGAGCATACAAACGTTCAAACCTACGAATTAGGAGCAGGAGTAGGCCACTCGGCGCTTCGAGCCTGCTCCACCATTTAAGAAGATCATGGCTGATCTGATAGTAAACTCAACCCCACAATCCCGCCTAGCCCCCATAACCTTTCACCCCTTTGATTATCAAGAATCTATCTACCCCACCTTAAAAATATTCAAAGACTCTGTTTCCACGGCCTTTTGAAGAAGAGTTCCAAAGACTCTCAACCCTCAGAGAAAAAAACTTCTCCTCATCTCTGTCCTAAATGGGCGACCCCATATTTATAAACAGTGGTCCCTAGTACTAGATTCTCCCACAAGGGGAAACATCCTCTCCACATCCACCCCCTGTCAAGACCCCTCAGGATCTTATATAGGAAGAATTTGCCCCCCGTCGAGGGGGACGTGCAGGAGCGGACATGGGCAGGCGCGCCTCCAATCGGCGCTCCCGATTGGGGGCGCGCCGTCATTTTAAGTAGGCGGGCCAATTAAGGCCCACCCAGCATGATGTCCACCAGGAAGCGCTATGCGCTCCCTGTGTGCCTGTGTGGGCGAGCGGGGGATTCCCTCAGCTGGCAGTGCACTCTTTCGCGCATGCGCACAGAAGTGCTCACTGATCTCCCTGCGGCTAAGTACTGCCTCAGGGAGATCGGCTCAGAATTAAAACTTTGAAGGTAAATGTTTAAAATATTTCCCTGACTCGTCCCCTCATGTGACACTGTCACATGAGGTGGGACATGTCCAGCATTTTAACTCAAACCTTTATTAAATATTTAAAAACCCTCATGAAACCTCATCCCACCTGTGGATGGGGTTTCATGCTTTTTCTTAGCTCGCCAGGGCTCCCAGCCTGTCCGCCAACCTTAAGGTTGGACGTGCAGCCCTGTCAATTACCTAAATTCTTTTATTAATGGCCACAATAGGCCGTTGACAGGTCGGCGGGCGCACAGCTGATTCGGCTGTGCCCCCGCTGACCTGAAAATGGAAATGACGCGGGGTGATGTCGGGAGTTCTGCCCGTCGTCATTCCCGCATCATTTTACATGTCAGCGAGTGGGACCCGTCCCCTGCACCCTGCTCGCTGACCTAAAGATCCTGTCCTATGTTTCTATCAAGTCACCTCTTACTCTTCTAAGCTGCAGCGAATACAAGACTAGCCTGTCCAACCTTTCCTCATAAGACAGCCTGCCCAATCCAGGTTTTAGTTTAGTAAACCTTCTCTGAACTGCTTCCAACACATTTACATCCTTCCTTAAATAAGGTGACCAATACTGTACACATTACTCCAAATGCAGTCTCACTGGAACCCTGTACAACTGAAGCATAACTTCTGAAAATGGAAACTTGCTGTTTGTAGTATACATAAATGATTTGGAGGAAAATGTAAATGGGCTAATTAGTAAGTTTGCAGATGACACTAAGGTTGGAGGAGTTGCAGATAGTGAAGAGGATTGTCAAAGGATACAACTGGATATAGATCGGTTGGAGACTTGGGCGGAGAACTGGCAGATGGAGTTTAATCCGGACAAATGCGAGGTAATGCATTTTGGAAGGTCTAATACAGGCAGGAATTATACAGTAAATGGCAGAGCCCTTAAGTGCATCGACGGGCAAAGGGATCTGGGTGTACAGGTCCACAGATCACTGAAAGTGGCAACGCAGGTAGATAAGGTAGTCAGGAAGGCATATAGCATGCTTGCCTTCATTGGCAGGGGTATTGAGTATAAAAACTGGGAAGTCATGCTGCAGCTGTATAGAACCTTGGTTAGGCCACATTTGGAATATTGTGTGCAATTCTGGTCACCATATTACCAGAAGGATATGGAGGCGTTGGAGAGGGTGCAGAGGAGGTTTACCAGGATGCTGCCTGGTCTGGAGGTTATTAGCTATGAGGAGAGGTTGGAGAAACTCGGATTGTTCTCATTAGAGCGATGGAGATTGAGGGGCGACTTGATAGAAGTTTACAAAATTATGAGTGGCATGGACAGAGTAGATAGTCAGAAGCTTTTTCCCAGGGTGGAAGAGTCAATTACTAGGGGACATAGATTTAAGATGAGAGGAGAAAACTATAGAGGAGATGTGCGGGGCAAGTTTTTTACGCAGAGGGTAGTGAGTATCTGGAATTCGCTGCCAGAGGAGGTGGTGGAAGTAGGTACGATAGTGGTGTTTGAGAGGCAGCTTGACAAATACATGAATAGGATGGGGATAGAGGGATATGGATCCCGGAAGTGCAAAATGTTTTAGTTGACGGGCAATATGATCAGCGCAGGCTTGGAGGGCTGAAGGGCCTGTTCCTGTGCTGTACTTTTCTTTCTTCTTTCTTCTCTACTTTTGTATTCAATTCACCTCACAATAAATGGTAACATTCTATTTGCTTTCCTAATTACTAGCTCTATCTGCATACTAGCATTTTGCAATTCATGCACTAGGACACCTAGATCCCTCTGCATCTCAGAGCTCTGCAATCTCTCACCATTTAGATAATATGCTTCTTTTTTATTTTTCCTGCCAAAATGAACAATTTCACAATTTCCCGCATTATTCTCCATTTGCCAGGTCTTTGCTCCATCACTTAACCTATCCATATCCCTTTGTAGCCTCCTTGTGCCCTCTTCACATCTTACTATCTTACCTATCTGTGCCATACCTTTGGTCTCTTCATCCAAGTCATTTATAGAAATTGTAAAAAGTTGAGGCCCCAGCACTGATCCCTGTGGCACACCACTTGTTATGTCTTGCCATCCTGAAAAAGACACATTTATGCCTAATTTCTGTTTCCTGTTAGCTAGCCAATCTTCTACCCACACTAAGATGTTACCCCTACCCCTTGAGCTTTTATTTTTCACAATAACCTTTGCTGAGGCACCTTATCAAATGTCTTCTGGGAATCTGAGTACAGTACATTCACCGGTTTCCTTTATCCATGGCAAATGTTACGTCTTCAAAGAACTTCAGTCAATGGGTTAAACATGATTTTTCTTTCACAAAAAAACCATGTTGACTCTGCCTGCTTGACTTAAACTTTTCTAAGTGCCCTGCTATAATGTCTTTAATAATAGCTTCTAACATTTTCCCTTTGACAGGTGTTTAGCTAACTGGCCTGTGGTGTCCTGCTTTCTGTCTCCCTTTTTGAATAAAGGAGTTACATTCGCTATTTTCCAATCTAATGGAAACTCCCTCCAATCTAGGAAATTTTGGAAAATTAAAACCAATGCATCAACTCTCTAGCTAATTTTTTCAAGACCCTAAGATGAAGTCCATCTGGACCTGGAGACTTGTCAGCCCACAGCTCCAACAATTTGCTCAGCCTCACTTTCTTGGTAATTGTAATTTTTCTGAATTCCTCCCTCCCTTCCATTTCCTGATTTACAGTTATTTCTGGGATGTTACTTGTATCGATGCAAAATATTGGTTCAATTCATCTGCCATCTCCTTATTTTCCATTATTAATTCCCCAGACTCACTTTCTATAGGACCAATGCTGACTTAGTTAACTCTTTTCTTTTTTAAATATCTATAGAAACTCTTACCATCTGTCCTTATATTTCTAGTTAGCTTTCTCTCATAATCTGGTTTTTCCTTCCTTATCAATCTTTTGGCCATTCTTTGCTGTTTTTTATATTCTGTCCAATCTTCTGACCTGCCACCCATCTTTGCGCAATTATATGCTTTTTCTTTAAGTTTGCTACTATCTTTAATTTTTTTAGCTAACCATGGATGGTGGTTCCTCCCCTTGGAATTTTTCTTTCTTGTTGGAATGGGACGACTCCTACAGGCAGCGGATGGGACGGCTCCTGCTGGGACGGCTCCTGCTGGGACAGCTCGTGCTGCAACCACTCGTGCAGGCGGCTGCTGGGACGACCCCGCCTGGGATGGATCCTGCTGGGACGACTCCTGCAGGCGGCTGCTGGGACAGCTCCTGCTGGGACGGCTTCTGCTGGGACAACGCCTGCAGATGGCTACAGGGACGACTCCTGATGGGACGGCTCCTGCTAGGACAGCCCATGCTAGGATGGCTTCTGCTGCAACGACTCCTGCAGGCGGCTGCTGGGATCACTCCTGCTGGGATGACTCCTGCAGATGGCTGCTGGGGCGCCACTTCTGAGTCGGTTCCTGCTGGGATGACTCCTACAGGCGGCGGATGGGACAGCTCCTGCTGGGACCGCTCCTGCTGGGACCGCTCCTGCTGGGACCGCTCCTGCTAGGAGTGCTCCTGCAGGTGGCCGCTGGGATAGGTCCTGCTGGGACCGCTCCTGCTGGGACGACTCCTGCAGGCGGCAGCTGGGACGGCGCTTGCTGGGACATCTCCTGCAGGCGGCTGCTTGGACGCCTCCTGCTGGGATGACTCCTGCAGGTGGCTGCTGGGACGGCTCCTGCTGGGACGGCTCGTGCTGCGACCACTCATGCAGGTGGCTGCTGGGACGACCCTGCCTGGGATGGATCCTGCTGGGACGACTCCTGCAGACGGCTACAGGGACGACTCCTGATGGGACGGCTCCTGCTAGGACAGCCCATGCTAGGACGGCTTCTGCTGCAACGACTCCTGCAGGCGGCTGCTGGGACCGTTCCTACTGGAACGGTTTCTGCTGGGACCACTCCTGCAGGCAGCTGCTGGGATGACTCCTGCTTGCACCACTCCTGCAGGCTCCTGCTGGGACGGCTCCTGCTGGGACGACTCCTACAGGCGGCGGATGGGACGGCTCCTGCTGGGACGGCTCCTGCTGGGAGTGCTCCTGCAGGCGGCCGCTGGGATAGCTCCTGCTGGGACCGCTCCTGCTGGGGCAGCTCGTGCTGCAACCACTCATGCAGGTGGCTGCTGGGACGACCCCGCCTGGGATGGATCCTGCTGGGACAAAGCCTGCAGGCTCCTGCTGGGACAACTTATGCAAGACGCTGCTGGGACAGCTTCTACAGGGACGGCTGGTGTACGATGAGAAGAAGGGCGCGCTGCGGGACCTGCAACTCGTCGGGTCCGGGCGCGCGTTTGTGAGGTCCCGGATCCGGTTCCTCAAGGATCTGGACCGCGGCTCCCCCTTCTACTCGCTGGAAAAAAGGCACGGCGTCCGTCAGCAGCTCCTTACGCTGCTGGCCGACAACGGATCCCTTGTGTTGGATCCGGAGGGCAACAGGGCCATCGCCCGAGACTATTACACTGCCCTGTTCTCTCCGGATCCGTCCAGCGAGGATGCTTGCAGAGTTTTGTGGGAGGACCAGCCGCAGGTTGGCCCGGAGGGAGCTGGGAAGCTGGACTGCCCTATAAGTCTGGGAGAGCTGACCGGCGCCCTCGACAGCCTCTCCAGGGGCAAATCCCCGGGGCTGGACGGGCTGACCCTGGAGTTCTTCAGGGAGTTCTGGGACGTCCTGGGGAGCGACTTCGCGGGGGTCCTGGGGGCGAGTATCGCTACCAGGAAGATGCCTGCCTAAGAAGGGGGATCTCTGCCACCTCAAAAACTGGCGCCCGGTCTCCCTCCTCAGCACCGATTATAAGATCTTTGCCAGGGCGCTGTCTTCTCGCCTTGGCACCGTGCTGGACCACATGATCCGTCCTGACCAGTCCTGCACAGTCCCGGACCGCACAATCTTTGATAACATCCACCTGGTCCAGGACGTTATCCACTTTCCCCGGAAGGCTGGTCTGTCGAGCGCCTTCCTGTCTCTTGATCAGGAGAAGGCGTTTGATAGGGTGGATCACAAAGATTTATTCGGGACTCTGCGAGCATTCGGTTTCGGGACACCTTTTGTCGCCCGAATCCGACTTCTGTACACCGCCGCGGAGTGTCTAGTGAATGTTAATGGGTCCCTGACGGCGCCCCTTCACTTTGGGAGAGGGGTACGTCAGGGCTGCCCCCTGTCTGGCCAGTTGTATTCTATTTGCGTGGAGCCTTTCCTGCGCCTCTTGCGGAGGAGGTTGTCGGGATTGATTCTGTGCGGGTCGGGAATCGGGGTGGTCATTTCGGCCTACGCCGATGACGTGCTCATGTTCACCGACCCGGCTGACCTGCAGAGGATGCACGAGTGCCAGGTCTACTCCACCGCATCCCCTGCCTGGATCAACTGGGGCAAATGTTCTGGACTCCTGGTCAGTCCGTGGCAGATGGATCCCCTACCCGGGGAGCTCAGGCCTTTCACCTGGAGCAGGACCAGCCTCCTCTACCTGAGGGTCCATCTCTGCCCTGCTGAGGAATCCTGGCCGGTGAACTGGCAGGAGCTGGAGGCCTAAGTCACCACTCACCTGCGGCGCTGGACAGGACTGCTCCGAGTGCTGTCTTACCAGGGTCAAGTTCAGGTCATAAACCAGCTGATTGCCTCCATGTGGTGGTACCAGCTGGTCACTTTGACCCCTCCCCCGGACTTTGTCACAAAAATCCAGAGAATGCTCGTTGGCTTCTTCTGGGACAAAAGGCTGCACTCGGTCACTGCTGAGGTTCTGAGTCTCCCGTTTAGGGCGGTCAGGCGCTAGTGTGCCTACGCACACAGGTGGCGACTTTCCACCTTCAGACCCTGCAGCGATACCTTTATGTTGAGCCTCCTCCGAGATGGTGTGCCCTGGTGATGTATTTCTTCTGCCATGTGCACGGCCTGAATTATGACGTGCAGCTCCTGTTTGTAGACCAGAGGGGCCTTCGTGGCTCCTTGCAGGCGTTGACCGTCTTTTACCAGGGCCTGATCAAAGTCTGCAACATGGTCGCCTCGCGACGCAGCTCTCCTCCATCAGGACTAGCGGCTATCGTTAGAGGGCTGCTGCTCAGGAATCCGCCCCTCCGCCCTTTTCAGTGGCCGGCAGAGAGGAGAGCTGTGGCTGCCGGGGTGACCAGGATTGGGGATGTGCTGGGAGGTGGAGGAGTGGTCTGGATGCTTCCACAGGAGTTGGCGCAGTGTGCATGGATGGATGTCTGGCTCGTGGCCGGTGCCATTCAAGACATCAGAATAGTCGTGCTCGGCCCTGACGTCATACTGGGCCTCGAGGTGGCGCAGGTGCGCGGTGGTCTTCTGTCGAGCGTCCCCCTGTCCAGACGGAATTCCACATTGGCCCCAAGCCCTGAACCCTCCCTTAGGAGCCGGTGTCCCACAACCTGAGTCGCCTTGTGGAAATGCCCTCCGTGTCCTTTAGCACAGCGCGGAGGGGTTTCCTGTACGGGCTGCTGCTGCTCACCCTTCACTTCCTTGCCCTCAACCACCACCCGGACACACCCTGGCGTGCCTTGTTGCCGTCCGGCGGCGGATGTCCCCAGTGAGGGGGCCTCTACGGAGGTGTCCTCCCGCTTTCCATCGGGGGCCTGGGGTTCGGGGTGTTGCACGCAGCAGTCCCCTACAACTGTAGGTTGCGTTGGTTCACGGACTCCCAAGATACCTGCGTCTTTTGCGGCCTTGTGGAGTCCATGGATCATGTATATGTTAGTTGTTGTAGGCTGCTCCCCCTTTTTAGTTTCTTGAAAAACCTTTTACTGATGTTTTGTTTGCACTTGAGCCCCACGCTCCTGATCTACGGGCACCCGGTGTGGAGTGGTGGGGTGGGAGAGAGAAGGATCTCCTCATGAACCTGCTCCTGGGCCTGGTCAAGTTAGCAATTAACAGGCCCAGACAGCGGGCGATCGAGGGGGTAGTCCGCCCCGACTGTCTGCCCCTCTCCTGCGGCTATGTTCGCGGCCGGGTGTCCCCCGAGAGGGAGCACGCAGTGTCTGCCGGCACCGTCGAGGCTTTCCGTGCCCGGTGGGCACTGTGGGGACTGGGGTGCTGCGTAGACCCCTTTAACCCCAGTTTGATTTAATGTTGGTGTGTTTCCTTTGCATTTTGTCTTTTGTTTTTGCAGTTGGAAGCAAATGGGCGTATTAGTGAGAGGCAGCATGGTTTTGTGAAGGGGAGGTCGTGTCTCACTAACTTGATCGAGTTTTTCGAGGAAGAGACAAAGATGATCGACAATGGAAGGGCAGTGGATGTTATCTACATGGATTTCAGTAAGGCCTTTGACAAGGTCCCTCATGGCAGACTGGTACAGAAGGTAAAGTCGCACGGGATCAGAGGTGAGCTGGCAAGATGGATACAGAATTGGCTTGGTCATAGAAGACAGAGGGTAGCAGTGGAAGGGTGCTTTTCTGAATGGAGAGCTGTGACTAGTGGAGTTCCGCAGGGATCAGTGCTGGGACCTTTGCCGTTTGTGGTATACATAAATGATTTGGAGGAAAATGAAACTGGGCTAATTAGTAAGTTTGCAGACGACACTAAGGTTGGAGGAGTTTCAGATAGTGAAGAGGATTGTCAAAGGATACAACGGGATATAGATCGGTTGGAGACTTGGGCGGAGAAATGGCAGATGGAGTTTAATCCGGACAAATGCGAGGTAATGCATTTTGGAAGGTCTAATACAGGCAGGAATTATACAGTAAATGGCAGAATCCTTAAGTGCATCGACGGGCAGAGGGATCCGGGTCCACAGGTCACTGAAAGTGGCAACGCAGGTGGATAAGGTAGTCAGGAAGGCATATGGCATGCTTGCCTTCATTGGCAGGGGTATTGAGTATAAAAGCTGGGAAGTCATGCTGCAGCTGTATAGAACTTTGGTTAGGCCACACTTGGAATATTGCGTGCAATTCTGGTCACCACATTACCAGAAGGATATGGAGGCATTGGAGAGGGTGCAGAGGAGGTTTACCAGGATGCTGCCTGGTCTGGAGGTTATTAGCTATGAGGAGAGGTTGGAGAAACTCGGATTGTTCTCACTAGAGCGATGGAGATTGAGGGGCAACTTGATAGAAGTTTACAAAATTATGAGTGGCATGGACAGAGTAGATAGTCAGAAGCTTTTTCCCAGGGTGGAAGAGTCAATTACTAGGGGATATAGATTTAAGGTGAGAGGAGAAAACTTTAGAGGAGATGTGCGGGGCAAGTTTTTTACGCAGAAGGTAGTGAGTATCTGGAATTCGCTGCCAGAGGAGGTGGTGGAAGCAGGTACAATAGTGGTGTTTAAGAGGCAGATTGACAAATACATGAATCGGATGGGAATAGAGGGATATGGACCCCGGAAGTGCAAAATGTTTTAGTTGACGGGCAATATGATCGGCGCAGGCTTTGAGGGCTGAAGGGCCTGTTCCTGTGC
Source organism: Cetorhinus maximus (assembly GCF_964194155.1). Taxonomy (NCBI): domain Eukaryota; kingdom Metazoa; phylum Chordata; class Chondrichthyes; order Lamniformes; family Cetorhinidae; genus Cetorhinus; species Cetorhinus maximus. The sequence continues at coordinate 100,228,144 of NC_135879.1, read as the reverse complement.
TGTACTTTTCTTTGTTCTTTGTTCTTTCCCTTTAAGGGGCTGCCTTTTACTTTGTCCCTGATTTTGCTAATTTAATTTATTTGTTTTGTAACAAAAGAGTTACGTCTTCTTAACCTTCCTTAGCCTGCTGCTACATCTTGGTGCTCCCCAGACCAGAGGTGGAGGCAGCCTGCTGACTGCTACGCCCTGTCTATGGCACGTCAATGGCAACGTTCTGCATTGGCATGCCATAACCTCTAGGGCTATGGGCCATGCACTGGAAAATGGGATTAATATAGTCAGATCTTTGTTGACCTGTGCAGACATGAGGAGCCAAATGGCCTCCTTCTGTACTGTAAACGTCTATGAGTTTGTGATGACCTTGGTGGGCATTCTCCGGAGGGCCGAGACCTGAAGGGCTCCAGACTGCTTTCAGAGTCCTGCTGTGGCAACCTCCTCAGCCGATCGAGCTGGAGCTGCTGAAATCACAGGAAGAGGGGATTCGGATGGGCTGGAGACTCCAGACCTGGATAGATGGCCCCGGGGTGTGCATCTGCTGGTCCTCCTCCCTATGGGTGGCCAAGAGCCTCTGGCTGACTCCTTGAGGGGATGGGGAAGCTGGAGTGAGATTGAGCTGCCCCACACCCCTCTCACGTACACACTGTTGGAGGCCAACTCTGGCGTCAACGATTGAGTTGAGCCCATGCAGCAGTGCAGGAGCGATGTCCTGGACCAAGGTCTCCATGACAGCCGCCATCTGACCAGTGTTGACTTCAGTGCGTTGCAATGCTGGCGCTATCACCACAGCCTGAAGACAGACGGAATCCTCCATCGTGCCTTGCAATCTGAGGAGCACCACAGACATCCCTTCCTGATGTTCTCGAGTTCACCTTTGCAGCTTCAGCATCTATGACATGACCGAGTCCAGGGGCTCATCATATGAGTCAGACTCAGCAATGTTCTGGCCTCTAACAGTCCTCTGAGTGCCAGGAACCTGGGAAGTCCCTGTCGTCACCTGCTGTGGATCAGAAAGTGCAATGTGCTCACAAGATTGTGATCCCGAGGCTACTCTAAAGCTAGGTCTCACCGAGGAGGGTGTCTCTGCGCTGGTGGGTGAGCGCTGTGATGGGCCTTCAATAAAGGTGCCTCCAGATTCCTCGGTTTCTTCGAGGCTTAATTGGAGGCCCTGGGTCATGGACTCCGGAGGCTGTTTCCCAGATGTGCCTGCAAAAGCAAGGGGAGATAATTAGTGCATAGCAGTGGCCTGTGAAACAGGACACATCACTCACAGCATGGTTGTCTGATGGATGTTGCACTGCTGGATCCTCACTTGTTAGAGCAGCTCTGACCTCACCATCAGCACAGGAACATTTGAAATCATTGCCAGCCCGTTGGATGGCTCTGTTTTCAAAGTCCTTGAGGAGCTTGATTTCAGGCATTCCTCCACCGGTCTGCGGCACGATTTCTCGGCACAAGTGGATTTTATTGGAAGTTCATGCCGAATTTCACCTGTGTAGTTGCTCCACTGACTGGGTTGAACAGTAGCTTCCAATGGACACAGGAGTATCAAAATGCATTTGACAGCTTGAAAGTTGTACAAACCACTACACCAGTTCTAGCAGCACCTGATTATTCAAAGCAGTTTAAATTGGCTATTGATGCCAGTGATACAGGTGTGGCGCTGTGTTGCTACAGGGCTATGGGGCCTGACAATATTCTGGCAATAGCACTGAAGACTTGTGCTCCAGACCTTGCCGCGCCCCTAGCCAAGCTGTTCCAGTATAGCTATTATACAGGCATCTGTCCAACCATTTGAAAAATTGCCCAGGTATGTCTTGTACACAAAAAGTAGGACAAATCCAACACAGCCAAGCACTGCCCCATCAGTCTACTCTCCGTCATCTGTAAAGTGATGGAAAGGGTCATCAACAGTACTATCAAACAGCACTTGCTTAGCAATAACCTGCTCACTGACGCTCAATTTGGGTTCTGCCAGGGACACTCAGCTTCTGACCTTATTACAGCCTTGGTTCAAACATGGACAAAAGAGCTGAACTCCAGAGGCGAAGTGAGAGTGACTGCCTTTGACATCAAGGCAGCATTTGACTGAGTGTGGCATCAAGGAGCCCTAGCAAAACTGGAGTCAATGGGAATCAGGGAGAAAACACCTCACTGGTTGGAGTCATACCTAGCACAAAGTAAGAGGGTTGTGGTTGTTGGAAGTCAATCATCTCAGTTTCAGGACATCACTGCAGGAGTTCCTCAGGGTACTATCCTCCGCCCAACCATCTTCAGCTGCTTCATCAATAACCTTCCTTCCACCATAAGGTCAGAAGTGGGGATGTTCGCTGATGATTGCACAATGTTCTGCACCATTTGCGACTCCTCAGATACTGAAGCAGTCCATGTCCAAATGCATCAAGACCTGGACATTATTCAAATCAAGTGGCAAGTAACATTTGCACCACACAAGTGCCAGGCAATGACCATCTCCAATAAGAGAGAATCCAACTATCACCCCTTGACATTCAATGGCATTACCATCGATGAATCCCCCCCTATCAACAGCATGGGGTTTACCAATGACCAGAAACTGAACTGGACTAGCCATATAAATACTGTGACTACAAGAACAGTTCAGAGGCTAGGAATTCTACGGTGAGTAATTCAGCTCCTGACTCCCCAAAGCCTGTCCATCATCTACAAGGTACAAGTCAGGAGTGTGATGGAATACTCCCCACTTGCCTGGATGAGTGCAGCTCCAACAACACTTAAGAAGCTTGACACAGTCCAGGACAAAGCAGCCCACTTGATTGACACCCCTTCCACAAACATTCATTCCCTCCACCACCAACGAACAGTGACAGCAGTGTGTGCCATCTACAAGATGCACTGCAGAAGCTCACCAAGGCTCCTTAGGCAGCACCTTCCAAACCCACAACCACTACCATCTAGAAGGACAAGGACAGCAGATAGATGGGAGCGCCACCCCCTGGAAACTCCCCTCCAAGCCACACACCATCCTGATTGGAAATATATCACCGTTCCTTCACTGTCGCTGAGTCAAGATCCTGGAACTCCCTCCTTAACAGTACTGTGGGTGTTCCTACGCCACAGGGACTGCAACAGTTCAAGAAGGCAATTCACCACCTCATCCTCAAGGGCAATTAAGGATGGACAATAAATGCTGGCCTAGCAAGTGATGCCCAGATCACATGAATGAATAATTTTAAAATATCCCAGCTGAGATCAGACAGGACAGATGTCAGGAAGTATTTCTTTGCACAGTGAATGTTCATCATCTGAGCCTCTGTGGGATCAGCTAACATAAGTTGCTTTTACATTGGGTTAAGTGGGTCAGTAGAGTCAGTGGCTTGTGATACATGGGCCTCACACAGCCTGTAACAACCACAAAATAAACATGTCGATTGGCAAAAGTCAATGACCAGGAAGAGCGTTTTGCTTGTATTGCGATCTGCTGCCTGTTCTCTATTTCTAATATTTTGGTGAGAGCTGCCTTTTGTCCTGTGAGCCTTTTCCTTTTGCACTTTAGTTTTCTTGTATTTCAGTGGTCCAGATTATGTTCAGAGCAGTGAACAAACAATGCCAGCACCAATTACACTTACACTTGTACCAGAAATGTAATTGGAAATCCATTTTAGTGCACTGCCCTCTAAAGGGGATCTGGAACCTATGGCCCAGTTCTTCTAGTCTCTGGATCATCAGAGACTGGACATACCCCCCAAGATGTGCTACGGGACTCCTCAGAAGTCCCAACACAATGACTCTGTGGGAATTGCCCAAGAAGTTTGAACTTCCGATCCTGATTTGTGCCATGTGGATGATGGGCAGGCTTTGGGGAGTCAGGAGGTGAGTTGCTGCAGGATTCCTAGCCTCTGACCTGATCTTGTAGCCACAGTATTTGGCTAGTCCAGTTCAGTTTCTGGTCAATGGTAACCCCCAGGATGTCGATAGTGGGAGATTCAGCAGTGGTTACGCCATTGAATGCTAAGGGCCAATGGTTAGATTCTCTCTTGTTGGAGATGATCATTGCCTGGCACTTGTGTGGCACGAATGTTACTTTCCACTTGTCAGCCCAAGCCTGGATATTGTACAGATCTTGCTGCAGCACTTAAAGTGGCCTCAATGCCCCTAAATCCAGTGAAGGAATAAAGCAGTCAGGTCAAGGAAATCTCCAATCTCACCCAGACAGGCCTATTTGTGACTCCAGACCCACAACAATGTGGTAACTCCTAACTACCCTTCAAAATGGCCTAGAAAACCACTTTGTTGTATTCAAGAAAGCGACTCACCACTACCTTCTCAAGGATAATTTGGGATGGGCAATAAATTTTGGCCTTCTCCACATTCACCAATAACCTGCGAAGGAATGAAAAAAGTTATATGGAACCAAGGTCCCCATTTCTAACCAACTTGTCTATTTTATTTCCATCACATAAATTATTGGAACATTCAGTAACCATTGTTCTTTACGTTGTTACTCTACAAACATTGTTTAAACAAAATGAGAGTGAATTATGGTTTTTAGAAAATTAACACTTGCAGATTTGTAGGCCCAGAACTTCCAGGATTCTTGCACCTTTGGAATGCATATCTACGATCTTGGGTTCGTTTTACACTGCAAAAGTTCCAGGAATTCATGGCATAAGCAACTTGCAGCATTATTTATGCCATGCCATAATTTCCTGGAAATTTTGCAATATTTTGCAATATCCTGACCGAAATCATTCAAAACTGATGACCATAGCTTCGTCCCCGCATTCCCAACTCACTGTCAAATCACTGACCATCAGGAATTTCCTGGAATTATGCCAGTGCTTTTGTTGCAACCACTGAGTCTCAAAAATAATGGTGGAGGTGAATGAATTCAAACTCATGAGTTCAAAATAATTGAATAATGTAAATAAAATCTCTGCTTTTTCTTGACGTTTTTAATTCTTAGCTGAAACCCATCAAAATGGGTTAGGCTTAATGTGTACTGTGTGCATAGTGCAGGGCAATGAAGTGTATTCCCATGTTTTCTATGAAGGTGAGAGTGGGGGACAAAATGATCAGTGCGATTGTAGCGCGCACCACAAGCTTGAGGCCCGAGTCTCAACACTGGGCTTTGGGACTCAGCTGACTTATTTTGGTGAGCTGTGGATGTCTGTCAGGCCTCCTGAGGCAGCTTACCAGTTTCCTTTGGGCCAAATTGGGCCCTCAGCAGCCCCCAGGCAGGTCTTGACGGAGTCAGGATGGAGTGGGGGGGAGCGGGGTGGGGGGGGTGAAGGTGCAGGGAAAACACAGGCAAGCAGCTGATCATAGTACTACTGGGGAGAAAGAATGAGCACTTCTGCCATTCTTCGCTCCATGCTAAGGGCGGAATTTTCCATGCCTACCAGCGTTGGGCGTGATCGGTGGCGTGAGCGGACAATATGGCAGGATTGGTTTCACGAGTGGAAACCAGTTTGTGATCGTCTGCTCAGCCCGCCAATGATGGGCTGCATTTCCCACTATCAGATTCGGGAACCTCATTGGTTCATTATAAGGCCAGCCTGCCTTATGATTGGGGTCAGGCTGCTAGCTTATCTGCCCACTCAAGCAACGCAGAGGCATCATGGTGCCACCAAGTGCTCCAAAGCTTTTCACCTCCCCACCACCCCCCACCAACCCCCTATCCCCGGTCCAGCACAGAATGGAAATAGATGAGCATTTTAGTGGACTGCAGAACAGCTGGATGACTGCACACATTGCCCAATCTCCTCACTAAAGCTGGTCATGGAGCAGTCACTGCTGGAGGCACTCATAGCCCCTAGCAATGTCAGCATCCTGGTTTGGACCAGTCTCCCCCATGGTTCAAGCTAACAGTGCAGCCTTGCAGAGTGGGTTAGGGGAATGCCTGTGCCTGAGCTGAGAGCACAGCATGCAGTCCAATGGGCAAAGCTGCTGCCAATCGGTCAGGTGGACTGGGGGGGAAGGTGGATGTGGTTTCGGGCAGCTATGCAGCACACTAAACTCTGGCCATCCAAGGGGTGGCCAGCACTCTCCAGGGAGCGTTAAGTGACCTTCAGGCTTAACCAGGACAGGTTATTAATACACCCATGCTAACCACATGTCTCTCTCTTTCATCCTGCAGGGGGGGTACATAAGGATCATGGAGTCTGGCGAACTAGCTGTATGCCTGATGGCTTACAGAGCACAATGAAGACAGAGGAGAGAGCAACTAAGGCTCCTGGCTGCAAAGAGGGAGGAGCAGCAACCTCAGGAAGAAGGGGCAGCTGGGGCTCCCACACATGCCGCTGAAGAGCCGCAGCGAGCCATCGCAGGTCGGTGCCAAACGACACCCAGGGTTTATAGACGCCCCCTTTCATTCCTGCAGATGACCGAGAACCAAAGACCGCACATGCCCAGGGAACTGGTCGGTCACATCTGCCAGCTGCTGCATGGAGGGCATACACTGCCAGTGACCGCAAAAGTGACGGCAGCGCTCAATTTCTATGCCAATGGCTCCTTTCAGGGCTCCACAGGTGACCTCTGTGGGGTATCACAATCCTCCACCCACAAATGCATCTATCAGGTCACCGATTCCATCTTTGTGAGGGCACACAACTTTGTGCATTCCACCCGGGACCAGGACAGCCAGGATGCAAGAGCAATTGGATTTGCCCAGATCTCGGGTTTCCCACAGGTGCAGGGTGCGATTGAATGCACTCATGTGGCACTCAGATCTCTGTCACAATTCGCAGCTAGTGTGCAACCACCAGAAACGCATCCTGCAGGTGTGCGCACAATTCCCAGGGAGTGTACATGACGCCCACATCCTCAGTTGGTCACAGATCTCTGGGGTCTTCCAGGGTCCGTAGAAACTGCAGGTATGGCTCCTCGTGGACAAGGGCTAACCACAGAGGACATGGTTGATGACACCCTTGCACAGTGACACTATAATGAAGCTCATGCTGCAGCTTGCAAGTTGGTGGAGTAGACCATCGGGATGCTGAAGATGAGGTTCCGATGCCTGGACTGGTCTGATGGAGCCCTACAATACAGTCCACAGAAGGTGTCACGCATCGCCATTGTCTGCTGTGCCCTTTACAACATGACGCTCCAACGAGGATCGAGCTGGCTGAAGAGGAGATGGAGGAACTGCACATCTCCTCAAATGAAGAGGACGCCAACAGGGATAAGGGTGAGGAGGTCCTCGGAGACAACAATGACGGGCTGAGGCCCTCACACTGGCTAGACGAAGCAGGCACACTCGGGAGGTCCTCATAGCTGCTAGATTTGTGAAGGATGGTGACAAAATGCAGTGAGGTGACCCCGTAGATCCTCACATTGCATCTGTGAGTGTTTGACTCCAGTCTGGCTTATGGCAGTGTGAATACCCTCTGTGAGAATGCTCCTGTCATGGCGACACAGTGGAGGCCCTAATAGTCGCTCGATTGCAGGAGGATGATGATGATATGCAGTGAGGACACTCCATAAATCTTCACATAGCATCTGTGGTATTCTGAGGTGTAATACACCTTTAAGAAAATGTGAGCAGATTGACCACGTGACTGTAAGACCCAGTAGCTGCGTAGCGCGGGATACCATGTTAATGTTAGCCTAGAGTAAGGTCTGGTTGGAGAAGCACACATCATGTTAGTGCTCTGTTGTTTGTGTAAATAAATAGTATGTGCTTCATTTCATATTGGTCTCTGTGTCTGCCGTATACTGTAATTGACTCACCTCCCGACAGATAAGCATGCAACTGGTTCGCAAGCAAAGTGACCACATAGTTAAACATAACAACTGGCGACGAGGCAAAACACAACCAGTCGACGACACTAAGGAAAGCCGCGTAAAACTCAACTGAAGTGAATCAGCCATGCCTTGCAGGCCAATTGTAAGTACAGCCCTCACCATAGTTATCAAAGTTATTGCCTTCCAATATGCCATAACTTGGCCACATCGAACTATTTGATCAGACCACCAATGACCGGTCATTATATTGAACGCCTCGCGTTTTCCTTTTAGGCCAATGACATATCGGGGGAGGAGAAGAGGCGGATGATCTTCTTATCAACATTTGGCAGTAAAACATATGGCCTAATTCGTAGTCTAATGGCACCCAATGCCCCAGATTCCAAGAGGTTTGATGTGAATCTTGTGAAAAACCACTTTCAGCCAAACCCCTCGGTAATAACGCAGCATTTTAAATTCAATTTGAGGCGTTGCACCCCTGGAGAGACAGTTGCCTGTTATATAGCAGCCTTAAAACAACTGACAGAGCACAGTAAGTTCGTGACAACGATTAATGACATGTTAAGAGACTGATTCGTGTGTGGGATTAACGAAGAAGCCATTAAAAAAGGCTGTTGTCAGAAACAAATTTAGACTTCAGCAAGGCACTAGACTTGCCGCTCGCAATGGAAATCGCAATCAGGGGCTCAGAAGAAATCAAGGGGGCACAAAATGGCGCCATTCTTCACATCAGGAGGGAAACGCCGGCTAGAAATGGCGCGGAAGCACAGGGCTCCGCGGAAAGGCGAGGAAACAGCCACCATTAATACACCTGCAAAAAGCAATGGTTTAACGGATAAAAACCACATTAATAATAGCAGAATTAGAAACAGACAGAGTAAAAACGAATGACAATTTAAAAGATCTATTGCCATCGCAACGGGCATGTTATGCGATATTGTAAAGAGAGATTGGGGTAAAATTTTAAACAAAAAGGCAGAAGTCGTCAAATTTAGATAATGGAGGAACCAGGAGAAACAGGGGCAGATATTTATAAGCTACGCAAACTTAAAAATGGGTAAAACAGAGCCAATCTACATGACAGTAGAAGTCAACAGAAAACCCATTCAAGTGGAAGTGGATACAGGCACATCCCCGACAGTCATAGGGGAATGTTTAATTATCTGAATGATGGAGGCCACTCACTGAAGCTGGAAAACTCAGATGCGGGACTAAAGACATACACTGGCAAAGACATTTGAGTAAAAGGTATAGGCAAGGTTCCAGTACAATATAGAAGCCAGTCTGCTGATGGTGGTAGCAGGGGAGAGTCCAACTCTGCTTGGTCGGACCTGGCTTAAGAAAATAAAGTTGGAGTGGACTGAGATTTTTCAACTCAGAATGAAAGATCTGCAAGAATTATTACAGAAATATGCTTCTGTGTTTAGGGAAGAGCTCGGGAAGACTCAGGGGCTGCAAGCTAAAATCAACATGGATCCTGGAGATACTTGAAGGCGAGGCCAGTCCCTTATGCATTATGAGAAAAAGTTGATGTTGAATTAGGCAGGCTGGAAAGGTTGGGAGTCTTACAACCTGTACAATTTTGTGAATGGGTAGTGCCCATAGTTGCAGTACTAAAGCCTGGTCAGGCTCTGGTCAGAGTGTGCGAATATGTGGGGACTACAAGTTGACCGTTAACAAAGTGGCCAGACTTCATAGGCACCCTGTACCAAAAATTGATGAATTATACTCCAAGTTGGCAGGGGGGAACCGCATATACCAATCTCGACATGAGCCATGCTTACCAGCAAGTCGAACTAGAAAAGGCCTCTAAGAATTTTGTGACTATCAACACACATAGGGGGTTATACCAGTGTACCAGATTACCCTTCAGAGTCTCATTGGGTTTGCCATTTTCCAACAGACTATGGAAAATTTACTCCAAGGTCTGCACCATATGGTGTTTTATGTCGATGATGTCCTAGTAAGAGGACTAACTGATGAAGAACACCTGCAAACTGTGTAGCATGGGCTACCATGTTAATGTTAGCCTAGAGTAGAGCCTGGTTGGAGAAGCACACATCATGTTAGTGCTCTGTTGTTTGTGTAAATAAATAGTATATGCTTCATTTCATATTGGTCTCTGTGTCTGCCGTATACTGTAATCGACTCACCTCCCGACAGATAAGATTGCAACTGGTTCCCGTGAAAATCGACCACATAGTAGAACATAACAGTTTGACTCCTGTTTGGCTGATAGCAGCTCGCTTGCACTCTGTGATCAGGGTCATATCATAGAGACGCAGCCATGAAACTTTAAAAGCATCTGATTCTTTGTCCGCCTTCAGCACTTGAGTCCTTCAGGAGCACAGGGTCACTGGTCACAGATGCTGGTGTGATAGGGGCCAGCCCCTCCTTAAAGGTGCTAAGAGCACACAGAGAGTATGACGGAACTCCGTGATGCCCGCCCACTACAATCTAGCAGCAATGACAAGCACCGAGGAGTAGGCATCTGTAATGTTTCCAGGGAGTGTGAGGTCGGACCATCACTTTGATCTGAAGGGCAGAGCATAGAGAAGGGAACCTGGACTGAGACACCTGCCTTTATCTTATGCAGAAAGGTTTCACATCTGAGTGACAAGAACACTGCTCATCAGAACAAGGAGCCATAGGGAGAGAGACATTCTTGGGAGTTTATTGACAATAGTGAACAGTATGTACAAGTGATTAAACCCCGTGCACAGGCTGTGCAATTAATTTTCCTTAACTTTCCTAACGCTGCCGCTACATCTTGGTGCTCCCTAGACATCCACAACAGAGGTGGAGGCAGCCTGCTGATTGCAACGCCCTGTCTCTGATGACCTTGGCAGGCGTCCTCTGGAGGGCCAAGACTTGGAAGGTCCTGGCCTGCTTTCAGGGTCCTGCTGTGCGTCAGTGGCACTGTCCTCGGCCTGTGGAGCTGGAGCTGCTAAGGTCAGAGGAAGAGGGGACTCGGATGGGCCGGACAGTCCCGGAGTCACCTGGGTGGATGGGCCCGGAGTGTGCACCTGCTGATCCTCCTCCCTATGGGTGCCCGGGAGCCCAAGCTGACACCTTGAGGAGAAAGGGTAGCTGGAGTGAGATCGAGCTGCCTGGCACCCCTCTCACGTACCATTAAGGTGTGTGTGAGAGAGTGAATGGTGATGTCCCTGAACTGGCAGTGAGTGAGGGCCTTGTGGATGTGTGATGGGTTTGTGATTGTGTGAGTTGAGAGTGATGAGAAGAGTGACTTACCCTGGCAGAACAGAGGTGATCATTCACCCTCTTGTGGCACTTGGTGGCTGTTCTCTTTAAACATGGTGCCCAGTGTAATGCAGTGGTGGGGCATGGAAACGGCGTGTTCCCCGGGGATGCAGAAATAATATGACGGGTTTGGGACGAGATGGCATGAAAACATGGGGAAACAGTGAGGCAGTGAGATTAGTTCTTGATTTCTCTAGCAAAGAGCCAGTACAGATATGACAAACCAAATGACTTCTCCCTATGCCAGAAGTGTGATTCTAACTGAAGCAACGGGTGTTCTTCATCTTCTTACCATTACACCAGCTTTTGAGACTACACAGCTTTTGTCTCACGTCAAGAATTGTATCTTAGAAATTCCCATTCACTTTTGAAACGTTTTTTTAACTTGTTCATAATGTTTAGGAATACAACATTCTGATTAACAGAAGGCTGTCCTTTCAATGTCAGTAGACTAACTCAATTGAATTTACCAGCACACGACACTCCTGTTCATTGAAGAACCAATTAATCAACTCTAACAGTCTCACCAGGAGATGTGGAATATTCCGCACCACCGAACCAGGCAAGTGATTGAAAGCTCAATTACCATCCCCATGGAAACGCCCAAAGTAGAAACTAAAATTTGATAGTCTTTGAATCATAGTCAAACATTAGTAGAGAACAGAATACATAATTGAGAGCTTAACCGTATAGTCTCATCCTTCAATCTAAAGACCTATATTTCACTCTGTGGGATAGTATACAGTTAAATTCCTTCTTGCCTTGCTCCAATGAGCTATAGCATGTGGCATCAATCTTATTTCAGGAATGTAATATAATGCTTCCAGTTATCCATGGTGTTACAGACAGGGATGATGTTGGTGTTACAGACAGGAGAGATAGTAGGACGGTTTCCCCTTTTTCACATCTTGACTGACCGAAGACAGGTGTGTTTTAAAAGAAAAAAATTTAACCCCCTGAGTAACTCTCAAGAACAGACAAATGTCAGGCTTTCTCATTGGTTTTAGAAAAAAAGGATAAATGTTTATTACTCAACACCCGAAATGTATACGCAACAGCACTCACCCAGCAGCAAAAACACCCACAAGAACAGGTAATTACAAAAAAGGAAGCATGCACTTAGGTCTTAAAATTCCAATAATTCCAATGCTTCTTTCGAAATGAAGGATTGAAACGTTGCAGGCCTATGATTCCCCTTTTGTTCCACTGAAAAAATAGAGGTTAGAGGTTTATGAAGATGGATTTGCAGTGGCTTACTGCCTGCGAGTTTCTCTGGCTTCACTCCAGTCGAAGTGCATTCAAACCCTGCAGCAAAAACCCGGTTTGGTTCCTCAAACAGGTAAGTAAATACCAGCCTGAATTCACTGATGAATTTTAGGCAGGGCCCTGTCCCTTTGTTACTCTGGCATTCTTCTTTCTTTCTGCCTCTGACTTCCCAAAAATCTGACTTATTAAATGTCCTTTATCAGAAACTTCGTTTCTGTCAGGTATCATAGTATCTGTTTTTCATTGCCCTCACAAATGGTCTCTGGCAATCTGGCCATTGACACACAATAGTGTTCGAGTTTTATCCATTCGCATATCCTTGTGATAGAATAGAATTCACCTCACACCCGTTCTTTGTAATTCTACTCCAAACGCAAGAAGTTTGCAAGTCCATTGTGAATGAGTTGCTGTAACTATTTGGATAGTGGCAGCCATTAACCCACAGGAAATGTTTGTTGCATTTTAATGCCTTCTCATTGAAATGTCCCACAAGGTCATTTACATTTTAGGGCGGAATTTTCTGCTCCTGCCGGCGGTGGGAATCATGTCAGATGGGGGGACTAAATTTGGCGTGATGTAAAAGGCCAGTTTCCCACCAGCGGGAAATTAGTTTGGAATTTTGTTCTCCCGGTTTTGATGGCGAGTTAAAGGCAGTTTGAGTTTCCCGCTGATCTATGCTGGGAACCACATTTGCATTCATTTGCATCTCATGAATGTTCATTAAAAGACCAACTCACCAGAATTATATTCCCCCTGCTAATAAGCTGCTGGCGGGGCACTTTATTTGAACTGTCTGTTTCCCAGCTGTACATAAGCGATGTGCTCCTGGTGAGCTGCACTTCGCTTGGGACTTTGCCTACCTTGCTTCAGGCAACACTCACAGTCATCAGTGCCAGGCTTCACAGGCAACACCACATCACTTTTAGGGGTGCTCACGGGCAGGTCTCTAACTACCAGACCAGCTGTAAGGTGGGGGTGGCTTTTCAATGGATGCAGGGGCTAAGGCTTGTTTGCAGACGGGGGAGAAGGGGCCTCAACGGAAGAGATGCAGGGTGAGGGCTGTATTGGGGAAAGGGTGGCATCCCAGGGTAAGTGTCGGGGCATAAGTTGATCTGTGCCAGTGGCCTCAAAATGGTGAGAGCTGAGGAGGCAGTCTCCAGGGAAGATGTGAGGGCTTTTTTGTTTTTTCTTTTATTCATTCATGGGATGTGGGCATCACTGGCTAGGCCAGCATTTATTGCCCATCCCTATTTGCCTTTGTAAAGAGGGCATTTAAGAGCCAAACACATTGCCATGGGTCTGGAGTCACATGTAGCCCAGACCACATAAGGATGGCAGATTTCCTTCCCAGATGGGTTTTTACAACAATCAGCAACATGTTTCATGGTCATCACCAGACTTTTAACTCCAGATCATTATCACCATCTACCACCGTAAGATTTGAACCCGGGTCCCCAGAGCATTACCCTGGGTCCCTGGATTACTAGTCCAGCGGTAATACCACTACACCATGCCCCTTGAGCTGGCAGTGAGTGAGATGCCAGTGACAGTGTGCTAGGCTTGTGAGTGTGTGAGTTTAGAGTGATGAGATGGTTGCATTACCCTGGCGGCACAGATGAGATCATTCATCCTCTTTCTGCACTGGATAGCCAACCTCTTCTGTGCAGTGTTGGCACTGACCACCACTGCCACCGCAACCCAAGCCAGAGTGGTGAGATTGCTGGACCTCCTGCGGTCAGAGTGGGGGTGGAGGACATCACGGCAGGCCTCCAAAAGGCATTCCAATGAAGGGTCACTGAACTCTTCTTGGCTTTCAGGGCCATGACTTCACTGGAGTTGTCCTGGGCTGCAAACATTGAGAACTGTGTGCACGGCTGCAGTATAGATATGGCACCCGGAGTGAGGAAACGATGAGGTAACGCCATGACAGGCGATTCAGAGGCCACCCACCAGTGAGATGGCTTGTTTCCTGTGGCTGCATAATTAATAAGGCGGGAAGGGGACGATATGGCACGAAAAGTCCTCCATTGCAGCCGACGGGTAAAAAGCCTTTATTTGCGCATGTGCGCAGTGCCACATTTAGCACAAATCTGGGATGATTCCGCCCAATGTCTCCATACGCATTCATGCATGACAAGGAGGAACACCCTAACTGCATCACTTCAATTCGTTCACACATTCACTGAGGTGACAATGAGGCAGGCTGCAGGCAACCCTGCCTTGGTGATCAATCTCACCCAGATGAGGAGATGGAGGGCCTGTCACCAATTGGCACAGGAATTCATTGCCACAGAAGGCTGTGGAGGCCAGGCCATTGAGTGTATTTAAGACCGAGATAGATAGGTTCTTGATTGGTAAGGGGATCAAAGGTTACGGGGAGAAAGCAGGAGAATGGGGTTGAGAAACTTATCAGCCATGATTGAATGGCGGAGCAGACTCAATGGGCCGAATGGCCTAATTTTTGCTCCTATGTCTTATGGCTTTGTTATGTGGAGCAAGGGCCTAAGCAGCAAGAGGAAGCAGGGCCTCTTCAAGGTCAAGGGGCTGACGAACATAGACCATGGAAGCAATGAGCATTGGCCTGACCATGGGTATATCGCTGGTGGGCGCTCATATCTAGTGAGGCAATGCCAGACACACCCTCGTATGTCGTATGAGCTGCGGCTGCAAGGACTCTGGAGGAGTAATGTGGAGCTCCTGGCCTGCATGAATGTCTGTCCAGGTGCCTTTAAATATGGACCTTTGTCTCCATGAGGTAGCGGTGGGGCAGTCAACTTCCTACCCACCCCACCAAGAAATTTGCCAACCTTCTCGTGGATGCATGATTAATGAGCTGGCAAGCGGAAGTTCACGTGTGTTCACCCGCCCTGCCGCTCAGCGGGTAACATGCTGACTTTCCCGCCCACCACCGCATTTAGTCTCTCGAATGGAAAGTTCCACCCTTAATTTTTTGTCCAGATATGCAGGCCCTTTCAGGGCTTTGTGTAATTCTGTGTATATTGACAGCAAAGAAAAATTGTCACCTGACCTCTCAACTCCATTTTGTTTCAAAAGCAAAGTGTCCATTCTCCATTTTGTTTTGAGTTCTATAAATCCATTGCTCTATATTGCATGAATGTGACAATGGCTATTAGTCTACTATAAATATTCAAGGGCTGCACTCTTCCTTATCAACAAAATTCTAGCAAAATAATAGAAATACATGATTTGTGGCAAAGCTATCTCAATGGCATCATGAAAGGGCTGAATTGGCAACCAAACCTCACTGTGCTGGTAATCTCAGTACTGGAAAGGTACAAGTATAAAATGTGTGAGGAAACCCTCACCAAGAACTTGATGCAAGGCTTCAATTATTTATTTTATGAAGCTGCAAATTGATAAGGTGGCTGCGTTTCTCCTTTGTGGATATCTGAAGTTTGTTTTTGGAACCAATTCCCTGTAATATAAATTTGAGAGACACTTTGACCTTCAATGCTGCTGGTAGTAGCAAAGTGCAGACTGACCCAGCTGGTCTTTGTGAAGCAGGTGCCCAACCAGTGAAGTAGAGCATCTTCAGGCATTCCCTCTCATCTCCCCCCAAAAAACTGACTCTATTGTATAGACTCACTGCCTGGAGTCTCTGAGTCTTTAACATTCTTTGAACTCACTGGCATTCCGGCATTCCTTTCATTTTTCACAGTTATGCCTTAGAAAGGCCACTACAGTTTTATCCTGGCCAGAAAACTCCTAAAGTATTCACGCCCAATTCATCGCCTTCATTTTCATTAATACCACATCTCAGCTGGAGTTTGATATTCACATCTCATCGTGTCTCCATAGCTGCACAGTATTGTGTGTATTTCTACTTACAGGCCTCCTACAGGATCCGATCATTGGCCTTTGAAAAAGATGCAGGTAATGCTGGGAGTGCATGCAGATATACCAGCATCTAAGAAAAAGGAAAGACACTGAACCAAACCTGCTTATTTGTTAAAAAGCAGCAGTGCATGGCAAAGTGACAGTGAGTGGAGGGAACAAAGTGACAGTGAGCTGGGGGAACAAAGTGACAGTGAGCGGGGGGAACAAAGTGACAGTGAGCGGGGGGGAACAAAGTGACAGTGAGCAGGGGGAACAAAGTGACAGTGAGTGGAGGGAACAAAGTGACAGTGAGCGGAGGGAACAAAGTGACAGTGAGCGGAGGGAACAAAGTGACAGTGAGCGGGGGGAACAAAGTGACAGTGAGCGGAGGGGAACAAAGTGACAGTGAGCGGGGGGAACAAAGTGACAGTGAATGGAGGGAACAAAGTGACAGTGAGCGAAGGGAACAAAGTGACAGTGAGCGGAGGGAACAAAGTGACAGTGAGCGGGGGGAACAAAGTGACAGTGAGCGGAGGGAACAAAGTGACAGTGAGCGGAGGGAACAAAGTGACAGTGAGCGGAGGGAACAAAGTGACAGTGAGCGGGGGGAACAAAGTGACAGTGAGCGGAGGGGAACAAAGTGACAGTGAGCGGGGGGAACAAAGTGACAGTGAGCGGAGGGAACAAAGTGACAGTGAGCGGGGGGAACAAAGTGACAGTGAGCGGAGGGGAACAAAGTGACAGTGAGCGGGGGGAACAAAGTGACAGTGAATGGAGGGAACAAAGTGACAGTGAGCGAAGGGAACAAAGTGACAGTGAGCGGAGGGAACAAAGTGACAGTGAGCGGGGGGAACAAAGTGACAGTGAGCGGAGGGAACAAAGTGACAGTGAGCGGAGGGAACAAAGTGACAGTGAGCGGGGGGAACAAAGTGACAGTGAGCGGAGGGGAACAAAGTGACAGTGAGCGGGGGGAACAAAGTGACAGTGAGCGGAGGGAACAAAGTGACAGTGAGCGGGGGGAACAAAGTGACAGTGAGCGGGGGGATCAAAGTGACAGTGAGCGGGGGGAACAAAGTGACAGTGAGCGGGGGGGAACAAAGTGACAGTGAGCGGGGGGAACAAAGTGACAGTGAGCGGGGGGAACAAAGTGACAGTGAGCGGAGGGAACAAAGTGACAGTGAGCGGGGGGGAACAAAGTGACAGTGTGCGGGGGGAACAAAGTGACAGTGAGCGGGGGGAACAAAGTGACAGTGAGCGGGGGGAACAAAGTGACAGTGAGTGGGGGGAACAAAGTGACAGTGAGTGGGTGGAACAAAAAGGCCGAAGTTCAATGACTTTACAAAAATTTTAATTTGAACAATCAGTCCTTGTTTACTGACATTTGTAATTAGTTCAGGTTTTTGCTCCATTTTTAAAGTGCTGTCTCATGAAAAATGAATAGAATTTCCCATGTTCACTAATGTTAGTGAGAGTCACTTTGTGACATATCTTGATAAGGGTGAGGATACATTGGACAGGCTGGGCTTGTTTCCACTGGAGTTTAGAAGAATGAGGGCTGACTTGATTCAAGTATATAAGATCCTGAGTGGTCTTGACAAAGTGGACATCGAAAGGATGTTTCCTCTTGTGGATGAGTCCAGAACTAAGGGGCACTGTTTTAAAATTAGGGGTCGCCCTTTTAGGACAGAGATGAGGTGAATTTTCTCTCTCAGAGGGTTGTGCAACGTTAGAACTCTCTGCTTCAGAAGGTGGTGGAGGCAGGGGTCATTGAATATTTTTAAGGCAGAGGTAGATACATTCTTGTTAGGCAAGGGAATCAAAGGTTATCGGGGGTAGATAGGAATGCGGAACTCGAAATACAAACAGGTCAGCCATGATCATATTGAATGGTGGAGCAGGCTCGAGGGGCCGAATGGCCTACTTCTGCTCCTATTTCGTATGTTCGTAGGTCTCCAGATTGTAATGGCCCTGCAGTTGAAGGGGCCACAGTAAGAGTGGAGTCAACCCAACATTACATGACAGGCCTTTGCTGAACCCTCATCATTATTAAAAGACCAAAAAACAGGGCCAAACCCTTCTGCTGAAGCCTGACCACCAGCCCTACATAGCCCTACTGGAGATGACAAATTAAAAGGTCACCTTAAGGATGCTAGGTGGGGCATGTACCCAACTGAGCCAATGAGAAGGCCCACAGAGTTGTTCTGCTGGCAGCCCCACCGGAAGAGGTAGGTGGAAGTGAGGAATTGCATTTTTTTTATTATTTGTGGCCACAGCTGCCAGGCCAACATTGTGGAGGGGCCCCCCTCCACACCATAGCCTGTGGCCACAGCTGTGGACTTATGGCAGAAGCGGGCAGGGGTGGAGGGGAATAAATAAATGAGTCTTTGGTGGCCCCCTGGCCTGCCGCTGGATGGCCGCCTCCAGGGGCCTGCTGGCCTTTGCCCACAGCATTGAGCCCCTTCACCCCCAGTAAGATCCCAGTGGCATCCCCATCTGCCCTCAATTAGCCGAGTGTTTGACACTAATTGGCTACCTGCCACTGTTGGGTGGGAACATACCTAACATGCCATTCTCAAAAATTCTCCTGCCACCAAAGCCGCCTCAGGCGGCTGGTAAAATTCTGCCCAATATTTCTGTCAATGACCCTGATGAAAGATCATTGACCCGAAACTTTAACTCTGTTTTTCCCTCCACAGATGCTGCATGACCTGTTGAGTATTTCCAGAAGCAACCATTGGCTGACTGTAAACATGGGCCAGCAACAGGATAAAGATTCTGAGGCAAAAATCAGCCATCCCCTTTTCTACTTTTTTATACCAAAGGTGTTTGCTGGCATCACTTCATTCCCTCTGTGCTCAGGCCAAAGTTACCCACCAACAATATCATGGCCCTACTGAAACCAGAACTGTAGCCCTTAGTTTATCCCTCCTCACCAACTCCCCCCTTCTATGCTCTTCACCTATTTCCCTGTATCACTTTTCCATTCTCCTTCTTCCCTTCTGACCTCCTCTCCCCTTCCCTTCTTTCTTCCACCTTTCCCTCCCCAACCTCCCAGTCCGCTTCTCTGCTTCTTCTTTCCTCACTGTTCCCCTCCTCCCTTTTCTCATCCTCCTCTCTTCCTTGTCCTCCCCCATTCTTCCTTCCTCACTCTCCCCTTGCCCATTACTGCCTCCGCTCTGTTGTTCCTCCATTTCTCCACTGCTCCCCTCTATCCTACCTTATCTTACCCTGCCCTCATCCTGCCTCTCCTGTTGCTACCCTTCTCACATGGTCCCATTCCTCCATTCTGCATCTCATTTCTAATCCCTCTCCTTTTCCCTCTACCACAAGTTGCCTCTCTTCACACTGCTCCCCTCCTCTTTCCCCACTCTGCTTTCCTTTCATTGCCCTCCTCTCCTCTCTCCATTTCTGATTCTCTTCCCACTCCATGTCCCAGGCCTTCTCCCCCCTGCCACTCTTCTTCTCCATCCCATCCTCTCCCCCTTATTTCTCCTCCTCCTTTTCTTCTGTTCTCCCCTTTCATATTTTCTCACACTCAAAGCCACTGTCTGGAGGCTTGAACCCTGCTTGGGTCTGGTCTCATTTAAATGCAGCTGACCAACTGTGCTGCCAAACACCACAGTTCCACACCACCAGGTCAGGAGAAGAGAATAGGGGACAATTAAGCTGGGTCTCAAATAGGGTGGAAGTAGGCCAGATATATTTTCTGGGAGGAGCTGTCCTGGGCCACAAGTTACCCCTGGTGTTTTTGAGGGGCCTACAATAGTGCCTTTAAGAACTGATAGTTAAGACACTCAATATCTGGTACAAATAGTTGGAATGGTGTTGACCTGTCTCCTCATTCCCTCACATTTCCTACACCACTCCCAATCCAGCCCCTTGATTTTCATCTCCCAGCCATTCATTTCTCAAGCTAAAACAGTTGAGAATTGCCCCCTTCTTTGCCATTTTGCTCACAGCCCAATGGTCTCTACGATCATTATTGAGTTCAGGTAAATATACCAACGGCATTTGCCACTCCTCTCAGTGTATTGGATCTAAAAAATGTTTTTTAAAAAGTTTGTCAAACATTGACAAACGTTTAAGCACTGGGAAACGTGTCAGCCGTGGGCATTAAATTTGGTTTGATGGAAAAAGTCTGTTTTCCACCAGCAGGAAATTAGTTTGGAATTTTGTTCTCTTGACTTTGATGGCAAGTTGCAGGTGGGTCGGGTTTTCCTCTGGTCTCTGGCGGGAACGACATTTGCATTCATTTGCACCTCATGAATGCTCATTAAAAGGCCAACTCGCTGGAATTACGCTCCCCCTCCAAATTAAGTGCCCCGCCAGTGGATAATTAGAACGGTCTGTTTCCCAACTGTCTAAGTGGCGTGTACCTGGCGAGCTTCACTTCATCAACGTCTTCAAGGTCAATAGACATTGCTTTTGCCTATATTTAAGAGCATAGCTGTGAGATTTTGGGTCTTTGTATCACAAGCTGCACCAAGGCTAGGCACAGGAGGCAAGAGCAGCAAAGTGGCGGGGGGGTGGTGGGAGGTGGGGGGGTGTGGGGAAGGAGACAGGACTGGGTGAGTGAGTGTGGAACAATGGAGGGAAGGGGGGAGACCGAGGCAGGACAAGTGGGGGTGTATGGAACATGGGAGGGGAGGGGGAAGACTGAGGCAAGACTAGGGAATGGTAAAGTAACAGAGTGGAGTAGTGAAAGACTGTCCTGGGGCAAGAGTTATAAGACTATCCAAGGAAGAGTCAGAGACTTTCCTGGGGCTGAGGCCACACTGTCAGGGACATATTGAAGAGACTGTTGCTGGGGCTGTACGGGCCATGTTAGAGAGCTCTGTATGGCACGCATGTCTTGGGTGGATGAAGACCTCTCCGGGCAGTGACGGTTATGCACTATATAGTGTGCAGGGCGTGACCAGCCACCTAAGGAATTTGGTCCTGGGGGTTTGAGTCGTGGTGCTATGAGGCAGAGGGCGCAGTCACGGTCAGGGGCGGCATCTGTATGCTGTATGTCAGGAGCTGAAAAGTCATGGAGGGGAGTATTGGATGGTCTCATGTGTGCAGTCCCGAAAGGTCAGGGTGCACGTGGCCTCAAGAAGGGAAGAGGACAGGTCCGCAAAGGGCATGGGGACATCAATATTAAAGGGTTCGGGGGGAGAACAGGGATATCCACAAGGATAATGATGGGTTCAAGGGTTACGGGAAGGCTGGTTAGTGATAGGAGGAATGAGAATTTTGAAGCGTTACCCTCTACCTTACTGTTTAACATCTCAAAACTACTGTACATCAAAGCACCCAGACTAGCTGGCTTTAATCCAATTCAGACACACGCACTCACAGCCACAGACACAGACCCTACTACAAGTCCAATTTAAAATAATTTCCAAAAACATTATATACATTAATATCTTCATGACACTTGTCCTTCTAGATGGTAGTGGACATGGGTTTGAAAGGTTCTGTCTGGATATTAACTTCATCCTTCTTCCCAGCAACTGTCTAAGGCTGAACGAGGCTGTTTAAAACCTTGGGGATAATTTGACCCTGATGTAGGATTTTGATAATACTGCTAATTTTTAGGGTTTTATATTGATTTAAAGTAACATCTATGGATTTTATCTTAGTCACCTCTTCAGTTCAATTTGAACTTTTGCTAATGGGACAATGAACAGCTAAGGCAGCTGTTTGCGAGGAACTTTTGTTAATGGATTTTATTACTTTAAAGATACCACAAAATCTTGGTTCAGAGGTTTGTACTTTGTCTTAATTACAGTGCCAAACAATTGAGGGCTTCTTTATCAGTTTTAAAGGAATAAATAAAAGGTTTGAGCTCAGCAGCTTGAACTAAGTGTGACACCTTATCTTTAAGCAAGACCACGTATTATTAGGTTTAATTGATTAATCATAGCTGTAGGGTAGAATATCTGTATTAAAGGAAAACCTTCCTTTCCTGATATTATGGTAGGAAGTGTTATTAACATTTGTTCTTAATGGCTTTAGTATCCATAGGAATGGGTTAAAATACGTTGATGTGAATGTTTACGATAGATTGTATTATTGACAAGAGAGTGTTTGTACAACTGCTCTGTATCTAGAAGGATGTGTGCCATTTGTTCAAAATGGATGTACCTCTGGGGATGTAAAGGATGAACATTGGTCTTCAGTCTACATGACTCTAGTTACAGAGGTGGGGTGACACCAGATGACCCTCACCCTAAACCAATGAAAGAGGGAAATTTGTACTATTTCCAAATAAGGGATGAGGAACAGTCAGAAGTAGAGATAAAAGTTGGAAGATCAAAGTCTTTGTTGGTGCAGTTTTACCATGGTGGTATGGTTCTTGTGAGACACAGTTCCCCTATTATTTGTCAGTTATATAAACGACATAGATGACTTTGTGGGTGGTAGGATTAGTAAGTTTGTGGATGACGCAAAGATTAGCTGGGTGGTTAACAGTGAGGTTGAGTGTCTTGGGCTACAGGAAGATATAGACAGGATGGTCAAATGGGCAGATAAGTGGCAGATGGAATTTAACCCTGAGAAGTGTGAGGTGATACACTTTGGAAGGAGTAATTTGACAAGGAAGTATTCAATGAATGGCATGACACTAGGAAGTTCTGAGGAACAAAGGGACCTTGGCGTGTGTGACCATAGATCTCTGAAGGCGGAGGGACATATTAGTGGGGTGGTGAAAAAGGCATACGGGACACTTGCCTTTATCAATCGAGGCATAGATTACAAAAGTAGGGAGGTCATGTTGGAGTTGTATAGAACCTTGGTGAGGCAACAGCTGGAGTACTGTGTGCAGTTCTGGTCGCCACATTATAGGAAGGATGTGATTGCACTGGAGGGGGTGCAGAGGAGATTCACCAGGATGTTGCCTGGGATGAAATATTTAAGTTATGAGGAGAGGTTGGATCAACTTGGGTTGTTTTCGTTGGAGCAGAGAAGACTGAGGGGCAATCTGATCGAGGTGTACAAGATTGTGAGGGGCATGGACAGGATGGATAGGGAGCAGCTGTTCCCCTTAGTTGAAGGGTCAGTCACAAGGACATAAGTTCAAGGTGAGGGGCAGGAGGTTTAGGGGGGGATGTGAGGAAAATATTTTTTACCCAGAGGGTGGTGACGGTCTGGAATGCACTGCCTGGGAGGGTGGTGGAGGCGGGTTGCCTCACATCCTTTAAAAAGTACCTAGATGAGCACTTGGCACGTCATAACATTCAAGCTATGGGCCAAATGCTGGTAAATGGGGTTAGGTAGGTAGACAAAGTGTTTCTCACATGTCGGTGCAGACTCGATGGGCGATGGGCCAAAGGGCTTCTTCTGCACTATGATTCTGTGATTCTGTGATATCATCACTTGAGAGACAGAAAAAGAAAGGCATTGCCTGTGTTGGCAGCACTCAAGGAATCCTAGGACCCTGAGGGATAAGAACACTCCACCACCGACGCACAGTAGCAGCAGTGTATACCATCTACAAGATGCACTGCAGGAACTCACCAAGGCTCCTTACACAGCACCTTCCAAACCCACGACCGCTACCATCTAGAAGGATAAGGGCATGAGAGGCATGGGAACACCACCACCTTGAAGTTCCCCTCTAAGCCACTCAACATCCTGAATTGGAAATATATCGCAGTTCTTTCACTGTTACTAGTTAAAAATCCTGGAACTCTACACAACCAGTGGGGTGAGGTTGCATCAAGCACCACTGACAACAATAATAGAAAGAGGTCCCCAGTGGGAAACCCAGAGGTGCTAGATAGGTCTGTACAAACATAAAGATAAAAGCAAAATACTGCGGATGCTGGAAATCTGAAACAAAAACAAAAACCACTGGAATAACCCAGTGACAGATAAGTATGACCCTTGTTAAGAGCTCTGAATAAAGGTCATACGGACTTGAAACGTCAACTCTGTTTTTCTCCCCACAGATGCTGTCAGACCTGCTGAGTTTTTTCAGCATTTTCTGTTTTGTTTCTGTGTAAACACATTTGTCTTAGCAAAAAGGGACAAAAATAAGCTTTATTTTTAGAGTGGCACTGGGTTTCCCTAGTCACTGCACTCAGAGCAGCCACTTGTCAAAGGTGCATCACTTGGGATGCAGGTTCCTGGCCCCTGAGTGTTTTACGTTGGTCATGATACATCACCTACATTGTATGAAAGGAAGATTTCCACAGGAGGTCTCTCAACCATGATATCAGTGGAAAAGGCCCAGAAAAGTGATGTAACTAGCAAACATGCTTTTACAGCTAATCAATTACTTTTAAAGTGCAACCAATGTTTTGAGATGTTTGATATGAAAAGAGGGACTATTTCTTGTTAAATTTTAATTGTTGTACTCATAATATCCAGTAGAGGGCTCTGATACATTATAAGCCACACGTTCTAAATTAATAACAAAACAAAAATAAAAATACCTGGAAAAACTCAGCAGGTCTGGCAGCATCTGCGGAGAGGAACACAGTTAACATTTCGAGTCCATATGACTCTTCAACAGAACTAAGTAAAAAATATTTGCTCCACAATGCATGTATGTTGAGTCCTTGCCAGAACAATATGGCACTGGTCAACCAACTACAACCAGCCAACTACAACCAAAAAATCTCAAATTTTTGAGGTGTCTTTTCCTGAACAACAGGTAGCTGTTTCACACTGTCACTATGCAGTAGCAACAATGAGTGGTATTCACCACTAACAGGATACTGCCATCAAGCCAAAAAGATGATCTGCCTATCACACAAATGGGTAATGTGGTATATGAATTTCAGTGCCAGTGTGATGTAGGTATGTAGGTCGTACATCCCAAAGGCTGGTGGATCATATCAAACAGCATGTCCCAGCTGCTGTTCACAACAGGCAAGGTACAGACCGTACCCACCCAGCCGTGCTTGCAAAACTCAAAACACATTGTCCAACATTAGGTGTGAGTCCATGATTGGACAACATTTACTTAAATAATCCTCAGTGTGCTAAGAATTACACTGACAACTAATTTAACACTGTCACTTGGGCTCGCAGTGTGGCGCATTTGCAGGTACTGGAAGTTACATATATTAATACACAGGGCCCTGATCTTTGCAGACAGAAAGAACATGTACACAAACTATGCCTGTTTCAGCTAAATAAAATAAATGACAGACATTCGCTGACTCATTTCTCAAGGAAATGCCTTGACAAATCAGGGTCAAGCTGTCTGGTTTAAATTTCAAGCAATGCTTGACAGTTAACTGTCAGTCACCATCAATTAGTGCATTCTCCATGGCAACGCCTCTACCAATCAGAGTCCACTTGCGAACCAATCAGCACTTTCTTCTCACACAGTAAAATTGTTGTTTTTCCCTTATATTGGTATTCTTGTAAAGTGTCCTGCTGAGTGCAAGACAAAAATCTTCGACATGTCTCTTTTTTCAGCAATACAATGAAAAGTGCAGCAGAGCATGTCAGGAGCAGCACCGGGCATACCTAAAAATGATGTGACAACCTGGTGAAGCAACAGCACAGGACTTGCGTGCCAAACAGCGGAAGCAGCATGTGTTAGACAGAGCTAAGCGATCTCACAACCAACAACTCAGATCTAAGCTCTGCAGTCCAGCCACATCCATTCGTGAATGATGCTGGACAATTAAACAACTCACTGGAGGAGGAGGCTCCATAAATATCCTCATCCTCAATGATGGTGGAGCCCATTAGTGCAAAAGACAAGGCTGAAGCATTTACAACCATCTTCAACCAGAATTCCCAAGTAAATGATCCATCGCAGTCACCTTCTGAGGTCCCTAGCATCATAGATGCCAGTCTTCACCCAATTCGATTCACTCCACATGATATTAAGAAATGGCTGAAGGCACTGGATACTGCAAAGGTAATGGTCCCTGACAATATTCTGCCAATAGTGCTTAAGGCTCAAGGGTTCCGCCAGGGACACTCAGCTCCTGACCTCATTACAGCCTTGGTTCAAACATGGACAAAAGAGCTGAACAGCCGAGGTGAGGTGAGAATGTCTCCCTTGACATCAAGGCAGCATTTGACAGAGCGTAGCATCAAGGAGCCCTAGCAAAACTGGAGTCAATGGAAATCAGGAGGAAAACTCTCCGCTGGTTGGAGCCATGCCTAGCACAAAGGAAGATGGTTGTGGTTGTTGGACGTCAATCATCTCAGCTCCAGGACATCACTGCAGGAGTTCCTCAGGGTAGTATCCTCGGCCCAACCGCCTTCAGCTGCTTAATCAATGACCTTCCTTCCATCATAAGGTCAGGAGTGGGGATGTTCGCTGATGATTGCACAATGTTCAGCACCATTCACAACTCCTCAGATACTGAAGCAGTCCATGTCCATACGCAGGGAGACCTGGGGCAGAATTTTGCCCTTGTCGGGTGGGCTCGGCGGGGGCGGGTGGGAAGCCGACTGCCGCCCGCGATTGGGGCTGGACTGCGATTTCACACAGACGGCCCAATTAAGGCCCACCCAGCGTGAAATGCGAAGGGCAGGTCTCCAAAAAAATGCAAAGGCCGCTTGTCCTTTTCACCTGCCCGCCAACCGTAAGGTTGGACAGGCAGCAAAAAATTTCTTTTAATTACCTTTTTAGTGGCCTTAATAGGCCTTTTAATTGTCGGTGGGCACTGCCGACTGAAATATCGTGCGTGTGCGCAATGACATCGGGACGCTCACCCGACGTCATCGCACACCATTTTACACTCGGTCGGGTCGAGCGCAGGACCACCTGATGAGCTAAAATTCAGTCCTTAGGCAATATCCAGGCTTGGGCTGATAAGTGGCAAGTAACATTCGCGCCACACTATTGCCAGGCAATGAGAGAGAATGTTAACATCTCCCCTTGACATTCAAAAGCATTACCATCACTGAAACCCCCACAATCAACATCCTGGGGGTTACCATTGATCAGAAACTGAACTGGCCTGGCCATATAAATACAGTGGCTACAAGGGCAGGTGAGAGGCTAGGAGTCGTGTGACAAGTAACTCACCTCCTGACTCCCCAAAGCCTGTCCACCATCTACAAGGCACAAGTTAGGAGTGTGATGGAATACTCCCCACTTGCCTGGATGAGTACAGCTCCAATAACACTCAAGAAGCTTGACACCGCCCAGGACAAAGCAGCTGCTTGATTGGCACCCCATTCACCACCATTAACATTCACACCCTCCACCAACAACGCACAGTAGCAGCAGTGTATACCATCTACAAGATGCACTGCAACAACTCACCAAGCCTCCTTCGACAGCACCTTCCAAACCTACGACCTCTACCACCTAGATGCACAAGGGCAGCAGGTGCATGGGAACACCACCATTTCTAAGTTCACCTCCAAGTCACACACCATCCTGACTTGGAAATATATCGCTGTTCCTTCACCGTCGCTGGGTCAAAATCCTGGAACTCCCTTCCTAACAGCACTTTGGGTGTACCTACACCACATGGACTGCAGTGGTTCAAAAAAGCAGCTCCCCACCACCTTCTCAAGAGCAATTAGGGAAGGGAAATAACTGCTGGTCTAGCATGCCCACATTAATGAATGAATAAATTTTTTTAAAAGGCCTACATTTTCCATGCAACTGAAAACTTCCATTTAAAGCATCCGATGGAACATACAAACAAACCTATGATGGGACATATTCTGCACACACATTGGGTGGAATGTAATGCTCTCCCTAGAGCGGGCTAGGAGGCAAAGCAGGTGGCTGTATAATGGGACGGGAAGGCTCAGTGGGGACAGACTGTCACCATCCTGGCAACCCCCCAGTTAAGACCTGGCAGGAAGAGTCAGGAGCAGCCTTCCTGCCCAGCGGCCAGCTGAGGGCCACTTAAGGGCCTCATCCCACTTCCACTGGTATCCAACCAGCGGCGGGCAAGGGCCATGCCATGGGGGTGGTGGTCATGCTTGCAGCCTGGTGAAGGGTCCTTCCTTCTCCATTTGTAGAGCTGCTGCCAGTAGTGGAAAGCTGCCAGTCTGTGATTGGCCGGCAGCTCTCAGAGGCAAGCCATCCGCTCTGCAGGAGAAATTCCTACGGGAAAATCCCCCTGCTGGAATGATATCCCTGACTGCAGCCAGCAGATTGGCTGATTGGAATTTAATCCCATCAGGGCTCCCGGAAATCAGTGCAGCAGATTTGCCACCAGCTCTCCAGCCAGTGGTCAGGCCCATCACAGTGACCATTAAATTCTGTCGATCATTTCTACTGAACAAAGATGTATGAGTGTCTAGTCTGTGCTGCGGCCTAGTTTGGCGATTTGTCCATTACTACCTCAGTAATAGGAATATGTGAGGTGGCTGCCTGCTCTGTGTATGAGCCTCTTGGACTAGGTGGCCATCCAGCAGCTGAGTTCTGAGAAGAATCTGCTGCAGTTTGTGACATATCCCCTGCTGTGTGGGCAGGCTGGTTTGTGGGGTTCACAGCATCTGTGCTAGCATCAGGAGGATTAACCAAAGGGTCCTGACCATTATAGCCATGTCCCAGCAGCAGAACTTTAGTGGTGGCATTCACTGATGAAGAAGTTTCACTTCTTCCATCTCTGTGGCCACATCCAAGAAATACATCGAGCATCCTGAACTTCTTTCATGTGGTGGAGTAGGAATTGTAGACCCCTGCTCCTGACCCCACTGGAGGGTGTGTGGGACCTTCCGCAGGCCTCCTCAGATCCTTGTTCCCTGACTTATGCTGGGAGTGCACCACAAGCATTGAGGAAATTTGGGGGAATTCACACAGCTTCAAAGGAGTTTCAAATGTGATGAAGCAACATGCCTGTTCCTTTAAGCTGCTGCAGGAACGGGTGATTTTGCTGCCACCAATGGGTGAGCTCCTAGTTACTGGCATTCTTCATACATGGTGCCCACCCACAATACCACAGTGAGGATGATCCCAGGAATACATACGTGATCAGCAAACTGAGCAGGCCTGATTCTCACACCAGCCTGCTATGCTTGTGGGCTTATACCCAATCAGAAAACCCATATTAAGGCATGAGTTTCCTCATCAGATCTGTAAGGAAGCAGTTTCCCTCCATCCTTTGACTTTTCCAGGCATTCTTAATGGAGATCAAGGGTGGAAAAGCATGTGAATTCACATAATCCCATTAGGTCTCTGGGGCAGTACACCACTCCAAATATTAAGACAGAGATAGAGGAGCAAATCTGCTCGGAATTCACAGAGAATTAACAAAATATTGATCGGGATCACGTTAGAATAAAGGGAAAGAAGGGGAGGAATTTCTGAATGTGTTCAGGAGAACTTTCTTGACCAGAAGGTTCTCCTCGGTCCAATGAGGAAGCAGGGATTGCTGGATCTGGTGCTGGGGTATGAGGTGGACCAAGTGGGCCAAATGTCTGTGGGAACAGTTGGGTACGAAAGAACATCGGTGTACAAGATTATGAAAGATTTAGATAAGGGAGACAAAGAAAAAGCTGTTCCATAAGTTGATTGGACAAGGACTAGAGGATGTAGATTTGAGGTTTTGGGAGAGGGGTATGGTGGGGTATGAGGAAGAACCTTTTTAGACAGGAAGTGGTAATAACCTGGAACTCTCTGCCTATAAGAGTGATGGAAGCAAACATGATCAATGATTTCAAAAGGAAATTGAATGTGCACTTGAGGGAAATAAACTTGCAGGGCTAGAGGCATAGAGTGGGGAAATGGGACTGACTGGATCGCTTGACAGAAAGCCGGCATGGACTCGATGGGCCGAATGGCTCCTTCTGCACTGTAATGACTATGGCACTGTGCTATCATTACAAAGGCGCTACTCAAAGGTTGTATAGACTATTTCATAATGGTTTGATTACTTGGTACTTGTTATGAGTTTAAAATGCTGAAATTGTAGAATCATATTGTTAACATAGGAGCCACTTTATTTTTGGGCATTTCCTCCCGAATTTTCTTCATTTAGCCTTTCTTTCTTTTAGGTCATGGATCATATTAGACATGACTTCATGAGTGGCGGCAGCCTTTTGCTACCTCTCTCAATCTGCCAGCCTTCACTTGTGCTTTGCTGGATAAATATTAGCAGGCCATTTATTTTGGTGCAGGGTTGGAGAGGAATTAGAGCTGAGCTTGATCCTCTCCCCTCCCTAATACTACCACCTAGGATTATTGAACATTAATCAGGAGCAGGAATTCTTGAAGACGGCAATCCCCTCACTAATCTATGGGCATGGAAACAAATTGCCCTTTAAAATTCATGATTTAGTGTTTACATTGTTTTTCTGTGACTCGGAGAAGAAATTGAGCTTCTTAGTGAATGCTTAAAGAGGAAAGGAAATAATTAACCCCTTTGTGCTCAATAGTATTCCCTTTGTGCTAAAAGATACATACGTAAATATGAATTTTTACAGATCCTTATTCAAGATCCTTCACACTCTCAATTATGAGATGAATCCTTTAAATATACAGATAGAGGGCTTATAGATTTTTACAGAAGCTAGACAAATAGTATCTGAATATAAAATATGCTCTAATCTCCTTTCTTAATATATTTTGTACAATGTGGTAGATTTTTTTATTGTCTTCACTGCTCAGAAATAATCTGGTAGAGTGGATTTACTGTCCTTTATAGATTTCAAATTGTCAAATTGTTGCCCAGATTAAAACCTATCCCAATGTGTCTTCAAAGAAGATGGGCAAAAACCCACTTAATTTATTAAATACACATGATAGGTGTGTCATACTAGTCTCAGAGCAGTGGCGTTGGAAAAATTGAGTATTTTGTACACAGAAAGGTCTATTTTGTATGTAGAAAAATATGAGGTGCGCCATCTGAATGAAATGAGTTTCATGTAGAAGTCATCTTCTATCTCAGCAACAGTACGGAGACTCATCTGTATCCTAGCTGTAATATGTGGTACATTCAAAGTTTACAAGGAAACTTAGACAAACATCTTGGGAAACAAGTACCTTTTAAAAATTAACTTGCAACTTAAAAGTATGATTCTTTGGGAAATTATCTCTGCCACAAAAATTTTGTTTTATTTCTTCGGACAAGAGGCACCATGCTCGCTAGGCTCTAAATAACACTAGGCTCTAAATATTTTTTTAAAGTATGTTTGAATCATGTTTTCCGTGACACCGTGGCTTTCATATATGAAGCAAATTTATCAGCGGTGGGTTCTCTCCCATGCAGAAGGAGGGGGTGGTGGTATAGTGGTACTGCCATTAGAGTAGTAATCCAGAGTAATGCTGTTGGACCCAAGTTCAAATCCAACCATAGCAGATGGTGAAGTTTGAATCCAATAAAAATTTGGAATTAGAAAATCTAATGATGACCATGAAGCCATTGCTGATGGTTCACTAATGCCCTTTAGGAAAGGAAATCTGCTGTCCAGACCAACAGCAATGTGGTTGACTCTTAAATGTCCCCTGAACAATGTCCCCTCCAGGCCGGTCATTCTGGGCGGTGACTTCAACTGCATCATCGATGCGGCTGGACGATCCAGCAGGGCCAACAGCAGATTGGACGCTATGTCCAGATCCCTGATGGAAACAGTTAAGGATGCCAAGCTGCACGACGTCTTCAGCAACCCTGCAGACGGAGCACAGCGTAGATACACCTGGTCGCGGCCAGACGGGTCCATTCGTTCCAGGATAGACTTCCTGTTTGTGTCCCGTGCATTCACAGTCAGATCCACTGACGTCAAGCTGGTGTTCTTCTCTGACCACTGCCTCCTACTGGCGGACTGCCACTTGGAGAAGGACCTGAGGGTGGGCAGGGGGGCATGGAAGCTAAATGTGCAACTGCTGACCCCAGAGAACATTGAGGAGCTCAAGAGGGATTACAAAGGTTGGAGAACCGTGAAACCCCTCTTTGAGTCCCTGACACACTGGTGGGAAACGATCAAGGGAAACATCAAGAGGTTTTTCATCCTCAAAGGCACCCAGAAAGCTAGAAAGGAACAGAGGGAAATGTCCCGACTCCAGAAAAACATGCAGAATCTGCTCAGGCTGCAGTCGATGGGGGTCGATGTCAAGGAGGAGCTCCAAGAGGTGAAGAGCCAGCAAGCCTCGCACTTTGCCTCGGAGGCCTCCAAGATCATCTTCCGTTCCAGAGTCCACTCCGTGGAGCAGGATGAGACGTGCTCACGTTTCTTCTTCCAAAAGGTACACAGAGAGACTCTGTGATCAGCAGCCTGAAGGAAGAAGACGGCTCAGTAAAGTCATCACGGTCCGACATTTTGAGGATCAGCAAATCCTTTTATGCCGGATTGTATGACGTGAAGCCCACGGACAGCACGGCCTCCCAGTCCTTCCTGTCCTCTATCACGGAGGTCTTAGACGACAGTACACGGGAGAGCCTGGACAAACCGCTAACTCCTGATGAACTGACTAAGGCCTTTGAGTCCTTCGAGAAGAGTAAAACTCCCGGAAGCGACGGCTTGCTGGCGGAGTTGTATTCGGCTCTGTGGGACTTGATCGGCCCAGACCTGCTAGGAGTGTACGAGAGTATGCTCCTGGCTGGTAGTATGTCAGAATCCATGAGGAAAGGCATCATCACCCTCATCTACAAGCACAAGGGGGGAAGGGAGGAAATTAGAAATTGGCGACCCATTTCACTGTTGAATGTGGACTATAAGATTCTGTCCAAGGTCATCGCCAATCGGGTCAAATCCACTCTGGAATTGGTGATTCACCCTGACCAGACCTGCACTGTGCCAGGCAGGAAGATCTCTGACAGCCTCGCGCTGCTCAGGGATACGATTGCCTATGTACAGAACAGGGGTGTGGATACCTGCCTCATCAGCTTGGATCAGGAGAAGGCCTTTGACAGAATATTGCACACCTACATGGTGGATGTGCTCTCCAAAATGGGGTTTGGGGAGGGAATTCGAAATTGGATCCAACTGCTCTACACTAACATCAGTAGCGCAGTCTCAATCAATGGGTGGGAAACAGATAGCTTTCCGATTAAATCTGGAGTCAGGCAGGGCTGTCCTCTCTCGCCTGTTCATTTCGTGTGTTGCATAGAACCCTTTGCCGAGTCCATCAGGAAGGATCCGGGCATAAGAGGAGTGACGATCCCAGGCAGCGGAGGCACTCAGGTAAAAGCCTCCCTGTACATGGACGACGTCGCCGTCTTCTGCTCGGATCCGCTGTCGGTGCGCAGACTGATCCACATCTGCGACCAGTTCGAACTGGCCTCGGGAGCCAAGGTAAATTGTGGAAAGAGCGAGGCCATGTTCTTTGGGAACTGGGCTGACCGATCCTTTGTCCCCTTCACTGTCAGGGCTGACGGCCTGAAGGTGCTGGGGATATGGTTCGGAGGGACCAGGGCATGCGTTAGAAACTGGGAGGAGCGAGTGTCTATGGTGAAAAGGAAACTGGGCATGTGGGAGCGATGCTCCCTCTCCATTGCGGGTAAGAACCTGGTCATCAGGTGTGAGGCACTCTCGCTGTTGCTGTACGTGGCGCAGGTCTGGCCCATTCCACACTCCTGCGTGGTGGCGATCACTCGAGTCATCTTCCGCTTTATCTGGAGGTCAAAAATGGATCGTGTCCACAGGGACGCGATGTACAAGCCTCTAGATAAAGGGGGAAAAAACGTGCCCAACATCGCCCTCATACTGATGGCCACCTTTGTGTGTGGCTGCATCAAGCGGTGCGTAGACCCTCAGTACGCAAACACCAAGTGTCACTACGTGCTGAGGTTCTACCTGTCCCCGGTGTTGCGAAGGATGGGTCTGGCCACGCTGCCGCGGAACGCTCCAAGTAGTTGGACCGTGCCGTATCACCTGTCCCTCGTTGAAAAATTTATGCAGAAAAACACCTTTGACCACAAGTCCATCAGGCAGTGGTCAGCACGTAACGTCTTAGAGGCCCTGAGAGAAAAGGAGAGGGTGGATCCTGTGGGATGGTTCTCCAAGCAGACTGTCAAAGTCATTTGGCAGAATGCCTCATCGCCAGAACTTTCCAACAAGCACCAAGACGTGGTTTGGCTGGTGGTGAGAAAGGCCCTCCCCGTCAGATCCTTCCTACACGCCAGGAGTCTCACCCCCTCTGCACATTGCCCTCGAGGTGGCTGTGGTGGGGAAGAGACCGTTGTTCACCTCCTTGTGGATTGTGCCTTTGCAAAGAAGGTCTGGAGAGAGATGCAGTGGTTGCTGTCGAGGTTCATCCCGAGCAGTTCTGTGACACAGGACTCTGTGCTCTATGGGCTGTTCCCAGGGACTCACACCGAGACAAAAATCAACTGCAGCTGGAGGATCATCAACTCGGTGAAAGACGCGTTTTGGTCTGCCCGAAACTTGTTGGTCTTCCAGCACAAAGAGTTGTCCCCGATCGAGTGTTGCGGACTGGCACAATCCAAAGTCCAGGACTACGTGCTGAGGGACGCACTAAAGCTTGGGGCAGCTGCCGCAAAGGCGCAATGGGGAAGGGTCACTGTCTAAGACCTTTCTGCCACAGTGCACCGAGGGGCTGGGAACTGTTTAAACCCCCTCAGGCTGTACATCTCAAAATGAAAGGCTGTAAATGATTGTAATATTGTTTGTACTGATGCACCTGGTGATACATTTTGTAAAAGTTGAACCGGATTGTACCCTTGTAATGGTGTTTTTGGAATGGTTTGGAATGTGATTGGAGATGTTTTATGAATAAAGTATATTTTTGCAAAAAAAAAAGTCCCCTGAACAAGGGCAATTAGGGATGGGCATCCAGCAATGCCCACATCCCATGAACGAGTAAAAAAAAAGAGTAGGAGGGGGAGACAAAAAGGGTGTAAATTTCCAGAAGAGGATGAAAGAAGCACTTTAGAGCCACTACAGTACCTTTTGAAGTGCTCTGGGGTGTTCAGATTTATGTGTCAGTAGATTTCTATGCTGTGTTATATTGATCGACTTACCAGAAAGTTATTTTTATTGTTCTGTGTTTATTTTTCTCAAAATTCCGTGTGCCTTTGCTGAGCTGAACAGTCTTGTGCACGCTAATATTAGCAGGAAGTCCCCCACCCCGCACAGGGAACTCTGAGCCGAGGCGAGGGGGAATAGGAGGAGGAAGCTTTGGGAATAAAACAACTCGGGAATAGGAGGCGGATAAGCATTGAAAGCAACAACAGGCTGGAGTCCAACACACGTGATAAACCTGTTTATCAAACACTATAAAAGGGAACAAAGCTATCGCGAACAGAGCGAGTGGTGTGCGAGGGCTTAAAGTGTCTTTCAATTCGTGACTTCGTTAGGTATTAATCGGAGGGGAAAACGTCAGCATCAGCTGGTGGTAAGGTTTCGGGACAGGTTTGGAGAGGGTAGCGCCTGAAGCACTGTTGAAACTGACAGTTCCCGGGCTCCAGAAACCTGGCGGAATGGCCACTGAACTCTTCAGCAAACAGCGAACCATTCAACTCCGGCAAAGGCACATCGGGTGAGTGCATCCGTGACCACTTTATAGCCTCTACTTTCCTTTAAACTCTACTCGTTCTGTCCCACCCCCGACGCAGAGAATGACTTAAAATGTGTGTGTGTGTGTATAATATGACCTCGGGAGTTGTCCTCCCGTGTTTGGTGTGTGACCGTCCGGGAGTTGCTGCACTATTTAGAGCTCAGTACAAGTGTGAGCAGAGGAGTGTGCAACACAGAGATAAAAACAAAAAGCTAAAAGCTTTTTAGCTTTTTTGCAACACACACTGCTTTCACCTTCATTGCTCTTTTCTGCTGCAGACGAGTCCCTGTTGTCCCCTTCATCTTCATCCACATTACAGGAAGGACATAATTGCTCTGGAGAGAGTACGGAGGAGATTTACAAAATCATTGACAGGGCTAGAAAATTGCAGCTATGCATTGGATAGGCTAGGGTTGTTTTCCTTAGAACAGAGGAGGCTGAGAGGTGACCTAATTGAGGTGTACAAAATTACCAGGGGCCTGTAATGTGGTGACCAGAACTGTACACAAAATTCCAGCTGTGGCCTGACCAGCTTTTATACAGTTCCATCATTACATTCCTGCTTCTGTATTCAATACCTCACCCAATAAAGGAAAGCATTCCATGTGCTTTCTTTACCACCTTATCCACCTGGCCTGCCACCTTCAGGGACCTGTGAACACGCTCTCCAAGGCCTGTCACTTCCTCAGCCCCTCTCAATATCCTTCCATTTATTGTGTATTCCCTTGTTTGTTTGCCCTCCCCAAATGCATTACCTCACATTTCTCTGGATTGAATTCCATTTGCTACTTTTCCGCTCACTGAACCAAACCATTGATATCTTTCTGGAGACAATAGCTATCCTCTTCACTATCAACTACATGGCTAACTTTTGTGTTATCTGCAAATTTCCCAATCATGCCTCCCACATTTAAGTCCAAATCATTAATATATATACAACAAACAGCAAAGGCCCCAACACTGAGCCCTGTGGAACACCACTGGAAACCATTCACAAAAACATCCATTGATCATTACCCTTTGTAATGTATGGAATCTGTTTGGGTGGAGCTCAGAAACAGCAAAGGGCAGCAGACATTGGTTGAAGTTGTTTATAGGCCACCAAACAGTAGTGGTAATGTGGGACAAAAACAGAATTACCTGGAAAAACTCAGCAGGTCTGGCAGCATCGGCGGAGAAGAAATCAGTTAACGTTTCGAGCCTTCATGGCCCTTCGGCAGAACTGAAGCATAGTTAGAAGAAGGGAGAAATATAAATTGGTTTAAGGTGGTGGTGGTGGGAGGAGAGAGAGACACATTGAGGGTGTGGTGATTGTGGAGATGAGCAGATAATCAAAAGATGTCACAGACAAAAGGGTCAAAGAGGTGTTTTGTCTGAGAAAAGTGCTAATTAAGAATGGAGGACAGGATATTCAAAGTACAGCTCTAGTGGGGGTGGGGTGGAAAGGCTAACAAGGTTTTAGCTTTAGATTTAAAAATAATGGAAATAGGTGGGGAAAGAAGAATCTATATAAATTATTGAAAAAAAAAAGCGGGGGGTGGGGGGGGGAAGAAATGGGGGGAGGGGGAGTTTAAGATCTAAAGTTGTTGAATTCAATATTCAGCCCGGAAGGCTGTAAAGTGCCTAGTCGGAAGATGAGGTGCTGTTCCTCCAGTTTGCGTTGGGCTTCACTGGAACAATGCAGCAAGCCAAGGACAGACATGTGGGCAAGAGAACAGGGTGGAGTGTTAAAATGGCAAACGACAGGGAGGTTTGGGTCTTTCTTGCGGACAGACCGCAGGTGTTCCGCAAAACGGTCGCCCAGTTTGCGTTTGGTCTCTCCAATGTAGAGGAGACCACATTGGGAGCAACAAATGCAGTAGACTGTTAGGGGAAATGCAAGTGAAATGCTGCTTCACTTGAAAGGAGTGTTTGGGCCCTTGGACGGTGAGGAGAGAGGAAGTGAATGGGCAGGTGTTGCATCTTCTGCGTGGGCATGGGGAGGTGCCATAAGTGGGGGTTGAGGAGTAGGGGGTGATGGAGGAGTGGACCAGGGTGTCCCGGAGGGAACGATCCCTACGGAATGCCGTCAGGGGGTGGTGAAGGGAAGATGTGTTTGGTGGTGGCATCATGCTGGAGTTGGCGGAAATGGCTGAGGATGATCCTTTGAATGCGGAGGCTGGTGGGGTGATAAGTGAGGACAAGGGGGACCCTATCATGTTTCTGGGAAGGAGGAGAAGGCGTGAGGGAGGATGCGCGGGATATGGGCCGGACACGGTTGAGGGCCCTGTCAACGACCGTGGATGGAAAACCTCGGTTAAGGAAGAAGGAGGACATGTCAGAGGAGCTGTTTTTGAAGGTAGCGTCATCAGAACAGATGCGACGGAGGCGAAGGAACTGAGAGAATGGGATGGAGTCTTTACAAGAAGCGGGGTGTGAGGAGCTGTAGTCGAGGTAGCTGTGGGAGTCGGTAGGCTTGTAATGGATATTGGTGGACAGTCTATCATCAGAAATTGAGACAGAGAGGTCAAGGAAGGGAAGAGAAGTGTCAGAGATGGACCATGTGAAGATGATGGAGGGGTGGAGATTGGAAGCAAAATTAATAAATTTTTCCAGGTCCCGACGAGAGCATGAAGCAGCACCGAAGTAATCATCGATGTACCGGAGAAAGAGTTGTGGGAGGGGGCCGGAGTAGGACTGGAACAAGGAATGTTCCACATACCCCATAAAGAGACAGGCATAGCTGGGGCCCATGCGGGTACCCATAGCCACACCTTTTATTTGGAGGAAGTGAGAGGAGTTAAAGGAGAAATTGTTCACTGTGAGAACAAGTTCAGCCAGACGGAGGTGGATGGGGATTGTTGGGGCCTCTGTTCAAGGAAGAAGCTAAGGGCCCTCAGACCATCCTGGTGGGGGATGGAGGTGTAGAGGGATTGGACATCCATGGTGAAGAGGTGACCTGCTGAGTTTTTCCAGGTAATTCTGTTTTTGTTTTGGATTTCCAGCATCCGCTTTTAGCTTTTTGTTTTTATCTTAGTGGTAATGTGGGGCATGGTATTAATCAGGAGAGGAGAAAAGCATGTAGCATGGGCAATACAGTAATCATGGGTGACTTCAATGTGCATATAGACTGGGTAAACCTATTGAGCACTAATGCTTGTGGAAGAAGAGTTTCTGGAACAAAAACAGAATTACCTGGAAAAACTCAGCAGGTCTGGCAGCATCGGCGGAGAAGAAAAGAGTCGACGTTTCGAGTCCTCATGACCCTTCAACAGAACTGAGTATAGTTAGGAGAGGGGTGAAATATAAGCTGGTTTAAGGTGGGGGGCGGGGGGAGAGAAGTTGGGGGGGTTGGTTGTAGAGACAAGCAAGCAGTGATAGGAGCAGATAATCAAAAGATGTCACAGACAAAAGGATCAAAGAGGTGTTGAAGGTGGTGATATTATCTAAGAAAATGTGCTAATTAAGAATGGATGGCAGGACACTCAAGGTACAGCTCTAGTGGGGGTGGGGTGGAAAGACTGACAAGGTATTAGTTGTAGATTTAAAAATAATGGAAATAGGTGGGAAAAGAAAAATCTATATAAATTATTGAAAAAAACAAAAGGGAGGGGGAAGAAATGGGGTGGGGATGGGGGGAGGGAGTTTAAGATCTAAAGTTGTTGAATTCAATATTCAGCCCGGAAGGCTGTAAAGTGCCTAGTCGGAAGATGAGGTGCTGCTCCTCCAGTTTGCGTTGGGCTTCATTGGAACAATGCAGCAAGCCAAGGACAGACATGTGGGCAAGAGAGCAGGGTGGAGTGTTAAAATGGCAAGCAACAGGGAGGTTTGGGTCTTTCTTGCGGACAGACCGCAGGTGTTCTGCAAAGCGGTCGCCCAGTTTGCGTTTGGTCTCTCCAATGTAGAGGAGACCGCATTGGGAGCAACGAATGCAGTAGACTAAGTTAGGGGAAATGCAA
The DNA here is from genome assembly GCF_964194155.1 of Cetorhinus maximus. Taxonomy (NCBI): domain Eukaryota; kingdom Metazoa; phylum Chordata; class Chondrichthyes; order Lamniformes; family Cetorhinidae; genus Cetorhinus; species Cetorhinus maximus. The sequence goes on along the minus strand of NC_135879.1, from coordinate 100,188,739 downwards.
GTGAAATGCTGCTTCACTTGAAAGGAGTGTTTGGGCCCTTGGGCGGTGAGGAGAGAGGAAGTGAAGGGGCAGGTGTTGCATCTTCTGCGTGGGCATGGGGAGGTGCCATAAGTGGGGGTTGAGGAGTAGGGGGTGATGGAGGAGTGGACCAGGGTGTCCCGGAGGGAACGATCACTACGGAATGCCGCCAGAGGGGGTGAAGGGAAGATGTGTTTGGTGGTGGCATCATGCTGGAGTTGCTCTGTTCTCCGACAGGATTTCCGCCTGTCTCTTCTGCCTTGTTCACCTTCATTGCTTTCCATTTCTCTCCTGGTGTTTGACAAGGTGTTTACTGAAACCCGCTTTCACAGCCATATTTCCTTTCTCAGTGACTGTCTCCGTCTCTGACTCACCCCGCATGGATTTCAACTGAAATTCCATCCCTCTTGTTTCGAACCCACCCAGGATTACAGGTATCTCTGGGACATAAAACATTTCTCAGACTGCTGTTCCCATCGCATTCAGTCCCTACAACCACACAACTTCTCTCCCCCACCCCCCCACCCTCCCCCCACCACCCCACCTTAAACCAGCTTATATTTCACCCCTCTCCTAACTATACTCAGTTCTGTTGAAGGGTCATGAGGACTCAAAACGTCAACTCTTTTCTTCTCCGCCGATGCTGCCAGACCTGCTGAGTTTTTCCAGGTAATTCTGTTTTTGTTTTGGATTTCCAGCATCCACAGTAGTTTTTTGTTTTTATGAAGCGTTTCTGGAGTGTGTTACGGATGGTTTTCTAGAGCAGTATGTTGAGGAGCTGACGAGAGTACAGGCTATTTTAGATCTAGTATTATGTAATGAAAAAGGGCAAATTAATAAGCTTGTTGTAAAAGAACCTTTAGGGATGAGTGACCACAATATGATAGAATTTTACTTTGTTTGAAAGTGAGGTAGTTCACTCTGAAGCAAGGGTACTAAAGTTGAATAAAGGAAATTATGATGGCATTTGGGACAAATTGGCTGAGGTGGATTGGAAAAATACATTAAAAGGCATGACTGTACTTAGGCAATGGATAGTCTTCAAAGAACTATTACATAGCTCATAGCACCTATACATTCCTTCAAGGTGCAAAAGCTCAAAAAAGTCAGTCAACCGTGGCTGACAAAGGAAGTTAAAGTTTGTAAAAGATTAAAAGAAAAGGCTTATAAAGTTGCCAGTAGTAGTAGTAAACCTGAGGATTGGGAGGTTTTTAGAATACAGCATAGGAAGATTAAGAAACTGGTAAAGAAAGGGAGAAATAGAAAATGAATGCTATCTAGCAAAAAACATAAAAAAGGACTGTAAAAGCTTCAATAGGTATGTAAAAAGGAAGTGTTTTGCTAAGACAAATGTGGGCCCATTACAGGCAGAGTCAGGAGAATTAATAATGGGGAAAGGAGAAATGGTAGAGAAGCTAAAAGGTTACTTTGTGTCTATTTTCATTGAGGAAGATACAGGTTTCGAGATCTAAGGGACTAGGGAGAATGAGGGGTTGAAGGAAATTAGTATCAGTAAGAAGGTTGTATTGGAGAAATTAATGGGACTGAAAGTTGTTAAGTCCCCAGGACCTGATATTCTGCATCCCAGAGTGTTGAAAGAGGTTGCTATAGAGATAGTGGATGCATTGGTGATCATTTTCCAAAATTCTATAGATTCTGGAATGGTTCCTGAAGATTGGAAGGTAGCAAATGTCACCCCACTGTTTAAGAAGGGAGGGAGAGGGAAAACGGAACTACAGACCTGTTAGCCTTACATCAGTAGTAGGGAAAATGCTAGAATCTATTATAAGGGATGTGATAAATGGATACTTGGATAACCATGATCTGATTAAACGTAGTCAGCATGGATTTGCGAATGGGAAATCATGTTTGATAAACTTGTTGGAATTTTTGTGATGATGTTACTAACAAAATTGACAAAGAGTCAATGGATATAGTATACTTGGATTTTCAGAAGGCTTTTGATAAAGTATCCCACAGGAGGTTGATTAGTAAAATAAAAGCCCATGGGATAGGAGGCAATATACTGGCATGGATTAAGGATTGGTTAACAGGCAGAAAACAGAGAGTAGGAATAAATGGGTCATTCTCGCGTTGGCAGCCTGTAACTAGTGGGGTACCACAAGGATCAGTACTTGGGCCCCAGCTATTCACAATATCTATCAATGATTTAGATGTGGGGACCAAATGTAATATTTCCAAGTTCGCAGATGATACAAAGCTAGGTGGAAATGTGGGTTGTGAGGAAGATGTAAAGTGGCTACAGGAGGATTTGGACAGACTTAGTGAGTGGGCAAGAATATGGCAGATGGAATATAATTTGAAAAAATATGAGGTTATCCACTTTGGTAGAAGGAACAGATGTGCAAAGTATTTCCTAAATGGTAAGAGATTAGAAAATGTAGATGTACAAAGGGACCTGGGTATCCTTGTCCATAAGTCACTGAAAGCTAACATGCAGGTGTAGCAGGGAATTAGGAAGGCTAATGGACATTAATGGAACATCTTTGCCTCAGGGAGATTTCTGCGCTCTTTCGCGCGTTTGTGTGAAAGAGTGCGCTCCCGACTGGGGCAACCCGCTTCTGGTCGCGCGTCACGCTGGGCAGGCCTTAATTGACCTGCCCATGTAAAATGGTGGCGCAGACCCGCTCCCGCTCCACCCACCTGACAGGCAGAAAATTCTGCCCATAAGTTACCCTGTACATCTTTGTTAGGCCCTACCCTTTCCTGAGTTATCCTCTTGCTTTTAATGTACTGGTAAAACATCTTTGGATTTTCTTAGATTTTACCTGCAAATATTTTTTTTGTATCTTCTCTTCGTTTTCCTGATTTCCTTTTTTACTTCACCCCTGTACTTCCTATACTCCTCTAGGCTTTCTGTAGTATTAAGCTTTTTGTGACTGTCATAAGTTTTTTCTGCTTTATTTCACCCTGTATGCTTCTGGATAACCGGGGGGCTCTAGATTTGGCAGTACCATTCTTTTTCTTTATGGGGATATGTCTACACTGCGCCTGTAGAATCTCGCTTTTGAATACCTCCCACTGATTTGACACCATTTTCCCTTCTAGTAGCTGTTTCCAGTCCACTTTCGCCAGTTCACCTCTCAGCTTTGTAAAATTTGTTTTCCACCAATATAGAACTTTTACTCCTGTTCTACCTTTGTCCTTTTCTATAATGATGCTAAATCTAACTTGTATTATGGTCACTATCTCCAAAATGGTCCCCCACTACTACTTCATCTACTTGCCCAGCTTCACTCCCCAAGAATAAACCTAGAATTGTGGCCCCTCTCGTTGGGCTTGTTACTTGCTGGTTGAAAAAGTTCTCTTGAATGCAGCTCAAGAATTTTGTGCACTCTATGCCCTTCACACTGTTCGTATCCCAAATTATATTAGGGTTATTGAAGTCTCCAACTATTACTGCCCTATTGTTTTTGCACTCAGAAAATTGCCTATGTATTTGCTCTTCTAGCTCCCTTCCACCATTTGGAGGTCTATAGTATACTTCTAGCAATGTGGCTGCCCCTTTTTCATTTCTGAGCTCAACCCATATGGCCTTGTTTCATGTTTCATTTAGCATACCATCCGTCCTCACATCTGTAATTGTTTCTTTAACCAATAATGCTACACCCCACTTTTTTTTTTATCCCCCTCCCTATCCTGCCTGAAAACTCTATATCCATGGATGCTGTGCTGTTATTTTTGCCCCTCTTTAAGCCAAGTTTCCATTATAGTGATGGTTTCATGCTGCCATGTATCTATGTGTGCCCTCAGTTCATTGGCTTTATTTGCTATAAGCCTTGCATTCACATGTACACCTTTTAAAACTGCCAAATTCCCATGCTGTACACTATTTAACCTGTTTGTCTTCAATCTTTCAGGATGACACCAGTTCTCCATCTCCCATTCCCTGCTCTGAATTTGCCCTCAGGTCCCAGCGCTCTGCCAATCTAGTTTAAATCCCCACCCAACAGCACCAGCAAATCTTCTTGCGAGGATATTCATCCCAGTCCTGTTCAGGCGTAGACCGTCTGGCTTGTACAGATTCCAGATCCCCAGAACCAGTCCCAATACATCAGAAATCTGATGCCATCCCTCCTACAGCAGGGCCTGAATCTTTGGCTCAGTGGGCAGGGTCTGCCCCTGCTCACCGAGGCGTAAAATGACACGTGGTGACGTTGGGCATGCGTCCTGATGTCACTGCGCGTCATTCAGATTTTCAGTTCGGCGGGCGTGCACCTGAGTCGGCTGGGTGCCTGCCAAACTGTCAAAGGCCTATTAAGGCCATTTAAGTATCAATTAAACTAATAAACTGAGCTGCCCGCCCAACCTTAAGGTTGGCGGGCAGGCAAAGAGCCCAGGCGGCCTTTACATTTTTCATGGAACCTCATCCACAGGCAGGATGAGGTTTCATGTAGTGTTTATAAATTGAATAAAATTTTTTATAAAAATTCATTGACATGGCCCAGCTCATGTAACACTGTCACATGAGGGGACATGTCTTAAATTTTTTTTTTCTTTATTAAAATTTTGGGAACTTAAACTAATCTCCCTGAGGCAGCTCTGTTCCTGGGAGATTTCTAAGAGCGCAGGCCCCGACTCAGGGAACGCTCCCCCCACTGCCCGCACAGGGAGCGCTCAGTGCTTCCAGGCGCAGGTCATGCTGGGTGGGCTTTAATTGGCCCGCCCATGTATAATGGCAGCACGGACCCGATCGGCCGCCCCCGTGCGCCCCTGCACAACCCCACTGACGGGGGATAATTCTTCCCCAGCTATCCAGCCAAGTGTTCAATCGCTCAATTCTCCTATTTCTATACTCACTTGCATGCAGGACTGGGAGTAATCCAGAGATTACTGCAATAGAGGTCCTGCTTTTCAATCTCCTTCCAAGCATCCTGAAATCTGCTTTCAGGACCCCATCCCCTTTCCTACCTAAGCCATTGGTACCAACATGGAGCACAACCTCTAGCTGATAACCCTCCACTAGAAGAATGTCCTGCAGCCGCTCTGTGACATCCGTGACCTTGGCACCAGGGAGGAAACATACCATCCTGGAGTCACATCTACAGCCACAGAAACACCTGTCTGTTCCCCTAACTATCGAATGCCCTATTTCTACTGCTCTTCCCCTCAACTTCCTCCCCTCCTGTATATCAGAGCCACCTGTGGTGCCACAAACCTGGATCTGACTGCACATCTCCTTACCAGTATCCAAAACAACAAACTGATTGGCATGCGGGACCGCAGGGGACTCCTCCACTATCTGCCTAATTCTCTTGGCTTGCCTGGTGGTCACACTTTCCCTTTCTGCCTCCAGGCTCTTAAGCTGTGGTGTGACCACCTCTCTGAATGTGCTATCCACATAGCTCTCAGCCTCGCAAACGTGCCACAGTGACTCCAGCCATTGCTCAAGCTCCAAAACCCAGAGCTCTAGGTTCTGCAGCTGGTGACACTTCCTGCACGTGTGGTCACCTAGGACAGCAGTAGTGTCCATGATTTCCCACATATTACAGGATACGCATTCCACACAACCAAGCTGTCCTGCTATGGCTTCAATTTACTTCCTTTAAGTTAACTTTATTTTACTTTGGTTTACATATACTACTTTATTTTACCTGACCTTGACTTAACTTTACTTCCCTATTGCTTGCTTTTCTTACTTAAATCTAAGGAGCTCCTTCTTTTAAAAAGGATGTGTTTTTCTAATTTTCAGCTGCTTGAAATCCCTCCCTAGCTGCAGTTTCTCACCAACCAAAAAGAATTTGTGTTTCTCCTGTGATGTCATTCTTGAATGTTTTCAAAACTTAGCCCTCTTGTGCAGCTTTCAACTCCTGGTCTCCTGCAGGCTGACAAAGACAGGAAAAGAAAAAAGCACATCCCTCCCCTCCCTCCTCACCAAACTCACCAGTAATTCCACTCTGTACCAGTGCACTCTGTGACAAGACACTTAACCTCTCTTCTTTATATTACTGACATTCAGATGAATCTTGTGGTTACAAAACCAGATTAGACCAGTTACCTAATTTGCTGATCTCGCTAGGCTTGATTTGCTTGATTAGCCCTGCCTAAGCCGCTAAGAAACTTAAAACTTAAAAACAGTAAATTTAAATGCTAAATTGCAAGCACGCAGTCCTAGATTTCATAAAAGTATAAGCCTTAAAGTTTAAAATTTCACTCCCTTTTCCTCAAATTTGAAGTAATTCCACTCTGTGGAAACAGTGCCGTGGGATCTTGTACATTCACTTGAAAGAGCAGGTGATGCCTGGTTTAGCAACTCTCCTGAAAGACGGCAACACCCACAGTGCAGCACTGCAGCGTCAGCCTAGATTTTTGTGCTGATACGAAGAGATCAGGTGGGGTTGAGTTGATAGTACTCTTTGAATCAGAAGGCTGTGTGTTCAAGTCTCTTTCCAGGGACTTGAGCACAAAATTGAACCAGATTAAAGAAGTTTCACAAAGGAGCCCTGACTCCTGTTCCACAAAGATGTGTTTTGCTGGTTCACTAAGTACCCATTCTGTGAAGAACAGTAATATATACAATATGCATGGTGTGCCTTTAAGGAGTGCACTGAATAAGGACACAAAGGAAGAATTTGATTTTAATGTGAAAAAATAACACCGAAGGGGCAGAATTTGGAATGCTATCTTCCATGCAGGACTTTCCCATGAAAATGCGCCAGCTGCCAAATTGGAAGTTCATGTTCAGGGTATCTGTAGGATGCCTTTCATATGTGAATTGGGGTCCTAGGGCCAATGCAATATCGTTCATCAAGTAAGCAGAATTTATGCTGCTCATGCTCCAACCATTTCATCCCATTCATCAGTGGCCTAACCAGTAGTTAAATTGCTCCTCCTGGCTCCATAGAAATATTACAGGCTGCTCTGGGCTGTGAGCGCAAACCCAGTTTGACCCCATCCCACATCTATGATGTACCTACATGCCGCCCTGGCATCAGAGCAAATGAAAACCCCAAAGTCCCAACTGGCAAGCTGCATCTAGTCATCCAATTTATTTTCTCAAAAATATATCTTATTCATAAAATGTGTAAAAGTTCTTTACATAACAGTTCAAATTTGGCATTCCATACAGTGCAATACAAACCAGTTTCTTTCAACACAGTACATGGGGTGCCTCATTACCCTTGTCATTATGGGCTACGTTTACATTGTACATTCATCTTTCATGTCAAGCATTCTCTGATGCAAACAGCTCGAGGGGTTTTATGTGCTTTCCAGCCCCTTGGTATACTGTGTATCTGGCTGCCCAACTTACACCTGCAGTTACCCAGTTTAATCCAGTTGAGGGCCCAATGCCAAATTTACCCGGTAACTTGGGCCTCTCAGCATTAGCTTCAGACACACATTTAGGTTAAAAGCAAAAAACTGCGGATGCTGCAAATCCAAAACAAAAATAAAAATACCTAGAAAACACATTTAGGTTGTGCTGCCTATTTCATGTTGGTAACCAACACTAGTTGGATTTCTCCCCCATGATGTTTCAAGAGGCAACGTGCAGTTGCAATGGAAAGGGAGTCTGAAGTCTTTCTGGTATACAGTACCCAGGACAGTCTTGATCAAAAGGTACAGGATATTCCAAGTGCTTTCATATGGACTGTTAATGGCTTTAAATAGATCTTAACAGGCAAGAGAGTGAGGTAGAACTCTGTATGTGATACAAAAATCATTTCAGTTAGCTGTGAAAACTCATTCAAACAGGAACAAAAGGTCAATTAAATAGCTCAAGAACAGGCAGAAAAGCAGTGGAATATAAATGAGAGAATTTAGCAGGAAAGTCAAAGAGATTTGTTGGAAACAATATTCGAGCCAGAGGGCTGAAGAGCGTCTGAGGGGAAATTGAGGGACTGTTTGTATTAAACTTGGCCGAAACAGTGTGGGAAGTTAAAAGGATAATGAGAGGGGGAGTTGATGTGCAAAGCAGCAAGGGGTAAATTTTGTCTTTTGCAGAGCTTTGCGCACAAGTTGCATACATCGGATGTGACCTTTGAAACATGGCAAGAGGGAATGCCTCAATTCCCAAAATATACTCTCAACAAAGAAAGCGCTACATCAGAAGTGCTGAAATTTAAGATAAAAGCAAAAAACTGCGGATGCTGGAAATCCAAAACAAAAATAAAAATACCTGGAAAAACTCAGCAGGTCTGGCAGCATCCGCAGAGAGGAACAAAGTTAACGTTTCGAGTCCCTATGACTCTTCAACAGAACTAAGTAAAAATTCACCTCTCTTCTATTTTTACTTAGTTCTGTTGAAGAGTCGTACGGACTCGAAATGATAACTGTGTTTCTCTCCGCAGATGCTGCCAGACCTGCTGAGTTTTTCCAGGTATTTTTATTTTTGTGCTGAAATTTAACATTGGGAAGTCAGGAATTTTTTTTTCATTGATGACTCTGATGTATTCAACAAAAGTCAAATTAAGCACAATTATTTCTCAGTTTCCCAAACTGCTTTCAATCTCCCTAGTGGAAGGTTCAGAATTAATATTGCCAATGTTACAAAACCGAAATTCACATGGAGATTTGTTTTCTTCCAGAGGTAATTATCGTTGGATCTTAAATAGGTCAACACCTCAATTAGAATGGCGGACAGACGTGAACTACTAAAGCACCGGCATTGATTTCCAGGCTAGAGTGGAGGCCATTCCTTGGGAAAGATCCCAGGGCATAACACCAAAACTTGTGTTGGTATTTACTGTGATGACCCTTGCACAAATTGACTGGTGATGTTTCCACATCTTCAGCCTTCCACAAGTTATGAGTCAGTCCTCAACAGTACAAATTATTTTTCTTAACGTCCAAAATGTACAAAGGCTTCACTTGTATTTCTAAAATTGTACATTTCATTTTGTTTGGATATGATGAGACATGAACATCTACAATAAATCCAGTTTCTCATGAATGCTTTTTCCCAAGAAAACATGTTAGTATCCAGCGCAATCTCACTCCAGTGGGTTAACAGTGGAAGCCCCAGGGATTAGGTTAAGACCCACAGACACCAGCTCCCAATCTATGCTGGTAGATTCTAGGAGGCATTTTCTGGGATGGACCTTCCTTGTCTGACGCATGGCCTCTTCTGTTAGAGGAAATGACTTCTCCCTACACCCCCTGATCTCAGCAGGTCCTGGCATTAAGTTGAAGCTGGAATACAGAGCGAGACCAGGCAAACCAGCCTCCAAGAAGGTTCAAGTAGGACTTTCCAGGCTACGGAAGTAGCTTGGACCCCAGAAGTAAAGGTCATTTTTGTGGGGGGTGGGGGGTGGTGTCCTTGTAGGAGACCAGGAATATTTTCCCTGGATGGAAACAGACACCACGGTTTCTAATTTATGCAACATGATGATCGTACGAGATGTGCCCATAATGGTACGGGTGCCTGCCACCTCTACACTCAGTATATAAATCTCCCCTTCCAACTTTCCTTCCCTCTGCGCCCCCCCACACAACCTCCACCCTCGCTCCCCCACCCCACCACTGACCACTGATTCCATATACTGTAGCAGGGTCCTTGGAGTGTAGAAACAGAAGAACAGGAGAGAGCCATTCAGCCCCTCGAATTGGCTCTGCTTTTTAATTAGACCAGGGTTGATTTGTACTACAATTCCATTTATGCTCCTTTGCTCAATATGCTAGATACCTTTACCCATCAAAAATCTACCAATCACAGTCTTGAAAATTTCAGTTGATCCAGCCTTTTGGGAATAAGGGAGTTTCAGATTTCCAATACCCTTGATGTGAAAATGTGCTTCCTGATTTTCACACCTTTTCTGGCTCTAAGTTTTAGATTGTGTCATATAGTTCTGGAGTCCTTCTGGGACCAGAAGATCCTGCCGGCAGCAGAGGTCAATTGGGATCAGGTCAGAGGTTACATTTTTTTAAAAATCTCAAATGCAGCCCAACCAGCCCACCACCCACCCACTTCCGGGTTTAACAGAGGAGCAGCAAGGGGCGGACAACCAGCACATTCCCAAGGGGCAGGTCAGACATTTACATTTTTTGATGTGGCTGGCAGCCTCTGATTTAACCTGCTTCACAGCTCTAACTGTGCTCCATTGGCTTTTCCAGGCATCAGGCATCTGGGAAGCTGAAGGCAAGGACAGCTTTGGAAAGAAATTAACTGCTTTCATACCATTGCTTGTGGCAAGAGGGGCTGGAGGGCTTTCCCCACATCCCCCAAGCCCCTCCCCATCAGGTGTCTCACCTGTACAAATATCCCTAGGGTCCGTGATCACTCTCTCTCTCCCTCCCCCCACCCCATGCCCCCGTGACCTCAGAGGTCAGGGATCAGATTTAACACCCCCCACCACCACGCCCTACAACTGTAATTGAAGACCAGGCCCCAAAGTTGTGGATTTGACCTACCTGCTCATGTAGCCAGCTACTGAGTGCGCCCCACTGGACTAGAAGCCAAGCCTGTCAATCAGGCTAACTTCTAGTTGGGGAACATGTTTAGGGAAAGAGAGGCAAGCTTTTTAAAACTCTAAAGCAGAAAATGCAGACTTTGAGGTTTGCCAGTGGAAATTCCACACCTCCTGCCTAAGTAATCTGCCACTGTTAATACCCAGACCTCAGCGGTCAGATTCTATTAACATAGTCTCTTATTCCCTCAGTTTTAATATCTTAGCTAAAAAAAGGTGATTTTAAAACATAAATCCTTTGATCATCACCGTTCTCCCAATGAATCAACCTCCAATACCCTTTTCCCTATTCGGCCTGCAATTCCCCCACTCCTGGCCTCAACTTCTTCAGTTACTCATTGGGCTGTGGCGACACTGACTGCATCCCAATCTTGGTTTGCTCCTCGCTCACTCTATTGAAATGAGGCCTGAGGCCCAATACCAGAGTTGTTGTGGGCCTCATCATTCAGGCATCCTTGTGTCTTGTTATGTTGGGCTGCTGTTGCTGCTGCTACTGCTGCTTGTAGCTACTCCTGACAGGAGATCTGCTGTCATGGTGTGTCACACTCGTGTGTCTTGCGCCATCCTCACACATCCACTGTAACTCGTCTGCAACTGCTCTATGCCATCTGTCACCAGCTACACCTAGGTCGAGACATATTGGGCAATTGTCAATTATCTTATTGCCATCAGACTATTCAAAATAAGGCACCTGTGCTGATAAAATGATGAACTTTACAGTTTTGCAAAGTGGTGCTAACAACTCGTAAGTTTTTTTTTAGACTAATAAATTCTGCAGGAGTAGTGATTACAGACGTGGCTGATTCCTTTAACACACCCATTGTTAATACTTCAAAACGTTACTTGAGTAGCTGATTTGTTTCCTTAGGTGTTGATAGTCGCTTGGCTACTGGGAAAAGACTCTTTTGGGTTATATAACCTGTAAACGTTCAGATCTATTTTTCCCTTGCATTAAACTACTGAATACAGTTCAGCTTTTGACCTCTATCACTTCTTTCTATTCAGGCCATCATGCAAGGTGTTCTTTTCAAAGGACCCACTCAAGGTAATCCGTGCCCAGGGGCAGTACATGTATGATGAGAACGACACCGAGTTCTTGGACTGCATTAACAATGTAGCTCATGGTAAGGAGCTGCTGCTTATAACTTCTTCCATTGCAACACTTGTAATTTGGCGGCTACATTTCCAGCTTAGCATTGAAGCCTTAAAATTCAAAAAAGCTGAATGATATAGGTTGAATATTTTTTCAGCTCTGTAATTTGCTTTTGAATCCAGCAGAGGCCAAAGGGATGAAAGCTCAAGCTACAGCACATTGTGAGGGATTTTTAAAAATATTCGTACATGAGATGTGGGCGTCACTGGCTAGGCCAGCATTCATTTCCCATCCCTAATTGCCCTTGTTCAGAGGGCATTTTAAGAGTCAACCACATTGTAAATGAAGTGTGGCTGGCCACCTGCTAGCCTGATTTCTAAAGGATGAAAACTGTTGACCTCAGTGTTGTAATGAACTGGCTTGCTTTTATCAGAAATTCCTGGTATAGAAAGCAACAGTGTTGCCTAGGTGTGGCTAGGTGCACTTTTTTTGAGGTTAAGTAGAGTGAGATTGTTAACCATGGCAAGAATTCAGGCTTTATTAAAAGCATAGTCTCAAAGGATGCAAAAAAAAGGATGAATGTCTATATTACACTATCATTAATGGTAACCTGACAGTACTCCATTCAAGGTATTGCATTCCTGTGATTTTGGTAGTGGTTTGTCAATCGTGGCAACAATCAAGCATTCTCTGTTTATTTTTGGTCAAAGGGGAATTACTGATTATGCTTTCATTTGTATTTGAATATCCTTATTTCTTTTTCCCCTTGTTTTTTTAGTGGGACATAGCCACCCGGACGTGGTGCAAGCTGCTGTCAAGCAGATGGAACTGCTGAACACAAACTCGCGTTTCCTGCATGATAATCTCGTCCAGTATGCTAATCAGCTCACTGCCACTCTCCACCCAAAACTTTCAGTTTGCTACTTTGTCAACTCAGGGTAATGTTGGGCTCACATTTGATACTGTTTGCATGTTTTTGAGAGGAATGGGAAATAAGGGGAAGTACGTTTATGTATTTTTTTGAAAGCATTTGTGGGGCGGGGGGGGGGGGGCTGCAATATGTGACCTGTAGGACCCAGTGTGGTGAAGACATTGGTTTATCTTTAAGTACAATTTTATTTCAATACAGGCAATAATGACATTACCCTTCACGTACATTGGTGCAACCATTGGGATTTGGGGTCCCTGCTCCCTCAAGTCTGCACATGAATTATGTCCTCCTCACTTCACTCCATGGAAAACCCCTGATTTGCTTTTGGTGTGTCCTCTCCCAAACTTTGGGCGGAATCGACCAAGATTTGCACAAAGTGCTTTGCTTTACCCGCCGGCCGCAATGGCAGCTTCTCACACCGTATCGTCCCAAACCCGCTGCGTTAATTATGCATTCCTGGGAAACGCTTTCGCCCACCACGCCATCACCTCGCCGCTTCATCACGCCAGGCACCATATTTAAAGTGCAGCCGTGCGCACACCTCTCAGTGCTTCCAGCCCAGGACTGCTTCATGGAAGACATGGCCCCGAAAGGCAAGAAGACTGCAGCCCCCAGGTTCAATGATGCATCCCTTGAGTGCCTTTTGGACACGATGGAGGCCCGCCATGATGTCTTCCATGCAGCAGAGGAATGTCTCCCTGCCTTTGGCTCCTTGTTCTGATGAGCAGTGTTTGTGTCACTCAGGTGTGAAACCTTTCTGTGCAAGATAAAGGCAGGTGTCTCAGTCCAGGGCCTCTCCCATGTGCTCTGTGCAACCTTTAGACCAAAGTGATGGTCCAGCCTCACACTCCCTGGACGCATTACTGATGTCTGCACCTTAATGGTGCTTGTCATTGCTGCCAGAATGTTGTGGGCAGGCGTCACAGAGTTCCGTCATTCTCTCTGTGTGCTCTCAGTACCTTTTAAGGTGGGGCTGGCCCCCATCTCTTCAGCATCTGTGACCAATGACGCTGTGCTCCTGAAGGGCTCGGGTGCTGAAGGTGAACAAAGGATCAGGTGCTTCTAAAGTTTCATGGCTGTGACTCTATGGTATGACCCTGATCAGAGCACAAGCGAGCTGCCCTCAGCCAGACAGGAGTCAGACATTCTCAGATGCTATGTGGAGATTTATGGAGTATCCTCACTGCATGTCATCATCATCATCCTCCTGCAATCGGGCGACTATTAGGGCCTCCACTTCGTCTCCATGACAGGAGCATCCTCACAGAGCATATGTGCGCTGCCATAAGCCAGACTGGGGTCAAACGTTCACAGAAGCAATGTGAGGATCTATGGTGTCTCCTCACTGCATGTCGTCATCATCCCCCACAAATCTAGCAGCATGAGGTCCTCCCAAGCCTGCCTGGTCTGGCAAGTGCAAGGGCTTCATCGCCGTCATCATCGCCTTCAAGGACTTCCTCACCCTCATCACCATCTACGTCCTCCTCATCAGAGGAGATCTCCTGCTCCTGTACCTCCTCCTCAGCCAGCTCCTCTCCCTGTTGCAGCGCCAGGTTGTAAAGGGCACAGCAGGCAACAATGATGCGTGATACCATCTGCAGACTGTATTGCAGGGCTCCACCAGGCTGGTCCAGGCACCTCATTTTCAGCATCCCGATGGTTTGCTCCACCAAGTTGCGAGTTGTAGCATGAGCCTCATTATACCGTCGCTCTGCTGCAGTCTGAGGCTGCCGCACTGGTGTCATCAGCCACGTCCTCTGCGGGTAGCCCTTGTCTCCGAGGAGCCATCTCTGCAGCCTCTGTGAAGACCTCAGGCACCTGTGACTAACTGAGGATGTAGGAGTCATGGACAGTCGTTGGAAATAATGTACAGACCTGCAGGGTGCGTTTCTGGTGGTCGCACACTAGCTGCACGTTCAGTGAGTGGAATCCCTTGTGGTTGATATAGTTGACCCCTTGTTGCGACGGAGATCTGAGCGCCACATGAGCGCAGTCGATCGAACCCTGCACCTGTGGGAAACCTGAAATCTGGGCAAATCCAATCGCTCTTGCATCCTGGCTCTCTTGGTCTCGGGCGAAATGCACAAAGTTGTGTGCCTTTGCGGAGACAGCATCCGTGACGTCATGGATGCTTTTGCGGATGGAGGCTTGTGATATCCCACAGAGATCATCTGTGGAGCCCTGAAAGAAGCAACTGGTGCAAAAATGGTGCTGTCACTTTCTCGACCACTGGCAGTGGATGCCCTCCATGTCCCCGTGGCACCAAATCCTACAGTGGCTGGCAGATGACCAGTTCCCTAGATATGCATAGCCTTCGGCGACACTGGTTCTCGGTCATCTGCAGGAATGAAAGGCAACGTCTATAGACCCTGGGTCTAGCTAGGTGCAGGCCTGCAACAGCTCACAGTGGCTCTTCAGCAGCATGTGCAGGAGCCACAGCCTCCCCTTCTTCCTGAGGGTACTGCTCCTTCCTCTGTGCAGCCAGGCACTTCCGTCACTCTCTTCTCTGTCATCTTCACTCTCTCTGTATGTAACGAGGCATACAGCTTGTTCACCAGGCTCCATGCTGCTGATGTACTAATCCTGTAGGATGAAAGAGAGATGCTTGGGTATACTAAGAACCTCTCTTCTTTAAGTCTGAAGGCCGCTTAATGCTTTCCAGAGAGTGCTGGCCACCACTTGGATAGTCAGAGATTAGTGCGCTGCATGGCTGCCCAAAACCCCACCCACCTTCATCCCACTCCACCTGACTGATTGATTGGCATCAGCTTTGCCCACTGGACTGCATGCTGTGCTCTCAGCTTAAGCTCAGGCATTCTCCTAACCCGCACTGCAAGGCTGCACTGTTAGCTTGAACCATGGGGGACACTGGTCCAAACCAGGATGATGACATTGCAAGGGGCTGTGAGCACCTCCACCAGTGACTGCTCCATGGCCAGTTTTAGCAAGGAGATTGTACAACATGCCCAGTCATCCAATGTGACTTGTGTTGGTCCGTGTTGAGTGCAATGCCTGACGTGGCGGCTGCGACGAAGGGCGGTGCGTCCCGCAAGGCGTCGAAACAGTCACTGATTAAAGTCACCAAGAAGCCGCCTAAGAAGCCGAGAAAATCTCGCAAGCAGAGCTATTCCATTTACATGTACAGGGTGCTGACCCAGGTCCACCCTTCCACCAGGATCTCGTCCAAGGCCATGAGTGTTATGAATTCCTTCGTTGTCGACATTTTTGAGCGTATCGCCTCCGCGCCTTCACACCTCATTCACTACAACAAGTGCCACACCATCTCGGCCCGGGAGATCCAGAGCACCGTCTGCCTCATGCTGCCAGGGGAATTGGCCAAACATGCCGTCTCCGAAGGCACCAAAGCGGTCACCAAATACACCAACTCTGTTTAGGTAGACATTTCTAAAGATTATATAAAAAAAAATGCCCAGTTGTCCAACTGTTCTGCAGTCCACTAAAACGCTCATTAGTTTGCAGTCTGTGCCCGAGCGAAAAGCTCTGGAGCACTTGGTGGCACTTTTCATTCCCCTGCATTGCTTGAGTGGGCAGATCAGCTAGAGGCGCGACTCCAATCATATCAATGTGACTGTACCGGACCTGTCTCAGCTGCAGAGGAATGGTCACTTTGTACAAGGTTTCCCTAAAGCATGGCTGCTTCCCTCGCCCACCCGCATGTGTTTGTGCACTACCTTCAACCACAGGGCTGCCCTTGCCCCAATGCCTCCAACGTGCCTCAACCTTGAAATCCAACAGGCGCCCCGGGCAAGCACTGCGCAACGTTACTGTGCACTCACCTCCATGTTCCCCCTCCAAGTGCAGCCTGCCAAATGCACACAACTGTTTATATGCTGTTGTGAAACATGTCGGCGTGCAATCACGCCAACGTGGGTGGACGATTCAGCTGGGCGGGGGATGATTCTGGCCTTATAATTATATGCAGATTTATTATGAGGTTCCCAATGTCCAATGGCGGGAAACGCAGCCTGTGGGCAGAGTGGACGATTGCAAACTGGTTTCACAACATCGTGAAACCAATTTTTGGCCTTCCCTCCATATTGTCCGCTCACACCACTGAACACGTCCGACGCCAGCAGGCACGGACAATTTCGCCCTTTGTATGTGATTGCACATCTGCATTAATAAATGCAAGAGAGTATATTGAATAACATGGCCTCAGTGTTGCTATGCTTGAGTTTGTACTAAAGTTGAAATGAAAAGAAAATCAAATTGATGACTAGAATTGTCAGGTTTGTTCAACTTGACCTCCACAGTATGAAGTAGCTAACTGTGCTCCTCGATTTCTGCCAACATTCACACTTCATGCTATATACTGAAAGGCTATAGTTTTAGTATAAGATGTTCATTTTTGTTCGCTCAAGTTTCACGTTTTTCTCCCTCTTACAAACAGCGTTATTTGCAGTCAGGCACTTGAGGGTGTTCAGTCACGTTAAGTGAAGCATGAGAAACTTGCCCATTTGACTCTCTCTGTGTAATGTTGTAACTTGAATATTTACAGGAGTCTCCTGCACTCATAAACCTTGTACTGACTGTGAACCTGGCAACACATGCATCTGCATGTTATCATCTTGTTGCATTTGTTAAGTCCATTCTTGTGATCTTGTATTTTCTTGTAACAGCTCCGAAGCTAATGATCTTGCCCTTCGATTGGCTCGCCAGTATACAGGTCACCATGATATCATCACCCTTGACCAGTAAGTAGTAGAAATTTGTTAATTGTCATTTTTAGTCCTGAAAGCGAGACCAGAAGTTCAACCAGTTTTAAACTAAGGCTCTGGGACCTGGGTTCAAATGCAGACTATTATGCCTTTATATTGGTGCTTGTTTAGTTTGGACTGAGTGAAAGACCCAGCTTTGAGCGGGTTCCTTCATTTTACGCCAGAGTAAAGCGTTTCTCTTATCCTAGCTACTAGAAAATTGCCAAGCTATTTGTTTGTGTCAAGGTTAAAGTAGAGGAATAGAATTCTACCTTAGTGTTCTTGCTGTTGGACCATAAGAGTAAAGGGCAGGAGGTTCAAAAAATAATCCGAGTTGTGGTGCGCTACAACATCAGATACTTGCAGAGTACAAGTCTTCATTACCAAGGTAAATGGACAGATTTCTTTCCTCTGTTTCAACCAGAAAATATGTGTTGATTGTTTACAGCATGAGATGGGAGCAGGAAGTCTTCTAATATTGTGACAGTTTACTCCCTGCAACAGGAAGTATAAGACTTGTAATAACAATGCTTTCCATTCTTGTATCTTGAATATTTAGGTGTGTTACATCATTAAAATCTCAGTTCACCTCACAGAGGCCTCCCAACCTTTCAGTCAAGTCATAACTTCCTCCTACCCATCTAGTGTCTCCAATTATTCCTGTTTGCAACGTCAGTGCATCTGTTTAACCCTGAGCTAAACCTCCAGCCCCATATGTTCTTTTACAAGGATTACATCTACCTTCACCTCCATGACATGACTCATCTCAGCCCCTTCCTCAGCCAACCTGCTGCTGAAAATCTCATCCATGCTTTTTCCATCTGCATATTTGATGATTTCAGTGCTCTCCCGGCTGACCTTCCGTCCTCCATCCAGCATGAACATGAACTCACCCAGAACTCTGCTGCCTATAGCCTTACACGCACCAAGTCTCGGTCATGAATCCCACTGTGGTCATTGGCTTCTGGTTGATCAATTGAAAGTTCTCATCCTCTTGTTCGAATCCTTTTGTATCCACCTCCAGCCCTACAACTCAATGACAACTCTGTGTTCCTCCAACTCTGGCTTCTTGAACATCCTGCACCTTCACCCCACCATTGGTGGCTGTGTCTTCAGCTATCCAGACCCCAAACTGTGGAGTTTCCTTTTTAAGCCTCTTTCTCTATCTCAATTTCTCTCTCTCTTTTTTTTTCTCTCTCCTCTCTCTTTTTCTCTCTCTTCTCTCTTTCTCCCCCTGCTTAAAGGCTACCAAATTTTTGATCGTCCGTCCTAATGTAGTGTCTTGAGACAATTTCTTACATCAAAGGCACAATGTAAATGTTATTTGTTGTCACTAGCATTTCAAAATTATCCACTTTTCTTTCTGTGCATTTTGTAAAAGCTGCCTGGAACCATCTGACCACATTGAGTGTGGGTGGGCGGGGGGTGCAGAATTGCTGAAAGCCTTTGGTTTACTGAAAACTTCCAGTCATGTAAGACAGAATTTTGTGATGCAGTTGCTCTCCTGACTGTCCAAATTCCATGTTTTTGGATTGACCCTGGATTGCTTTCACTTTCCATACAGTGCTTATCACGGACACATAACGTCTTTGATCGACATCAGCCCCTATAAATTCCGTGAGCTTCCCTCAGGAAGTCAGAAGGAGTTTGTGCATGTTGTGAGTATTGGTAACAGTTGAACGTTTGTTGCCTTTTACAAATGGTGTTAGCGAACACACGTTAGGTAGATACAGTCCCGAATCTTCCAAGCAGCGGCAATGATGAGCGGATTGCCACGGCACGAAGATTTTCCTGACCCAATGCTGCTGGGTTGAGGGGGTAGTCTGGTTGGGTTGTGGGGGGGGGGTTAGTCAGATGGTCAGTGGGGTGTAGTTGGGTGGTAGGGGGTGGTCGGATGGTCAGGGAGGAGTTGGTTGGGCAGGGTAGTAGTCAGGGGCAGTCAGGGTGGGGGGGGGGGGGGGGGGGGGTGATTGCGGGGGGTTCAATTGTGTAGGTACCCAGGTGTTAGACTAGTTTTTAATCTTTCTAACATTTCCAGGGTAATTATTCAGGTAAGTACCGTGGAACTGTTCAAAGTCTCCGACTCCCGCTCAGTCAGAGTCATTTGCAGAGGGTCCCAGGGAACAGGGGAAGTTCTCATCAGAAGTTTAAACTTACCAGGCAAATCCTACGTAAATTCATGCATCAGAACCTCTGCAGGGCCCCGACCCGCAACTTACAGTCAGACGTCTGACTCCCGACGATCCCGAGAGCAGAGGATTTGGCCTACTGTAACATACAGAATAGCTGCCAAGATTCTTAAAACTTTTCATCATTCCATTGTAAAAGCAGTACAGAGTCTGGAACTGCGCTATGTGCACCAGCTGGGATCTCTCTTCTACCGCTGGTCTGCTAAGTAGCTGATCTCAATTAGTGTGCCTAGGAAGGGCAGAGGAAAAATCAGTCAAGTGTCCTGCTGCTAATTTTCAACCATTGAATTGTGAAGAAATGCAAGTGTTGACAGAATCAGGCTTGTTTGTGAATCTGTGTAAGCTCATGCATGAAGAATGGCCACTTGGGTGAGTTATCTGGCAGTGGCTGCTGCCTGTGAATCTGCACCCAATCGGCATCTTCTGAAGAGAACTGAAGGAGTAAAAATAGTGTGCCTTATCAGTTCAGAGTAGCCTGAATGCCTGGCCATTTTAGTCATATTTTACAGGAAGGTTTCTTTATTTTTGCCTTACTGAGCCACCGGATAAGGATCCAGCACTTTCAAAACCTAAGAAATTGGATGCAATCTAGTTTGGACTGCTTAGGGTTATAAGCGCCTGAAACTTGTATTGTTTTGCTATTCTGTTCAAGGTGGGTTTGTAAATGGAATTCTACATTTTACTTTATCCTCTTTTAGGCACCATCCCCAGACATCTACAGAGGAAAGTACAGAGAGGACCACCCTGATCCAGCATCAGCCTACGCAAATGAAGTAAACTTGCTGATTCAGGAGGCGCAAAAGAAAGGCCGCAAGGTTTGTAGAGAGTTGAACAATAATGGCTATGCCATGGTGGATTAATATTGCCTACATCAGATTTTACATCAGAATTCAAAATTACCTAGGAGCAAATGAGATTAAAAACATGTCTCTTTTCTCATAGCTATCTGACATGAAGCAGGAACACCATTATTTTATGTTACTAAACTTGTGACAGTATTGATATGTAATTTGCTGTATCATACTGTGCATATGTTTACTCACAGAATGACAAAAATTTAGTTCTGACCTTTTGTGATAAGCTTTATTTCTTTGAAGTATAATTTTTGCAAAAAGACTTTCCCTGCACTTTTTTTTGGTGGGACTTAGTGTTCATCTGCCAAAGAGGCCATGACGTGATATAGGTTGAAGGTTTTAAATTTCAGTAATTATCCCAAGCCCTCGATAAAAGTTGTTTTGGAAGGAAAGCCTGATAAAGCTGTAAAGATGATGTATAGTTGTACTGTAATGTAACAGAGATGGTAGTTTGCTGTATTTAGTGCATGTACCTCAAGCTTTCCATGAAATTCTGAATCTTTCAATCCTGAAAGCTGGGAGCAAAAGCAATGCAGCCTGATGGGATGGAAGTCTCCTCACTCTGTTTGCTGGAAGGGTGCAATTTGAAATGAGTTGGGGCAGTCTTAGTCCAACATAAACTCTTTCCAATTTTGCACTGATTGGCAAAATCACTTGGGCAGACCCAACTTTGGCTGATGTGGAAACGGAAGTAAAACATTGTCAAAGTGGAAAGTGTTTTTCTGAGTTTTGGGGGATTAAAACACATTGTTGGTAGTCAAGGGACCTTAATTCTTTGTCTGTACTGTACCTCACTGAGAGTGTTTATGTTTACATGAGGTAACAGAATTGGGAAGTTTCTAAGTTCCACTGAAGCTTGGAGAGTTGTAAGAAGAGAGTTGGATGGAAAACACAGAAGAAATGGATTTCCGTGGCTGGGGATAGGGAGTTCTTTGATTGTCAGCTTAAACCTCGGTAGAAAACCTGTGAAACCCTGAAAAACCGCAATCTCGGTGTCAATTCATCCTCAGATTCTTTGTGTGAAATATGACATGTTGCCAACCCAATTGCACCATAACACGTAAACTTATTTCTTCACAGTGCTGTAATGTCAAACTCAAACTGGAATGATGGCATTCAAAAATTCTGATTGATTTGTGTCATGGGCCTTGAAATGTCAATGAAAGAATTGGTCCTGACATTATAACTGTCCACAACCCTTGTGTTACAGAGTGATGCTAATAACTTACTATCTGGGGATTATCTCAGAGCTACTCCCACTCTCTCACACCTTTGCAACTTCGCCAGATCTGCAATGGGAATCCCGTCCCACTTCTGGCAAAATTATGACGATGGAGTGAGAGGAACTCTGAGGAAATTTCCTGCCTGTGTCCTGACACGCTGATTGTATTGTAAATAGAGTCAACCATCAGCAGGGCAAATGATTTGTTGCAGTTTGCATTTTACCAATTCGTTCCCTCAGACACCAGTGGTTCCACTTCCTCCAGCACTTTTTATGCAAAATGTGAAAATTCGGACTGCATTGTGTCTTACCAAATTACTTGTCCTAACCATCAGTCCAAAAGGTTAGGTAGGTCATGACATACTTATCTTTACTAATGGATAGTTTTTTTTTTCTTTTTTCCCCTTTCGTTGGATATTTTTGCAGGTAGCCATGATGTTGGTCAGTCGCAGAGAGAGTAAAAGCTAGTGCCAAGTGTGCAAATGGCATTTGTACAGTAATATATTTGAAGCACCAGCTTGCTCAGTTACTCTCTTACTACTTCACCAAGGCCAGAGACGTGGTTTATTTCCAGGAGCACCATCTACTGTGGAACTGTATCCAGGGAGGGCTCTTAACTTTTTACCTAATATTTGATAACTTTGCAAATTCAGACAGAGAACTTGTCTTTTGTGATTTAGGGAAGTGAGCAAGTAAAATGTACTAAAATGGATTCCTTGTCTATCAAGGAGCCTTGAATGAAGCACATTGCATATTGTGCCTTTGACATTTCATGTGAAACATTTGCACTATTGCTAACAGACTTTCTCTTCATAGCAACATGTGCAAAACCAGTCAGGGTTGAAACTCCACTGAAACTAACCAAACCAGTTAACAATTTTGTTGAAGTAGTG
Source organism: Cetorhinus maximus (assembly GCF_964194155.1). Classification (NCBI taxonomy): domain Eukaryota; kingdom Metazoa; phylum Chordata; class Chondrichthyes; order Lamniformes; family Cetorhinidae; genus Cetorhinus; species Cetorhinus maximus. The sequence continues at coordinate 100,166,394 of NC_135879.1, read as the reverse complement.
CTTAAAGAAATTTTACTCGGGGACATTAACCAATGCACTCAAGATAGCAGGAGTCAGTGGATTTTCAGCCCTAGCTACAGAAACATTCTTTATGACATATTTTTACAAATGGCAATGCAACCTTGAAGAAACAATGGATTACTCTGGTTTGCAGAGTGTGCTGAAGATGTACAGTGATTTCAAATGTCCTTGCTTGGTTGTTTAAGTGACTGTGGAATGATTTAACTGTTCTGTCCCCTGGCTTTCAATGCAAGCACTGACTATTTAATTCCTTTTGGCACAGTGCTGGAGATGTGTAGTATTGATATCATCTTCTTTTGTACAGATGGCTGCGTTTATTGCTGAATCCATGCAGAGTTGTGGAGGCCAAATAATCCCACCACCTGGCTACTTCCAGAAAGTGGCACAGTATGTACACAGTTTGTGATTCTCTTTAAGGAAAGAAGACCTGACATAGCTTTTAACTTACTTTGTCATTAAAATCTTCTATGTTTCTTTCCCCAGAATAAGAGTAGATGGGGCTTTTAAAATGCACTGAACTAGCCTCTAATTTGTGTTTTGGGGTGTGATCATTTGAAATTTGTGAATACTATTTATATATTCTTTAAATTATTTTATGGAAAATCTGTCTTTATATTTTCTGCCTTGACATGTTGTATTTCCCTATTCTACATATTTATCTCCTGAAGAAGAGACATGGTAAATAACCTGTACTCAGGCCTTTGTCACAGCCTCTTCTGATCCATCTGCTAAGAAGATCTCAAGAACAATTTAAATGCTTCTTTATGCATTTTCTTTCTTCCACCCCTCCCAGGTATTTCCTGGTTTCTACTCTGCCTCGCTCTGATAATGCGGCATCGATAGAAAGGCTTTTCAATGGCGTGATCTGGGGGGGTGGGGGAGACAGAGTGCAGGATAGAGTTGGACCCGCCTCTCCCGGAAGCAGAGCATAGGCAGCCACTGAGGCAGGCGGCTGTGGAGGCGGGCTGTTTAAAGGGCTGCCTCGGTTCTCTGGGACTTCATCCCAGTTGCATTCTAACATTTTGGGCCCCCCCCCCCCCCCCCCCCCCACTAGCCATTCACCATGCCTCCTTGATGCCAACTCATGCCCCCACCTCCCAATGGCCCCTTATAGGCTCATGCCCATTCAGCAGTGAATCCTATGTATAGAACTAATGAGCCCTATAGTAATAATGGCATATGGGGAATTGTTCAGAAAAAAAAACCCATTCACAACCTTCTTTGGAAAACAAACTGCTGTTCCTAAAACTCTAAAGTGTCAATCAGACAGACCATTAAATCATCAATAACAGAGGCTTAAACACATCATACCGCTTAATCTAGTGCATATAAATATTGGGATATTGACAAAAGAGATCACAGAAAGAAGCACTTATTGGAACCACTTAAAAATGTCAATCAAGCAAAGTCAACAGTTCTCTTCAGCTGTTAAAACACTGAGAATCCTTTTCAATCTGGGCTCTCAGCCAAGGATGTATAATGAGGTCTCTGAGTTGGCACTCAGTTGAATGGAGCGGCAGGGGTAAAGGGGGGCATTGGTAAGACCTTTTTACCTCACCTTTCAAAATGTCCCTCATCCAGACTGTGGTTCACAAATCCTTTGAGGGGCTATGAACCATGAGTCATGGAGAATCTGGCCCAACTCCACAAAAATTGATGAGGTTTAGAGATACCTATCGCTGCAGCGGATGGCCAGGTCTAGAGTGTAGTGCGCAGGGCTTGTTACCCACACACTTATCCTGTGCCTGTGAAAATTGAGGACGACAGGAAAGGGGGCGGAAATCCCAGAATTTGGTCCTGTCTGCCATAGTTGTTCTGGCTTTGTGAAAATCCAGGCCATAAACCTTTTTACTTCCACATTTTCAGTTCATTTTACAAAATAATAACCCTCTATTTTTTCCTACATCCTTTTTTGTCTTAACATAATAATTTCAAAATTCCACTTTATAACTCATATTGAAAGCCAAATTCTTAGTAAACCTTTTTGAGTATTTATCAGGGGCATCCTGAAGGAAACCACAAATCTTGGGGAGGAACATGATTTGTCGTTCCTTTACTGGGCTTATAAAAGAAAGCTGTTTAGCAGCATTTGATTTCTCCGTGTGTTTGGTGTACAATAAAAACTGGCTTTTATTGCTCGAGGACATTACATTACAGTCAAAGCAAGAGATTTCCATTTGTAAAGCACTTTTAGCACATGGGAGGAATTTTAATTAGTACAAATAAGAGGTTTTGTGTTGGGTGGGCAGATAAAGTGTTTAAAAATCTGAAACCCAACCCTTATTTTTTAAGGAGGCAGAACAAGGGGACAGGCAACCATCTGCATTCAGGATGAAAGTTGGCAATTTAAATATTGTAATGAGACTGCATGCCTCATATTTATCCACCATTTTGAATTGAGCATTGGCTGGCCAGGTTTCTCAGGCCTTTGGCCTCACTCTTCCCATCTGCCTCCGACCTCTCCCCACCACCCCAGCCTCCGATCCTTCAGGCCTCTGATTTCCAACTGCACCCCCAAGATCAGAAATCCAGCAGAGTGTTCTTAGTTCTTGCATGGGCTCTGAAGAACCAAATTAGAAATTTCTCACATTTCAACTTAACATTAGAACGCTCAGAGTTGGATTTTAGATCTTGGCTACCGAGGGTGGGAGCTCAAGTAGGGAAATCTCCCAACTCGTGGACCCACCTCGGTAATCAGTACCTGAATTACACGATTTCTGCTCCAGTTGGGTGGGGTGGGTGCAGGATGGAGTTGGGCTCACTGACCCCAGAAGCAGAGCACAGCCGGCCACGGGGATGGGCAAGTGCCAAGGCAGGCTGGTTAGAAAGTCCACCACAGCTTTCTGGGCCTTGTTCCCAGTTGTTTTAGAAGTTGTTAAGCCCTATAGCTCTCACCCCTAATGCCCTCTCACCACTAGCCCCCACCTCTCTATGGCCCCTCATACCCTTAATGTCAACTCATGCCCCGCCATCCACCCTCCCCCATGGCCCCTCATACCCTCCATGCCACTTCCATAGCCACTTACTCAGTATCCACCATGGGCAGACCTCAGGGGCAATGTGAGTTTGAAAAGAATAAACTTCTAACAACCCAATAAAGCTCCCATTCCAAGACACTTAATAGTGAAAAAACTTGCATTCATAAAATCCATTCTAAGTTTTTTTTTTAATCTCCTCAAGTGATAAATATGTTATGAAAACAAACTTCAATTAAGATCCTGTATCAAAGGCAGCTAATTCTTTAATAGCTTCTTTAAGCTGTCAATCAAACTGAACCCAGGCCCCTTGCTGAGATAATTGTAGCTTTTGAAGCTTGCCAAACTTTCATGATGACACAGTGATGGCTCTTGGAAATGTCAACATATAAATCAATTGAAATTACCTGGCCAGATGCTCCTATTTTTTTTCCAATCTGTGTCAATCAAAGTAGTTCAGCAAAGGGTTTTTTATGTGACTCTTTGACAGATGCAGCCTGTTTTTTTGTTTAAGGTTGAAGAGCACGTCATTTGAAAAACTTAATATCAGGACTGGGTTATACAGACCTTATCCTCCTTTTTAAGAATGTTTACATCTAATCCCTCAATTTGTGACTCCCACACTGTGGGTTAAGGTCCTTGCAACAGCCAGAATTGGATATGATTGAACTGAGCACTGAGTTCAAATGGCCCTGCTGAGTTCTGGTTCCCTGCCTGTATGAATCACACCCTGCTGCCTTTCACCTACCGGCAAAAATTGGATATTTCGGAAATAGGGACAGGACTTCCACATCCAGGTCCTGCCCGCCATTTTTAAAGGTCCACGGAATCTTCCCAACTCTGCAGAAATCTGGCCATTAAACTCGAGTTCTAAATCCACCACCATGATTCTCATAGGTTTAATTGTAAATCACAGTTTACAGGCAAAATGTTCCTTATGAATTGATGATCTGAAGAAATCTACCAATCTATAACTGGGGCGGGAGGTACACTTTCTACAAACCCTAATTTCTAAAGGATCTGTGGTGCTGCTTGTGGGATTGTTACCTCGTGTAGAATTGGATTGTGGGATTGTTATCTCGTGTAGAACTGGATTGTGGGCTTGTTACCTCGTGTAGAACTGGATTGTGGGATTGTTACCTCGTGTAGAACTGGATTGTGGGCTTGTTACCTCGTGTAGAATTGGATTGCTGCATTTGTTTTCAGATACGTACATAATGTGGGGGGCGTGTTTATAGCCGATGAAGTCCAGGTGGGCTTTGGCCGTGTCGGAAAATATTTCTGGGCCTTCCAGTTACAAGGAGAGGACTTTGTTCCAGACATTGTCACCATGGGCAAACCCATCGGAAACGGCCATCCCATGTCCTGCGTGGTTACAACCAAGGAAATTGCAGAAGCGTTTGGAGCATCTGGGCTTGAATATTTTAACACGGTAAGTTACTTTCTAGTCCACTAAAGATTTTCGAGAATTCCAAGTGTAAAATTGAACCCTCCAGTGTTCGAAGGTCCTGGATCCTCGGTCAGGGTTGCGTTAGCTGATCTTAGCTCGGCTGGTGAAAGGCCCACTATCGTTGACCAAATATCCTGAACTAGGGAGTAGAAAAACTAGCTTAGAGTTCCTGTTTTTGATCGCTATCCAGTGACTCCACTCTCCCACCCCAATGGAAAGTACATGTTTATGGGTATTTACTGCTGTCATAATCTTGTTGAATAACCAACCAATACTCACTTCCAGGCTCAAATTTAGAATGGGTGAGGTTGTAGAAGCTGCTGCTCTTTGTAATACCAAACCCAGTAAAATTTTGTGCTCCAGTGAAAAGAGGAGAAATCAGGGGCTGTGTTGAGTTGGGGGTGGGGGTGGTGGGGTTGCTGAGTGTTGGCAGGGTGTCGGTCAATGCTATACAAAGCTTTCACTTGTGTAAAGGAAACTTAAAATAATTTTTGAGTCTTAAATTGTAAAGTAACTAATGCCTGATCATGCATTTTCTTTTCTGTAGACTTTTTGAAAAAAATTAAACTGAACAATAAACATATTGTTCTGGAGGGAGTTTCAATTACCACAAAAAACTGGTTCACAGGAGCAACTGTCGCTGACAGTGCAAGGAACTCAATTAGTTGTAGCCAAAATAACAGTTTCTGTTAAACCTTTGGAATGTCAATTGTATCTCTATCAAACCAATTCTTTCCCTGTCTCCTCTCACCCTTTGAAAACCTCCCCCATGCTCATAGGATTCTCTGGTGGTATTTTTAAGATTTTTCTCTTTTTTCCCATTTGGTTCGAGAATATAGATATGGATGGGCAAAGAAGAGACGTCATCTAGCCCAAGGGCGGAATCATGCCAGATTTGTACTAAGTGCGATAGTGGGCGTGAAAAAAGACATTTCACCTGCCGGCCACAATGGTGGGCTTCTGTGCCGTATTGTCCCCTTCCAGCGTGCCCACCTCACAAATTATGCAGTCACAGGAAAATGCCAGATTGCTAGCGGCCGGCCTCTGATTTGCCTGCCTTGCTGTTACCTCGCCACTTCCTCGCATTAGGCGCCATATTTATTGGACAAGTTATGCAGCTCTTCCATCTCCTCCTCAGCCAGGTCCTCCCTCCATTGCAGCGCCAGGTTGTGGAGTTTGCAGCAAGCGACGATGATGCGCGAAACCCTCTGGGGACGGTATTGCAGTGTCGAACAGACCTGTCGAGGCCCCAGAGCCTCATTCTCCAAATGCCTATCGTTTGCTCCACCAAAGTCCGTGTCCTGGCATCAGCCTCGTTTATACTATCCTGAGGTTGCAGCACGGGTGTTATCAGCCACGTCCTCTGTGGGTAGCCCTTGTCCCAAAGGTGCCAATTCTGCAGCCTCTCTGGACCCTGGAAGATTTCAGGGATCTGAGACCTGCTAAGGATGTAGGAGTCGCAGACCAGCTGAACATTCAGCGAGTGGAAGCCCTTGCAGTTGACGTTGTTGACTGCTCGTTGCCACGGAGATTTAAGCATCACGTGAGTGCTGTCAATGGCACCCTACACCGATGGAAAACCAGAGATTTTCACAAATCCCAGCCCTCTTGCTTCCTGGCTTTCCTGATTCCGTGCAAAATGCACTAAGTTCTGCGCCTTGAAGATGGCGTCCGTGACCTCCTGGATACGCTTGTGCATGGATCCCACACAGGTCACCTGTGGAGCCCTGGAAACAGCCACTGGTGTAAAACTTGAGCACCGCTGTCACTTTCATGGCCACTGGTTCCTGTGGCACCAAATCTTGCAACAGGTGGCATATGTGACCAACCAGTTCCCTAGACATGCGCAGTCTTCGGTGACACTGGTTCTCAGTCATCTGCAGGAATGATAAACGCCTTCTATAAACCCTGGGTCTAGCGAGGTGCCTACAAGTGACAGCTCTCTGTCGATCTTCAGCTGCATGCACAGCAGGCCCTGCCGCCCCTCATCTTGAGGGAGGTGCTCCTTCCTTAGCCAAGCTAGGCACCTCCATCGCAATCTTCTTCTCTGCTCCCCGTAAGCCATGAGGCACACTGATAAATCACCAAGCTCCATGATCCTGATGTTCTCTTGCAGGATCAAAGTGAGAGATGTGTGGTTTAGCATAGGTGTACTAAGAACCTCTCTTGGTTAAGTCTGAAGGCCCCTTCATGCATGCTGGAGAGTGCTGGCCACCACTTGGATGGCTAGTGTGTAGTGCACTTCATGGCTGTCGGAAACCCCACCCGCTTGACTGATTTGCAGCAGCTTTAGCCACTGGACTGCGTGCTGTGCTCTCAGCTCAGGCACAGGCATTCTCCTAACCTGCACTGCAAGGCTGCACTGTTAGCTTGAACCATGAGAGATATTTGTCCAAACCTTAATAAAGACATTACAAGGGGCTGTGAGCACCTCCACCAGTGACTGCGTCATGTCCACCTTTCACAAGGGGATTGTACAACTTGCCCAGTTGGCCAATTGCTCTGCTATTCCCTAAAATGCCCATTAATTTGCAGTCTGCGCTCAAGGGGTGGAAAGTTCTGGAGCATTTGGTGGCATGTTCGTGCCTTTGTGTTGCTTGAGTGGGCAGAAAAACTTGAGGCCCAAATCCAAGCATGTCAATGGAACTGCTGCTGAGTCAGCTGTGGGAGAATGCTCACTCTTGACAAGTATTTTAAGTGCGTGGCTGCTTCCCTCAAACCAAACCACCCCCCCCATTTCCCAGCATGCATTTGTATACTTGCTTCAGTCTGTACTGCCTTGCCCCCCACCCCCTGGCCTCACCCGCTTTGGAACCCTTGCCCCAGCACCACACTGAAAGCCAGCTGGGAAAAAGTGACTCGCCTGAGCCCCCTCTGAATGCACAACACCTCTTCCTTGATGTCCTATGGGCGATGTTCATGAACAAGGTTGTGTCACTCATTTCTGAGTTCAGCTCGCCAGGCGCATGCCTTTTAAAGGCAGCTGTGAATCACGCCGTTCTGAAGTCTCACTGACGTGTGCGATAAATTTGACGTGATTCTGGCATGAGGGCACAATAATGAGATGCAAATGCATTAAAATTAAGTTCTTGACATTGAATGGTGGGCATCGTGGCCTGGCATTGACGGGCAGAGTGGACGAAGGCAGACTGGCTTCATGACAGTGTGAAACCGATTTTTTTTTTTCTTTTTGTTTTTTTTTCTTTTTGTTTTTATTTTGGCCTTGCCATATTGTCCGCTCACGCCTGCCATGACACCCACCGCCAGTAGAACTGGACAATTCTGGCCCAAGTCTTCTTTCAATATTGTTCTCAAGCCAACTTATATTTGATGTCCAACACCCAGTACTTGGTTGTGCAGCTGAGTTAATTCCAAAAGTGTTTGCTGTTAAGTCAACAATAATAATTGCATTTATTTAGCACCTTTAACATAGTAAAGTGTCGTGAGGTGCTTCTCAGGAGTAATATCAAACACAGTTTGACACCAAGACACTTTAGGAGCTATAGGGTGGAGCTTAGTCAAAGAGGTAGGTTTTAAGGAGTGTCTTGAATGAAGAAACAGTTGAAGACATTTAGGAAAGTAATTCCAGAGTATCAGTCCTTGGCAGCTAATGGCATGGTCACCAATGGTGGAACGATTCAAACTGGGGATGCTGAAGAGGCCACAATTAAAGAAGTGCAAATATCTGAGGGTTGTAGGGCTGGAGGAGATTAGAGTGATAGGAGAGATGGGGCTCTGGAGGAATTTGAAAACAAGGATCAGAATTTAAAATCGAGGCATTGCTTAACTGGGAGCTAATCTAGATCAGCAAGCACAGAGTTGATGCATGAACAGGACTTGGTGGAAGTTAGGACATGAGCAGCAGAGTTTTGGATGACCTCAAGTTGTACAGAAGGTAGAATATGGGAGGCTGATCCTGAGCGTGTTGGAATAGACAAGTCTAGGAGTGGTAAAAGCATTGATGAGGGTTTCAGCAGCAGATGAGCTGAGGCAGGGGTGGATTTAGACAAAGTCATGGAGGTGGAAATAGGTGATCTTAGTGATGGAAACACAAAAATAAAAAATACTTTCTAAACTGCTATCTGAAATGAAAGCAGAGAACGATGGAAATACTCAGCAGGTTAGGTAACACCTATGGAGAGAAAAACAGCTAACAGTTTCATCAGAGCTGAAAAATGTTAGAGATGTACCCGGTTTAACGGTTAGAGATGAAACAGGTTTCAAGCAAATACAGAGGCAGTGAAAGATTGGAGAGGGTAAAGAACAAAAGCAAAGCTCTGGTAGAAATAAAAACAGAAAATTTTGGAAATACTCAGCAGGTCAGGCAGCATCTGGAGGAAGAAATGGAGTTAACATTTCAGGTCAATGACTTTTCACCAATCAGCATTCCCAATTTTTTGAGTATTTCTAGTATTTTCTTGTTTCTATTTCAGATTTCCAGCATCTGCAATGTGTGGTGTTTTTGTAAGGTCTGTGGTAAGTTGGAAGGCAGGAGTGATTAGGTGACAAGAGGTATGATGGTGCATGACAATTGCAGATGGTAGTGTAAAGAAGCAAAAGATAGGTCTAGAGGAGGTGCAAATTGGAAAGCAGAATCATCACCAATGACTGCTATCCAAAAACAAAATAAAAATGCAGAAATAAAAAGTGGGCAAAGGTTGTGATCTGAAATTGCTGAACTCATTGTCAAGACTGGAAGGCTGTAAACTGCCTAATTGAAAGATGAGGTATTGTTCCTTGAACTTATGCTGAGCTTCATTAGAACAGTGTAGGGAGCTAAGGTCAGAGTTGGAGTCAGGCGGAGAATTAGGTCTTCGTGATGATGCGGATATATGATTGGAAGCTCATCTCGTGGTCACGTGCTTAAAAAAATGCATCTATATTGTGTTGGCAAAATGAAGCATTTTTGTCTTAGTTCCAGCATAATTGTGGTTTCACAGAAAGTTAAATGAGCTTAACTTAATACAATTGTTGTCCAAAATAATTCATTTTTGTGAGATTTGTGTATGAGGGAGGGCCCAACCTATTCAATTCAATTGAAGGCAAGTGTACAAGTCCATTAGTCAGGGGAGGTGGGACCTTTCTTTGACACTTCTTTTGGGCAGCTCCCCACAGTCACCAACCCAGGAGCAACCAGTTTCTGCTATGATTCCTGGTCTCCCACTGGTACAAGTGCCACCATTGAAACTTAAATGAGGTCATTGCCCTTGACCCTGCACACTTTAGCAGAGTCAGTGCTGGAGGTCACCAACAGACAAATCCCAACTTTTACTCTTGGGGGTGGGGGGAAGCGTACAGGCTTTTGAGACCCTGTTATTTTGCTGTTTCGTAAATTTGGTTGGCAGTTAAAAGCTTTAAGTCAAAGTTCAGTACCACAATATTCCGCTGTCTTAAGCGCAGTAACTATAATTTTACAAACCACAATACACTTTATTGTAGTCTCCCCATCACTGTGTCCCCACAACCATGATTAACAAATACTAATTGATTGGGTTTGGTTGGATAGGTTGGGTTTGGTTTCTTTTGAACAGAAGAGGCTGAAGGGAGATTTAATTGATATGCTTAAAATTATGAGAAACCTGAAAAGAGTGCATTGGGATGACTTAATTCTCTTGGCTGAGAGGTCAATAACTAGAGACATAAATTTAAAGTAATTGGTAGAAGGATTGGAGAGGAGTTGTGGAGAAATATTTTCACCCAGAGGGTTGTATACAGACTGTAACTCACTGTCTGAAAGGGTTGTGGACAGAAAACCTTATCACACTTAAAATATGCTTAGATACGCACTCCAATTGCCATAACCTATGGACAAATAACTGGAAACTGGGATTAGGCTGGATAGCTCTTCCTTGACCGACAGACTTGATGGACTGAATGTCCTCCTTCTGTGCCGTAAATGTTGAGTTTCTCGAGGTGGTTTAGTGGTAATGTCACTGGGCTAGTAATCCAGAGGCCCAGGCTAATTCCATGGGTACACAAGTTCAAATCCCAGCTGATGGAATTTAAATTCAATTAATAAATCTGGTAATAAAAGCCAGTCTTGGTAATAGTGACCATAAATATTGTCGATTATTGTAAAAACCCATCTGGTTCACTAATGTCCTTTAGGGAAGGAAATCTGCTGCCCTTGCCTGGCCTGGCCTACATATGACTCCAGACCCACATCAATGTCATTTACTCTTAAATGGCCTAACAAGCCACTCAGTTGTATCAAACCACTACAGAAAAGTCAATGAGGAATGAAACCAGACAGACCACCCAGCATCGACCCAGGCACCAGAAATGACAACACGCCCAGTCCTGTTGACCCTGCAAAGTCCTTCTTATAATACCTGGGGACTTGTGCCAAAATTGGGAGAGCTGTCTCACAGACTAATCAAGCAACAGTCTGACATAAACATACTCACAGAATCATACCTTGCAGACAATGTCCCAGTCACCACCATCACCATCTCTGGGTATGTCCTGTTCTACTAGCAAGAAAGACCTACCAGAGGGAAGGCATAGTGGTATACAGTCAGGAGGGTGTTGCCCAGGGGAGTCCTCAACACTTACTCTGGACTCCAGGAAGTCTCATGGTGTCAGGTCAAACGTGGGCCAGGAAACCTCCTGCTGATTACCACGTACTGCTACACCTCCCCACCCCTCAGCTGATGAATCAGTACTCCTCCATGTGGAACATCACTTGGAAGAAACACTGAGGATGGAAAGGGCTCAGAATATACCCTGGGCAAAGGACTTCAATGTCCATCACCAAGAGTGTTTAATAGTGCTGCTACTGAGCCAATCTGGCCGAGTCCTAAAGGACATAACTGCTAGACTGGGTCTACGGCAGGTGGTGAGGGAACCAACTAGAGGGAAAAACCTACTTGACCTTGTCCTCAGCAATCTACCTGTTGCGGATGCATCTGTCCATGACAGTATCGGTAGGAGTGACCACCGCACAGTCCCTGTGGAGACAAAGCCCTGTCTTCACATTAGGATACCCTCCATCGTGTTGTGTGGCACTACCACCAGGCTAAATGGGATAGATTTCGAACAGATCCAGCAACTCAAGACTGGGCATCCATGAGGCGCTGTGGGCTATCAATAGCAGCAAGTTTGTATTCAACCACAATGTGTAACCTCATGGCCTGGCATATTCCCCACTCTACCATTACCATCAAGCTGGGGGATCAACCCTGGTTTAATGAAGAGTGCAGGAGGGCATGCCAGGAGCAGCACCAGGCATACCTAAAAATGAGGTGTCAACCTGGTGAAGCTATAACACAGGACTACTTGCATGCCAAACAGCATAAGCAGCAAGTGATAGACAGAGCTAAGCAATCCCACAACCACAACGGATCAGATCTAAGCTCTGCAGTCCTGCCACACCCAGTTGTGAATTGTAGTGGACAATTAAACAACTCACTGGAGGAGGAGGCTCCACAAATACCCCCACCCTCACCAATGGGGGAGCCCAGCACCTCAGTGCAAAAGGCAAGGCTTAAGCATTTGCAACCATCTTCAGCCAGAAGTGCCAGGTGGATGATCCATCTCAGCCTCCTCCGGAGGTTTCCAGCATCACAGATGCCAGTCACTCAGTCTTCAGTCAATTCGATGCACTCCATGTGATATCAGGAAGCAGCTGGAGACACTGGATACTACAAAGGCTATGGGCCTGGCCACATTCTGACAATAGTACTAAAGACTTGTGCTCCAGAACTAACCATGCCCCTTGCCAGGGTATTCCTGGCCAGCTGCAACAATTGCATCTACCCAGCAATGTGAAAAATTGCCCAGGTATGTCCTGTACACAAAGCAGAACAAACCTAACCCAGCCAATTACTGCCCCTTCCGTCACCCTCAATCATCAGCAAAGTGATGGAAGGTGTCATCGACAGTGCTAACAAGCACAATAACCTTACTGATGCTCAATTTGGGTCCAGACGGGCCACTCAGCTGACCTTATTACAAACTTGGTCCAAGCATGGACAAAATAGCTGGACTCGAGGTGAGGTGAGTGACTGCTCTTGACATCAAGGCAGTAACATTTGCGGCACACAAGTGCCAGGCAATGACCATCTCCAACAAGAGGGACTCTGACCATCACTCCTTGACAATCAATGTCATTACCATTGCTGAATCCCCCATGATCAACATCCTGGGGTTACTATTAACCAGACACTGAAATGGACTAGCCATATAAATACTGTGGCTACAAGAGCAGGCCAGAGGCTAGGAATCCTGCAGTGAGTAACTCACCACCTGACTCCCCAAAGCCTGTCCACCATCTACAAGGCATAAGTCAGGAGTGTGATGGAATACTCTCACCTTGCCTGGATGAGTGTAGCTCCAACAACACTCGAAGTTTGGCACCGTCCAGTACAAAACAGCCTGCTTGACTGGCACCCCATCCACAAACATTCATTCCCTCCACCACCAATGCAAAGTGGTAGCTGTGTGTACCATCTACAAGATGCACTGCAAGAACTCACCAAGCCTCCTTAGACAGCACCTTCCAAACCCACAGTCACTACCATCTAGAGTGACAAGGGCAGCAGACACATGGGAACACCACTGCCTGGAAGTTCCCCTCCAAGCCACATGCCATCCTGACTTGGAAATACATTGTTGTTCCTTCACTGTTGCTGGGTCAAAATCCTGGAACACCCTCCGTAACAGCACTGTGGGTGTACATACAGCACAGGGACTGCAGCAGTTCAAGAAAACAGCTCACCGCCATCTTCTTAAGGGCAATTAAGGATGGCTAATAAATACTGGCCTAGCCAGCAATGCCCGCATCCCATGAATGAATTTTAAAAAAGCATTTGACCAAGTGTGACATCAAGGAGCCCTAGCAAGACTGGGGTCAATGGGAATCCAGGAGAAAACTCACCACTGGTTGCACTCATACCTAGCACAAAGGAAGATGGTTGTGGTTGTTGGAGATCAATCATCTCAGTCCTGGGACATCACTACAGGAGTCCCTCAGGGTAGTGTCCTAGACCCAACCATCTTCAGCTGCTTCATCAATGACCTTCCCTCCATCATAAGGTCAGAGGGGATGTTTACTGATCGTTGCAAAGTATTCAGCACCACTTGTGACTCCTCAGATACTGAAGCAGAGCGTGTCCATATGCAGCATGGCCTGGACAATATCCAGGCTTGGTATGACAAGTGGTAAGTAACATTTGCGCCACACAAGTGCCAGGCAATGACCATCTCCAACAAGACAGAATCTAATCATCTCCCTTTGACATTCAATGGCATTACCACCGCTGAATCTCCCACTATCAACATCCTGGGGTTTCCATTGACCAGAAACTGAACTGGATCAGCCTTATAATTACTGTGGTTACAAGAGCAGGTCAGAGACTGGGAATTCTGCGGCAAATAACTCACCTCCTGACTCCCCAAAGCCTCTCCACCATCTACAAGGCACAAGCCGGGAGTATGATGGAATACTTCCCAGTTGCCTGGATGAGTGCAGCTCCAACAACACTCAAAAAGCTTGGCACCATCCAGGACAAAGCAGCCGCTTGATTCCACCACCTTCAACATTCACTCCCTCAACCACCAACGAACAGTGTGTACTATCTACAAGATTCCCTGCAGCAACTCATCAAGGCTCCTTAGACAGCACTTTCCACGCCTGCAACTTCTACCACCTCAAAGGACAAGGGCAGCAGATGCATGGGAATACCACTCCCTGCAAGTTCCCCTCTAAGCCATTCACCATCCTGACTTGGAAATATATCATCGTTTCTTCACTGTCACTGAGGCAAAATCCTGGAACTCCCTCCCTAACAGCACTGTGGGTGTACCTACACCGCATGGACTGCAGCGGTTCAAGAAGGTGGCTCACCACCACCTTCACAAGGGCATTTTGGGATGGGCAATAAATGCTGGCTTAGCCAGCGGTGCTCACACCCCTGAAAGACTTTTAAAAGATGAAGCTTAGCATAGTAATCCAGCAGTTAGGTACTTTTTGTTGCTTTTGCTATGACATGTACTCATGCAGTTAAATTATCTGCTTTATGGGAATGGCTGTAGATTTGTAAGTGGGTATCACTTGCATTTGTTAACGTCAATATTTTGAAAAAGCTTTTGTATATTTGAAATTCCATTTTGGTTTTGAGGGGGAGAGTTCCACACCCTAACCTACCTGTACATATCTCAGTTTGGAGGTAACCCAGTCTCATGCGCTATTGGTCTGGCAGTTCTGAACATCATCGAGAAGGAGGATCTCCGTGGTAATGCAACCAAAGTAGGAAATTACCTGATGGATTTACTGAAAGAACAACAAGCCAAACATCAGCTTATTGGAGATATCAGGTAATGTTTTAGCCAATCGAGATTGTTAGCTGTATGTCAATAAATCTAAACGCTATTAGAGAGGATAAATAAGAGATGGAAGATTACTGTGGTGCAATCTTAACATAATCCAGCCAGTGACTGGTGGCAGGGTTCTTCATATAGTTTCATGGAAACGAGTGGGTGATTTTAACCCGCCCAGAAAAAAGGGTTTGAGTTAGGTGGAATGCTAAAATGTTAAAAATCCTAAACCCCATCCCCAACCTGCTTCAGCCCTATCCACTTTTTGTTTTAATGGGCAATATGGGGAGAGGCAACCAACCCACTGCCAGGAGGAGATTAGCTCATTTGAATATTTTAATGAGGCTGCTTGCCTCAGGTTTCACCTCCATTTTAAATTTTAGTTCGGCCAGTCTGTTTTCCCCTCCCCAACCTTTGCTTCCCGAGTCTCAGCCCAAACTACTCTTGCAATTGGTCGCCTTCCAATCACTTCCCTACCACAATCTCCCACCAGTCGGTCTTTCTGATCTCTCACTTCCTCCCCATCTGCAGTCTGGTGCTAAAGGCCTACCCGCCTCACAGACTGTCTACTAATCAGGCTGCACACACTCAGGAAACTGAGGCAAAAAATGTTAATCACATCCAACCATTAAATTTTCCTGTACCTGAGGGAACCCATTCTTCCTGGTTCCCAATTAGAAAACTGCACCCTTCCCCTTGCACAACCCCTCTTCCCCCTGTTTGTTCTCCACCGCCCCATAAACACTGGGGCCATTGTTGCTGGTTACTGAGCTACCCTTTTCATATGTAACAAATCACATCACTAAGTGATGTGCTGGACCGTGGACGATATTGAGTCTAGTAGCAGCCAGGCCAATGAAGTGAACTGCTCTGTCCTGGATAAAAGCAAAATACTGCGGATGCTGGAAATCTAGAACAAAAACAAAAATACCTGGGAAAACTCAGCAGGTCGGATAGCATCTGCAGAGAGGGATACAGTTGACGTTTCGAGTCCATATGACCCTTCATCAGAACTAAGACAAATATAAATGAGATGAAATATAAGCTGGTAGAGGGGGGTGGGTGGGACAGGTAGCGCTTGATAGGGGGCCTGTGATAGGTGGAGGCCAAGAAGAGACTGCCAGAGCTGTCATAGACAAAAGGACAAAGGGGTGTTGACGGTGGTGATGTTATCTAAGGAATGTGCTAATGGGGACTTAAAGGGTAGCAAGCAGGACAAGCTAGTGGCAGGTGGCCCTAGTGGGGGTGGGGAATTTTCCAATAATTTATAATTTTTTAAAAAGTACATTTTTCTTTTCCCACCTATTTTTAAATTTATTTTGATCTATTGTTTTATCTCTACCTTTTAGCCCATGTCGATCCCTTCCCCCCACCCACCCCCACTAGGGCCGTCTGCTACTAGCTTGTCCTGCTTGCTATCCTTTATGTCCCCATTAGCACATTCCTTAGATAATATCACCACCGTCAACACCCCTTTATCCTTCTGTCTATGACATCTATGGCAATCTTTTCTTGGCCTCCACCTATCAGTGGCCCCCTATCAAGCTCTACCTGTCCCACCCACCCCCCTCTACCAGCTTATATTTTATCTCATTTCTATATGTCTTAGTTCTTATGAAGGGTCACATGGACTCGAAACGTCAACTGTATCCCTCTCCGCAGATGCTGTCAGACCTGCTGAATTTTTCCAGGTATTTTTGTTTTTGCTCTGTCCTGGATGCTGTCCAGCTACTTAAGTGGAACCGAGCCCATCCAGACCAGCCAATTATTCCATCAAATCTTCTGATTAGATCCTTGTAGATGGTAGCTTTAAGGAATCAAGAAATCACTTATTGCAAAGTACCTAGCTTCTGCCCTGTTCTTGTAGCTACATTCTTGATGGGATATTCAATTAGACTTCAGGTCAGTGGGATGCCTAAGCCATTGCTGCATTGATTGAAGTGAGGGTGGTGCTGCTGAAGGCAAGGGAGAAGTGGCTGGGCTTCTTTGGTAGGAGGTGGTTTTAAGTGGCATAGCTATTATTTGGCATTTACAATACCAAGTCTGGATGTTAGCCTGTTGTGGGGCCAACCTGGACTGCTTCATCATCCGAGGAGTTGTGAATGCATCTGAGCACTGGAATCGATAGTGTGCAACCCCACTCCTGGCTTTCTAACTGAGGGAAGATCAGTGAGGAAGCTGAGGGTGGCTGGGCCTAGAGTGCCCTGAGGAACTTCTACAGCTATGTCCTGGGACTGTGGTGATCAGTTTCCAACTATCACCATTACCTTACGGGCTTCGCTGCCCCAAGGGGGGAGATTCTGTACAATTCCCGAAGACTGTAAATGACTGATGGATCTAGGGCAGAATTTTACATCCCACAGGCAGGTGACCCGATCGGACATAAAATCGCATGAAATGACGTTGGGCAAGCATCCCGATATCATTGCGCACTTGCGCGACATTTTGCTTGGCAAGCACACGCAAAAGTCGGAAGCATACCCGCCAACAATTAAGTGGGCAGTTAAGCCCATTAACGGTGCGATTGTCTGCAATTCATGGCCCGTCCATCCTTACGTTTGGCGGATGGGCAAATTGGCCAGGCGGCCTTTACGTTTTTCATGAAACCTCATCCAAGGGAGGGATGAAATCTCCGTTAGGAAATAAAATGAAAATAAATACCTGTGGACAGCATTTTTGAGGTATGCTTTCAGGTGCCTGATTGTGCTGCATGGCCATTTTTTTTATATGTTTTATTTCATTATTTGCAGGCCTGCAGCTGTCTGCCTTCAGGGCGCTCTCCCGCAGTGCTTACCCGCGTCCGCGGTGATGTCGTCGCCCGCCCTCTTCCCGCCCCCCACCCTGGCAACGCTGAGCGTTAATTGGCCAGCCAGTATGAAATCGTGGTCGGGGCCCAATTGCAGTTGGGAGCCCCTTTCCCAGCCACTCCTGGGCCCGCCAATCACACGCACCCCATGAGCAAAAAATTCAGGCCCTGGTCTTGAGGATGCGGTTAAACATTCTGTTTCTTTAATAAGCTTAATATTTCTTTCACTGCAGAGGTGTAGGATTGTTTATTGGAATTGACCTGGTTAAAGATCGTAAGAAGAGAACACCAGCCATGGCAGAAGCACAATATATAATCTACAGGTAAAGAGTGAGCAGGCATCCAAAACCCTTTGTTTTTGTGACTGTTAATTGAAAAACCAGAGGTGACAAAGTCACAAGGCCTGGAAGTGTGAAATTAAACAGCAAAGATTTGAAAGGCACAGAAGGTCAGTGTGCACTTGAAAGATAGATTCTTGTTTCAGATGTCAGCAGCACTGATCGATAATTTCAATTCATACTTTGGCCCTCAATCCAGAATGTTGTTTGCCAATAGATTGAGCTGATATTTTGAAACAGTCAATGGGTGTCTTGGAGTCTGGATCCTGGGAATATTTTCCCACCTCTCTGGGTGCAAAGTTAATGGAGATGCTACTCCACATGTCCATTTGTGCTGGAGTAAGGCCCAAACCAAATTCAGGTTCTACTCCCTGTTTCAGTGACGCTAGCAAGTTTCAGGTGCCAAAAGGGAACCCTGCTGTAACTCACTGCTTGTGCCGGGGTGGGAGATCAGACGGCTAGACCCGTTGGGTGTTCCTTGGATTTGAGGGAAGGAAATTGGACGTACAAGGGAGGACAGTATGGCTGAGATCGAAGAGAGTGAAGGTTTTGCTAGGGACAAGGCTATTACAGCTGGAAACAAGGCTACAAAGAGAAAGTCGCTCCTTGGTCAATGCAATAATCCTTTTTCTTTCACTCCCACAGGCTTAAGGAACAAAATGTATTGTTGAGTGCTGACGGGCCCCATCGGAACGTTCTGAAATTCAAACCACCAATGTGTTTTACTATGGAGAATGCCAAGTTTGTGGTAGAGAAAATAGATGGAATTCTCTCAGGTATGCTACACTATAGGAAAATGAACCAGTGTCGTTAACTAATACACTGTAAAGGGGCAGATCAACTACTGACGGCTCCCACCCACACTGATGCATTCTGTTTGTTGAAATTCAGGGTCATCATATTTTGAAAACTGCTCCAATTGGTTTTGATCCCATTTTTATGAGCAACATTTTCTTTGTTCCAGATTGAACCGCAAACACCAAAAATACTATCAAGAGTGTAAGTAAGCCCAGATCGATATCCAGTCCACTGTGTATAAAGTCGGTCTCACAAAGGGTAGCACTCGTATTCCAGCACGATGCCCTCTGTTCCAGCTCATGTCTGCCTAACTTCCCTTTGCTCTAAGACCTGGATGGGAAATGGGGTACAAGCTAATAACTGAGTTCTCCCCTCTTCCTATTGATGGTGACTGCTCATCCTTGAGTATTATATGCCTACCTGACTTTGATGCAAACTCTACCCTTTTCCACATTATGACAGGTGTACCCATTTCATTCTTGTGGAGGACTGTGCTCCATAACACCCTTGGTTCTAAATATTTCTGTATTTTAAAAACCTTACCAAGAAAGGACTGGGTGATTTAGTGGGGTTAAGATACTGGCCTAATATAATCTGACATCTGTATCTAAATCTGGTGCAAATGATGGATGCAAATCTCCCATTTCAGACTGTAAGTACCAAATGTAAAATGAGTTTGGGCAGTGGTCAATTCAATCCCTGGTGGATGTGGGCCCAAAGAAACACTGAACTGGGAGTCTCACTCAGAGAGACCATAAGGATCGTTATTGTGGGAAATGATAACGCCACATAAGACCATAAGACGTAGGAGCAGAAGTAGGCCATTCGGCCCATCGAGTCTGCACTGTCGTTCAATGAGATCATGGCTGATCTGATAATCCTCAACTCCACTTTCCTGCCTTTTCCCCATAACCCTTGATTCCCCTACTGATTAAATCTGTCTATCTCAGCCTTGAATATACGTAACGACCCAGCCTCTACAGCTCTCTGCAGTAAAGAATTCCACAGATTCACTACCCTCTGAGAAGAAATTCCTCCTCATATCTGTTTTAAATGGGCACCCCCTTACTCTGAGATTATGCCCTCTGGTCCTAGACTCTCCCATAAGGGGAAACAACCTCTCAGCTTCTACCCTGTCAAGCCCCCTAAGAATTTTATATGTTTCAATAAGATCGCCCCTCATTCTTCTAAACTCCAATGAGTGCAGGCACAACCAACTCAACCTCTCCTCATAAGAAAATCCCTCCATACCCATGATCAACCTAGTGAACCTTCTCTGGACTGCCTCCAATGCCAGTAGATCTTTCCTTCTAATGTGGTCTAACTAGTGCCTTGTATAGTTTTAGCAAGCATTTTTATACTCCATTCCTTTTGAAATAAAGGCCAACATTCCATTTGCCTTCCCTATTACCTGCTGAACTTGTATGTTAGCTTTTTGGGATTCATGCACAAGGACTCCCAAATCCCTCTGTGCTGCAGCTTTCTGCAGCTTTTCTCCATTTAAATAATATTCAGCTCCTCTATTCTTTCTGCTAAAGTGCATAACGTTACATTTTCCCACATTATATGCCATCTGCCAAATATTTGCCCATTCACTTAACCTGTCTATATCCCTCTGTAGACTCCTTATGTCATCCTCACCACTTGTCTTCCCAACTATTTTTGTGTCATCTGCAAACTTGGCTATAGTACATTCACTTCCCTCACCTAAGTCATTAATATATATTGTAAATAATTGAGGCCCCAGCACTGATCCCTGTGGCACTCCACTAGTTACAGGCTGCCATCCCGAAAATGCCTCCCTTATCCCAACTCTCTGTCTTCTATTAGTTGGCCAATCCTCTGTCCATGCTAATATACTCCCCCCAACACCATGGGCTCTTATCTTATTAAGTAGCCTTATGTGCGGTATCTTATCGAACGTATTTTGGAAATCCAAATATATTACATCTACTGGTTCCCCTTTATCTATTCTGCTTGTTACCTTCTCAAAGAATTCTAATAGATTTGTTAGGCATGATTTCCCCTTCATGAAGCCATGCTGACCCTGCTTGATTAGGTTATGTATTTCTAAATGCTCTGCTATTGCATCCTTTATAATAGACTTCAATATTTTCCCAAAGACAGATGTTAAGCTAACTGGCCTATAGTTACCTGTCTTTTTTGTCTCCCTCCCTTTTTGAATATACTGGGGTGATGTTGTGACATTGGGTGTTAAAACACATTTTCGAGGCAGAGGAGGTTCATTCATTTAACTTTTGCCCTACTTGACCTAGTTGACGCTGAATGCCCCAAAGGGAAGATGTTCCATTGCCAGCACTATGTTCCATCATCAGCACAAAAATACAGCAAAAGTGATAATAAAAACTACTTAAGCATGCATTATTATGGGTATTACTTCAAAACAGCATTCCTGGTTTTATTCTGCAGTCCTGTGGAGCACGTGATCGCCGATTCATAGAAGTCATGCATAAAAGTTTGAATTAATATAAGTCGAGGTTCAAAGTTGCAACATGAGATAAAAGAAAATGCTTAAACTGTAATGGAAGAAACCCTGAAATAAATAACAGCTTTCTAATGTATAAGCAGAATGTGTACTTGGATTTTTCAAAAGCCTTTGATAAAGTGCGACACAAAAGGATACCAAGTAAGGTTGTGTCAATGGGATTGGCAGACAGATATTTGGTTGGATAGCAATTGTTTACATTTGTGTAGATAGAGGTTAGTTAGAACAGTAATGGTTCTACTTGAGGAGAAGTCACCACTGGGACCTAAATAATGTTCATTGCCCTTCACCATCTCTATTTAAGAATTTGGATGAGACTGTCGGGGTATGATATATATTTGGGAATTCCTTCATGGAAAATTAGAATCTTAGTCTCCATGATCAATGTCATAAGACTATTGCAAAAGTATTAATGGGATGCATAACTAGGGCAAATAAATATAAAACTGGTAGTATATTTCTGACCAGGTATGAGGCTTGGTCCGGCCACATTTACAATACTGGACTTTTTACTGGCAGTGTCATCCAATTGAGGATTACCCAGCGTCTCCCCACACTGTGGTGGCCCCTCCTGACGCCAGTAAATTGCCTCAATTGACCATCCAGCGGCAGCCACAGCACTGAGGTTCCCGCCACTGACAATATACCATGGCAGAGGGCAGACATCAGGCTCCCCTCCCAATACCTTCCTCCGCCATATTATGAGCCCTCCCTCCTCCCAGCCCACCACCAAAGAGCTGGTAAAATCCAGCCAACTGTGTCCAGTTATTGCCCCCACATGGTGTGGCCATAGAGGCCCTGGAAGATGTTCAGAGGAGGACCAAGTAGTAGTTAAAGTGTCCTTAGTTACCAGAATAGACTTGGTGACCTGAAACTTCTTGCATTGGAAAAGTGTAGAGCTCAAAGAGATGTGAAAGAGATTGATGAAATTCAATCCCTTCATTATTTTAACAAAGTGGAGAGGTTATTCCAGAGAGTTAGGCAAGGGAGGACCAAAGGTTATTAGTAAAATTTGCAAAAACATGGTTTGGTTAGGTACCAGGAAATACTTCTTTTAACAGAAAGTCATCAATCCCTGCAACACTTTGAGTATTAGGAGTGTGGACTCACTGCACTAAAGGCCTTCAGAAGAGTGTTACAAGTCTCTGAGTTGTTAAGAACCATAGAAAGGTTACAGTGCAGAAAGTGGCCATTCAACGCATCCTGTCTGCATTGGCCGAAGAAAGAAACTGGCCGCTCATTTTTAATCCCACTTCCCAGCACCTGGTCCGTAGCCTTGCAGGTTACAACAATTCAGATGCATATCCAGGTACCTTTTTAAATGAGTTGTGTTTCAGCCTCAACCAACAATTCAGGCCGTGAATTCAAGACACCCACTACCCTCTGGGTGAAAAAGTTTTTCGTCACATTCCCTCTAATCTTTCTACCAATCACCTTAAATCTATGTCCCCTGGTCCTCCCTGTCTACCCTATCTAGGCCCCTCATAATTTTGTACATCTCAATTAGGTCACCCCTGGGCCTTCTCTGTTAATAAGGGAAACAACCCTAGCCTATCCAATCTTTCTTCATAACTGCAATTTTCCAGCCCTGGCAACAAGAAATCTTCTTGTGTCACAGAAGGAAGGTAGATTAACTGATACTGGTGTTATCAGTCTGCATATTCTCTGGAAGTTCATTTCGTTCGCCTCAGTCAGAGAGAAAGTTCCCATAGCTGTTTCCTAGATTGATCTACAGTTATTTCCTCTTTGTTTTGCCTCTGCCAGGAAATGAGTGGAATGCACCATATTAGGATGAACCAGGCTTAATAGAGCAACTCATCTCCCTGTCCTTTTGTGGTACATTTGTAAATTAGCAACCTTTTTTTGTTTACGTTTATAGATCTCGAAAAAGGAACCGGGGTGGGAGTTCCAAATGAGGAATCAAAGCCGGTGGACAATGGAGTACCCTTGACACTCAGTGGCAGTAAGAGAAAGGCACGCGAGTTCCTATTTTCATTAAGAAAATCTTCTTGGGTATTCACATACAATGAGAATTTAAGGAAAAGGATAGCATTAGAGTTGAGACTGGGTCCAGGTTAATCACTTTCAATCTTGCTTCCAAAAAACAAAACACAACCGCATAAGCCAAGTGAAGTTTAGAATCCCATGTATTCTGCGCGCAGATTTGGATTATCCCAATTACAAGGGTTTAAATTCCTAACACGGTTAGGAATTTAACATAAGTATGTGTGGTACACTAAATTTAGTGCATGGACAAAATTAAATCCTATCATACGTATCGTAGATCATGTGGTCTGATGCTGAGCCATTGAAAACCAAGAAGCCTTCCAAGTTCAGTCATTGCTCTGTGATGTCAGTCAGGACACTGGTGAGGGAACTGAAATTGGCTTCTACACCTCTGAGCTTGGTAAGGGCTAAATCAGCTACATCTGTTTAGACTCAAACAACATCTCCCACAAGCAATTACAGCCACCCATCCACCCCTACAACAAGATTGAGCACTTGTGGATGGCCGGTGAGAACACAACACTCACTGTGCAGGGTCAATTATGATTCTCGGTGATATCTGATGGTCCAAGGTCAGTTATGATTCTCGGTGATATCTCACTGTCCAGGGTCAGTTATCATTCTCAGTGATATCTCACTGTCCAGGGTTAGTTATGATTCTGAATGATATCTCATTGTCCAGGGTCAGTGTGGTAAAGTGGAGTGCTATGTACCTTAAAAGAGAATGTAGTTAGTTGACCATGTGACTGTATTGACCAATCGCTACACAGCAGCAGCTTCTTGGGTAACTGGAAGTCTAAAGCTGGAGGTGATTGAAGAAGCACACATGGTCTTAGTGCTCTGGTCTTAGTTCCAATAAACTACCAGTGTTTGTTTACTCTGCCTGTATTGTTTCAAGCACCAACTAATGTGCTAATATCAAGGGCACAGCTAACATTCACCGGACAAAGCAAACCTGATAACCAAAAACATGAAAATGGTGATGAAGATAAATCGAATCAATTGACGGCAATCAAGAAAGCCGCGGTAAACCAGCTACGTTACCTCACCACTATCTTGAAATCTGTTTGAAAGCACAGTCTCCTTAGTCATCGAGTATGCCACAGTTTGGGCATCTTGAACCATTCAACCCCATTTCCGATGACTGGTCTCATTACGTTGAACACCTAGCGTTCTTCTTTACCGCTAACAACATCATGGGGGAGGACAAGAAGAGGGCGATTCTTTTGTCCACATGCGGGAGCAAAACATATGGGCTGATCCACAGCCTCACGTCACCTAACACCCCTGATACAGACTTTCGATGAGTTAGTAAACATGGTAAAGAAACTACCTGAAGCCAAAGCCCTCAGTCACTAAGCAGCGTTTTAAATTCAGTTCAAGGAATAGGCTTCCAGGAGAGACATTCGCTGGCTATGTAGCTGCTTTAAGGGAATTAATGGAATATTGTGAATTCGGAGCTTCAATTAATGACATGTTGAGAGACTGATTAATGTGTGGATTTAGGGACGATGCTATTTAAAAGCGATTGCTATCTGAAACTAATCTAGACTTCAGTAAGGCATTAGAATTGGTAACAGCCATGGAGAGTGCTGTTAGAGACTCGGAGGCAATAAAAGATGCACAAAATGGCACCGTCCATCTTGTCGGGTGGGAAGGGCCGATAACAAAAGGCACGAAAACGTCGGATTCCGCAGAAAGGTGGGGAATGCCCTCTATGTACAGACCGTTGAAGAACAACAGTACTACAGTGAAATCCCACAACATTAATGAGAGAAATGCATCTAGGCAGCCTGCAGGTGATCGACAGTTCAGAAATATTGAATGCTTTTTCTGCCACCACAATGGTCATATAATGTGGCACTGTCAAGATAAGCTGAGACAGCATTTTAAAAACAAAGGTAGAAATCATAAAACCTGTCTCATTGAAGAACCAGAGGAAACAGAATCTGACATCTATTCATTATACAGTCTGAAAGTGGGTAGAACTGAGCCAATCCAGGTAGTCATTAGAGTCAATGAACAACCCATCAAAATGGAGGTCAATATTGGGGCATCAATGCCTGTCATAGGAGAACAAACGCTCAGACACTTGAATAAAGGAGTACATCCCTTTAAGTTTAGAATAATCGGACACTAAATTAAAAATATATGAGCAAAGAAATAAGAGTGGAAAGGATATGTTGAGTATGGGGATCAGTCTGCAAATTTACCCCTTACAGTAGTAGCTGGGTGGGCCCCAGCTTAATTGGTCGCGCTGGCTCAAAAAGGTTTAAATTGCAATGGGCTGAGATTTTTCAAATCAGAATGAGAAACTTACAGGAATTGTTACAAAAGTACGCTTCCATTTTCAGTGACAAGCTAGGAAGGATTCATGAGCTACAAGTCAAAATCCACGTAGACCCTAACGCAACCCCCAGATTTATCAGAGCCAGACCAGTCCCTTATGCTCTACCGGACAAGGTCGAGACCAAGATAAACAGGCTGGAAAAGTTGGGTATCTTACAACTGGTGCAATTTTCCAAGTGGGCAGCACCCATAGTACACCTACTGAAGCCAGGCCAAGGTATTCGCTTATGCGGTGACTATAAGTTAACTGTAAACAAAGTGGCCAAACTTGATAGACACCCAATACCAAAGATTGACAAATTATATTCGAAATTGGCAGGGGGCATCACATATCCAAAACACGACATGGGCCATGCCTACCAACAGGTAGAGTTGGAAGAAGGCTCCAGGAAATTCGTGACCATCAATACACATCGGGATTGTATCAACATACTCAACTACCCTTTGGGGTCTCATCGGCGTGTGCTATTTTCCAGCGTACCATGGAAAATCTGCTTCAGGGACTGCCCCATGTCATTGTTTATCTGGATTATATCTTAGTCAATAGACAAACTGACGAAGTACACTTAGCTAATTTGGAGGAGGTGCTGAAATGTTTCTCCCAAGCTGGGGTGCGCTCAAAGTAAGAAAAATGTATTTTCCAAGCCAAAGAGATAGATTCAATCCAAGTAGCTGTTACAGTTAACGGACAACACATTAAGATGGAAGTTGATACTGGAGCATTGATGTCCGTTATTTGAGAGCATACATTTAGATATCAGAGTAAAGGAACCCATCCTTTGAAGTTAGAATTTTCGGACACAAAGCTGAGGACATACACAGGCAAAGAAATAAATGTGAAAGGGGTATGTCAAGTCAAGGTGCAGTTTGAGGAACAGTCTGCAAAATTACCCTTATTTGTAATGTCAGGCAGGGGATTGAGTCTCCTCGGAAGGAACTGGCTGGGAGGGATAAAACTTGAGGGCCCACTAAGTTCCCAATTCGAAACCACAAATGGTGCAAGAAAAAATGAGTCCGCAAAGACCCAACGGGAGGAGCCTGTAGAAGTGTTACACTGGGACAGAGTTCAAACTGACGTCAGCATCCTTCGAAAGAAAATGGAAAACCTATTAAAGGACTTTCGTGCATTACAAAATTCAATCTACTCCCAATTTTGCCACAGAGAAGATATGGAGAAGAAAAGGAAGTAAGCCTGTCTCTGGCCGAGTTAAGGAACAAATTAGCTGAGAAGGGGCAATGATATGCGATTCTCCAGGAAACTATTAATGAGAATAGGAAAGAATTAGAAGGGCTGAAGCAGCAGCTGCGTAAAAGCCTGAAGTTTTAAAGCCAGAAAGCCCTGAATTCTCGGAAGAGCTGTCGGAAAACCCAATTACTGAGCACGTTCACGTTCAGCTCGTGCCTGAGTCTAGTCCAGTCAACAGCGAAATTAAAGAGAAGACAGAAATATGGGTCAGTGCTCCCAAGAAAAAGACACACATGACGAAAAAGAGAAATTATTGACAGTCCTTAGAAAGAAAAACAAAGATTTTTTTTTCCCTTTACCTCTCTCTCCTCACATCATGTAGCTCATCGCTGTATTACTTTGTGCTTGTTGCCCTTTATCTATTTCAGCTTGGAGGGGAGGGGCAACAGGAGTGAATGTGTCTGCACCTGGAAGATGGTGAAATCATCCACTGAGGGACATAGTGGGCAACTGCCCCTGAAAAGGAGGTCTCGGAAACACCAGCCGAGGTTGTTGGGCTACGACACTGAACCCGTCAAATGAGGCCTCCTGAGAGACTTGACCTGTAAATAGTTATTATGTAAATAGTTAATGTGTTTTAAGTTTGTTAGCTGTACAATAGGTGAGAACATAGGAAGGCATGTAGTTAGAGTTTGGTTGGCCAATTAACTCATTCACCCAAGGCATTAAAAAGTTGAGGGTGTGGCAAATTTTCCTTTCTTTGTGTCACTGTTGAACATATTTTTTGCCATGAGTGAGTGGTGAAGGAGAAAAATCTGTTTGTTCATTGATTTTCTGATTGTGTTTTAAAACAGCCTCTTCAAGCCAGCATTTCTGAACTGAACAACAGCAGCATAAATGAGCTCCACGTTACTGAGGCTTTACAGAGTGAAGAGAATCCAGATGGAAACAGTAGCCATTACAACGGAATTGCTTGTGGACAACAACAAAGTTCCTATTGCAATGAACATGGTGCTGTGTCGTGCAAAAGGATTAGGACGTGAAGTGCATGTCCAGTTATTTTTATGTGATCTTCCTTGCTTGTTGCATTCTGGTTGCAATATGAAAGGGTCTATAGTACTTTGTTACATGCATCATTCAGACTGAGTTTTAACAGAGTTTTTCTATTTTAACAGGTTTGCACTCTGACTATTATCTATTGCTGAGAATCTCCTTCTGGGCTGTGCTGCTCAGAAGCCATTTAGGTGGTGTATCCTGGGTTTGTACTGAAGCCATAGCACCCATTCAGGAGGGGACAGCAATCCCAACCATCCCTCCCCCGCCACCCCCCCCACCACCCCCACCCAACAGCCCTACAACCCCCAGGAAAACCCTGGTGTATATTTTGAATTTGAACAGGTTTAATCTTTTCTCAAAAGAAATTTGTCTGTTTACTGAACAATTTTGTCAAGACTATTAGTAATGCTGCTGGTAACTGTGCTGAAATCATTGTTCCTGTGCCAGACTGGGTGTGCTAAGTTCTGTGAATTTGTTGCAAGTCTCAGACAGCTCTGCCTTTCCTCCCTGCTCCCACCGCCCCCGCACCCCCCCTCCTCCCAAGGCCAGTAAGCATCATGAGTGCACCAAGGTTTTTAACCTGCAGCCTCAATTTACAGGCATTGCGATCCTCTATTGTACTTACATGGGTGGATTTTATGAATTCACCCACAATGGTTAGAAAGTTCTGTATGGGGACTGTTGATCTCCACACTGAATTCCTGATGAAGCCCTGTGCCACTGGTGCAGGATCATTTAATTGCTCCTGACCTTTGTGGGATTTAAACAGCAACGCATTTGGGGCAGCTGCTTGAATTGTGGATAAATCAGCATACATAGATCGGTTAGTACCAACAATATAACATGTATGCAAACGTTGAAATATGAATTTAGACTTTATACATGTTCCCTGAGGCTCCACTATATGCAGCTGTGCAACTCACTAAGATGAAAGCTTTTGAAAGCTCGGCAGTTACATTATCAGAATAAAGGCTCACGATCATGTCTGTCACTGTAAATCAGAAGGCACAGCACTTGAAAACACTTCAATTATGAAAATAAAATTTCTATTTTCTAATTTAAAAATATATGGGGCCTATATTACATAGATTATGTTATAGTCACAGCTTTATCACTGACTCCCCACTTATTATTCAATGGGACAAACACTAGTTGAAGCTCAATTCTGCAACTAAAAAAATCATAATATTAAAATCTCGGGGAGAATTTTCTCCCCGTCATTGTGGGGGGGGGGTTTGTGCAGCCAATCGGTGCCCCTGATCGGCTGGGTGCCGCCATTTTACGTGGGCGCGTGACGTGCACCCGGAAGCGCTGAGCGGAGTGGGGGGATTGCCTGAGTCTGAGTCGGGGAGTGCCTCAAGGAGATTACTTTCACTTATAAAACATTGATTAAAGGTAAAAAAAAATTTTAAGGACATGTCCCTTCATGTGAAACTGTCACATGAGCTGGGACATGTCCATTAATTTTATTAAAGGTTTTAAAACACTTTAAAAACGTTCATGAAACCTCATCCCACCTGTGGATGAGGTTCCATGAAAAATGCAAAGGCCACCTGGGCTCTTCACCTGCCCGCCAACCTTAAGCTAATTGCTTTATTGGCTTTTTAAATGGCCTTAATAGGCCTTTGACAGTTTGGCGGGTGCGCAGCCAATCCGGCTGCGTGCCCGCCAAACTGAAAATCTAAATGACGCGTGGTGATGTCTGAACGCACGCCCGACGTCACCACGTGTCATTTTACGCCTCAGCAAGCAGGCCCCACCCCCGCTCGCCAAGCCAAAGATCCTGCCCCAGTTTGCAGAAAACATCCATTTCCATCTTCAAAAAATTTATTTTTAAAAAAGGTTTTAAAAACAGATTGTTGTGATTTTGAGACTGCTACATGTGTCACATCTTCTACATACATTAGCCAGAGACAGCACCCCTTTCAAATGTTGTAGCAAATTTGCACTCACCACATGAACCAGAAACTTGTTTTAAACATTAATAACTCGATATAGCTAAAAATCTCTGATCAGATCTGACCTAATTCAATGGCTTGTACAGATGACACCTCCCTTTCCCTAACTTATCTACTTAAACTTATATGTCCACGGAGACAAATGGCCGAATTTAATGCCCTCCCCTGAGATGAGTTTGGAGGCTCGGAGGGGTGGGGGCAGTAAATCAGGCAGTAGCTTGCCTGTTGGGGTCTCTGTTTTCTTGCCTCTTCCCTGAAGCCTGTAGATGGCCTTCCCAACCTACTGCCAATTAAGGACCTTATCCCACTGCAGCTGGTATTCAACCTCGGCAATCCCAGGCCTCTTCCAGGGTGCATTGCCGGCAGCAGCCACTGCTATCACTGGCACTGCCTGCAATGGACAGCTGCTGGTCTCTGATTGGCTGACCAGCTCTTGGGATGTCCGTCCCTGAAGTCCTTGATCCTGGGGAAGGACTGCCTTTGGCCACTTAAGTGCCTGAGAGAGTGAAGTTTATGCTTTTCTAGAATAAAGGGCCCAGCTCTCTATCATGATAACTAAAGGCTTTTATTCTTTGTTTAAATCTAGTGACACTTCAAATTATTTCCAGAGCCTCTATGTCACCATATCATTGGAGTTTTCTTCAGCCTCCACATTGCAAATGACTACTATGTTGGGCTGAATGCTTATCAGTTTACAATATTCATCATTAATGTCTCAACTACCTCTTATAAATTTAACAGGAGCTTTTTAAGGTAGCAGTAACATTTTACTCGTGTGTATTCAATCTATAAAATCATATCATTCTTAACTAGTTTTTCATTGAAATGGTGCTGTAATACTGTAACAATTTTACTGAAGTGGTTTTTCCTCACATTATGATGTCAATGGTGTAACACCAATCTATGCATATATAATAAAATATTTGGCATAGTTCAGTTAGTCTGGTAGTATGTACTGGGCTTAGTCGGCACTCGATTTGTTGTCACCTTCAAAAGCAAAATTAGCAAATGGTGATGTGTAATTTAGTGTGGTATTCTATCACTAAGGTGCCATTTCCCAAAATCTTCTTGGGGCCTTTAGGTGTGACCGTCAATTGAAAGCTGTTAGTTTGTATCCAGTAGCAACTGGGCAAAGAGCCCAAACTCATTTGAGTAAAGACCTTTGCAGTTGGTAAGGAACATACATTTATTCCATCAACATTTCCTGGATTTCAACTCAGGTCCTGAAATGAAAGGACAGCATTGTTTATGAACTATCGCCGGCCATCATGTCAGCAGATACTTCAGGAGCTCAAGGCTGGGGGACATGGAGATTTTAAAGACCAATCGCCAGAAATCTGAAATATATCAGAAATTCTGCTAGCACATAGTAGATCATTGAACGTCGGAAGGGAGAATTGATCAGTTGACATTTTGGATACAGACAGGTCAGCCGATCTTCACTTTCAGCTGTGGCGACACTGAATCATGCAGCCAGTCATGGTGGACTGCCAGGTTTTCCTTCCCATTGAATTTGAGGTGTTAACTGGTGACCAGTCTTTTATTGCCAATTGTCTGCCCCTGCCAAAAGTGAAAGTGAGACCCTGCTTCCTGCCGGAAGTCCTGTGTGCGACTGAAAAGCTAATACTGCAAATGCTCAAAATTTGAAAGAAAGGCAGAAAAGGCTAGAAACACTCAGTCAGCATTTGTGGAGAGAACAGGCAAGTCAATGTCTTGGCTCCACAGCCTCATTTTAATTTTAAATGCTGTTCATCTGTAATTTCTTACTAACAGAGGATTGGCATCCAAAATATAAACTTGTCCATTACCCCCACAGATGCTGGCTGATCAGTTGTGTGTTTCCAACAGTTTCTGTTTGTGTCTTGTGTACAATCACACTAAGCTTTTTTCTGTGATTTAACCATCAAGGAGATGAACTGGTCAGACTGAATGCTTTTCATTAGCCATAAATCAGTCACTCAAAATCACTCATTTTTGACTTGGCATAAAGAATTGTGGCTTAGTACAAAAATATTCCTCGTGTTATACCCCTTCACTGACCGAGCTGTTGCAGCAAGTTAAAAACGAACTTCTATAAATAACCTGTTTGCTGCAGCAAACTGCTGAATCTCAGAAACAAAATACAGAGAGGGAACCTGAAACTGCTAATTAACTGTCTGGTTCAGAATGACCTTAGCATTGAGACATGAGTTTATACCAAAGGCCAAGATCTGCAATATATATGTCAATCTAGGATCCACAGACCACAGAGGGATCGGAGTGTCATTAGAATTCTATTTTTTTCTGGAGCCGCACATGGTAATTAATGCAAGAAATGTCTCAACAAATCTGTACTTTTGTACAAGTTTCTGTTGCTCTATAATAATTTAAGAACTTTTTCTGTGATGGAACTATCTAAGAGAAGCCAGAATCTGAGGTCGCCAGGAGTGTCAAATAATGGCAAGGGGTGTCAAGTACACTAAAGTGTGGAAGCTGCTGACTTACAGGCAAGGCAGCAATGCTGCAACATTACAACGACCATGTTTAAAACCTGCATCTTTAACCAAAACTTTAGTTACCATCCTAATACGCCCGTCCTTGGCTCAATTTTTGTTTTCTAACGCTCCTGTGAAGCACCTTGCAATGTTTTCCTACATGAAAGGTGCTATATGAATGCAGGTTGTTGGTGGAATAATGGTGCAGAATAATGACCATTGCTTGTTATGGAGTTGAGAAAGAGAGAGAATGATTAAGCTGCACCAAACGGATATCATTCCTCAGCTAGACAGAAAACATTCCTTTAATTTTTCCCTCTCCTCTCACAAAGGCCCAGGAACTCTGTAGGGGTTCCACCTTCTACTGATTCAGATGGGACTCCCTAAGCGGAGAGGTTCTGCTCCTCAGGCTCACATTGTGGGCCGGAATTTTCCGGCCCCGTTGGTGGTGGGCATCATGGGGAACGATGGGGAGGAACAATATGGCAAGAAGGCCATAAAACGGTTTCACACCGTCATGAAACCAGTTTGCGATCGATCGCTCCACCCGCCAATCGCAGGCCATGTTCCCTGCCGCTAGACATCAGGAACATTATTTTAATACATCTGCATCTAATTATAAGCCTTGCCTGCTGGAATCATCCACCGACGTCAAATTTACCACCCACGACGACATGACTTCAGAATGGTGTGCTTCACAACTGCCTATAAAAGGCATGCACCTGGCAACCTGAACTTCGAGGGAAACTCAGAGGTGATTGCACACAACTTTACACAACGCTCACAAGCATCACCCGTAGAACACCAAGGATGAGGCGTTGCGCATTCGCGGTGGGCACACGCAAGTCATTTTTTCTCAGCTTTCAGTGCGGTGCCAGGGCAAGGGTTCCAGCGTGGGCGGGGCCAGGGGGGAGGGCGAGGGGGAGGAGGCAAGGCAACACAGACTGAAGGAAAGACAATAATCAAGCACATGCCAGGGTGGGGTGGGGGGGTTGTGAGAGCAGCAGCCACACACTTGGAAAAGCTTGTCAAAAGTGATCATTCTTCTACAGCTGAGACTTTTCAGCTGCAGCTCCATTGACGTGCTTGGAGTCGGGCATCTGAAGCTTTTCTGCCCACTCAAGCAACGCAAAGGCATGAACATGCCACCAAATGCTCCAGAACCTTTCACTTCTCGGGTGCAGACTGCAAATTAATGTGCTTTTTAGAGAGCAGCACAACAATTGGCCAACTGGGCAAGTTGTACAATCCCCTTGTGAAAGGTGGCCATGGTGCAGTTACTGGTGGAGGCACTCACAGGCCCTTGCACTGTCTTTATTAAGGTTTGGACCAGTATCCATCATGGTTCAAGCCAACAGTGCAGTCTTGCAGTGCGGGCTAGGAGAATGCCTGAGCTTGAACTGAGAGCACAGCATGCAGTCCAATGGCCGATGGTGCTGCCAATCGGTCAAGTGGAGTGGGGCGGAGGTGGGTGGGATTTCAGACAGCCATGAGGCGTACTACACATTGTGGCCATCCAAGTTGTGGCCAGCATTCTCCGGCATGCATGAAGGGGCCTTCGAACTTAGCCAAGAGATGTTCTCAGCACATCTATACTAATCCAGGCGTCTCTCTCTCTCTCTCTGATCCTGCAGGAGGAGAACATCAGGATCATGGAGCCTGGTGATTTAGTGGTATGGCTTACAGAAACCAGAGAAGAAAAAGGAGAGTGTTAGAGGCGCACCCTCAGCAACAGGAGGAGTACCTCCCTCAAGATGAAGGGGTGGCAGGGTCTGCTGCACATGCAGCTGAAGATCCACAGCGAGCCTTGCTAGACCCAGGATCTACACAAGGTGCCTGTCATTCCTGCAGATGACTTGAGAACCAATGTTGCAGAAGACTGCACATGTCTACGGAACTTGTCGGTCACATGTGCCACCTGCTGCAGGGTTTGGAGGACATCCACTGCCAGTGGCAATGGAAGTGACCGCAGCGCTCAAGTTTTAGGGTTAGTGGCTCCATCCAGGGCTCCACAGGTGACCTCTGAGGGATCTTGCAAGCCTCCACGCAGAAGGAGGTCATGGACTCCACCGTCGCAAAGGCACAGAACTTTGTGCATTTCGACCAGGATCAGGAAAGCCAGGAAGCAAGAGTGCTGGGATTTGCACAGATCTCACATTTTCCATAGGTGCAGGGTGTCACCAACTGCACTCACATGATGCTTAGATCTCCGTGGTAACAAGCAATTAGCTATGTCAACCGCAAGGGCATCCACTCACTGAATGTTCAGATGGTGTGCGACCAGCACAAACACATCCTACAGGTCTGCACATGATTCCCAGGGAACATCCACGACTCCTACATCTTTAGCAGGTCTCAGATCCATGACATCCTTCAGGGTCCAGGGAGGCTGCAGCGTTGGCTCCTCAGGGACAAGGGCTACCCACAGAGGGTGTGGCTGATGACACCTGTGCGGTGGCCTCAGACTGCAGCAGAGCGATGGTATAACAAGGCTCATGCCGCGTCCCGGACTTTGGTGGAGCAAACTGTAGGCATTTTGAAAGTAAGGTTCTGGTGCCTCGAAAGATCCGGTAGAGCACTGCAATACAGTCTCCAGAGGGTGTTGCAAATTATCGTTTCTTGCTGCGCTCTCCACAACCTGGCGCGGCAATGGGGGGAGGGCCTTGCTGAGGAGGAGATGTAGGAGCTGCATGTATCCTCTGAAGGGGATGACGGTGATGAGGTCGTCGAAAGGGAGGATGCTATCGTTGAGGCCTTTGCACTGGCCGGATGAGGAAGGTGCACTCGGGAGGCCCTCATTGCCGCAAGATTCATGGAGGATGATGACGAGATGCAGTGAGGGGAGTCCTAACATCCTCATGTTTGACTCCTGTGTGGCTGATGACAGCACACATACCCTCAGTGCTCAGGCTCATGTCATGGAGACACAGTGGAGGCCATAATAGTCGCTAGGGTCCAGGAGGATGATGACAACATGCAGTGAGGACACTGCATAGATCTTCACATTGCCTTTGTGAATGTCTTGACCCCTATCTGGCTGAGGACAGCTCACGGCACTCTGTGATCAGGGTCATATCATGAGACGAAGCCGTGAAACTTTAAATGCACCTGATCCTTTACAAAAACAGAATTACCTGGAAAAACTCAGCAGGTCTGGCAGCATCAGCGGAGAAGAAAAGAGTTGACGTTTCGAGTCCTCATGACCCTTCCGCAGAACTGAGTAAAGTTAGGAGGGGGGTGGGTGGGAGGAGAGAAGTTGAGGGTGGGGTGGTTGTAGGGACAAGCAAGCAGTGATAGGAGCAGATAATCAAAAGATGTCACAGACAAAAGGAACAAAGATGTGTTAAAGGTGGTGATATTATCTAAGAGAATGTGCTAATTAAGAATGGATGGCAGGACACTCAAGGTACAGCTCTAGTGGGGGTGGGGTGGAAAAACTGACAGGGTATTACAGTTATAGATTTAAAAATAATGGAAATAGGTGGGAAAAGAAAAATCTATACAAATTATTGGAAAAAACAAAAGGGAGGGGGAAGAAACGGAAAAGGGGTGGGGATGGGGGAGGGAGTTTAAGATCTAAAGTTGTTGAATTCAATATTCAGCCCGGAAGGCTGTAAAGTGCCTAGTCGGAAGATGAGATGCTGTTCCTCCAGTTTGCGTTGGGCTTCACTGGAACAATGCAGCAAGCCAAGGACAGACATGTGGGCAAGAGAACAGGGTGGAGTGTTAAAATAGCAAGCGACAGGGAGGTTTGGGTCTTTCTTGCGGACAGACCGCAGGTGTTCTGCAAAGCGGTCACCCAGTTTGCGTTTGGTCTCTCCAATGTAGAGGAGACCGCATTGGGAGCAACGAATGCAGTAGACTAAGTTAGGGGAAATGCAAGTGAAATGCTGCTTCACTTGAAAGGAGTGTTTGGGCCCTTGGACGGTGAGGAGAGAGGAAGTGAAGGGGCAGGTGTTGCATCTTCTGCGTGGGCATGGGGAGGTGCCATAGGTAGGGGTTGAGGAGTAGGGGGTGATGGAGGAGTGGACCAGGGTGTCCCGGAGGGAACGATCCCTACGGAATGCCACCAGGAGGGGGTGAAGGGAAGATGTGTTTGGTGGTGGCATCATGCTGGAGTTGACGGAAATGGCTGAGGATGATCGTTTGAATGCGGAGGCTGGTGGGGTGATAAGTGAAGACAAGGGGGACCCTATCATGTTTCTGGGAGGGAGGAGAAGGCATGAGGGCGGATGCGCGGGAGATGGGCCGGACACGGTTGGGGGCCCTGTCAACGACCGTGGGTGGAAAACCTCGGTTAAGGAAGAAGGAGGACATGTCAGAGGAACTGTTTTTGAAGGTAGCACCATCAGAACAGATGCGACGGAGGCGAAGGAACTGAGAGAATGGGATGGAGTAGTTACAGGAAGCGGGGTGTGAGGAGCTGTAGTCGAGGTAGCTGTGGGAGTCGGTAGGCTTGTAATGGATATTGGTGGACAGTCTATCATCAGAAATTGAGACAGAGAGGTCAAGGAAGGGAAGGGAAGTTTCAGAGATGGACCATGAAAATGATGGAAGGGTGGAGATTTGAAGCAAAATTAATAACTTTTTCCAGGTCCCGACGAGAGCATGAAGCCGCACCGAAGTAATCATCGATGTACCAGAGAAAGAGTTGTGGGAGGAGGCCGGAGTAGGACTGGAACAAGGAATGTTCCACATACCCCATAAAGAGACAGGCATAGCTGGGGCCCATGCGGGTACCCATAGCCACACCTTTTATTTGGAGGAAGTGAGAGGAGTTAAAGGAGAAATTGTTCAGTGTGAGAACAAGTTCAGCCAGACGGAGGAGAGTAGTGGTGGATGGGGATTGTTCGGGCCTCTGTTCAAGGAAGAAGCTAATGGCCCTCAGACCATCCTGGTGGGGGATGGAGGTGTAGAGGGATTGGACATCCATAGTGAAGAGGAAGCGGTTGGGGCCAGGGAACTGGAAATTGTTGATGTGACGTAAGATGTCAGAGGAATCATGGATGTAGGTGGGAAGGGACTGGACAAGGGGAGAGAGAGGGGAGTCAAGATAATGAGAAATGAGTTCCG
The DNA here is from genome assembly GCF_964194155.1 of Cetorhinus maximus. Lineage (NCBI taxonomy): Eukaryota > Metazoa > Chordata > Chondrichthyes > Lamniformes > Cetorhinidae > Cetorhinus > Cetorhinus maximus. Next base: position 100,129,080 of record NC_135879.1, on the reverse strand, counting down.
TGAGGCAGGAACAGGTGACACGATCGGTCTGCCAGGACAGTTATGTTTGTGGATTTTGGGTAGGAGGTAGAAGCGGGCCGTCCGAGGTTGGGCGACTATCAGGTTGGAAGATGTGGGAGGAAGATCTCCAGAGATGAGGTCGGTGACAGTCCTGGAAACAATGGCTTGATGTTCAGTGGTGGGGTCATGGTCCAGGGAGAGGTAGGAGGAAGTGTCTGCGAGTTGACGCTCAGCCTCCACGAGGTAGAGGTCAGTGTGCCAGACAACAACAGCACCACCCTTGTCAGCGGGTTTGATGACAATGTTGGGGTTGGACCTGAGAGAACGGAGTGCAGTAAGTTCAGAGAGAGACAGATTAGAATGGGTGAGAGGAACAGAGAAATTGAGACGACTGATCCTTTGTCAGCCTTCAGCACCTGACACCTTCAGGAGCACAGCGTCACTGGTCACAGATGCTGAGGAGATGGGGGGCCAGCCCCACCATAAGGTGCTGAGAGCACACAGAGAGAATGAAGGAACTCTGTGACTGCCCACAACAAGCAGAGTCAAGGTGCAGGCATCACACTGAGTTAGCCTCACAACCTGGAGTCCAGAAGGCTTGAATGCTACAAATTAAATTTCACAATCCTGACACCCTCCTGCCCTATGCTTCTGGAACCTTTAGCCTTCCTCCACCTTTGAAGAATTTGTGCCGTTTTTCTGGCATTTCCATGGTTCTTGTGCCAAAGTTGTGGCAGAATATCATTATAAACCCACATAGAAACCCACCCACTATGTTTCTGGCATTCTGTGAGCCTAATATTCAGCAGTTCTGATAGAGGGTTTCACTCAAAGCATCAACCTTTTCTCCCTTTCCCTTTCAGTTGCAGGTTCATCTGATGTATTTTTTTCTTGCATGTTTTATTTCTGGAGAATGGAACACTTTACCAGTTCAAGCATCTGGCATCTGCATCAAGCATCCCCAGGTCAGTCATGATACAGACGACTGATATACATTAAATCTTCTTCCATTCCACCCCAGCAATATGCCTTGAACAACACCTCAGAAGAGTATGACCTCCCCCTCATGAGTGTGATACACCAGTAACCAATGTGACCAACAAAAGTGTGATCGATAATTTCATTACCAATTAGTGTCACGATGGAGCAGCATCATCCCTGGAGACTGGGTGTATTATCGATCTGATTGAAAGTGGGCAGATGTGTTTTCCATAGGATCCTTTCAGAGATAAGTGCCCTTCCTCCCGTCATCGATGCTGGGTTCAAGCACAGATCCCAGAGGTGAAAAGATCAGTGCACTAACCTGCTGTACCATTGAGTATTTGTTCTTTAGTTTTATCAATTTGTTTGTTTGCACTTGGGAAGAAAACCATTTAATATATTTACATGCCTGATTTCAGTCGTTATTACAAAAGCAAAATATTGCTGATGCTGGAAACCTGAATTAACAAACACAGGCTAGGCACTTTCAGCAGGTCAGGCACTGTCTGTGCAGAAAGAAACAAAGTTAATGTTTCAGCTCGGGGACATTTAATCAGAACTGATTATTAGAACCCCAGTTGCTAATAACATTACATTTAACATATGTAAATTATACCTTTTGTTTACCATTCTCACCAAGTCATGAATGAGTTCAGAAAATTTGATCTAGAAAGCTTGGTTCATTAAAAGTTCAAACTCTGGAGCAGGCATTCCAGACTACAATGAAGTAATAATAATCAATTCCTAGGTTTGTTCCAAAGTTAGGCAAACAATCCCAGGGCCAGGATTTTCCGGTTGGTGAGCTGGGGTGGGGGGGGTGGCGGGGCCCACTCGCCGACGTGTAAAGTGAAGCAGGATGATGTCGGGCAGAACTCCCGACGTCACCCCGCCCTATTTAAATTTTCAGGTAGGCGGGGGGCTCAGCAAAATCAGCTGTGTGCCCGCCGACCTGTCAATGGCCAATTGAAGCCATTGACAGAGTCATGAAACTAATTAATGGACCTGCCCGTCCAACCTTAAGGTTAGCGGGCAGGCCAGGAGCCCTGGCAGGCATTAGAAAAAGCATGAAACCTCATCCACGGGCAGAATGAGGTTTCATGTAGGTTTTAAAAAATGTAATTAAAGCGAATATAAAAGTTATGGACATGTCCCAACTTATGTGACAGTGTCACATGAGGGAACATGTCAGGGAAATCTTTTTTTTCTATTTTTTAGATTTTTTATTGTAGAGCCGATCTCCCAGAGGCAGCACTTAGCCTCAGGGAGATGAGTGCGCGCTTCCGTGCGCATGTGCGAAAGAGCACACTCTCGGCTCCAAGGAATCCGCTCCCCCCCGCCCCCCCCAAGCACAGGGATCGCATAGCACTTCCGTGCGGACATCACGCTGGGCGGACCTTAATTGGCCTGCCCACATAGAATGGAGGCCGATCGGAGGCGCGATGCCTGCGCCACTCTTAAACTTCCCCCCAATGGGGGGAAAATTCTGCCCCAAGTCTGCATTAGTTATTAATTATGTCACACACAGGCCTGACTTTTACGTTCTGAGGTCGGGCGCGTTCCCGACTCGAAAGTACGTGAAATTGCACAAGATGATGTCGGGCGTGCATCCCGATGTCATCGCGCACACTAGCAATATTGAGGTTGGCAGGTACACACGGGAGATGGAGCGGCACCCGCCAACATTTAAAGGGCCAATTAAGGCCATTAAGAAGCAAATTGTACTCGATTTTACATTGCCCATACGACTTCACACTCATTACACGGGCATGCAGGCAGCCTGTTTATAGCGAATTGTCATCCAAGGGCGGGATAAAAAGGGCCTGGATCATTGCCAGTGTGAGTAGTGAGGAGTTTAAGAGATAGTTTGCTGCTGGTTGCTTAGTGGAACTTGACAGCTTCATCTCTGTTTTAAGATGAAGCTTTGAGATGAATATTTGCATTGGTAGCCTTCATTTCAGGACTCATTGGTGTCTCCAAGTCCCCTGGAGGATTTAAACCATGTGGACTCTTCCAGTAACCGGACAGCCTTCTGTTACCCTTGTAATGGGGATTGTGGTCTCCGCTGGTGGCACCTCCTCTGAGGAAGAGAAGGGCAGATGGGAGAGGAGGCCAGGTGTCCCAAAGGGCCAGCAGGGAGTCCAAGGCGGAAGGGGCCATAGAAAATGCCATTATCCTGCTGCCAGAGTTTACAGACAGCGATGCAGCTACTTCAACATGTCAAAGGTGCAATGCCAAAGGAGGTTCTGCCTCTCCAGGGAGTCTATGACCTCCATATGTCAGATGATTGAGCCTGAGCTCAGCTCCAATTGTGTGGGTGGACCCGGTGCCCAACAGGCTCCTGCCGCCACCTGGCCCTTCTGACCATTGAGCAGATGCATTTCACGCTGGGCGGCCCTTAATTGGCCATCCAGTGTGAAATTGTGTTGGAAACACGATCTCACCCGGGAGCAGATTGTACGTCCATTCCTGGGCCCACCCACTTGGCGAGCATGCCAAGCATGAAATTCAGGCCATGGTCAAAATAATCACTGAATAACTTCCCAAATTTACTTTGACTCCACTCCCAAGAGCTCCTATTTTTTCCTAATTCTCTTCACTTTGTAATTTGTTCACATGCTATTAAGTGTAAATTTTGCAAGATGCCACACAAAACTGACCCCAAATTTTATAAAGTTTCAGTGCGGTTTATCCTGCACTTAAGAAATTTGCTAGAGCACATAGGTATTTGGCCTGTTACACCCATGCTAGTGTCATGGACAGGAGGGGATTTAATTTAAACAGCCCTAATTTCTCCTTTCGCTACCCATTCGTAAACAAAAGGATGTTTTTGATTTTTGATTTTCCCCTTTATAAGTGGTGGTGTAGTTTCACCAACCCTTCAGTTTGGAGTGATCCAATCCTCTATTAATTACCCCACTGCAAACTGGAGATAAGGTAAAAAAAGAGGGTTGATTTATTTTATGCACACACAAAATGCAGGAAAGGGGTTTCGCAAGTCCGCCCCTTTTTGCACTCATACAATAAAGGAGGGATAAGGGAAAGAAAGGGGTACAGGGCAAGACCATGATTAAAATAAGAGCTATGGTTTCATGTGAGTCCAGAATCCAGAATAAAAAGTCCAATGGTGTATTCCTTCAGAGATTAGCAGGCTGAAACTGTTGCAGGATGATCCGTCTTCCCAGAAGCAATGACTTTCCCGATGGAAGAAGGCCTGTAGAGATGAATGAGTCTTATAGGCACAGATACAGGAGTTCTGAGGTTTCAGTAGTACACAGTATAGATGAGAGCCAGGCAATTTACCTGAGAAGAGCCCTTTCTGCTGCTACCTGTTAGGTGGTAAAATGGTAGACCGCCTGGGTTCAGTTCCACATGGTAATATTACAGGTTCTAGCAGCTTGGGGGGAGGGGGGGAGTAATGTAACACCTCTCACTTCCTCTCCTAGGTTTTGGAAAAAAGTGTGTATTTTTCCAGGTCTGGAATCTTAAGAGGTTGAATAGAGGAGTCAGAATCCCTTTTGTCTTTGCAGACATACCGTCTCCATGACCCAGAGCTCTGCCTTAGAATTGCAAAGACTGTTGGTGCCTTTCTTTGGAATTTGCTTTTCTGCAGTCACAGGGGAATTAGCACCTCTCTAAAGATAACAAAGTCCCTGCTGGTTTTCTGTCATAGCTAGTCAGGCATGTCAGGTTAAGCCTTTGTCCCTGTTTAAAATAATAATTTTATGAAGTAGCTAGGTTGATGTAGATATATTTTTTCCTTCCTGTCTTCTGGATGGGACACTAGGAAGAATGGATCACTGGGTGTTCAGGCTAATTGATGATGGTCCCTTGGCAAAATTATGGCAGGTGAAGTTCATTGTAGGGAAGTGCAAGATCATCCATTATGGAACAAAGAAAGACAAATTAGAATATTTTTGGAATGGCAAGAAGCTAAGTATTGTGGAAGTGCAGTGAGATTTAGGGGTCCCTATATGGAAATCACAAGCGATACATAAATACTTTTTAAAAAGGCTAATATAACATTAGCCTATATCTCAAGGGAACTAAAATATAAAAGGGTAGAAGTTTCCCTACTTATGTACGGAGCTCTGGACTGCATCTGATGCACTATGTTTTGGTTTGGCACCACGCCTCAGGAAGGATATACTGACTTTGGAGTGAATGCAGGAGAGATTCACCAAAATGATACTGGATATGGAAGAGTTAAATTATTAGACAGCTGGACTAGGCCTACATTTCAAAAGCAAAATACTGCAAATGCTGGCAATCGGAAACAAAAACAGAAATTGCTGGAAATGGCAGCATCGGTGGAGAAGAAATCAGTTAACGCTTCGAGTCCTCATGACCCTTCGGCAGAACTGGGGTCCTGAGGACTCGAAACGTTAACTGATTTCTTCTCCACCGATGCTGCCAGACCTGCTGAGTTTTTCCAGGTAATTCTGTTTTTGTTTTGGATTTCCAGCATCCGCAGTAGCTTTTAGCTTTTTGTTTTTAATTGCTGGAAATACTCAGCAGATCTAGCAGTATCTGTGGAGAAAGAAACAGAGTTAATGTTTTAGTTTGTGATCTTTCATCAGATTGATTAACGTTTCCTTGGCTATGGAAGATTAAGGAGTGATCTAATTGAGGTGTGCATGATGATTAAAATGTGTGATAGGATAGAAAGAAAGTATTTACTCTGATGGGGATGGGGATCCAGAACAATGGGTTGGGGGTTGGGTGGCAGGGGGGATTCCCTTAAAACTAGAGCTAGGCTATTCAGGGGTCATGTCAGGAAGCCCTTCTTCACACAAATGGAATGAAAATCTGGAGTCTTCATCCCCCAAAAAGCTGTGGAGGCAGGGTCAATTTAAAATTTCAAAACAGAGATTAATAAATTTTTGTTAGGTATATCTCTCCATCATCAAGGCTGCTTTATTCCACTCCCACAGCATTGTCTATCTCCATCCTTGCCTCAACTCAATTGCTGCTGAAACCCTTATTCATGCATTTGTTATCTCTAGACTTGACTATTCCAATGTTCTTTTGACTGGTCTGCCACATTACACTTTCCATACAATTGTGCTCATCCGAACTTCTGTTCCTCATAACCTAATTCGCATCAGGTTCCCTTAACCCCAACATCCCTGGGCTCACTGACCTGCATTGGCTTCTGGTCCAGCACCACCTTGCTTAAAAATATTTCAAATCGCTCCATGGCCTTGCCCCACCATATTTCGGAAACCTTCTCCAGCCCTAAAACTATCTGAGATCTATGCGTTCCTCCAATCCTGGCCCCTTGTGCATCATTGATTTTCACTGCTCCATCATCAGCAGTCCATAAGACCATAAGACATAGGAGCAGAAATTAGGCCAATCGGCCCATTGAGTCTGCTCCGCCATTCAATCATGGCTGATAAGTTTCTCAACCCCATTCTCCCGCCTTCTCCCCGTAACCTTTGATCCCCTTACCAATCAAGAACCTATCTATCTCGGTCTTAAATACACTCAATGACCTGGCCTCCACAGCCTTCTGTGGCAATGAATTCCACAGATTCACCACTCTCTGGCTAAAGAAGTTTCTCCTGTTCTCTGTTCTAAAAGGTCTTCCCTTTACTCTGAGGCTGTGTCCTCCGGTCCTAGTCTCTCCTACTAATGGAAACATCTTCCCCACGTCCACTCTATCCAGGCCTTTCAGTATTCTGTAAGTTTCAATCAGATTCCCCCTCATCCTTCTAAACTCCATGGAGTATAGACCCAGAGTCCTCAAACATTCCTCATAAGTTAAGCCTTTCATTCCTGGGATCGTTCTCGTGAACCTCTGGACCCTCTCCAGGGCCAGCACATCCTTCCTGATGGCCCAAAATAGCTCACAATAGTCTAAACGTGGTCTGACCAGAGCCTTATAAAGCCTCAGCAGCACATCCCTGCTTTTATATTCTAGTCCTCTCAAAATAAATGCCAACATTGCATTTGCCTTCCTAACTACCAACTCAACCTGCAAGTTAACCTTAAGAGAATCCTGGAGTAGGACTCCCAAGTCCCTTTTCACTCCAGATTTCTGAATTCTCTCCCCATTTAGAAAATAGCCTATGCCTCTATTCTTCATACCAAAGTGCATGACCTCACACTTCCCCACGTTGTATTCCATCTGCCACTTCTTTGCCCATTCTCCTAACCTGTCCAAATCCTTCTGCAGCATCCCCGCCTCCTCAATACTACCTGTCCCTCCATCTATCTTTGTATCATCTGCAAACCTAGCCAGAATGCCCTCAGTTCCTTCATCTAGATCATTAATGTATAAAGTGAAAAGTTGTGGTCCCAACACTGACCCCTGCAGAACTCCACTAGTCACTGGCCGCCATCCTGAGAAGGACCCTCTTATCCCCACTCTGCCTCCTGGCAGACAGCCAATCTTCTATCCATGCTAGTACCTTGCCTCTAACACCATGGGCTCTTATCTTACTGAGCTGCCTCCTGTGCGGCACCTTGTCAAAGGCCTTCTGGAAGTCCAAGTAGATAACATCCATTGGCTCTCCTTTGTCTAACCTACTCGTTACCTCCTCAAAGAATTCTAACAGATTTGTCAGGCATGACCTCCCCTTGATGAAACCATGCTGACTACCAATGACCGACGTCAGGCTAATCGACCTGTAATTTCCCGTCTGTTGCCTCACTCCCTTCTTAAACAGGGGGGTTACATTAGCGATTTTCCAGTCCTCTGGGACCCTCCCTGACTCCAGTGATTCCTGAAAAATCACCACTAACGCCTCCACTATCTCTTCAGCTATCTCCTTCAGAACTCTGGGGTGTAATCCATCTGGCCCAGGTGATTTATCCACCTTCAGACCTTTCAGCTTTCCTAGCACCTTCTCCTTGGTAATGGCCACCATACTCTGCCCCCCGATTCTCTTGAACTTTGGGGATGTCACTCATGTCTTCCACCGTGAAGACTGATGCAAAATACCTATTCAGTTCCTCCGCCATTTCTTTGTTCCCCACTACTACTTCTCCAGCGTCATTTTCCAGCTGCCCAATGTCCACTTTTTCCTCTTTCTTACCCTTTATATATCTAAAAAAACTCTTGCAATCTTCTTTTATATTACTGGCTAGTTTACCCTCATATTTAATCTTCACCCTCCTTATTTCTTTTTTAGTTGTCCTCTGTTGGTCTTTGTAGGTTTCCCAATCCCCTGGTTTCCCACTGCTTTGCGCCGCATTGTATGCTTTCTCTTTACTTTTATGCTGTCCCTGACTTCCCTTGTCAGCCATGGTTGCCTCGTCCTCCCTTTAGTATGCTTCTTCTTCCTAGGGATGAATTTTTACTGTGTCTCCCAAATTACTCCCAGAAACTCCTGCCATTGCTGTTCCATTGTCTTTCCTGCTAGGCTCATCTCCCAGTCAATTCTGACCAGCTCCTCCCTCATGCCTCTGTAGTTGCCTTTATTCAACTGTAATACTGTTACATCTGATTCAAGCTTTTTCCTCTCAAATTGCAGGGTAAATTCTATCATATTATGGTCACTTCCTCCTAAGGGTTCCTTCACCTTAAGCTCGCTTATCAAATCTGCCTCATTACATATCACTAAATCTAGAACTGCCTGTTCCCTAGTGGGCTCCACCACAAGCTGCTCCAAAAAGCCATCTCGTAGACATTCCACAAATTCCTTTTTTTGGGATCCACTACCAACCTGATTTTCCCAGTCTACCTGCATATTGAAATCCCCCATGATCACTGTAACCTTGCCTTTCTTACACACCTTTTCTATCTCCCGGTGTATCTTGTGCCCCACATCCTGACTACTGTTCGGAGGCCTGCACATAACTCCCATTATGGTTTTTTTACCTTTGCGGTTCCTCAACTCTACCCACACAGATTCCACATCATCTGACCCTACATCATTTCTTGCTATCGATTTAATTTCATTTCTTACTAACAAAGCAACCCCACCCCCTCTGCCAACCTGCCTATCTTTTCGATAGGTTGTATATCCTTGGATATTTAGCTCCCAGTCCTGATCCCCTTGCAGCCATGTCTCCGTGATGCCCACCACATCATACCTGCCAATTTCAATCTGCGCCACAAGCTCATTTACCTTATTTCGTATACTGCGTGCATTCAGATACAACACCTTCAGTCCTGTATTCCCCACCCCCTTTCTCATTGTCGTCCCTTTATCTGATGTGCTTGAAGTTAGATTCCTAGCCCTTTCCAAACACTCTGTCCTATTTTGTGTTCTGGAGACTTTAATAGCCTCTCCTGGGCTCCCCTTTCTTTTCAGTTTTTTCATAATTTTCCATTAAGTTGAATCCACCCCTCCACACGCTAACCTGCTGCTTTGTTTCCCATTAGTCATATTTCTTGGAGTTTTACCCTTCCCTCCCCCCCCCACTTTCTAGTTTAAAGTCCTGTTGATCACCCTATTTACCCTTTTTGCTAGAACATTGGTCCCAGATCGGTTCAGGTGGAGACCGTCCCAACAGTACAGATCTATCCTGTTCCAATACTGATGCCAGTGCCCCACGAAATGGAACCCCTCTTTCCCGCACCACTCCTTTAGCCACGTGTTTACTTCCCTTATTCTCGTGTCCCTATGCCAATTTGCACGTGGCTCAGGTAGTAATCCGGAGATTATAACCCTTGAGGCCTGTTCTTTAATTTAGTTCCTAGTTCCTGATAATCCCCAAACAGGTCCTCTTTCCTAGTCTTAACTATGTTATTTGTCCCGACGTGGATCACAACAACTGGATCCTCCCCCTCCCTCTCCAATATCCTTTCAAGCCGGTCAGAGATGTGCCTCACCTTGGCACCGGGCAGGCAACATACCATGCAGGACTCTCAGTCCTGCTTACAAAGGAAGCTATCAATTCCCCTAATTATAGAATCCCCTCCAACTACCACTTGTCTTTTTGCCCCCCCCTCTTGAATGGCCTCCTGTGCCACGTGCCGTGGTCAGCTGGCTCATCCTCCCTACAGCCCTGTTCCTCATCCACACAGGGAGCAAGTACCTCGTACCTGTTGGACAAGGTCAAGAGCTGAGGCTCCTCTGTTCCTGAACTCCTCTACCTTCCTCACTTGCAGACACACCCTGCTGACCCTGACCACTGACCGGACTTGAGGTATTTAATCTACCGGGTGTGACCGCCTCCTGAAACAAAGCGTCCAGGTAACTCTCCCCCTCCCGGATGTGCCGCAGCGTCCGGAGCTCGGACTCCAGCTCATCAATTCTGAGCCGGAGTTCCTCCAGCAACAAACACTTGCTGCAGATGTTGTCACTGCGGCTCGCAATGGGATCTGCCAGCTCCCACATCATACAGTTACAACACATCACCTGCCCAGCCATCTCTACTTAGATAATTAATTTATTAATTAGCTTTGCAGTGTTTTTTTTTTCAAATTTGGTGCAGATTTCCTACCAACCAATCAGGTCACAGCTTTCCTGTGACGTCACTTTTTCAGTTTTGGCTTCAGTTACTCTGTGCCCCGAGGTCACCGCTCCGGTGTTCCTCCCTCCGAGTCTGCTCCCTAGAGACAAGGCTGCGAATCCCCGAGATAAGCTAGATTTATACTCACCTCTCCGGTGCTCCTCCCTGGAGATAAGGCTGTGAATCCCCGAGGTAAGCTAGATTTATACTCACCGCTCCAGTGCTCCTCCTTCCAAGTCTGCTCCCAGGATTACTCACCAATCAGCTGCTTTTTCTTTAAAATCCACTTTCAGAAGAGTGTCCCTCGCAGGTCTGGTGTACTCCTGAAGGCACTGCCTCTTCCTCTTTCTTTTTTTTTATGTTTGAGGAGGAGGGAGGGATGGAAACACTACAGCAATGTAATGTTTGGGGCTATTCCGTTCTTTGACAGTGGGTCTTCCTCGATTCCCTCCTGAGTTGCAGTGGCTGCGATGACTTGTCCCAGAATGCTTCAGTCACTTCTCACCAGTGCCCTCTGTCACGCCTACAACAGCCTAAACCCCTGATCTCTGGGATCTCCTCCCTAAACCTTTCCACCTCTCTTTCCAGCTTTAAGAGGCTCCTTAAAAGCTACCAAGCTTCTGGTGAAATCCTAATATATCCTTATGTTCTTGGGAGAGTCAGTGCAGACACGATAGGCCAAGTGGCCTCCTTCTGCACTGTAACAACTCTCTGATTCTGTGTCAAATTTTGTTTGATAACCCTCCTGTGAAGTTCCTTGAGACTTTTTACCATGTTAAATGTGCTATATAAATGCATGTTGTTGTTACAACGCTCATGAGGAAATGATTAATTATTCTTGTGTAACTTCATCATGTGTGAGTCACCCCAGGATTTCCTCACTGAGAAAGTCCATTCTTCAACAACAAAAAGAGAAAATGGTAGAAAAACTCAATGGGTCTAACAGCATCTGTGGAGAGAAAAACAGAGTTAATGTTTCGAGTCCTGAGTCCAGAGCTCTGAAGAAGAGTCATACATTATGTACAAGTGATTAATGCCCAAGCTGTGCAATTACATCTTCTTAACTTTCCTAACCCTGCCACTATGTCTTGGCACTCTCTCCACATCCACAGCGGAGGTGCAAGCATCCTGCTGACTGCTACGCTCTGTCTGTGATGGCTTTCACAGGCATCCTCTGGAGGGCTGAGACCTGGAGGGCCCCGGCCTGCTTTTGGGGTCCTGCTGTGTGGCCTTGGCACCCTCCTTGGCCTGTGGAGCTTTAGCTGTGAGGCTCACAGGAAGAAGGGAATCAGATGGGCCAGACACTCCCAGGGTCAGCTGGATGGCCCTGGGCTGTGTACTTGCTGATCCTCCTCCTTATGGGTGCCCAAAGGCCCCTGGCTAGCTCCTTGAGAGGAAGGGGCAGTTGGAATGAGCTCAAAATGCCCCGACCCCCCCTCTCGCGCTGACACTGATGGATGCTGGCAAGTGCCTCAGTGATAGAATGCAGCTCCTGCAGGAGTGCAGGACTGATGTCCTGAACCAAGGTCTCCATGGAGGCCACCATCCTACCAGTGTTGACCTTGGTGCATTGGCATGCTGGTGCTACCACATCAGACTGAAGGTGGACGGACTCCTCCATAGTGCCTTGCAAATCTGAGGAGTGCAGCAGACATCCCCTCCTGAAGTTCCCGAGTTTACCTTTGCAGCTCCAGCAACTGATGTATGACCAAGTCCAGGGGATCGTCACCTGACTTGGACTCAGCAGATTCTTGGCCTCCAGCAGTCTTCCGCGTGCCGGCACCCTTAGATTTCCCTGCTGTGGATCATACAGTGCAATGTGCACACCAGATTTTGACCCGAGGCTAATCTAGAACTAAGTCCCATTGAGGTGTGTGTCTCTGTGCTGGTGAAGGGTGTGAGTGAGCCCTGTGACAGGTTTTCCATTTGTGTGTCTGCCGATTCCTCTACAGAGATGCCCTCGAGACTGGAGTCAAGGATCTGGCTCGTGGCCACCCTTGGCTGCTTCCCAGATGTGCCTGCGATTGAAAAGAGAGATAATTAGTGCATGTCAAGGGACTGTGAAAGAGGAGTCATCACTCACAGTATGGTTATCTGATGGATGTTGCAGTGCAGGATCCGCACTTGGTTGAGAGCTGCCGACCTCACCATTTGCATAGGAACGGTCCAGATCCTCGCCAGCCAGCTGGATGACTCTATTTTCAAAGGCCATGAGGACCTTGAGGTCAGGCATTGCTCCCCCAGTCTGGGAGGTCTCCCTGTTGTTGTGGGCTAGCTTATCCTGCATGCAGACAGATGTGGAGAGTGTAAGCAAGATGCCTGCCAATCCAGGTGAGAAGGATGCCTGGCGTGTGTGGTGTGTGAGTGGTGTCACGGGCAGCATGAGGACACAATGGGCAGGGGAGATGAGGGCGTTTGTGAGAGTGTGAATGGTGATGATCCTTGAGCTGGCAATGAGTATGAACCCTGTGGATGTGTGAAGGGTTTGTGAGTGTGTAGGTTGAGAGTGATGAGCAGAATGACTTACCCTGGCGGTACGGATGAGATCATTAATCCTCTTGCAGCACTGGTTGGCTGTCCCCTTTTGAAAGGCGTTGGCGCTCACCATCGCCACCACCGCCTCCCATGCTGGATTGGTAAGCTTGGTGGCTGGTCTTCACCCTGGGCGGGGGTAGAGGAGTTTGCGGTGGGCTTCCACTGCATCCAGCAGGCACCCAGAGAGTTACAAAATTTGGGGGCTGCCGTCTTCTTTGCTTTTGGGGTCATCTGTTGCCCGGGGCAGTCCTCTGCTCTGGAGACACAAAGTAGGCTGCTCTCTGGTGCTCTTTAAATATGGCTCCCAGAGCGAGGAAGCGCTGAGGTTACAGCGTGGTGAGCAAATGCGAGCCTGTCCGCCAGCAATCCGGCATATTTGCCATACATGCATTATCAATGAGGCAGGACGCGCCAAGAAGCGAACGACATGGCACAAAAACCTACCATTGCGGCCAGCAGGAAAAACATCCTTTTTCATGCCCATTGCGCTTCTGCAAATCTGGGTAAATTCCACCCCTAGGGCAGAATTTAGCCCTTGGTGGGCGTGCGGGCCCCACCAGCTCGGCGGCGGGCGGACAGCCGACCCCCACCACCGAAACGAGGCCCGCCGCCATTTTGAGTGGACAGGCCAATTAAGGCCCGCCCAGCGGCATCCCCAACAGGAAGCGCTATGCGCTTCCTGTGCGGAGGGGGGGATGGAATCCCCAACTGTCAAAGTGCGCTCTTTCACGCGAAAGAGCGCATTGCTCCCTGAGACAAAGTGCTATCTCAGGGAGATCAGTGACAGTCCAGGAAACTTTAAAAATAGAAAAATTAAAAAATTATTAACATGTCCCCCTCATGTGACAATGTCACACAAGATGGGACATGTTAATAAATATCACATAAAATGTATTAAAGTTTTTAAAAAGGGACATGAAACCATATCCCGCCAGTGGATGATGTTTCATGTATTATCAGAAGCCCGCTGAGGCTCCTGGCCTGCCCGCCAGACTTAAGGTTGGATGGTCAGGTCTTTAATTATCTTAATTACTCTTGTCAATGGCCTCAATTGGCCATTGACAGGTCAGCTGATTTCACTGTCCGCCCGCCTTCCTAAAAATTTAAAGGGACCGGGATGACGTCGAGCGTTCCTCCATTTTCCCGTTGCCGAGCGGGCCCCGCCCCAAAATCGCCGACGGGAAAATTCAGGCCCTAGTCTGTCTTTATGTCCCAGAAGCAAGCAGTTGAATAGTTTCTTCTGTAGCTTGATGACATGCTCAGGGATGGGGGTTGAAGGGGTAGTGGGGTTGGCGGGAGGTTGGGGGGGGTGGCGGCATTGCAAGGGTTTGGGGGGAGTGGGGAATCAAAGTGACCAGTCAATGCCAGAGCATAGCAGCCACCAGGTGGTTTAGGATCAGCATTCGAACTCCAACAGGACAACACGTGGAGCAGTCCTGCCCAGTGCTGTGGATGAGTAGTGACTTTGCCAGTTTGCTGGCCAGGCTCCCTCGGCAGGGCTAACATACAAACATACAAATTAGGAGCAGAAGTAGGCCACTCGGCCCCTCAAGCCTGCTCTGCCATTCAATAAGATCATGCCTGATCTGATTTTAACCTCATATTCCTACATAACCCAATAACCTTTCACCCTCTTGCTTATCAAGAATCTACCTACCTCTCTCTTAAAGATATTCAAGGACACTGCCTCAACTACCTTTTAAGGAAGAGAATTCCAAAGTGTCATGAAAATATAATAAGTTTCACGATATTATTGCGATTGATTATAAAGGTAGGTTAATAGTAGGGTTTGGATTAGTTTTCCTGTGTGGATGTATGTGTGTGTGCTGGATTTAATTACATTGGAAGCAGCTGGTCTGAAGCTTTTGAGTGTTCAAAAGGGAAGTTAGGTTTTAAATGCTAAATAAATAAACATGGCTGAAGTTTTAAAATGTGAGGAGTGAGGAACATTTGCATTTTCAGATAAATTAGGTTAGTTTGAATATCAAAGATATCGTAAGATGTTACACCTAGCTATAAGAAGCTACGCCAAACAATGTGTTTATTTTTCCCAAAGGTTACTGATAATATGAGTACTATGAAAGGTTTATATTATGAGAAAAGTAAAGTTGCAAAAACATATTGGAACAATGGAATTTACATTAAAAGGGAGAAACATGCATAAAGGAGATGAGGTTATATGTAAGGAGGAAGGAATTCTAAGATCTAACACATGTGTGAAAAGTCTCCAGCCTCTATTCATCAAGTTGCTGCCTACAAGAACCGAAGCTAAGAAAATTAACTTTGCATATCACTATCCAGGGTATTGTGTGATTTGCCTGGGTCTGTTGAAATCCATTTTTGTTTACAGTTGCCTTAATGGAGGTGAAACTGGGAGCTAGATTAATTAGGGGAGTTGTGAGTTATTAAAGTAGTAATTTGTAGATATATGTATGTGCTTAAAATCTTTTTTTAATTAATAAATGGTTAATTTAGATTTGTAAAAAACCTCTAAGCCTTGGTGGACTTATTACCATTGAATTCAAGGCTTTGCAGAACACCTTCGGTCTGTCCGCAAGAATGACCCAGACCTCCCTGTCGCTTGCCATTTTAACACTCCACCCTGCTCTCATGCCCACATGTCTGTCCTTGGATTGCTGCATTGTTCCAGTGAAGCTCAACGCAAACTGGAGGAACAGCACCTCATCTTCCGACTAGTCACTTTACAGCCTTCCGGACTGAATATTGAGTTCAACAACTTTAGATCTTGAACTCCCTCCTCCAACCCCACCCCCTTTCCATTTCTTCCCCCTCCCTTTTGCTTTTTTCCAATAATCTATATAGATTTTTCTTTTCCCACCTATTTCCATTATTTTTAAATCTATACCTTTTATGCCCTTTTAGTCTTATTTCACCCCACCCCCACTAGAGCTATCTGTACCTTGCGTGTCCTGCCATCCATTCTTAATTAGCACATTCTTTTAGATAATATCACCACCTTCAACACCTCTTTGTTCTTTTGTCTGTGACATCTTTTGGTTATCTGCTCCTATCACTGCTTGCTTGTCCCTACAACCTCCCCCCCACCCCCACCTTAAACCAGCTTATATTTCACCCCACTCCTATTTTTACTTAGTTCTGTTGAAGGATCATGAGGACTCGAAACGTCAACTTTGTTGTTCTCCGCCGATGCTGCCAGGCCTGCTGAGATTTTCCAGGTATTTCTGTTTTTGTTTTTAACCATAACCATCTTCCTTTGTGCTTGGTTTTAACTGCAACTAATGGAGAATTTTCCCCCTGATTCCCATTGACTCCAGTTTTGCTAGGGCTCATTGATGCCACACTCGGTCAAATGCTGCCTTGATGTCAAGGGCAGTCACTCTCACCTCACCTCAGGAGTTCAGCTCTTTTGTCCATGTTTGAACCAAGGCTGTAATGAGGTCAGGAGCTGAGTGGACCTGGCGGAACCCAAACTGGGCATCAGTGAGCAGGTTATTGCTAAGCAAGTGCCGCTTGATAGCACTGTTGATGACCCCTTCCATCACTTTACTGATGATGGAGATTAGACTGATGGGGCAGTAATTGGCCGGGTTGGATTTTTCCTGCTTTTTGTGTACAGGACATAGCTGGGTAATTTTCCACATAGCCGGGTAGATGCCAGGGTTGTAGCTGTACTGGAACAGCTTGGCTAGGGACGCGGCAAGTTCTGGAGCACAAGTTTTCAGTACTATTGCCAAGGCCCATAGCCTTTGCAGTATCTTCAGCCATTTCTTGATATCATGTGGAGTGAATCAAATTGGCTGTGATGCTGGGGGCCTCCAGAGGAGGCCAAGATGGATCATCCACTTGGCACTTCTGGCTGAAGATTGTTGCGAATGCTTCAGCCTTACCTTTTGCACTGCTGTGCTGGGCTCCTCCATCATTGAGGATGGGGATATTTGTGGAGCCTCCTCCTCCAGTGAGTTGTTTAATTGTCCACCGCCATTCACAACTGGATGTGGCAGGACTGCAGAGCTTAGATCTGGTCCATTGATTGTGGGATTGCTTAGCTCTGTCTATCACTTGCTGCTTATGCTGTTTGGCATGCAAGCAGTCCTGTCTTACAGCTTCACCAGGTCAAGTATGTTTTTCCCTCTTGTTGGTTCCCTCACCACCTGCTGCAGACCCAGTCTAGCAGCTATGTCCTTTAGGACTCGGCCAGTAGTGATGCTACCGAACCAGAGTACATTCTGTGTCCTTGTCACCCTCAGTGCTTCCTCCAAGTGGTGTTCAACATGGAGGAGCACTGATTCATCAGCTGAGGGAGGGCGGTACATGGTAATCAGCAGGAGGTTTCATGGGTCCCAGAGTCAATGTTAAGAACTCCCAGGGCGACTCCCTCCCCTGACTGTTTACCACTGTGCTGCCACCTCTGGTGGGTTTGTCCTGCTGGTGGGACAGGACATATCCAGGGATGGTGATTGTGGAGTCTGGGACATTATCTGTAGGATATGATTCCATGAGGATCACTATGTCAGGCTGTTGCTTGACTAGTCTGTGAGACCTAGCCCCCAGATGTTAGTAAGGGGGACTTTGCCGGGTCAACATGGCTACAACTGCCATTGTCATTTCCAATGCCTAGATCGATGCCGGGTGGTCCATCCAGTGTCAATCCTTTTTTGTGTCTTTGTAGCTGAGTGGCTTGCTAGGCCATTTCAGAGGGCAGTTAAGAGTCAACCACATTGCTGGAGTCACATGTAGGCCAGACCAGGCAAGGACAGCAGATTTCCTTCCCTAAAGGGCATTAGTGAACCAGATGGGTTTTTACAACAATCATTTCATGGTCATCATTAGACTTTTAATTCAAATTCCACCATCTGCTGTGGCAGGATTTGATCCTGGGTCCCCAGAGCATTACCCTTGGTCCCTGGATCACTAGTCCAGCAACAATACACCATCATCTCCCCCATGTTGCCTGGGCTGGAGCATTTCAGCTATGAAGAGAGACTGGATAGGCTAAGGTTGTTTTCCTTAGAGCAGAGAAGGCTGAGGGGGGACCTGAGAGAGGTATACAAAATTATGAGTGGCATAGATAGGATAGATAGGAAGAAACTTTTACCCTTAGTGGGGGTGTCAATAGCCAGGGGGCATAAATTTAAGGTAAAGGGCAGGAGGTGTAGAGGAGATCTGAGGAAAACATTTTTCTCCCACAGGGTGGTTGGAATCTGAAACACACTGGCTGAGGGGGTGGTAGAGGCAGGAACCCTCACAACATTTAAGAAGTATTTAGATGAGTACTTGAAATGCCATAGCATACAGGGCTACGGGCCAAGTGCTGCAAAATTGGATCAGAATAGATAGGTGTTTGATGGCCGGCATGGACACGATGGGCCGAAGGGCCTGTTTCTGTGCTGTATGACTCTATGACTGCGACTCTATAAATATTTATGATCCACCCTGTTGAACGCCCTCTCTTGATGCAGGGGAAGGAAGGTGACTGACAGACAGCTATCTCAGAATGGTGGATCAAATGGATGTTGTCATGGATGGATTGCCCTGGGTCCATGTAGAACTGGTCAGGGTGGGTCATGTGGGTCAGAACAGTGTCAAGGCGAGCAGGCATGGCCCTGGCAAGAATCTTGTGGTGCGTGCTGAGGAGGAAGTCCAGGCACCAGTTCTTAAGAAGGTGAAGATTGCTCCTCTTGAACAGCATGAGAATGATGACCCTGTTTCAGGAGAAGGGCTTCTCCCAGTCGCCAGACTTTCTGCCAGGGCCCTTGCATAGTTGTTTTCCCCAGCATTGTGCTGCATGGCACCCTCCAGCCTACCCTTCAGCAGCTCCCTCAAAACTCTGAGAGCATCCTCAGTCTGGATCTGGAGTGACAGAACACTGCAATAAGCTCAGGTCTGGGCACTGATACCCTCCAGATCCAAGACCAGGGGACCGAAGTGGGCAGCAGCCCTAAAGCTGCTTATGGGCCCTCTGCCTTTTTTCCAGCTAGTAGAAGCAGGGGGGGCCATGGTCCAGGTCCTGAAGCAACCAGATCCATGACCTCATGAACTCACCTCAAAACCTATAAAGCTGCATGTCCCGAGGTGCATCCTCCTTCTCTTCATATGCTCCCCGCAGGTCCAGGCCTTCAACAGCCTGACCAAGACAGGACCCCAGGTCGAGCAATTCCTGTTCCAAACACTCGACCCTGGATTTTGACCTGCTGGTCAACCCCTTCATGTACTTCTGATAGAAGATATGAACATGAGCTGGCCCACGCCCACCATAGCCTCAAGGAGAGCAAGAGTCTCTGCTTCCTTCTCCAGTCATCCCAGAATCGACAGAATGGCTCCTGGGATTGCTCGTCTTCCAGCAGCAGATGTTTAAAATGCCAGTAAGCAGACTCCAGCCCTGCACAGAATGAAACCAGCTCCACCCACAGCAGGCCATAGCACAGGGCCAGCCTCAGCCTCCTCTATCATTTTCACGGCCTGGGGAGTGGGCCAGTTTTTGCATACACCACCCTACATCCAAAAGACAAAGAAGATATACCTTCCAGATGGTCCCTTGGGATTGACAGCGAGATGAAGGGCTGACACCGAAAGGAAAGGACATGACAGAAACCGGGCTCCTTAAAGCCAAGCAGAATGGGTGTTATCCCTGACTTCACTTGCTCCCGTTAACATAGGTGGGGACACAAAAACTCACTGGGCATAAAGGACAGGATGGTTGAGATGACAATTCTCTGCTCAGTGGCCTTAAGAGGGTCCACTGGTAGCAAGGTCCAGCTCACGGGTGGGCTCCTTATTAAGGGCCAGGAACACTGTCCTCTCAAGCCTCAGGAAGTTCACAGCCTTCCCATACATTTTTGAGACAGCTACAATGCCTGAAGGATCGGCAATCCCAGCCATGGCTTTCATCCACAATTCCATTCTCATGTCGGGATGAGTGTAGTTCTTCACATTTTTTTTAAGAGGTTAGAGGGAATAGTAATAGAGACAGCAGGAGAAGCCTCAACAGTCACAAATAGACACTGCCATTTAAAGCTTTAAAGGCTACACTCATCCCAAGACTGAAACCTGCTGCTAATATTAATTAAGTGGAAGCCTTCTTTCAAACAGTGGGGATTTTAAAGAAGTAAAACCACATCTCCCTTGTTGGCAGTGGTGGGAAAGGAGCTTTCTCCTCTCTGTTCAATTCCAAAAAATAAAGGAAAATAAATAAATAGCCAACCATTGCTTCTCAGAAAGAGGAAAGGCTAGAAGTTGCATGGGCGGGTGTCACTCTCAAATGGAGTTTGGTGGGTGTGTTGAAGGGGGCGCTTTCAGATTATTATTGAGTTGCCTCGCATCTAAGACATCTTCCTGAAAGGGAAGGAGATGTCTTCATCCATGAAATCTGGAACTGCCCAGGTGGAGGGCGGAATTTTCCAGTCCATCTCACAGCGGGCTTAATGGCAGGCTGGGGGGTGCGGGGGACAATGCGGTAGGAGTCGAAAAACCTGTTTCCCGGCAGCATAAAATGACGGCAGGAATGTGCGCTCCTGCCCGTCATAGCGGGTTGCCATTCCCATCAAAGGTCTGTGTGAAACCGTTTTGCATCCAATTAATGGGATGCAGATGAAGGCCCGGCTGGAATTGTGCACTGCCCCCGCCCAATCATCCGCGCCGCCAGCTGGATTTCACACCAGTCCAGAACACATCTGGACTAACATGGCATGGACATGTTGGCACTTATCTGGAAGAAGGCCTGGGGCAGCCTGCGGAGATCGGGATGGAGGCCTCCAGCGACTGTGGACCCCAGAGCACCACGTGCAGCAGTGGGTGGGTGTAGCATCAACCAAGTGGATCGCTGGAGGTGATCTTCAAGCAGCAGGTGGACGGCTGCAGGAAGTACTGTTGGGCGGCGATGGTCTATACTGGGTTGGGGGTTGGATTAGACAGGAGGAGAGGAATGAAGAGGTGAGGTGGGTGTGGAGGTCTAGAGTGGGGTGGGGGAATTTGGGGGTCGTAGGGGAAAGAGAGAGATGCTGCAGGTGCTGTGGAATGGGTGAGATGGTATGGAGTGGGAGGGTGGGAAGGGCTGTGGTGGAGTGTGGGCGAGGGGGTAGTGTGTAGGTGTGAACGGGCATGGGGGGGAAAGAAGGGAAAGGGGTTTAGAGGGAGGGGTCTGTGGAGTCAACTGCTAAGTCCTGGGGGGCATATTGAGGGAATTGGTGATAGGAAGGAATGGTGAATGTTAGAGGGGGCAGTGGAGGTCCGTAAGGTGGCAGTGAGGGTACAGTGATAATGGGTGTAGGGGCGCTGAGGGTTGTTGGAGGCAATACAGAAGAAGTGAATTCTGGAGGTTGGCAGAATGAGAGGAAGCTGGTCTATTGTAATGAGGGTGGGCTCCTCAGGAAGGTAGGAGACGTGGGCATTCACGGAGGGTGATGGGGGTGAGCTGAAGGGCAACCATGGGAAGATTAAATGTTGCACATGGGGAGGTCAATGGTTATGGGGGGTGGATGGTGTGGTCACGGGGGGAGTGGTAAAGGTATTCAACTGCACCTGGAAGGTTACATCAACCATAGCTGCTCTCAACTATGCAGAGCCTCATGATGGAGATCTCGAGATGCTGCATGGGAGTTGGGTCATCGGGGGCGCGGAGATGCAGGTCAGCTCAACTGGACAACTGAAGAGGAACTTCAGCATATAGTACTTGCAATGCTAGGGCATTGGGACAGATGAGACTGTGAAGGGCAAAGGCTCAGCATACGCGGGAGACTCCTTGCATACGGTTCGCAAGGGCCCTGGCAAAGACCTTTGCCTCCCTGCACATGCCTGATTCCGTGTGGCTCATCTGAAGATAGAGGGGTGGGCGGCACCCACAGGCTTAAGGACTACGTCACAAATAAACCACATCAGACTTCATTAAAGTGCATAAAGTGTCATAACATTAACAATCATAGTGCACCCGTGCACCACATGTGAAATCAAAACTTCTTAATCTTGCGTTCCCTACCACT
The DNA here is from genome assembly GCF_964194155.1 of Cetorhinus maximus. NCBI lineage: Eukaryota > Metazoa > Chordata > Chondrichthyes > Lamniformes > Cetorhinidae > Cetorhinus > Cetorhinus maximus. The sequence continues at coordinate 100,107,202 of NC_135879.1, read as the reverse complement.
TCTTCTGAGTGCTCCCCTGACATCTGCAGCAGAAGTGGAGGCAGCCTGCTGACCGGTTGTCTTGGATGACCTTGGCGGCTGTACTGTGGAGACCCGAGGCCTGGAGGGCCCCAGCTTGCATTGGCTGTCCTGCAGTGGGGCAGCTGCTCCCTCTGCAGTCACAGAGGACAACGATGAAGGGGTCAAAGGAAAGGAGGATTCCAAAGGGCTGGACACTCTCAGGGAGTCCTGAGTGGAAGTCGCAGGGCATCCAGCTGCCGCTCCTCTTCACTTTGGGTGCCCGAGTGCCCCTGCCTGATTCCTTGAGGGAAGGGGAACCTGGAGGGAGAATGAGGTGCCCTGGCCCCCTCTCACGTAGCAACTGCAAAAGCTCACCCATGGCTTCAGAGATGGAGTGCAGAGCTGCGCACATCCCTGGCAGAAACTCAGCATGCTGCTGGACCAGGTTCTCCATGGCCACCCTCCCCATGGAGGCCTCAATCCGTGCACATGTCAGCACCACTTCATCAGCCAGCAGGCGGGTAGACTCCTCCGCCTCACATGTCACTATGTTGAGGGCTTCCGACACCTCTGCCTGATGTTCCCTCACTTCTTGCAGCCTCCCCAACATCTTGTGCACAGCCCATCCCAGAGTCTCGTCATCCAACTTGGACGTCGCAGATGCCTCTTCCCCTCCGAGTGCCAGTGAGCTTAGTTGACCCTGCCTCCTCCTGCTGTGGACTGTGTCCATGCGGTGAGCACTAGAGTGGAGACCCTGCCTGAACTACATCTAGTACCCACCAAGATGTGTGTCTCTGCCCTAGTGGAGGGTAAAGGTGACTGCTGTGATGCCTCTACAGGTGCACTTTCTTCCTTCTCCCCAATGTCCTGGGTCCTCTGTAGGTTGGATGAACTGCTGGACAGGATCTCCTCTTTTCCCCTTGCCCTCTTCATGCTGGCACCGGTAAGTGAGAGAGAAGTGAGCGAGTGACTGCATGAACTGCCTCCAACATGGAGGAATATATGACCCCTAGGTTTCTACGTGACTACATTATGCATGGATCCTTACTGGATGGAGACCACCCACCGACCTCTCTATCTGAACAGGCTCAGTCCGGTTCTTCCCCAGCCAACTGGGCTGCCCACTTCTCAAAGTCTGTGAGGTTCTCAAGGTCACGCCAGCCCCCTCCCATCTTCTCTCTCTCTCGTGTGTTGTGCCTCAACTTCTCCTGCGCATAGAGAGAAGATGGGATTGAGAATTATTGAGTTTTATGTATCTTTCTCATGCTTCCTGTCTTACAAATAATCCACTGCATTGTGTGCCATGTGATTGATGCATTGCAGGTTGTTCACAAGGGTTCTGGGGCACCATCCTCCAGAACGATGAGCCCATGCAGGTAGAAGGATAAGGCTGACAGTGGCATGTCATTAGCGGTTCTTGTTGGTGCCCTCAATGGTGCCTTCCCACTCACCCCACCTTCCCAGACAGAATCCGAGCTCTAGTGGAAGGGTCAAGGACACACAGTGGCCTCTCCACCTGCAGACTAGATAGAATGCAATGGGGCTATGAGGCATCACCTTATCATGTTGAGTAGCTCTTTTATGCATCAGCTGCACAGATGGTGCCCTTGCCGCTGAGGCCCATGTCCCCTGTACAATTCAGTGTGGTGAGTGTGGGCAGTTGAGGGTTCACCTACCTTGGCGAGTGGATGAGGTCATTCATGCATTTGCAGCATTGGAGGGCAATCCTCTGGTGCAGGCCCTGGGCACTGACCTCCCTGGAGACTTCCTCCCATGCAGGGTTGGTCTGATGGCTCAGCCTTTTCCTTCCATCTGCTGGGTAGAGGACATCCCTCCTGGCCTCCACTGCATTGAGAAGAGATAAACAGCACTGGCTATCAGACAGATATTATTACCATTCCTGGCATGTATTGCAAATATTGCTTATGTCATGCAACAGTCTGCATGATTTTGACCAACAACCTCTGAAGGAATGCTGACCTCATTGGGTTATTCAGTTCACTATTATTCAGGTGTTTGGTATCAACAGTGCAGGACAACATCATTTTTCTTCCTTTTCTGAATCCTTCCACTAACTCACACCACTAGCCATTCCTCATGAGTGAATCTAGTCAATGAGTCTTGCCACCATGGAGGGCCATCACAGCCCTTTCACCTATCAACTACAATTCACAGCACACTTTTCCCCCAGCTCACTCAATCGTAAACAGTTACAGAATCCTGGACCTGTAGTAGAGAAATCATTGAAGCCAAATTTCACCAAATTTTGTTGAAATTAATTCATTAAGCACTGGACTAGATATTGAATGGCCAACTGCTCCCTGCTATGCCAGGCTCAGTACCGCATCCTGCAATGCATCTACATAGTGAGACATCAAACTGAGAGCTTTATAAATTGTGTTGCAAAAACGTCTAATTTCATGATTCATTTGTTGTCGATATATAACTTGTAGCATGGGGATTGAAGATTTTAAAAGTAAGATAATGAAAGCACCTTGGTTTGAGGAACTAATAAATGCCCCTAAGATAATTACCATTCAAAGGATGGCCCATGTTTACTTAAAGGGTTGGACCTAGGATACTATCCTGAGAAACACCAGTGATGATGTCCCTGGGCTGAGATGTTTGGCCTCCACTAACTACAACCATCTTCCTTTATGCTTGGTGTGACTTAGTGGAGAGTATTCCCCTGATTTCCATTTACTCCAATTTTCCTAGGGCTTCTTGATGCCACACTCCGTCAAATGCTGCCTTAATATCAAGGACACTCTCACTTGACCTCTGGAATACAGTTCTTTTTGTTCTTCTTTGGACCATGACTGTAATGTGCCTGGAGCTGAATTGCCCTGATGGAAACCAAACTGAGCATCAGTGAGCAGTTTTTTGTTGAGTAAGTGCCTCTTGACAGCACTGTCGCTTCTCGGCCTTTTGGCTAAGATCAAGTGTTGCAGGGGCGACACCATGGTCCTGCCAAGGCAAGGTCGGGATGGAAGGGCTATAACCAATCGCAATCCAAATCCATACCGAGGGTTACCTATCACCGTCCGAGTCACGGTGAACCACAGCGAGGGAGGATCACCTATAGATCGGGGCTTCTTCACCAGGAGGATCCTGTTGAAGGCGTGCGGCTTCGAAGCTCCGGAGATCTTCACCCTGCATGACTCCCGCAAAGGTGGTTATTTTGACGTGACGTTCAAGCGGGTGGCAGACTGCGTCCGGCTCCTGAGGGTGTTCGAGGAGAAGAGAGACCTGCCGGAGATGAAGATCCTGACGGCGGAGCCGCACTTTTCTCTGCCGTTGCAACGGGAACGTGTGGTGATGGTGCATGTGTACAACCCCTTCGTCCCTGTCGCCGACGTGGTCACCTTCCTCACCAGGTACTTCGATAAGGTGGGGAGCGGCACCGAGATTCGAGACGACTTGGGGATCTGGACAGGCAAACGCCTGTTTAAGGTCACGCTAAAGACCGATGGTAAGGGAGCCATTTTCCACCCTCCTTCCAGTTTCACTATCGGGGGAAGCCGTGGCTACCTGGTCTACGCTGGGCAACCCAAGCATTGTTGCTCATGCGGCAAGGCTGGTCATGTGGCGGCCAACTGCAGCGCCTCCCTCTGCAAGATCTGCAAACAGGAAGGGCACCAGACAAAAGACTGCAAACAGGCCAAGTGCTGCAACCTGTGTGGCGAGGCAGGTCACCTCTACAGGACCTGCCCCAAACGCTGCCGTACTTACGCACAGGCAGCCAAAGCCGACCAGGGGGAAGCAGAAGAAATGTTTCGTGTCACTCCAACCACCAAGGCCCCCAGGGAGCTCAACGGGACAAAGGAGGACACAGAGAGAGACAAGGTGGAGAAAGAGATCGAGGCAACAGAGAGCCAATCAGCAGCACTACCCCCTGTACCTCCCAGTCCTCAGGACAGCGAATCAATGGAGGAGGAGGCAGCAGTGGAAAAGCAGCAGGGGGAGTGGCGGACGGTGAAGAACAAGAAAAGTAAGAGGGAGCGAAGAAGAAGCAAAGGCGTTTCCCAGAGAAGCAGCAAGAGGCGTCTCCCATCCGACACGGATGACAAGGGCAGCAGCTCTTCGGATGATGAAGTGCCAGGGCGGCACCGACAGAAGAGGCGGCAAAGCTCCAGGGCGTTGGAGGACGAGATACCCGAGCTCCAGAAAATTGGAGACAACAAGGAGACCAGCGCACCCCAACTTTGCCTGCAACCTGAGGAGGCCAGTGCACCACAGCCCCTGGAATCTGGGAACAGTGAGGCAATCATCGCACCCCAGCTCCAGGAAGCCGGGAACAGCAACACCCCAGAGGGGGTGAGTTTTGGAGAAGCTTCTCCAGCAAAGGTCATCTCAAAACCCACTCTCTACGTGAACCTCCAGATGCCACCGGAGCAGAACACGGCCAAGGAGATCTACCTCAGCCCATCCAAAGTGAAGGAATTTGAGCTCACTACAGGTATGAAGGAGCAGACTAAAGGTCTGGGACTCTCAGAGACAGTGGGTTTGGTAGGAGAATAAATGCTTTAAAATGGGTTTAAAGATTGTATCCATAAATGTGCGTAGCATTAAATCTACTACGCGATGTGTTGCGACCTTGGACTACCTAGCCAAGGTCAAAGCTGACCTGTTGTTTCTGCAGGAGTGTGCGATACCGCACCTCAGCTCCTACAGGCAATGGTCACGATGGTGGTCCCATGGACCATCGATCTGGTCGGGCGGAAACGACTCTCGTTCCTCCGGCCTGGGTATTCTGCTGCGGGGAGGCAACTTCACCGTCTCCGAGGTCAAGGAGGTGGTGGGCGGGCGACTCCTCGTAGCAGACGTAATGTACAAGAACGCTCCACTCCGGTTAATTAACGTGTATGGCCCGGCACAAGGGGCTGAGCGGCTGGAGGTTTTTCAGCAGCTCCCACTGCTGCTGGCGACCTCCAGGCCGGTCATTCTGGGCGGGGACTTCAACTGCATCATCGATGCGGCTGGACGATCCGGCAGGGCCGGCAGCAGATTGGACGCTACGTCCAGATCCCTGATGGAAACAGTTAAGGATGCCAAGCTGCACGACGTCTTCAGCAACCCTGCAGACGGAGCGCAGCGTAGATACACCTGGTCGCGGCCAGACGGGTCCATTCGTTCCAGGATAGACTTCCTGTTTGTGTCCTGTGCATTCACAGTCAGATCCACCGAGGTCAAGCCGGTGTTCTTCTCTGACCACTGCCTCCTTCTGGCGGACTGCCACTTGGAGAAGGACCTGAGGGTGGGCAGGGGGGCATGGAAGCTAAATGTGCAACTGCTGACCCCAGAGAACATTGAGGAGCTCAAGAGGGATTACAAAGGTTGGAGAACCGTGAAACCCCTCTTTGAGTCCCTGACACACTGGTGGGAAGCGATCAAGGGAAGCATCAAGAGGTTTTTCATCCTCAAAGGCACCCAGAAAGCTAGAAAGGAACAGAGGGAAATGTCCCGACTCCAGAAAAAGATGCAGAACCTGCTCCGGCTGCAGTCGATGGGGGTCGATGTCAAGGAGGAGCTCCAAGAGGTGAAGGGCCAGCAAGCCTCGCACTTTGCCTCGGAGGCCTCCAAGATCATCTTCCGTTCCAGAGTCCGCTCCGTGGAGCAGGATGAGACGTGCTCACGTTTCTTCTTCCAAAAGGTACACAGAGAGCGCTCTGTGATCAGCAGCCTGAAGGAAGAAGACGGCTCAGTAAAGTCATCACGGTCCGACATTCTGAGGATCAGCAAATCCTTTTATGCCGGATTGTATGACGTGAAGCCCACGGACAGCACGGCCTCCCAGTCCTTCCTGTCCTCTATCACGGAGGTCTTAGACCACAGTACGCGGGAGAGCCTGGACAAACCGCTAACTCCTGATGAACTGACTAAGGCCCTCGAGTCCTTCGAGAAGAGTAAAACCCCCGGAAGCGACGGCTTGCCGGCGGAGTTGTATTCGGCTCTGTGGGACTTGATCGGCCCAGACCTGCTAGGAGTGTACGAGAGTATGCTCCTGGCCGGTAGTATGTCAGAATCCATGAGGAAAGGCATCATCACCCTCATCTACAAGCACAAGGGGGAAAGGGAGGAAATTAGAAATTGGCGACCCATTTCACTGTTGAATGTGGACTATAAGATTCTGTCCAAGGTCATCGCCAACCGGGTCAAATCCGCTCTGGAATTGGTGATTCACCCTGACCAGACCTGCTCTGTGCCAGGCAGGAAGATCTCTGACAGCCTGGCGCTGCTCAGGGATACGATTGCCTATGTACAGGACAGGGGTGTGGATACCTGCCTCATCAGCTTGGATCAGGAGAAGGCCTTTGACAGAATATCGCACACCTACATGGGGGATGTGCTCTCCAAAATGGGGTTTGGGGAGGGAATTCGAAATTGGATCCAACTGCTCTACACTAACATCAGTGGCGCAGTCTCAATCAATGGGTGGGAAACAGATAGCTTTCCGATTAAATCTGGAGTCAGGCAGGGCTGTCCTCTCTCGCCTGTCCTTTTCGTGTGTTGCATAGAACCCTTTGCCGAGTCCATCAGGAAGGATCCGGGCATAAGAGGAGTGACGATCCCAGGCAGTGGAGGCACTCAGGTAAAAGCCTCCCTGTACATGGACGACGTCGCCGTCTTCTGCTCGGATCCGCTGTCGGTGCGCAGACTGATGCACATCTGCGACCAGTTCGAACTGGCCTCGGGAGCCAAGGTAAATCGTGGGAAGAGCGAGGCCATGTTCTTTGGGAACTGGGCTGACCGATCCTTTGTCCCCTTCACTGTCAGGGCTGACGGCCTGAAGGTGCTGGGGATATGGTTCGGAGGGACCGGGGCATGCGTTAGAAACTGGAAGGAGCGAGTGGCTATGGTGAAAAGGAAACTGGGCATGTGGGAGCGACGCTCCCTCTCCATTGCGGGTAAGAACCTGGTCATCAGGTGTGAGGTACTCTCACTGTTGTTGTACGTGGCGCAGGTCTGGCCCATTCCAGACTCCTGCGCGATGGCGATCACTCGAGCCATCTTCCGCTTTATCTGGAGGTCGAAAATGGATCGTGTCCGCAGGGACGCGATGTACAAGCCTCTAGATAAAGGGGGAAAAAACGTGCCCAACATCGCCCTCATACTGATGGCCACCTTTGTGTGTGGCTGCATCAAGCGGTGCGTAGACCCTCAGTACGCAAACACCAAGTGTCACTACGTGCTGAGGTTCTACCTGTCCCCGGTGTTGCGAAGGATGGGTCTGGCCACGCTGCCGCGGAACGCTCCAAGTAGTTGGACCGTGCCGTACCACCTGTCCCTGGTGGAAAAATTTATGCAGAAAAACACCTTTGACCACAAGTCCATCAGGCAGTGGTCAGCACGTAACGTCCTAGAGGCCCTGAGGGAAAAGGAGAGGGTGGACCCTGTGGGATGGTTCCCCGAGCAGACTGTCAAAGTCATTTGGCAGAATGCCTCATCGCCAGAACTTTCCAACAAGCACCAAGACGTAGCTTGGCTGGTGGTGAGAAAGGCCCTCCCCGTCAGATCCTTCCTACACGCCAGGAGGCTCACCCCCTCTGCACGTTGCCCTCGAGGTGGCTGTGGTGGGGAAGAGACCGTTGTTCACCTCCTTGTGGATTGTGCCTTTGCAAAGAAAGTCTGGAGAGAGATGCAGTGGTTGCTGTCGAGGTTCATCCCGAGCAGTTCGGTGACACAGGACTCTGTGCTCTACGGGCTGTTCCCAGGGACACACACCGAGACAAACATCGACTGCAGCTGGAGGATCATCAACTCGGTGAAAGAGGCGCTTTGGTCTGCCCGAAACTTGTTGGTCTTCCAGCACAAAGAGTTGTCCCCGACCGATTGTTGCGGACTGGCACAATCCAAAGTCCAGGACTACGTGCTGAGGGACGCACTAAAGCTTGGGGCAGCTGCCGCAAAGGCGCAATGGGGAAGGGTCGCTGTCTAAGACCTTTCTACCACAGCGCACCGAGAGACTGGGAACTGTTTAGAGCCCCTCGGGCTGTACAGATCAAAATGAAAGGCTGTAAATGATTGTAATACTGTTTGTACTGATGCACCTGGTGATACATTTTGTAAAAGTTTAACCTGGATTGTACCCTTGTAATGTTGTGTTTGAAATGGTTTGGAATGTGATTGAAGATATTTTATGAATAAAGTATATTTTTACAAAAAAAAAAAGCACTGTCAACAACACCCCCCATTACTTTGCTGATGATTGAGAGTAGGCTCATGGGCACTACTTGGCCAGGTTGGATTTGTCCTGCATTCTGCAGACAGGACACACTTAAGCAATTTTCCACATTGTCTGGTAGATGCCAATATTGTAGCTCTACTGGAACAGCTTGGCAAAGAGTTCCGGATCACAGGTTTTCAGCATTGCAGCCAGGATTTTGTCAGGGCCCATAGCCTTTGCAGTATCCGGTGCCTTCAGCCATTTCTTGATATCATGTGGAGTGAATTGAATTAGCTGAAGACTGGAAACTGTAATGGTGGGGGCTCAGGAGGAGGCTGAGATGGATCACCTACTTGGTACTTCTGACTGAAGGTGCTTCTAATTGCTTCAGCTTTGTCTTTCTCACTGACATGCTGGGCTCCCCCATCATTGAGGATGGGGATATTTGTGGAGCCTCCTCCTCCAGTGAGTTGTTTAATTGTCCACCACCATTCACGACTGGATATGGCAGGGCTGCAGAGCTTTGGTCTGATCCGTTTGCTGTGGGATGGCTTAGCTCTGTCTAACGTACGTTGCTCCCTTTGCAGCCTCAGGATTTCAGGACTAACACTTTAATATTAGTGCCACCTATGCTTTCCTACAATTGAAGATTGAGCACCCAGGGAGCAAGATCACATGGGCTGGCCAGAGATGCTTCCAATAGATACCAGTGTGGAAACATTGGCTGCAGTCTTACTCTGCTTCTCATTCCAACCATACCTGATCTGTAAAGTGCATGTGAAAGACACTGGAAGCAAATAATAGTGCATTTTTCCCATTTTCCCAACACTCATTCCTTACACCTTTATGAACACAAAATTCACTGTTAAAACACGGGAACCTCACTGATATTTACCTCAACTGAGAACAAAGATAATATAGCTGGTCAGAAAGCAACCATGTAAACATATCACATTGTACAATGATTGATTTCTGAAAGTTTGATTTTCAAAGGAGGCACACAAAGCAGTGAAATTTAGTAATTAAATATTTAGATTTAATAAACGCAGTCTTTGGCTTTCCCTCAATGGTTTATGCTTCTTACAAGTGATCTACTGAACTTGTCTGCTTTTCGTTTAAATTTCCGATGAAAGATTTGTTTGCAGTGTTTGACTACCTAACTCTATACACACAATACTGATGTTAAAAACTTTCTATTTGCAGTCAGTTTTTTATTTGGCTACTATGTTGTAATCTGTAACTGTACTCAAGGCATGAACTTTAGGTCATAGATAAAGCATTAGGCACCCTGTCAGATAAACTAGCTTAATTAATATTAACTTCCCAACTGGGTTCATTGCTAATACCGAACTGCCCATCAGAGAAGGAATTCATTATACTTAAGGAGTTTAAGAGGAAAAAGATATTCTTTTTGACATAGATCACCTTTCCCTTTGAGAACAAGGTGGATGAAAGCAGCTTGAAATTGAATAACAAGTTAATATTTGTAAAGCTCCAATAATTTACTGGAGTTCATATATAAGACAATAGTGTTGTTGATGCTGTTATACTTGGGGCTGTTTCCTAGTCCTCGTGCTCCAGCTGCAGAACTAGTATGCTGTAAGCTTTGCATTCATTGATGGCAGGAATGGTAGGCCTTCCCACATCGTTCAAACTTGATTCTAATTGGATATTCTGAACAAGCTTCTACAGTGTCTTCTAACAGGAGATTGGCAAGGGGGTTAAGGAACGCTATGTAGTGCAGTTGGAATTTAAAGGGATGTACCCACATAAATCGAAGTGGACACATGGGTGATCAGGTACTTTTGGCAGTCTATCTGAAGGTCATGTGGGCCAAAAGAAGTGCTGGGGATAAACAGTGCATGGTAGAACTAATGTAGAGGTAGCAGTGAAACACTGAAATACTTACTGATGGTTGGTAGAGTGGAGATGCTGCTGAATGAAGAGGGTATCTTTGTTTGGCACTCCAGGCACCTGCCCCAAAGCATTAATGGCATGCCTGGCAGAAGGTGGAAACCAGGGTCAATGTAGTGTACTGTATCTACAAGACCCAGGAACAGATGCAGAAGAAGATGACAAACTGTAAGACTAAGATGTGGCTACACAACAGTATCATACACAAGGTAGGTAGTGTTGCCCATTGGCTGCTATACATTTATTACGAGTCCATGCCAAGCCATCAGACAATCCTACAACTCTCTCATTGCTTATCATGTACATTCATAAGGCATGATTTCTAGATGCAACTTCCAACTGAAATCACACAGCAAAACATTGTAATACAACCTCACTGCAGGATGAATAGACAAATCCTGACACACAGCATGGCATGGGTGCAAATCTTTTAAATTGTATTTGGCCTTGCAGCTTACAAAAAAAAGTCAAGATGCTGCTGCTATTTGCCCAGCAAGGTGACACATGTTACAACAACAACTTATATTTATATAGCACCTTTAGCATAATAAAACATTCCACAGTGTTTCACAGGAGCATTGTTAAACAAAATATGACACCAAATCACATTAAGAGATATTAGACCTTATGACCGAAAGACTGGTTAATATTACAACATAACAATCTGAACGAGAGAACGATCTAGAAGCTACAACCCCTTGGCTTTCTTTGAAGAATCTCGCTGGATCTCCTTGGCTATAGAACATGAAGGAGGAGGGGAAGGCAAAGCCAGAGGCCTCCTCCATGTTTAAAGTTGGTGCCATCCTGTTCTTGTTCTATCCTGTCTTCCTGCTCACTTAAACAAAGGAATGAACTTGCATTCATCTAGCACCTTTCATTGTCTCAAGATGTCCCAAAGCCCTTCACTGGCAATGAAATACTTTTTGAAGTGTAGTTAGTGTTGTAATGTAAGGAACCATGGCAGCCAATGTGAATGTGGCAAGATCCCACAAACAACAATGAAATAATTTAAAAACAAAAAACCACTGCGGATGCTGGAAATCCAAAACAAAAACAGAATTACCTGGAAAAACTCAGCAGGTCTGGCAGCATCAGTGGATGCTGAAATAATTTGAAATAAATAAATGATTAAATATGATTAATAAATATGAATAAATAAATGATTAAATAATTGAAATAAATGAAATAATTTGTTTAGCTGTGTTTATTGGAACCACAACACTAGGGGGAGCACTTCCTGCACATGTGCAGTTGCAGTCTGAGTGTCAGAGTGCCTGTTGCCTGCCTTAAAACAAACAAGTTGGCTTGACACAGGCTAACAATAAAGTTCAAGTTACCCATTTTTATGTATTGCAGTCCTTAGCCAATTGAATGTTCTTATATCTAGTCCACCTATCGTTTATCAACTTTCCCCTCTGTAAAATTTGCTTCTGATGATTCAGTAAATGATAAAAGTACATAATCAGGAAATTTCAGTAAATTAGATTCTCAACTTCCAATGTGGAGGGTTGATTGAAATATTTAGTTTAAGGACACTTTATAGTAAAAAACAATTTAAAAAAGTATTTAGGCTAAAATATTTAAGAAAATGTTCATTACGTAATGTGGGATTCAAAGCAACAAACCTGAGACAATGAGTCTTCTTATCTACCAAAGGAGCTATTTGAGCTTTAAGGAGCTCCCTACCCAAAGACAGCAATCACATAAAATCTAATTCAGATTGAGATCCCATCACAGATTTTGAACTGGGATAGATCATTGCCAGCATATTCTACTTTTCCATGGTCTACAGTGAAATCATGCTGCTGCTGACCATTAACTGTCAGGAACAGTTGCACATGCACTGGTGTCCACACTGTGGGCTGAGTACACATGCGCAACTGTTCCTGACGCCTTTCCAGTTGACAGCAGGAGTTACAATGAATTTGTTTTTCGTGAGAAGGCATCAAGACTTTGGTTTAACCTCTGATCTAAATGATAGGAACTCTCAAGTCTGGCACTCCCCTCTGTCAGCCTAGATAGTAGCTCAATGCCAGGATTTTCCATTGTGGGGGGGAGGGGCGGTGGGAGCAGGCACGAGCGGGCGCAGACCTGATTGCCACCCGCGATCGGGTCTGCTCCATCATTTTATGCGGGTGGGCTGATTAAGGCCCACCCAGCGTATTTGCCGACTCCCGTAGATAGCGGGAGTGTGCAGGTGGCGGCGGGAATCCACAGACCGCCGGGTCCATTGGCGACCCCACAGTCTGTTTAAAAGAAGGCCTAGCAGTCTTTTGTAGGCTGCTCACAATGGCCAGTTCTAGGCCGCACCTGATGGGTTTGGGTGAGCAGGCCAGGCTGCAGGTAGGCCAGAGGAGCAGGCCAGGCTGCAGGATAGGCCAGCAGGGGTCAAAGCACCCCTCGTTTTTATGATGAATGCCTTGCTACCCCCTCGAGGTGTTGGTTCCCCAGGATGAGAGGAGGAGGCCCCACCACATCACCGAATGTGTCCGGGAAGAGGTGGCAGAGGTGGTGAGCTCCCGCGGCGTGGTGCGGTGCACCTGGATCCAGTGCCACAAGCAATTCAACGATTTGTTGCACTCTGGCAGGGTGAGTACCATGTTGGCATTGGGCATTTAACCCAGCAGGTAGCCTTACCCTCTGAAGCCCCCCCACAGCACACAGCACCCCCCCCGCCACCCTCAAGTCTTACTGTCGTGACTGCATTGAATCATTTAGGACATTTTTCCTCTGCTTGGTGGCCAAGCAGATAGTGCCCATGCTGAGATCAGCCTCAGTGGGAATGAGGAGATGAGTTCTCCCCAGAACCATGTGTTGCTCTTAGTCACACATGACTAGTTTGGGGGCAACCTTGAGGAGCTGCAGCTAGGCGCATACTCAGAACTCCAGGACATGTCCTTTTCAGAGTGATGAGATGGTGGAAGGGGACCCTCAAGGTGTCGTTGGCAAAGAACCATCTGCTGCCCTCTACTCTGCACGTAGTTGCGCCTCCTTGCCATGGGAGCAAAGACCGTGTGGTTCTTAATGTGATATACGCAGCATGTGTCCAAGGGGACATTGGGGGGGTGGGGAGCAGGCCTAGCATCTTGGTCTGAGTGATCAGCAGCAGCGGGGAGAGGAGGCGCTGGAGGCCTGATGTGCCCCACTCTGGTTGGGGTGTGCCATGCGCGAGCAGAGTCTCTATGCAATTTGCCCTAATGAATGGTCTTCTCTCTTTTTCAGGAGAAGAATGCTCATAATGCAACCGAGCGTGTGAAGACTGGAGGCAGCCAGGCACAGCTCTCCGTATTAAGCCGTTTCGAGCAGGAGGCCCTTGAGCTGGAGAGGCACCATTCACCCAGGTCTACAGGTGTTGGTGAGGCTGGGGTGGCACAGCCAAGTATTTAAGGCCAACGGTGAGGTCCGCGTTGTCCTCCCAACAGCCATAGCACTGAAGATTGCTAAATTAGTTATTGTTACAACATTGCTGGGCCATTGGTTCTGGAAGGTTAAGCGCATAATGAGCCAGGGGGACAGGGATGAACATAGTCACTGTGTGCACGCTAACTGATGCACTGTCCCTGTTCTTCCTTTCAGCATCATCAGAGCACGGCCAGGAGGAGGAGCAGCAGATGCCCCCTCTCACAACTGAGGGTCCTGAAGTCTCACCAGCTTCACACCATTTCTGCGAGGCAGGCACCAGCATAGATACTAGCACCTCGGTGGGAACTCGAACATTGGCTGGTGTCCCGGGGCACAGTGGTGAGAGTACTTCACATTCGCTGGAGGAGCTGGCAGAGACATAGAGTGCCCATGGAGGACTGCAGGGGACCAGGCACATGCTCAGTCGGTGCCTCTGGAGTTGTCCACAATGCAGCAGGGGCAGGAAATACGGCAGGAAATGTGGCCCGGTGTGCGGGAGCATCTAGGGGAGTTACATGAGGCTATGCTTAGCTTGGTCTCCGTGGTGCAGGATTCTACACGGACGATCGCCGAAGCAATAAGCCACATGTCCGAGCACCATGTGTCCTCCATGGAGAATGTGGCGACTCTCGTGGAGAGCCTACTCCAGGAGACCCGCCAGGGCTTCCTGGGGATGCGCTCTGACCAGCAAGCCCTCACATTGGCAATGACCTCAGCTGGTCACTGCCAGTGTGGGAGATGGTTTGGGCATCAAGCTTCCCAGCTCGTTGCACATCCATCCACGGTGAGCAGGGAGGTCCGAGGCGACCTCATGTCTGCACAGCAGCTGCCTGTGGTCTCTGCAGGCTCCTCTCAGGGCGCTCCGGATGAGGGCACCAGCACCTCTGCCCCTCTCCCAGTGACCATATCATCCGGTCAGGCTGCGACGACTGGTGAGATACCAGCTGTGGAACTGGCAGATCCCTCCTAGGCGGGGCCAGCACAGGCTGCACAGGCCAGAGGATGGCCGCCAAGACCATTGAGGCCAACAGGACAGCAGAGTCAGCAGGCTGTCTCAGATGCCATTCCGAGCGATGGGGCAGCACCAAGACGTAGCACCCAGAAACGAAAGCAAAAGGCACATTAGGCACACTACGGGTTTCTCACTGGTGTTTTTCTGTTGGCCCGAGATTAGGTCCTTGTGATTTATTTTGGATTGTTTACACTATTGTTTAATAATTGTGAGAACTTCTGATTCACACATTAAATGCCAGATGTGAGACCATGGGTGAGGGTGGCTCCTTTCTTCTGCACGTGTATGTTTAAGAAAAGTGTCATGAGTGTTTATTTGGACATTGCCCTTTATGTACAAGGCCCTTAGTTACTGTTGATAACCTGGCAGATTTTGCACTTAGGTGTCGAGTATCGAGGCGCCAGCCCAGGCTTGTCCTGCTGATCCATCTGTGGTGTTCTAGCTGAAGGTTCATTGGATTAAAGCCTCCCTGGTGTCCCTGCCTCCCTGCAGTAGGCCCGGGTCAGCGTCTACCCCCTCAGCATTTCCCTGTGTGTGCTCATCCTCGGACTCACTGCTGGACTCATCGTGTGCAGCTGCAGCCACTGCGTTGACATCTTCATTGTCCACGGCGTCTCCCCTTTCCAGCGCAAGATTGTGGAGTGCGCAGCATGCAACCACTATCACCAAGACATGATCTGGGGGGTACTGGAGTGTGCCCCCTGAACAGGAAGCGCATCTTGAGAAGACCGATGGTTCTCTCCACCCCAGCCCTTGTGGAGGCGTGGCTCCTATTGTACCGCTGCTTAGCTTCTGATACTGGATGGCGGAGAGGCGTCATGAGCCACCTTCTGAGGGGATAGCCCTTGTCACCCATCAGCCATTCATCAAGCCAGGCCAGAGCATTGAAGAGACCCGGCAACTGGGAGTGTCTGAGGATGTAGGAGTCGTGGGAGCTGCCTGGGTACCTTGCGCAGATTTGTAGAATCAGCATCCTGTGGTCACACACTATCTGCACGTTCATGGAGTGGAAGCCCTTCCTGTTGACGAAGGCACTGGTCTCACCTGTTGGCGCCTTGATGGCCACATGTGTACAGTCTATATCACCCTGGACGCGGGGGAAGCCAGCAATGGCCGCGAAGCCCCTGGCTCGCTGTGTTTGGCTTGCCTGGTCCCAATGGAAGTGGATGAAGTCAATGCACGGCTGAACAGAGCATCTGCGACCTGCTTGACACAAGTGTGTACAGCTGATTGGGAGATACCACAAAGATCACCCACCGAGCCCTGGAAGGAGCCAGAGGCATAGAAGTTGAGGGCAGCTGTGACCTTCAGAGCCACTGGATGGGGTGTCCACCCACACAGTTAGGGGAGATCTCAGGCCCAATCATCTGGCAGATATAGTTGACTGTCTCCCTTGAGAGACAAAGCCTCCTTTGGCATATTGAGGTAACTGCTTCACTGCCTGTAAACCCTGGCAGCAGGATAGTGGTGTCTTCTGTGCCCCTTCCACCTTGGACTACCTCTTGGCCCTGCGCCCCTTGTGCCTGCACCTGTCCTCCCAAAGGTGGCTCCCCTGGTGGCTGATTGTGCACTCCTGGCCTCCTTCTCCTAGCCCTCCCTTCCTCCTCAGAGGAGCTGCCTCCAGTGGACAGTTCAGCTCCCATTCCCAGGCTAAGGGAAGGCTTCCTGAAAGCTACAGGCCCAGAGAAGAGTCCTCATGGCAGAGTGCCGACCTGAAACTTAAGAGTCCAGAAAAAGCTGCTAGAACGCGTTCTGAAGTACTGCAGATCACACAGGCAAGTTTAAAAAACTTTCTCCAACAAATACTTCACAGACCAGATTCACGACCCCACTGAGTCCTCTTATCCCGCCCGTGGATAAGGTTAATAAAAATGTCTCCTACCTGCCTGCCCGTTGCTCCCGTGCGCTGACCTGAAGATTGCACGGGTGCCAAAAAATTGGCATCGATTGAAAACTAAAGGGCCTTAAGTGACCTGTTAATTAATGGCGGGCACGTGCACGCCCAGTGAAATATCGCGATGGCGCGTGGTGACGTCGGGACACTCGCTCGACGTCACCACGCGTCATTTTACGCGTGGGCATGCGGGGCCCGTTCCCCGTATGTCAAACGAAAAATTCTGCCCCAAGTCTCAAGTGTGCAGAGGCAAAAGTGTTACTCTGGAGCCTTTAGTTGAGACCATACAGGCCTGTATACAAGCTGACAAACATCACACGCAATAATGATTCTGTTTGAGAGTAGGTCATGTGGCCAACAATCTAACATTTGTTTTTGTTCATGCAACTCATCTGCTGGCACAGTGAGCTCCATAGACACTCTGGCAAAAGATGGCCAAGGGTTTAGAGATAGACAGCAAGTCACAACGAGCATCCCCCTCACTAATGTTGCAAACACTTGCATAGTTACACTCCTCCCACAGAATACAATTAATATGATTGATGAGAAAATATCAAATAGATCATAATGCAGGAAGAGGAGATGTAATGGTGGTGCTGGAGGTGGAGGGACTGCAGCTGGGATAGAAATATGGTCTTCATTTATCAATGGAAAAATGGGGTTGGGGTTGTTGTTGTGGGGCGGGGGGGGGGGGTGCGGGGGGGGTGGGCGGTGGTGGTGGTTTGATGTCTATGTGACCATTATGAAATCCTTAGTCCGGTCTACCTATATGTGCTCTCCACATGTAATGCTTTATGCTGAAACACTAAGTGGAAAATTACCCTTCCCCCAATCCTGCCATGACCTAAATTAAATATCACTAAAAAAAAGTCAGGAACATTATAAATGAGACATGTTAAACTAAATAGAGAAAATGTTGTGAACACTCAGTAGGTCAGGTGGCATCTTTAGAGAGAAATAGTCATGCTCCAGATTGATGACATTGCATCAGAGCTGGAAGTAGTAGAATTAACAGTTAATAAGCAAGTCCAGAGCCAAGCAAGTGTGGGGGAGGCAAGAACAAAGGGGAGGCCCTGTGATAGGATGGAGGTTCTGGAAGAGAAGTGAAAATGGATTAAACACCAAAGTTATTTCTCTGATTGGTGCTCCTGTTGAACAGATTCTGTCAGGGATGCAGACTTCCTCATTTTGATCTATTATTCCAGTTTTTGACACGAGTATAACCTTATCCTATTGTTTTTATACATTGTGTCATGACAACGGCAAATTGTGACTATGATGTCTACCTACAACTTCGCCAGCTAACCAAAAACATTGAACTGTTTAAAGATGACCTGTTTTCAAAAGAAAACGAGAAGACACTGATCAAAAATAGCTACCACCAGTCACCTGATGTCTGGCATTGTAAGTTGACCACTTTTCTGGAAAGTTCATATGTGGATTGCCCTGCAGACCTGCCTTAACATGTTGCATGGAATTTCACACCTGGGGAATGTCAAGGTCCACTTCAAAGAAGGGTCTCTTGAAAGGAATGCATTAAAAATGCAAATTGCTGGACTTTAATCAACTGTAATTCTGTCAAGACAATGGGAACTGCTAACCAGCCATATACACCCAATAGGCACTCAAAACCCCCTGTGGAGGATGAAGTAACCCCATTTCCTGTTTGTTTCTACTATTTTGAAATGTGTCAAAAGTTTCTGAGATGAAAGATCAAAAATGTGATTACTTGCTCTACCACAACGACTGAAGATATGTTAATCGAATTCCTTTATTGGAATATACAGAGAGGGGGTTTAAGAACTGGTTTTGCCAAGCCAGAACAGAAAGAAGTCATCAAAGTGACCTGGAAAAACTGCTGAAAAAAGCAGTAAGGAACTTCTCTCTCTCTTTCTCTCTCTCTCTCTCTCTCTCTCAGAAGCTAATTTGTCTCCAGCAAAGTGCAGTTTCCTGAACTTCAATTCAACTCCAGGATTTTAAAGGACTCTAGCTTTTCTTACTTCTGAGATCTGTCTGTGTGTGTCATTGTGTCTTTTATTAATTTTTCTCAGGTTTAGTAACTAATCAACTTACTCTTTCTTTGACTCAAGAAAACCCAGGTTGATTGGTTCCTTATTAAAAAGTAAATATATTTGGATTGGAAAAGGCATTTATGGGGAAAATAAATTTTGGAAAGCCTTTGTTGTGACCAACTGAGGGGGCTGGAAAAAGGAGAGCCAGTTCACTCCTCCTCACCCAGTCATAACAACTGATGCAGCCAAGCGGTAAGCATTAACACAGTTTAGATCTTACATAGAATTACATAGAAAGTATAGCACAGAAACAGGCCATTTGGCCCAACAGGTCTATGCTAACACTAGTGCTCCAGATAAACTTCCTCCTTCCACTATTCATCTTGCCATATCCAGGATAGCACAAGGTGCCATTGATTGCACACACGTCTCAGTGGGAAAGGTGCAGGAGCTGCAAGGGGTACCATTGCATAACTGCGCAGTTGAAGTGGAAACATGCCACCAACATCATGTCAGTGAATGCCCACTATCCTGGCAGCACCCACAATGTAATTATCCTGCAGCAGTCAGCCCTACGCACCATCTACAGTTTTCCTAGAGGCACCGGAGTCAGCCCTACGCTCAGGGTCAAGGACTACCTCTACTACACGTGGCTGATGACCACCTCCACCCAACCTCCACCTGCCATTTGATCACTTGAGGACAATGAAAGCCACACAGAAGGTGGAGCAGGCAGTCAGCTTGCTGAAACATAAGAACATAAGAAATAAGAGCAGTAGTAGATCACATGGCCTGTTGAGCCTGCTCCACCATTCAATACAATCATGGCTGATCTTGGGCTTCAACTCCATTTTCTTGCCTGCTCCCCATACCCCTTAATTCCCTGAGTGACTATCTCTGTGGAGCATCCACAACCCTCTGGTGTAGAGAATTCCAAAGATTCATAACCCTTTGAGTGAAGAAATTTCTCCTCATCTCTGTCCTAAATGGTCAGCTCCTACCCTGAGTCTGTGCCCCCATGTTTTAGACTCCCAGCCAGCAGAAACAATCCCTCAGCATCCACCATATCAAACCCCTTCAGGATTTTGTAGGTTTCAATGGGATCACCTCTCATTCTTCTAAATTCCAGAGAATATAAGCCCAATTTACTCAGCCTTTCATCATAGGAAAACCCCATCATTCCAGGGACCAATTTAGTGAACTTTCGGTTTACTGCCTCCAATGCAAGTATATCCTTTCTTAAATGTGGAGGCTAAAATTGCACACAGTACTCCAGATGCAGCCTCACCAAAACCCTGTACAACTGTAGCAAGACTTCTTTATTCCTGTACTCCAATCCCCTTGCAACGAAGGCCAACATGCAATTTGCTTTCTTAATTGCTTGCTGAACCTGCATGCTAACTTTCTGCATTCCTTGTACAAGCGCACCCAAGTCTTTTTGAACATCAACACTCACAAGTTCCTCACCATTTAAAAAAATATTCTGCTCTTTTATTCTTACGATCAAACTTACAATATAACTTCACTCTTCCCTACATTATACTCTTGTTGCCCACTCACCTAACCAGTCTATATCTCTTTGCAGTCTCGCCGTATCCTTCCCACAGCTTACCTTTCCACCTAATTTGGTCTCTGTCTCTTCGTCCAAGTTATTAATATAAATTATGGATAGAATTCTCCCTTCATTGGGGGGTTGTATGGGGCTGGCGGGCGCGACCCGGTCGGCGCCCCCAACTGGGTCCGTGCCGCCATTTTACGTGCGCAGGCCAATTAAGGCCCGCCCAGCATGACACACACCCGGAAGCGCTGTGCGGTCCCTGTGCAAACGGGTGGGGGGGGTGGGGGGGGGTGGTGTGGGGGGGTGGATGGTGGGTTCCCTGAGTTGGGGCCTGTGCTCTATCGGACAGAGCTGCCTCAGGAAGATTAGTTTAAGTTCCAAAAATTTGAATAAAGAAAAAAAAATTTTAAGACATGTCCCCTCATGTGACAGTGTCACATGAGCTGAGAGATGTCAATGAACTTTAATGAAAAAATTTATTTAATTCATAAACCCTCATCCCGCCCGTGGCCACCTGAGCTCTTCGCCTGCCCACCAACCTAAAGGTTGGATGGGCAGCTTTCTCAATAGGCTTAATTACTTCATAGATGGCCTTAACAGGCCTTTGACTGTTCAGCGCGCCCGCTGAACTGAAAATCTAAATGACGCGCGGTGACGTCAGGAAGCACGCCCGACATGACCCCGCGTCATTTTACACGTCGGCGAGTGGGCCCCGCCCCGCTCGTCGAGCCAAAGATTCAGCCCTATAAATAGCTGAGGCCCCAGCATTGATCCTTGCAGCACTGCACTATTCACTGTCTGCCAACTTGAAAAAACCCCATTTATGACAACTCTCTGTTTTCTATCTGTTAACCAAAACTCAATCCATGCTAAGATATTAACCCAACTTTATGAGCCTTTATCTTGCCTATTTACTTTTTCGTGCAGCACCTTATCGAATGCCTTTGGAAAGCCAGGTATACTACATCTATTAATTCCCCTTTATCTATCCTACTAGTTACATCACCAAAAGACTCTTAAATTCGTCAAACAGGATTTCCCTTTAGTAAAATTATGTTGACTTGTTCTAATCATACTAAGCTTATCTAAGTGCTTTGTTAAGACTTGCTCAATAATAAATTCCAGCATTTCCCCAACACCTGGTGTTAGGCTAACTGGCCGATAGTTCACCTTTTTCTCTCTCCCTTCTTTCTTGAAAAGCGATGTAACATTTGCCAAGTTCCAATCTAATGGGACCATTCCTGAGTCTAAGGAATTTTGCAAAATCATAGTCAGCACATTGACTATCTCTGCAGCTATCTCTTTTAGAGCCTTGGAGTGTGAGCCATCACGTCCTGGAAATTTGTCAGATTTTAGTCCCTTAAGTTTCTCCAATACTTTATCTCTGTTGATATTAATTTTCCTAATTTCCTCACTCTTTTTATTCCTTAGGTTATTGCTTATTTCTAGTGTGGAACTTCTGCTGTGAAGACGGACACAAAATATTTGTTCAATGACTCCGCAATTTCCTAGTTCCCCATGATAATTTCTCCTGTCTCTGCTTCTAAGGGACCAATGTTTACTTCAGCTACTCTGACTGGAACATGTGCAATGCCAGTGCTGGAGCTTGACAGTGGCACGGAGAGGTTGGTCACATTCACAACGGGGTATTAGAAGAAGAAAATTTACAAACAGGAAACTCAAACAAAGAATTGCATCAAGATTCAGTCAATTCATCAGGACCTGAATATCAGCGACCTTTGAATGTGCAAGGAAACAGGTTTATCTATTCTGTCTGTGGGAAAAGGTTTCAGGATAAAAAAGCGCGAGGAGAGCAGAGACACAGGATAAAATTGCACAAGGAGAGTAAAGAGCATGAGGAGAGTGGAGATGCAGGATAAAGAGCATGAGGAGAGTGGAGACACAGGATAAAGAGCATGAGGAGAGTGGAGACACAGGATAAAGAGCATGAGGAGAGTGGAGACACAGGATAAAGAGCATGAGGAGAGTGGAGACACAGGATAAAAGAGTGTGAGTTGAGTGGAGACACAGGATAAAGAGCATGAGGAGAGTGGAGATACAGGATAAAAGAGTGTGAGTTGAGTGGAGACACAGGATAAAGAGCATGAGGAGAGTGGAGATACAGGATAAAAGAGTGTGAGTTGAGTGGAGACACAGGATAAAAGATTATGAGGAGAGCAGTGGAGGCACAGAATAAAAGAGCACAAGGAGAGTGGAGGCACAGGACAAAAGAGCATGAGGAGAGTGGAGACACAGGATAAAAGAGCGTGAGGAGAGTGGAGACACAGGATAAAAGAGCGTGAGGAGAGTGGAGACACAGGATAACAGAGCATGAGGAGAGTGGAGACGCAGGATAAAAGCATGAGGAGAGTGGAGACACAGAATAAAAGAGCGTGAGGAGAGCGGAGACACAGAATAAAAAGCACGAGGAGAGTGGAGACACAGGATAAAAAGCATAAGGAGAGCGGGGACACAGGGTAAAAGAGCACGAGGAGAGCGGCAGAGACACAGAGGGCAGAATTGTCCCAGATTTGCACAAAGCGCAGTAGTGGACAGGAAAAAAGTTGATTTACATGCCAGCCGCAAAGGCGGGTTTTCATGCCATATCATCCCATTCCCACCTCATTAATTAAGCAGCCACAGGAAACAAGTCATCTTGTTGGCGGGCAGCCTCTGACTTGCTCACCATGCTGTTACCTCGCCGCTTCCTCACGCAGGGCACCATATTTAAACTGCAGCCACACGCACACTTCTCAATGCTTGCAGCCCAGGACTGCACTGGTGAAGACATGTACCCAAAAGCCAAGAAGAGTGCAGACCTCGATCCAGTGACGCATTCCTGGGACACCTTCTGAATGCAGTGGAGGCCCACCATGATGTCCTCTAACCCCGCTCTGGCTGCAGGAGGCCCAACAGTGTCACCACTCCATCTTGGGAGGCGGTGGCAGAGATGGTTAGTGCCAATGCTACACACAAGAGGTCAGCCACCCAGCGCAAAGAACAGATGAATGATCTCATCCAGACGACCAGGGTAATGCTCTAAGCTCACACACTCACAAGCCCATCACACATTCACTCGCATCTCACTCACTGCCAGCTCAAGAGACACCACCACTCACTCTCTCACACACCCTCACATCTCCATCTCGTCTCATCTCCCCCGGAGACTGCCTCCATAGCCCTCACCATCTTGCACAAATCAACATGTGCCCCTACACACACCCTGGCATACCCCCCATTCCCTAGTACAGATCTCGCCCTGCAGCCCCTTCCCTTGCCTGAGGCCACTTCTCCCCCGTCCCCAAGCAAGCCCTAGCCCTGCAGCCATTGAAAAGCCACCCCCCACCGGTCTTATGGCTAGCCTTGAAGGTAAAGACCTGCTCATGAGGCCCCTGAAAGTGATATGGTGCTGCCTGCAAAGTCTGGCGCTGATGACCGCAAGTGTGGTCCAAAGCAAGGTCGGCAAACAAACGTCAAACTCCCAAGCAAAGTGTAGCTTGCCAGGTGCAAGTTGTTTATGTACAGTTGTGAAACACATCGGCGCAATTGCCCAGATGATCCAACGTTGAGGGATAATTCTGGTGAGCAGGGCTTATAATGAGATGCTAAAGTATTGAAATTAGGTTCCCGCTATGCAGCGGCAGGAAACGTGGCCCACCATTGACAGGTGGAGCAGATGATATCAAACTGGTTTCACGACGGCGTGAAATCGATTTTTAGCCGTTTCGCCATATTGTTCCCCCCACCCACCCACCATGATGCCCGACACAACAGGTCCAGAAAATTCCAGCTAGAATAAAAGAGCATGAGGAAAGCAGCAGAGAAACAAGATAAAAGAGTGTGAGGAGACAGGTGCAAGGGACAGAGTGTTAATAGTTAGATTAGGACACCAGAGTTAAAGTAGATCTAGAAGTAAAAAAATATATATTTAAAGTAAAATAATTTAAAAATAAAATAGAATAATTAAAATAAATACCTAAAACACACACTGGTGTAATTAAGGAAATTATAACTTTTAGTTGTAGGTGGTACTAGCATGAAATAGGCACAGCAAATTCTAACCTACAAAGGAATTATTCTAAGTAGTTAAGGAGTAATCAAATTAAATTAACTAGATAACATAAGAAACAATGGCAGGACAGGTGTTATGTTGCAGCTGTGGAATGTGGATGCTTTTGGACACCAAGGCAATCCAGGGCAAAGACATTTGCAGAAAGTCTAAGCAACTAGAGGAATTCCAGATCAGGATTATTGATCTGAAAATTGAACTGCAGATACTTCGCAACATAAGGGAGGGGAAGAAATACCTGGACACTTTGTTCCAGAAGACGATCACACCTTTTTGAATAGGGTAATCTGTTTTGGACAGCAGTGGGGGACAGGAGGATGTGACTGTGAGTAAGGCAGGTAAAGGGGCTCAGCAGACAGTAGTAGAGGAGCCTCAGACCTTGCAATTGGCAAACAGGTTTGAGGTGCTAGCAACTTGCATGGACAAAAGCGGGGTCTGCAAGGTGGATGAGCAGACTGGCCATGGCATCATGGTACAGGAAGCCATTCAAGCACAGGGAGCAAGAAAGAATGTAGTGATAGTGGGGGACAGTATAGTGAGGGGAATTGACACTGTTCTCTACAGCAAAAAGCAGGACTCCAGAAGGCTGTGTTGCCTGCCCGGTGCTAGAGTTTGGAGCATTTGCTCAGGGCTGGAGAGGAACTTATTGTGGGACAGGGAGGATCCAGTTGTCTTGGTATATGTAGGTGTCAATGACATAGGCAGGACAAGGAAAGAAGTTCTGCATAGTTAGTATGAGGAGCTAGGAACCAAATTAACGAGCAGAACCTCAAAGGTCATAATCTCTGGATTAATACCTGAGCCACATGCAAATTGGGATAGGGAAAGTAAGATTAGGGAAATGAATGTGTGGCTCAAAGTCCGGTGTGGGAGAAGTGGGTTCTGGTTCATGGGGCACTGGCATCAGTACTGGGGAAAGTGGGGGCTGTACCATTGGGACGGTGTACACCTGGGACCAGTGTTCTAGTGAACAGAATAACTAGGGATGTAGAGAGGGCTTTAAACTAAATTAAGAGTGTGAGAGATCAAGCTTGGATAGATGTAGCAAATCAAGTGGTAGAGTCAAGGCAGGAGAGCAAAATAATAACATGGGAAATGAGAGTCAGAGAATGGCAGGAAAGGACGGAGAGAAAAAAACCTAAGAATACACCAACAGTCAAGACTAGTTGTTACAAAGATAGAAAAAAGACAAAACTAAAGGCTCAGTGTCTGAACGTGCGTTGCATTCAGAACAAAGTAAATGAATTGATAGTACACATTGAACTAAATAAATATGACCTGATAGCCATTACAGGGATGTGACTGCAGGATGGCATGGATTGGGTCCTGAATATTGAGAAGTATATGGCATTCAAGAAGAGTAGGAAGGCTAGGTGAAGGTGGATAGGTAGCATTGTTGATCAAGATGGCACTTGGTGCAATAGTAGAGATGACCTTGGTTCAGGAGATCAGAATGTAGAATCGGTGTGGGTGGAGATGAGGAATAGTAAGGGAAAGAAGTTACTAGTGGGAGTGGTCCACAGGTCTCTAAACAGGAACCAAAATGTAGGACAAAGTGTACAAGAAGAAATATTGAGTGCTTCTGATAAAGGGATAGCAATAATCATGTGTGGTTTTAATCTACATATAAACTGGAAAAATCAGATTGGCAGTAGTAGCCTGGATACAGAGTTCATAGGTTGCTTTCAAGCTAGTTTCTTAGAGCAGCACATTCTGAAATCAACCAGAGATCAGATTATATTAGAATTGGTATTGTGTAATGTGACAGGATTAATTAATGACCTCAGAGTGAAGGTGCCCCTAGGTAGCAGCGACCATAATTTGATTGTATTTTACATTCAGTTTGAAAGAGAAGAGTGGGTCTAAGACAAGTATTTTAAACTTAAATAAGGGTAACTCTTAGGGCATGGAAGCTGAACTAGCTGAAGTGAACTGAAATATTGGACTAGAGGCTAGATCAATAGAGAAGCAGTGGCAGGCATTTAAGGGGACATTTCAGAATATTCAGAATAAGTATATTCCTACTATAAAGAAAAATTTAAAGGGGAGGACCCATCATCCATGGTTAACTATAGAAGTTAAGGAAAGCATCAAACTTAAGGAAAATACATATAACTGCATAAAGATGAGTGGCAGGTCATGATTGGTCAGAATATAAAGAATGGCAGAGAATGACTAAAAGGTTAATCAGGAGAAAGAAATTTGAGTATGTGAGGAAGCTAGCTAGAAATGTAAAAATGAATAGCAAGAGTTTCTACGGGCATTTTAAAAGGAAAAGAGTAAGTCAAGTCAATGTCGACCCTCTAGAGAGTGACAATGGGGAGTTAATAGTAGATAATGAGGAAATGGTGCATGAAATGAATAAATATTTTGCTCCTGTCTCCACTGTAGAAGATTAAAAAAATCATTACAGTAATAGCTGTAAATCAGAAGGTGGAAAGGAGAGGGGAACTTTGTGAAATTACAATCACTAAGGAAGCAGTACTGAGCAAATTGATGGAGCTGTAGTCTGACAAGTCTCCAGTTCCTGATAGATTTCATCCTACAGTATTAAAAGAGGTGGCTAATGAGGTAGTAGATACGTTGGTGTTAATTTTCCAAAATTCACTAGATTCTGGAAAGGCTCCATCAGACAGGAAAGTAGCAAATATAACCACTCTATTCAAGAAGGAGGGAGGCAGAAAACAAGAAACTATATGCCAGTTAGCTTGAGGTCTATTTTGGGGAAGGTATTAGAATCGGTCATTAAGGAGGTTATAGCTGGGCACTTAGAAAAACTCAAGACAATCAGGAAGGGTCAGCATGGTTTTGTGAAAGGAAAATCATGTTTAACCAATTTATTGGACTTCTTTGAAGGAGTAACATGCGCAGTGGATAAAGGGGAGCCTGCAGACATACTGTACTTGGATTTCCAGAAGGCATTTGATAAGGTGCCACATTAAAGGTTATTGTGGAAAATAAAAGCTCATGGCATGGGGGCAACATATTAACATGGATAGTGGATTGACTGGCTGGCAGAAAACAGAGAGTTGGCATAAATGGATCATTTTCTGATTGGCAGGATGTGACAAATAGAGTCCCGCAGGGGTCTGTGCAGCAGCCTCAACCCGTTACAATTTATATCAATGACTTAGATGAAGGGAGCAAAGACATGGCAGCTAAATTTGCAGGTGACACAGTGGTAGGTAGGAAAGTATGTTGTGAATAGGACATAAAGAGGTTGCAGAAGGAAATAAGTAGGCTGAGTAAGTGGAAAAAATCTGGCAGATGGAGTGTAATGTGGGAAAATGTGGGGAAGAATTTTTCCAACGGCAAGCGGTGGTGTGGCCCGCGCGCCGACACGTAAAATGACGCACGGTGATGTTGGGCGGGCGTCCCGACATCACTGTGTGTCATTTAGATTGTCAGTTCGGCGGTCGCACAGCCACATCAGCTGTGCACCCTCCAAACTGTCAAAGGCCTATCAAGGCCCTTAAGAAAGTCATTAAAGCTGTGAAGAATGCTGCCCGCCCAACCTTAAGGTTGGCGGGCAGGCAAAGAGCCCAGGCAGCCTTTGCGTTTTTCATGAAACCTCATCCAAGTGTTTTAAAATCTTTTAAAAATTTATACTTTTATCCTTTGACATGTCCTATCTCATGTGATAGTGTTACATGAGGGGACATATTTTAAAAGTGTTACAAACCTTCATTTCAAACTCTAGCACTGAAACCAATCTCCCTGAGGCACCTCCATGCCTCGGGGAGGTCTCTGCGCTCGTTTGCACGCACGTGCGAAAGAGTTCAGGGAACCTCTCAGGGAATCCCCCACCGCCCACAGGGAGCACTTAATTGGCCCACCCACGTAAAATGGCGGCACGCACCTGATCAGGGGCACTGATCGGGTTTCCGCTCGCTCCTGCCCGCCCCCGCACAACCCACCTGACAGGGGGGAAATTCTCCCCGTGAAGTTGTTCGTTTTGGCAGGAAGAATAAAAAAGCAGAGTATGACTTATAAGGAGAATGTCTGCAGAAGTCCGGGGTGCAGAGGGATCTAGGTGTTCTTGTGCATGAGTTACAAAAAGTTAGTATGCAGGTACAGCAAGTAATTAAGAATGATTTTCTTTATAATGAGAGGAATTGGGCATAAAATAAGGATAAAAGCAAGATACTGTGGATGCTGGAAATCTGAAATAAAAACAGAAAATGCTGGAAAAACTCAGCAGGTCTGGCAGCAACATAGAGAGAGAAAAAGAGCTAACATTTAGTCCATATGGCTCTTCTTCAGAACTGAAGAGAGGTAGAAATGTGATGGATATTATACCGTATAAGAGGGGGTGCAACAAGTGGAGCAAAATAGAAGGTCAGGTATGTTATGCTTCCATTATACAGGACATTGGTGAAACCATGTCTCGAATACTGTGTGTAGTTTTGGTCTCCTTATTTAAGGACGGATGTAAATGCATTGGAGGTGGATCAGAGGAGGTTTACTAGATTGATACCTGGAATGAGCAGGTTGTCATATGAGGAAAGGTTGGACAGATTGGTCTTGTTTTCACTGGAGTTTAGAAGAGTGAGGAGTGACTTGATTGAAGTATGTAAGATCCTGAATGGTCGTAATGAGGTGGACATGGGAAGGGGTGAGCCCAGAACCAGGGGGCACTGTTTTAAAATCAGTGGTCATCTTTTTAGGACAGAGATGAGGAGAGGTTTTTTGCTCTCAGAGGGCTGTGTGACTTTGGAACTCTCTGCCTCAGAAGGCAGTTGAGACGGGATCACTCAATATTTTTAAGGTGGAGGTAGATGGATTCTTGTAAGGCAAGAGAATCAAAGGTTATCTGGGGTAAATGGAAATGTGAAATCTGAAACACAAGCAGGTCAACCATGATCTTATTGAGTGGCAGAGCAGGTTTGAGGGGCCAAATGGCTTACTCCTGCTCCTATTTCATATGTTTGTATGTTCATACTCAACTCTTACAATTTGCTTTTATATGTCTGACTAGTTTACTCTCATATTCTATATTTTCTCTTTTTATCAACTTTTTTGTGGCCCAATCCTCGGACTTGCTACTGTTTTTTGCAACATTGTAAGCATTTTTTTTTAATCTAATAATATCATTAGCATCCTGAGTGAGCTACAGATGGGTCCTACTTGCTGAGTTTTTGTTCTTCAATGGAATGCATTTTTGCTGAACATTTTAAATTGTTTCTTTAAATGTTTCCCACTGATCAATTATCTCCATAACCTTTTAGTCTATTTACCCAATTAACCTTAGCCAGTTCTCCCCTTATACCTATGTAACTGGCTTTGTTGAAGTTTAAGCTTTTCGTTTGTGATTGAACTATGTCAATTTCAAACTTAACATGAAATTGAATCGTATTATGGTCACTATTTCCCACTGGATCTTCTGCTTTGGTATTACTAATTAACCCTGCTTCATTACACAATACTAGATCTGAGATAGCTTTACGTTTTATCCCCAGTCAGCTCAACCACATACTGCTCCAAGAAGCTGTCACGAGAACGTTCTACAAACTCATCTTCTAGACCATTCTTGCCAATTTGATTGTTCCATTCTATATGAAGATTAAAGTCCCTCACAATTATTACATTTCCTTTGTTACAGGCTTCCAATAGTTTCTTGTTTAATTCTCTGTCCAAAGGTATAACTACAATTCACGGGCCTATAAACTAATCCCATCAGTGTTTTCTGACTCTTGATATTCTTAATTTCCACCCAATCATGGGGTAAAATTTTTCGCTTGGGGAGTGGGCATGCACCTGACCCAACCATGCATAAAATGACGTGATGACATTGGGCGACATCACCACGTCATCGTGCACTTGCGCGATATTTCAGTTGGCGGGCGCGTGCCAGAGTCAGCAGTGCACCCGCTGACAATTCAAAGGCCTATTAAGGCCATTAAAAAGTTAATTAAAATAAATTTTTCACTGCCTGTCCAACCTTGCGTTTGTTTGGAAACCTCATCCACGGGTGGGATGAGGTTTCCAAAAGCAAATAAAAATGAAATAAAAACTTTAATTTTTCATAATAACATGACAGAGTCACATGAAGGGACATGTTTCATTACATTTTTATTTTTTTAATTATTTCTTTCATATATCTTCATCTCCCTAAGGCAGCCTCCCTGTGCCTCAGGGAGATTATGTAGCGCTCACTCGCGCGCATGCGTGGAGGTCCGCTCACCCGGCTCGCACACCTCCCCATCGTCCACACGAGCAGTGCTCAGCGCTGCCACCCGTATTTCATGGTGGGTGGGCCTTAATTGGCCCACCAGCGTGAAATTGCTTTCGGACCCGATCGTGGGCAGCTTCGTCGGCTTCCTGACCGCCCCCACCCATCCCCGCCCAGCCCGCACACCAAAGGCAAAATTCTGCCCATGATCTTCAGAGGCCAGCTTCTTTCTCACTAATGTCCTTATGTCATCCTTTTTCATTCTCCTCCTTTGCCATTCTGTCTGTAAAACAATGGTTTTGCTGCCTTGGCCCCTTGGGGAAAGCCATACAGTGCAGCTTTTCTAACAACAAGTTCTCCTCACTTTCTCCTAGACACTAACAGACAGGCAGCAAACCCTGTTACTAAGAGAGTCAAGAAAGTAATAAGGTCTGAAGTTATCAACATAGCCAGAGTGCCCAGAAGAAAGAGGAGATATTGGGAAAAAATTTCCAACTGAGAATGCATAATAGAAATTTGGACATACTGGGGAAGGATAAAGACAAACTGAGTCCTGATGTATTAAAGCGAGGAGAGATAGGCAACATTGGAAATGGGGCAGTCATAATCATGGCTATGAGGACCATAACTGAGGGGGTACTAAAGCTGAGGAAGAAGGGCAACACCTAATAAGCTCTAGAATAAAGGCAAAATACTGCAGATGCTGGAAATCTGAAACGAAAGCAAAAAATGCTGGAAAAACTCAGCAGGTCTGACAGCATCTGTGGAGAGAGAGACAGCGATAACATTTCGAGTCTGTATGAAGCTCTGGTGCCTGAGTCATCAATGCAGCTACAGGGATGGTAATAAAGGGAGAAATGGATGACATGTGGGTGTGAAGACAGGTGGCTGTGGGACTTTGTGGGTTTTGTATTACATGTCTATGAATGCCCATTACCATATATATCAGAAAAAAGTCCAGCAAGGGATTCAAATGATAGATGACATAAAGGTGGGGGTTGGATGGAAATTCTAAGTGTTGTCAATAAAACAGTACTGCTTTACTTTTAAATTTTAACCCCCTTGAAATAATGGTCAACAAACCATTAGTCTTTTTGTTTATTTTGTACAAGTGCACTATCTTTTACTGATTTGTCTTCATGGATATGTAAATTCCTTTGCTCCTGTTCTTTCACTATGAAGAAAATCATCCGGTTTGTCTTTCTCAGGCCAAAGTGGATGACTTCACATTTCTCCACATTGATATCCAGCTGACACAATTCTGCCCACTCACTGTGTCTGTCTCTGTCCCTTTTGTCATTTCCTGGTCCCAAAGACACAACTCATTGTGCTTTCTTCATGTCATGTGAAAACTTGGATATACAACTCTCTGGGTGTGAAATTGGAATCTATAATGTCACAACAGGTGGTAAAGGGTAAGATACTAAAGTTAGCCAGCATGAAGACAGCAGATCATTGAGTGCAGCTTGTCACAGAGTGTGAACTCAAGAAATTGATGAGTAAGGAAATTTTAATGGTGAAATTCAAGTGTTAATCTCCTTCTAAAATCTAGTCTAGTTTGCATCTAGAATTTACCTACAATTTACTGTTAAAGTTAAGTTTATTTCGGCCTTAGTAGTGGTTGAATAAGCTCCCTACAGGAGATGCAGCTGAAGTTAATTAGGTAGCTAGTTTAAAACTAGTTTCTCTGGCCAGCAGTACTGACTCATCTCTAGAATGTCAGCTGGTATAAATATAGGCGGTCCTGCTAAGTGTACAAAGTAAGCCAGCACCAAAATAGCAGCTCATCACTGAGTATAGCTAGTCACAGAGTCGAAACTTAGGAATTTAGTGAGTAAGGGATTGCAGTGCAATGAGGGAAGAGGGAAGCAGGTACGTGATTGGTTGGTGAGTATTTTGCTCATTTCCCTTGCAAAACTCAGGTAGTTTATTAGTGATTGTAAGGTTTGATTAGCATTAATAAGGTTTACTAGCAGTAGTAAAACTCATTGGGAATAGTAGGGTTTATTAATTATAAATTAATTAAGAAACTAATAATTAATTAATTAAAACATAATAAAGATGGCAGGGCAAGTAGTGTGTTATGACTGCAGAATGAGGGAGTTCCTGGACACCAACGTAATCCGGGCAAACACATGCATGCAGTATTCTTAACAAAATGGATGAATTGTTAGCACAGATAGAAATAAGTATATATGACCTGATAGTCATTACAGAGACAAGGTTGCAAGGTGACCAAGGTTGGGACCTGAATATTGAAGGGCATTTGATATTTAAAAAAAGACAGGAAGCTCGGAAAAGGTGATGAGGTAGCTCTGTTAATTAAGTTTGTCATTAATACAGTACAAGATGCATAATAAGTTTGGGTAGAGATAAGAAATGGGAAAAATAAGAGGTCACTTGTGGAAGTAGTTTTTAGGCCTCCCTAACAGCAGTTACACTGGCTGGAATTTTCCAGCCCCTCCCACAGAAGAGATCTTCTGTTCCCACTGAAGTCAATGAAAGTTTGAATGGCTCACTGCATCCACAGTGGGGGACCCCGCCACGGTGGAGCTGGAAAATTCAAGCCACTGTTTTTTTAAATTATTTCACGGGACATGGGCATCGCTGACTAGGCCAGCATTTTTATTGCCCTTCCCTGATTGCCCTTGAGAAGGTGGTGGTTAGCCACCTTCTGAAACACTGCAGTCCATGTTGTGCAGGTACATCCACAGTGTTTTTAGGTAGGGAGTTCCAAGATTCTGACCAAGCAACATTGAAGGAATGGCGATGTAGTTCCAAATCAGGACAGTGTATGGCTTGGAGGGGAACTTGCAGGTGGCGGTGTTCCCATGCATCTGCTGCCCTTGTCCTTCTAGGTGGTAGAGGTCACAGGTTTGGAAGGTGTAGGACAGAGAATACAGGAAGAAATAAATGGGGTGTGTAAGAAAGGTACCGCAATAATCATGGGTGACGTTAATCTACGTGTAGTATGGATGAATCAGATTGACAAAGGTAGCCTTGAAAGTGAGTTCACAGAGTTTATGCAAGGCCATTTCTTAGAGCAGTACATTCTAGTGCCAACCAGGGAACAAACTGTTCTAGACCAGGTAATGAATAATGAGAAAGGATTAATCAACAACCTCATGGTAAAAGGGCCTTTAGGTGACAGGGATCACAACATGATAGAATTTCACGTTCAGTTTGAAGGGGTGAAGTGTGGTAGACCCACACTTGTGGTAGGCCAGTGTTTTAAACCTGAATAAAGGTAATTACAAGGGTATGAAAGCAGAGCTAGCTAAAGTGAACTGGGAAACTAGTATTAAAGGTAGGACAGTAGAGATGCAGTGGCAGGCTTTTAAGGAGATATTTAATAACTCTCAGCAAAGATTTATCCCATGAGAAAGAAAAACTCTTTGAGAAGGAAGCATCATCCGTGGCTGAATAAGAAGTTAAGGATATTAAATTTTTCAAATTGAAAGAAATACTGTACAAATCAGCAAAGATTAGTGATAGGTCAGAAGACTGGTCAGATTTTAAGAATCAGCAAAGAATGACAAACAAAATAAAGAGGGAGAAAGTTGAGTATGACAGAAAGCTAGCTAGTAATATAAAAACAGATAGTAAGAGTTGCTACAAGTGTTAAATAGGAAAAGAGTAACTAAAGCTAGGGTTGGTCCTCTAGAGAATGAGCCTGGGGAATTGATAATAAAAAACAAAGAAATGGCAGAGTCATTGAACAGATATTCTGTGTCTGTCTTCACTATAGAAGACTTAGGGCAGAATTTTCCCGTTGTCGTGCAGGGGCGGGCCCCGCACATCCGCGCATAAAATGACGCACGGTGAATTCGGGCGAGCGTCCCAGCGTCACCATAAGACATCACGATATTTCGCTGGGCAGGCGCGCGATGATGTCCAACGCGTGCCCGCCATTAATTAATGGGCCACTTAAGGCCATTGAGTGTTCAATCGACTCCGATTTTTTGGTGCCCATGCGATCTTCAGGTCGGCGCACGGGCGCAATGGGCAGGCAGATAGGACACATTTGTATTAACCTCAACCATGGGTGGGATAAGAGGGCTCACTAGGGTCGTGAATGTGCTTGCTGGATGGCTGCTGGGTGACAAGAGCTACCCCCTCAGAAGGTGGCTTCTGACGCCTCTCCACCATCCAAGAACAGAAGCTGAGCAGTGGTACAATAGGAGCCACGCCTCCACAAGGGCTGTGATGGAGAGAACCATCAGTCTTCTCAAAATGCACTTCCAATGCCTGGACCGCACTCCAGTACGTCCCAGATTATGTCTCGGTGATAGTGGTTGCATGCTGCGTTCTCCACAATCTTGCGCTGGAAAAGGGGGGAACGCTGTGGACGATGAAGACGTCAACGCAGTGGCTGCGGCTGCACACGATGAATCCAGCAGTGAGTCCAAGGATGAGCACGCACAGGGAAATGCTGAGGGGGTAAATGCTGACCCGGGCATACTCCAGGGAGGCAGGGACGCCCGGGAGGCTTTAATCCAATTCAGCTTGCACAACACAGATGATCCACCAGGACCAAGCCTGGGCTGTCGGCTCGATACTTGACACCTAAGTGCAAAATCTGCCAGATTAGCAACAGTAACTTAGGGCCTTGTTAATAAAGCTGAATGTCCAACAAAGTACTTGTTACAGCTTTGGAAACCATACACGTGCAGAAGAGGGACCCTCAGCCATGGTGACATATCTGAATTTAATGTGTCAAGCAAAGCAACTTATTACAAGAAAAAAGTGTTACAAATCAAATAAAATCATAAGGACCTCATCTTGGGCCAACACAAAAGCACCAGTAAAAAACCCGTGGTGTGCCTAAGGTGCCTTATGCTTTCGTTTACGAGTGCTACATCTTGGTGCTGCCCCATCGCTGGGAGTGGCATCTGAGTCAGCCTGCTGCCCCTGCTGTCCTGTTGGCCATGATGACCTTGGCAGTCGTCCTCTGGCCCATGGAGCCTGTGTTGGCCCCAACTGGGAGGGAGCTGCCAGTTCCACAGCTGGCATCTCCCCAGTTGTCGCAGCCTCACCAGATGATATGGTCACTGGGAGAGGGGCAGAGGTGCTGGTGCCCTCATCCGGAGCGCCCTGAGAGGAGCCCGCAGAGACCACAGGCAGCTGCTGCGCAGACGTGAGGTTTCCTCAGACCTCCCTGCTCACCATGGAATGGATCGGCACAAAGCTGGGAAACATGATGCCCAAACCATCTCCCACACTGGCACTGACCATCTGAGGTCAATGCCGATGTGAGGGCTTGCTGGTCAAAGCGCATCCCCAGGAAGCCCTGATGGGTCTCCTGGAGGAGGTTCTCCATGAGAGTCGCCACTCTCTCCATGGAGGACGCATGGCGCTCGGACATGTGGCTTATTGCTTCGGTGAGTGTCCGCGTAGACTCCTCTGCCACGGAGACCAAGCCAAGCATAGCTTCATGTATCGTCCCCAAGATGCTCCCGCACACCCGGCTGCATTTCCTGCATCTGCTGCGTCGTGGACGACTCCAGAGGCACATCATCAGGCGCCGACTGAGCATGTGCCTGGTTCCCTGCAGTCCTCCGACTGCTAGAGCCATGGGCATTCTCTGTCTCTGCCAGCTCTTCCAGTAACTGTGAAGTGCCCTCACTGTGCCCCGGGACACTAGCCACTGTTCGAATTCCCACTGAGGTGCTAGTATCTGCGCTAGTGCCTGCCTCGCAGAAATGGTGTGACGCTGGTGAGACTTCAGGGCCCTCAGGTGTGAGAGGGGCCTCTGCTGCTCCTCCTCCTGGCCCTGCTCCAATGATGCTGAAAGGAAGAACAAAGACAGTGGATCGCTTAGCATGGAGACATTGACAAAGTGCATCCCTGTCCCCCGGATCATTATGCGCTCATCCTTCCATAACCAATGGTCAAGCCATGTTGCAAAATTAAATCATTTAACATTCTGCGCTGCTATGGCTGTTGGGAGAACAATGGAGACTTCACTGTTGGGCATAAATACCTGGCCGTGGCACCCCAGCCTCACCGACACCAGTGGACCTGGGCGCATGGCATCTCTCCAAATACAGGGCCTCCTGCTCAAACTGGCTGAGAATGGCTAACTGCGCCTGGCCGCCGCCAGTCCTCACACACTCTGCAGCATTATGTGCATTCTTCTCCTGAAAATGAGAGAAGAGCATTGATCGGTGCAAATTGCACGTGGACTCTGTTCACGCACAGCCTACCCCAACCAGAGTGGGACATATCAGGGCTTCAGAGCCTCCTCACCCCGCTGCTGCAGCGCATTCGCACAAAGATGCTAGGCCTGTTCCCCACCCCCCCACCGCTCCCTTGGACACATGCTGCCTACATCACATTAAGCACCACACAGTATATCCTTCCAAAGCAAGGGGGCGCAAGCATGTGGATCGCAGAAGATGGTTCGTTGCCACGCCACCTTGAAGCTCCCCTCCCACCATCTCATCATCCTGACTAGGACATGTCCTGGAGTACTAACACAGCGCCTAGGTGCAGCTCCTTCAGGTTGCCCCCACACCAGTCATGTGGGACTCAGTGTAACACATGCTGCGGGGGAAAAACACATCTCATCACCCTCTCAGGCTGACCTCAGCAGAGGCAGTATCTGCTGGCTCACCCAACAAAGGACAAATATCATCAATGATTCAATGCAGTAACGACACTTGGACTTTTGGGGGGGGTGCAGCAGGGGTTTAAGCCAACCTGCTGGGATAAATGCCCAATGCTAACATAGTACTCACCCTGCCAGAGCACAAGTCGTTGAAGCGCTTGCGACACTGGATTCAGGTGCGCTGCACCACATCACGGGAGCTCACCACCTCCGCTACCTCCTCCCAGGCACGTTTCGTCATGTGGAAGGGCCTCCTCCTCCCACCCTGAGGGACCAGCACCTCCCACCGTGCTGCCACCTCCTTGAGGAGGGCAGCAAGGCAGTCATCAGAAAAACGAGGGGCACACTGGTCCCCCCGCCCTACCATATGGTCTGGCATATCCCGCGCGCCTACCCTCCGGATTGGCCTGCTCACCAGATGCCCTCTGCTGTAGCCTTGCACTTGCCATTGTGAGCAACCTAGAAAAGGCTGCCAGGCCTTCATTTAAACAGGCTACCAGGTCGCCATTGGACCCGGGCAGTCTGTGCATGCCCGCCGTTGCCCACCCAATCCCACTATCCTCGGGAGTCAAGAAATATGCTGGGTGGGCCTTAATTGGCCTGCCCTTGTAAAGTGGCGGTGCAGACCCAATCGCAGGTGGCAATTGGGTCTGCTCCCGCTCTGCCCCCTCCCCCCTCCACCAACTGTAAAATTTAGGCCTTAGAAAGCTTCCTAAAGATGCTTGAAAGTTAAGAGGTGAATGGAAGGGGGGAATTTAAAACAATCAACACTAGGTAAAAGGTGCTAGGAAAACTATTAGACCTAAAAGCTGACAAGACCCCAGACCAGGTGGCCTGCATCCTCGGGTCTTAAAAGAAATGGCTGCAAGAAATAGTGGATGCATTGGCTATTATCTTCCAAAATTCCTTAGATTCTGGAAGGGTTCCAGTGGATTGGAAAATAATTAATGTAACACCTTTATTCAAGAAAGGAGGGAGACAGAAAGCAGGAAACTACAGACCAGTTATAGTAAAATTGCTGGAATCCATTATTAAAGAGGTTATAACAGGATACTTAGAAAATCATAGTTTGATCAGAGTCAGCATGGCTTTGTGAAAGGAAAATCATGTTCAACCGATTTATTAGAGTTTTTGAGGAAGTATCAAACAAGGTGGATAAAGAGGAACCTGTAGATATGATGTACTTGGATTTCCAAAAGGCATTTGATGAAGTGCCACATCAAAGGTAACTACACAAGAAAAGAGAACATGGTGTAGAGGCTAACATATTAGCATGGATGAAGGATTGTTTAGCTAACAGGAAGCAGGGAGTAGGAATAAATTGGGTCTTTTTCGTGTTGGCAAGCTGTAACTGGTGGAGTACCACAGGGGGTCATTGCTGGGGCCTCAACTACTTACAATCTACATCAATGATATGGATGAAGGGAACGAAGGTATGGAGGCTAAATTTGCTGATGACACCAAGATAGGTAGGAAAGTAAGTTGTCAAGAGGAGGTAGAGGGTCTGCAAAGGGATATAGACAGGTTAAGTGGGTGGGCAAAAATTTGGCAGTTAGGGTATAATGTGGGAAAATGTGAACCTGTCCACTTTCACAGGAAGAATGGAAAAGCAGGACACCAAATGGAAAAAGATTATAGAACTCGGCGGTACGGGGGATCTGGGTATCCTGGTACATGAGTCACAAAAAGTTAGTATGCAAGTACAACAAGTGATTAGGAAGGCAAATGGAATTACAAGGGGAATGGAAAAAGTAGGGAAGTTTTACTGCAACTGTACAGGGCATTGGTGAGATGTCACCTGGAATACTGTGTACAGTTCTGGTTTCCTTTTTTGACAAAAGATATAATTGCATTAGAAGCAGTTCAGAGAAGGTTCACTCAACTCATTCCTGGGATGAAGGGTTTATCCTATGAAGAAAAGTCGAACAGGTTGGGCCTATACCCAGTGGAGTCTAGAAGAATGAATGAGAGCTGATCTTATTGAAACGTATAAGATCCTGAGGGGACTGAATAGAGTTGTTACCAGGAGGATCTTTCCACTTGTGGGGAGACTAGAACTGGGGACAAAGTTTAAGAATAAGTAGTCTCCCTTTTAAAACTGAGATGAAGAGAATTTTTTTCTCTCAGAGGGTTGTTAGTCTGTGGAATTCTCTTCCCCAGTAAATAGTGGAGGCTGGGTCATTGAATTTCTTCAAGGTTGAGTTACACAGATTTTTGATAGACAAGGGAGTCAAGGGTTGTGGGGAGCAGACAAGAAAGTGGGGTTGAGACCACAACCAGATCAGACATGATCTTAGTGAATGGCAGAGCAGGCTCACAGCGCCGAATGACCGACTCCTGTTCCTAAGTGCTATGTTCCCATGACAGAATTGAAGCATGGTCTTTATACACTTACAAACTTTTATTTACAGAGAAGTACATTACATATTGTACATCTCCCATCCAACCATCCCAAAGTTTCATATATATATATGTATGTATAGTTAAATACCCAATTGATATAGAGTTAACAAAAGAGAGGGAAGAGGGGGAGAGATCTCCACAGCTTCCACAAGAAGATGGTCACTGAACTGTCCCTCCTCTTACAGCCTAACCTGAGGCCTCTCAGCAGGGCCCTGCCACTGGCCGTAAAGGGCAGTGTCACCTTAAATATTATGCTTCAGGCCCTTCCAAGCAGGAGACGTTCTCTAACATATCCCAGTAAACTGTTCTTCAGAGCATCTGTGAAGTCACAGATGCCATCCACTACTTAGGAGGATAATACACTGTCCTCTCCCTCAGGAGGGACAAGCAGGATGAAAGGACATGTGGATTTGCCAGGATAGTGAGATTGCCAATGGGACAGGGTGCCATTGACTGCACACACATCACCCTGTGAGCCCTCCATCTCAGTGGGAAAAATACAGGAACTGCAAGGGGTGCCATTCGATAATTGTGCAGTTGAAGTGCAAACATGTCAGCAATACCATGCTGGTGAATGCCCACTATCCTGGCAGGAACCACAATGCATTCATCCTGCGGCAGTCAGACCTACACACCATATTCAGCCCTCCGAGAGGAACCTGAGGCTGATTGCTTGGGAACAAAGGCAACCCCCACAACATGCAGCTGATCATCCCCTCACGACCAAGTGAGGGAAATGAAAGCAACACAACATGCTGGAGCAGGCAGTCAGCTTGCAGAATTTTGTATGCCCACTGGTATCGGGCGTGCTCAGCGGGGTGAACAGACAATATGACAAGGAGGCCAGGTTGTGATCGTCCACTCAGCCTGTTGAACAGCGGGCCGCATTCCCTGCCATTGGACCTGGGAACCTCATTGTAATACATCTGCATATCATTATAAGACCAGACTTCTGGAATCTTCCGCCCTTGCTGGTTCATCCACTCATCACATCGATGTGTTTCACAACAGCATGCTAAGGCGTGCACTTGGCGAGCTGCACTTCGAGGGGAACTCAGAGGTGAGTGCACAGTTGTGCAGCATTCACTCAGTTCGCCTGCTGGATTTCAAGGTTGAGGTATGTTGGTGGGGGAGGACAAGGGCTGCCCTGAGGTTGAGGCGACTTGGGGATGGGGGCAAGAGCTGCCTTGCAGTTGAGGCGAATTAGGGGTGGTGGCAGGGCTGTCCTGCGGTTGAGGTGTGTTGGGGAGGGGGTGGCACGGTGTGCCCTGGCGGTTGAAGGTAGTGCACAAGCACATGCAGGGTGGCGGGGAGGGAAGTGGCCACGCGTTAGGGAAACTTTATATGAAGTGACCATTCCTCTGCAGCTGAGACAGTTCAGATGCAGCCACATCAACATATATAAAGTCGGGCCTCTGACTGATCTGCCCACTCAAGCAACACAGAGACATGAAAGTGCCACCAAGAGCTCCAGAGCATTTCACACCTTGGGCACAGACTGCAAACTAATGAGTGTTTTAGTGGACTGCAGAACAGTTGGATGACTGGGCACGTTGTACAATCTCCTTGCTAAAGCTGGCCATGGAGCAGTCACTGGTAGAGGTGCTCACAGTCCCTTCCAAAGTCAGCATTCCAGTTTGGACCAGTCTCCCCCATGGTTCAAGCTAACAGTGCAGCCTTGCCTGAGCTGAGAGCACAGCATGCAGTCCAGTAGGCAAAGCTGCCGCCAATCAGTCAGGTGGAGTGGGGCGGAGATGGTTGGGGTATTGAGCAGCCATGCAGTGCACTAAACTCCAGCCATCCGAGTGGTGGCCAGCGCTCTCTGGGATGCATTAAGGGGCTTTCAGACTTAACCAAGAGAGGTTCTTAGTACACCCAAGCTAACCCACGCATCTCTTTCTTTCATTTTGCAGGAGGAATAGATCAGGAGCAGGAAGCCTGGTCAACTTGCTGTATGCCTCATGGCGTACAGACAGGGGAGACATCGGAGAAGAGAGCAATGGAGGAACCTGGCTGCACAGAGGGAGGAGTAGCACCCTCAGGAAGAAGGGGTGGCTGGGGCTCCGGCACACCCCGCTGAAGCTAGACCCAGGGTTTATAGACACAGCATTTCATTCCTGCAGATCACCAACAACAATTGTTGCTGAAGGCTGCACATGTCTAGGGAGCTGGTCAGTCACACCTCCCACCTGCTGCAGGACTTGGCGCCACGGGGACATGGGGGCCATCCACTGCCAGTGGCTGTGAAAGTGACTGCGGCACTCAATTTCTACACCAGTGGCTCATTTCAGGGCTCCACAGGTGACCTCTGTGGGATATCACAAGCCTCCAGCCACAAATGCATCCATGAGGTCACAGATGCCAACTTAACAAGGGCAAACAACTTTGTGCATTTCGTCCAGGGCACAGAGAGCCAAGATGCAAGAGTGATTGGGTTTGCCCAAACCCAGTTCTTGGGTTTCCCACAGGTGCAGGGTGCTATCGACTGCATTCACCTGGCGCTCAGATCTCAGTCACAACAAGGGGTCAACTATGTCAACCGCAAGGGATTCCATTTGCTGAACATGCAGCTGGTGTGCAACCACCATAAATGCATCCTGCAGGTCTGTGCACGGTTTCCAAGGAGTGTGCACGACTCCTACATTTCCAGTCTGCCACAGAACCCTGACATCTTCCAGGATCCACAGAGCCTGCAGGATTGGCTCCTAGGGGACAAGGGCTACCTGCAGATGATGTGGCTGATGACACCCTCAGACTGCAGCAGAGCGAAGGTATAATGAGGCTCATGCTGCAACTCGCAACTTGGTGGAGCAAACCATCAGGATACTGAAAATGGAGTTCCGGTGCCTGGACCAGTCTGGTGGAGCCCTGCAAAATGGTCCACAGAGGGTGTGATGCATCATTGTCACCTGCTGCATCCTTTACAACCTGGCATTGCAATAGGGAGAGGAGCTGGCTGAGAAGATGCAGGAGCTGGACGTCTCCTCCGATGAGAAGGACATTGACAGTGATGAGGGTGAGGAGGTCCTCGAAGGCAACGATGACGGTGATGAGGCCCTCACACTGGCCAAGCGAGGCAGGAGCACTCGGGAGGCCCTCATAGCTGCTAGATTTGTGGAGGGTGATGACGACATGCAATGAGGATCCTCACATTGCATCTATCAATGTTTGACTGCAGACTGGCTTATGACAGCGCACATACCCTTTATGATAATGCCCCTGTCATGGAGACACCGTGGAAGCCCTAATAGTTGCTCGATTGCAGGAGGATGATGAGGACATACAGTGAGGATACTCCATAATTCTTCACATGGCCTGAGAATGTCTGACTCCTGTCTGGTGCTCTGTGATCAGGGTCATGTCATGGAGATGCAATCCACAAACATTTAAATGCACCTGATGTTTTGTCCGCTTCAGCACCTGAGCCCTTCAGAAGCACAGTGTTACTGGTCACAGATACTGAAGAGATGGGGACCAGCCCCACCTTAAAGGTGCTGAGATCACACAGAGAATGACGGAACTCTGTGACACCTGCACACGATATTGTGGCAGCAATGACAAGCACCATCGAGGTGCAGTCATCACTAATGTGTCCAGGGAGTGTGAGGCTGGATCATCACTTTGGTCTGAAGGCTGCACAAAGCACGGGAGAGGCCCTGGACTGAGACACCTGCCTTTATCTTGTGCAGGAAGGTTTCACATCTGAGTGACACAAACACTGTTCATGAGAACAAGGAGCCATTGGCAGGGAGACATTCTCCGGAGTTTATTTACAATAGTGAACATTATGTACAAGTGATTAACACCTGTGACCAGGCTGTGCAACTACATCCTCTTAACCTTCCTAACTCTGTCGCTATGTCATCATGCTGCCTGGACATCCACAACGGAGTTGGAGGCAGCCTGCTGACTGCTACACCCTGTTGCCTGTGATGACCTTGGTGGGCATCCTCTGGAGGGCCGAGACCTGGAGGGCCCCGGCCTGCTTTCAGGGTCCTGCTGTGTGGCAGTGGCACCCTCCTTAGCCTGTGGAGCTGGAGCTGCTGTGGTCACAGGAAGAGGTGATTTGGATTGGGCAGAAGCTCCTAGAGTCACCTGGATGGACCTGGGGGTGTGCACCTGCTTATCCTCCTCCCGACTGGTGCATGAAGGCCCCTGGCTGACTCCTTGAGGGGAAGGAGTAGCTGCAGTGAGATTGAGCTGCCCAGTACCCCTCTCGTGTACACACCGTTGGAGGCCAACTATAGCACCAGCGATGGAGTTCAGCCTGCACAACAGTGCAGGAGCAATGTCCTGGACCAAGGTCTCCATGGCAGCCACCATCCTACCAGTGTTGACCTCGGTGCGCTGGCATGCCAGCGCTATCACCTCAGGCTGAAGGCGGACGGACTCCTCCATCATGCCTTGCAATCTGAGGAGTGCAGCAAACATCCCTTCCTGATGTTCACGAGCTTGCCTTAGC
The DNA here is from genome assembly GCF_964194155.1 of Cetorhinus maximus. NCBI lineage: Eukaryota > Metazoa > Chordata > Chondrichthyes > Lamniformes > Cetorhinidae > Cetorhinus > Cetorhinus maximus. The sequence goes on along the minus strand of NC_135879.1, from coordinate 100,063,527 downwards.
AGCTCCAGCAACTGTGACATGACCAAGTCCAGAGACTCGTCATTTGACTCGGACTCAGCAAAGTTCTGGCCTCCAGCAGTCCTTCAAGTGCCAGACCTCTGGGAAGTCTCTGCTGCCACCTGCTGTGCATCAGAAAGTGTAATGTGCTCGCCAGATTGTGGTCCTGAGGTTACTCTAATGCTTGGTCCCACCGAGGTGTGTGTCTCTGTGCTGGTGGAGGGTGTGGGTGAGCACTGTGATGGGTCTTCAAGGAGGGTTTCAGCAGATTCCTCTTCAGAACTTCCCTCGGGGCTTGATTGGAGGGCCTGGGTCATGGACTCTCTTGGCTGTTTCCCAGATGTGCCTGTGAAAGCAAGGAGAGATAATCAGTGCATGGCAGTGGCCTGTGGAACAGCACAGGACCGGTCCAGGTCCTCACTGGCCAGCTGGATGGCTCTGTTTTCAAAGTCCATGAGGAACTTGATTTCAGGCATTCCTCCACCGGTCTGTGACTTCTCCCTCTTGTTGTGTACTAGCTTGTCCTGCATGAATAGAGATGGAGAGAGTGTAAGAAGAATGTCTGCCAAGCCAGGTGATAAGTATGCTGGCATGTGTGGGTGGTGAGTGGTCCCATGGATGGGATGAGGACAATAAAGGTGTGTGTGAGAGAGTGAATGGTGATGTCCCTTGAACTGGTAGTGAGTGAGGGCTCTGTGAATGTGTGATGGGTTTGTGAGTGTGAGTTGAGAGTGATGAAAAGAGTGACTTACCCTGGCGGAACGGAGGAGATCATTCATCCACTTGCGGCACTGGGTGGCTGTCATCTTTTGCACGGCGTTGGCGCTGACCACCACTGCCACTGCCTCCCAAGCCGGATTGGTGCTGTTCCTGCCCATCCTGCGTCCAGGCTGGGGGTTACAGGACATCACGTTGGCCTCCACTGTGTCCAAAAGGCACTCGAGGGCGGCATTGAACCTGGGGGCTGCAGTCGTCTTGCCCTTTCAGGACCATGTCTTCTGTGCAGCAGTCATGGGCTGGAAGCACTCTGAAGTGTGCGCACGGCTGCATTTTAACCATGGCACCCGGTGTGATGAAGTGGCGGGGTGAGAGCCCGCCCGCCACGGAAACAGCGTGTTTTCCAGGAATGCTTCATTAATGCGGCAGTTTTGGGATGATATGGCGTGAGAAGCTGCCGTTGTGGCCGGCAGGTAAAACGTCGTTTTACCCGTTCACTACCTCACTTAGTCCAAATCTGGGAAGAATTCTGCCCAATGATATTGCTGCCTTAAGCCCTTGCTGGGAGCCCCACAATACACACCAGAACGGGTCTCAAAGATCATGGTCGTCTGCTGTATCCTCCATAACATCTTCATCAAGGGTGTGGGCATTGCCTCCATGCATCCAGAGGCCATCGTTGAGAGAGGAAGGGAAAGAGGGTAAACAGAAGGCATGGTGGAGGCCTGAAAGCCTTACCAGACAAGCTGTCAGAGGGCACATGATCAGGTGCCATTTGCAATGAGACTACTTCTTCTGCTCACCATGGACCCACATTCCTCACTGTCACATCCATCACAATATTCCCTTGGCCACCACCCAACAATAAAGGCCATCCACAAATCCTTCTTAATACCATCTTTAACCAAGAACGCAAGCAATTAACCAAAGAGGAGTGAACCATTCAGCCTTGTGCATGTCCTTAGTGCCTATTCTGTGTGTGCCTTTGCCTCTTCTAGTTCTCCAATGTGGTGTTAGCCCAGTAGCTGCAACAAGGCTGGTGGAAGGCTGCTGAATTTCACTGGGGGAGACTCAAAATTGCCTTGGAGGAGGCCCTCGAACAGCTCCAAGATTTTGGACTGCACCATCTCGGGCATGTGGGCATCAGACTTGGCAGGCTGGCTAGCCAGCAGCAGGGATACTGGCAGATGGCAGTGGAGAATGGACAAATGCTGTCATCCTGAGAAAGGGCAACACGTTCATGTTCCATAGAGTCACTGTCACTCTGCCTGAGGCAGTGCCTCAGCAATCCTAAAAATCTGCTGGAGCACAGAATGATGGGCTGCTGTGAGAGGCTGCAAACCCATCTGAGTACTGAGATCTGCAGCCATGATGGCAGCTGTGTGAGCCTGCACGCCACCAAGTATGGATCTCATAGCCTTGGTCTGAGTTTCCTTGCAACACTGAGATGTTAGTTCTATGCTGAAATGGAAACTGAGACAGCAGCCTCCAGGGGTTCCACCCCAGCTGAGTCTGCTCGTGCTTCATGGAGTTGGCCACCACTTCCATAATGGAAAGGATGGACTCCCAACTTTGCATGATGGCCTGTGCCACATTGGAGCTGAACTCTTCCATGTTCCTTGACAGTGGCAGAAAGTGGTCTGCAGGCCCACCAATGCACCGAGCATCTCGATATGCATATTCATTAGTGTTCTCCTGTAAGCCACCCGATCAAGGTCCTCATCTGAGTCCCCTGTAGCAATACTCATGTGCAACCTTTTCCTCCACAGAGCTGGCACATAAACAATCCAATCCCCCGGCCTGGCTGCAGTCCACTCATGCCTGACGGCTCACCACATAGAGATCCCAACTCTTTACGAGCCTTTAATGCTCACACAATGCCAGTATCTGAGCTGAAGGCTGTGAGTGTCAGATTTAGGGAGAGTGCTGCTTCATCATTGGTGTGGAGTTGCACTCCCTCTTCCTCCTGCAGCTGGCCAAGTGAGTTCCTGTGTGTCTGAAAGCATAAAAGCAGAGGGGTAGGGTTGGATTGAAGAAGGGGTGGGAGATGGGGAGGAAAGCAGAAGGTCCAAGGTCACCCCTTTTGCTGCTTCTCTTCATACCAGAAATCAGGATGAGGGTGAGGAAGGAGTTGAGAAGGAGCATGAGCCAATGCCAGATACCATGCATCCTGTCGCAGCCAACCACATCTCCTCTGTCAGTCCCAGTGGATGGAGTCATGCCTGCCCATCTGCCTTTTCTCTGCTTCTCTCTACTGTCATGGGCAATCTTGTCCTGCAAAAGAGAGGGCAGAATGTCAGTAATGGTGTCATTTTGTTTGGATCATGTGCCTGTCATAGCTGAATAGCTGGAGGTATGTGGAGGGAGCAAAAGGTGGGTGTGAGACTGACAGTATTGGTGTGTATGGGTGAGGTGGAATATCTGTATGCTAGACATAAGCCCTTAGTGCTAGTGAGTGCTACTAGGCGAGTGATAGGTATGTGGTGCATTGAACAGTGTCAATGAGAGGCTGATGATTTGGTGAGTATGACATGTGGTGTGAGATCATTAAACTCCTTTTGACAGTGCTGCCATGTCCTCGGGGTCAGAAGCTGGGCATTAATCTCCCTGGCAACCCTCTGTCATTCCCTTCAGAGAATAAGCCTTGAGGGCCTCCTGGCACCCCAGTGGAAACATGGCTTCCCTTCCTCAGCCCACCTCAGTCATTAATACCTCCAGCAACACATCTATGGACCTGGCAGCTCCCTCCCTGGTGCTCCATATTCCTCATTCAGTTGACACCAAAATCAATCTGCAACAGACATCTGTTATCCAAACTGAAAATGCTGGAAAATCTTAGCAGGTCTAGCAGCATCCGTGGAGAGAGAAACAGAGTTAACGTTTTAAGTCCATATGACTCTTCTCCAGGGCTAAAGAGAAGTAGAAATATGATGAAATTTATACTGTTTAAAGGGGGTGGAGCAGGTGAAGCTGAATAGAAGGCCAGTGATAGGTGGGGACAAAGGAGAGATTGACAAAGGTGTCATGAACAAAAGGACAAAGGGAGTGGTAGTGGTAGTGGTAAGGGCTAAAAAAGGTGCTGATAGTGGCGTAAAGGTAAGAAAGCAGAATGTGATAATAGCAGAACGAGGGTAAACACTGTGTGAAAGAACAACATGGAACAAGTAACAGATGGCCCTTTTGGGGGTGGTGGTGGGGGAAAAAGGATAGAAAATGGGATAAAAGGGGAGAGAAAAAGGGGATAAAACAATGAATAAATTAATAAAAATAAAAATAAGTGGATAAAAAATGAAAATGAAAGTAGAAAAAAGGGATAAAAAAGGGGTGAGGATAAGGAGAGTTCATGGTCTGAAGTTGTTGAACTCAACGTTAAGTCCAGAAGGCTGTAAAGTGCCTAATCGGAAGATGAGGTGCTGTTCCTCCAGTTTGCGTTGGGCTTCACTGGAACATTGCAGCAAGCCAAAGACAGACATTTGGGCATGAGAGCAGGGTGGTGTGTTGAAATGGCAAGCGACAGGGAGGTCTGGGTCATGCTTGTGGACAAACCGGAGGTGTTCCTGGCACTACTTGTCACAACCCTTTAACAAACCTTTTATCCCTACTCTATTCTACTTCCCAACCAATTATCAACCCATGTCACAAGGTTTCCGCTAGTTGCACGCACTCTATTTTTTGCTAATAATCTCTTATGCAGAACCTTATCAAACACCTTCTGGAAGTCCATACAGATAATACCCATTGACACTCCCTATCTACCATGTTAGTGACCTCCTCAAAAAATTCAACTAGATTCGTCAACCATGACATATCTTCCACAATCCCTAGTGTTCGTGGTACTTGACCAAAAATCATCACCTATAGAGTTAAACGAGAGGCACGAAAGAAAAATTGCACCATAACTTTCTTTGCTTTAAAAGGCCCAGTTCATTGTTCAGAGTTAGGAAATAACAGTTGTGCTATTCAGGTTAACCTAGTTCAAGGTGAATGATGATGCGGTTCTGAGGTCCCTCGTGTTTTCTTTTAATTCAGCATGCAACTCGAACAACTGAGATTATACAATCACACAACACCTATACAGGGTCATGTTAAACAAGCTAAACATGATGCTCTCCATTTAAACATACGTTATATATACAAATGGCTACGCTGGAGGGTATCTTGTTATGTACGCTTCTCGTAGGAGGAGTGGAGAACCAGAATGTCACCTAAGAATGCATAATGGTAATTCAGAGATAAGGACTTCATTTTTTTTGTCAAGCTTTGTGCTCCCTCTAGTTCCTTGCCAATTGCTTTCTCCCCATGAAGTGTGTACCTCCTCCACCTGACTCTTCCTGGAGAAGAAGCAGGAAAACAGCCTGGGATGACTATACCTTTGAATTTGTCTAATGAGGAATCACCTGGTCTCCGCTCAGCACCTCTTGGAGCAGCCCAGCTAACTTTACAAGCTTTGAATGGAATCAAACCCGTACCCCTCGATCTGCTACCATGTTGCTATCAACAAAATAAAATTGTACGCTTCATAAAATAAGTATCATGGTGGCAGTGAATACCTAGCTCATTTTACTGACCTCCAAGGATTGGCAACATTGCCTGTGGGTAGAGGAATCATAAACTGCATGAACACCAGCAGATGAAAAATGCTTCAGGTTTTCCGAGGGCCTGGAGCATACTCTTGGCACAAAAGCTGTGAACGTGGATCAGCAGGCATGGAAAAATTGAGAATTCCAGCTAGGGGCTGGAGTAGGCATAAGTTCCATCCACCCCATGGCATACAGTAAGAAAGGAGGCAGGGCCAGTGGCATGGCATCTCCATTTGAATTCACCCCACTTTCACCTCCCATATACCCAGTGGCCTAACCACGGTGCTCAGGTGTCCAGGTCAATTCTCTGTTTTTTCAGTGCATTGCTGATTTACTTAAGTGCAAAGCCCCTTTAATTTTTTTTTTGTCCAGCAGTACACATGGTAACTTAAACGGGACCTACTTATGGGATGCCTAGGCAGGATGGCCGCGCAGCTAAACGGGAACATTAGGTCCAGGTCGATTGCAAATAGGACCCATCCAGAGTGTGGGAAGAGAATTTGCTGCAGTCATTTAATTATGGTGTAAAGATCATTTCAGTCACTAGCTTTCCCTCTTGGCTTCCAATTGGTTCCTTTTGTATCAGATTCGGCTTGTTTCTTAAATTTGGACTCTGGTCAAATTTTTGGTTAGATTATGCTGGTTTGGTCAACTTTTGGCTTGCTTGTAATGGGTCTATCCCTGACCTGTGTTCCAATTCCTGTTACGGACAGGAGAGAGGCAGACTGACGTTTTTTATCCTCTCCTGCCTGTCTGTAAGCAGAGGTGTTTTTTAATTATTTTTAAAGTAGGCTGTGGTGTGTTTCCCCAAACCCTTAGTTTGTGTTCGTAGCAAACTTTCTTTAGGATTAACTCAGAAGGTTAGTTTATTTCACATTGAAACCTGGGTGGAGGAAGGGGTGTTGTGGGAGGAAGTTCACAACCTCACGCACGCACGCACAGTGGAGATAGAAAAGGGGGAGTTTTTACAACTTCAGATGTAGATCCAGGTACCTTTTAAATGAGTTGAGTGTTTCAGCCTCAACTGCCAACTTAGGCAGTGAATTCCAGATGTCCACCACCCTCTGAGTGAAAAAGTTACCATCCATATTGAGGGACTTATGTCAGGAAGCCATTGTCTAGGCAGATCCTCTGACTCTGCTAGAGGGGTAAGCTTATCAAGATGCAAATGATGTCCAGTGTCCCCTCAATGGTCCCCTTTTTAAATGGACCTTGAGAGTTCCAGGTGTGAAATGGGTCTGTTAACAAGAATACCAATATAAGGGGAAAACAACAATTTATACTGTATGTGAACAGAGTGCTGATTGGTTGGCAAGCAGCATTGCCATGGAGAATGCACCACTGTTGGTGACTGACAGTTAACTGCCAATCATTGTTTGAAATTTAAACCAGGCAGCTTGACCCTGATTGGTCAAAGCACTGCCCTGAGGAATGAGTCAGAAAATGGCTGTCACTTATTTTGTTTCGCTGAAACAGGTGCAACATGTGTACATATTCTTTCTGTCAGAACAGGGCTCCGTGTATTAACATTTGTATCTTCCAGTATACACAAATATGCCACACTGCGAGCCTGACTGACAATCTTAAAATGGTTGTCGGTGTAACTTTTAGCACATTGAGGGTTATTTAGCAAATGTTGTCTAATCGCAGAATCACTTCTAATGCTGGACACTGTGTTTTGAGTTTTGCAAGCACGGGCTGGTTGGGTACGGTCTATACCCTGTCCATTGCGGACATCAACTGGGACATGCTGTTTGATATGTTCTGCCAGTCTTTAGGATGTACGGCCTACATACGTAGCATCACACTGGAACTGAAACTCATATACCACATTTGTCATTTGTGTGAAAGGCAGAACATCTTTTTGGCTTGACAGCAGCATCCTGTTAGTGGCAAATACCACTTGTGTTGTGCAGCTAGATAGAATATTCCTCCAGTTCTGAGCACCACACTTTAGGAAAGATCTGAAGGCATTGGAGAGAGTGCAGAAAAGATCCACGAGAATGGTTCCAAGGATGAAGAACTTCAGTTATTGTGGTAAAGTGGAGTACAATGTACTTTTAAGAGAATACAAGCGGAATAACCGTGTGACAGTACTGACCAATGTACAGCGCGGGCTACTGGTTAACTGTAAGTTTAGAGCTGGAGGTGGTTGTGGGAGCACACAATGGTTTAATGCTCTGCCTTTTGGTGCAATAAACAATCACCATCTGTTCTTATGTCGGTCTCCCTCCGTTATTGATAGCGAGCATCAACTAACAAGTGTACATGAAGGCGTGCAATTCGAGTTTACTCGACTAGTGAACTCATAGGCTCAAGACAAAAAAGTTATGAAGATAGATCTTGGAGAAGTTGAGGCTGTTTTTCTTGGAGAAGGTTGAGAAGAGATCTGATAGAGGTATTAAAAATCATGAGGGGTCTGGCAGAGCAGATAAGGGGGAACTGTTCCCACTCGTGAAAGGATCAAGAACAAGAAGGCACAGATTTAAAGTAATTGACAAAAAAAGCAAAAGTGATATGAGGAAAACATTTTTCACGCAAGGGGGTGGTTAGGGTCTGGAATGCACTGTCTGAGACTGTGGTAGAGGCAGGTTCAATTGAACCATTCAAAAGGGAATTAAACTGTTATCTGAAAAGGAAGAATGTGCATGGTTATGGGGAGAAGGCGGGAGAATGGAGCTAGGTGAGTTGTGTTACTAGATGGTGTGTGTAGTTCAATACGTCTCACAAAGGGGTTCTGAGTCTTGTATAGGTTAACTGTAAGTGTTTATTGACTACTCATAACTATATACATATATACAGTATAAGGTCTAAGCTAGGAGCTGTCTCCATGCTTGCCTCTACACATGTCTGTCCAGTACAAGGCTGCCCTCTAGGCTCAGATCATGTGTTCCTTTACATCATAGTGTAGACAGTACTGCACCCTGTCCCGCAGTAATCCTTTCTAAGTCAGATCCTTATACTATAAGTTGTTCATTCGGAGAGCCGGTGCAGACATGCAGGGCCAAATAGCCTCCTTCTGCACTGTAACAATTCCGTGATTTCTGAAGGGGAAAAATATGCAGAACTATGGGGAAAGAGCCAGGGGATTGGTTCAATTTGGATAGATTCAAAGAGCCGGCATAGGCTCGATGAGCTGAATGGCTTCCTTCTATGATTCTATGAAGTAACTTTAATTGATTGCTGAAAATATTGGCCTCCTTTCATGGAGACCTTCAACTTTTCCAGTCCCACCGGCTAACAGCCACTATCTAGAGCCATATGTGAAAACTAGCAGCAAGGTAAAGTATGAGAAAGCAACAACCACTTGTGGAGTTATACACCAGCATGAGCTTGATTGGTTGCCTATCTAGTCATCATTGCTGCTGCAGCCAAGACACCCCCCTCGATTTGGCACCAGATCTTAACTGCCATGGAGAAAGGGAAAACCACATCACAGAGATCACTAGATCTTTGTGGGAAGCTTTGTTCAAAGTAAGCAGCGAGCGCCTTTGCTTTACCACTGACTGCAAAATCCAGGCCATTGTTATTTACACAAAGGGTCTGGGAACAGACATATAGAGAGCAAAACAGAGTTAATGGCCCACATCAGTGAAAGGCCATTGACCTGAAATGTTAACTCTGTTTCTGTCTCCACAGATGCTGCCTGACCTGCTGAGTATTTCCAGCATTTTCAGATTCTATTTCAGATTTCTAGCATCTGCAGTATTGTCCTTTTGTATTATTGTTTACTCACCTGCGGCCGAATTTTTGTCCCCATTTTGGGGGTGAGTATGGAGGCTGATGGACACAAAAATCCACGCTGCCGGTCGGTGTGCCAGTTTTCTGGCACCATCCTGCCCCCGGGCCGTTTTTCCAGAGGCAAGGTCAAAGGCGGAAGGGCTGCATGCCCACAAGCCCTGAGTGGCTAATTCTAATAAAGTAAATGTCCAATTGAGGTTAACTAGGATTTTCTGTTTGGCCTGTGGGCACCCCCGGCTGGCTGAAGGCAGCCTTCCAGTGGGAGACTGGAGGCCATCCGCTCCAGGTAGTCTTTGAGGCCCTGCATGCCTACCTAGCCACAGCTATGGCCGCAGGTTGCCTTGTGAAGGAGTTTCCCCTCCACAATGGTGGCACAGCAGCTATGGCCACTTTTAAATTTAAAAGTTTTAAAAGTTGCATGGAGGGTGCCTCCATCTTGAAGTGCCCTCTCTCTCCCTTACCTGAAATGGCAGGCTGCAGCGCCTGCAGTGGTGGAGGGCCTCCTCCTACTGGCCAGTTCAGGGAAAATCACACCGTGCAGGGTCAGGACCCTCTTTTGACTCTGACATCAAAATTCTGCCCTGGCGGTTAGCTAAGAATTTAGATGCTGAATGTTATTGGCTTTCTATCTCAAGAACTTCACTTTGCATCTCATTATCAATGAGTTTTGAGGTCAATTTCCTTTCAGTGGAATCAGTGAAATCCTGTTGCTTTTTGGTGCTCTGATCGGCACAAGGATTCCTAAAATTCATTCAAATTCCAATACAAAACAGGGACACTGGGCAGAGTTTTCCGTTTGGCGTGCGGGGGGGGCGGGCCCGGCATGTCCGTGCATAAAATGATGCGCGGTGACGCCGGGCGAGCGTCCCAACGTAACCGCGCGTCACCGTGAGTTTTCGCTGGGCGGGCGCGCGATGAAGTCTGACACGCACCCGCCATTAATTAACGGGCCACTTAAGGCCCTTTAGTCTTCAACTGACTCCGATTTTTCAGCGCCCGTGCAATCTTTGGGTCGGCGCACGGGCATAACAGGCAGACGGGTAGGAGGCATTTCTATTAACTTCATCCATGGGCGGAAAAGAGTGGGGTCGTGAATCTGCTCTATGAAGTATTTATTGTTGAAAGTTTTTCAAACTTGCCTGTGTGATCTGCAATACTTCTAAACGCATACCAGCTGCTTTTTCTGGACTCATAACCTTCAGGTCAGCACTCTGCAGTGAGGAATCTTTTCTGGGCTTGCAGGTTTCAGGAAGCCTTCCCTTAGCCTGGGAATGGGAGCTGATCTGTCCACTAGAGGCAGCTCCTCTGAGGAGGAAGGGAGGGCGAGAATATGGAGGAGGCCAGGCGTGCACAATCAGCCTCCAGGGGAGCCACCTTAGGGAGGACAGGCGCAGGCACAAGGGGCGCAGGGCCAGGTTAGCAGCAGTAACTTGTAAATAAAGCTGAATGTCCAACAAATCACTCATTACAGTTTTGGAAACCATACACGTGCAGAAGAAACGAGGCACCCTCAGCCATAGTCACATATCTGCATTTAATGTGTGAGCAAAAGAACTTATCACAAAGAGAAAACAATAGTGTTAACAATCAAAAAGAAATACTAAGGACCTTATCTTGGGCCAACACAAAAGCACCAGTGAAAAACCTGTGGTGTGCCTAATGTGCCTTATGTTTTTGTTTCTGGGTGCTACATCTTGGTGCTGCCCCATCGGAGTGGCACCTGAGACAGCCTGCTAACTCTGCTGTCCTGTTGGCCTTGATGACCTTGGCGGTCATCCTCTGGCCCGTGGAGCCTGTGCTGGTCCCGCCTGGTAGGGAGCTGCCAGTTCCACAACTGGCATATTCCCAGTCGTCGCAACCTCACCAGATGAAACTGGGAGAGGGGCGGAGGAGCTGCCGCCCTCATCTGGAGCCCTGAGAGGTGCCCACAGAGACAACAGGCAACAGCTGCACCCACGTAAGGTCACTTCGGACCTCCCTGCTTACTGTGGATGGATGGGCAACGAGTTGGAAGCTTAATGCCCAAACCATCTCCCACATTAGCAGTGACCAGCTGAGGTCATTGCCGATGTGAGGGCTTGCTGGTCAGAGCGCATCCCCAGGAAGCCCTGGCAGGTCTTCTGGAGTAGGCTCTCCACGAGAGTTGCCACTCTGTCCACGGAGGACACTTGGCGCTCGGACATATGGCTCATTGCTTTGGCGAGTGTCCATGTAGACTCCTCCACCAAGCCAAGCATAGCCTCATGTATCACACCCAGATGCTCCCGCACACCCGGCCACATTTCCTGTACCTGCTGCGTCGCGGACGACTCCAGAGGCGCATCATCAGGCACCGACTGAGCATGCGCCTGGTCCCCTACAGTCCTCCGACTGCTGGCGCCAAGGGCACTCTCTGACTCTGCCAACTCCTCCAGCGAGTGTGAAGTGCCGTCACCACTGTGCCCTGGGACACCAGCCATTGTTCCAATTCCTACAGAGGTGCTAGTATCTGTGCTGGTGCCTGCCTCACAGAAATGGTGTGACGCTGGTGATACTTCAGGACCCTCAGCTGTGAGAGGGGGCATCTGCTGCTCCTCCTCCTGGCCGTGCTCTGATGATGCTGAAAGGAAGAACAAGGACAGTGGATCAGTTAGCGTGCAGGCAATGACAAAGTTCATCCCTGTCCCCCCGGCTCATTATGCGTTCATCCTTCCAGAACCAATGGTCCAGCAATGTTGCAACAATAACTAATTTAACAATCATCAATGCTATGGCTGTTGGGAGGACAAAGCGAACCTCACTGTTGGGCATAAATACCTAGCCATGGCACCCCAGCCTCATCAACACCAGTAGACCTAGGTGCTTGGTGCCTCTCCAGTTCAAGGGCCTCTTGCTCGAAGCAGCTCAGTATGGAGAGCTGTGCCTGGCCACCTCCAGCCCTCACACGCTCGGCCACGTTCTGCGCATTCTTCTTCTGAAAGATAGAGAAGAGCATTGATTAGGGCAACTTGCACATGGACTCTGTTCGCACATGGCCCACCCCAACCGGAGCGGGGCATATCATGGCTCCATTGCCTCCTCAGCCCGCTGCAGCCAATCACTCAGACAAAGGTGCTAGGCCTGCTCCCCACCCCCGCCCCCCACCCCTTGGACACATGCTGCCTACATAACATTTGGAACCATATGGTATTTCCTCCCATAGCAAGGAGGCACAAGTACGTGCAGCGTAGAGGGCAGCAGATGGTTCGTTGTCACGCCACCTTGAAGCTCCCCTCCCACCATCTCATCACCCTGACTAGTACATGTCCTGGAGTTCTGAGTCTGTACTTAGGTGCAGCTCCTCCAGGTTGCCCCCAAACCAGTCATGTGGGACTCAGATCAACATGGGGGAAAACTCATCTCCTCATGATCCACTCACGCTGACCTCAGCATGGACGCTATCTGCTAGCCCACCTAGCAAAGGAAAAATGCTGTCAATGATTCAATGCAGTCACGACACTGAGACTTGGGGAGGGGTGGGGGGGGTGCAGAGGGTAAGGCTACCTGCTGCGTTAAATGCCCAATGCCAACATGGTACTCACCCTACCAGAGCGCAACAAATCATTGAAGTGCTTGGGCGGCACTGGATCCACCACATCGTGGGAGCTCACCACCTCACCACCTCTGCCACCTCCTCCCAGGCACGTTTCGTCATGTGGAGGGGCCTCCTCATCTCATCCTGGGGGACCAACACCTCCCGCCTTGCCAAGGGCAGCAAGGCAGTCATCAGAAAAACAAGGGGTGCACTGGCCCCCCGTTGGCCTACCCTGCAGCCTGGCCTGCTCACCCAAACCCCTCTGCTGCAGCCGAGCACTGGCCATTGTGAGCAGCCTACAAAAGGCTGCCAGGCCTTCTTTTAAACAGACTGCTGGGTCGCCATTGAAATTTCACTTCAGGCAGAGGAGTGGAACTTTTCTTTTATCTGCAGATTATATTCTTCACTACAGAGGCTCGAGCACAACTTCAACTGGAAAAGCCAGAAACCTGCTGTTGCCTGGAACAAACTACTGTGAGCCATTCACCATAAACTGCCACCCTCCATTGTATTCGGTGAACTAAGAAAGGACCCACAGGCATGCCATATTTCCAACTATCATCTTGTGGACTGATAATATGAATGTATTTTTGATTCTTTAAGTGATCTAAGTGCATGCTGCTTCATCTGTAACCAACTTTTCCTGTGTTTGAAGGTCCTTTGTGTATGAGTGAGTGGGTAGTGTTGTGTTTATATTTTGGTTGTTGAGAAAATAAATGTTTATTTCTTCTCCTAATTTAAAATTACAAGAAGGCCTGACTTCTATCTGTTCTTGAAATTCACAGAGGTCCGGAAAGGACAGGAAGTGGGACAACGAAAGGAGATGGGGTAATGGTGAAAGGGCAGAAGGCAACGGAGAAATAAGCTTGAGAGAGAAGGAGAACAGGGTAGAAAGGACAGGTCAGTCCCCAACTTTAAAAAGAAGAAGTCAGGAGAAGAGAAGAGAAGGGATTTGCCCAACCGATTTCCACTGTGGCAAGTCTCAACATGTAAAGGCAGACTGTTGGCATTACAAGGGTAAAACAACTATGGTTAAAACAGTGTCCGTGGCCATGAAAGTTGTAAGTTTGTGTTCCAAAGTAGCAGGAACAAACCAGGATAGCTGTAAAAACTTTTTGATGAAAGAAAAAAGTGACCCCTAAGTTTTCTAAGAAACCAGGAAGAGATAAACATTCGCAGAGGTACTGGCTGCATGGAGACTTTGCTTGTGGAAGAAGATGGAGATCTTCTGCCCAAAAGCAGAATACATGCCAGAGTGCTGGTCAAGGGACTTCCTGGGGAATATTTGGAGGTTTCTTCATTCAAAATATATCTGCAGAGTAAGTTAGTTACAGGACTAAAAACAGTATGAGTGATCCCAAGCTTGCCCATGCAAGGTGTAGATTTATTACTGGGTAATGACCTAGCAAGTCTGCAGAGACTGTGGACACTGGGAAAGTTAAGAAGCAAATTTTGCAGAGACTCATGAGTTGAGAAAACTTCAACAAGGATCCAACAGGAGATAAAGCCACCAGAATTTGTACAGGCCAAAAGAGAGCCAAAAACTCAGGAAAATGCCGAAATGAAAGCAGCAGATATTCAGAGAAATGCACCAGAGGTGTGCTGAGCAGACACCTTCTTTAAACATTTAAATGGGAATGGACAAAGTTCCCAAACTAGCAGGTAGGAAGTGAAGAGCATGCCTCACATAGTTGAAGTGCCTCAGGTGAGTGCAATGGAGTCTGAACAGGCACCTGGAGGTGGTAAAATTCCAGAGGACATGGGACAGATTGGGGAAAAACTCATACCAGAAATACAAGAAAGTAGGAAGGTATTACCCAAAGAATTAAAATACTGCCGTGAAAGTCATGGGAGGAATGGAAACAAAGTCAGTACGGATTTACCCATTGAAAAGTCAAACAACCAGATTTTGCCAGTTCCAGATTCTGAGCCATCTGAACGTAGCAACTTAAACTTAAAACTCAATAAGAACAAAGTGCAGGAGGAGGGAGGGAGCCTATGCTCATTGCATGTGCTAAGAGACAGTTTACCACCTAATGTCACTTTTGAAATAAGAATTACCAATTTGCCTGAAACTGAAATGTGAAACCAATGGGTTGTGGTAAAAGCAGTCAGAGTTCAATTCTTTTCTGGCAAGGCTCCAAGCAGCAAAGGCATCAACAGACTGCAGTAAGGAAAATTCACATAAAAGCACAAGAGACAGGGGCGGCTCTTTTTGCAAGCTAAGAGTTACTTTGAAGACCTAGGTGCTTCTTGAAGCAGTAAACTCACAAGAAATCATGTGTCTTTTTGTGTAAAGGTGCTAAAAGAACTACCAACATGTGCTAGCAAAAAAAAACACCTTTTTGACAACAGCTAAAGAAATTTAAAGGTGAAAAAGGCACAGCAAGCATAGTTTTTTTTGACTTTCTTTCTAGCCCTCCTAACCACAAAGCACTTCAAAGAGAGGAAAAAATTAATTTTGCCTCATCTTAAGGAATGATGCGCAGCCGAAATTTTAAACAGAGTCACGAGTAAACTGTGGAAGGATTAATGACAACGGCCTTGAGGATTGCATAGGGATGAATGTGTGTGAATGATTGCTATTGTATGTTTTACCATTTTACCTTCTGTGATGTGACAAAGAAGAAATAAAATGACAGGGAATTTCATTTTTCCCTTTTTGTGGAGAGGTGTTACATCTGCATCATACGCCCTTGAACTTACAAAGAAGAGGGAACATTTTACTTTTAAAAAATAGCATGATGTGGACAATTTACATTGACAAGCTAGATTCCAGAGCATGAAGTGACCTTCTTTTGTAGTTTCTGTACAGACAGAGACTAACTCATATAAGATAAAAGCAAAATACTGCGGATGCTGGAAATCTGAAACAAAAACAAAAACTGCTGGAAAAACTCAGCAAGTCTGACAGCATCTGTGGAAAGACAGAGTTAACGTTTCGAGTCCATATGACTCTTCTTCAGAACTAAAGAGAAGTAAAAATGTGGTGAAATATATACTGTTTAAGGGGGGGGGTGGGACAGGTGAAGCTGTATAAAAGGCCAGTGATAGGAGGAGGCAAAGGAGAGATTGCAAAAGATGTCATAAACAAAAGGTCGAAGGGGTGTTGATGGTGGTGATACTGCTTAAAGGAGGTGCTAATGGTAGAAAGCAGAATGAGCAAGTGACAGATGGCCCTAGTGGGGGACGGGGGAGGGGACGGTGTGGGAGAAAAGATCGAAATAGGCTAAAAGGTGGGGATAAAACAATGAATGGATATAAATTTAAAAAATAATAATAATAGAGATAGGTGGGGAAAAAATATATATATAAAAATTTTAAAATAGATATTTGAAAAAAGGGGAACAAAAAGGGGTAAGGTTGGAGGAAAGAGTTCATGATCTGAAGTTCTTAAACTAGCTCATGTCTGGGCATGTTTCTGGGTGGTCATTAAATGCAAACGAGCTTTCACAGGTACTGATGACAGCACATCGCCATTACAATTAAAGTGACAATACCTGATAGGCCTGTCAGACTCCCTGCCAGGAAGGAGAGTCGGGACCTGTGTTCACATACACGTGAAAGAGCACAGCACTCTCCCTGAGGCATGGAGCTGCCTTAGGTTTCCTGAAAAACGCAAAGGCCGCTTGGGCTTTTCAGCTGCCCACCAACCTTAAGGTTGGACGGGCAGCGTGCTTAACTAGTTTAATTACTTTCTTAATGGCCTTAATATGCCATTGACATTTCGGCAGGCGCACAGCCCACTCCGGCGCGTGCCCGCCGAACGAAATATCGCGATCGCGCACGACGCATGCCCGACGTCATCGCATGTCATTTTACACGTCGACATGTCAGGCCCACCCCCGCATGCTGACCAGAAGATTCAGCCCATGGAGATGGAAATGCAAATAATGCTATTTGGAGGCTATTCATAATTGAAATGTTGATGGGGATATCAAACATCTGCATTGTGTGGCAATTGCTTAGTTCATCAAACTATTTCTGTAGACAATGGAACGCCAATGCTGTGGTCACATGATAGAATCTGATTGTTAAACAATGGAGATTTGAAGTTGTATTCACAGGAACCAGAGTAAAATAAGGCACTCATGGACAGCCCATTCAGAATGTTGTTCCTCTAGTTCTTCGTCCTGCTGGATCCCTGATGGCAAGGGCTATGTCCGCATGAGGGTGAGGTTGTGGCGGATGTAGCAGACTATGACAAACCATGCCACCCACTCTGGCTAGTACAGATGGCTCCTCCAAGGAAATCAAGGCAGGGACACTGTAACTTCGGCACTCCAAACATGTTTATGATATGAAACACCTTCCTAGTTCATAAGGATAGTTCAGGGGAATCAGTTTGGGACAAGGACCACAGAAGGAAAAGAGCTCACCCTAAAAAGAAAGGACCCTGCCTTGAAAATTCACCTCAGTCAGAGAAGTGGAGCTTTTCTTTTACCTGCTGATTATATTCTTCACTACAGGGGCTCAACCACAACTTTGGTTTGAAAAGCCAGAAACCTGCTGTCACTTGGAATAAGCTACTGTGAGTTCAATACCAGAAACCTCCACCATCCATTATCTTCAGTGAACCAAGGCAGAATCTTAAGCCTGCATCCTTTCTGACTTCCATCTTGAGGACTGATAATTGAAATGACTTTTTTGACTCTAAGTAATCTAAGTGCATGCTACATAATTTGTAAGCATTTTTCTTGTCTGTGAGGGTCTTGTGTGAATGAGTGAGTGGGTGCTGTTGTGTTTATATTTTGGTTGTTAATAAAATAAATGTCTATTCCTTCTTTTAATTTAAATCTATGAGAAGGCCTGTTTTGTGTTTGTTCCTGAAAGTCACAGCACTCAATGGGTTAAAACATTCCTTCTTTAAAACACATCTTGTTACGGTTAGTGGAGAGATAGGGGAATCATCCCACCATCTCTACCCTGTCCATAATAGTCTGTCACTTACAGCCACCATCCCCAGATACTGACACTGAAAAATGTACACCATAAGACCATAAGACATAGGAGCAGAAATTAGGCCATTCAGCCCATCGAGTCTGCTCTGCCAATCAATCATGGCTGATAAATTTCTCAACCCCATTCTCCCGCCTTCTTCCCGTAACCTTTGATCCCCTTACCAATCAAGAACCTATCCATCTCGGTCTTAAATACACTCAATGACCTGACCTCCACAGCCTTCTGTGGCAATGAATTCCATAGATTCACCACTCTCTGGCTAAAGAAGTTTCTCCTCATCTCTGTTCTAAAAGATTTTTCCTTTACTCTGAGGCTGTGCCCTCGGGTCCTAGTCTCTCCTACTAATGGAAACTTCTTCCCCACATCCACTCTATCCAGGCCTTTCAGTATTCTGTAAGTTTCAATCAGATCCCCCCCTCATTCTTCTAAACTCCATCGGGTATAGACCCAGAGTCCTCAAACATTCCTCATATGTTAAGCCTTTTATTCCTGGGATCATTCTCGTGAACCTCCTCTGGATCCTCTCCAGGGCCAGCACATCCTTCCTGAGATACCTCGCCCAAAATTGCTCACAATATTCTAAATGTGGTCTGACCAGAGCCTTATAAAGCCTCAGCAGCACATCCCTGCATTTATATTCTAGTCCTCTCGAAATAAATGCCAACATTGCATTTGCCTTCCTAACTACCAACTCAACCTGCAAGTTAACCTTAAGAGAATCCTGGACTAGGACTCCCAAGTCCCTTTGCACTCCAGATTTCTGAATTCTCTCCCCATTTAGAAAATAGTCTATGCCTCTATTCTTCCTACCAAAGTGCATGACCTCACACTTCCCCACGTCGTATTCCATCTGCCACTTATTTGCCCATTCTCCTAACCTGTCCAAATCCTTCTGCAGCCTCCCCGCCTCCTCAATACTACCTGTCCCTCCACCTATCTTTGTATCATCTGCAAACTTAGTCAGGATGCCCTCAGTTCCTTCATCTAGATCATTAATGTATAAAGTGAAAAGTTGTGGTCCCAACACTGAACCCTGCAGAACTCCACTAGTCACCGGCCGCCATCCTGAGAAGGACCCCCTTATCCCCACTCTCTGCCTCCTGCCAGACAGCCAATCTTCTATCCATGCTAGTACCTTGCCTCTAACACCATGAGCTCTTATCTTACTGAGCAGCCTCCTTTGCGGCACCTTGTCAAAGGCCTTCTGGAAGTCCAAGTAGATAACATCCATTGGCTCTCCTTTGTCTAACCTATTTGTTACCTCCTCAAAGAATTCTAACAGATTTGTCAGGCATGACCTCCCCTTGATGAAACCATGCTGACTTTGCCCTATTTTACCATGCACATTCAAGTATTCTGAAATTTCATCCTTAATAATGGACTCTAAAATTTTACCAACGACCGAGGTCAGGCTAATCAGCCTGTAATTTCCCGTCTTTTGCCTCACTCCCTTCTTAAACAGGGGGGGTTACATTAGCGATTTTCAAGTCCTCTGGGACCCTCCCTGACTCCAGTGATTCCTGAAAGATCACCACTAACGCCTCCACTATCTCTTCAGCTATCTCCTTCAGAACTCTGGGGTGTAATCCATCTGGTCCAGGTGATTTATCCACCTTCAGACCTTTCAGTTTTCCTAGCACCTTCTCCTTGGTAATGGCCACCATACACATCTCTGCCCCCCGACTCTCTTGAACCTTGGGGATGTCACTCATGTCTTCCCTGTGAAGACTGACGCAAAGTACCTATTCAGTTCCTCCGCCATTTCTTTGTTCCCCACTACTACTTCTCCAGCATCATTTTCCAGCGGCCCAATCTCCACTTTTGCCTCTCTCTTACCCTTTATATATCTAAAAAAACTCTTGCAATCTTCTTTTATATTACTGGCTAGTTTACCCTCATATTTAATCTTCTCCCTCCTTATTTCTTTTTTAGTTGTCCTCTGTTGGTCTTTGTAGGCTTCCTAATCCCCTGGTTTCCCACTGCTCTTCGCCGCATTGTATGCTTTTTCTTTAGCTTTTATGTTGTCCCTGACTTCCCTTGTCAGCCATGGTTGCCTCGTCCTCCCTTTAGTATGCTTCTTCTTCCTAGGGATGAATTTTTGCTTTGTCTCCCAAATTACTCCCAGAAACTCCTGCCATTGCTGTTCCACTGTCTTTCCTGCTAGGCTCAAATCCCAGTCAATTCTGGCCAGCTCCTCCCTCGCGCCTCTGTAGTTGCCTTTATTCAACTGTAATACTGTTACATCTGATTCCAGCTTTTTCCTCTCAAATTGCAGGGTAAATTCTATCATATTATGGTCACTTCCTCCTAAGGGTTCCTTCACGTTAAGCTTCCTTATCAAATCTGCCTCATTACATATCACTAAATCTAGAATTGCCTGTTCCCTAGTGGGCTCCACCACAAGCTGCTCCAAAAAGCCATCTCGTAGACATTCCACAAATTCCTTTTCTTGGGATCCACTACCAACCTGATTTTCCCAGTCCACCTGCATATTGAAATCCCCCATGATCACTGTAACCTTGCCTTTCTTACACACCTTTTCCATCTCCCGGTGTATCTTGTGCTCCACATCCTGACTACTGTTCAGAGGCCTGTACATAACTCCCATTATGGTTTTTTTACCTTTGCGGTTCCTCAACTCTACCCACACAGAATCTACATCATCTGACCTACACCATTTCTTGCTATCGATTTAATTTCATTTCTGACTAACAAAGCAACCCCACCACCTCTGCCAACCTGCCTATCTTTTCGATAGGATGTATATCCTTGGATATTTAGCTCCCAGTCCTGATCCCCTTGCAGCCATGTCTCCGTAATGCCCACCACATCATACCTGCCAATTTCAATCTGCGCCACAAGCTCATTTACCTTATTTCGTATACTGCGTGCATTCAGATACAACACCTTCAGTCCTGTATTTCCCGTCCCCTTTCTCATTGTCGTCCCTTTATCTGATGTGCTTGAAGTTAGATTCCTAGCCCTTCCCAAACACTCTGTCCTATTTTGTGTTCTGGAGACTTTAATAGCCTCTCCTGGGCTCTCCTTTCTTTTCAGTTTTTTCATAATTTTCCATGAAGTTGAATCCACCCCACCACACGCTAACCTGCTGCTTTGTTTCCCATTAGTCATATTTCTTGGAGTTTTACCCTTCCCTCCCCCACCACTTTCTAGTTTAAAGTCCAGTTGACCACCCTATTTACCCTTTTCGCTAGAACATTGGTCCCAGATCGGTTCAGGTGGAGACCGTCCCAACGGTACAGATCCCTCCTGTTCCAATACTGGTGCCAGTGCCCCACGAAATGGAACCCCTCTTTCCCGCACCGCTCCATTAACCACGTGTTTACTTCCCTTATTCTCGGGTCCCTATGCCAATTTGCATGTGGTTTAGGTAGTAATCCGGAGATTATAACCCTTGAGGACCTGTTCTTTAATTTAGTTCTTAGTTCCTGATAATCCCCAAACAGGTCCTCTTTCCTAGTCTTACCTATGTTATTTGTCCCGATGTGGACCACAACAACTGGATCCTCCCCCTCCCTCTCCAATATCCTTTCAAGCCAGTCAGAGATGTCCCTCACCCTGGCACCGGGCAAGCAACATACCATGCAGGACTCTCGATCCTGCTTACAAAGGAAGCTATCAATTCCCCTAATTATAGAATCCCCTACAACTACCATTTGTCTTTTTGCTCCCCCCTCTTGAATGGCCTCCTGTGCCACGGTGCCATGGTCAGCTGGCTCATCCTCCCTACAGCCCTGTTCCTCATCCACTCAGGGAGCAAGTACCTCGTACCTGTTGCTCAAGGTCAAGAGCTGAGGCTCCTCTGTTCCTGAACACAGGATCCCTTCACCTGCCTCACTTGCAGTCACACCCTGCTGACCCTGACCACTGACCGGACTTGAGGTACTTAATCTACCGGGTGTGACCGCCTCCTGATACAAAGCATCCAGGTAACTCTCCCCCTCCCAGATGTGCCACAGCGTCCGGAGCTCGGACTCCAGCTCATCAACTCTGAGCCGGAGTTCCTCCAGCAACCAACACTTGCTGCAGATGTGGTCACTGCGAGAACATGTGGTAGAGGCGAGTACATAGGCGTGATCTGCACATGATGATGCAGTCAGGACAGGGGAAAAGGATAGTTTAGACACCAGCTTCCTAGATGGCAAGGTCATACCTGCATTCTGCTGCAGAGGACTCAGATACTTCGAAGGGGCAGGCTACAGAATAATGTTGATGGGTATGCACAATGAAATGCTTTATGCATTAGCAGGCCTGCCAGAAAGATTGCGGTCACTGTCAACGAGAATGAAGGAGTCCCGCAGCAACTTGGCACAGGTCTTCAAGCCGAGCCTGGACCCCATCCTTTCCTGGGTAGAAGTGATAGCCAAATCCATGAGAGCGAGTGCAGACCCAACTATGATGCAGCATCTGATGGATGATGAACTGAACTTCTATTACAGCACAAGAAGAAGCTACCCAATGTCTGAGTGCTGCAGTGAAAACTCAGACTGCCATGAAATCTCACTTTGTAATTATGCAGGTTCAGGCTGCTGCCATCACGCCTACAGATACTAGGCCTTTCAGGGTGTTGCAGCAGTCCAGCAATCTGTGTCCAAAAGATTACTTAGATTGCTGAGGCATCATGCCAGGGAAGTGGCACTGGCTCCATGCAGTACAAACCTGCTGTCGCCTGTCATCACCCGTACTCACAGCACTGCCACTCTACCAATGCCCAGACTGTTGCTACACATGTCGAGGTAGTGCAGTCCGAAGCCAGGCCCTCAAGGCTGAGATCTGCTCGAGATCATCCTCCAAGACCATCTGCGGTCTCTCCCAGTGAAAGTCAACAGCCTTCCACCAGCCATGCTGCAGACATTGGGGTAACAATATATAGGAGCAATGGGCCAGGCAAAGGCACCCTCAAGACAGGTGATAAAGGAATGCACAAGGGTAATTAGTTGAGTTTTGTCTCGAATATAGGATTTTTTGTTGGATAAAGTTGATATGGAATGGTTGTTTTGTATTGGCTTTTATTTCAGGCTTGTGACCGAGAAGACGCCCTGATAGTCCAATCTAAGAGATGACGAGTGTGTGATTGTGGAACAATGGAGATCTGAAGTTGTATTCACAGGAACCAGAGTCAAATAAGGCACTCATGGACAGCCCACCCAGAACATTGTTCCTCTTGCTCTCCCTCCTGCTGGATCTCTGATGGCATGGCCTATGCCCTCATGAAGGCAAAGTTGTGGAGGATGTAACAGGCCACAATGAACCATGACATTCGCTCTGGTGAGTACAGGACGGCTCCTCCAGGGAAATCAAGGCTGTAACTTCAGCGTCCCAACTGTCAGTTTCATGATGTTTCTCATGGCAGCAGGGCTCTCAATATATGCATGTCGGCCATGTGTGGTTGGGCTGCAAAGGGGAGTCATGAGCCAGGTGTTGAACTGACAACCCTCGTCACCCGGCAGTCACCCTCTGGTTTGATGTAGTGACTGAAAGATTGCTACAAGAGGGATCTGGCACAAGATGATTAAATTATTACTGCTGCCAGGATAGTGGGCTTTCACCAGGATGATGTGCTGAACATAGTTGCAGGTTAAATCTGTCTCCACCGCACTCCCAGGCAGTGCATTCCAAATCCTAACCACTCGCTGCATAAAACAGTTTTTCCTTGTGTTGCCTTTGATTCTTTTGTCCTTAGCCTTAAATTGATGTCCTCTGGTTCTTGATCATTCTGCCAATGGGAACAGTTTCTCCCTATCTATTCTGTCTAAGTCCCTCATAATTTTGTAACTTCTATTGAATCTCCACTCCACGCTCTCTTCCCTGAAGAGAAGAACCCAGGCCTCTGCAATCTATCCACGTAATTGAAGTCTCTCGTGCCTGGAACCATTCTCGTAAATCTTTTCTGCACTCTCCCTCATGCCTTCACATTCTTCCTAAAATGGTGCACAGAATTGGACACAATACTCCTGCTGAGACCAAACCAGTGTTGTATAAAGGTTCATCATAACTTCCTTGTTTTTGTACTCTACGCCCTGGACCCTCTATGCATTACTAAGCATTTTCTCAACTTGCCCTGACACCTTCAACAATTAGTGCACATATACCCCTAGGTCCCTCTGCTCCTGCACCCTATTTAGAAATGTAGGATTGTACATTTTACAACCACAGTCAACCTACAACTGATGATGGACCAGCCCAAAATTCCAATCTTCTTCATCAGCGAGCTGCCTGGGGAAGCCCAGTGGGTGTCTGAAGGTCACTGCTCACATGTAAATGAGGTCCAAGACCCAATATTGGGTGAGCCTTGGGCCTATCCCTTTTGATACAAGGATCGCTCAGGCACAATCCAATTTCAAAGCCATTTGTCTTTCCAGAGTACACTCCTTTCTACTGAGTGTATAATATAATTTAAATCGTAAGTTTGGCATTATGCTTTTTGCTTCCAACAGCATTAAATGCCAAGCTCCTGTTTACTGTAGATCTGGTCATGACAACTATATGAGAAGCTACTAGCCATCTTATATTCAAACATTTACAACTTATTAGCTCTCACGATTAGATAAGCAAAAGAACAGGTGCAATTATAATTGCACAAAGAAGCAGATGCTTAACAAGCTTTATATACAATTATATCTGTCTCAATAAGCCATACTGTGCAATTAGCTGACGAAGTCAATAAGCAAAGCAAAGTCTTCAGCTACTGGCAGGACTATTACTCATTAAAGAAGGTATATCATTGAAGCTGACATGAAAACACATTCTCAGTCACATTTCGTTTCTACTTTATAGTTCAGGACAGCAAGTGAGAGAGTGCACAAGTCAGCCTAATATCAGTATTGTACTCAGTAGCTATCCGAGATATCACAAGAATAGGGATAGGGCATTTCCCCCAACTGGTCACTGAGAGATCAAGTACTTTGATGTTCTGCTACAGATCTAGCCAGTGCTTATGGATAGTCCAGGGACAATTTTCAACTTCCTGCTAAAGTTAGCAGTGCCCCCACTCTGTCCATCCGACAGATTCACCGGGAAGGCCGTTTTTAGGTTCATGTCCCACTAGATTACAGGCTGCAAGATTCCCAGCATTCAAGAACGTTGGTGAGAAATTTGCTGAACTGGGGGCGGGCAGTGAGAATCAGTCAGTTCAATGAGTCCAATGGGCTGGATGTCAGCAGTACGAAAAATAGAATCATAGAAAATAGGGGCAGGAGTAGGCCATTTGGCCCCTCAAGCCTGCTTTGCCATTCAATATGATCATGGCTGATCCTCTATCTCAACGCCATACACCCGCTCTCTTCCCATCCCTTGACGCCTTTAGAGTCTAGAAATCTATCTATTTTCTTCTTAAATATATTCAGTGACTTGGCTTCCACAGCCTTCTGTGGTAGCAAATTCCACAGGTTCACCACCCTCTGAAGGAAGAAGTTACTCCTCATCTCAGTCCTGAATGGCCTACCCTGTATCCTGAGACTGTGACCCCTTGTTCTAGACCCCCCCAACCAGAGGAAACATAATCCATGCATCTAGTCTGTCCGTCCCTGTCAGGATTTTATATGTTTCAATGAGATCCCCTCTCATTCTTCTAAACTCAAGTGAAATACCAGCCTAGTTAACCCAATCTCTCCACACAACATGACAATCCTGCCATCCCAGGAATCAGTCTGGTGAACTGCATTCCCTCTATGGCAAGTATCCTTTCTTAGGTAAGGAGACCAAAACTGCACACAGTACTCCAGGGGTGGTCTCACAAAGGCCCTGTACAGCTGCAGTAAGACATCCTTGTTGCAGGACTTCTCTTGCAATGAAGGCCAACATACCATTTGCCTTCTTAATTGCTTGTGGTACCTGTATGCTTGCTTTCAGTGATTGGTGTACAAGGACACCCAGGTCCCTTTGTATTTCAATATTTCCCAATCTATCACCATTTAAATAATACCCTGCCATCTGTCTTTCCTACCAAAGTGGATAACTTCACACTTATCCACATTATAATGCATCTACCATGTATTTGCCCACTCACTCAACTTGTCCAAATCACCTTGAAGCTTCTTAACATCCTTCTCAGCACTCACGTTCCTACCAAGTTTCGTGTCGTCAGCAAACTTGGAAATATTACATATATCAATGGTTTGTATAAGGGAACCAAATGTAAGAAATGGGAAGGAAATACAACTCAGAAAGTAGACTACCCTGCGGTATTTTTGTGGGGGCAGGAGCACCCTTCCTGCCGCTCTTAGCCCCACAAACATTCCCCCCAAGAATGTCCCAGTCTGCAATTGAACTTTCCTTTATGCATTCACCGAATGTTGGCCATCGCTGTCAAAGCTGAAGTTATTACCCACCATTGAGAGGCTAGTGGTGAGTCACCATTGAACTACCGCAGTCCATCTGGATTATAGTGCTTGTAGTGGTGCAGGTTTTATACAATTGAGTAACTTACTTGGTCACTTCAGACAGCAGTTAAGAGTCAACCACATTCCTATGAATCTGGAGTCACCTATAGGCCAAACTGGGTAAGGACAGCATGTTTCCTTGAACGAGTTGAGTTTTTATGACTACGCAGTAATTACATGGTGACGATTTTGATGCTAGCTTTATGCTCCCAGACTTATTTAATCAAGTGAATTTAAATTCCTCATTTGCTGTGATGGGATTTGCACTCATATCTCTAGATTTTTAGTCCAGGCCTCTGGATTACTATTTCATGGGGAAGTGATCAAAATGTTTCTCCTAGAATATAATCCTTTGGTACTTCCTGAATGCAATTTATGGCACAGAAGGAGGCCATTTGGCCTATCTGGTCTATGTCAAATGAAATCCCACATCACCCCAAATGCATATCCTAGTGATTTTTAGGTGTGATAAATGTTTCTATCTCTATCGCCCTTTTGGACAGTGAATTCCAAACTCCCGTTAGCCTTCCCAACTCCCCTCAAATCCTCCTACAAATTGCTCTAAATCTATGCCCATTATTCATGTGGTAGATGTGGTAGCTTTGCTGCAAAGTTATCTGAAATCTCAGATCAGGCGCCAAAAATACCACCAGCTCAGTGTGGCTGCAGCCCAAATAGCCAAACCCATTTCAGACATAGAAATCCTTTGAAAAAGAAATCCCAGAAAAACTACTGGCCCTGAAGGCTCTGGTAGTCAGAGATTGTTAAAGTCCTAAACAAAAACAGAATTACCTGGAAAAACTCAGCAGGTCTGGCAGCATCGGTGGAGAAGAAATCAGTTAACGTTTCGAGCCCTCATGGCCTGTTCAAGCTACCGAAGAACCTCCATAGTAGGGAGTCTGTTTGTCAATGTTGTGCTGCCATCTACAGCTTTACAAGTGCAATAGACAGATAAATCAGAATTTTTTTTATAAATGGTACTTGTGATCTAAGTCAGTTTCTGCAATGGTGGTGTGCCAAATAGTGAGATGCAGGAGCTCTAAGAAAATGTGTTGGCCATGTCATTTCCAATTCTACTAATACATTGGTTTCCTATGTATTAATCATTTGAGTCCCCAAATGTCAGTAAAATTATGCCTTTTAAGTGAAAAATATTAATGCCTTTAAGCATTTTATTTCAAACATGTGGTATTTTGAATCATTATCCTTTAGCATAGCTAGAATTTCATTATGTGACCATTTAATTATTTAATTCAAGGCTATTAAAAACAAGAATTACAGAAAACACTTCTGACCGGGATTGGTAAATACAGGGGTCACTGCTTTTCTTGATTTATATTAATAATCTAGGCCTGGGTGTACAGGGCACAATTTCAAAATTTGAAGATGATGCAAGACTTGGAAGTGTTGCAAACTGTGAGGAGGATAGTGATAGAATTCAAGAGGATATAGGCAGGCTGGTGGAATGGGCAGACACAAAGCTGGGGAAATTTAATGTAGAGAAGTGTGAAGTGATACATTCTGGTCAGAAGAATGAGGAGAGGTGACATAAAATAAAAGGTACAATTCCAAAGGAAATGCAGGAGCAGAGGAACCTGAGAGTATATGTGCATAAATCACTGAAGGTGACAGGCAGATTGAGAAACCAGTTAATAAATTATACTGAATCCTGGGTTTTATAAATAGGGCACAAAGTACAAAAGCAAGTTAGTTATGACCCTTCATAAAACACTGGTTCAGCCTCAATGGGAAGGGCGTGAAGGTTTTAGTAAGGATGCAGAAAAGATTTCCGAAAATGGTTCAGAGGATGAGAGATTTCGGTTATGTGGATAGATTGGCGAAGCTGGAACTGTTCTTCTTGGAGAAGAGAAGGTTGAGAGGAGATTTGTTAGGCGTGTTCAAAATCATGAGGGGTCTGGATAGAGTAAATGGGAAGAAACTGTTCCCATCAGTAGATGGTCGATAACCCTAAGGTGATTAATGAAAGAACCAGAAGTGACATGAGGAAAAACCTCTTTATTCAACAAGTGGGTTGGATCTGAAAAGCACTGTCTGGGCATGTGGTGGAGACAGAGTCATTTGCGATATTCAAAAGGAAACTGGATAATTATCTGAGGAGAAAATATTTCACAGGGTTACAGGGGTGGAGGAGTCTGACTAGCTGATTTGTTGTTGCAGAGAATTGACACAGAGACAATGTGCTGAATGGCCTCCTTCTGTGCTGTAACCATTCTGCGATTCTAGTATAGAAACATTCAAGGAACTTGATAAACACATGGGGGACAAAAGAAGCTAAAGATTACCCTGATAGTGTGATCAAGAAGGGTGGGAGGAGGCTTGTGTGGAACATAAATACCAGCATAGATGAGATGGGCCAAATGGCCTGTTTCTGTGCTGTAAATTTCATGTAAAGCTGTCAGTAGGGAATACAAACACTATACTGCGTTTCGCATCCTCAGGTCTTCACAGTGAAGGAATTAATGTTCAGCAAGCAAGCACAGCTGGGTGTTTGGGGATATTGCTGCTGCTTTAGGTCCCAGGAACCCTGAGCTTCAAAGACCCTGAAATTCCTGTTTACGAGAAAGCTGTGTGAAGGGAGTTGTAAGGTCTGTATTTTCTTTCAGTCAGGGAGCTGTACAAGAGGGTTACTGCTGTTGCTGCTGCTCCACATTGACTCAGAGACATTCAGCAGCAGCAGCATGAGGCTCAGGACCCTGAGCCCGGCCTTCCCTCCGCCACCTCTTAACCTTTCCACACTCCAGATTCACAGCCACACCGCGAGCTCCAGGCATTCCAGTCAACTCTTACCGCCCGGCCTGAACTCAAACTCCAGGAACTCATGGCCAAACTTGCCCTTATGCCTCACATAACACCACAGGTAGAATTCACTCTACATGGTCCCCATGCCGGCCACCTCTGTGTCACACATCACCCAGCCCCACCTAGTTGCAATAGGATTTACCTCCAGTTCTGATTGTTGCCATTAATGAGCCATATCCCCCTCTATGTGTTATTCCTGGAAACAAGTAGTTTCAATATTGGAGGCAGTGAGGATTAAATCAACACAAATCTTACAGATTGAAAATCCAGTCAAACAATTAATGGAATAGGTTTCACTGAGATCAGCGGGAAAAAAAAATCAAATGGGCCATATAGCGATGGCCAATCAGCAAAGGAGAGTTTACCATCCAGCCTTTAAATAGGAGGTGCCCGAGGTAAAACAGGAAGTCGGGTAAGGCTGGAGCCAGAGTTACGGAAAAGCCAATGACTTTTCCTAGCTACTAATCTTCGGGACTGTTCTCATGTTAGTTTTAAAATTCACAATGGAAGTTTATATCAATGTTTTTGCCATGAATTATTTCACTTCCTTAGCAACGTTGTGTGTTGTTGTCAGGAAAGAAAGACTGGATTTGGACAGGTTAAGTTGACCCTAGAGCTCTTTGATTTAGGGACGGGCTTCTAAATGCCTCGGGCAGTGTTGCTAACTATTCATTACGGTCCATATGAATCATGCGAGATGGTGGATTACAGAACTAGCCATTAAACAGGAGGTTCTGGAGTGGCTCTCCAGTACGCTCTGGCAACACCACACCCCTGAGTTTCTGGTATTAAAGGTGATAGCAGCACAAAGTATAGGATGACTCATGTGGTCATATTATTTACGAGGGAAGAAATTGAATACTAGAAATTGTAAACTTGCAAGGTTAATTTCAGTAGTAGGGAAAGGAAAACGATATGATCTGTGGTGACTTGCAGAGTTTGGTGATAATTAGTCAGGCTTTAGATCCAGCTTCACTGATTTTATTTGAGTTCGATGTGGATGTCTGTGATCTGGCTGACATTGCAAAATTTAATTTCCAAAGAACAATTAACAAAGTACTGCAGGCACAGCTTTTGGAAGAAACTTGATAATTTGGGATTATAGAACAGTTATCCAGGATCAAGCTGGAAGCCAAGGATATTTCTTTTCCGTCGGAAATCTCCTCAAACTCCTTTCTTCCTCCTCCTCCATCCTCATCTTCAGTCATAAGTGCAATGAGCTCATGGATCTCTTTGCCAAGAAAGAGCCCATCATTGCAAAGGGCCACTCACTGCTTTGTCCTCCTGCCAGCTTTTACCTAATTTTCCATTTCCTCTACTTTTGCACTCCCTTCCAACCCCAGCCCCAATTTCCTGCAATTTTTCTCAAATCTCCACTCTCCACAAGTTCATTTCTTCCAACATCAGCAACTACCACCCCCCCTCACCCAATTCTTGATTATTCAACATCCCTTTTCGGCTTCCATGCTAGCCACTACTGTTAAAGGCTCTCTTTCCCCAGAATTTTTGAGAATGCAATTAGCAGGGTAGATAAAGGAGAACCAGTGGTTGGAGTAAATTTGGATTTTCAAAAAGCATTGGATAAGCTGCAACATGAAAGAAAGCTGCACAAGATAAGAGCTGATCAGGTTGGTGATAATATATAAGCATGGATTAAGGTTGGATGAAGAACAAAAAACAAACAGTGGGAATAAACTGGTTATTTTCAGGTTGGCAGGCTGTTCATGGTGGGCACTGCAAGGATTAGTGCTGAAACTCTTTCGAATTATCAACAGTCACAGATTGCAACTCTTTCGAGTACAATCACAGTTCTTGGTTTCCAGGAGTGGGACATGAACCCACAACCCTCTGATTCAAAGGCAAGGGTGCTATGAACTGAGCCACAGCTGACACCTCAAGCCTCAGTGATTTATAATCTATATTAACGACTTAGATGAAATGCCTGAGTGCAGTGCATCCACGTTTGCCAATGATATGGAAAGTAAACTGTAAGGAAAGCACAAAGAGTCTGCAAAGGGATATAGTTTGGTTAAGTGAGTGGGAAGGAAGTCAGCAAATTAAGTATAATGTGGGGAAATAGGAGGTTATGCACATTGGTAGGAAGAACAGAAAACTGAACATTTTTTTAATGATAAGAACTATTAAGTGTTGGTGTTCAGAGGGATTTGGGGGTCCTTGGCCATGAAAGAGGAAGTTAACCTGCAGGTCCAGCAAGCAATTAGGAAGGCAAATGGTGTGGTTAGCTTTATTGCAAAGTGGTTGAAGTGCAAGAATAAGAAATTCTTGCTGCAATAGGACTTTGGTGAGACAACACCAACAGTTTTCATCTCCTTACCTAAGGAAGCATATAGCTGACTTAGAGGGAGTCGCTAGATTGATTCCCAGGATGAGAGGGTTGTCCTGTGAGAAGAAATTATGTAGAATGGGCCTATACTCTCTGGAGTTTAGAGAATAGGAAATGATGTCATTGAAAAAGAAAATTTCAAGATGTAGATGTTGAGAGGCTATTTCCCTGGCTGGAGAGTCTAGGACTAAGAGGCATCATCTCAGGATAAGGGGGACAGTCATTTAGGAATGAAATGAGGAGAAAATTCTTCACTCCAGAGCATTGTGAATCTTGGAAATTCTCAACCACAGTATGTTGTAGGTGCTTAGTCAGTGAGTACATTCTGTTACGATGATCCCCAGGCATGGTCCCCCAATTTGTTAACTTCCCAAATGGGACCCCAGTTTTGTTATGCTCCCGGGTGAGGAGGAATGAGCTGGCTCCCCTTCTTTATTCAACCCCCTCGGTTTGTTGCAACAAGGTTAATTTAAAAGTTAATTCCAAATGTTTTAAAAGGAGCCAATTTAACCAGGCTTTCTTAAATCAAAGGAAGATTAAGTCTATTTGTTACTAAAAACCAGAGAAAAAATAATAAAAATACAAACTCATGCACATAGATCATAAATGAGAAATTGAGTCCAAATAAAAGTTAAAAAACTTATATGAATCAGTTATTGGCTTGTTTGTGAGGCGTAGATGGTGAAAAGCTGTGGCCATTAAGTTGGGTGATTCCAGTACAGCTGACTTTGGAGTTGAACAAAGATAAAAGCAAAAAACTGCGGATGCTAGAAATCCAAAACAAAAACAAAAATACCTGGAAAAACTCAGCAGGTCTGACAGCACCTGCGGAGAGGAACACAGTTAACGTTTCGAGTCCAAATGACTCTTCACCAGAACTAAGGAAAAACAGAAAAGAGGTGAAATATAAGCTGGTTTAAGGGGGGGGAACAGGTAGAGCTGGATAGAGGGCCAGTGATAGGTGGAGATTGCCAAAAAATGTCATAGACAAAAGGACAAAGAGGTGTTGACGGCGGTGACATTAGCTAAGAAATGTGCTAATGGTGACATTAAGGGTAGAAAGCAGGACGAGCAAGGTAGAGATAGCCCTAGTTGGGGTGGGGTGGGGGGAAGGGATCGAAATAGGCTAAAAGGTAGAGATAAAACAATGGGTGGAAATACATTTAAAAATAATGGAAATAGGTGGGAAAAGCAAAATATATATAAATAATTGGAAAAAGGGGGATCGGAAAGGGGGTGGGGATGGAGGAGAGAGTTCATGATCTAAAGTTGTTGAACTCAATATTCAGTCCGGAAGGCTGTAAAGTGCCTCGTCGGAAGATGAGGTGCTGTTCCTCCAGTTTGTGTTGAGCTTCACTGGAACATTGCAGCAAGCCAAGGACGAACATGTGGGCATGAGAGCAGGGTGGTGTGTTGAAGTGGCAAGCGACAGGGAGGTCTGGGTCATGCTTGCAGACAGACAGAAAGTATTCCGCAAAGCAGTCACCCAGTCTGCATTTGGTCTCTCCAATGTAGAGGAAACCACATTGGGAGCAGCGAATGCAGTAGACTAAATTGAGGGAAGTGCAAGTGAAGCGCTGCTTCACTTGAAAGGAATGTTTGGGCCCTTGGACGGTGAGGAGGGGGGAAGTAAAGGGGCAGGTGTTGCACCTTCTGCGGTTGCATGGGAAGGTGCCGTGGGAGGGGGTTGAGGTGTAGTGGATGATGGAGGAGTGGACCAGGGTGTCCCGGAGGGAACGATCCGTGCGGAATGCTGCCAGAGGGGTGAAGGGAAGATGTGTTTGGTGGTGTTATCATGCTGGAGTTGGCGGAAATGGCGGAGGATGATCCTTTGAATGCGGAGGCTGGTGGGGTGATAAGCGAGGACAAGGGGGACCCTATCATGGTTCTGGGAGGGAGAGGAATGTGTGAGGGCGGATGCGCGGGAGATGGGCCGGACACGGTTGAGGGCCCTGTCAACCACCATGGGTGGAAAACCTCGGTTAAGGAAGAAGGAAGACATGTCAGAGGAACTGTTTTTGAAAGTGGCATCATCAGAACAGATGCGACGGAGGCGAAGGAACTGAGAGAATTGGATGGAGTCCTTACAGGAAATGAGGTGTGAGGAGCTATAGTCAAGGTAACTGTGGGAGTCGGTAGGCTTGTAATGAATATTGGTGGACAGTCCATCACCAGAAATTGAGACAGAGAGGGAAGTGTCAGAGATGAACCATGTGAAAATGATGGAGGGGTGGAAATTGGAAGCAAATTAATAAATTTTTCCAGGTCCAGATGAGAGCATGAAGCAGCACCGAAGCAGTCATCAATGTACCGGAGAAAGAGCTGTGGGAGGGGGGCCGGAGTAGGACTGGAACAAGGAATGTTGCACATACCCCATAAAGAGACAGGCATAACTGAGGCCCATGCGGGTACCCATAGCCGCACTTTTTATTTGGAGGAAGTGAGAGGGGTTTAAGGAAAAATTGTTCAGTGAGAGAACAAGTTCAGCCAGACGGAGGAGAGTAGTGGTGGATGGGGATTGACAGAGGCCCGAACAATCCCCATCCACCACTAATCCCCTTCCCTTCAGATCTCCCTTTTAAGTGTCCCTGCTTGAAGAAGGCCATGACACCTTTTCAGGCGTAACGTTCCATGTTCTCTCAGGACAGGTCTGTAAGTATAATCCATATAGAAATTTTCCAGGAAGTGGTCATTTTACATTATCAGCCAGCTTTTGCTTAGTGTCTTTGAATTTCTTTAAAAACACACAAGTCTTCCTTGAAAAGTTCAACATGCCCACAAGTAATTTGTGGTGGTAATCGACTTTTATCACACTTTCCCACAGGACGAATGAAATGAGATTCATTTTCATTTCATTACAAAAAGTAAAGAAATATAAAACTAACAAACACACATACTCTCATTCATTCTCTTCGACTTGGTCAATACCCAGGTGGCCTTAAACTGTTTTAGGCCCTGGATAACCTGCTCGCCTTGGTTCTTTTTATCCTTTTAGGTGGCTGGTTACATTCATTTACAGATTAGCTTGTTATCAAGGTTTCAAAATTGCCATGTTTCCAGTGGTAGTCCTTATGATCAGTAACCCTGTGTCAGTCCCTTGCTATAATGCTGGATTAAATATCATCAATGGAGTTTGGTGTTTTACCTGGCTATTTCCTCCTTTCTGAGGATCGTCACCGTGCCAAGGTACAGAGGTTTGTGTCTCCCAATGAACCTGAGAGCGATGCCATCCGGAGCTCCCGCTCCTGGTAGGGTCTCCCATAGCAGTAAGGTCAAGTGGGAGGTTCCAGACAAAGAACAATCCAAGAAGTCCTCAATGGCAGAGCAGGTGGAGGAGGGCTGCAGCCCCAACAGCTGCAAAGGCGGAAGAAGGCTGCAACAGGGAAGTGGCCCCAGTTGTTATGGTCTGCCACGCCACTGAACCTGGCCACCAACCACCAAGGTGGAACCCGGAAGCGCACCAGAGTCCCCACGCTAAACTATGCCACGCGCAGGCCCCCCTCAGGCAAAAAGCCCTATGGCGATGGAGGATTGGGAACAGGGGCAGGGCTATGATACCTGGAGGCCCCCAGCTAAAATTCCGCACACAGGCGGTGGATGTGTGGCAGGCGCCGAGCACCTTTGCCGGGACAGGGGTGCCTTTCAACAGCTGCATCTGCCGCTGTCCTAGACGCCTAGGGTTTGCGCCAAGATGGAGCCAGGACTGGTTTGATGCCAATGACACCACGATCCGCGATCCCCTCGAGCTGAAGAAAGCAGCCTTCATCATCAGGCAAAGTCACCCACTTACCCAGCGAGTGTTGGCAGTGTACCACTAACTGAAGGCTGAGATCCAGCGATGCATTCAAGACATGAAGACCAACAGGTAGGTGGAGAAGGGGCAGAAAATTCAGGCCTACGCCGGCCAGCACGACATGCGCAACTTCTTCCAGGCTACCAATACAAAATATGGGCCCTGCTTGACCAGACAATACCCCGACTGATCACAAGATGGCTCCCGGCTCCTCAAGGATGAGACGCCATCCGTAAGCGTTGGACGGAGAATTTCGAACTGCTCTGCAATTGGGACTCCACTGTACCAGAGGAGACCATCCAAGCCAAACCACAACACCCTGTGGAGGATTCCCTCGGCGATCCACCAACCGTCGATGAGCTTAAGCGGGCCATCCAACAGATGAAAACCAACAAAGCTTGTGGGCCAGACTGTATACCCATAGAGGTCTACCATTCCTTCTGCTATCAACTCACGTCACGACTCCATCAGTTCATCCTCCGCCTTTGGGATGAAGGGCAAATCCCCGAGGATCTCAAGGACGTGACCATCATTGCAATTCACATGAAGGAGGACAAATCTGATTGTGAAAACAACAGGGGGATTTCCCTCCTGTCCATCATGGGTAAGATCCTGGCCCGTATCCTCCTGAACCACCTTCATCCAGTCGCTGAGGTAATCCTCCCGGAAACCCATTGTGGCTTCCGACCATCCCGGGGTACTGTGGACATGGCCATTGTGGCTAGACAGATCCTGGAGAATTGTCGGGAGCAAAATCAAGAATTGTTCCTTGTCTTCATCGACCTGATGAAGGTGTTTGATTCTTTAAATTTTGAAGCTCGGTGGATCGTCCTCCAACGCTTTGGTTGCCTGTTGAAGTTTGTCACAATCCTGAGACTCCTGCATGACAACATGACCGCCACCGTCCTGATTGGAGGGTCTGAAACTGACACCTTTCACATCCGGGCCGAGGTCAAACAAGGTTGTGCGATCGTCCCCACCTTGTTCACCATTTACCTGACTGTCATCATCCACCTCATCCGAGATTACCTACCACCTGGTGTCAGCATTCAGTATCGTCCAGACGGGAAGATCTTCAAACTTGGTCGCTTCCAGGCAAACAAAGCCCACCACCATGGACAACCACGACCTTCAGTTTGCGGATGAATGCTACGTGATGGCTCACTCTGTACAGGACATACAAAGGACGAATGACCTCGTATAACACCTCATATAAGAGGCTTGGCCTGTCTTTAAACATCACCAAGACAAAAGTCCTTCACCAACATTCCCTGGGCTAGTTGAGCATCCCCTGCACCATCCACATTGATGGGACGGCACCGGAGTATGTGCAGCACTTCCCTTATCTCAGCAGCCGCCTCTCCCAAGGGACTACCATCAGTGAGGAAGTCCAACACCGAGTCAACTGTGCAACTGTGCCAGCGCTGCCTTCTTCAAGCTGCGCCAACATGTCTTTGACAATAGGGACTTTTGCAAGTCAACAAAGGTTTTGGTTTATAAGGCCACTGTGTTGACCACCCTCCTCTACTGCAGCAAAACATGGGCCGTCTACCAATGCCACATTAAGATCCTTGAGAGCTTCCATCAGCGGTGCTTGCGTCAAATCCTGGGGAATCAAGTGGGAAGACCACCAGACTAACAAGAGCGTCCTCCATGAAGCTGCGTCTACCAGCGTTGAAGCCCTGCTCCTGCAGATCCAACTCCAGTGGATGGGTCATTGAGTCCAGATGCTTGAAAACCACCTCCCTCAGCAGGTTCTCTTCTCACAGCTCTCCGCTGGCCAACGCTCAAAGGACGGCCAAAAGAAAAGGTATAAGGATACGCTCACGGTCACCCTAAAGCACGGAGGCATTAACAACACTGACTGGGAGGAGAATGCTGCCGATCACCCGGCATGGTCTATCAAGGTGCAAGCCACTTCGAGGCTCAGTGACACGACAGCAAGGAGGAATGGCGGTGGCAGAGGAAGCCAACCCGGGACTGCAATCTCCACTCCCCTGTTCAACAACGTGCCCTGACTGCAGAAGAACTTGTGGGTCCAGAATTGGGTTCCTCAGTCATCTGAAATCCCACCAAGCCTGACGGACTTCATCCTCGATTCCGAGGGACGGCCGATGATGAGTTCCCAAATTGCTAACAATAGCCAAGCTGTTCATACTGTGCTTTTCCCTGGCCCCAAGCCATTTTCTACAAAAGCTGTTACTATGCAAATTTCTTTGGCTGCTGTGCTGAGCTGTTCTTTTCAGGTTTAACTCTTTGCCCACCTCTGTAACCCATGAATTTACTGACTCAAACCCAAACACCTTTACAGGTCTAATTGCCAGGAGGTTAGTGGGTCGAGCTGTGACGTCCACCCTTTGTTGGGATTCTGGTTCCAGTACTTCACGTTTAGTGAGTTTTTCATCAACACTTCTGGTTGAGGTCTAAAGCTTGTTTTGATTCATCTGGTTGGTCAGGGCTTACCCCTGCATGGATTTCCCTGATATTATCCTTGTGATCTCCACAAGTATTACCTGCTTTGGGGTAGGTTACATTCCCTTTCTCCTGTGCAAATCTGATTCCTGATGGTAGAGGCTTGCAACTCAATTTAAGTCCTGGTACAATGTCTGAGCTCAGTTCTGGTGATTGACACACTACCATCCCCCAAAAAAGGGTATACAGATTGGTGTCATACTGGAGGTAGTGGGCTGAGGTACTGCTGAGAGGCTGGTGAAGTGCCAGTGCTCGTTGGGCAGCTGCCTTCTTCAGATGGAAGATGGACCGGAGGAGGAGGAGGAGGAAAATCCCGAGATCGAGGGAAGAGTTTCCTAACACTTTGACTAGAGAGCGGAATGTTGTCATCACAAGCTGTTACGGGTCATATACTTTTTTTTCTTTCTAATTAGTTAACCTATCACATCTAAACCGTTGTTTCTTAATAAACTCAATAAACTATCTTAAAATTATGTCTGAATAGTCAACTGTCTATTTAGGTATCTGTGGGCCAGAATCCAGAAATCTTACTTTCCCCTAACCTGTCCTACATGCTCTGGGACACTACTGCAATCAGGTTGAGGCTCAGCTGCTGCGGCACTGCCCTGAAGCTCATCAACCAGGTGAGGTGTCCCCCCTCACCATCTGCATGTCTACTAGGGACCCTCCCTGTTCTCCCTCTGATGTTGGAGAAATGGTGTGGGCTAGCCAGATCCCCGGCTCATCCCACAGGGGTGCAGGTTTGAGACTCTTTTGTGTCCCTGTTCTTTCCTGTATCTTTGGGGAATACTTCGTTCACAGGGGTTGGACTATCTTCGATCCTTTTAACTTGTTCAGGTTCTGCCTTGTTTCTTTGTACTTCTGTAGGCCTGTCTTTGGCCCTTTTAACTTCCAGTGGCTCTGCAGCTGGGCATGGCACCTCTCTCACAGACTTCTTACTTGTCTTGCAACTCCCCTAATCCCTGTTTAATTCTGCAAAAAATATACCTACTAACTCAATTTCCAGGTCATCCTCTGCCTGTTTTAAATTCCATCGGTCTTTTCTGGACTCTCGACTCTACAGACCTAATCTTGGCCCTTATAAATTCAAGAAGCTGTTTCTTAACTACTCCAATCCTCACTAGTTCAATCACCTCCTTTTGGGCCCCTGAACACTCTCCAGCTCTCTGCCTCTCTGTAGACTTTGGCTGCGTGTTCCCTGCCTCTTTGATTGCAAGTAGCCCTTGCCTAGCTACTCCAACCCTTACAGGCTCTATTGCCCCTTTTGAGGCCTCTAAACCATTCTGGGTTCCCTGTATTCCTACAGATCCTGGCTGGCTTCCCCCAGCCCTTTAAGCTTCTTTTGATTTGAGTGATCTTTCCTGACTTTTCAGGAGTGCTAACCTTTTGCCTGCCTCAGTTGCCTTTATCTTCCTTTCCAGTTCACGGAGCCTTCTTTGGAAAGCTCCCTCCCTTTCTCTTTCCTCTCTTTCCAATCTCTTTGGAAAGCTTTCTCTTCTTCCCTTCTCTCTCTTTCCTCTTTCTTTTTTTCCCTTTCTCTTTCCTGAAATTCTAATTTCTGCCGCTCCAATTTTAATCTCTCTACCGCTACCTTATCCGTTTCATTGTCCTCAATTTCCACCTGTAGATTGTTGTCCACCCCTTTTAAAATTTCAGGTTTTCTGGCTTTTGGGTGAAACTCCAATCCTAAATGCCTCGCTAAAGCTTTTAACTGTTCGAGGGACAGAGCTGTTAAATTTTCATAACTAACGTCCCTTCTGTCTGTAAAAACATTGGCATCAAATGTGGACATTTTTACACTTTAGTGAGGCAGACTCAAGAAAAGCTTTCTGCGTTTTTTATAAATTGGTTTCAAAGGAACAATTTACTTTCCTCGCTCTAACCGAGCCCCCAATTTGTTACAACGGTCCCCAGGCAAGGTCCCCCAATTTGTTAACTTCCCAATTCCGGTGAGGAGGAATGAGCTGGCTCCCCTTCTTTATACAACCCCCTCAGTTAGTTGCAACAAGGTTAATTTAAAAAGGGTCCCCCCCCACCCCCTCCCCCCTCGTGGATATCTTTTCCCAGTCCAAATGTATTTGTTTTAAAAGGAGCTAATTTAACCAATCTTTCTTTGGCTCAAG
The DNA here is from genome assembly GCF_964194155.1 of Cetorhinus maximus. Taxonomy (NCBI): domain Eukaryota; kingdom Metazoa; phylum Chordata; class Chondrichthyes; order Lamniformes; family Cetorhinidae; genus Cetorhinus; species Cetorhinus maximus. The sequence continues at coordinate 100,024,023 of NC_135879.1, read as the reverse complement.
AAAGCCTAAGTTTATTAGTTACTAAAAAACATGAGCAAAAATAATAAAAATACAACACTCATACACAGATAAGAAATGAGAAGTTGAGCGCAAATAAAAGTTTTAAAAGATATATGAATCAGTTATTGGCTTGGGGTCCGTGAGGCATAGATGGTGAAATGCTGCAGCCGTTAAGTTGGGTGATTCCAGTCGAGCTGACTTTAGAGTTGAGCAGTTGGTTTGGAGACACTTGGTTCTGCAGGTTGGCTGAAGAAGCTGTCCTATTTCCTTTTTGATTGTGGCTTTGTTGACTTGCCTCCAGTAACAGGGAGGGAGAGAACTTTCCTTGCAACTGCAGGGGTGACCAGTTGATCATCTTGTGCTGTCACTCTCACAGCACACCAACATACTAGCACACTAGCACTGCTCTACAGCTAGCTTTTTAACCCATTTTTCCCTGTTTATCCTTGTACAGTTAAAAATCCATGTCTTGCCCCCCAGAGTCTGTTTTCTTTGATCTCTGACTATTTTACACATTCTATGATATGAATCAATGGGAGATGGATTGTAGATGCCTGCTGAGACATGGTAATCAGTCTTTTGACTCTGCAACCACAGGGGTTCAAAGTTCAGTCTTTTGCATTTTTCCTATCTCCCTTTTAAGTGTCTCTGCTTGAAGGCGGCCATGACACCTTTTCAGGTGCAACATTCCATGTTCCCTTAGGATAGGACTACAGTATAATCCACACAGGAATTTTCCAGAAAGTGGTCACTTTACTGCCATCTTTTGCTGAGTGCTCTTGCTGTGATTTCTTTAAAAACACAAGTCTTCCATAAAACATTCAGTATGCTCGTAAGTATTTTGTGGCTGTAATCGGCTTTTACAACAATTCAAAGATGACCTTGATAGATTTTTGGACTCTTAGGGGATCAAGGGATATGGGGATCTGGCAAATAAGTGGAATTGAGATCAAAGATCAACCATAATCTGTTTAAATGGTGGAAGAGGCACAAGGGGACTGTATGGACCTGCTGCTGCTCCTATTTCTTAAATTCTTTTTTATGTCATTGCCTCACAGTTCCATACCTCTCTCCAAAAACTCCGTGTCTGAATCCTGGCAGTGCAGATTTTGCCCTGTGCACAATAACAAGACTACCTGACCAAAATCTGAGATTGGGGCCACGGTGCATTATCCCTCGTTGTCCTCCTCAGCCCTACTGCAATGTTTGATACAGTCAGCCTTACTATCATCCCCCAATATTGCCAAACTCTGTTAGTTACATGATCCCATGACCACATTTGTACATCTAATCAAGGATGAGTCAAATTTTCCGCAACCTGAACACCAGTTTGAATAAAGCCACCATTTTTGACTCCCACCATGAACACTTTCTTTCTCCAGGATTTCAGTCTCTTTCCCCAGCCACTTGCATAGGCTGAATCAGACAAATGCAAAATTTTGGCATCCTATTCCACCAAGGACTGAGCTCAAAATGACACACCGTACCTATTATCAGTTTACTTCAACTCTGCAACAATGCCCACTTCCACAACCACCTCAAATAATTCTCACCACCATCAATAAAATTGTTATTCCCAGGTTCTCCACATCCAGACTCAATTTCGCTAATGCTCTCATTGTTGGCTTCCCATCATCCACTCTCCATAAATCTCAACTTGTTTGTGGCTCAATTGGTAGTACCGCCTAACTCACAAGGTTCTGGGTTAAAGTTGCATTCCAGGACCTGAGCAAAAAATCAAGCTGACACTTCAGCACAAAACTGAGGGAGTGCTGCACTGTCATAGGTGCTGTCTTTTGGATGAGACATTAAACCAAGGCCCCATCTCTGCTTGTTAAGAGTGGGTATAAAAGATTCTGCAGCACTATTTCGAAGAAGAGTAGGGGAGTTACCCCTTATGCCCTGACCGATATTTATCTCTTAATCAGCATCACAAAGACAGATCATCTGCTCATTATCACATTGCTGTTTGCGGATGTTTGCTGTGTGCAAATTGACAGCCATGTTTCCCACATTACAGCAGTGCCTATATTTCAAAAGTACTTCATTAGCTGTATAGCGTTCTAGGATGTCTGGTAGTTTGAAAAGTGCGACAATTGTGTTGCTTTCTAAACTTGGCTGCCAGTATTTTGTCCCACATTAAGCCTTGATCTCCTGTCAGTCTCACGGGCCTACCGTGTTTCTCTGTCTCCCAAAGCATTAGTCCACTCACTTCAGCCTTTTGAGATTCCCCCCACCCTCCACCCCTTTTCCCCTAACACTAGATCCAAAGTCTTCAGCTACCTTGGACAACCCTCTGGAGATCCCTCCCTAAACCCCATTTAAACTTCATAACCTTCTCCAAACCCATCTTTTCACACCAAGCTTTCACTAAACTCTCAATTTCTTACAATTGATTGGCACCTGTTCCTTATCCATTCTATTTTTAAAAAATTCTCACCTTCTGTAAGCCTTCTTGGAAAGTTTTCCACGTTAAAAGTGGCATTTAAATACAACTCGTTATTTAAAGATAGGCAAACCATGTGAGGTTACCGATGGGAAAGTTAATATGGATTTAAGTTGGACATTGCTAGGTGGGGGGCGGAGGGGGGGGGTGGTTGCTGCTGGTTTCCCACAGTAACTCCAGCAGGACCTACCAATTGCACTGGGTCTCAGGTAGGCCTGTAAGGTATAGGTAGTGGTAGGGATTGAGGGCGACAGTAACTCCAAGATCCAGTGTCGGCAAGGGGGTAGCCACACGGAACCAGGGACATGGGCTTGCTATTTTGAGAGTCCCTACCTCCCTGATTTAGTGGAGACATGGATTCTGGTGGGGTGAGTGAAAGGAAACAAAATCATTTGATGGTACAGAATTTGAGTATTGCTGAAAAAAAAGTCCCATCGAAGCAAGGCAAAAAGCTTCAACATCTCTTTTTATCAGCAATACTGAAAAGAAACACATCAGTCTCCAGTTGGTTGCAGGTCCCCAATTCTTACACAAAGGCAAATTTTGCAGAGAAAGCCTCTAGGCAATTCTGCTACAAATGGGCAGTTCATGCTGGTTCAACAGTTAATTTAAAATCTGAGATTGCTAGATTTCTGTTAACCAGAGGTATTAAGGGATATTGGGCAAAGGTAAGTATATGGAGTTAGGTCATAAATCAACCATGATCTCATTGACTGGCAGAACAAGCTCAAGGGGCTAAATGACCTGTTCCTATCATTGGCTTTTTGTACCAGATCATTAATATATGCAACACTACAATTACCTGCATATGCCCAAAAGGCTCCACGCTATTTAATTACCTGCACCAGTAAGGCAAAATGTATGACATCCTATGAGGAACTTTACAGAATAACCAATCTTAGGTGCAATCTTGTGGGGACCTGCCCATAAATAGATTCCAATTATTAAAAAGTTCTCAAAAATATACTTTATTCATAAAAATTTGCAGAAGTTCATTAAATGTAATGTCAAATATGTACCAAGATAAAAGAAAAATACTGCAGATACTAAAAATCTGAAACAAAAACAGAAAATACTGGAAAAACTCAGCAGGTCCAGCAGCATCTGTGGAGAGAAACAGAGTTAACGTTTCGAGTCCGTATGACCATTCTTCAGAGCTGAAGCGAAGTGGAAATGTGATGAAATTTATACTGTTTAAGGGGGGTGGAGCAGGGGGAGCAGGATAGAAGGCCAGCGATAGGTAGGGACAAACAAGAAATTGACAAATGTCGTAAAGGACAATGGGAGCGTGAATGCTACTAGTAAGGGCTAAAAAAGGTGCTGATAGTGGCAAAGAAAGCAGAATGTGATAATAGCAGAACAAGGGCAGGCACTCTGAAAAAACATGAAGTAACAGATAGCCCTTTTGGGGATGGGGTGGGGGGTATGGGGCAGTGGTGGTGAAGAAAGATAGAAAATGGGATGGGGGGATAAAAAAAGGGATAAAACCACGGATAAAATGAATAAAAATCAAAATAAAAGGATAAAAATAAAAATGAACGTAGAAAAACAGGGATTATAAAGGGGGTGAGGATGGAGGAGAGAGTTCATGAAGTTGTTGAACTCAATGTTAAGTCCAGAAGGCTGTCAAGTGCCTAATTGGAAGATGAGGTGCTGTTCCTCCAGTTTGTATTGGGCTTCACTGGAACATTGCAGCAGGCCAAGGATGGGCATGTGAGCAGGATGGTGTGTTGAAATGGCACGCGACAGGGAGGTCTGCGTCATTCTTGCGGACAGACTGAATGTGTTCCATAAAGCGGTCATCCAGTCTGCGTTTGGTCTCCCCAATGTAGAGACCACCACTTTGGGAGCAGCGAATGCAGTAGACCAAACTGAAGGAGGTACAAGTGAAGCACTGCTTCACCTGAAAGGAGTGTTTGGGGCCTTGGACGGTGAGGAGGAAGGTGGCAAAGAGGCATGTGTTGCACCTTCTGCAATTGCATGGGAAGGTGCTGTGGGAAGTGGATGAGGTGTTGGGGGTGATGGAGTGGACCAGGGTGTCCCAGAGGGAATGATCACTAAGGAATGCTGACAAGGGGGGAGTGAGGGGAAGAGGTGTTTGGTGGTGGTATCATGCCGGTGCTGGCGGAAATGGCAGAGGATGATCCTTTGAATACAGAGGCTGGCAGGGTGAAAAGTGAGGACAAAGGGGACCCTATCATGCATAGCCCTTCTCATGTGCCTCCTTCAATTTGGTCTACTGCATTCACTGCTCCCAATGTGGTCTCTTCTACATTGGGGAGACCAAATGCAGACTGGGTGACCAATATGCGGAACACCTCCAGTCTGTCCGCAAGATGACCCAGACCTTCCTATCGCTTGCCATTTCAACACACCATCCTGCTCTCATGCCCACATGTCTGCCCTTGGCCTGCTGCAATGTTCAAGTGAAGCCCAAGACAAACTGGATGAACAGCACCTCCTTTTCCAATTAGGCACTTTACAGCCTTCCGGATTTAACACTGAGTTCAACAACTTCAGGCCATGAACTCTTTTCCTCTATCCTTGCCCCTTTTTAAAAATCCCCTTTTCTACATTCATTTTTATTCACTTATGTTTATTTTTATCCATGATTCCATCCCCTTTTTTACGCCCGCTCCCCCCCCCATCCCATTTTCTATCTTTTTCCCCTACTTCTCCCCCATCCCCAAAAAGGCCATCTGTTACTTGTTCATTCCACCCCCCCCCCCCCCCCCCCCCCCGAGTGCCTGCCCTTGTTCTGCTATCACATTCTGCTTACCTTTGCCACTATCAGCACCTTGCTTAGCCCTTATCACTACCATTAACACTCCCTTTGTCCTTTAGTTCATGACGTCTTTGTCAATTTCTCCTTTGTCCACACGTATCACCGACCTTCTATCCAGCTCCACCTGCTCCACCCTTAAACAGTATAAATTTCATCACATTTCCACTTCTCCAGCTCTGAGGGGTTATAAGGACTTGAAATGTTAACTGTTTCTCTCTCCACAGATGCTGCTAGACCTGAGTTTTTCCAATATTTTCTGTTTTTGTGTCAAATATATACTCTTAAGTGCAAAACAATTCAAGTTTTCAATGTAATATGTAGCTCTCTGGGGTGCTTTACTACATTTACAATTATAGGTTATATTTACAACATTCATTTCATGCCAAACATTCTCTAGTGAATACAGGCAGAGGGGTTTTCCATGGGTTCCACCTCCTTAGTGTACCATGGGCAGGAGGGCCTCAAACTGGGGCCTTTCCTCATTCAGCCTTTTCAGCAGTTACCCCAAGCATTAATCAGCAAGTAGCCCTAGAACTTGGAATACACCAGTCTGCAATGTTCAGCCATGGGCAGTTCTTTGGTCTGGAAGACCAACCCGACAGATCAAAGAGCCTTTTTCACCAAGACGCTAGTCCTCCAGAAGTTCTATTTGTGAAGTCGAGCTTACAGAACCGAAAGCGGGCGAACAATCCATACTGGCCATCACAAGATAGAAAAGCTGGTCACAGGCCCTCTTCCCTCAACCCGTCTTGTCTTATAAACTCATATCTAGGTCTTGGTAAGTGTTTTAAAAATGACCAGCTCCATAACACAGGACTCTTTTCTATGGGCTGTTCCCAGCGACATACACAAACATCAACTGCTGCTGAATGCCAAGCCACGAAGGGAGAAATTAGAAATGTTTGGTTGAAAAGATGAATTGAGAGTTTTAAACATCTTTTCTAAATCTGAGCACTTAACTCTTGTTTACAACAAAAGTATGGATAAAGATTTGTAGCTGAAACAGAGTTGAAGACAGGCCATGTACTCACCTTCACAAGTATTCTTGATAACCAGCCCAACAAGGATATAGAATTTTAAACACAACTTGGGTTTGAACAAGACACCAGGGTTTCGGAATCTGATTTAGCTAGAGTCTGAACAAGGGACAAAATAAGTAGCAAGGAAACAGTTATGGCAGTACATGGGAATAGTGGTTTTGGACTTCCTGTGTAAATTGTTCCTGCTGTCACTATTTGCATAAATGATTTAGAACTGATAATCAGGAGTACAACTTCAAAATTGGCAGAGGACAACAGACTGGGGCAGAGGAACTAATAGTAGAAGACGTTAATAAACTTATGGAATGAGCATGTAATGGGCGCATGAGAACACCACCACATGCAAGTTCCGCTCCAAGCTACACTGATTTGGAACTATAGCACTGTTCCTTCACTGTCGCTAGGTTAAAATCCTGCAACTCCATCCGTTACCACACCAGATGGACCGCAGTGGTTCAAGGCAGCTCACCACCACCTTCTCAAAGGCAATTAGGGGTGGGTAATAAATGCCGGCCTAGCCAGCAACACACATCCCATAAAATAATTTTGAAAAATACATTTTGGTAGGAAGAATAAGGCAGCCATATACTTTTTGGAACATGTGTCTCTAAATGAGGTGGAGGAAGAGGTAAATTTTTGGTGGGGTGGGGGGGGTGGCGCGTGGGTGGTGGGTGCAGATACACAAAGTAGCAATGCAAGCTTTATTTCTAAAGATATAGAGTTGATGTTTCAAGCCATGCCAAACTTGTATAAACCTTGGCTGGGCTGCACTTGGGAGTTCTATGAACAGTTCTGATCTCCATATTATAAACAGGACAAAGGCACTGGAGAAGTCGCAAAAAAGATTTACCAGAATGATAGCAAAGAGGTTATGCCCATCAGCTGGGGTTATTTCTCTCGAAAAGATTGAAGGGTGACCTAATAGTGATCAAGATTATGAATAGATTACAGGATAAATGTAAAGGTGTTTCCACTGGCAGATGAGGCCAGTGGCCATAAACATAAGATAGTCACTAATAAACCAACAGGGAATTTAGGCGAAACTTTTTTTTTAACCCAGAGTGTGGATTGCTAGAACAAAGAATAGTTGAGATGAAAAGCACAAATGCATTGAAGGAGAAGCTGGATCAATACATGGAGAAGTAAATAGAACGTTAAGGTTAGATGGAGAGCTGTGGGATGAGGCTCACGTGGGCAATAAACCTCGGTAAGCATCTATTGAGCTGAATGGCCTATTTTTATGGTGCAAATACGGCACTTTGGAAAAACTGGCCACACATTTACAGAGGGAAAGCAGAGAAATAGCAGACTACATGAATGCCAAATCAAAAGTTAATTAAGTTTCAAACTTTATCTTTGCATTCTCAGAAAATTCCAACACTGGGAAAAAAATTTCAATGTCAGAATGCAAGATCTTGAGCTTTTCTTTTAAAAAAAGTATCATTGGTTGTGGAGAACAGACAATAGCAGACTTGAAACATCTGCCCAAATTTTATTGTCCTCCAGTAGGTGGGAATGGTACCAGCACCAGGGCATTTTCTACTCAAAAGAGGCAGGCACCAGATTAGCATAAAGGTCCAATTAAGGGCCATTTAATGGGACCGCCGGCATTTTGCTGATGGCAGGGTGACCCTGCATTGTGGGGAGGCCACTAACTTAATGGAAAATTGCAAACTGCAAGCTATTGCGGGCTTGGGATCTGCTTTTTGCCACATCAGGATCCTGACGTCTGCAATAAGTTCAAGCCATCACCAATCCCACCAGTAGAAATAAACAAAGGCAGATATTACACTTACCAAAGTGAGATATTCTCCAGGAAATTTGTGGGCAAACTTTTATGCACTACTTTTTCCTCCGATCTTCCTCTTTGGAAGAAGCTTAAGTTTCATTCAAATTGACTGAACTTCCAAACTCCAATTTAATGTTTTTAAAAATAAACAGGATAATACAGTATTTAATTAAATTCAATCTCTTCTATAACCACTTGCAAGAGCACTGAAATATTTCCAATACTTTGAAAGTCAATGGTTCTCCTGTTCCCCCTTTGCCCATGCAAATTTAACGTAAAAATCACTTCCATTTTCTCCTGAAATCTACATGCACTTTTACAGAATCAGTTATCTGGCAATATCTGAAAACATTTAAGTTCATCCACAATCCCCCTAGCAGTTTCACGTCAAACACAAAGTGTTTTCTTCATTTTATGAAGCAGGGTCTCATCAGATCTCCAACTCTTCCATTTTACTAAAAGAAGTAATGCCCAATTCCTTAAACTGCTCAAATGCCACAATGAATTCAGTCTGACAATTTGGTTAGTTTTCCATATCTTTATTTAAACCCAGGAATAATCTCAGAAATATGATTAAAAACCAAATGTACTATTCCAAGGATTTTCTTGGCTTCATATATCCTCAACATCTCTTACTCCACAATTGCAGCTGTCAGCCTACCAGTCACTAATGGCTCAGAAGGTAGGCACATTTACCTGAGTTAGAAAGGTGTAGGTTCAATTCCCAATTGAAAGACTCGAGCACATAATCCACTCAGCCACTCCTGTGGACTACAAAGGGAATGCTGCACTGCCAAAAGTGCTGTCTTTCAGGCAGGAGATTGCCCTCTCAGGTGGACTCAAAAGATCCCATGGCACTATTCTGAAGAGGAGTGCTCTCCTTTGGCTAATACTTATCCCTCAACCAACATCACTAAAATAGGTGTAGTTCACTTGCAATGCATGTTGCAGTCTGGAGCCATGGATAATGATGGTATTGGCTCCAACGTTCTTTCCATCACATGGTTGAGCAGGAATCTCTCCCACTCTCACCACTTGTCATTGGCATATTGGAAGGGTTCACAGATTGATACTTACACTGTTTGGCCATGTTATGAACACACCTTTCTTGGTCATAAGTCCTGGAGTGGGACTCAGCTTCTGGCTCAGAGGCAGGAAAACTATCCAGTGTGCCACAAGATGATCTCACTCGAACAGATCTGGTCTTTATCTCATTGCTGTTTGTGGCACTTTGCTATCCACAAATTAGCTATCACATTTCCTACATTACAACAGTGATTACACTTCAAAAGTGACTAATTGGCTGTAAGTAGTTTGGAGTATCCAGAGGTTGCAGAAGGTGTTATATAAATGACAAGCGCAAAACCACAAGTTGAACGAGCAGACTTTTATCCGAACCCCCACCCAACTCTTCAAATACTTACGATATTGATGAGTTGGTAGAGTTACCTTTGAATTGAAACAGGTTGTGGTAGCTAATAAAGTTACACCAATATATTTAACACAAGTGTTGTAAAAATTTATTTATGTTCTTTACAAATTCTCTTTCACCTTCAAATTACAGCACAGCACTTTTTACAGTTTCAGGTTGGTCTCCTCCATATGAAATTCTGGCCTTGGCACTCCCAAATTGACATTAACCCATCAAGTAACCCCTGAAAAAAAATTCAGATCTTTAAAAAAACATTTATGATATCACAGCAATATCATCCATTCCCTTTCCAAGGCAAATGGGCTCAAGTTTTCATTCCTTCTGTGGATTAACATTAATTGAGATATTGCATATGTTCATGTTTCATTATGAGACAATTATTTAATTCAGTTTCCATTGCACAAAAATTACCTTCAGACACTCGGAACTTTTCTCACTGACAGGTTATTTTTTCCCATTCACAAACTGGCGAGAGGATAGGAGAGAGTCTGAAATGGAGCAGTGCAAGTGTGGCATGAAGATAAAAGAGCAAGTTGAGACAGGGTAGTGCGGGAGCAGCAAGAGGATATCAGGGCAAATCTGAGAGGGAGCAGTGCAAGAGCAGCGAGGGGATATTAGAGGGAGCAGCACGAGACCAGTGAGAGGATATTAGAGCAAGTCTGAGGGGGAGCAGTGTGAGAGCAGCGAGAGTATATTAAAGCAAGTCAGAGAGGGAGCAGTGCGAGATCAGTGAGAAGATAAAAGAGGGAATCCAAGACGGAGCAGTGAGAGAGTGGCGAAAGGATATTAGGGTGAGTGTGAGGGGGAGCAGTACATACGAACACGAGCTAGGAGCAGGGGTAGGCCACTCGGCCCCTTGAGCCAGTGCGAGACAGTGTGCGGGTTCACAGCTGATCGACTGCGTTCTAAAAAAATCAAAGTGTGACGCAACAGGAAAGCAAGTCAGTGATCAGTTGGTGAGTAATTTTCTCTTTACTCTCTCTAAACTAGGGTATTCGGTCAAATTAAGAATTGACAACTTAAAAATATTCAAATCAGGGTTACTATAACACTTAAGTGAATTAAAGATATAAGCACAGAGGGGTATAAGCATGATGCAGGACGGAGGGGTTCAAATTCTTGGGACATTAGAATCAGTTTTGGAACAGAAGGCACCTATTCAAAAGGGATGGTTTGCACCTCAACAGGACTGGGCCCAAAGGCAATGTTACAATGTACATACGTGAATGCACAGTGCAGTGAATAAGGTTGGTGAGCTACAAGCACAAATAGTGTAGGAATATGATGTAATGGCAACACGAGAAACGTGACTTAAAAATGTGAGGACCGGGTACTTAATACAAAAGGATATAAAAAGTGTTCAAAAAAAGATAGCCAAGGAAAACAGGGAGGTGGGGTGACAGTACTGATTAGGGAACACATTGTTGTGTTGGAAAGAGGGATGCCCCTGAGTGGGCAAGGACACAGTCCAGTTGATTAGAGGTGAAAAGCAAAAAGTGGTAAGATCACACTATTGGGGCATTCTACATGACCAAATAGTCAGAAAGAGAAGAATCTGGGGGTCTTTCCATTACCCAAATATCGAATGGGAGATTATTAGAGTAAGGGTAAGAGGTAGAGGAATCTCTGAAATGTGTTCAGGAGAACTTCCTTGATTAGTGTGTTCAGCCCAACTAGAAAAGACATTGCTGGATCTGGCGCTGGGAAATGAGGTGGGCCAAGTGTCTGTGGGCAAACATTTGGGTAGGAGTGAACATTTGAGGACATAACAAGCAGAGTTGATAAAGGGGAAGCGGTAGATGCAATGTATTTGGATTTCCAGAAGGCATTTGATAAGGTGCCACATTAAAGGTTATTGCACAAGATAGGAGCTCACGGTGTTGGGGGTAATGTATTAGCATGGATTAAGAGTTGGTTAACACACAGAAGACAGGGTCAGGATTAATGGGTCTTTTTCAGGTTGAAAAGACATAACTAGTAAAGTGCCACAAGGATCAATCCTAGGGCCTCAATTATTTACTATCATTATTAATGACTTGGAGGAGGGGCAGAGTGTAATGTATCCAAACTTGCTGACGATACAAAAATAGATGGGAGGGCATGTTATGAGGACATAAGGAATCGGCAAGGGGATATAGACAGGTTGAGTGAGTGGGCAAAAACATGGCAGATGGAGTTTAATGACCAGGCACCCACACAATTTAAAGGGAACATTATGCTGGATCCAATTATCCACCATATGAAGATACAGAACTGACAATACCCCCCACAATTAATTACTTAAGTATGCTCTAATTATCTATTGTGGGGACTTTAGTCAATTTTTGCCCCCAATTGGAGCCTAGATTTGGTCTTCACCTTGGCCTAACAGCACCTATCCAAACATCTGTACCTCTTCAATCTCTAGATATAGCACATACTACAAATGGAGACAGCTAACAGTAACTCCACCAAAATCCTAGGTGCTTCAAAGTTTTGACTGGAGAGGAAAGGGGACTCTGTTGGCCCATCCCTCATTTTCTCTACACTGACTTCTCAAGAGGCAAATATTCTTACTGAACTCATGGGGCAGACTGATGCTAGAACCCTTGTATGTGGCATTATTCTTTTCTGTGGTTGAGGCAATGTCCCTGAAGACCCAGTAGCCATTAGAGGCTAATGAAGTCAAGATTTGGTTCTTCCATTTCCTTTGTTAAGTGGCAACTACTGCAAGGCAATGGAGAGAAGGGCACCTAGGTGAAGTGGGTTTATCTTCCAAAGCAGTGCCTAGAGAATGATTCTCTTAATGGAAAAGGGCATCTTGCCCCTCTTTATTAACTGCTTGGGAACCCCTCCTGAAAGCCAGGAGCAATATCGAAATTAGTTAGTTCTCTCTAGTTTAATAGTTAGGTCATTTCCTACAAATCACCCCGGGTGGAAAACTAGAATTTGCCTGGTCCATGGGAAGGTATGAGAATAATAACTTCTAATCGATGTCTGCCATATACAACTCCACTTGAATACTACAATCGGTGGAATTACTCAAGATTTACTTCCCAGAAATACATTACATGTAACCAATTAGTGTTGGCCCCTTTTATACAAACTTATTTGGCTAATTTTCCTTGAACATGTTAAAGTTCTAAACTAGAAAGATTAAAATGCATTCAGACAAAAGATAAACAGCAACATGTATTATTCAAAGTAAACAGACTACTAGAACAACATTTGGTACAAGTTGGAAGGCTACTACTTACGGCAGTTTCATTCTCATGAAGACTCTGGCCATGAAGAAGCTCAACAGGACACTGACGAAACCAATGAACAAAAGCAGGAATCTATTCAGTTTTGGAATGTTGGGGGCATTTGAACGATCCAAGATTATGAACCCTAGTCCTCCCATTGTAAACAGAAAACTAGAAGCGAGACCTTCCATAATGTACTGTCCATTCACTCTGAAAAAGCAAAAAGAAGCAACATCTTCAGCTCCAATCCACTGTGGCTCCAAGAGAAGGAAAGTATGGGAACAAATCACCACAAGCACAGGTGCAACTCTTAAAAGGACTTGCAGATAAAAATTTATTTGTTGTGTGAAGCATCATATGCATGTGATCCCAATTTTGATGATCTTTGATAGCAAATCACAAAAATGGTTAATTTTCCCAATAACAAATTGGTGCATGTCCTGTTCTACAACAGGCATAACAGCCCCATACTAAAATAATAAAATAACCGGGAGGCTAGGGGAAATGTGAAAAACTAGCTAAATATTGGGGGGGTGGGGGGGGGGGGGTGTGTGTGTGTGTGTGTGTGTGTGTGTGTGAAAATGCACCAGCTGCATTCTGATTTTACAGCAGGGTCCTTCTTCACTGACCCATTGAGCTTAACCATCGATGCCCTCACATACAAACTAAAAGGAGCCAAATTCAATCCCTGGGCACTGCTGGCCTCTTGGCTTAGAAGGAAAAAAACACATCCCTGCAAGATGGGATGTATGTGCAGCCAGCAGGCAAGAACAGAATACAGATAAATTCTGATGACAATCTGAAATAAATTGCTGACACCCAAGGCCAAAAGTACATATTATAAGATCATAGAATGTATATTAATCCATAATGGTCCACTTAGGCAACAGGCATTAGGAACCCACAGTCAAGCAATTATTCAAAGTCTTCAGAGGAGAAAAGGGAGGAAACCAGAAAGAACAAAAAGCAAAAAGGCTGCAGTGTCATCCCAGGCATACCTGTATGCCAAGAAGGCGACAGGCCTCTGGTGGCCATGTTCATCTGTCATTGATCCCACACTTGGAGGCTCCACAATGACATCATAAATGATACCTGATAAAGCATTAAACGTTTTTATAAATATAGCAGCAGAGTACTCTATATACTTTTCATACATTTAAAATCAAAAGCAACATTGGGAGAAAAACGAGACCAAGTTTTCCTTGCAACTGAAAACAAAATGTTTCACAAGCCCAGTACTCTAGGGTATGTCATGTTGTGGAAATGCTTCCCCACCCCCCACCACCCCGACCACAGTGCTTCTGCAAGTGCCAGCAATTTTTCATTCTCACATCACAAGATGTAAATATAACACGTCAGAAGGCTCTTTGACCATGGTCTTTAGTTCTGAAGAGTCATAAGGACTCGAAACGTTAACTCTGTCTTTCTCTCCACAGATGCTGTCAGACGAGTTTTTCCACCAATTTTTGTTTTTCTTTCAGATTTCCAGCATCCGCAGTATTTTGATTTGATCTTATTTACCTTCACACAGTTTGTAGACACACATCCAGCATAGAAGCAGGCTCCCTTTGTGATGTGCAAAACTGTTTGCTATTTCCCTACCTCCACCCATGCCAAATCAACTAAAACCAGCATAGGTCAAGGACTGAACCCTGGACCCTCCTGATCTGCATGGTTTGGCTACTCAAATGCTTTAGCCAACTGAGTCATCAACATCTTAAATATAATCAGTTTAAAAGTCCAATTATAAAATTTTTTAAAATTCATTTACAGGATGTGGGTGTCACTGGTTAGGCCATTTATTGCCCATCCCTTATTGCCCTTGAGAAGGTGGTGGTGCTATGACCAGGACGGGAGGAGTGCGCAAATTATCAAGCCCCACTATTCCACAGGCCATGCTATTAACTTAAATATTTCATTTTCTCACTGAAATGGCCGATTGTGTACCTATACCTCTGGCACCCAGAAGAGACTGACCAGGCTTTTTTCAAAAACACAATGATTAATTTATTTAAAAACAAAACTTCTTTTAACAAGCTGTAAGTGCTGGTTAACAGAATTGTAATCGGGAAGTATAACTATCTATCTCTTCCTAAAGAATTCCCCCAGCACACACAGACAAAAGAGTTTCTCTGCAGAGATGGGCTCTGCAGGATGGGTGTTATAAAATAAAGTCTGCAGGGTCTCAACGCCGTCGACCTGGAGTTCCCTCGTGTGCAGACGGGCTGCTAGTCAAGGTGGATGCCTGGAGTTCTCACTACTGGTCTTAGCTTTGCAGGTCCAAATGCAGACTAGTTACACTCATCTGAGGGATCTCTGGCTACAGGTTGATAGCCACACACAATTTTAGGCAAGGTAGAGAGAGGGAGCCAGTCAAGGTAGCCTTTCTTTCTCAGCTTGTTCTTCAACAAGACTGCCTTCAAAACATGCAGGTTCACAATTTAAGTTTCTTCCTCTCCCATGTGATTGCCTTGTCTCCCAGCTTTACATTAACACTCGTTACAATTCAACACAAAAACTCCTCCTTCTCAAGTGCCATGTAGGTCAGATGATTTCCTGGAGGCCTGCCTGTTGACAGTTCCAAGGTGAACTTATGACCTTTTAAAAAAGATCTCAGGTTGCATCTAGATCATGCCATGTCCATCTATTTTGTAAAAGTAAAAGTCAGGCTTGGGAGATATGATTCTAACAGTGGTGAGCTGCCTTCATTAACTGCTGCAGTCCCTGTAGTGCAGGTACACCTACACTGCCTCCCTTTTTAGTTATTTAAAAAACCTTTTGTTACTGTTTTGTTTGCACTTCAGTCCCACGCTCCTGATCTACGGACACCCGGTGCGGAAGGGGGTCGGGAAGGAGGACGACCTCCTCGTGAACCTGCTCCTGGGCCTGGCTAGGTTGGCCGTTAACAGGTCCAGGCAGCGGGCGATCGAGGGGGGAGTCCTGCCCGGTTGTTTGTCCCTCTTCCGCAGCTACGTTCGCGGCCGGGTGTCCCTGGAGAGGGAGCACGCGGTGTCTGCCGGCACCATCGAGGCCTTCCGTGCCCGGTGGGCGCCGCGGGGACTGGGGTGTTTTGTTGACCCCTTTAATCACATTTTGGTTTAATGTTTGTAAGTTTCCTTTAAACTTTGTCCTTGGTTTTACAGCTGACCTGAATTAGAGGCTGTGCTTGATTTATCCCTTGTTATTGCTGATTTAGTTAATTGTTTTGACTCGAAAAGAGTTACACTGCTGTTAGGGAGAGAGTTCCAGGATTTTGACCCAGTGACAGTGAAGAAACAACACTATAGTTCCAAGTCAGGACAGCGAGTGGTTTGGAGGGGAACTTCCAGGTAGTGGTGCTCCCATGTGTCTGCTGCCCTTTTCCTTCTAGGTGGTCGTAGGTTTGGAAGGTACTGCCTAAGGAGGCTTGGTAAGTTCCTGCAGTGCATCTTGTAGATGGTGCACACTGCTGCTACTGTTTGTCGATGGAGGAGAGGGAGGGTCTTTTCAACTCTTTCGAGTACATTCACAGTTCTTGGTTTCCGGGAGTGGGACATGAACCCACAACCTTCTGATTCAAAGGCGAGGGTGCTATGAACTGAGCCACAGCTGACACAAGCAGGCTGCTTGGCCCTGCATGGTGTCAAGCTTCTTGAGTATTGTTGGAGCTACACTCATCCAGGCAAGTGGAGAGTATTCCATCACACTTCTGACTTGTAGATGGCAGGCTGACTTTGGGAAGTCAACAGGTGAGTTACTCACTGCAAAATTCCCATCCTCTGACCTGCTCTTGTAGCCACAGTATTTATATGGCTAGTCCAGTTTAGTTTCTGGTCAATGGTAACCCCCAGATGTTGATAGTGGGGGATTCAGCAATGGTAATGCCATTCATTGAATGCCATAGGGTGATGGTTAAATTCTCTCTCGTTGGAGATGGTCAATGTCTGGCACTTGTATGGCGCGAATGTTACTTGCCACTGGTCAGCCCAAGCCTGTATATTGTCCAGGTCTTACTGCGTTTGGACGTGGACTGCTTCAGTATGAGGAGTCGCGAATGGTGAACATTGCACAATCAGCAAACATCCCCACTTCTGACCTTATCTCAAATGCAGAACCAAAGCGAGGTTTTTTTTTTATTATTCATTCACAGGATGTGGGTGTCACTGGCTAGGCCAGCATTTATTGCCCAGCCCTAATTGCCCTTGTTCAGAGGGCATTTAAGAATCAACCACATTATTGTGGATCTGGTGTCATAGGTAGGCTAGACCAGCTAAAGAAAGCAGATTTCCTTGCCTAAAGGACATTAGTGAACCAGGTGGGTTTTAACAAAGAAACCTCCTCCAATAACTCATGGTAAAGACATTGCCCTATTTAGCATCTAGGCCAACAGACCAGAAACGTCCCAGGTTAAATTCCCATAGCTGAGATAGTTAATCAGGGTTAAGTGTGGGCCAGATTCGCAGGCCGAGCACCTGGAGCTGGGAAAGGGAAAAATGAAAATCAGTTACTGTTTGCTCTTCGGCAGACAAGATTCAGCTCAGCTGTAACTGTTTCCTCTTAAGTTCAACAGGCTGCCAAAATTCACCATCTAGGCTGGCACGTGAACTTCAGTTAAGCATCAGGCTGCTGCTTAATTTACACCCAGCCATCATTTGGTTGTTCTCTAAGGAAAATATTAATGATAGTTCCAACAGTAATTATGTCTGAGTGTTATATTTATATAGACTTCCAGAGGCATTTGATAGTCTCTCAGACAGTTGAGGTTGAAGCTAAAGGAATTGAAGACAAATCATTAATTGATTAGGAAATTGGCTGAATGATAAAATGGGCAGGTACTCTAATTGGCAGGATGTGACTCGTGCCCAACAGGAGTCTGTGTTTGGTCCACAACCGTTCATTTTTATTAACGGCTTAGATGATATGACAGAGCCACATACACAGATTTGTCAATGACAGATGGCATTGAGAGAAATGCAGCTAGAAAAATTAAATATAACTGGATTAAGTGAAGTGAATGAACAAAACTGTGGCAAATGGATTTCAATGTAAGTAAATATGAAGCCATGCACTTTCAATCTAAAATGATAGAACAGAGTACTTTCTAAATGCTAAAAAGCTACAAATAGTGCCTGTCCAAATAAATTTTGGGGTCCAGGTTTAAATATTAAAATGTCAAACAAGTACAGAAAAAAATCAAAAAGGCTAATAGAATGCTGGCATTTATATTCAGAGGATTAGGAAGTGGGTAAAATCATATTCAGCTAGGCAAAGCCTTTATTAGAACACACTTACAGCACAGTGAGCAGCTTGTGGAAACATGCCTTAGGAAAGATATATTAGCCTCGGAGAGGGCAGATTTAACAGAATGATACCTGGACTCCTAAAGGTTAAATCACAAGGAGAAATCAAACAAGCTAGGGTTGTAAACCCTGGAAATTTAGATGGATTGATCTAAGTTTAAGATATTAAGGGGAAACAAATAGGGTAGATAGAACCTATTTAGTATGATTGAGGAATTTAGGACTAGAGGCTTATAACCTAAAAGTTAGGGCTCTCGGGAGTCAAATTAAGAACTTCTATACATAAAGGGTGATAGAAGTTTAAAACTCTCTTCCATAAATAGCAAACTGGCTGAGTCAATTGCTAATTTTAAATCTGAGATTTCTGACAATCAAAGGAAACGAGGGATATGGAGCAGAGGAAGACATGTAGATTTAGGTCACAGATCTGCCACCATCCCACCAAATGGCAGAACAGGTTTAAGGGCTAAATGGCCTACTCCTGTTCTGATATAAACTAATTGAGCACAAGTACCACTTGGTATTGAGATTGGAACATCAATGACCAACCCATAACCAATGGACATTAAGGGGATATGAAGGCTGGTTTCATCAACCCCCACAGGACCTGCAGTTTATTTTTTTATATTTGATCGTGGGATCTGGGCGTCACTGGCTAGGCCAGCATTTATTGCCCATCTCTAATTGCCCTTGTTCAGAGAGAGCATTAAGAGTCAACCATATTGCTGAGGGTCTGGAGTCACACATAGGCCAGACCAGTTAAGGACGGCAGAGTTCCTTCCCTAAAGGACATTAGTGAACCAGATGGGTTTTTATGACAATCGACAATGGTTTCAGGGTCATCAATAGACTTTTAAAATTCTGGATATTTATTGAATTCAAATTCCACCATCTGCCGTGGTAGGATTCACATTACCCTGGGTCTCTGGATTACCAGTCCAATGACAATACTACTATGCCACCGCCTCCTTATATCTATGGTTAAGTCTTGACAAGGGTTAGAACCTTTATTTTCTTCATTCTTTCATGGGATGTGGGCACCGCTAGCAAGGGCAGCATTTGTTGCCCATCCCTAATTGCTCTTGAACTGACCTTACTAGGTCATTCCTGAGGGCAGTTAAGAGTCAACCACATTGCCGTGGGTCTGGAGTCACATGTAGGCCAGACTAGGTAAGGACAGCAGATTTCCTTCCCTAAAAAGACATTACTGAACCAGATAGGTTTTTATGACAATCTATGATAGTTTCATGGTCAACATTACTGAGATTCTCAATCCCACCAACTGTCATGGTGGGATTTGAACCCATGTCCCCAGAGCATTAATGAAAACAGAAAATGCTGGAAAGACTCAGCAGGTCCATCCAATTTCCACTTCTCTTTAGTTCTGAGGAGTCATACAGACTCAAATGTTAACTCTGTTTCTTTCTCCACAGATGCTGCCAGACTCAAGTTTTTCCAGTATTTTGTGTGTTTATTTCAGATTTTCAGTATCTGGAGATTTACTATATTGATACCTGAAATGAGCAGGTTGTCTTATGAGGAAAGGTTGGACAGACTGTGCTTGATTCCACTGGAGTTTAGAAGAGTGAGGAGTGATATGATTTAAGTATAAAAGATCCTGAACGGTCTTGACAAGATGAATGTGGAAAGGATGTTTCTTCTTGTGGGTGAATCCAGAGCTAGGGAACACTTAAAATTAGGGGTCACCCTTTTAGGGCAGAGATGAGAAATTTTGAGGGTTGAGATACTTTGGAACACACTGCCTCAGAAGGTGGTGGAGGCAGGATCATTGAATATTTTTACAGCAGGGGTAGGTAGATTCTTGTTAAGCAAGGGAATCAAACATTATCAGGAGTAGATGGGAACGTGGAAGTCATCAATGTCCTTTAGGGAAGGAAATCTGTTGTCCTTACCTGGTCTGGCCTATATGTGGTTCCAGGCCCACAAGAATGTGGTTTACTCTTAAATGCCCTCTGAACAAGGGTAATTAGGGATTGGGGAATAAATGCTGGCCTAGCCAGCGACACCCACATCCCATGAATAATAAAAACACAGATCAGCCATGATATTGAATGGCAGACCAGGCTCAAGGGGTCAAATGGCCTACTTCTGCTTCTATTTCTTATGTGTGATTAGTCTGAGTCTCTGAATTATTAGTCCAGCAACATTACCACTACATCACTCACTCCTCTTAAAGGACTTTGAGGCTTCATAAGTGTAAGTTAATCAAATTTAAATATTCAAAAAAATTAAGGCCATTATCCAACTTTACAGTGAAACAATCTTTCAAGAGTATTAGAAGTTTTACACTAAATTCAGAATTAAGACAATCAACTCAAAGTGAGACTCCCACCTTCAAGGGTTAATCCGCATTATATCTAGTGTCGTCAGGCCTCAACTCCAGGTTTACAACATAACTTATTCTACAGAAGAGACTGATTACATTTAAAAACTAAATTAAAATAAACACCAGTGGCAAAAAAGTTTAGGGACCAGCATCAATCTGAATCAGTTTAGCAACTTGCATTTCTATAACAATCCTCACAGGGGTGTTAACCCCCCACCTTCACAGACTTGGGAAAACAGCCAAGGTCCAATGGGATGGGCAAGGTTTTTGCAGAGGGAGTTTGTAGGGATTGCTCCTGGGGACGGTTCCTGTGCGGTGCTGCTAGGTCACTCACCGCCGGTGATTAGGAAGTAGGAGATGATGACAAGCGCATACACGGTCATGGCGGACGGCATATGCAGCCATCCCGGCTTCTTAAGCTTCACATTGGGACATTCGAGCACCACAAACGGCAGAGCGAACACCGTCTCCATGTCCAGGCACTAATCTCCCCGACCAGCGCAACGTGTCCCGGAAACACCGACAATCACTTCCGGTGTGCCGCACACGTCAGCCCTCCGCGCGTTGACGATCACGTGACTTCATCGCTTTTGATCATGTGGTTTACCCTTCGTGCTGTTGAGAGCGCTGCAATTATGATGTCAGACTGGCTATCGACATTCCATAGCACTGTAGTGCGATGTGTTATGCGGGATATTGGGTTGTTAATGGGTTAATTCGAATCGTCTAATTTGCTAATCAGATAATGTGTAGACCAGTCCTGTTCCTGTAGTGTGGTTAACACGTTCGCCTAACACGCGAGAAGTCCCCGTCCCGAAACCGGGTAGAAATATTATCACGGACAGTGTTACAACATCACATAATTTGGCCTCCTGTAGTACAGCGTGGCAAAGATGGAAGGTAGAGCAGTAAAATGTGTTCCAATAAAGCTCCCATTTCATATACCTTTGCAGATTCATTAAGTATTTTATATTACCAAGAATATTGTAAGCACCTTTCACGATCTCTCAAAGCATTTTATAGCCAATGGGGTACTTTTTGACGTGTTTTTATCACCGTTCTAATGTAGGAAAAGCTGCAGCTAATGGATGCTCCGCAAGCTCCACAAACAGCAAGGTGATAAACGACCAGATCATTTTTCTCATGTGATGTTGGTCCCAGGACACTGAAGAGAAATAATGGCCCGGGATTATTTATATGCTCCTGAGGGGGGCCTTGACAATGCACACCTTCAGTACCGTTCTTCCCTTTGACAGTGCAACATTCCCTCAGTACTGCCGCTCTGAAAGTGGAATACTCCCTCAGTTTTGCCCCTCTAACAGTGCAGATTAATGTCAGTTAATAAAGTTATGGTTAGGGTTAATGTTTAAGATTAATAGCTAGGGCCAAACAGTTTTTGATATTTAGGGCTAATGGTTAGGATGAGAAATGACAATTGGGGTTGGGCAGGAGGAAAATTGGAAAAGCAATAGGAATAAGAGAATTTTATAGTTCGGGGAACAGACAGGTGTTTCTGCAACTGCAAACGTGATTCCAAAATGGTGTGTTATCTCCCTGATACCATGGTCAAAGATGTCACTGAGCGGTTGCAGAGCACTCTGAGGGAGGAAGGCCAGTGGTCATGGTCCATATTGGTACCAACAACATAGACAGCAAGAGAGATGAGATCCTGCAGGCAGATTTTAAGGAGCTAGGAAGGACACTAGCAAGGAGAACCTCAAATGTAGTAATCACTGGACCACTCCAGGTGCCATACCTTAGTGATATGAGGATAGAGCAGATAACTGCTTGGTTGGAGAGATGGTGCTGGTGGGAGGGAGACTGGTTCTGAGGAAGGGTTTCACCTCAACAGAGTGTCCTTATGGAGCAGTTTGCTAGTGCTATTGGGGAGGGTTTAAACTAACTTGGCAGGGGGATGGGAACCAGAATGTAGCATTAGAAAGGAGAAACAAGGTGCACTAAGAAATGAGAGGACAGAAAGTACTAGAGTAAAAACAGTAAGATATTAGGTTTGGCCAGATTAAGAGGGAATGCCATAAGATCCAAATTGTGTTTACAGTGCATGTATATAAACACACAAAGCATGGTAAATAAGGTTGCTGAGCTGCAGGTGTAGATAACCACATGGGAATCTGATGTGGCAATAACAGAGACATGGATCAGGAAAAGAACAAGACTGGATACTAACTATTCCTGGATATAAGGCGTTCAGGAAAGATGGGGAAGAAAAGAAAGACGTATGGTATAATTGATGAAGGAGAGTATTATAGTGCTGGAGAGAGAGGGTTCGAGGACAGAACTAATTGGTTAGAGCTAAAAAAAACAATAGAAGTGCCATTAAACTACAGGGTGCATTCTATAAGTCACCAACTAGTGGGAAAGATATAGAGGAGCAAATTTCTGGGAAAATAGAGGTGCAAAGACTATAGAACAGTGATAATGGGGGATTTTAATTATCCTAATATAAACTTCAATCATAATAGTGTAAAGGGCAGAGGAGTTTTTGAAGTGTGTTCAGGAGAACTTCTTGATAAGTATATTTCCAAATCTATGGGGAAGGAGGCATTGCTAGATCTGGTTCTGGGGAATGAGGGGGATAGGTTTCAGTAGGGGAATGTTTAGGAAACAGCGATTACTGTATCATAAGGTTTGGGTTAGATATGGAAAGGGATAAGGAGCAATTTAAAGTAATCAGTAAGGGGTGCGTGAGGAGACAGGAGATTATGCTTGGGTGAGACAGAGACCGAATGAGTAGTGAATTAGGTTCATGTGGGAATTCGGTGCACAGGGGAAAGGTATCATAAGGATAGGAATTATTCTAATTTAATTAAGAAGGTTAACTAAGTCAATTAAGTTAACTAAATAACATAAGTAACAATGGCAGGACAGGTGTTTATGTTGCAGCTGTGGAATTATTTTTTATTCATTCATGGGATGTGGGCTTCGCTGGCTGGGCCAACATTTTTGCCCATCCCTAGTTGCCCTTGAGAAGGTGGTGGTGAGCTGCCTTCTTGAACCGCTGCAGTCACCTCACCTTGGGAGTTCAGCTCTTTTGTCCATGTTTGAGCCAAGGCTGTAATGAGGTCAGGAGCTGAATGGCCCTGGCAGAACCCAAACTGGGCTTCAGTGAGCAGGTTATTGCTAAGCAAGTGCCGCTTGATAGCACTGTTGATGACCCCTTCCATTATTTTACTGATGATGGAGAATAGACTGATGGGGCAGTAATTGGCCGGGTTGTATTTGTCCTGCTTTTTGTGTACAGGACATACCTGGGCAATTTTCCACATAGCCGGGTAGACACCAGTGTTGTAGCTGTACTGGAACAGCTTGGTAGGGGCGGCAAGTTCTGGAGCACAAGTCTTCAGTACTATTGCCAGAATTTGTCAGGACCCATAGTCTTTGCAGTATCCAGTGCCTTCAGCCGTTTCTTGATATCACGTGGGGTGAATCGAATTGGCTGAAGACTGGCATCTATGATGTTGGGGACTTCCGGAGGAGGCCGAGATGGATCATCCACTTGGCACTTCTGGCTGAAGATTGTTGCAAATTCTTCAGCCTTATGTTTTGCACTGATGTGCTGGGTTCCTCAATCATTGAGGATGGGGATATTTGTGGAGCCTCCTCCTCCAGTGAGTTGTTTAATTGTCCACCACCATTCACGACTGGATGTAGCAGGACTGCAGAGCTTAGATCTGTTGGTTGTGAGATCACTTAGCTCTGTCCATCACTTGCTGCTTATGCTGTTTGGCACACAAGTAGTCCTGTGTAATAGCTTCACCAGGTTGACACCTCTTTTTTTAGGTATGCCTGGTGCTGCTCTTGGCATGCCCTCCTGCACTCTTCATTGAGCCAGGGTTGATCCCCTGGCTTGATAGTAATGGTAGAGTGGGGGAAATGCTGGGCCATGAGGTTACAGGTTGTGTTTGAGTACAATTCTGCTGCTGCTGATGGCCCACAGTGCCTCATGGATGGCCAGTCTTGAGCTGCTAGATCTGTTTGAAATCTATCCCATTTAGCATGGTGGTAGTGCCACACAACATGATGGAGGTTATCCTCAATGTGAAGGCAGGACTTTGTCTCCACAACAACGATGCAGTGGTCACTCCTACCGATACTGTCATGGACAGATGCATCTGTGGTAGGCAGACTAGTGAGGATGAAATCAAGTATATTTTTCCCTCTTGTTGGTTCCCTCACCACCTGCTGCAGACCCAGTCTAGCAGCTATGTCCTTTAGGACTCAGCCAGCTTGGTCTGTAGTGGTGCTACCGAGCCACTTTTGGTGATGGACATTGAAATCCCCCACCCAGAGCACATTCTGCACCCTTGCCACCCTCAGTGCTTCCTCCAGGTGGCGTTCAACATGGAGGAGCACTGATTCATCAGCTGAGGGAGGGTGGTATGTGGTAATCAGCAGGATTTGACCTGATGCCATGAGACTTCATGGCCGGAATCGATGTTGAGGACTCCCAGGGCAATCCCCACTCAACTGTATACCACTGTGCCGCTGCCTCTGCTGGGTCTGTGCTGCTGGTGGGACAGGACATAGCCAGGGATGGTGTTGGTGATATCTGGGACATTATCTGTAAGATATGATTCTGTGAGGGTGAATATGTCAGCCTGATGCTTGACTAGTCTGTGAGACAGCTCTCCCAATTTTGGTACTAGCCCCCAGATGTTAGTAAGGAGGACTTTGCAGGGTCAACAGGGCTGAGATTGCCGTTGTCGTTTCCAGTGCATAGGTCGATTCCGGATGGTCCATCTGGTTTCATTCCTTTTTTGTAAATTTGTTACAACTGAGTGGCTTGCTAGGCCATTTCAGAGGGCATTTAAGAGTCAACCACATTGCTGTGGGTCTGGATTCACATGTAGGCCAGACCAGGTAAGGACGGCAGATTCCCTTGGTTAGTGAACCAGATAGGGTTTTACAACAATCGACAATGGTTTCATGGTCATCATTAGACCTTTAATTCCAGATTTTTATTGAATTCGATTTTCACCATCTGCCGTGGCAGGATTCAAACCCTGGTCCCCAGAGCATTACCCCGGATCTCCGGATTACTAGTGCAGCAACAATACCACTACACCATCACCTCTCCAATAGAGGCACTTTTGGGTGCCAAGGCATTCGAAGACCAACACGCCTGCAGAAAGTGTAAGCAACTAGAGGAATTCCAGATCGGGATTATTGATCTGGAGACCAAACTCCAGACATTGCGCAACATAAAGGATGGGGAGAAATATCTGGACACTGATCCAGAAGACAGTCTTTGAAAAGGGTTGTCTGTTTTGGTCAGCAGTGAGGGAAAGGAGGATGGGACTGTGAGTGAGGCAGGTAAAGGGACTGAGCAGACAGTAGTGGATAAGCCTCAGACTTCGCAATTGTCTAACAGGTTTGCAGTGCTCGCAACCTATGTTGACGAAAGCGAGGTCAGCAAGGTGGATGAGCAGATTTGCCATGGTACCATGGTACAGGAAGCCATTCAAGTGGGGGGAACAAAAAGGAATGTAGCAGTAGTACTTGAGCCACAGCAAATTGGCATAGGGCAAATAAGATTAGAGAGATGAATGCGTGGCTCAAAGACTGCTGTGGGAGAAGTGGATTCCTGTTCGTGGGGCACTGACATCAGTACTGGGGAAAGTGGGGCCTGTACCATTGAGAAGGTCTACACCTGAACCATGCTGG
This sequence comes from Cetorhinus maximus, assembly GCF_964194155.1. Taxonomy (NCBI): domain Eukaryota; kingdom Metazoa; phylum Chordata; class Chondrichthyes; order Lamniformes; family Cetorhinidae; genus Cetorhinus; species Cetorhinus maximus. The sequence goes on along the minus strand of NC_135879.1, from coordinate 99,997,996 downwards.
GACCAGTGTTCTAGCAAGCTGCATAACTAGGAAAGTAGAGAGAGAGCTTTAAACTAAACAAAAGGGATGTGAGAGATCAAACTTGGGTAGATGTAGCAATTCAAGTGGTAGAGTCAAAGCAGGAGAGCAAAATAGTGATATGGGAAATGAGGGTCAGAGAATGGCATGAAGGGACAGAAAGAGAAAACCTAAGAACACACCAACAATCAAGACTAGATGGATAACAAAAAGACAAAACTAAAGAATCTGTATCTGAATGCACGTGGAATTCATAACAAAGTAAATGAATTGATAATGCACATTGAAGTAAATAAATATGATCTGATAGCCATTATGGAGACATGGTTGCATGATGACAAAGATTGTGTCCTGAATATTGAGGGGAATATGATATTCAAGGAGAATAGGAAGCTAAGTAAAGGTGGAGGAATAGCACTGTTTATCAAGGATAGCATTGGCGCAATAGTTAGAGATGGCCTTGTTTCAGGAGATCAGGATGTAGAAAGGGTTTGGGTAGAGATGAGGAATAGTAGGGGAAAGAAGTTACTAGTGACAGTGGTCTCCAGGTTCCCTAATTGTAACCACAATGTAGGACAAAGTATACAACAAGAAATATTGGGTGCTTGTGATATAGGGACAGCAAATAATCATGAATGATTTTAATCTGCATATAAACTGGAAAATTAAGATTGGCAGTAGTAGCCTGAATGAGGAGTTCGTAGAATGCCTTTGAGATAGTTTCTTAGAGCAGCACGTTTTGGAACCAACCAGAGAGCAGGTTATATTAGACTTGGTATTGTGAAATGTGACAGGGTTAATTAATGACCTCAGAGTAAAAGCACTCCGAGGTAACAGCGACCACAATTTGATTAAATTTTACATCCAATTTAAAAGAAGGAAGAGTGGGTCTATTTTAAACTTAAAGGGCAACTATGTGGGCATGAAAGCTGAGCTAACTGAAGTGAACTGCGAATCTAGGCTAGAGGATATATCAATAGAGAAGCAGTGGGAGACATTTAAGGGGCAATTCAAAATACTCAGAATAAGTACATTCCTACTATTAAAAAAATTCTAAGGGGAGGACCACCATCTGTGGTTAATTACAGGAATTAAGGAAAGCATCAAACTTAAGGAAAAAGCATATAACTGTGCAAAAATGAGTGGCTGGTCAGATGATTGGTCAGAATATAAAGAACAGCAGAGAATGACTAAAAGATTAATCAGGAGAAAGAAATTAGAGGAAGCTAGCTAGAAATGTAAAAATGGATAGCAAAAGTTTCTACAGGTATTTAAAAAGGAAACAAGTAAATAGAGTGAGTGTCAGTCCTCTAAAGAGTGAGACTGGGGACTTAATAGTAGCTTAAAGGAAATAGCAGATGATATGAACAAATATTTTCCTTCTGTCTTCACTACAGACGATACAAAAAACATTCCAGTAATAGCTGTAAATGAAGGGAGAGAGGAACTTGGTGAAATAACAATTACTAGGGAAGTGGCACTGAGCGAACTGATGGAGCTATGGGCTGACAAGTCTCCGGATCCTGATGGACTTCATCCTGGGGTCTTAAAAGAGGTGGCTAATGAGGTAGTGGATGCGTTGGTGTTAATTTTCCAAAATTTGGTAGACCCTGGAAAGGTTCCATCAGACAGGAAAGTAGCAAACATAACCCCTCTATTCAAGAAGGGAGGGAGGCAGAAAAGAGGAAACTATAGGCCAGTTAGCTTGACGTCTGTCATGGGAAGATGTTAGAATCAATCATTAAAGAAGTAATAGCTGGACGCTTAGAAAAACTCAAGGTAATCGGGAAGAGTCAACATGATTTTGTGAAAGGAAAATCATGTTTAACCAATTTATTGGAGTTCTTTGAAGAAGTAATATGCGCTGTGGATGCAGGAGAGCCTGTAGATACGTTGGTGTTAATTTTTCCAGAAGGCATTTGATAAAGTGCCACATCAAAGGTTATTGCGGAAAATAACAGCTCATGGTGTAGGTGGTAAGATCTTAGCATGGATGGAAGATTGTCTGGATGGCAGAAAACAGAGAGTATGCATAAATGAGTCTTTTTCTGATTGGCAGGATGTGACGAGTGAAGTGCTGCAGGGGTCTATGCTAGGGCCTCAACCTTTTACAAATTATATCAATGACTTAGATGACGGGAGCAATGGCATGGTAGTTAAGTTTGCAGATGACCCAAAAATAAGTAGGAAAGTATGTTGTGAAGAGACATAAGAAGGTTGCAGACAGATAAGGGGTAGGTTGAGTCAGTGAGCAAAAATCTGGCAGATGGAGTATAATGTGGGAAAATGTGAAGTTGTTCACTTTTGCAGGAAGAATAAAAAAGCAGAGTATTATTTAAACAGAGAATGGCTGCAGAATTCCAAGGTGCAAACGGATCCAGGTGTTCTAGTGCATGAGTCACAAAGTTAGTATGCAGGTACAGCAAATAATTAAGAAGGCTAATGGAATGCTATCCTTTATAACAAGAGGAATTGAACATAAAAGGATGTTATGCTTCAGTTTTACAGGTCATTGGTGAGATCACATCTCGAATATTGCATGCAGTTTAGGTCTCCTAATTTAACGAAGGATGTAAATGCATTTGAGATGCATTTAGTTCAGAGAAGGTTTACTGGATTGATACCTGGAATGAAGAAAGGTTGGACAGACTGGGCTTGATTCCACTAGAGTTTAGAAAAGTGAGGGGTGACTTGATTGAAGTATATAAGATCCTGAATGGTCTTGACAAGGTGGATGTGGAAAGGATGTTTCCTCTTGCGGGTGAGTCCAAAACTAGGGGACTCTGTTCAAAATTAGGTGTCGCCCTTTTAAGGACAGAGATGAGGAGAATTTTTTTCTCTCAGAGGATTGTGTGACTTTAGATCTCTCTGCCTCAGAAGGTGATGGAGGCGAGGTCATTGAATATTTTTAAGGCGGAGGTAGATAGATTCTTGTTAGGCAAGGGAATTAAAGGTTATCGGAGGTAGATGGGAATGTGGAATTAAAAACACAAACAGATCAGCCATGATCATGGCCTACTTCTGCTCCTATTTCGTATGTTCGTAATACTTAATTGGAGCAGGACTAATTTTATTGTGGTGAGAACAGACCTGTCCCAGATAAATTGGAATCAAAGACTGGCAAACAAAACTGTAATGGAAGAATGAGCTGACTTCAAAGAGAAGGTGGTTCAGGAACAGTTGACATGCGTTTCTAAAAAGGGGAAAGGTGGGGTAACCAAAGCTTGAGCTCCCTGGATAATGATAGAGGAAGCAGAAAAAGGGTGTTTTGATGAAAGGTCATTGCAGTATTTTGCTTTTGCCTGCTCATGACAGATGTCAGGTTGATACAAGTGAGAACCAGGCTGAATATAGAAAGTTCAGGGGGGAAGTGAAAAACAAAGAGAGAGTATGAGAAGAAATTAGTTGTTAACATACAAGGGAACCCAGAAGTCTTCTAAAGCCATATAAATAATATAAGGGTAGTAAGGGTGGGGTGGACCAAAAAGAGGATCTACACAGGAAGGCAGAGGGCATGACTGAGGACTGGATAGGAATCCTGAGGGAAATAAGGGTGGAAATTTAAGAGGTACGGATCATCATCTTCCAAAGCTCTTTAGGTGCAGAGGAGTGGTGCCAGAGGACTGGAGAATTGCAAATGTTGCACCCTTGTTCAAAAAAGGGTGTCAGGATAAACCAAGTAACTTCAGGCTAGTCAGTTTGATGTCGGTGTTGGGAAGCTTTTAGACACAATAATTCAGGACAAAATTAACAGTTACTTGGACAAGTATGAATTAATTAATGAAACCAGCACAGATTTGTTAAGGGCAAATCATGTTTAACTAACTTGCTTGAGTTTTTTGATGAGGTAACATAGAGTTGTTGAGGGTAACAATGTTGATGTGGGGGCGGGGGGCGGTGCACGGTGGTGATGGCACAGGGTCTTCTAAAAGGCGTTGGATAAAGTGCCACATTATCGGTTTCCCAGGATAGTTGAAGCCCATGGAATAAAGGGACAGTGGCAGCATGGATACAAAGTTGACTGAGTGACAGGAAACAGAGAGTAGTGGGTCGAACCATTGTTTTTTGGACTGGAGAAGGGTATACAGTGGGGTTCCCCAGGGGTTGGTACGAGGACCCTCGCTTTTCTTGATATATATTAATGACCTAGACCTGGATGTAAAGGGCACAATTTCAAAATTTGCATGACACAAAACTTGGCAGTGATAGAGTTCAAGAGGACATAGACCAGCTGGTAGGCAGGTGACAGATGAAATTTCATGTAGCGCATGTGAAGTAATACATCTTAATGGGAAGATTAGGGCGAAATGAGACAAAATAAAGGGCACAATCCTAAGTGGGGTGCAGTAACAGAAAGATCTGGAGCTATATATGCATAAATTGATGAAGGTGGCAGGGCAGGTTGAGAAAGTGGTTGAAAAGGCTTACTGGATCTTGGGATTTATAAATAGATGCAGACAATACAAAAGCAAGGAAGTTGGTGGACGGGTCAAGAACCAGAGGGAGCCAATTAAAGCTGAATGGCAAAAGAAGCAAGGACAGAATGAGGAAACAAATTTTTACTCAGCAAGTGGTCAGGATCTGGGATGCACTGCCTGACAATGTGGTGGAGCAGATTCAGCTGTGGTTTTCAAAGGGAATTGGATAAGTGCCGGAAGAGAAACATTTTCAGGGCTACGGAGAAAGGGCTAGGGAGTGAGATTAGCTGACTTGCTCTTGTAGAGGGCCAGCACGGACACAATGGGCCAATTGACCTCTTTCTGTGCTGTAACCATTCTATGGTAACGCATTGTCAGTAACCTCTATGCAGTTGACAGCATTGCTGTGACTGGATAAGCCCAAAATTTGAATGTACAATTAATGTTGGGTCATTGTCCTGAAACATTAACTTTGTTTCTCTTTGTTGCTGCCTGACCGGTATTTTCTGTTTTTATTTTGGTATTCCAGTGTTTTGACGAAGGGTCATCAACCCGAAATGTTGGACGGGATTTTCCGGTCCCACCCACCACCGTAATCGTCATGGGCGGGATGGAAAATTTGACGGAAAGGTCCGTTGACTTTAGGCGGGAATTTCCAGTCCCACTCGACGCTGCCTCACCTGCTGAGGATTTTCAGCATTTTCTGTTTTATTCCAGTATTTTATCTTTTTGTTTCAGATTTCCCGCATCCGTGATATTTTGTTTTTGTTTAACTGTGGAGTCAGGTCAACTCTTCCTGCAGTCTGGGCCCATCCCAACTTCAGTCAGCTGTGTTCCCTGTGCTGCTTTTCCTTTTCAAAATCAGATAGTGGCTTGGTCTGATCTCTTACTGACTCCCCACAACGCCTGGCCCCAGTCAGGGTCATGGGAATACCTCTTCGATGAGAGAGGTGCTGCATCCTGAGGGATTTGATTGACAGAGAAAACAAACCAATTTATACACGAGATGGGGTAGATTTTAAGTATTGGACATTCGTGCTAATCGGCCTATTTTGAGGGCAGGGCATCATGAACATTAAGCAACAGGCTGCCAGTAGAAAATGAGCATCCCAGGTCCACCTGCCATCTCTTTGGCCGTTGCAATATCAGCTAGCAGAGCCTTGGAGTGGAAAGAGATAGATGTCGGACGTAGGAGTTGATTGAAGTACAGGAGGTTCTCGACAGTATAGTGCTATCACCCTCAGGAGATTTTAGTGCGATTAGTTTACATTGGCAGTTTCCATCCTAAATGTGGTGGTAATGTCCCAGTTTTACATTTCCAAGTTCCTTGGAGATGGGAGGAATCTGGTAGAGATATCAGCAGCCTAAAGGTAAAATATGTAGGAGATGAGAGTAGAGGCCAGATCAAGGAAAGGAATAAGAGTAGCACAAACAGTCAGGGAACAGATAAAGTTATAAAACAGACTATAAAATAACTGTTAAAAGTAAAGCAAGAGACGTGACTGATTAAAAACAAATTAAATTGCCTGTACAGCAATGTGCACAGCATCCAAAATAAAGTGGGAGAAATGGAGATTAGGAGAGGACCCAGATGTGATAGAGCTAACAAAAATTTGGCTGCATTCAGAACAAGATTGGCAGTTAAACATTGCAGTATATAATAAATATATAGAAAGGTTAAGGAAGGAGAAAGGGCTGGGGTGGCTGTACTAATTACAGTTAATATAATGGCAGTAGAAAAAAATATATATAACTAACATTAATGGAAACATCCTCGCCACGTTTACACTATTAAACAACTTCATAATTTTAAAGACCTCTCAGTCACTTCTCAGCCTTTTTTTAACTAAAGAGCCGAGCCTGTTCTTTGCTGAAAACTTTAACATCATAGTTCTGATATTATCCTTGTAAATCTTTTTTGCACTTCCCGCAGGGCTTCTGTATCCTTCTTGTAATATGGAGACCAGACTGTGCATAGTACTCTTTAGTATACCAATGTTCTTAATAAGCTTAATATAACTTGTTTGCTTTTAATTCCTGTACCTCTAGAAATGAACCCCAATGTTGTGTTTGTACTTTCCATGGTTTTGGTAACCCTGCATTGCAACTTTTAACGATTTGTGAATCTGTACAAATACACAATATATATATTCGTAATATATTCAAATAGATCCAAAATCCATATGGATTGAGATTAAGGATAAGTAGATCATGCTAATTAGCCTATACTATAAAACACCCAACAGTGAAAGGGATGTGGAGGGACAAATAGGTAGGCAAATGTATGAAATTAGAAAAAGATATGGGCAGAATTTAACACTCCCCTGCCAGCAGGTTTGAAGACCAGGAGACTGGTAAAATGGAGAATGTGGTCTGCCCACCGCCAACCCACCCGCCCCCGATCTGTCCCCCATTTTACAGGGAGCGGCAGAGGCATTGGGTGGCCCACCCATCCTTGGGCCTATTGAGGTCTTTAATGGCCACTTAAATGCCTCATCTCGCCCCTGCCGCTATTTTACCTGCTACATGGGGAGGCCCACACCAGATTGGAAGCCCAGCAGCTTTTACAGCGCGGGATGGTATCGGGCAAGGGAGCAGGGACCTCCTTTGGGGGGTTCCCTGTGCCAATCAGAGTCACCCCCCACCACGGTCATACCCATCTTAAACCCTCCCCCCTGGCTTCTCAAACCCAGTCCCCCAACCGCCTCAATCCCCTGGCTGGGGCATGCTGCCGATACCCACATCATGGGAGGTTTCACCCACCCCCAAATAAACTGGCAAGAGGAGGTGAAGAAATGGGGAAAAGGATTACAGTTCTATGATGAGTCCTGGACTCCTTTCTTACCAAGTACTTAAGAAAGGAATCACTGTTGGATCTGGTAGTGAGCTAGGATAATGAACCAGAACAGCAAGAGAAGTAGGCATGGCAATAGCAGCATCATAAGGTTTAAAATAATGACAGAGAGAGCCATAAGTAAGACAAAGATCAAAGTAATAATTAGGGAAAACATTATGAGTGGATGAGGATAAAACTAAGGAAGGTAAACAGGAAAATCAACATTGACCAAGAAAAAGGTAGAGCAGCACGGGGAAATATTTAATGAGATGATCAATAGAGTTCAGGGGAAATATATCCCATTAAGAAACCAGAACAAACTAGCCAATAATGAGACATATTGGAAAATTTTGCCATTTTTAAACTTCTGGGTGGGTACTCCATTTTCCTTCACCTTCAATCTTCAACACTGTCTACTTGGAAGCCCTCACATCTCCAGTGCAGCTTCCGTTTAAGAGGTACAGACTGCCTTTAAGAGCTGGAGGCAAGTTGGAACATGTGCTAGCTTCACATGCTATTAGCACCACCCCTCCCCCTGCCCCCTCCACATTGTGCAAGCAGCCATTAGTATCTGCTTCTGGGTTCTCAGGCCAATCAGAGAGGGCGAGAGGTGTGACATATGGGATCTGTCAAAGAAATTATTTCAAACTAAAAGGATCCAGGGTATGGGTTGCAATGGCTCACCTGCATTTGGATTTTAGAGAGTGCAGAAACCACAGAAATGGAGAGGAAACTTTGATGGCCACTGGCAATGCCTGGTCCACTGGGAAGGAGGTCGTGTTCCAGGAGGCTGCAGATGTCAGCAATGACTTGCCATGAGAACTTGAGCCTCCTGAAGCAATGGTGCTCACACATGTTGTGAGAGCTGATCCTCTGCCTGTAGACCCTTTGTTGGGAGTCTTGCCACCTTGGAGCTGGATCTCTGTGCCCATCCCTTTTGTCCTGTCAAGGGGAGTGACCTCCTTTGGGGATTCCCCTGTGCCCATCGAAGACATCCTCCCCAATGATCATATCCCTCTTTTAACCCATCGCCTCTGTCCTCTCAAACCCAGTTCCCCCTCGCCCCTCCCCCAACTCCCATTACTGGGGTCTGCCAGCCAGGCCCTGTTGATACCTCGGACTTATCTTGAAGACCAGCTCCATAACCTCCTCTTTTTCGGGGATTGGCCGACAGCGCTCTAAGGCAGGACTTCCTCCCAAATGGGGCCAGACGTCACACTCTGAAACAATTAAGGCTGCTTCCAGCATAAAATGGCTGCGAGTCAGCCAGCTTTTGGGTGGACTAGCTGACAACTGACTTCTCAGTCGGGGTGGCCAGGGCATATGGCACCCCATAAAATCCAGCCCAATGTCACTTTTAGGCAATTTAATTCCCTGCACTCACCCAAACCTGCCTCCCCTTGTTGGGGAAAACTCCCCCTGTATGTATTTAACAGTTAACAAATTGTCAGCAGCGCATGTCTGAATTTTTGATTCGTGTTGATGGCAGGCAAAGCTTTCAATGGCAGCTAATACCTGTACTGTACTAATACTTGTACTAATAACCCCTCCTCCACCCCACCGCCCAACTGTTTCTAATGCTTACAATGATGTTGTTCGAAGCAGTCTAGGAGGTTGAGATGGAGAGGTCAGCAGTGGGAAATGTGGAGGATTTGATGCCACAGGGAAGACAGGGTTACATCTGCCATCAGAGCGCAGGTATTTGGCAAAGCCCAGTCTGCATTTGAACCCCAATGTAGAGGAGACTGCATCTGATGAGAGGTCCATACCTGAAGGTCTTTCTTCTGATATGCTTGACTGACCTGCTGTTTCTGTTTTTATTTCAGATTTCCAGCATTCGCAATTTTGTATTATTTGTACCAATATTATTTGTTTTAGCTCAGAAAGAATTTTACCCTCTGATTCTTGAAATGAGTTTCTTCCCTCTGCAGCCTAATCACACTGGGACCTTTATCTAATCTGAACTTGGAGGATAAACTTCGCCTATTTACTTTTCCAGCTCTGCAGTATAAATTGCACCATGTCACGTTCTGTCTCCTCAGATTTGTTAGCTGCCTGGTGGTAGCAGTCCCTTCATTAGGAATGTGAACTTTATTGCCCAGCCCTTTCCATTCACTGGGGATTTCTAACAGGTGTTGGCTGATGTCAGGGAGGAATCACAACAGAATAAACAACCAATTAGAATCAGCATCGCCAGCAATAGCAGGCAAAGCCATTTTCTGAGGGTGGATCAGGATGTACTAAGGCCTGTTCAGAAACCTATCAGGTGTAGTAAACACCTGCAGAACAGAAAGAACCTCACCTGTTGCTGCGTTGCCATGATTTTAATCAGTAGCAGGCAGTACCTATACCTACGCTCTATTAGCTTCAGTGAAAGGAGGAGGGGAAAGAATCTAGCATCGGCTCAGCTTACAGGCTGGCCTTCAATGAAAATTTTGTGATCCGAGTTAAATATTAACTAGTCACTTCAACATTTTGTTTTCCATTACACTCATCGGCAAAAGCAGGAGCAGCCTCACAGACGACAATGGTAAGTTTGTTTTCCTTTTAATCAAAATGTTTAATTTCTGGTCATATCTGTTTTTACTGCAAGTGTTCCGATGACCTTCGATATAGTGCATGCATACAGCAGAAGATTTTACAAGAAGTGTGAAGCTAAAGGTGGAGAAGCTGTGAACAATAACCGCACTATAATCCAAAAAGGCCAGAGCTTTTGGCTCTCCTTTAGCCTTTCTCAAGGTTCAGAAAAGCACTTTTTTTTTTTCACTGGTATTTTCAAGTATGAAGAGCACCATCGTAAGGTTTATAGGATCTTGCCCAAAATATTTGGTAAGCACGTATGAAAATAGTTCAGCAAAGGCCTCACTGAGGAAATGCATTATGTAGCTTGGCTGTTATTTCAAACCCATCTACCTCCTTCCTCCCAAGCATTATCGGCTCTTTAGAGTTTAGCTATTCTTCTCATAAACACTAACTGAATCACAATTTATTACACTCTCATAGTAATGCAATAAACATCAAACCCAACAACAGTTATTGTTACATTGGTTTTTCCATTAGCAATTGTATTCTTTACCCAGTTTTGTTCCCCTTTTCTTACTCTTCTCTTCAGGTTGCTGGTTTACACTGGGTGTGACTCCGCAGTCACCAGCAGCCCTCCAGGACTTTATCCAAGTGGCTATTCTAGGTGGCAGTAAATATTGGCGCAAAAGCAAAATACTGTGGATGCTGGAAATCTGAAACAAAAACAAAAATTGCTGGAAAAACTCAGCAGGTCTGACAGCATCTGTGGAGAGAAAGACAGTTAACATTTTGAGTCCGTATGACTCCTCTTCAGAACTAAAGAGAAGTAAAAATGTGGTGAAAGATATACTGTTTAAGGGGGGTGGGACAGGTGAAGCTGGATAAAAGGCCAGTGATAGGGGGAGGCAAAGGAGAGATTGCAAAAGACGTCATAAACAAAAGGTCAAAGGGGTGTTGATGGTGGTGATACTGGCTAAATATTGGCAGGCTGTTTGACCACTAGCAGGATCATTTTCAACCCTGAGCCTGTCCTCAACTGATTTCCACATATATTTCCAGCAGGAATTACTGAGTAGCGATCGGGGGCAGGAGCTGTGGATAATTTGTTTTCCATCACCTGCCCTGGGGACATTGGTGCCAGAGTGCCTCCCCACCCCTACACAATGCCAGCTGAGACCTGTTAGGTAACCACAGACTATGGACTGACGGTAGGACTATTCTGTTCTGTATGACCAAGTACCTCAGTACAAGGTGAAGTTACCACAAACACAGACGGAAGGACGGGGGTTGAATTTTTATTTGTTTGTGACAAATCCATCCAACTTCCTGTAGGCTATGTCGACCTCTCAGAAATATCTCTTAAAAGTCATAGCTGTTAAAATTGATTTTTAAAAAAGTGAGATTTCTCAATCATAAATACAAACCACACCAGAAACATAAACATGATTGGAAGCAGAAAGCTGCATCAGTCACATAGACCACAGGGGTAATTAGGTGACATTAATGTGTTCTCTGTTCTGATTTTTCTTTCCCTCTTTCTCTCCTTTTTTTCTGCCGTTCTCTTTGCCTTTTCACAGCCTTTGTAGGTGCACAATTTACAATAGAAATGAAAATCTTCACATTAGAAGTGCAGCTCCATACACTTTTTTAATAGAGGACCTTGAGTATAGCTATAAATGCTGGAATATCCTGGTCTCCAAAGTACCTGTCACTTTTTGTCACTCTCCAAGACCAAGAGGTCAGGAATTTTCAACAGAGTGCAGAAACACAAGAGGTCACCATCCTCTGGCAGGAGGATAGAAATACATGGCCTCCTGTGTGGTCACTTGGCTAGCCAAATAAAAATTAACAGCTAATGGGATAAGCATATCAAACAGAACCAAACAAGAGTTTTATGCACCATGCTCTAACCATCTCATAAAGAATTCCACAGAAGTGCAGAGACATTTGAGGAAGTATTTTTTAAAAGGTAGCGTCTTCATGAAAAGTTGTTTGGGAAGTCTTCTATTCAAGGTGTGAGAACAGCCAAATGTAGTAATGATGAAGTGGTTCAATTTGACATAATTTACATCATTGCTTTGTGTATTTGTGAATGAGCCAAACAAAAAAGCTTTGACAAACACTTCCTCAGCAATACCATATCTAATGAGGCCTGTGTCTTATCTGTCCATTTTTCTTTAGATACTGGCATCAGTCAATATAAATCTAGCAGCAGGGGCTTGGGTGGATTAAGAAACAAGTGGGAAATGCATAAAACGTTTCAGTATGTTTGGGGTTGAAAATGAAGGGGCTCAGAACCAGCCACTGTAGTCCCTTATTGATTTCCCTTAGTCTCTTTCATTTTGATTTTAACCCCTCTTTACCTACCCACCATTTCCCAGCCAAGAGTGCTTGTGTCTGACCTGACCCCAGATCCTCTGCAGTTAATCTGACAGTGAGGAAAGAAGTAGTGGCCAGAGTCCCTCGCATTCCCTCACCTTTTTTCTTTCTTTTACCTCCACCTGTCAAGAGGTGCTGAACATTTCTCAACCTTAATGACGCTTGTCACAATAGCAACACCTATGTGAGGAATTGCGGATGTGAACCTGTGACCTCTGCGCAATGTACTTTGTCACTGAACTGCCTTTCATTAACAGTAATATAATCATACCCTTTGCTTTTACACCACCGCCCTTGAGATATTCTATATCCTGAATTCCAACCTGACATTGATCCTATTTAATGTCTCACACATGACTGACTTGAATTATTGATTTAACCTCCAGTGAAGTGACATCATCTAATTTTAACCTGACCAGATGAAGATCTGGTTTCCAATTTAAAATTATAGATATTTGTTAAAATAATTAATCCAAGAAAGAATCCTCACTGATATACAGGGCCGGGGAGAGAAATCATGGGCCCTGGTGCTTCTCCTGTTTCTGGGCCCCTTATCATCACCATCCCACTCCCCCCCCCCCAACACACACACACCCTCAGCAATACCAGCCTTTAAAAATCCTCCTCACATCCTTTAGGTGCCCAGAATTGGGAACCATAGTCACAGTGGGGTCAAACTGTTTCATATACTTTAGCAAAACTTCTTGGCTTTGGTACTCAGTGCCTTTATTTATAAAGCCCATCGAAAGCTCAGGTTTCATTATGATAGACTTTACGACTATGGCTTTATCAGACAATTACAAAGGACCTGGTCATTCATATTATGCAACCATCTCAGCTTCTTTGAACCTGGCCCTATGCAATATCCAGACAGCAACATCCAAAAGACTTGAACCTCACAAGCACTGCAAACAACCAACCCATGTATAAATGAGAATATCTTGAACTAACAGTGACATATTCTATTGGCATATGACCCGTGGTTTCACTTCTAAGTTTAAAAATGGCAAAACTTTCCAATAAATTAGCACTAACCAATTCAACTACAATAATGTGCTATTTCTATCCACACAAGTGGGTTTTGTTAACAGAAAAATTACACTTTGCATTGCGTACTAAATATTTTCTCATTTCAAATTGAAACTAACCACACTTACAAATGTCCAACATGGAGCCTATACTGCCATGTGTGTGGATAGGCTTTTCAGGAGGGTGGAATGGGAGAAGGTGAGGGTGTGTGTGTGTCCGCACCAAGCAGCATGCGTGTGTGCCCAATTCACTCCCAGTCTCAGGGTTCTCTCTCGCTTACACTCACTCACTCTACAATGTTGAATTTCCTGATTTAGACGAAGAACATTTAAGCAGAAACTAAATTATCATCTAATACATTTGCACAATTAAGGTTGTTCTCTATTTCACTGTGCTGCAAATGTACATGTTTAACCAGAACAGCCGCTGACGTACAAAGAAAACCTATTTAAAACTAGCAGCCTTTATGGTGGAAGTGAAGAGAAAACCTGTGTTTGAACATACCATCACCTCACAAACTTGCCATAGGTTTAAGTGTAGCCTTTTTATAGATACAGAAGTGTTTCTCGGTACACTGTGGATGAACCTATTTGCCAACATATTCTTCTCTTCAGTGCTTCAAAGAAATTCCTCCAGGGCATCTCAATCCTTGTACCTCAAGCTTTCCTTTGCTCTCACTGAACTTTAAAACCGTTGGGCTCCAAAATTCCTGAAGGCCTGCTCCACAGGTGCAAATGTAGCAGAGTGAAATCGCCATTCATCTTAACCTGAAGCTAAAGAATCTCAACCCTTATCACAGGGACGGGGTCATTCGCAGCCAGGATGGGCACATCATGTCTTCAAAGCCACTTCAGTGCTGCCTACCCTAATCCGCCTGCAAGATGGCAGATAGGCCCAATACCGCTCTACTAGTGCAAGCTTAATGCCCATCTCAGTCCTAAAGAAAAAACAGATGAAAGGGTATTTAGTTGCAAGGGAAACCATGCACCAGAAGTAATTACCTCAATCTGCATGAGATCTGTCTGAACACCTCAATGGCCTGGCGAGTTCTGATAAGGGTACCAATGGTGTAATCTGCAGAAAGGCCCTGGAAAACTCCCAGACATGCCACTCTCATGTGGGGGCATGGTGCCCCCCGCCCCTGGATTTAAAGGACCAATGCAAAAGGGGCAGAATCCTGGCACAATTAGTTTCCATCCCATGTTGCTGCCGTCCATTCCCCACCTCTCCCAGCTGGTAGAAATCAGGCTTTCCGTCCCCATGGTTCTTTGATGTATAAAAAATTTAAGCAATGCAACAAGACTAGTTGAAACAAACTCTTAAATTTAAACATGAAGAAATCCATTTATAATGAGTTGTCCATTTATTGTTTCAACTTTATTCAAATTCAGCAACTCAGCTGGGGCAGATTCACAGCATTGAACCTATCAACCTTTTCAAGTTATTGATTGCAAATTGCAAATTTTCCCCATCCATTTCCCCTAATACTCTTACAGAATGTCTTTTTATTCTGTGTGATGTTGCTAGGAGACACTTACCCTAGAAGTGACAACAGTGACATACTCAAGTGTTCTGGGGCCTTGTTCCAAGATGACAGATCATAAGATCATAGATGTTACAGTGTAGAAAAAGACCATTCAGCCCACTGATTGTGTACCAAACTGGTCTACTCTGAACTGTTTGCGTGCTCCAGATTTACATGTGCCAATTATTAAGTGTTGCCGAGAAAAGATATTTTGTCGAAGCTTTTTGTCTTGCACTCATCAGGACAATCACAAGAATACCAAAGTCAGGGGACGCAACAACTTTATACTTGCTGGACTTGTGTAAGAGCGATGAGCTGCTGCGTGATATATCGTCCTCACGGTTTGCTGCGTCTGCGTTTGTATGGGCTGCCCAAGACACACAAAAGTGATGTCCCTTTACGCCCTATCTTATCCATGACGAGTTCTGCACAGCATGAATTGACCAAATGGTTGGGCGAATTGTTACAACCAGTTTTCCAGATGTACAGTGAAGGATTCCTTCACATTGCAAAGATCATACAGGACTTGTATATCAAAGAACAAAAGAACAAAGAAAAGTACAGCACAGGAACAGGCCCTTCGGCCCTCCAAGCCTGCGCCGATCATATTGCCCGTCAACTAAAACATTTTGCACTTCCGGGGTCCGTATCCCTCTATTCCCATCCTATTCATGTATTTGTCAAGCTTCCTCTTAAACACCACTATCGTACCTGCTTCCACCACCTCCTCTGGCAGCGAATTCCAGACACTCACTACCCTCTGCGTAAAAAACTTGCCCCGCACATCTCCTCTATAGTTTTCTCCTCTCACCTTAAATCTATGTCCCCTAGTAGTTGACTCTTCCACCCTGGGAAAAAGCAATGCTGTGTCCATGTGCTTATTTGACATTGCTAGGCTATTCACCAATGTTCCACTTAAGGAAGCCATAGATATTTACGCTACAGCGCAATATAGCACTACATCATGGCGATCTAGACCCGCCACCATTGTGGCAAGTCGCGCAGTTGAGTTCAGTTTTAATGACACCATGTGTGCCCAAATAGATGGTGTTGCAATGGGATCCCCCCTAGGCCCAGCTCTCGCAAACATCTTTGTGAAACGTGGATGGAATGACACCTAACCTCTGACCCCTTGCATATTTCCTATATGTGGATGATAAGTTCGCTATATTTAACTCCACAGCAGCATGTAATAATTTCATTGCGTGTCTTAATGGGCTCCAACCTATGTTCAACTTCACCTTTGGAATGGAGCAGTCAAATGAACTCCCTTTCCTTGACGTACTAGTTGAGAAATCTGCCAGGGGGTTCTCTACCATGGTCTACCACAAGCCTATCTTCACTGGTAAATACATACGTTGAGATTCTTATAGTTCCACACGCTATAAAATTGGCCTTATCGGCATCCTCGTAAATAGGGCCTGAGCCGTTTGCTCACCATGCAAGCTTGATGCTGAAATAGGGCACATCAAAGGCATCTTGTGGGATAATGGCTACCCTTATTAGATCATTTTGTGCTTCATGATGAACAGGCCTAAGGCTGTCACTTTTGACCCTGAAAAGTGCCTAGTCTATCCCAGATTATCCTGGAAGGGCAAGGTGTCTCGGAAATTTGATCAATAAGTGAAGCTAGCTGTTTCACGCTGCCACTATGCAGTAGCAACATGAGTGGTATTCACCACTAACAGGATGCTGCCATCAAGCCAAAAAGATGTTCTGCCTATCTCACAAATGAATAATGTGGTATATGAATTTCAGTGCCAGTGTGATGCTAGGTACGTAGGCCATACATCCCAAAGAATGGCAGATCGTATCAAACAACATGTCCCTTCCACTGTACACAATGGGCAAGGCACAGACCGTACGCAATCAGCCCATGCTTGCAAAACTCAAAACATGGTGTCCAACATTAGATGTGATTCCAGAATTGGACAACATTTGCTAAATAATCCTCAGTGTGCTAAAATTTACACCAGCAGCCAATTTAAGATTGTCAGTTGGGCTTGCAGTATGGCATATTTGTGTGTACTGGAAGCTACATATATTAGTACATCGGGTCCTGCACTTTGCAGACAGAAAGAACATGTACACAGATTGCACCTGTTTTAGCTGATCAAAATAAGTGATAGCCATTTGCTGGTTCATTCCTCAGGGCAATGTCTTGACCAATCAGAGTCAAGCTGCCTGGTTTAAATTTCAAACAAGGCTTGGCAGTTAACTGTCAATCACCATTAACTGGTGCATCCTCCATGGCAACGCCTCTACCAGAGTCCACTTGCCAACCAATTAGCACTGTCTTCTCATACAGCATAAAGTTGTTGCTTCCCCAGATATTGGTATTCTTGCAATTGTCCTGATGAGTGCAAGACAAAAAGCTTTGACAAAATGTCTTCTTCCAGCAATACTGAAGTTCGTCACTATTTTCTTCCTGCCCATTACTGCACTTAGTGGAAATCTGGGATGATTCTGCTCTAACTTTCAATTGCAGTCCCACTGCTCTTTACATATGCTGTCATCACCCACTTCATCAAAAAAACCAACTTTTGACTTGTGTCCTTGCAAATTACCCTCCATTTCTTCACTTCCCTCTCCAAGCTTCTTGAATGTGATATCACCTCCCAAATCCATGGCCACCTTTCCAGCAGCTCCATGTTTGTATCCCTCGAATTTCTGCCTTTACAATAACACTGAAACGGTGCTTATCAAAGTCACAAATACGTTGTAAGCTGGGTTCCTAGAATTCATTGGCACATCTAGGCCGGTTACTGCAGCAAGTCAACACAATTCAGTGGCAAGAGAATGTTGATTCTACTGCAGCTCTAGCTCAGTTTAGGGGACCTAGCATTTCTTTGCTATTGGTTATAAAAACTGAGTTTAACATCCCGCCCATCCTTGAATATAACACACCAACAAATCTCCACTAGGAACAGGTTACTTGCCTGCAGTCCAAGAAATGATGGAAGGTGCAGAAGTGAACAAAGAAAATAAACTTTTCAATGTGACAAAAATAAAAATGGGGGAATAAAGTAAACATGTATTTCTGCAACACTAGGGCTGCAATAACGTAAAAACTCCAACTTCCAAAATGTGCAGTTGTGTACTTTATCTCTGTAAAACATCTCTGGTTACATTAGAAAACTAGTAATATATGAGATTTGATATGATTAAAATATCATAATGCTTAGAGAACCACACAACAAGATATTGATGTGAGAAAGATCTCTGGGGAGAAGTAACTTCTGCAAAGCATGTTAGAAGATCTATTGCTATGCATTGCAAAACTTGTACCTGAAAATGTTCACAGCTGATACAGTCCTTGCAGTGTTATCGTTGGAACTTGCTCTATGCCTGGGTTCCACTCACTGCTCTTGTCTGTGGTACTGAAGGTGCGATGGCTGAAAGCCACCTGGCATTAGCTGTGGTATCCAGGCACAGTCGATATCGGAAATACAGTTACAGACACAATAAGCAGGAGTTAGGCATGGAGTAATTTTCAACCACAACACCTTGAATGCAGAAAACAGCAGAAGGACATTCCACAATAAAGAGAAATATTCTACAGTATTCTCCTGGGCCTTGGAATCATGGTGCAGTATGGACCAGATTCATAAAATTTAGTCCAAACAACGAGTATTTCCTACTGTCCTGTAAGTTAACTGGGAGAATAGCTAATCAGAGACTGGCATGTGATTCTTGACCTCATACGTTGAATCATTTTCATATATTCCATCTCTCCCAGCTCAGTTATTCAATTTGCAACTTGGTTACACTTGTGCGAAAAATGCAAAATATTTTGTGTAACCTGATCGAGTGATGTCATTGTCAAATGAAGGGAAGGGTAAAACTCCAAGAAGTATGACTAATGGGAAACAAAGCAGCAGGTTAGTGTGTGGGGGGGTGGATTCAACTTCATGGAAAATTATGAAAAAACTGAAAAGAAAGGAGAGCCCAGGAGAGGCTATTAAAGTCCCCAAAACACAAAATAGGACAGAGTGTTTGGAAAGGGCTAGGAATCTAACTTCAAGCACATCAGATAAAGGGAAGGCAATGAGAAAGGGGGCGGGGAATACAGGACTGAAGGTGTTGTATCTAGATGCACGTAGTATACAAAATAAGGTAAATGAGCTTGTGGCGCAGATTGAAATTGGCAGGTATGATGTGGTGGGCATCACGGAGACATGGCTGCAAGGGGATCAGGACTGGGAGCTAAATATCCAAGGATATACATCCTATGGAAAAGATGGGCAGTTGGCAGAGGGGGTGGGGTTGCTTTGTTAGTAAGAAATGAAATTAAATCGATAGCAAGAAATGAAGTAGGGTCAGATGATGTAGAATCTGTGTGGGTAGAGTTGAGGAACCGCAAAGGTGAAAAAACCATAATGGGAGTTATGTACAGGCCTCCGAACAGTAGTCAGGATGTGTAGCACAAGATACACCAGGAGATAGAAAAGGCGTGTAAGAAAGGCAAGGTTACAGTGATCATGGGGGATTTCAATATACAGGTAGACTGGGAAAATCAGGTTGGTAGTGGATCCCAAGAAAAGGAATTTGTGGAATGTCTACAAGATGGCTTTTTGGAGCAGCTTGTGGTGGTTCCCACTAGGGAACAGGCAATTTAGATTTAGTGATGTGTAATGAGGCAAATTTGATAAGGGAGCTTAAGATGAAGGAACCCTTAGGAGGAAGTGACCATAATATGATAGAATTTACCCTGCAATTTGAGAGGAAAAAGCGGGAATCAGATGTAACGGTATTACAGGTGAATAAAGGCAACTGCAGAGGCATGAGGGAGGAGCTGGCCAGAATTGACTGGGAGATGAGCCTAGCTGGAAAGACAGTGGAACAGCAATGGCAGGAGTTTCTGGGAGTAACTTGGGAGACACAGCAAAAATTCATCCCTAGGAAGAAGAAGCATACTAAAGGGAGGACGAGGCAACCATGGCTGACAAGGGCAGTCAGGGACAGCATAAAAGCTAAAGAGAAAGCATACAATGCGGCGAAGAGCAGTGGGAAACCAGGGGATTGGGAAGCCTACAAAGACCAACAGAGGACAACTAAAAAAGAAATAAGGAGGGAGAAGATTAAATATGAGGGTAAACTAGCCAGTAATATAAAAGAAGATTGCAAGAGTTTTTTTTAGATATATAAAGGGTAAGAGAGAGGCAAAAGTGGACTTTGGGCTGCTGGAAAATGACGCTGGAGAAGTAGTAGTGGGGAACAAAGAAATGGCAAAGGAACTGAATAAGCACTTTGCGTCAGTCTTCACGGTGGAAGACACGAGTAACATCCCTAAAGTTCAAGAGAGTCGGGGGGCAGAGGTGAGTATGGTGGCCATTACCAAGGAGAAGGTGCTAGGAAAACTGAAAGGTCTGAAGGTGGATAAATCACCTGGACCAGATGGATTACACCCCAGAGTTCTGAAGGAGATAACTGAAGAGATAGTAGAGGCGTTAGTGGTGATCTTTCAGGAATCACTCGAGTCAGGGAGGGTCACAGAGGACTGGAAAATCGCTAATGTAACCCCCCCTGTTTAAGAAAGGAGTGAGGCAAAAGACAGGAAATTGGGGCTGATTAGCTTGACCTCGGCTTTGGTAAGATTTTAGAGTCCATTATTAAGGATGAGATTTCAGAATACTAGGAAGTGCATGGTAAAATAGGGCAAAATCAGCATGGTTTCATCAAGGGGAGGTCATGCCTGACAAATCTGTTAGAATTCTTTGAGGAGGTAATGAGCAGGTTAGACAAAGGAGAGCCAATGGATGTTATCTACTTGGACTTCCAGAAGGCCTTTGACAAGGTGCCACACAGGAGGCTGCTCAGTAAGATAAGAGCCCATAGTGTTAGAGGCAAGGTACTAGCATGGATAGAAGATTGGCTATTGGAAAGACTGTTTTCTAAATGGGGAGAGAATTCAGAAATCTGGAGTGCAAAGGAACTTGGGAGTCCTAGTCCAGGATTCTCTTAAGGTTAACTTGCAGGTTGAGTCGGTAGTTAGGAAGGCAAATGCAATGTTGGCACTTATTTCGAGAGGACTAGAATATAAAAGCAGGGATGTGCTGCTGAGGCTTTATAAGGCTCTGGTCAGACCACATTTAGAATATTGAGAGCAATTTTGGGCCCCGTATCTCAGGAAGGATGTTCTGGCCCTGGAGAGGGTCCAGAGGAGGTTCACGAGAATGATCCCAGGAATGAAAGGCTTAACATATGAGGAACATTTGAGGACTCTGGGTCTATACTCAGTGGATGAGGGGGGGATCTGATTGAAACTTACAGAATACTGAAAGGCCTGGATAGAGTGGACGTGGGGAAGATGTTTCCATTAGTAGGAGAGACTAGGACCCGAGGACACAGCCTCAGAGTAAAGGGAAGACCTTTTAGAACAGAGATGAGGAGAAACTTCTTTAGCCAGAGAGTGGTGAATCTGTGGAATTCATTGCCACAGAAGGCTGTGGAGGCCAGGTCATTGAATGTATTTAAGACCGAGATAGATAGGTTCTTGATTCGTAAGGGGATCAAAGGTTACGGGGAGAAAGCGGGAGAATGGGGTTGAGAAACTTATCAGCCATGATTGAATGGCGGAGCAGACTCGATGGGCCGAATGGCCTAATTTCTGCTCCTATGTCTTATGGTCTTATTATCCCAGCATATCACATGAATAGGCTTTGTTCAGACCAGACACATATATGTGAGCTAAGTTAAGCTTAAAAATCTTCTAAATTGGTAGGTAACTAGATATAGTCCACAAGGGACCATAGGCAGAGAGAGAGAAGTGATAACATAGCTTGAGGGGCACCACTCCACATCAAGCATAGGGCAAAGTAAGGAGGTAAGCCTCTGTGAACTACCACAGCCAATGGGGGGGTTGGACCCACACTGTTGCTATCATTATGCACGACCCTCTAGCCATCTAGCCAACTGAGCTAACTGATCCAAACCAGTACATACGGATTTAGTATACTCATTTCTTTATGAATCATGTTGTTAAAGGTAATTTTTTAAAAAAAATTTCAACAAGCTTCAATTGTTTGATTTACTTTATCTTTTGGAAAGTCAAATATTATAAATAAGGGTATCATGCAACTTAGTTGTATCAATAAAAACTACATAAATGAATACTCCTGCTCTTTGTGACCTTGGCATTTGCTCCGGGTGCTGTAAGCACGTCCTATCCCGAAAACACAGTTCATGTGAGATGCAGCGCCACCTCCTGCGAGGTAGCTGTCATTAGCTGTCTTGGTTGTGATCCATGAAATTTGAAATGCTGCAAGATCCATTTTTCTTTCAGACCTTGTTTTTAGGATCAGATTAATGCTGTTCTCTGGAATAATTAATTTTAAAATAATCCCCCACCTGCCCTCCCCTATATTTTATGCTGCACTGTCCCACAAATAATTCTGCAGCTGTGTAGCCATGGCAGACAATGAGTTCCCAGAAACTTCTGTTAATTGTGTTTATCAACAGATTATGTGTCGGGTGGTCAGGGATATCTCTCACCTTTTTTCTTTTAATATCAATAACAAACACTAACTAATGTATTTCTTGTGGTAATGGGTTACTAATATCTGTGCTGAAATGTGATGTTTAACTGATCTCATTCCCACTGTTTCCCTGGGGTTTCACCAGTCTCCATGAATTTATAGGTTCTCTCCTTATCATGCCACTCGTTCTCTGAACACAGTATCTCTAACTATCTTTCCCTCTCTCAAATTCCATTCTCTTGCTATCCTGCTCAGCTTATTATATTTTCTGGTGTTTATAGGATGTCAAAACAAAAGCTCCAAGTGTATATAATTAGAACATATCATTTTCCCACTTCCATTAAAAACACAGGGCGGAATTTTCAGCTGGCAGGATTTTACGGTCCTGCCGAAATCAATGGATTTTTGAACACCTTGCCGCATTTTTACTGCCCCCCCACCGTGATGGGGCCATAAAATTCCGCCCACTGTCTCTATTTAAAACCATACTTCATATGCATTTTGCTTTAAAAAAGCTTTTGAAACTTGACCTCTCATTTCTCGTCAAATAATATTGAAAACAGCCGAACAGAGAACGCTAGAAAAATATATCATCCAAGGAAATTAGGTACACTGTTGTGTACTCGAACTGCACAATCCAGCTTCAGCAAAAATATTTAAGTCCAAATCTAGGCTTTTGGGAGAAGCTAAATTCTTCGACAAAGCTTTACTAAAGCCAGTAGACCACACAAAGCATAATTCAAGGGATAAATATAATCAAATAATGGTGAAATATTTTTAATATTTTGTTTAGACCTTTATTTTGGACACTAGAATTTTTACTCACCGACAGAAAGTTACCTGATAACCAGATTGGGTAGTTATAAGATGATGAGTTTTAATAAGTGATTTCCATTATAAATCTGGACATAGGAACTCATAATGGGAAAAGAAAAGTTAACACAGAAGTATGCCAAGAAAGTGACAACAGGGAGGTTTTGTACCCAACCGCTGCACAAAAACATAATTTTTTTAATAAGGTATAGATAGCCATGCAAATTGAAGTACGCTAATTCTTACCATTGTTTTTCTCCATGGTGACCTTATAAGATATGCTTGTCTGATTATGTTATCTAAAGTAATGTCTAAGTGTCTTTGAATTGGTGGAATAACTGTGGTGACTGGTTACTTTTCAATATTGTAGCTCTGTAGAGTGCTAATGGTCCTGACCACTGGTTGCTGGGGCGTGAGATGATCCCGCAATACTGTACCCACAACACAGTGGCTCCCAACATCTTCCCATCCTTTAGTACTTCATCAGTTGTTTCAGACACCTTGATGGAGTGGGTGGATTTGAGGACATTCTGAGAGGAACTGCCTCATTGATGAATTTTCATCATGCCCCAGGTGCTGGATGTTGCAGCTGATAACCAGTGATCTGTGAGGGTGCTCCATACAGCATCCCCAGTGTGGCATTAATCCACTATCATAGCCCTGTACAGCCAAACATTCAGTCTGTCAAATCTGGCAGCAAAACTCCTGTATGGGTGCCCAAACTCAGTGGGACCAGTCACAATGTTCGTGAGAGAATGTGCTTCCACCTTCTGTGCCTTGGAGTTCCTCAGAAGATGGGAATGAAGATGACATTTGCTCCATGTTACTCTGCATGTTCTTGCTTAGCTGCATACAGGCCACATACGTGTGGCCACACAAAGAAATTAAAGGTACCGTGTATTGAAAAACCTGGCTGAGCATAATGAAATTTTACAGAGAACATTGCTACTTTCTGTTTGAGTAAATCCTTCACACATTGTTGCAACAATGTCAGAGTTGCACGTTCTGTAAAGGGTTAACATCAGAAGCATTTGATGCTGATGTAATGATGATGTAACATCATGTGATTGAGTAACAAGAGACCTGGAGGGAGGAGAAGTTCCAACCTCGTGCAGAGTTCCCAATATGTACATAGTAGCTATAAGTAAAAAGTAATGGTTTTAACAAACTACAGTCTCGAGCAGCTTACTTTGGGAGAGTAGATAAGCCCCAAAGAATCCCATCTAGACCCTGAACACACAATGAAACCCATTCCCCACCAGTTACTTCAGGGAACAAATGTCATGAAGATCTACTGCTTCTACCGTAAGTATGTCTGTGGGAAGATCCAATCCTCCCCTGTACATAAATGCTGTGTGCTCTAACCTGCTCTTTGCTGTTCCTCTTCTGCCACTTCCACTTACTCCTCCTCACCCAGTGCTCCTATCTGGCCCATGCCATCCATTATCCATGGGATCTGTACTGCTGCTTGGGACAGATGTAAGCTGCTGCCTTGATATTACCGTCCACATAGTCACAGCTCAAAAGTCCAAGCCCAACCAGTTGTAGCAGCTGCATCAGCATGCTGGGCCACCACCTGCACTGCTCCTCTCTATGTGGCTATGTGACTCCCTGGCTTTGAAGTACACAGGAAGATGTTAACAACTCGCAGAGCAGCCTGTATCTATCCCTGTGCCTAATCTACCTCCCTTCCTTTGCAAGGTCATTGCAAAATAGCGCACACATTGCTGGTGATGACCATACCCATTTTGAGTAGAACTTTGAACTATTGTGTGAATGGTGTTAATGTGCCACATTAGGGTTGTGAGCTACAACCTTTGTGCAATGAAAGATTGTTGAAAGCAACAAATGATATCTGCATGATATTGGCCTAGGGGTGTAGCAGTTAAATATTTAGCTTTGATCCATGCCATAGTAGGTGTGAGTAGTGCGGATACAATTATTTTGATACCTTTCCTGATGCCAGTGAACTTTTTCCACATTTGCTTCCAGTTGGACCTGTGATTTAACATGAGGTTCAAGCTTTGGTTCTCAAGAGAACTAACTTCCTTTGCTGCTTCTCCTAGAAGGAAGTTCCACTAATACTGGCACCAGCGGGACCCAATTCTGAACAGGGAAATGAAAACCACTCAGAACTGGCGCTCTAGTAGAAAGTGCCAGTGATACTGGTGATAGGGCCAGTCGGAACTGCCAGTTTTCCTGGCGATATTACTAGTACTAGTCCGAACTGATTATTTTTCCCAGTTAATCCAATGGTCTTTATTGCTGGTGCACTTTGAGTGAGCATCAACAGGTGTTTTAAAAAAAAACTGAAAGCACGCAGTCCCCTTCCAAAATGTATTTGTGTGGATGAAGATGCTCAAGATTAATAAGTTGATTCTGCAGATTTAGAGGGTATGTCCCAACAAACACTCAGAATAAAAGTTTGCATAAAAGCTGTGCAAATTTTATTGTGAAAAATGGCAACCATAAAAAACTAAAATACAGAATTGACCCCCAAGAAAAAAACTCAGAATAAAGGAATCAGTAAAAACTGCACCAACTTTATTGCTGAAAAAATGGAGCCTACGCAAATAAATACACGCTATCACTACACTAAACTGCTGATTGATTTCAGGTTGATTTTGGTTTTCTGTTAAGATCCATGATCCTTCTCCATGATGTAATTGTCCAGCCTGCCTAGCTCCTTCGAGATCTCCTCATTCAACCCATTCGTCTTCAGTCAATGGGTGAAACATGCTGCAGGTGGGGAGGGAAGAAGAAAAACATGAGCATTGACTCACTGAAACCATTAAAGTCACAACTGAGGTCACTATTGAGATAGAAGCGACATCTATCGCAGGGAGAGATGGGACGTTAAAACAGATGGATATCTACAGTGAATGCAATCTAAGAAAAATCAGTGCTTGTGGAAGCACTCTTCCTGGGTGAGAGCGGGGATTTTACTGTGTCATGTGTGCCAGTGTTTGAGAAGCGTGGACACATGCGATCATATATGGACTGCCTCTGAGCAGCATACAACAGCAGCCAGGGACTTAACAAATAACGTACATGTCCTCTGGCCTGTGACGTTTTCCCATTGCCATTCGGTGATCACCAAGCGGCCCTACAATTGAACCTGTAGGGAAAAGAAAGGAACATATCAGTAGCCTGCATGTAAATATGGACTAAATTACCATAGGGCAGAATTTTATGCCTCATAGGCGAGCACGTACCTGACTCGATCGGGCGTAAATTAGCACGAGAAGATGTCAGGCGAGCATCCTGACGTCATCCTGCACGCGCGCAATCTTCAGTTCGGCAGGCGTGCGCAGGTGCCAGAGCCATGCCCGCCATCAATTAAAAGGCCACTTACGGTCATTAAAAAGCCAATTGAGCTCAATTTTACATTGTCCGTGAGATTTCGTGCTCGTCGCACAGGCAGGTGGGCAGCTCACATTTTGCAAAACCAAGGGTGGGATAAAAAGGGTCAGCAGCATTGCCATTGTGAGTAGTGAGGAGTTTAGGAGATAGTTTACTGCTGGTTGCTTATTTAAACATGACAGCTTCATCTCTGTTCTGAGTTTCATTCTTAGCATTTCCAGGCCTCATTTCAGGACTCATTGGTTTCTCCAAGGCCCCTGGAGGATTTTGACCGTGTGGACCCTTGGAGGTGGCACTCCTGAGGAGGAAGAGAGAGGAAGAAGGGAGAGGAGGCCAGGTGTTCCAATGCAGCTTCCAGGGGAGGGACCTGTGGGAGGAGAGGCGCAGGCACAAGGGGCCAGCAGGTAGTACAAGGCGGAAGGGGCCACAGAAGATGCCACTGCCCTGCTGCCAGGGTTTACAGGCAGCGATGCAGCTACCTCAATATGTCTGAGTGCAGTGCTTAAGTAGGCTCCGCCTCTCCAGGGAGACTGTAACTTCCATTTGTCAGATGATTGAGCCTGAGATCAGCTCCGACTGACTGGGTGGAAACCCCATGCCAGTGGCTCTGAAGGTCACAGTGGCCTTAAACTTATATGCTTCCGGCTCTTTCCAGGGATCAGTGGGGGATCTGTGTGGAGTCTCCCAATCAGCTGTCCACAGTTGCATCAAGCTGGTGACAGAAGCTCTGTTCAGGTGGGTAATGACATTTATTCATTTCTGTATGGACGAGGCCAGCCAGGCTGAGTGAGCCAGAGGCTTTGCAGTGATTGCCGGGTTTACCCGCATCCAGGGCACAATCAACTGCACACATGTGGCCATCAAGGCACCAGCGAGTTAGTCGGGTGCCTTTGTCAACAGGAAGAGATTCCACTCAATGAATGCCCAGATAGTGTGTGACCACAGGACGCAGATTCTGCAAGTCTGTGCAAGGTACCCAGGCAGCTTCCATGACACTTACGTCATGAAGAGACATTAATGTCTATAATGTTATTGGAAATTATTTTTAAAATGGAATTGTCATAGGGTCGTGTCTGTGTGTGCCTTAATTGGATTAAAGCCAGCTAGACTGAGCCCTTTGTTGTATAGTAGTTTTGGGATGTAAATTAGATAAACATAAGGAGGATAGAAGGTAAAGTGTAAATTTGCACTTGTTGAATAAAGCATTCAAGAGTGGGAGTAAAATCTTGCACCTAGCTGGGAGATGCCAAGCAATGTGTTTATATTACTAATAAAATTAGTGGGATGAAAATGTTATTGTTAGAAGATGTGACATTAAAATCCTAGGATACCATGGAGAATTTACATTCAAAGAAAAAGCTAGGTATAATCAGAAAGGAGCTTGTGTGTGTAAGGCAGAGGCATTTAAGATCTAAACAACCTGTAAGCCGACAACTGTGTCTGCAAAGGAACCAAATTGCAAGGAACCTCATTTTGAATTCGTAATGTCAAATGTGCTTTGCCTGGTGACTGTTTAAAGTCTTTGGGTTACTGTTGCCTTGATGGAGATTTTCCCAGGGGTGATTAATTTAGGGATTTGTTTAAAAGTTATTATAGTAGTAATTTGTAGACATGTGTATGCATTTATTTTGTTGTAAATTAATAAATGTTTAATTTAGTTTTATATAAAAAAGCCTCTTGAGAGGCTTTTTATTCTTATTCCTGAATTCAGAGCTGCAACTCAAACATACCAATTGAAAATACAGGTTATGACAGTTGTTCACAAAGTTTCCCTCTGAGGTTTAAACAACTCAGCCTTTACCAACTGCTGAGTCATAACAACTTATATACTGAGACACTCCCAGGTGCCGAGCCTATTCAGTGCTCCAGCCAACTGGATGGATGGCTGCTGGATGACAAGGGCTATCTGTTGAAAAGGTGACTTATGACGCCTCTCCGCCACCCAAGAACAGAGGCAGAGCAGCATTATAATATCATGGCTCCAAAAGGGTGGTGATGGAGAAGACCATAGGTCTTTTGAAGATGCGCTTCTGATGCCAGGACCATTCAGGGGTAGCAATACAATACCCTCCAGAGCAGGTGTCACTGATAGTGGTTGCATGCCGCACTCTCCACAATCTGGCACTGGCAAGGGGGGACCCACTGGAGCAAGAGGGTCTTGACGCAGCTCCACAGGCCACAGAGGGTGAATTCCGTACTGAGTCAGAATATCCTTCAGGGAGGCAGGGACACCAGGGACACCTTGATCCAGCACTCCTTTGGCTGGGCTGCCAAAGATCTGCTCCCACCTCATGCCAGAGCTGCTGCCTCCATCCCAGATGTCTGAAATGACCCTTTCATTCGAACCCAAAGTCCACCCAGTGCCTGTGCAATAAAGTTTAGAGCCACTCATGTCCAACATTACATACTGGCATTCCCTGCACCAGGGAAAAAAGGTGAAGCATAGTCAGGTCATTATGATAAAAACAAAATTTCACAATCCAAACAAATTAACATAAACTTCTCTGGTCTTCTTTCCCAAACCAGTAAACATAAACAAAACATTACAAAACAGAAGATCACCCGTAAACAGTCCCTCTTGTGCTCATGGTGCCTTAAACTTATGTTTGCAAGTGCTACGTCTTGGTTCCCCCCAACCACCACCACTCCCCACCCTCCCATCTCCCCCCCACCCCCCCTCGCTGGCAGCGACATTGGAGGCAGCCTGCTGACTCTGGTGTCTTGTTGGCCTTGATAATTTTGGCGGTCGCCCTCTGGCCCGTGGAGGCTGAGTTGGCCCCACCTGGGAGGGAGTGGCATCTCCCCAGTTGCTGTAGCCTCATCAGATGCCACGGTCACTGTCAGCGGGCCAGAGGAACTGCTGCTGTCATCCAGAGTGCCCTGAGAGGACCCCGCAGAGATGACAAGCAGCTCGTGAGCCAACATGTGGTCGCTCTGGACCTCCCTGCTCACCATTGATGGACGGGCATCTAGCTGGGATACTGGGTGCCTCATCCATCTCCCACACTGGCACTGACCACCTGAGGTCATTGCCTGTGTGAGGGTTTGCAGGTCCAAGCGCATCCCCAGGAACCCCTCAATCTGTTCCTGGAACTGCCTCCCCATGAGAATCACCGCTCTTTCAATGGAGGAGGCAGTGCACTTGGCCATGAGGGTCATCACAGTGCTTATGTTCCACATGGACACCTCCACAACAGAGACCATGGCATGCATACCCTCATGAATCTCTGCCAGAACCTCTTGTATATCCCGATGGACATCCTGCCGCCTAATGGATATCTTCAGAGGCTCATCATCTGCCTTCGACTCAGCATCGTCCTGGTCTCCAGCAGTCCTCCAACTGCCTTCGCCTGGTCCTCAAGCGAGTGTGAAGTGCCCTCACCGCTGTGCTCCGACATTCTAGCCACTGACCTAACACCCGCCGATGTACTGGTATCTGCGCTGGTGCCTGGTTCAGAGAGCGGATGTGAATCAGGTACAGCTGAAGCCCAGCGGTCCTCTGGTGTCAGGGGTGGCTCTTCGGGCTCCTGAGAATGAGTGCATGCTGGCAAACCTCAGGGAGAACAACGACATGTCATTAGTTTAAGTAATCACTCGGTTACTGTCCATGCCAGGCACCCTGGTGAAACAATGGTGATTTGCATCATGGTACCATCATCTTTCAATGATCAATGGGGAATCCAGGTTTGAGGCTCCCATCAATGAAGAGACTACACAGGAATGTTTGCACAATCCGAAACTCTCACCTCTGTCCACTGCACTCTTACCTTCGTCTTGATACCCCAGCCTCTTCACGACCGGCTGACCAAGGTGCATGGCACCTCTCCAGTTCCAAGGTGTCCAGCTCATATCTTGTAACGATTAGGAGGTTTGGGGGGCCTCCGCCTGTCTGTGACCTCTCAGTTGTTGTGGGATGTCTTCTCCTGAAAGAACAGAAGGAGCATTGATTAGTCCACTCTCTACCTGGAGCAGCATTGTAGCCTGGCCAACCCCACCTGAAGAACACCTTGCAGGGCACATCCGAGTCATGGCCCTCGAGCCCCAAGGCACTCAGTCCAAGCAGCCAGGGTTCACCCCCTTGGCCAGCTCCAGCATTATTGACAGTTGGAACTCAGACTCCAACACCCCTGATCTCCACGGGAGGACAGCCAGACCTTTACACTTCAACACACTGATCCATGCCAATGTGGTACTCACCCTTGCCGAGCGCAGCAGGTCGTTAAACCTTTTGCGGCACTGCACCCATGTGCGCTGCACAACGTCGTGGCTGCTGACCTGCGCTGCCACCTCCTCCCAAGCTCTTTTTGTCAGGTGCGGTGGCCGCTTCCTTCCATCTGTGGGGACGAGGGTGTTCCTCCTGGCGGCCACCTCCTCCAGGAGGACCACGAGGCATTTGTCCAAAAACCAGGGGGGCTGAGTGCCCACCTGACCTGCCCTCCCGCCTGGCATCTCCAGCCGCGTTTGAGGCCATAGCTTTGGTCTTCAGCACGCAGGAGATATGTTCTTCCCTGGCAGCCTTCAAGGAGCTGCATGTGTCGTTTTTAAACCACCATTGAAGCCGGCGCCCGCAGGCCCCCACCCCCACCCCCACCCCCGCCCGGCTCTTCCTGACCATTGGGAATGCGCATTTCACGCTGGGCGGGCCTTAATTGGACAGCTAGCGTGAAATCGCAGTCGGGGACTGATCACGGGCAACAGTCAGTTTCCTGACTGGTCCCAGGCCTGCTGATTGTGTGCGCCCACCAAGGATAAAATTCAGGCCATAATCTCTGCATGAATACAGATGATACATATCACCAACTGTCCATCACTTTTAAAGGTGCTTACTGTGTGAACAGGCAATAATTGTATCTGGAGCATTAAGAGAATCATTATCTTCCCATCCGTTACAGTGTAAACTGCCCCCATACATGCGCTTGCCGCCCCAACTGTGAAAATCCATGCAGGATTGCAGGATTGGTTTCAATCTGGGTGGGATTGTCACTACAAAGGACATGGTCCCGGCTGCAATGTCTCCACACGAGGCTGCTGTGGTCCTCCTGCTGCAACAGAAAACAAAAGGATAGTTAATCTTATATGATTTGTCAGCACTTGGATAGCTGTAGCATGTAACATAAGAGTTGCAGTTATACAAACACATTTATTACTCTGTGTGAAGGTGGTAAGAAATTGATCCTCAAGTCTGCAATTGAGTTTGATACGTCCTCCAAACTCTCCTTGAAGCCTAGATTAATCACAGAAATCTCCTCCATGTTCTGCTGGAGGGCTGCCTTCTCTCCCTCTAGCTTCCGCTAGAGGGCTGCCTTCTCTCCCTCTAGCTTCCGCTGGGGGGCTGCATTCTCTGGCTCCAGCCTCTGACTGGTCAGCAGTTCTTGGCACTGGGCGGGTTCTGCAACACCCTGCAACTGCACTGGGACTCAGGAAGTGTTAGCTTTTGTCCTCATTGCTAGCCATTAGTGCATCTCGCTTCTCAGCCGCTTCCGTCAGGCAGCATATTTTCAGGCAATCTTATCCCTCTGTCAGGAGAAATTGGATGTTGACAAGGTTGTTAGCATTTTCAACGTGAGCTCCTATCACAGCACCTTCAATGACTCATTTTGGAAAGGAGGGAGTGACCCTAATGTCCTCTTTGCACACCTTATCAAACCTAACAATGTACACACCTAGTCATAGCAATGACAATCCTTCTACAGCCAGGATCATTTAAAAAATGACCTACTCCCTTTTAAATGGCAAATAGCCAATCATGGGGCAGGCTTCTCCCATTGAGCATGTTTTTCATGTGAAAGTAGCATGGGAAAACTAAACGCACATGTAAGATTTCTGGATTTGGGACCACAGATACCTAAATAGGCAGTCAACTAGTCATAAGTAATTTTAAGATGGTTTATTAAGCCGATTAAGAAACAACAGTTTAGCTATGATATATTAGCTAATTAGACAGAAAAAAAGAGTATACTACCCATAACAGCTTGTGAAAACAACATTCCGCTCTCTAGTCGAAGTGTTAGGAAACTCTTCCCTCGATCTCTCGATCTTCCTCCTCCTCTTCCTCCTCTGGTCCATCTTCCATCTGAAGAAGACAGCTGCCCAACAGGCACTGGCACCTCACCAGCACCTCAGCCCCTCACCAGTATGACACCAATCTATATACCCTTTTTGGGGAGTTGGTACTGTGTCAATCATCTATCTAACTATTCTGGCCGATGGATACAGGACAGGTACTCAAAACTTCATGGGTGGTTACCACCCCACTTGTGCTTCACCCTGCTCGAGGTCAGCTTTTTAGTTTACATCTTGCTGAGGGTCATATTCTGGACCATTTTAAACAATTACATAGATAAGGGGGTACAGAAGATGCCACCTTATCTTAGGAATGACAACATGAACTAAGTGACCTTGCCTGTTTCCACAGACTGGTTAAAAATTGTTGCCTTTTTAGAAAACTTTTTAGGGTGTGTTATGTTATGCAGAAAATATCTGTTTATTCCTTACACATGGGCCTCTTGGACACTAAGGGGATTTTACCCACACTAAGGGAAATAAGAGGAATCAAGGGTATGGGGACCAGGCAGGAAAGTGTAGCGGAATAATCGTATTGAATGGTGGAGCAGGCTCAAAGAGTTTGTATGTCCCACTTCTGCTTTGACTTCTTATGTTCATGCTTCACAAAATTCGCAGAGACTAGCCCTCCCTGCTACCAACATAGCCATCTCAAGCCAAAGGGTAAACACAGCTCTGATTTCTCAAAACTTCATAAGCCATATTTATCAGGAATCTGCCTTAAGTTTACAGATCAATATGACTTCCCAATGGTTCATTTGGTAAATACACTTACAACTGGGCTGTCCAGCACAAATGTGTGTTCCTTCTGCAGGGAAGAGTTCCACGTGTGCAGGCAGCTCTCGCTGCTTTATGCTAGTGGCCACACATTTTACATAAGCCTAGATAATGAGTGTGAGCAGAGATTTGACTAAGGGGGGGCATCACTATTTATGTTAGAAGTTCAATCCTTTGGATGAGGTGTTAACCACGGGCCATGTACACTTTTCAGCAGTTCAGTTGGATGCTTAAGATTTCATTACACTTTTTGAAGACGCATAGGGAATTCATCCAATGGCTTTTACAGCATTCCTTCCTCAACTAACACCATAGCTGCCAAATGTCTCAGGCTGATCTGCTATGACCGTTTTCCACCTTTGTCAAAGCTAAAAATGACCCCTAAGATATCCTAGAGAGGCGGCCCCCAGATCATCAAATTTTGGATCATCACTGACCCCTTCACAAATTTCTAAATGTATCATTGCACAAACTGCACTCTTGTGTACCTTGCTTTATCTTTATAAAGCATTTGCTGGAATATTGGGTAGAACATTAGGTATTGGATATAATAGTGTAGTCAGATCTTTGTTGACCAGCGCGGACATGATGGGCCAAATGGCCTCCTTCTGTGTTGTAAATGTCTACGAGTTTATGAGCTGTAGTTTAGGTCTTGGCAAGTTCTTGTCTCACAGCACTCCTATCATACCTACCGTAGATTGCGGTGTTTAAGTTGATCTCTGAAGCCTAGAAAAATTCTACCAAAAACAAGGGTTGACTTATTTGGCAAGTATAAAATGTGAACCGCTGTGCTGGTCTAGGTTTAGGCAGTTGTCATTTAGAAATGTGAATAAAAGCACCAGTAATTCAAATTAAATCAATG
The DNA here is from genome assembly GCF_964194155.1 of Cetorhinus maximus. Lineage (NCBI taxonomy): Eukaryota > Metazoa > Chordata > Chondrichthyes > Lamniformes > Cetorhinidae > Cetorhinus > Cetorhinus maximus. Next base: position 99,963,912 of record NC_135879.1, on the reverse strand, counting down.
TGACACATTGTATTGAATGAATTCATTTTACAAGGATACCTTTAACCACAATCAAAATGTTTTAAAAATTGTCACAAAATCACAAAATATTTACGGTGTAGAGGGAGGCTATTCGGCCCATCATGTCTGCACCAGCTCTCCAAAGGAGCAAGATGACTTAGTGCCATTCTCCTGCTTTCTCCCCATACCCTTGTGCATTGTCCAGAATCTCCAGGTCAGCGTGTGGGGCGGGCCCCTCTCGCCAACGCATAAAATGACACACGGTGACGTTGGGCGTATGTCCCAATGTCACCACGCGTCACTCCGATTTTCAGTTTGGCGGGCGTGCACCGGAGTTGGCTGCGCACCCTCTGAACTGTCAAAGGCCTATTAAGGCCATTTAAAAACTAATTAAAATACTTAACGGAGCAGCCTGTCCAACCTTAAGGTTGTCGTGCAGGCGAAGAGCCCAGGCAGCCTTTGCATTTTTCATGAAACCTCATCCACGGGTGGGATGAGGTTTCATGAAGTGTTTATAAATTGAATAAAATTTTTTATTGAAGTTCATTGACATGTCCCAGCTCATGTGACACTGTCACATGAGGGAACATGTCTTAAAATTTTTTTTCTTTTCTTTATTAAAATTTTTGATAATCAAACTAATCTCCCTGAGGCAGCTCCGTGCCTCAGGGAGATTTCTGCGCTCTTTCGCGCTCATGCGCGTATGAATGCAGGCCCCAACTCAGCCTCCTCCCCCCGCCCGCATAGGGAGCGCTCAGCGCTTCCAGGTGTGCGTCACACTGGGCGGGCCTTAATTGACCCACCCGCGCAAAATGGCAGCGTGCAGCTGATCGCGGGCGACGATTGGCTGCACACCGCCCATGCCCTCTCCCACTCAGCACCACCCACCCCCCCACCCCCCCAACGAGGAGAAAATTCTCCGCATTGTTTCTATTCAGTTAATCATCTGTTGCCTTCTTGACTGCCTCGAATGAACCTGTCTCCACCACACTTCCAGGCATGCATTCCAGACCCAAACCACTCGCTGTGTAAAAAAGTTTTTTCTCACATCGCATTGGCTTCTTTTGCAAATCACTTTAAATCTGTGCCCCCTCGTTCTTGATCCCTTGACAAGCAGGAATAGTTTCTCCTTATCTACTCAGTCCAATCCCCTCATTATTTTGAACAGCTCTATCAAATCTTCTCGTAGCCTTCTCTTCTCCAAGCAGAACTCTCCCAACCTCTCCAATCTATCTTCATAACTCAAGTTTCTCATCCCTGGAACCATTCTTGTAAACCTCTTCTGCACTCTCTCCAATGTGATCACATCCTTCCTATAATGTGCTGCCCAGAACTGTACACAATATTCCAGCTGAGGTCTAACTAGTGTCTTATATAAGCTCAGCATAATCTCCTTGCTCTTGTACTCAATGCCCTTATTAATAAAGCCCAGGATACTGTATGCTTTATTACCTGCTCTCTCCACCTGTCCTGTCACCTTCAATGATCTATGTACATATACACCCAGGTCTCTCTGCTCTTGTACACCCCTAAGAACCCCTTATTTCATATTGTCTCTCCATGTTCTTCCTACTAAAATGAATCACTCACACTTCTCCACATTGAACTTCATCTGCCACCTATCTGCCCACTCCACCAACTTGTCTATGTCCTTATGAAGTTCAACACTGTCCTCCTCACAGTTTACAATGCTCCCAAGTTTTGTATCATCCGCAAACTTAAAAATTGTTCCCTGCACACCAAGATCTAGATCATTAATATATATCAGGAAAAGCAGGGGTCCCAATACCGACCCCTGGGAAATTCCACTACAAACATTCCTCTAGCCTGAAAAATATCAATTGCCCATTACCCTCTGTTTCATATTACTCAGCCAATTTTGTATCCACGTTGCTATTGTCCCTTTTATTCCATGAGCTATAACTTTTCTCACAAGTCTGTTCTATGGTACTGTCAAATGCCTTTTGAGAAGCCCATGTACACCATATCAACAGCATTACCCTCATCAATCTTCTCTGTTACCTCTTCAAAAAACTCCACCAAGTTAGTTAAACACGATTTCCCCTTTAGAAATCCATGCTGGCTCTTCCTAATCAACCCACATTTTTCCATGTGACTACTAATTCTATCCTGAATAATTGTTTCTAGAATCTTGCCCACCACTGAAGTTAAACTGATTGGTCTGTAATTGCTGGGCTTGTCCTTACAACCTTTTTTGAACAACGGCATAATGTTTGCAATTCTCCAGTCCTTTGGCACTTCCACTGAGTCTAGGGAAGACTGAAAGATTATGGCCAATTTCCACTCTTACTTCCTTCAATATCCTTGGATGCATCTCATCCTGTCCCGGTGCCTTGTCAACTTTAAGTACCGACAGTTTATCCAACACTTCCTCCTTATCAATTTTGAAATCTTCTAGTGACAGAGTTTCCTCTTCTGTCTCCATGGCCTCAGTAGCACCTGCTTCCTTGGTAAAGACAGATGCGAAATATTAATTTAACACCTCATCCATGCCCCCTGCTTCCATGTGTAAATCCCCTTTTTGGTCCCTAATCGGCCCTATTCCTCCTTTTACCACCCTCTTACTATTTAAGTGCCGATAGAAAACTTTGGGATTCCTCTTTATGTTGGCTGCCAGTCTTTTCTCATGATCTCTCTTTGCTTCTCCTATTTGGTTTTTCATCTTCCCTCTGAACCTTCTGTATTCCATTTGGTTGTCAGTTGTATTTTCTACCTGACACCTGCCATAAGAACACTTTTTCTTCTTTGTCTTAATTTGTATCTCCTTTTTCATCCAGGGAGCTCTGGATTTGTTTGCCCCACCTTTCTCTTGTGAGGGAATATACCTTGACTGTGCCTGAACCATTTCTTCTTTGAAGGTAGCCCATTGTTCAGCTATAGATTTTCCTGCCAGCCTTTGGTTCCAGTCTTTTCACTAGGGCTATGTGTACCTTGCTTGTCCTGCTTTCTACCCTTAATTAGCACATTCCTTAGATAATATCACCACCTTCAACACATCTTTGTCCTTTTGTCTATAACATCTTTTGGCCATCTCCACCTAACATTGGCCCTCTAACCAGCTCTACCTGTCCCCCCCCCCCCCCCCCCCCTTTAAACCAGCTTATATTTCACCTCTTTTCTATTTTTACTTAGTTCTGTTGAAGAGTCATATGGGCTCAAAACGTTAACTGTGTTCCTCTCTGCAGATGCTGCCAGACCTGCTGAGTTTTTCCAGGTATTTTTATTTTTGTTTTGGACTTCCAGCATCCGCAGTTTTTTGCTTTTATCTTTGGTTCCAGTCTATCCGGCCCAGCTCTGTTCTTGCCCATTGAAGTCGGCGCTCCCCCAGTTAATTATTCTTTCTCTGGATTGCACATTGTTCTTTTCTACCATCATCCTAAACCTTACGAAACAATGGTCACAATGATCACTGGCTCCTAAATGTTCCCCCATTGACATTTGACCTACTTGGCCCACCTCATTTCCAAGAACCAGGTCCAACAGTGCTTCCTTTCTTGTTGGACTGGACACATACTGCTGAGAAAATTCTCCTGAACACAATCTAGGAACTCTTGCCTCTCTCCGCCCTTTACACTACCACCATCCCAGACTACATTCGGGTAATTAAAGTACCCCATTATAACTACTCTATAATGTTTGCATCTCTCTGTAGTTTCCCTGCAGATTTGATCCTTTATATCCTTCCCGCTAGCTGGTGGTCTATAGACTACACTGAGCAATGTAATTGCACCCTTGTTGTTCCTTAGCTCTAGCCAAATTGATTCTGTCCTTGAACCCCCAGGGACATCCTCTTTCACCAGCACTGCAATGCTCTCCTTAACCAATACCACCACCCCTCGTCCTTTCCTATCTCTTCTGAACACCTCGTACCCACGAACATTTAACACCCAGTTCTGCCCTTCCTTGAACCAGGTCTCTGTTATCTCCACAACCTCATATTTCTACATAGCAATCTGCACTTGTAACTCCCCAATCTTATTTACATTATCCGTGCATTCACATACATGCACAGTAACCCTGATTTGGACTTCATGACTTTCTCCCTTACTCTGACTCTACCTATTAACTTACTATCCTCTATACTAGTGCTTTCTATCTCTCCCAATATTTTGTGCACCAGCACCCTGTATTCCTCTCTAATACTCTCTCCTGGTTTCCAAACCTCTGCTGAGTTAGTTTAAAGCCCCCCCAACAGCACTAGCAAAACTCCCCGCAAGGGACCCAGTCCCGGCTCTGCTCAGGTGCAACCTATCTGGCTTGTAAAAGTGCCATCTTCCCCAGAGCCAGTCCCACTATCCCAGGAATCTAAAGCCCTCCCTCCTGCACCATCTTTCCAGCCATGCATTCATCTGCCTTATCCTCCTATTTCTGTACTCACTAGCACATGGCACTGGGAGTAATCTGGAGATTACTATATTTGAGGTCCTGCTTGCTAATTTTCTACCTAGCTCCCTAAATTCTGATCGCAGAATCACATCCCCCTTCCTACCTAAGTCATTGGTACCAATGTGGACCACGACCTCTGGCTGATCACCCTCCCCCAGCAGAATGTCCTACAGCCGCTTGGTGACATCCTTGACCCTGGCACCAGGGATGCAACATCTACGTCCGCAGAAACATCTGTATGTTCCCCTAACTAATAAATCCCCTATCACCATTGCTCTTCCACTCTTCCTCCTCCCTTCCTGTACAGCCGAGCCACTCGTGCTGCCACCAACTTAGCTCTGACTGCACTCCTCTGAGGAACCAATGACCTCACCAGTATCCAAAACGGAAAACTGATTTGTGAGCGGGATCTCAGGGAATTCCTGCACTACCTGCCTGGTTCTTTGGGTTCCCGGGCGGTCACCCATTCCCTTTCTGCCTGCATGGCCATAGATTGTGGTGTGACCACCTCTCTGAACGTGCTATCCACGTAGCTCTCAGCCTCACAGATGAGTCACTCAGCCGCCATTCAAGCTCTGAAACCCGGAGCTCAAGATTCTGCAGCTGGCAGCACTTCCTGCACATGTGATCATCTAGGACACCAGCAGTGTCCATGACTTCCCACATATTACAGGACACACATCCCACATAACTTAGCTGCCCTGCCATGTCTTAACTTTACTTCCCTTATCTTAACTTTAATGTACTTCCGTTTACTTATATTACTTTATTTTACTGTCAAATTCATTGTCTTCGGCATTTGACGCAAAGAGTTAATCGAATTCATTCTGAGTCACTTTAGCTATGGCATCATCATAAGGATTTCACTCTAGATCAGATTTGGCACTTCTGGTTTTAGAACTATCCCTCCACAACAAATCACCTTCCTCTCCATCCATTGAGTTGGATGTTCGGCATTTTTGAACCATCTGAAAGTGCGGAGCAGCGCACATATTTCCACTCATTGTGAAGGATTTTTCTCCATCAACCATCCACCTCTTCCATTTGGCATGAACATGATCCTCAAATGGCTTTTTGAGGCACACATCCAAAGTTCGAACTATGGACGTTATAACTGCCGTGTGGATGTTATTTCTTTGCAGGCCTGAATAGGGAGTTTGAATTGGCCCACCTAAGTGTATATACACATATTTCATTTCTGGTGATGTTACAACCATTTTGATGCTTTCTGAGGACCGATTCCGATGTTTGCTTCTCAAGATCAGGCCAGTGGCTGACCCCTGTTCTCATGGCACATTTGGTCTTGGGCATCTTCTTCAGGGCAGATTCTTTCTTCTTCCATTCTCGCATCAGTTTTTCACTAACACCGAATTCCCTTGCTGCAGCACAATTACTTGACAAGTTAGCAGATGTTATGACTTTTGGCTTGAAACCAGCTTTGTACTTCATTCTTTTTGCTGGAGGACCCCATTTCTGTTCATTATTTGCCACGCACGGTCTGCTCTGTGCAGGCATGTTTTAAAGCCCCGTACATCATGGTAACATGGCCCATAATCGCCTGCTTGATCCCATGCGCCGACTTATAGGGTGAGTAAAACATACATTTCTGAGGTGAGAAATTGAGGCCGACTCCTAATGCAAGTATAGTATTTCTTAGCAGAAAAGAGGGGAGTTGACTTAAACACCAAGTATAGGCAACATGATTTGTGGCACCGAAAATATTAAATCATCTTTCTATATTGGAGCAATGACTTCACTTCAAATGAATTCATTGTTTGTGAAGTGTTTTGAGGGTTTTGTGAGAGATGTGACAGATTTTGAGGTGTAAATCTTTTTAATTTCAGGCCAGCTACAGCGTTGACCCAGGCCCTGAAAAGTTATCTAACCTGCAGGGTCAGGTGAATGATGTGAAGGGCATCATGACACAGAACATTAAGAAAGTTCTAGAGAGAGAAGAAAGGCTGGACGACCTAATCATCAAAACGGATGATCTCCAAGCATCTGTAAGTATCCCTTTTTCCAGAGGTCACAGGGAAAGGTTCACCTATTTAAAAAGGTGAATGGGGAAAAAAAGTTCCTCCTGTATATTTGGCCTGGGAAATAGTTTCCTTAATATTTTTTCATGTTTTTCTCGGCATAGTTTCCTCAAGGTTATGGATACTAAGGAATAGTTCCATATTTGTTACTCCTAGTGTCAGCATCAAGTATTCTCCAGTCACAGGATCAAAAATATTACAAGCGAATGCAGAGTAAAACACCTTACATATTACCTCATCAATGTGTTTTCGGCCCCAAGCCCATATGTGCGACATTTCTGTTTTCTTAACCAGCGACCAATGGGGCTTTTCTAAGTGAGGCTGCCCATTTATATCAGTTTGCAAGCAGTGCAACTTTTGAGTGGAGCCGATCCCTGCCAGCCAGCCAGCTATGGGAAAACAGCATTGCTGGTGTAGTGCAGGCAGGATGGGCCCTCAGCTGTTCATAGTCAGCTAGAGTGGCAGCCAATATCATTGTCTGGCATTACAGGGGTGTTGGCAAAGGAGGGACTGTCATCAACTGCAACACTGCAACCTAAAAGAGATATGACACAGATATCTCTACAACCCAGAGGATCAAACCTCCGCCACTCTGCTCTGTGACACATTCCGAACCATATGTTTTTATTTAATTATTCAAAATAGTGGATTTCCTCCTTGAGTTTTGAATGGCAATGCACATGTCGGCTGTGCGTGTGCCTTATGACTGATGAAATGCGTTTTCAATATCTGATGGGTTGAAGATGCATTAAACAAAAAGGAAAAGAAACAAACTGTGGAAGAGATTCAGTTTAGTCTATTCTTCTTAATTCGAATAATCTATTAGTTTGAACTGAAATTGTTCAAAGAACACCTCCTGAGCTGTGTTATCGTAATTGCTTAATTCAAACTGCGGAATTATTCACGTTTTTTTAGCAAAAGAAAACTTTGAATTAATAGGAGTAGATATTTCCTGAAAATATTGAAAGGAGCAAATCATACATTTATAGCAAAAAGTGGGGAGAGTGTTCTTAAAATACTTTCAAAATGATTTCCTTCATCAGTATGTTGCATGTTCAACAAAGAAGGTGCAGTGCTAGATTGTGTTTTGTGTAAGAAGAGTAATGGGATATATTCTTCATAATTTAATTAGATACACATTGAAAATAGATAAAGATAAATGTTTTGGACTAGAAGTTAACTAATTTCAGTGAAAGGAAAGGGGACCTAATTAGTTGGAGCAAATGGCAGATAAAACATTAGACCAGCAGTGGAAGATAATTAAATATGAAGGTTCTAAAAATCCACGGGGACACATATCCCAGCATACATGAGAAGCTGTATGCATCAATACCTACACCGCTAAAACATTTCTCTGCAGCACTGAATTGCTAGTTGCAATCAAGGTGATTGCAACTCTGAATGTCTTTACCTCCAGCTCCTTCCAGGCTGCCTTAGAGAACATTGGTAACATCAGTTAATCTGCAATTCATATTTGCGTTAAGTAGGTGACTGACACATGTTTGTTAGAGTGAATACTTTCATCACTTTCCCGTGGACAACCAGAAGCAACAGAACCCCAAACCCAGGGCCTCATTGAGTCCATCCAAATTGCTCTGCCATCTCCAGTTCTCAACAAAGCTACTGTGGAGGGATGCTGGGGTAGTAATTGAACCTGGTTGTTTTACCCAAAATTGAGTTGGACAATTTTTCAGGCATCGCTAGCAGCCCCTTTTGTATGTAAATGAGGGGCATAATACTAGTTTAGGACTTTTCAGGAAATTTGGTGCAGGTGGTGAATGCGACCCTGCAAAGCAGTCACCACTGAAAAGCTGAATTTCAGTCATTTCTTTTTAAATTAATGTGGAGCCAGGCAGAGCAGGTATGTTCCTCCTGCTCTGCTGCACTCCCCAGGTTGCCAATCCTTCTGGATTGTCCAGGAGTCTCACGAAATGCAGAGTTGCTCTGTTGAACAACAGGTGATCAAAAATCACAGGATCAAAAGTCACGTGATCAAACACCCAGAAATATTCCAATCACCCAAAGTACTCCTGCTGGCAGCAGTCAGCCCCCGTCCCACTGTCCAGCTACATGACCCTTCCAGTCCTAACCTGAGTGAGACCAACATCACACCTAAGTTCATTCACACAGAAAAGGGAACTGCCTGTAGAAGTGTGAAGGTGTCAGTAGTTGGCCTCAATTATTTAGATGAGCCTTGGGATCTTGGTTCAGATGTGCAATGCAGCCATGTAACCGCCTTCAGGCCTGAAATTGAGTGCCAATGAAGTGAAAATTCAAAATCACCTCACAGCCAACCAGCTCAGAGTGGCACTAAGCAAGGCTGGGGAAAAGATTTCTCCTCTGATATCTTAACTCAAGGACAGCAGATATGATCAAAGAGGAAACCAAAGGATTCATATTGTACACCTCAGTTTCATGTTTTCAGTGACACACTCTGAAAGAAAGCATGTCAGGCAGATCAGAAGGCACCACAGCCAAACTATAACGTCACTCAGCAGTCCCTGCCACACCTGCCTGAACCTGACTGTGGGAATGTAGTTCCACACCTAGGTTGTTGATCAGTATGGAACCAAGTACTGACTAGTGCCAGCTGCTGCAAAGATACTTGCAGGCAGCCTTTACCCATTGGGTTGTCAGTCATTTGCAGACAAGGCTTCCCGCACTCAACTTTAGGAACAAAGGGTAACAATTCAGTATCTTGAACCTTTTCCACCACTCAATTAGATCATGGCTAGATCATTATCTCCATTTACCTTTCTTTGATTTGTAACTCAAACCACTCTTGCCTAACAAAAATTTATCAAATTCAGTTTTGAAATTTCCCATTGGCCTCGCCTCAATAGCTGTTTGGAGGACAGGGTTCTGGATGTCACAACCCATTTTCTTGTCTCTGCTTTCTCCCAGTCTAGCATAGGCATCAGTTGCACTAGCTACTGAGTAGCAACAGGAGGTGGTCTTGATTGCCCAGAGCAACTACACTGCTGCATTTTCCAAAGTATAAGATGTCCTTACAATGACCAGCAGGTTCAATGTTACTATAATTCTAATTCCAAGAATCACCTCGTATTACAAGGCACTGTTGCACGGTTGTCTATATATGCCTATGGTGGGAGTGAGAAGGGGACGTCATTAGAAACGGATAGTAATCACAGAATCACACAGTGCAGAAGAGGCCCTTCAGCCCATCGAGTCTGTACCGACACGTGAGAAACACCTGACCTACCTACCTAATCCCATTTATCAGCACTTGGCCCATAGCCTTGAATGTTATGAGGTGCCAAGTGCTCATCCAGGTACTTTTTAAAGGATGTGAGGCAACCCGCCTCCACCACCCTCCCAGGCAGTGCATTCCAGACCCTCACCACCCTCAGGGTAAAAAAGTTTTTCCTCACATCCCCCCCTAAACCTCCTGCCCCTCACCTTGAAAGTGAATATTGTGAAGAACCCTGTGTCTTCACCTTTTCTCCTCTAAAGTCATTTCTAAGCTCGCCTCCTGTTTTGGTTTATTCATTCATTTTTGCTGCCATCTAAGCCACAGAGGCAAAATAGTAATGTCAGCTTGTAAGCTTAAGGAGCACACACACACAATGGCAGTCATGCCAAAGCTGCAGCCCATCCTAGAAGCTATTGAGTGAATATGCAGTATGCAGGTAAATTATGAACCAGCGCTTTTATGTATCTGAGAAGTGGAGCAGTTTGGTAGGTAAGCTTACCTACCTAAAGTTTTGCTTTAAACTGTGTCATCTTCTTCAGCATCTGTTCCCAAGCCCTGTGATTAATGCATACATTGTTGAGCCTGGCTGGCTGCCACCTGCTGCCAGGTATTCTGCCCAGTTCTCCCGGGGTGGTTGCTATGGAATAAACAGGGCAGCTCTCCATACACACAATCTCATCCAACAACCCTACTACTACTTTTTTTTGCAAAAATGTACTTTATTCATAAAATATCTAAAATAACACAACAAAACATTTCAAAACGGCCATCACAGAAATTGCAATGATATTCAAATTATCTACATAGATCATGTGGCACTCTGAGGTGTTTCAATACAGTAAAAGGAACATTACAGACATTTCAAAATGGTCATTACAGAAAGCGCAATGGTACTTAAGTTGTCTACATAGATCATGTTGCACTCTGAGGTACTACAATATAATTGTGATACATGTAATGTTCACTGCATATATTCAATGTGAGTCATACAGCCCAACGGGGTCTATACATTTCCCAGCCCCTGGGTGTACTATGGCTGAAAGGTCTTTGACATCAATCTTTCCCCACTGCCCCTCTGCCGCGGCTGCCCCAGGCCTCGGTGCATCTCTCAGCATGTAGACCTGGACCTTGGAATGTGCCAGTCTGCAACACTCAATTGTGGACAACTCTTTGCACTGGAAGACCAATAAGTTTCGGGCAGACCAAGAGCGTCTTTCACCAAGTTGATGACCCTCCAGCTGCAGTTGATGTTTGTCTTGGTGTGCATCCCCGGAAACAACCCGTAGAGCACAGAGTCCTGCATCACAGAGTTGCTCGGGATGAACCTCGACAAAAACCACTGCATCTTTCTCCAGACCTTCTTTGCAAAGGCACATTCCACAAGGGGATGGACAACAGTCTCATCCCCACCACAGCCAACTCAACAGCAGTGTGCAAACGATCTGACGGGGAGGGCCTTTCTCACCATCAGCCAAGCCATTTATTGTGCTTGTTTGAAAGTTTTGGCAATGAGACATTCTGCCAAATGACTTTGACAGTCTGCTCGGGGAACCATTCAACAGAATCCACCATGTCCTTTTCCCGCAGGGCCTCTGGGACATTACGTGCAGACCACTGCCTGATGGACTTGTGGTCAAAGGTGTTTCTCTGCATAAATTTTTCCATGAGGGACAGGTGGTACGGCACGGTCCAACTACTTGGAGCGTTCCGCGGCAGCATGGCCAGACCCATCTTTCGCAACACCGGGGACAGGTAGAACCTCAGCACATAGTGACACTTGGTGTTTGCGTACTGAGGGTCTGTGCACAGCTTGATGCAGCCACACACAAAGGTGGCCATCAGTATGAGGGCGATGTTGGGCACGTTTTTTCCCCCTTTATCTAGAGGTTTGTACGTCGTGTCCCTGCGAACATGGTCCATTTTCGACCTCCAGATATAGCGGAAGATGGCTCGAGTGATCACCACAGCGCAGGAGTCAGGAATGGACCAGACCTGCACCATGTACAGCAACACCGAGAGTGCCTCACACCTTATGACCAGGTTCTTACCTGCAATGGAGAGGGAGCGTCATTCCCAAATGCCCACCCTACCACTTCTTTTTTTTTTTGTAAAAATATACTTTATTCATAAAAAATCTTCAATCACATTCAAAACCATTTCAAAAACAACATTACAAGGGTACAATCCAGGTTAAACTTTTACAAAATGTATCACCAGGTGCATCAGTACAAACAATATTACAATCATTTACAGCCTTTCATTTTGATCTGTACAGCCCGAGGGGCTCTAAACAGTTCCCAGTCTCTCGGTGCGCTGTGGTAGAAAGGTCTTAGACAGCGACCCTTCCCCATTGCGCCTTTGCGGCAGCTGCCCCAAGCTTTAGTGCGTCCCTCAGCACGTAGTCCTGGACTTTGGATTGTGCCAGTCCGCAACAATCGGTCGGGGACAACTCTTTGTGCTGGAAGACCAACAAGTTTCGGGCAGACCAAAGCGCCTCTTTCACCGAGTTGATGATCCTCCAGCTGCAGTCGATGTTTGTCTCGGTGTGTGTCCCTGGGAACAGCCCGTAGAGCACAGAGTCCTGTGTCACAGAACTGCTCGGGATGAACCTCGACAGCAACCACTGCATCTCTCTCCAGACTTTCTTTGCAAAGGCACAATCCACAAGGAGGTGAACAACGGTCTCTTCCCCACCACAGCCACCTCGAGGGCATCGTGCAGAGGGGGTGAGACTCCTGGCGTGTAGGAAGGATCTGACGGGGAGGGCCTTTCTCACCACCAGCCAAGCTACGTCTTGGTGCTTGTTGGAAAGTTCTGGCGATGAGGCATTCTGCCAAATGACTTTGACAGTCTGCTCGGGGAACCATCCCACAGGGTCCACCCTCTCCTTATCCCTCAGGGCCTCTAGGACGTTACGTGCTGACCACTGCCTGATGGACTTGTGGTCAAAGGTGTTTTTCTGCATAAATTTTTCCACCAGGGACAGGTGGTACGGCACGGTCCAACTACTTGGAGCGTTCCGCGGCAGCGTGGCCAGACCCATCCTTCGCAACACCGGGGACAGGTAGAACCTCAGCACGTAGTGACACTTGGTGTTTGCGTACTGAGGGTCTACGCACCGCTTGATGCAGCCACACACAAAGGTGGCCATCAGTATGAGGGCGATGTTGGGCACTTTTTTTCCCCCTTTATCTAGAGGCTTGTACATCGCGTCCCTGCAGACACGATCCATTTTCGACCTCCAGATAAAGCGGAAGATGGCTCGAGTGATCGCCATCGCGCAGGAGTGTGGAATGGGCCAGACCTGCGCCACGTACAGCAACAGCGAGAGTACCTCACCCCTGATGACCAGGTTCTTACCCGCAATGGAGAGGGAGCGTCGCTCCCACATGCCCAGTTTCCTTTTCACCATAGCCACTCGCTCCTTCCAGTTTCTAACGCATGCCCCGGTCCCTCCGAACCATATCCCCAGCACCTTCAGGCCGTCAGCCCTGACAGTGAAGGGGACAAAGGATCGGTCAGCCCACTTCCCAAAGAACATGGCCTCGCTCTTCCCACGATTTACCTTGGCTCCCGAGGCCAGTTCGAACTGGTCGCAGACGTGCATCAGTCTGCGCACCGACAGCGGATCCGAGCAGAAGACGGCGACGTCGTCCATGTACAGGGAGGCTTTTACCTGAGTGCCTCCACTGCCTGGGATCGTCACTCCTCTTATGCCCGGATCCTTCCTGATGGACTCGGCAAAGGGTTCTATGCAGCACACGAAAAGGACAGGCGAGAGAGGACAGCCCTGCCTGACTCCAGATTTAATCGGAAAGCTATCTGTTTCCCACCCATTGATTGAGACTGCGCTACTGATGTTAGTGTAGAGCAGTTGGATCCAATTTCGAATTCCCTCCCCAAAGCCCATTTTGGAGAGCACATCCCCCATGTAGGTGTGCGATATTCTGTCAAAGGCCTTCTCCTGATCCAAGCTGATGAGGCAGGTATCCACACCCCTGTCCTGTACATAGGCAATCGTATCCCTGAGCAGCGCCAGGCTGTCAGAGATCTTCCTGCCTGGCACAGAGCAGGTCTGGTCAGGGTGAATCACCAATTCCAGAGCGGATTTGACCCGGTTGGCGATGACCTTGGACAGAATCTTATAGTCCATATTCAACAGTGAAATGGGTCGCCAATTTCTAATTTCCTCCCTTTCCCCCTTGTGCTTGTAGATGAGGGTGATGATGCCTTTCCTCATGGATTCTGACATGCTGCCGGCCAGGAGCATACTCTCGTACACTTCTAGCAGGTCTGGGCCGATCAAGTCCCACAGAGCCGAATACAACTCCGCCGGCAGGCCGTCGCTTCCGGGGGTTTTACTCTTCTCGAAGGACTCGAGGGCCTTAGTCAGTTCGTCAGGAGTTAGCGGTTTGTCTAGGCTCTCCCGCGTACTGTGGTCTAGGACCTCCGTGATAGAGGACAGGAAGGACTGGGAGGCCGTGCTGTCCGTGGGCTTCACGTCATACAGTCCGGCATAAAAGGATTTGCTGATCCTCAGAATGTCGGACCGTGATGACTTTACTGAGCCGTCTTCTTCCTTCAGGCTGCTGATCACAGAGCGCTCTCTGTGTACCTTTTGGAAGAAGAAACGTGAGCACGTCTCATCCTGCTCCACGGAGCGGACTCTGGAACGGAAGATGATCTTGGAGGCCTCCGAGGCAAAGTGCGAGGCTTGCTGGCCCTTCACCTCTTGGAGCTCCTCCTTGACATCGACCCCCATCGACTGCAGCCGGAGCAGATTCTGCATCTTTTCCTGGAGTCGGGACATTTCCCTCTGTTCCTTTCTAGCTTTCTGGGTGCCTTTGAGGATGAAAAACCTCTTGATGCTTCCCTTGATCACTTCCCACCAGTGTGTCAGGGACTCAAAGAGGGGTTTCACGGTTCTCCAACCTTTGTAATCCCTCTTGAGCTCCTCAATGTTCTCTGGGGTCAGCAGTTGCACATTTAGCTTCCATGCCCCCCTGCCCACCCTCAGGTCTTCCTCCAAGTGGCAGTCCGCCAGTAGGAGGCAGTGGTCAGAGAAGAACACCGGCTTGACGTCGGTGGATCTGACTGTGAATGCACGGGACACAAACAGGAAGTCTATCCTGGAACGAATGGACCCGTCTGGCCGCGACCAGGTGTATCTACGCTGCGCTCCGTCTGCAGGGTTGCTGAAGACGTCGTGCAGCTTGGCATCCTTAACTGTTTCCATCAGGGATCTGGACGTAGCGTCCAATCTGCTTCCGGCCCTGCCGGATCGTCCAGCCGCATCGATGATGCAGTTGAAGTCCCCGCCCAGAATGACCGGCCTGGAGGTCGCCAGCAGCAGTGGGAGCTGCTGAAAAACCTCCAGCCGCTCAGCCCCTTGTGCCGGGCCGTACACGTTAATTAACCGGAGTGGAGCGTTCTTGTACATTACGTCTGCTACCAGGAGTCGCCCGCCCACCACCTCCTTGACCTCGGAGACGGTGAAGTTGCCTCCCCGCAGCAGAATACCCAGGCCGGAGGAACGAGAGTCGTTTCCGCCCGACCAGATCGATGGCCCGTGGGACCACCATCGTGACCATTGCCTGTAGGAGCTGAGGTGCGGTATCGCACACTCCTGCAGAAACAACAGGTCAGCTTTGACCTTGGCTAGGTAGTCCAAGGTCGCAACACATCGCGTAGTAGATTTAATGCTACGCACATTTATGGATACAATCTTTAAACCCATTTTAAAGCATTTATTCTCCTACCAAACCCACTGTCTCTGAGAGTCCCAGACCTTTAGTCTGCTCCTTCATACCCGTAGTGAGCTCAAATTCCTTCACTTTGGATGGGCTGAGGTAGATCTCCTTGGCCGTGTTCTGCTCCAGTGGCATCTGGAGGTTCACGTAGTGAGCGGATTTTGAGATGACCTTTGCTGGAGAAGCTTCTCCAAAACTCACCCCCTCTGGGGGGTTGCTGTTCCCGGCTTCCTGGAGCTGGGGTGCGATGATTGCCTCACTGCTCCCAGATTCCAGGGGCTGTGGTGCACTGGCCTCCTCAGGTTGCAGGCAAAGTTGGGGTGCGTTGGTCTCCTTGTTGTCTCCAATTTTCTGGAGCTCGGGTGTCTCGTCCTCCAACGCCCTGGAGCTTTGCCGCCTCTTCTGTCGGTGCCGCTCTGGCACTTCCTCATCCGAAGAGCTGCTGCCCTTGTCATCCGTGTCGGATGGGAGACGCCTCTTGCCGCTTCTCTGGGAAACGCCTTTGCTTCTTCTTCGCTCCCTCTTACTTTTCTTGTTCTTCACCGTCCGCCACTCCCCCTGCTGCTTTTCCACTGCTGCCTCCTCCTCCATTGATTCGCTGTCCTGAGGGCTGGAAGGTTCAGGGGGTAGTGCTGTTGATTGGCTCTCTGTTGCCTCAATCTCTTTCTCCACCTTGTCTCTCTCTGTGTCCTCCTTTGTCCCGTTGAGCTCCCTGGGGGCCTTGGTGGTTGGAGTGACACGGAACATTTCTTCTGCTTCCCCGTGGTCGGCTTTGGCTGCCTGTGCGTAAGTACGGCAGCGTTTGGGGCAGGTCCTGTAGAGGTGACTTGCCTCGCCACACAGGTTGCAGCACTTGGCCTGTTTGCAGTCTTTTGTCTGGTGCCCTTCCTGTTTGCAGATCTTGCAGAGGGAGGCGCTGCAGTTGGCCGCCACATGACCAGCCTTGCCGCATGAGCGGCAATGCTTGGGTTGCCCAGCGTAGACCAGGTAGCCACGGTTTCCCCCGATTGCGAAACTGGAAGGAGGGTGGAAAATGGCTCCCTTACCATCGGTCTTTAGCGTGACCTTAAACAGGCGTTTGCCTGTCCAGATCCCCAAGTCGTCTCGAATCTCAGTGCCGCTCCCCACCTTATCGAAGTACCTGGTGAGGAAGGTGACCACGTCGGCGACAGGGACGAAGGGGTTGTACACATGCACCATCACCTCACGTTCCCGTTGCAACGGCAGAGAAAAGTGCGGCTCCGCCGTCAGGATCTTCATCTCCGGCAGGTCTCTCTTCTCCTCGAACACCCTCAGGAGCCGGACGCAGTCTGCCACTTGCTTGAACGTCACGTCAAAATAACCACCTTTGCGGGAGTCGTGCAGGGTGAAGATCTCCGTAGCTTGGAAGCCGCACGCCTTCAACAGGATCCTCCTGGTGAAGAAGCCCCGATCCATAGGTGATCCTCCTTCGTCGCTGTGGTTCACCGTGACTCGGACGGTGATAGGTAACCCACGGTATGAATTCGGATTGCGATTGGTTTTCGCCCTTCCATCCCGACCTTGCCATGGCAGGACCATGGTGTCGCTTCTGCAACACTACACTTGATCTTAGCCAAGAGGCCGAGAAGCCCACCCTACCACTTCACTGAGGCAAACACATACTTTGAAACTATGTAACACAATTTATATCCCAGATGCGACTACTTACCTTTAAGTACCCACATCCCTTTACAGTTATCCATCATCTCTTAAGGGCCGATGACATGATTTTCTGCTGTCATCTGCCAGGTTTCCCATGCGTTCCCAATGTGAGCTGAGAGCTTGCTGAAAGAATTAAAGCTAGGCTGACTTCACAAGTTCTTGTGGGATCAGCACTCATCTAGCTGGGCAGGCCCAAGTCTTGCTGCAACTGCTTCTCATTGGTTCCACATTTCAAGGGGGCGGGGATTTCATGAAACCCTCAAGAATGGGAAATGTGGGATTTGAAACAGCAAGAGCGGAATTTTCCGTGCCCGCTGGCTTCGGGCGTGCTCAGCAGTATGAGCAGACAATGTGGCGAGAAGGCCAAAAGTCGGTTTCACAACGTCGTGAAACCAGTTTGGAATTATCCGCTCTGCCCGTCGATGGCGGGCCTCGTTTCCCGCCGTCAGATGTCAGGAACCTCGTTGTAATACATCTGCAAATCATTATAAGCCCAGCCCACTGGAATCATCCCCCCCTCCACTGGATTGTCCGAACACGTTGGCGTGATTGCACACCAGTGTGTTTCACAACAGCATATATAAGGTGTGCAGGTATAAAGCTAACAGCATTTAAAAAGCTAACAGCGCAGCCTTGCAGTGTGGGTTAGGGGAATGCCTGCACCTGAGCTGAGAGCACAACATGCAGTCCAGTGGGCAAAGCTGCTGCCAATCGGTCAGGCGGAGTGGGGCGGAGGTGGATGGGGCTTCAGGCAGCCATGCAATGCACTAAACTCTGGCCATCCAAGTGATGGCCAGCACTCTCCAGAATGCATTAAAGGGCCTTCAGACTTAACCAAGAGATGTTCTTAGAACCAAGCTAACTCATGCATTTCTCTCTTTCATCCTGCAGGAGGAGTACATTAGGAGCATGGAGCCCCATGATCTAGCTGTATGCCTTGTGGCATATGGAGAGCGGAGACGAGAGATGGGAGTGACAGAGGCGCCTGGCTGCGCGGAGGGAGGAGCAGCACCCTCTGGAAGAAGGGGTTGCTGGGGCTCCCACACATGCTGCTGAAGAGCCACAGTGAGCCGTCACTGGTTGGCGCCTAGCTAGACCTAGGGTCTCTAGACACTGCCTTTCATTCCTACAGATGACCGAGAACCACTGTCGCCAAAGACTATGGATGTCCAGGGAACTGGTCGGTCACATTTGCCAGCTGCTGCAGGATTTGGCGCAATGGGGACATAGAAGGAATCTACTGCCCATGGTGCTCAATCTTTACACCAGTGGCTCCTTTCAGGGCTCCACGGGTGACCTCTGTGGGATATCACAATCCTCCACCCACAAATGCATCCATGAGGTCACAGACACCATCTTCGCAAGGTCACACAACTTTTTGCATTTCGCCGGGACCAGGACAGCCCGGATACAAGAGCAATGGGATTTGCCCAAATCTCAGATTTTCCACAGATGCAGGGTGCCATAACTGCACTCACGTGGCGCTCAGATCTCCGTCACAACACGCAGTCAACTATGTCAACCACAAGGGCTTCCATTTGCTGAATGTGCAGTTGATGTGCGACCACCACAAACTCATCTGCATTCGGTTCCTGGAGAGTGTCCACGACTCCTACGTTCTCAGTAGGTCTCAGATCCCTGACATATCCCAGGGTCCACAGAAGCTGCAGGGGTGGCTCCTCAGGGACAAGGAATACCCACAGAGTATGTGGCTGATGACACCCATGAGGCAGCCTCAGACTGCAGCAGAGCGACGTTATAATGAGGCTCATGCAGCAACTCGCAACTTGGTGGAGCAGACCATCGGGATGCCGAAAATAAGGTTCTGGTGTCTGGACCAGTCTGGTAGAGCCCTGAAATGTGGTCCACAGAGGGTGTCACACATCGTCATCGCCTGCTGCTCCCTTTACACCTGGCGCTGCAATGAGCAGAGGAGTTGGCTGAGGAGGAGATGGAGGAGCTGGAGGTCTCCTCCGATGAGGAGGACATCGACAGGGATGAGGGTGAGGAGGTCCTCGAAGGCGACAATGAATGCGATAAGGCCATTGAATTGGCCACATGAGGCAGGCACACTCGGGAGTCCCTTGTAGCTGCTAGATTTGTGGAGGCTGTTGGCGTCATGCAGTGAGGAGCCACCATAGATCCTCACGTTGCATCTGTGAACGCTTGACTCCAGTCTGGCTGATGGCAGCTCACATACTCTTTGTGATAAGGCTACTGACATGGACATGCAGCGGAGGCCCTAACAGTCACTCGATTCCAGGAGGATGATGACGACATGCAGTGAGAACGTTCCATAGATCTTCACATAACCTCTGTGAATGACTCCTGTCTGGCCGAAGGCAGCTCGCTTGAGCTTTGTGATCAGAGTCATATCATGGAGATGCAGCCGTGAAATTTAAATGCCCCTGATGTTTTGTCAGCCTTTAGCACCTGACCTCTTCAGGAGCACAGCGTCACTGGTCACAGATGCTGACAAGATGGGGGCCAGTCCCACCATAAGGTGCTGAGAGCACACAGAGAGAATGATGGAACTCTGTGACTGCCCATTACATTCTGCAGCAATGACAAACATCATCAAGGTGCAGGCATCAGTAATGTGTCCAAGGAGTGTGAGGCCAGACCATCACTTTGGTCTGAAGGCTGCACAAAGCACAGGGAAGAGGCTCTGAACTGAGACACCTGCCTTTATCTTGTGCAGGAACCAAGGTTTCACATCTGAGTGACATGAACACTTTTCATCATAACAAGGAGCAATAAACAGGGAGACATTCTTGGGAGTTTATTTATAATAGTGAACATTATGTACGGGTGATTAACACCCGTATCGGGGCTGTGCAACTACATCTTTTTAACTTTCCTAATCCTGTCGCAACATCTTTATGCTGCCCCGAAATGCACACAGAGGTGGAGGCAGCCTGCTGGCTGCTACGCCCTGTCTGTGATGACCTGAACAGGTGTCCTCTAGAGGGCCAAGACCTGGAGGGCCCCAGCTGTCTGGCAGCGGCACCCTCCTTGGCGTGTGGAGTTGGATCTGCTGGGGTCGCATGAAGAAGGGATTCGGATGAGCCGGACACTCCCAGAGTCACCTAGGTGGATGGCCATGGGGTGTTGAGCTGCTGGTCCCCCTCCCTGTGGGTACCCGAAGGCCCCTGGCTGACTCTGTGAGCGGAAGGGGAAGCTGGAGTGAGATTGGGCTGCCCTGCACCCCTCTCACGTACACACTGTTGGAGGCCAACTATGGCATCAGTGATGGAGTTCAGCCCACACAGTGGGGGAGGAGCGACGTCCTGGTCCAAGGTCTCCATGGCAACTGCCATCCTACCAGTGTTGACCTCGGTGCATTGGCATGCCAGCGCTATCATCTCAGCCTGAAGGTGGATGGACTCCTCCATTGTGCCTTGCAATCTGAAGAGTGCAGCAGACATCCCTTCCTGATGTTCCCGAGCTTGACTTTGCAGCTCCAACTGAGATATGACCGAGTCCAGAGGCTCGTCATCTGACTCAGACTCAGCAAATTTCTGGCCTCCAGCAGTCCTCCAAGTGCCAGAAAGCTGGGCAGTCTCTGCCACCGCCTGCTGTGGATCAGACAGTGCGATGTGCTCACCAGATTGTGAGCCCAAGGCCTCTCTAAAGTTAGGTCCCACCAAGGTGTGTGTGACTGCGCTGGTGGACGGTGTGGGTGAGCGCTGTGATGGGCCTTCAATGAAGGTGCCTTCAGATTCCTCTTCAGAGGTTTCTTCAGGGCTTGTTTGAAGGCCCTGGGTTGTGGATTCCGTCAGCTGCCTCCCAGATGAGCCTGCGAAAGCAGGGAGAGATGAACTATCTCACAGCATGGCTGTCTGTTGGATGTTGCACTGCTGGATCCTCACTTGGTAGAGTACCACTGACCTCACCATCAGCACAGGAACAGTCCAGATCCTCGCCAGCCAGCTGGATGACTGTATTTCCAAAATCTGGGAGGACCTTGATTTCAGGCATTCATCCACCAGTCTATAACCCCTTCCTCTTGTTGTGTGCCAGCTCGTCCTGCATGAATAGAGATGGAGAGGGTGTAAGCACGACACCTGCCAGGCCAGATGATAAGTAAGTCTGGCATGTGTGGGTGGTGAGTGGTCCCATGGATAGGATCAGGCCAATGAAGTTGCATGTGAGGGAGTGAACGGTGATGGCCCTTGAACTGGCAGCAAGTGAGATCCCTGTGGATGTGTGATGGGTTTGTGAGTGTGAGTTGAGAGTGATGAGAAGAGTGACTCACCCTGGCAGAACAGAGGAGATCATTCATCCTCTTGCAGCTTCGGGTGGTCTCCTGTTTTGCAGGGCGTTGGCGCTGACCACCACTGCCACCACTTCCCATGCCAGATTGGTGATGTTGCTGGTCCTCCTACGGTCAGAGCGGGGATAGAGGACATCATTGCAGGCCTCCATGGTGTGCAAAAGGCGCTCAAGGGATGCGTAATTAAACCAGGGTGTCTGCAGTCTCATTGCCTTTCAGGGCCGTGTCTTCTTTGCAGCAGTCATGGTCTGGAAGCACTGAGAGGTGTCCGCATGGCTGCACTTTAAATATGGCGCCCGACATGATGAAGCGACGAGGTGTAAAACTGACTGTAAAAGTTTCTATAGGTTGTGAAGAGAAAAAGATTGGTGAAGACAAATGTAGGTCCCTTACAGTCTGAAACAGGGGAATTTATAATGGGGAACAAAGAAATGGCTGACCAACTAAATACATACTTTGGTTCTGGAGGACACAAATAACACACCAGAAAAGTTGGGGAACACAGGGTTTAGCGAGAGGGAGGAACTGAAACAAATCAGTATTAATAGGGAAATGGTGTTGGAGAAACTGATGGGATTGAAGGCCGAAAAATCCCTAGGGCCTGATAATCTACATCCCAGAGTACTTAAGGAAGTGGCCTTAGAAATAGTGGATGCATTGGTGGTCATCTTCCGAGATTCTATAGACTCTGGAACAGTTCCAACAGATTGGAGGGTAGCTAATGTAACTCCACTATTTAAAAAGGGAGGTAGAGAGAAAATGGAATTATAGACCAGTCAGCCTATTGCCGGTAGTGGGGAAAATTCTAGAGTCCATTATAAAAGATTTAGTAGCTGAGCACATGGAAAACAGTGGCAGAATCGGACAGAGTCAGCATGGATTTACGAAGGGTAAATGCTTCACAAATCTACTGGACTTTTTCGAGAATGTAACTAGTAGAATTGATGAGGGGGAGCCAGTGGATGTGGTTTATTTGGACTTTCAGAAGGCTTTTGACAAAGTCTAACATGAGAGATTAGTGTGTAAAATTAAAGCACATGGGATTTGGGGTAGTGTATTGAGATGGATATAAAACTGATTGGCAGACAGGAAACAAAAAGTAGGAATAAACGGGTCTTTTTCCAAATGGCAGGCAGTGACTAGTGGGGTACCACAGGGATCGGCGCTGGGACCCCAGCTATACACAATATATATTAATGATTTAGATGAGGGAGCTAAATGTAGTATCTCCAAATTTGCAGATGACACAAAGCTGGGTGGGAGGCTGTGAGGGGGATGCAGAAATGCTTCAGTGTGATTTGGACAAGCTGAGTGAGTGGGCAAATGCATGGCAGATGCAATATAATGTGGATAAATGTGAGGTTATCCACTTTGGTAGCAAAAACAAGGCAGATTATTATCTAAATGGCTATAAATTGAGAGAGGGGAATGTGCAATGAGACCTGGGTGTCCTCGTATACCAGTCGCTGAAGGTAAGCATGCAGGTGCAACAGGCAGTAAAGAAGGCAAATGGTATGTTGGCCTTCATAGCGAGAGGATTCGAGTACAGGAGCAGGGATGTCTTGCTTCAATTATACAGGGCCTTGGTGAGACCATATTTGGAATATTGTGTGCAGTTTTGGTCTCCTTATCTGAGGAAGAATGTTCTTGCTATAGAGAGAGTGCAGCGAAGGTTTACCAGACTGATTCCTGGGATGGCGGGACCAACATATGAGGAGAGATTGAGTCGATTAGGATTATATTCGCTGGAGTTCAGAAGAATGAGGGGGGATCTAATAGAAACCTATAAAATTCTAACAGGACTAGACAGGGTAGATGCAGGAAGGATGTTCCTGATGGTGGGGGAATCCAGAACCAGGGGTCACAGTCTGAGGATACGGGGTAGACCATTTAGGACTGAGATGAGGAGAAATTTCTTCACCCATAGAGTGGTGAGCCTGTGGAATTCGCTACCACAGAAAGTAGTTGAGGCCAAAACATTGTATGTTTTCAAGAAGAAGTTAGATATAGCTCTTGGGACAAAAGGGATCAAAGGATATGGGGAGAAAGCGGGAGCAGGCTATTGAGTTGGATGATCAGCCATGATCATGATGAATGGCAGAGTAGGTTCGACGGGCCGAATGGCCTACTCCTGCTCCTATTCTCTATGTTTCTATCTGATGGCGTGGCAAGCGAATGACAGCCTGCCTGCCATTGAAATGATGTGTTTCCTGGGAATGCATAATTAATGAGGCGGGATTGGAATGATACGGTGTGAAAAGTCGCCACTGCGGCTGGCGGGTTAATGTCCTTTTTCCCGCCCGCAACCGTACTTAGTGCATATCTGGGACGATTCCGCCACAAGTCTGTGGAGTGACTGAATTAGACGAGATGTACAACTTCAATTTCCCAACTGCTGATTTTATCTCGGCATCTCATCAGTCAGACCTCACACCTGCCTGTGGAGGTTTCGTTATTGTGATATATTTGCATCCATGAATATTCATTAATGTAAAAACTTTATTGAGAAAAAAGTCCTACCTTCAAAATAAGGTTAGTGCCACAAGCAAATCTTGTTGCACCTGGTTCATGTTAGTTTAAAGGTGGCATGCAACAGTTGGCTTTGTGCAGTTGTGTCTGAGGTCAGGGGTTTTCCTTGTTGAACTCTACGGCACAAGGAAGGAGAGAGGGAGAATGGCAGCTAGCATGGAGGCTGGGGCCCAGCAACAGTGAATCAGTAATTGGGAGGAAGGATAGGGCTGAGGGCATGGAGGAGTGAAATGGGAAGGACCTGGTGTTGTGGGTGTGGTGGGGAGGGATGGTGAGGACAGTCAAGGTTAAGAAAATGAGGGGCCTAAAGGCAGTTTCAATACTGACCAAACGTGGGGCCATCACAGGGTGTTGGCTGGCAGAGACCTTATGGGCTGTGGGTTCACAGTTCAATTATCCCTGCTGAGAATGATCTCGGAGAATCTCGTCGACAATTCATAGAAAGGAGGGTCAGCTGAGCCATGTCCCAAGAGTGGCGAGTACAACACTGGACACTAAAATGAACATTCAATAAACAGTAAACACAAAAGCACAACATTATTTCATCCACAATAAAGAAATATTCCTAACTCCCCTGTAACCATCAATGTGTACCAACCATGAGGCACGCTAGTACATACAGCTTTCTGAATAAGTTGGTTTCAACAAATAATGGTGATGCACACATAAATAAAGTGAAACGAATGTATTGTAAATTATTTACAAATGCAGTTTAAATTTGAAAAATACCAGTGCCATCTTTGTGCTCGCAATAAGTCTGACGTTAATGTCAATGGAGTTGGGCAGGAGAGTTGTGGCCTAGGTGCAGAGCCTCCCTGTTTGGCCAGGAGGCTCTTTTATAACCCACCTGTACCTGCAGCATTCTCAGCTCGCTTCTCGGCCTTTTGGCTAAGATCAAGTGTTGCAGGGGCGACACCATGGTCCTACCAAGGCAAGGTCGGGATGGAAGGGCTATAACCAATCGCAATCGAAATCCATACCGTGGGTTACCTATCACCGTCCGAGTCACGGTGAACCACAGCGAGGGAGGATCACCTATGGATCGGGGCTTCTTCACCAGGAGGATCCTGTTGAAGGCGTGCGGCTTCGAAGCTACGGAGATCTTCACCCTGCATGACTCCCGCAAAGGTGGTTATTTTGATGTGACGTTCAAGCGGGTGGCAGACTGCGTCCAGCTCCTGAGGGTGTTCGAGGAGAAGAGAGACCTGCCGGAGATGAAGATCCTGACGGCGGAGCCGCACTTTTCTCTGCCGTTGCAACGCGAACGTGTGGTGATGGTGCATGTGTACAACCCCTTCGTCCCTGTCGCCGACGTGGTCACCTTCCTCACCAGGTACTTCGATAAGGTGGGGAGCGGCACCGAGATTCGAGACGACCTGGGGATCTGGACAGGCAAACGCCTGTTTAAGGTCACGCTAAAGACCGATGGTAAGGGAGCCATTTTCCACCCTCCTTCCAGTTTCACTATCGGGGGAAACCGTGGCTACCTGGTCTACGCTGGGCAACCCAAGCATTGTCGCTCATGCGGCAAGGCTGGTCATGTGGCGGCCAACTGCAGCACCTCCCTCTGCAAGATCTGCAAACAGGAAGGGCACCAGACAAAAGACTGCAAACAGGCCAAGTGCTGCAACCTGTGTGGCGAGGCAGGTCACCTCTACAGGACTTACGCACAGGCAGCCAAAGCCGACCAGGGGGAAGCAGAAGAAATTTTTCGTGTCACTCCAACCACCAAGGCCCCCAGGGAGCTCAACGGGACAAAGGAGGACACAGAGAGAGACAAGGTGGAGAAAGAGATTGAGGCAACAGAGAGCCAATCAGCAGCACTACCCCCTGTACCTCCCAGTCCTCAGGACAGCGAATCAATGGAGGAGGAGGCAGCAGTGGAAAAGCAGCAGGGGGAGTGGCGGACGGTGAAGAACAAGAAAAGTAAGAGGGAGCGAAGAAGAAGCAAAGGCGTTTCCCAGAGAAGCGGCAAGAGGCGTCTCCCATCCGACACGGATGACAAGGGCAGCAGCTCTTCGGATGATGAAGTGCCAGGGCGGCACCGACAGAAGAGGCGGCAAAGCTCCAGGGCGTTGGAGGACGAGATACCCGAGCTCCAGAAAATTGGAGACAACAAGGAGACCAGCGCACCCCAACTTTGCCTGCAACCTGAGGAGGCCAGTGCACCACAGCCCCTGGAATCTGGGAGCAGTGAGGCAATCATCGCACCCCAGCTCCAGGAAGCCGGGAACAGCAACCCCCCAGAGGGGGTGAGTTTTGGAGAAGCTTCTCCAGCAAAGGTCATCTCAAAACCCACTCTCTACGTGAACCTCCAGATGCCACCGGAGCAGAACACGGCCAAGGAGATCTACCTCAGCCCATCCAAAGTGAAGGAATTTGAGCTCACTACGGGTATGAAGGAGCAGACTAAAGGTCTGGGACTCTCAGAGACAGTGGGTTTGGTAGGAGAATAAATGCTTTAAAATGGGTTTAAAGATTGTATCCATAAATGTGCGTAGCATTAAATCTACTACGCGATGTGTTGCGACCTTGGACTACCTAGCCAAGGTCAAAGCTGACCTGTTGTTTCTGCAGGAGTGTGCGATACCGCACCTCAGCTCCTACAGGCAATGGTCACGATGGTGGTCCCACGGGCCATCGATCTGGTCGGGCGGAAACGACTCTCGTTCCTCCGGCCTGGGTATTCTGCTGCGGGGAGGCAACTTCACCGTCTCTGAGGTCAAGGAGGTGGTGGGCGGGCGACTCCTCGTAGCAGACGTAATGTACAAGAACGCTCCACTCCGGTTAATCAATGTGTATGGCCCGGCACAAGGGGCTGAGCGGCTGGAGGTTTTTCAGCAGCTCCCACTGCTGCTGGCGACCTCCAGGCCGGTCATTCTGGGCGGTGACTTCAACTGCATCATCGATGCGGCTGGACGATCCGGCAGGGCCGGCAGCAGATTGGACGCTATGTCCAGATCCCTGATGGAAACAGTTAAGGATGCCAAGCTGCACGACGTCTTCAGCAACCCTGCAGACGGAGCGCAGCGTAGATACACCTGGTCGCGGCCAGACGGGTCCATTCGTTCCAGGATAGACTTCCTGTTTGTGTCCCGTGCATTCACAGTCAGATCCACCGAGGTCAAGCCGGTATTCTTCTCTGACCACTGCCTCCTACTGGCGGACTGCCACTTGGAGAAGGACCTGAGGGTGGGCAGGGGGGCATGGAAGCTAAATGTGCAACTGCTGACCCCAGAGAACATTGAGGAGCTCAAGAGGGATTACAAAGGTTGGAGAACCGTGAAACCCCTCTTTGAGTCCCTGACACACTGGTGGGAAGCGATCAAGGGAAGCATCAAGAGGTTTTTCATCCTCAAAGGCACCCAGAAAGCTAGAAAGGAACAGAGGGAAATGTCCCGACTCCAGAAAAAGATGCAGAATCTGCTGCGGCTGCAGTCGATGGGGGTCGATGTCAAGGAGGAGCTCCAAGAGGTGAAGGGCCAGCAAGCCTCGCACTTTGCCTCGGAGGCCTCCAAGATCATCTTCCGTTCCAGAGTTCGCTCCGTGGAGCAGGATGAGACGTGCTCACGTTTCTTCTTCCAAAAGGTACACAGAGAGCGCTCTGTGATCAGCAGCCTGAAGGAAGAAGACGGCTCAGTAAAGTCATCACGGTCCGACATTCTGAGGATCAGCAAATCCTTTTATGCCGGATTGTATGACGTGAAGCCCACGGACAGCACGGCCTCCCAGTCCTTCCTGTCCTCTATCACGGAGGTCTTAGACGACAGTACGCGGGAGAGCCTGGACAAACCGCTAACTCCTGATGAACTGACTAAGGCCCTCGAGTCCTTCGAGAAGAGTAAAACCCCCGGAAGCGACGGCTTGCCGGCGGAGTTGTATTCGGCTCTGTGGGACTTGATCGGCCCAGACCTGCTAGGAGTGTACGAGAGTATGCTCCTGGCCGGTAGTATGTCAGAATCCATGAGGAAAGGCATCATCACCCTCATCTACAAGCACAAGGGGGAAAGGGAGGAAATTAGAAATTGGCGACCCATTTCACTGTTGAATGTGGACTATAAGATTCTGTCCAAGGTCATCGCCAATCGGGTCAAATCCGCTCTGGAATTGGTGATTCACCCTGACCAGACCTGCTCTGTGCCAGGCAGGAAGATCTCTGACAGCCTGGCGCTGCTCAGGGATACGATTGCCTATGTACAGGACAGGGGTGTGGATACCTGCCTCATCAGCTTGGATCAGGAGAAGGCCTTTGACAGAATATCGCACACCTACATGGGGGATGTGCTCTCCAAAATGGGGTTTGGGGAGGGAATTCGAAATTGGATCCAACTGCTCTACACTAACATCAGTAGCGCAGTCTCAATCAATGGGTGGGAAACAGATAGCTTTCCGATTAAATCTGGAGTCAGGCAGGGCTCTCCTCTCTCGCCTGTCCTTTTCGTGTATTGCATAGAACCCTTTGCCGAGTCCATCAGGAAGGATCCGGGCATAAGAGGAGTGACGATCCCAGGCAGTGGAGGCACTCAGGTAAAAGCCTCCCTGTACATGGACGACGTTGCCGTCTTCTGCTCGGATCCGCTGTCGGTGCGCAGACTGATGCACATCTGCGACCAGTTCGAACTGGCCTCGGGAGCCAAGGTAAATCGTGGGAAGAGCGAGGCCATGTTCTTTGGGAACTGGGCTGACCGATCCTTTGTCCCCTTCACTGTCAGGGCTGACGGCCTGAAGGTGCTGGGGATATGGTTCGGAGGGACCGGGGCATGCGTTAGAAACTGGAAGGAGCGAGTGGCTATGGTGAAAAGGAAACTGGGCATGTGGGAGCGACGCTCCCTCTCCATTGCGGGTAAGAACCTGGTCATCAGGTGTGAGGTACTCTCGCTGTTGTTGTACGTGGCGCAGGTCTGGCCCATTCCAGACTCCTGCGCGATGGCGATCACTCGAGCCATCTTCCGCTTTATCTGGAGGTCGAAAATGGATCGTGTCCGCAGGGACGCGATGTACAAGCCTCTAGATAAAGGGGGAAAAAACGTGCCCAACATCGCCCTCATACTGATGGCCACCTTTGTGTGTGGCTGCATCAAGCGGTGCGTAGACCCTCAGTACGCAAACACCAAGTGTCACTACGTGCTGAGGTTCTACCTGTCCCCGGTGTTGCGAAGGATGGGTCTGGCCATGCTGCCGCGGAACGCTCCAAGTAGTTGGACCGTGCCGTACCACCTGTCCCTGGTGGAAAAATTTATGCAGAAAAACACCTTTGACCACAAGTCCATCAGTCAGTGGTCAGCACGTAACGTCCTAGAGGCCCTGAGGGAAAAGGAGAGGGTGGACCCT
The DNA here is from genome assembly GCF_964194155.1 of Cetorhinus maximus. Taxonomy (NCBI): domain Eukaryota; kingdom Metazoa; phylum Chordata; class Chondrichthyes; order Lamniformes; family Cetorhinidae; genus Cetorhinus; species Cetorhinus maximus. The sequence continues at coordinate 99,934,686 of NC_135879.1, read as the reverse complement.
GTGGGATGGTTCCCCGAGCAGACTGTCAAAGTCATTTGGCAGAATGCCTCATCGCCAGAACTTTCCAACAAGTACCAAGACGTAGCTTGGCTGGTGGTGAGAAAGGCCCTCCCCGTCAGATCCTTCCTACACGCCAGGAGGCTCACCCCCTCTGCACGTTGCCCTCGAGGTGGCTGTGGTGGGGAAGAGACCGTTGTTCACCTCCTTGTGGATTGTGCCTTTGCAAAGAAAGTCTGGAGAGAGATGCAGTGGTTGCTGTCGAGGTTCATCCCGAGCAGTTCTGTGACACAGGACTCTGTGCTCTACGGGCTGTTCCCAGGGACACACACCGAGACAAACATCGACTGCAGCTGGAGGATCATCAACTCGGTGAAAGAGGCGCTTTGGTCTGCCCGAAACTTGTTGGTCTTCCAGCACAAAGAGTTGTCCCCGACCGATTGTTGCGGACTGGCACAATCCAAAGTCCAGGACTACGTGCTGAGGGACGCACTAAAGCTTGGGGCAGCTGCCGCAAAGGCGCAATGGGGAAGGGTCGCTGTCTAAGACCTTTCTACCACAGCGCACCAAGAGACTGGGAACTGTTTAGAGCCCCTCGGGCTGTACAGATCAAAATGAAAGGCTGTAAATGATTGTAATATTGTTTGTACTGATGCACCTGGTGATACATTTTGTAAAAGTTTAACCTGGATTGTACCCTTGTAATGTTGTTTTTGAAATGGTTTTGAATGTGATTGAAGATATTTTATGAATAAAGTATATTTTTACAAAAAAAAACCTGCAGCATTCTCAGCTGACAGCGGGTTTCACCACTGAAAAGCATCCCTGCCGCAGAATCTCACGTGTTTCCCTGCATGCTGCTGACTTCAAATTTTAACTGTAATCATGTGCGAAATGGGAAAAAACAACAGAGCAGAAGTAGCTCATGTGCTACTGACAAAATTCTGCCCATAGACCTGAAAATCAAACTGAGCAGAGAAGAAATAGAACTGATCACTCCCTAACATTGGATTAGGAATTCGGGACTCCTTAAGTAAGATTATCCTGTCGCTGGGTCAAAATCCTGGAACTCCCTCCCTAACAGCACTGTTGGTGTACCTACACCACAGGGATTGCGCTGGTTCAAGAAGGCAGCTCCTCCCCTACCTTCTCAAGGACAATTAGGGATGGGCAATAAATGCTGGCCTAGCCAGCGATGCCCACATCCTGTAAATGAATTCAAAAAAACATATTTAGTAGAAAATAATAGCAATGTGTTTTCTCATTCAGAAAGATATAAGTTATTAAATTGCCAGAAAATGCCAATGGAAAATATTCCAACAATTTCTTAAGTTAGGAAAGATGTTAGGATAGATCTCATTTCCTTTTTAATTAAGCTGCTTAAATCAACGGAATTGAAAGCTGTTTCCATGCAGATTGTTGCACAAGAGATAACACAAATGAGTGGCAGGGCACAATTTGATCGTCATATATATGGATATTTTGACAGTTATCCCACGGCAGGGATATAGATTTGCGTTATTTTTGAAACATGCCTCTAAGTTGAAAAAGACTAGTTTCTCAGGACAACCCCAAATTAGGATGTAACTCAGAAGCCAGATTGCCTCAGACAATGGGGGCTGACTAAGATACTTTCCAACATTCATTCACACCAGAGGGATTTGAATGCTTTGTCCTTTTGAGTTTTGGAGAAAGCTCATTTCAAGGGGCCTTCATCCAGGCAGGTTTGATTTGTAGCTCTATTGGCCAGCCCACAGGTCTGAAAGGATCAGGCAAAAAAATGACCTAACTCCTGCTGAGGAGAGGATTGAAACGACAAGTCTGCAAGGGCAGTGAGCCTTTTGTTAAGGGAAAAGTCATAAGAGCCTTTGCTAAGGAAAATAGTTCAGAATGTAGGTGGATTAATTAGAAAACCTCTTGTTTAAGCTAAGTAAGGCAATCCATCAAAGTAGGACCAGTGGCCTTATGAAAATATATGTTGTACTGCTTGAAGTAAGTGACTCTGATCATAACTCAGCTCTCTGCATTTCACCCTACTGTGGAACATAGCAGTTTACAATTCAAACCAAACTTCATCTCATCTCATGTTAACCACATCTGCATTGGATAGACTGAAGAAATGCACTCAAAAATGGCGTTGAGTATCTAGTCCAGCTTGCAAGAGCGGTGCTATTATTACACCTCTGAGTCCAACCATCGTACAAGTAGATCTAAGGTGGTGTCAGTAAATTCCATAAAAGTAAGACACTCAGGGCACTTATGAAAACAATGACACCACTGAACCCAAGAAGGCATCCACAGTAGGCACAAATTTGTAACAGAGATATGGATCATTTACTTGTGAGCAATACCCTTGTAGTTCACCAGCAACAAAGTGGACTATGAGTAAAGTGATGTGGACAAGATTTCTGTAATTCTACATTTTTGCTGGAATGTGGCCTTCCAAATTATTTGCTTTAGGGAGGATGGATGTAATGAAGGTTTTGTTGGAGCATGGTATACATACATCTTACCTGTACATACTTTCTTTCCTGTTTGATTTCAGGCTGATTCTTTTCAGAAAACATCCACAAAGATTGCAAGGAAAATGTGGTGGAAAAACACAAAAATGATCATTATCATTGTGGTAATTGTGGTTGTGATCATCATCCTCATCATTCTCTTTGCTACAGGTGTCATCCCAACATAAGACCTTTCGACCTTGCACTGATGGAACAGTTATTGGAGCAATTTCACTTTCTTGTATATAATGCAGTTCTTCTTTAGAAATATGTATTAAATACTTTAAATAAAACAAATTACATTACAACAAATTTTATAAAAACAAATGAATAATAAAGAAATTTATATTTGAACTTATTTCTTTCTAGAATTACAAATTGCCATACCTTTATTGTTACAAAGCCTGTTTAAATGTATGTAGAACATTTTTCCACCTTCCTCCCTACCCTCTATAATAACTACTTATCTAACAGCTATTTCCCAAAGTGTTGGAGTACAGTTGAGGCCTAGCTGGACAAATGCTGCAACCCTCCATGTGAACTAAAATAGTGAGCACTACAGGTTATTCGGTTGTGATCAATTGTATTCTCAATGCCCATTGTACTTTCCAGCAGTGTTATGGAAAGTAGTCAAGAGCACAGACCCATTGTTACCCCAGCTTACATCATCTGAATTAGCAGACAGGGTCTCTTCCTGGTCTGGGGGAAAAAATACATATAATTTGCATTTTTCTTTTAAAAAAAAGACCTTTGTTGCCATCTCTTTACCCTTCCAGGTATATGACAGCAGGTTTCCAAAGTGCTGTAACATAGGTTGGCAGGGCAAGTGATGGAGAAGCAAAAAGAAACAAGAGTAGCAAAGGAAGGAAACAGCAAGCAAGGTTACATTATAACTATGAATGAAACTTTGTGTACAGAAGTAGGAACTCACCAAGTGTGAAAATGACTTCATTGTTTCTATAGTTTTTGGGTGCAAGCAATGCAGAATAAGGACGCGGTGATGGTAAACAGGAAGAATAGGATAATGATCTGCAAATATTTTATTTCAAACAGTTACACTATTAGGCAGCACCACTGCTTGTTTACTTACCTCCATTATATGCCATATTATCATTTCAGTGTAGGGAGCACTGTAGCATTTCTCAAATGAGATGTTAAACCGCAGTCCCATCTACCCTCTCAGGTGAACATTTATGAACATAAATAATTCAATGACAAGGCTGAAGGGAATTTCAGGAGACCTACTCAATCAATGTCACTAAAGCAGATTATCTGGTCATTTATTTTATTGCTGTTTGTGGGGCCTTGCTGTGTGCAAATTGCTGTGTTTTCTACATTACAATGGTTACAATTCAAACCATTTCATTAGCTGTAAAGTACTTTGTGATGTCCAGAGGTCATAAAGTACACTACGTAAATGCAAATTCTTTCTTTTTCTTAATTCACCAATGAGCAAGGATTTATCATTCATAGTCTATTTGTCACTGGTAAATTATAAGAGCCTTGCTTGGAAGTGGGATAAACCAGTACAACAACATATTCTGTTACTTATGAAATTTATTCCACGTGTAACAGCCTAAAGGCAAAGTAAAATGGGAATTGTAGATGGGAATATATAGTGACTGAGATGGCTCCAATAAAGTGTTAAGCTCGTGTCTTTTTAAGCTTTTTTTAATTTGTTATTTGTTCATGGTGCATATTATACAAGACAGCATGTCACAAAGGAGAAACATAAATAGCCAAACTGCGTGACCACTGCTTCTAACTAGGATTGCTGCATGTTTGTTTTTATATAGTTATACCAAATCAAACAAAACTCTCAGCTCACATTAAAGGTAACATGGAAGAACTATTTATCAGCATCAAACTGTAGTTCAAATTCTCACAGGCAGCATGGCAGCAATATGCTGTCAGTGTTGTGTGAAAGATCCATAACAGCTTACCTGGGTGTAACAACACATGAGACACAGGCATCAGTGGGATAATAGGTCAATATCTCCTATCAATAGATTCCTGCAGCAACAGCGGAAGCATCAAATCACACCATGGCAGCTCAGTTTGTAACCCTTCTTCTCACCCAAGGATAACACAACAACACAATTCTGTATAGACAGCCAGCACATGAAACAGCACAAAAGGCAGCCATTTAGTCCATCATCACTTGAACAAAATATGTAATTAGTCCCACACCCCTGCCCTTTCCTCGTCACCCTTTAATTTTTTCCTTCAGGTATTTATCCAATTCCTTTTTGTAAGTTACTATTGAATCTGCTTCCACTTCACTTTAGACAATTCATTCCTGTTCATAAAAAATACCCTGTGTAAGTTTACTTTACCTGAAGTCACTTTTGGTTCTTTAGTCGATGACTTTAAATCTGTGTCCTCTGATTACCAATTCTTCTGCCATTGGGAAAAGTTCACCCTTATTTATTCCATAAAAACCCTTCTTCATCTTGAACATCTCTATCAAATCTCCAAAGATCTCATACGACTTTCTAACAGCCTTCTCAACTTGCCACTTTCAAAGTTTTGTGTAGATACATGCCAGTCTCTCTGTTCTCCTGCACCCCCTTTAAAACTGTACCATTTAGCTTATATTGCCTCTCCTCAATCTTCCTACCAAACTTTGAAGCATCTATACACCAAATGATAATTTGATTCTTAAATGGTGTAATGTAAAGTGTACGTCATGGCCTAGAATTTCCTTTAAGTTAATTAAATTACTGTTGCCCTTTTAAAAAACTCTGCACCTGTCATTTGCCTGTATGGGAGTTACCCTGTGCGCAAATTGTATGTTACAATGATTACAATTCATGCCATTGCTTTGGCTTAAAAATGCTTTGTGATGTCCTGAGATCATTGCCCTGTGGGTCGGGGTCAATGGGTGGGAGGATGGCAAATCTCAAAATCTGCCAGTCAGGAGAAACAAGTCCAGTTGTCCATTGGCATAATGGTCACTTAGAACTCAGCCAGTTAGCCACAGTGCACCACCAGTGTAAAACCAGGAAACTCGTACCTGTTTTGCATTAGCACTCATTACCTATACAAATAAGGCCATTGCAGACTCAGCAGGTGGATCACAGGGAGCTCAAAAGGCAGGAAGAAATTTGGGGGAAGCATTTTAAAGGTGTACAAAGGTGAAATTCTGGGCTTCTTAACTAAAAAAAACCTACGCTGTTCATACACTGTTAATGAGTAGAAAACAGCAAAGAAACTCATCCATGTTTTCTACCATGATGCACCAACTTGAAAGTGTTTGCAAAAGTTACACATTTTTAAAAAATTTAAATTGATGTGTGAGCTCCAGATACAGGTGGTGTAGATAGTCAGTGTTCAGGCTCGCTCAAAGGAAGCTGCTTTATGAACAGATGAACCAAAGAAAATCTCCAGAAGTAGAATAGAAACCTGATCAATTCAGGTTCTTTTTCAGATGCAAAAATTGGTACAACACAGGATCTACAAATCTGTTATTCAGTTTGAGGATATGCAAAACATGCTGCAAGATTTAGCAGTAACTGTGGAGTCCAATTTTCATACATGCAATGTTACATTATTGCTTAATGGAACTGCCATATACCAAGCAACGGATGGCAATTCCAAAACCATCTGAAACGGAGCTTCCAGTGACATAAGCCTTAAGCCAGCCCATTTCTTTTCTGAATGCTATTATTGCCTCCGTTGAAGAGGAGCCTCCTTTGTCCAGATACAATAAGTTTGGTGGGATATAACAGGACAAGACAATCTTGATGCCAGGTCCCACGCACAGATATTAATGGATATGTTCAGTGCTTAGCACTGAAGGCATGATTGAAGTCCGACTTTTACACAAAAAAACTACGAAAGCACGCTTAAATGAGGAGTAATTTCTGTACTCAAAGATTAACATAACCGCAAAGTTAGGTTTGTATCTGAATGCAGGGCATGACATCACACCTGGCCAACACCAAAAGGAATCTAAAGGTATTTTGTTGACTTATTGACATAAAAAGTGGTCAGAGGTGTGGTGGGACCAAAATGGTGATTTATTGGTGGAGGCAGAAGGCATGGTTTAGGTACTAGATGAGTACTTTGCATCAGTGTTTACCAAAGAAGAGGATTTTGGCAAAACCACAGTAAAGGAGGATACCAGGATCCTGAATGAGATATAAATAGAGGTATTAGAAAGGCTGGCAGGACTTCCAAGTGGATAAGACTAGGTGGGATGCATCCTAAGCTGCTGAGGGATGTAAGGGTAGAATTTGTGGAGATGCTGGCCCGTATCTTTCAAGCCTCCTTAGATGCAGGGGTAATGCCAGAGGACCGTAGGACTGCAAATGTCAAAAAGGGGGAGAAGGATAAATCCCGCAATTACAGGTCAGTCAGCTTAATGTTGGTGAGAAAGGTTTTAGAAACAGTAATCTGGGAGAAAATTAACAGCACTTGGACTAATAAAGGAGAATGAGCATGGATTTAAGGCCAAATCATTCTTGATTAACTCGATTGAGTTTTTTGATGAAGTAACAGGGAGTGGATGAGAGAATAATACAACTGATGTTGCGTGTCTGGGCTTTCAAAAGGCATTTGATATTAGCAGCACATATTAGGCTTGTTAGCAAAATTAGGTAAGGAATAAAAGAGAGTGTTATGGTGAATGTTTGTTTTTTAGACTGGAAGGAGTCACATAGGGGAATTCCCAAGGTTCAGGAATAGGACCACTGCTGTTTTTGATACACATCAATGACTTGGACTTGGGGCACAGAGCACAATTTCAACGTTTGCAGATGACAAAATATTGAAAGTATAGTAAACAGTGAAGTAGACGGGCTGGTGAAATGGAGTGACACAGCAGAGAGAATTTCAATGCAGAAAACTTAGGTGATACATTTTGGTGGAATAAATAAGGAGAGGCAATACAAGCTAAATGGCACATTTTTAAAGGGGGGTGTTTGCAAAATTGATGGGTATCAGGTGATGTTTGTTCCTAAATCTTTGAAGGTGACAGGAAGGTTAAGAAAGCAGGTAATAAAGCATATGGGATCCAGAACTTTATAAATAGATGCATAGAATACAAAAGCCAAGAAGTTATGCTGAACCTAGTTTGGCCCCAGCTGTAGTATTGTGTCCAATTCTGGGAACCACACTTTAGAAAGGCTTTAGAGAGAGTAGAGGGTTAAAATCTCTAGATTATTTCTCAAGCCACATGAAAATTGACATAGTGTCATGGAATCTGTGGTTGCCAAGTGTTTTGAGACAGTCCCTTAACGAAAAGGGAAACTGAAAAAAGAAAAGAGAAACTGACCTTCCCAGTTTCTAAGGAAACCAAAACTTCTGGACAGATTGAAACCAGTTGAGGCTACATAGAGAAGCAGAGGTTTCCAAGCTAAGTAACTGAAGTTGATGAGTCCAGTGGTGCAGTTAAGGCAAGCTGAAGAAAACAGAGGGGAGATCCAGAAGCTGAGCACAATCAAGTACACAGTTACTGCAGCTGTTTGTTACTTCCAGATAACATTGGTGGATTTACACCATCCAGACCATTGCAAGCAGAGTTGAGGTTCTGCATATGTGTGCCATTTTTGGTGAAGACTATGCCTATGGAACTCAGGTTGGTTTTGTGTTGCTCTTGGCTGGGGACCAGTCTACATCCTAGAAAAGGAGTTGAAATTCTTTGTAAGGAAAACAGTTTAGAAGGACTTTGTGACTATATGCTGAGCAGACTGCTGGTCAATTCATTAAATCTCAGTTGTATTGGCCATATAAATGTGTATTATATGGTTTATAATCAACTGTAATTTGCCTATTAATTAATTTTTCATTTATGTTGATTCTGGATTTAGAGTATACGTGGTTAGCTAAGACAATATTTAGGTGTTTGACTCCTGTATAATAAGAATTCCCCAGTTTTAAACTATGGAATCTTGTGGCTTCCTTCTTTTCGTATTCCTTGTTTTTTTTTAATGTATGGTCTCTAACGAGATTGTAACAGTAGAGATAAACAGATTAGGGAAGTGAACACATGGCTGAAGGAGTGTTGTGGGGAAAAAAGGATTCCATTTCAAGGCATCAGTGTTGGGACAGGAAGAAACTGTACCTGTTGGGTGGGCTGAATATGTGAACAGTGCTGGGACTATGGTCCTAGTGGAAACGATAAATAGGGTTGTCACAAGGACTTTAAAATAGCATGTGGAGGGAGGACAAAGGTGGAAAAGATAGTATGCATAATAATTTACAAACAAGCAGAAGGGAACACAGTAGAGTAGCAGTCATAAATTGTGCTTTAGGAACAAAAGCTAAAGGGAAAATTAAACAATGTAAATGAATTAAACCAGGATAGTAAAACATCACAGCAGGAGAGGTTTGGGTGCATTGCCCAAATAAGTGCTCTTTGTACAAACATAAAGTATAAGGCACAATGAATGAATTGCAGGCACAAATTCAACTTGTAGAGTATTAAGCTACCCATTACAAAGTCGTGACTGCTAGACAGTCAGGACAGGACCAAAACTTACCAGGTTATAAAGTGTACAGTAAAAATAGTAGAGAAGCAGCTGCCTTATTGATTAAGGATGAAATCACTTCAATGATGAGAGGATGTAATGAGAGTCAAGCAGAGAGTGGAGACACTATGGAAAGAATTAAAAAATAGAAACGATTTTAAGATTGTAGTGAGAGTTGCATAGCTGCCACCAGGGGCCTATATGAAGTGATAGATTGTATAAATAGGCAAGCGTGTCACAAAGGCAGAGTGGTTTCGATGGGGCATTTTAACTTTCATACAGCCTGGGATAAGCAGACTAGACTATCAGAAAGTTAGTGGATTTATAGTGTGTCTGGGGTAATTTCTGAAACAATGTGAGGTGCAACCAAAGTGACATGCCATACTACATTCATAAATGAGTCAGAATTAGCTAACAGCCTAATGCTGCTTGAAAATTGATCAAATCATGGTCATATGATCAAGTTCAATGTAGTGTTTAAAAGGGAGAAACAAGGAACAGCTAAGATTATAGAATAGGCAAAAGTGGCTTCAGTGAGGTGAGGCAGACAGAGACTGTCTGCAGTAGTGAGTAAAATGACATAAGATTAGAGATGTTCAAAAAAAGAATTTAACGTGATAGAGAACCACTAAAGGGCAAGATTTTTACTTGCCAGAAAAGACAGCCATGGACAAGAGGTAAGAGACGACACAAAACTAAAAGTCAAAGCATTCAATCATGCAAAGCACAGATTCTAGTAAGCGGCAAAGATACAAAGAGGAGCAAGGGTGGCAGATGATACAAAGAAAATGAAAATTACAGTTAGATTCGGATAGATGGTGGACAGAGCAACATGAAGCCCCTTCCAAACTGATAATGCAATGTTGCCAATGAAAATAAGAAAATGGCAAACATGCTGAATAACTTTGTATCAGTATTTACAGTAGAAGTCAGCATGCCAGTGATTCCAAATAAGCTATTAAATCAGGGACAGGGACTCAACAAAATCAATGTAAGCAAGATAACAATGGAGTAATTAATAGCACTAAAGGGCGACCAACTCCCGGGACCAGATGGTTTCCATTCTAGGGTTTTAAAAGGTGAAATATTCCAGATACCTGTACTATAATCTTCCAAATTTCTTTGCTTTCAGTCCTTCAGATTAAAAGGTTGTGCCTGTCACTCCGCTGTTTCATTAAGTTGACAGAGGGAAACCAAATCGTTTATAGACCAGTTAGCCTAGCAGTTGTCGGGGAATTGCTAGACTCTATAACTAAGGTGACCGAATACCTTGAAAATTTTCAGCTGATCAGAGAGAACCAGCATGGATTTGTAAAGGGTAGATCATACCTGACAAATCTGATTGAGGCAAGAGGTGACTAAGGTAATGGACGGGTGTATGTTTATGCATGTTTTTATATTGAATGTCTTCTGGAAGTCAATAAAGTCCCTCATAGCTAAAGTTGAAGCTCATGGAATCGAAAGCAAGTTATTGGCCTGATAAGGAAATTGGCTGAGCAAACTGAGAGAGTCGGGATAATGGGCAGGATGTGATCAGTGGTGTCCATAAGGGTCTGTGTTGAGGTCCTTACGATTCACCATATTCATTAATGATGAAATAGATAGAAATGTAAAATTACAAAGATAATGATAAATTAAGTGTTCAGGGGAACAGACAGGCTAGATGGGAAGAAACTATTTCCGTTAGTCAGGGAGCCTAGCACCGGGATCAGAGTTTAAAAATTAGAGGTAGACCTTTCAGGAGTGAAATTAGGAAACACTACACAAGAGGTGATTGAAATGGGAATTCTTCTGCAAACAGCAACTGATGCTAGATCATTGTGAATTTAAATACCAGGGTTGAAAGATTTTTGTCAGCAGCCCTGCAGCAATTAGGTGAGAATTCCAACCTTCACTGGAAGACCTGCCAGCTTTGTAGTCCTAGCAGTGGTCACTGCTGGGACTTCAAACAGCCCCCAAATTCTAAGTGCTAGGAGACCAGGATAATGGTAAGTCTAGGGGGGGTCTCGGGGTGAGAAAGGGAGGGAGGGGGAAGCAGAGGAGGGTGGAGGTTGTTGTTGGAAAGGCCAGGGGGTGAGAGAGACACACTCGGGGGGCGGGGGGGGAAGAGAGTGGGGGCAAAGGGTGACTAGGAGTTGCCTTCCACCACTCCCTGCAGCCCAAGCATGCTTACCTGCCAGACATCGCGCCCCCCCCCCACCCCAAAACCCTCGCATTCACTGACTTCCTCTCACCAGCCTTAAAATTGCAGGCAGTGGGAATCAGCCCCTAAAAGACCTCAACTGGGGTGAGGAGAGGCAGGCTGCCCTAAGGCCTGACCCAACCACCCCACCCCACCTACAATTTCTGACAGGTCATGGTAGGCCACCCAGAGAATTTTATGAGCCCTGCTGGACCCCCACCTCCTGATAGTACTATGGCACAGACAAGAGAATTTGGGGCTGCTCTTAAAGCAGCTCAGAAGAGATTTCAAGTTTCGAAGGGTTTAGATACAGTTAAGTCGAGAAATTCTTCCGAGTGTCTGAAGGGTTAAGAATCAGCAGGCAGCGATTTAAGGTGAATTGTAAAAGAACCAGAGGCAACACAAGGAAAAAGAACTTACACAAATGGCTGAAATTTTCCCTGAATTGCACCAAGTGCAGTGGCGAGCGTGAAAAAAGGCACTTCTTGAATTTTCCCTGAATTGCACGAAGTGCGTTGGTGAGCATGAAAAAAGACATTTTCCCCGCCAGCCGCAATGGTGGGTTTTTGTGCCTTATCATCTGCTTCCCACCTCATTAATTATGCAGCCACAGGAAACACGACGTATCGCTCGCAGCCCGAGTTGCCCGCCCTGCCATTGCCTTACTGTTTCCTCACTCTGGGTGCCACATTTAACCTGCAGCTGCACTCAGCCCAGGACTGCTCCAGTGAAGACAGAGCCCCGAATGCCGAGGAATTCAGTGACCCATCACTGGAATGTCTTTTGGAGGCCCATCATGATATCCTCTATCCCCACTCTGGCAAAAAGTCCAGCTATCTCACCACTCTAGCTTGGTAAGCAGTGGCAGTGGGTGCCAATGTTATACTGAAGAGCTTGGCCATCCAGCACAGAAAGAGGATGAAGGATCTCACCCCTGCCACCAAGGTAAGTCAGGCATCTCGTCATACTAAACCCCCTTACTCTCAAGCCCACACATTTACTGGTATCTCACACTGCCAGCTCATACAAACAAGGAGCAGGAACCGGTCATTCAGCCCCTCGAGCCTGCTCTCAAGATCATGGCTGGTCTGATAGTAACCTGAAATCTGTATCTCACCTACCCCCCATAAGCTATCACCCCCTTGCTTACCAAGAACCTATTACCTTTGCCTTAAAAATATTCAAAGACTCTGCTTCCACCAGCTTTTCAGGAAGAGTTCCAAAGAATCATGACACTAAATGTAAAAATCTCCCCTCATCTCTGCTTTAAATGGACAACCCCTTATTTTTAAACAGTGACCCCTAGTTCTAGATTCTCCCACAAGAGGAAACATCCCCTCCACATCCACCCTGTCAAGACCCCTCAGGATCTTACTTTTCAATCAAGCCACCTCTTACTCTAAACTCCAGCAGATACAAGCCTAGCATTTCCAAACTTTCCTCATAAGACAACCCACCCATTCCAGGTATTAGTTTGGTAAACCTTCTCTGAACTGCTTCCAACGCATTTACATCTGTCCTTAAGGTGGCCAATATTGTACACAGTACCTGAATATGGTCTCACTAGTACCCTGTACAACTGAAGCATAACTTCTCTACTTTTATATTCAATTCCCCTCACAATAAATGATAACATTCTATTAGCTTTCCTAATTACTTGCATACTAGCCTTTTGCAATTCATGCACTAGGACATTCAGATCCCTCTGCACCTCAGAGCTCTGCAATCTCTCACCATTTAGATAATATGCTTCTTTTATTCTTCCTGCCAAAATGGACAATTTCCCATATTATACTCCATTTGCCAGATCTTTGCCCATTCACTTAACCTATTTATATATTTTTGTAGCCTCATGCCTTCACAACTTACTTTCCTACCTTTGTGTACTTTGCAAATTTGGCAACCATCGCTTCATCCAAGTCATTAAGAGTTGAGGTCTCAGCACTGATCCCTGTGGCACGCCACTCATTACATCTTGCCAACCTGAAAATGCCATTTATACCTATTGCTTCCTATTAGCAAGCCAATCTTCTATCCATGCCAATGTTACCCCCTATACCATGAGCTTTTATTTTCTGCAATAACCTTTGATGTGGCACCTTATCAAATGCCTTCTGGAAATCTAAATACAGTACATTCACCGGTTCCTTTTATCCACAACACGTGTTACTTTCTCAAAGAACTCCAATTAAGTTGGTTAAACACGATTTCCCTTTCACAAATCAATGTTGACTGACTGATCTTATCCAAGTGCCCTGCTAAAACTTCTTTAATAATGGCTTCTACCATTTTCCCTATGACAGATGTTGAGCTAATTGGCCTGTAGTTTCCTGCTTTTTTGAATAATGGGAGCTACATTTGCTATCTTCCAATCTAATGGGACCATCTCCAAACCTAGGGAGCTTTGTGAAATTAAAACCAATGCATCAACTATCTCACTAGATTTTTAAGACCCTAGGGACATCATCCCTCTCTCACACCCTTATCTCTGAAGTCATACAGACTGGAAATGTTAACTCTCTCCACGGATGCTCCCAGATTTTCCACTCTTGATTTCCGTCATCTGCAGTATTTTGCTTTTCCCTCATCTCTACAGACTGCTTCCTAAGCCCTCACCATATTGAGGCCAAATGCACTGATCAACATATGCCCCCTCACACACCCTAGGGTACCCTTCCCTCACCCTGCAGACTCTTCCCTTGTCTGAGGCCGCATCTCCCCCTTCCCCAAGCAAGCCCTACAACTGCTGAAAAGCCACCCCCACCTTACCGCTGGTCTAGTAGGTAGAGAATTGCCCATGAGCCTCCCACCACGAAAAGCAATGTGGTGCTGCCTGCAAACCCTGATGCTGATGACAAGTGCTGACCAAAA